>NC_080697.1:33239753-34489753 GCF_030445035.2 Dasypus novemcinctus
GTTGGGCATAACACCCTGTCCCCTCTGCCCCCTGCACACCCCAAGGTGGATGTCCTGTTTTGGGAGCTTCACCTTGCACTGGGTGTTCCCAGTGAGCACAGGGCACAGAGTAAGGGGTGTCTGAAGAGGGGGAAGGGTTCCAGGAGCCTCCATCCCAGGGCCTGGGGCTCCATCCATGTGAAGGAAGGAGCCTCTGGGGATTGGGTTCCAGGGATCCTGGGGGAGCCACGATAAAGGCTGACCAGACCCCGGGCCATTTACCTGAACGTCCATCAGTTGAAAATCCTGAGGAATTTTAACCAGCCTGAGAGTCCAGGGCAGGATGACGGGGTCTGCAATCCCACTGGGCAAGAAGGCAGGACAGAGAGAGCTTGCAGGAAGAGGGGGCACGAATGAGGAAGAGGGCGGGCAAATCATCAAGGAGGGCTGGGGAAGGCACTTTCTAACGACCTGCCTGGGAAGACGACAGAGGCGAGGCTGCCTGGAGAACCCCGCTGGGGGTTCTTGGACCAGACCATTCTGGATGCCTTCTCCCTCTGATGGTCTGGGCTTTTTGGCATATGGCCACCGGCCTTGGGGGCTGCCTCCTCATCCTTCCAGGCAGCAGCCTCCTCCCTGATGAACCACAGAGACTTCTGTGAGCTCCTGTCGGGACAGGGTCCACTAGGACCCCCAGATCCATGTCTTCCATTTTTGGGCATAAACACTTGCTCCCCATCTGATGTCTGCTGGAATCTGTTCCCCATTCCTCCATGCTGCCCTCCTCCCTAAATACTATTTAATCTTTGCCAATTCCAACTACATATTTGTAAAATTAAAGCACTAACTTGAGATCCCTCTGGGCAGCAGTTGTAAAAGGCACCATCTTGTTTCTTTGCAGCAAGGTGAATCCTCCCTGCACATCACCTGGTCTTCTGCTTCCCCCAACGCTGAAGGCTTCATGGTGGGGCGTGCGTAGGGTTTTGTATCCATGCATTCAAAATCCACTTGGCAGACTGGCTCATTATTTTCATTTTAGAAAGTGGGGTGGGAGGAGGCTTAAAAGAATATTAAAATGACTAAAGTCAACAAAACAGCTGCCATCCCTGAGAGCCTCCTAGAAGTGGGCAGAGCTCCGCGCTCCATGCACCCGATCCCAAAGCATCTTGCCCTTTACCGCTGAAGACCCCGGGGCAAAAGGCGGGCTGGCACCGCTGGTGTCTGTTCTTCCCACAGAGCGTAGTTCTGTTGGCTCCCCTCGGGGAGGTAGGCTCATCCCCGGCTGAGGGGCTCACCTTGGCTGGCCTAGGTCAGGCCTGGTGACCTCAGGACCCTGTCAGAACTGACCTGGGTGTGGGCACGAGGAGCGGTGCTGGCCAATGAGATGAGTCTGGGTGGGGGTGAGGATTCTGGGAAAGGTCTGCTCCCCGCCAGGGGAAGGAAGGCCGAGGGGGCGGCTTCTCTTCCTGCCTCTGGATGGTTCACATGTCAGCTGGGCTGCCTGGGACTTTGGCTGCCACATTGGGGCCCCCAAGGAGCCAAGCTGGAGGACAAAAGCTGCCCATCGGAGGCTGGGGATTGTGCTGCAGAATAAGCCAAGAACGTACCGCCTTTTCGGACTCCTTGGCACGGGAGACAGTAAACATCCCTATCGTTTAAACAAACCCACCTTCAGGTGGGTTTTTGGTTCCCAGGACTGAGAAGTATTTGGCCTGCCACAGGGCAGGCAGAAGGAGAAGCCAGCTTGTCTGTCTCCACCCCCTGCCCGGGGGTGCCCTTCCAGCTTGCCCTGCTGCTTAAAACCACAGAGGAGCAGAGGCAGGAGGGCGGCAGCCCGCGCCGTGGGCGGGTCTGCCAAGAGCAAGTCATCCCTTTCCACAAGTATTTCCTGGCATGAGGCAGACACTGAAGAACAGGCTGCACAAGATTTACAGACACGGCAACGGTGCATGCAACTTTACAAATAGCAGCTGCAGTCACAAAGTCCATCTTGACTGGACGGCCACAACCACCGGGACGGGGGCATTTAGAGGCAAACACAAGATCCAGATAATTCCATTTATTTGATCATTTTAGTACAGGAAATGCCAGGCCAATGAACAGGGACGACAGACCTTACACAAATACCTGCATTCACTGGGTGGTCAGGAGGTCTCCGCGCGGGCACGCGTGCACTGCCTTTTGGAAGAGGCAGATGGAGAGTGCATAAATACACAAAACAACCAGGCTCGGGGGAATCACAGGCCACGAGGGGGGCCCCGCTTGAAGGGCAACTGGATGCATATTAAATACAGGACCTACACGTACATGTTGCCTCACCACACGTATAATTTATATAGTAAAAGAAAAAGACCACAGTGGAGATAAGTGCAAGCAATTTTGGTCAGAGAAAACAAACCAACGAGACGGGTGGGGCCATGCTCGGGGAAGGACGTGCTTTGTCCACGCGCACTCCGTTTGCGTCCCCACCTTTCCAGCAGTCACTGGGTATGACACAATAAATTAGCTGGCCCGGGCGTCGTCTTAGGAAGTCCTACCTGGTATCTTCGGGTTGTCCCTAGGCTCTGTGGGAGGGGGGACCTGGGGAGCCGTGAACCCTGGGAGCCCTGCATGGAGACCACCCCCGTGAGTCGCCGTGGGAAGGAACAGGCCGCGAGGCAGGGCTGGGAGCGGGGTCTCACTGGTCAGGGCGGTGGGAGAGGCGCAGCTGGCCGGGAGGCGACGGTGGCGCCCGGGCACCAGGTTTCCGGAGGAGCGGGAGCGACTGAGGAGGCATCCACGTTTGCAAGCGAAGCTGAACGGCGAGACGCGCCTGTGTTTCTCTGCGATGCCCAGACCCCGTGTCCTCAGAACTGGCTGGCGCTGCTGGGGTCACACTGCAGCAACCGAACGATGGAGGGGTCGCTCTTGGCACCTTTAATAAACTCTTCCAGGGACAGTTTGCCTGCGGGGAGGGAGGAGGGAGAGGTCGGGATTATTCAACGCTCACAGTACTTCCTACTTCCAAAGAGGCTGGAGACAACTGTCACGCCGGGGGCACCACCTTTTGCCCAACTCTTGAAACTGCACTGTCCAGAAACATTTTTTTTCCTTGCCTTATTGCTCTCCTCAAAGCTTCAGGCCACTGAAAGGATGTACCAGTGTGACAGTGTGATGTGGCTGATGAGGGCCACTGAAATTTTTTAAACATCATGCTGCTTCTTTAGTATTAAGAAACATGTGATGTGTCAGGAAGAAAACACAGCATTTGCCTCTACTCTATAAACAGTTCAGGGCTGGGGAGGCCAGACTGGGTTGGGAGGTCCCGAGGCAGTCCCGGGCCCTGGGCTCACTGTCCGGGATGGGGCTTCTGGCCACGGGCTCTGCAGTTACGGGCTGCGTGGCACGGACCCGCCACTCAGGGCTGGTGTCTCTCTCGCTGCTTTTGTCTTACCCGCCCCACAGGGGTGATGTAGACGAGCTGTGCTCAGAGTTCGGCTGGTTCCCTCCCCTAGTCCTCCTTCACCACCGACTCTGTGACTTCTAGAATCTTCTAGAATCTTCTAGAATCAAGAGTTAGGGATGTGGTTTTTAAAAGCCAAGGTGCTGTGGGAACGTGCACTAAGAGGAACAGCCACTGCAGACAAACACATGCCTTCCGCCCCCCAACCCCACGCTGGCCATCTCTTTCCCCTGACACACAAGTGTCTCCACCCCAGGCTGCGCAGGCCCCAGCGGGGAGGGGGCTCGGGGCAGGAAGCATTGTCTGAGGACACTTGCCACTGAGGCTTCCGGGGGTGCCAGGCTGGGGAAGGGGGAGAGAGGTTTCCCACTAGACTCTTCTCTCCCACAATCATTCTTAATGAGCCCAAACCACGGTCAGGACAGTGTGTGCTCTGCCCACCAGCTGAGCCACACTTTTCTAACTGTGCCCACAACAGTGTGGCCACTTAGGGAAGGCGAAGAGGCTGGGAGGTAGGCAAAGATGGGGTGAGGACGTCCAGGTGTGAAGTGAGCTCTGCGCTGCCAGCTGCCCAGGCCTCTCTGAGTTTCCAGCTCTTCAGCTGTCAAGTGGAATCACGACATTGACCTTGAGAATATAAAAGCAAACTGGGAAGTGGATTTGGCTCAACTGATAGAGCATCCACCTACCATGTGGGAGGTCCAGGGTTCAAACTCAGGGCCTCCTTGACCCTTGTGGAGCTGTCCCACACGCAGTGCTGATGTGCACAAGGAGTGCTGTGCCACGCAGGGGTGTCCCCCGCATAGGGGAGCCCCATGTGCAAGGAGTGCACCCTGTACAGAGAGCTGCCCAGCGCAAAAAAAGTGCAGCCTGCCCAGGAATGGCACTGCATGCATGGAGAGCTGACACAGCAAGATAACACAACAGAAAGAGACACAGATTCCGGGTGCCGCTGACAAGAATGCAGGTGGACACAGAAGAACACACAGCGAATGGACACAGAGAGCAGACAAGGCAGGACAGGGGAAGGGTAGAGGAAAAAAAATCTTAAAAAAAAAAAGGCACACAGCCTGAGCTTGGCCTGCAGAGCCCTGTGGTCCCAGCTCTCCTGTCAGGGGGCAAGAGACCAGCCCTCCTGGCTCTCAGGGTCTTTAGGATGCTGGGAGCACTGTTTCTCCAAGGGCTGCGGGGAGGGTCAAATGAGAAGACGCTGGAGGGGCAGGTCCATCGCCTGGCACCTCTGCCAGGGGCAGGGACAGGGCAGGGGCGCGGTCCTCCCCCGGGCCTGCATGCTCACTCCTCCCGGGGTCCCCAGCCACAGGCGGACTTCCCTGGTCCACAGGCCTTGCTCCTCCAGCCCCCCATGCCCCGGAGGCGAAGGGAAGGATTGGGAAGGATTGGGAATGGGAGAGGTGTGGGCGGGAACAGCCACTGCCCAGCAGAGAAGGTCCCTGGACACTTCCCCTGTGGCAGAGAGCACATCATCAGGCCGTGTCACGCACCTTACAGGGCCAGCAGTGACTCTTTACCACCCCCACGCCCCCTCTAGATGGCAGAAGCGGGCGTGGGTTTCCTTCTTTATGCAGGTGGGGCCTCGGCGTACTATCAGCCACAGGGAGCAAGGCTGCCAGGTGGAGCCAGCTGTCCCTTTCCAGGCCCAGCCCCACTCTCTTTCCTTCCCTGTAACCCAAGTCCCCCAGCTTCCCCAGCCCCAGAGAGGGGTGGCGGGATCAGCTCCTGTCGGCATCCTTTTGGGGAAAGGCTGGCGCTGTCCCGTGGACAGACTTCAGAGGACTCGCGGAGATGACTGTCTTGTGAAAGCAGCACCCCCTCCTCCTGGCAGGGAGCGTGAGCTGAGCCGCAGCAGCCGGTGTGTTCCTGGAGTTTGGCCCGGCTCAGCTCTCGGGCACTGCCCGCGTGAAAGCTTACCAGGAGAGGGCTGCTTTGAAAATGTCGCCCGGGCCATAGAGAAAACTCATCCACCTGCTGCCAGAGACCTGGGCGCAGAGCCATGGACTTTTCCGGGGTGGCTGGGGAAGGGGGGACAAACGGTGGGCTGCTGCCAATTGCTGAGGGGTCTTCTGAGAAGCCTGAGGGCTACCTCTCTTGTCATCAGACTGAATCCTGGCCGCATCTTCATTATCACCTCTCCCCTCTCTTCACAGAGCTCCAGAGATGGGCGGCTCTTCTGGGCTTTGTCCCAGTGAACACACCGGCGACTGGAACGCGCCCTCCAAGTACACAAACAACCCAGGAAGGTGCACGGCTGGGCATGGGGCCAGGCGGTGGGAGAGCTCAGCACAGGGCGGGGTGGGTGGCCATGGGCAGCTGGCCTGGGGCTACTGTGAGGTTAGCCATGGCCATTCCTGTTTGCTAGCCCCGAGCACTGTGCTGCGAGTGTTACAGGCATTATCTCGTTGGGTCCTCACAGTTGCACATGATTGTACTCATCACCCCCATTCCACAGAGGGGTAAACTGAGGCTCAGGAGAACCCAGACTCAAGTGCAGGACTGTCAGACCCCACTGCCTGTGCCTTGCTACCTGGAGGGTGGGAAATCATGCTTTAAACGAGCCCAAAGGCAACACCAGGCGCCAGGCTGCCTCGCAGTATGTGTGAACGTGTTTTGAAAGCTGCTAACTTGCTGTCTGCTCTGCTTTAGGCTGCCTCCGTTACACCCCAAACCTCGTCTCCCTGCCAGGCTCGGTCGCCCTCACCGCACTCACGTAGGCGCTTCGGAGTCTGCAGAGCACTTTTTCATGCAATAGCTTAATTTCACTCTCCACCACGACCCAGGAGGGGTATTTTCTTTTCTAAGCATTGCATTTCTTTATCGTTCAAGAGCAAATCAGATCTCTCTCCGCGACTCGAGAAAGTTCACAAGAAGTGCGGGCTCCTCGTGTTTCACGGCTAATTTCCTCTTCTCGGGTCCTGCTGATGCTCATGGCTCACGCAGAGAGCTGGGGGCACCGGCCCCACCATCCCAGAGGCCCACCAGGGCAGGGCAGTGTGGCCCCTGGGTGTTGTCTCAACAGTGCTTCTCGGACCCCCACGGCATCAAGGAGCCCGACAACCTATGATGGCAAAGCAAGCCTCGGCCAGCTCCCAGGACCTCAGGACCCTCCACCTCTCCTCTCAATCTTACCCACAGGGCGATCATCACCCCCACTTAAAACAAATTTTTTTTAAAGGAGGTACCAGGGATTGAACCTGGGACCTTGAACATGGAAAGCAGGCACTAAAGGGCTGAGCTACACCCCTTCCCCTGCCTTTTCAAAAAAAAAAGATTAAAAAATATTTTTAAAGGAGGTACAAGGATTTGAACCCAGGACCTCGTACATGCAAAGCAGACACTCAACCACTGAGCTACCATGACCCTCACTTTGCAAGGGGAGGAAACCGCAGCTTGAGGAGCCAGGCCCGTCCCCAGGGTCTGAAGCCCTGGCGAGGAAACCAGGACCCAGGGCCCGTCCCTCAGCACAGCCACAGAGGGGAGGGCAGCGCGGCCCAGACACGCAACATCCCCCCGTCCCCTACCGTCGTTGTTGGTGTCCATCTGCCTGAAGATCTTGTCCGTCCGCTTCTCGGGAGTGGACTCGTCCTCGGGCATTTTCATCACAGAGGACACCATCTTGTAAATGGCCTGCAGGGGGCGCAGGGAAGAGCCGCGGTGAGCCGTGCGCTCAGAGGCAACCGGAGCCTCCCGGGGAGCGAGGCGCGGGGGTGCAGTCCCCCAGCCCCCAGCCTCCAACGGAGAGGTCGGCAATCTTCCCGGTGACAAGAGCGCCCCCCTGCTCCGCGCCACAGCGCGAGGGGGGCTCGCACGGCCAGAATGTCGGGTGAAAGAATCCACGCGCCTTAGTGTGAAGTTCAAGGGCGGGCGCCAGCGTGTCCTGTGGTGGCCGTTAGCATCGAAGCCCCTCTGGGGTGATGGGTGGGGGAACGCTGGGGAAGGGCTTGAGGGAGCCTGCCGTGGGCTGGGGAAGTTCTGTGACTTGGTGAGGGTGGTAGTGACGGGGGAGAAGAGGTGGAAAAATTCACCGCACGGTCCACTTAGCTTTGTGTACTTTACTATATGATTATTAGACATCCATAAAAAATAAAAAGACTTGGTGCCTAAAACTCAAAGGGCAAACCACATACCCAGCCCCAGGAAGAACAGGAACTGGGTATCATGGGCAGCCAGAGCAGCTCCTTAGGGTGCTCCCGTCGGGGGCCCGGCCGCCATCACGGGCCATCTCCATGTGTCTCTCCATGGATCAGAGTCCCTGGAGAAAGTCTAGCAGCCCAGCTCGGGGGAGGGACCCGCCCTGTGCTGGGGGTGGACGTGTGTCTGGGGAGGAGGAAGCTGCAACCTGCAGCTTGTAGAGTTACTTGCAACGGGATGGGTGCAGGGATTTTCTAAGTCCTCTTTGTGGAAGTGACTTGATCGCTACTCTCATTCCTAAAACAAAAGACTCATGATAGCAGAAATCTGAGAGTTTTTTTTTTTGGGGGGGGGGGAGAGGGGTTCCAGGGATGGGGATTGAATCTGGGATCTCGTCTGTGGGAAGCTGGAGCTCAACCACTGAGCCACATCGGCTACCCGAGTTGTGTTTTTCATTTGTTTTGCTTATTTCAAGGAGGCACCATGAACTGAACCCAGGACCTCCCATGTGGGAAGTAGGCACTCAACCACTTGAGCCACATCTGCTCCCTGAGTTATTACATTTCAAGAGCAGAGCATTGAAAAAGAGAGAGAGAATGATCCCAAGGTGCCTGGGCGTCTATCATGGTACATGATACTCCTTCCGCTTCTGCTCAGCTCCCTTTAAAGGCCGGGGCTGCGGCTGCCTGGGCGGTCCCAGCTCCTATCAGCGCACACCACTGGGCCGTGTGTGTTTCAGGGACTGTCTACACCCCTGAATACTGAAAGAATGGTCCTGCGGCTTGCCTGAGTGCAGAGCCAAATGCAGTCTCTTGGTCGGCTTCTGGAGTACTTAAAACACCAACCAGGTGTCCATGAGAAACCACCCCGCAAGCCGGGAGTCCACAGGGGTGTGCTGGGGGGCTGTCAGGGCTTGGGGGTCTAAAAACCAGGGTCCATCTGGACAGGACTCCCTGCTCCTCCCTGCTCTGAAGGATACTACTTGTGTCTCCAGGTTTTGGCCAGGCCACTCTGCTCAGCCAGTAACAGGCATACCCATGTGGGAAAGGGTAAGGCTTTACACAAGACTGGGATAAACGATTCCTGGGAAATGGAATTCTTATTTCCATCACGGCTTACAGCTAAGAGCCAGGTGGTGACAAGCGAACTTCAAGAGTTTCCCACACCCCTTTAATTTATCCTCGCAGTGGGAAAACCTATCTACTTGGGAAGTGGGGTAGTCACTTCTCAGGCCAGTTGCTGCCAGTGCAGGAGTTCATGGATCTGAGACCTACTGCTGGAGATTTAATCCTGAAGTTCCTCACGTGTAGGGACCACCTCTTCGGGGGAGCTCCAGATTGAATTCCTGAGGCTCTAGCAATGGCCGGAGGTGCCAGGGAGGGGCAGCTTCAGGCCACTAAGCCAGCCCTGTGCTTTCCTGCACCCTATCGTCACATCCCTAGGCAGCCTGTGACGTGAACAACCCTTGGTTTCTTTCTGGAAAACAGCCTCATCTACTGTTTGAACTCATGTGCTACAGCTGTTGATAGATGTGAGGCCAAGAGAAGAGGTCTCCTAAAGTGGCGTGACTTCTGCAGCAGAATGTAGTTCAGTGATCATTTAATGTTTCAGTTTAACTTTACAACTGCATGTTCCTGGGGACATTTCAAGCTATTTACTGCATGCTCAAAGAGGGGATTTATAAGGATCTTGGCAGGTGCCTCTTGCAAGCATCAAGGGTCCTCCCCATTATTACAGTTCTCAGCTCTGTGACCTTAGGAAATCACGGTTCTGAGCCTCAGATTTTGTGAAATGGGGAAAATGACCCACCCTCATGGGGGACTGGTGAAGATGAGAACAGATGAAGGTGCTCAGCCCAGGCCTGATACATAGAATGTGATCACTAAACCTAGGCTTTCTTTTCTCACTGCTGTTTGCAAAGACCAACCCAGGCACGTGACAACAGCTCGTTTAGGAAAGCAGCCCAGTGCGGGCGCGCGCAGCCCCGCCGCCGGCGGTACCTGCACGATCTCCAGCATCTCGCTGCGGCTGATGTAGCCGTTGCCGTCCAGGTCGTACATGCTGAAGGCCCACTTGAGCTTCTGCTCCAGCTTGCCCCGCGAGGTCACGCTCAGCGCGATGATGAACTCCCGGAAGTCGATGGTGCCGTCGCTGTTGGTGTCAAAGGTGCGGAAGACGTGCTCGGCGAACTTGGAGGCGTCGCCGTAGGGGAAGAAGTTGGCGTAGATCTTCTTGAACTCGTCCACGGTCAGGTGGCCGGTGGGGCAGTCCTTGAGGAAGCCCTTGTACCACTCCTGCAGCTCGTGGTCCGTGAACTCCGTGTTCTCCCGCAGGTCCTGCAGCACCTCGGGCCGCAGCTTGCTGTTCTGCTTGCCCATGACGGCGGCGGCGACACCTGCGGGACAAGGGCCAAGGGCGTCAGCAGGGGTGACACCCCGGGGTCTGGCTCCAGGGCCTCCCGCTACCGAGCAGGGCTGCCTGTCCTAGACCAAAGCCTGGAAAGACCCCGACCCCCTTCCCCCAAAAAATCCCACATCATATGTGCAATCACCCTATTTCAGCAAATGGGAGCTCCCACCCACGGAAGCATGCTCCCTAATCTAAGAAAGCCAAAACACTGCCAAGGAAGTTAGGACAGGTCACCCCTCATAGAAGGGCAGATATAGTCTGACTTCGAGAATGTGGAAACATGAAAAAAAATTGCAACTTAAAAATCAATGGTCATGTAGGAATGATATACTCCAATAAAAAATTAAAAATTAAAAAAAAGTCAATGGAATGAAAGGAGGAAAAAAAATCAGTGAAATGAGGTATCTATTGAATGTCACCAAGATATGAGATGGGGGAGTGGTTTAAACTAAATCCCTGCTCTCATCAGCCTCATCAGCTCAGGGCACTTGCCGAGTGGAGAACGCTACTGCCCAGACCCTTCCTTCCAAGCAGTTCTTTTCCCTTCCAGGCTCTGCTTTTGGGTTTTAACCTTAGAATAGGGTCCAGCAGCTTGTAAGGCAGCTCCACCTTTATTCTGCCACTGAAAATCCTCTGTCAGGGGAGGATCTACAACTAAACAGTAAAGAGTCTATAACGCCCCTGACAAGTGGCGAAACACTTGAGGCTGTAGGAATATAATGCAAAGAGTAAAATGTCAGGCCCTGCGGGAAGGCAGAACTGCGCTCCTTTGAAAACCATATCCCATGGGGAGAGAGCTACCAATGTGTAGTTAAGACTAGTCCCGATGTGACATTCCTGCTAGATATTAGTACAGCTTTCATCTCACCAGTTTTAATTTTATTTCCTTATTGTAAGATTAAGACACATAGATGGCTTAATAATATTTGAAGCAAATGGAAGAATAGAAAATAAGAGAACGTCTCCCACCCTAGCGCCAGCGGTAACACTTTTAACTGCTTCTACATTTATGAATATTCAACGGTATCTACTGAGTTCCTCTTAATGAGACAATAAATGTAGCCCCTTTACTGCCTGGCACTAGTCTCTTCTTTGCCCCCTCCCCGTTTTATATATACTTTTTTTGTTCGTTTTTTTTTTGTTTTTATTTGTTACCTTTATGACTTTAAATAATATATTTAAATGGTTCACTCTGGATGGATAGTATGGTATGTAAATATATCTCAATAAAACTGCTTTAATCTGCTGCATGAGATCTAAGGCCCCTCTCATTAGAAGCAGAATGGGCATCACTATCCCCAAATCCTCAAGAATGAGGAATGAACAAACATAAGGGGTGATGCAACTGTGAACTAAAGTAGACTTATTATTATTCTAGCAATGGAAGAACTTGTGTCATTGATACAAAGGCAGTGGTGGGAAGTGGATGTGGCTCAAGCAACTGAGCTCTACACACATGGGAGGTCCTGGGTTCAGTTCCCGGTGCCTCCTGGAGAAGACGAGTAAGACGGTGAGCTGGTGTGGTGAGCTGTCCCAACAAGGAGACACAAAAAAGGAAAGACAATGAGAGACACAACAAAGCAGGGAGTGGAGGTGGCTCAAGTGATTGAGTGCCTCTGTCCCACATGGAGGTCCCAGGGCCTCCTAAAGAGAAGAGGAGTAGACACAGTGCACAATGAATGGACACAGAGAGAAGACAGAGAGCACAAACAATGAGGGTGTGTGTGTAAATAAATAAATAAATCCTCAAATAAAAAAAAAGGTAGTGGCTACCAGAGGCTCTAAGTGGAGGGAGAGGGAAGGATTAGGTGTAACATGGAGGCATTTTTGGGGCATTGGAATTGTCCTGCATGACATTGCAATGACAGATATGGGCCATTTATACATTTTGTCAAAACCTATAAAATTGTGCAGTGCAAAATGTAAAACATGATGTAAACTACAGACCATGCTTAGTAGCAATGCTTCAAGATGTGCTCATCAGGGAAGTGGACTTGGCCCAATGGATAGGGCGTCCGCCTACCACATGGGAGGTCCGCGGTTCAAACCCCGGGCCTCCTTGACCCATGTGGAGCTGGCCCATGTGCAGTGCTGATGCACACAAGGAGTGCCGTGCCATGCAGGGGTGTCCCCCGCGTAGGGGAGCCCCACGTGCAAGGAGTGTGCCCTGTAAGGAGAGCTGCCCAGCGCGAAGGAGGGAGCAGCCTGTCCAGGAATGGCGCTGCACACACGGAGAGCTGACACAACAAGATGATGCAACAAAAAGAAACACAGATTCCCGGTGCCACTGATAAGGATAGAAGTGGTCACAGAAGAACACACAGTGAATGGACACAGAGAGCAGACAATTGCGGGGGGTGGGGGGAAAGGGGAGAGAAATAAATAAAAAATAAATCTTAAAAAAAAAAAAAAGATGTGCTCATCAATTGTAACGAATGTACCACACTAATGAAAGATGTTTTTAATGTGGGAAAGTGTGGGAGGGTGAGGGGGTGAGGTATATGGGAATCCCCTATATTTTTGGTATAACATTTATGTAGTCCAAAGCTTCTTTAAAAATAAAAGATAAAATAAAAATAAAAACTGCTTAAAAACGTGTATCTGTATGTGTGTGTGTGTATGTAGTTAAAGCCCTTTTTCTAATCTCTGTATAGAGCAATTTGGCAATACTTTTCAGAATTACATACACTTGCTCTGCCCAGCAATCCCATCTCTAGGAACATAACTGAAGATAATAAGCCCACCCGGGCAGCGAACCCGAGCTCGATGCCACTTTCTGCCTCCTCGTCTGTGCTAACCCACACCCCTGATGCCTACCGTTACCTACGGAGATGGCAGTGTTCAGGTGTATTTTTAAGTGAAAAGGGAAATTGCAGAAGAGCATACAAAGTTTGCTACCATTTGTGAAAAAAATAGAAAAAACTGTATGTGTGTGTCTGTGTGTTTATTCTCTGGAAGGGTGTATTAGGCCAGGAGAGGAGAATTAGATGGCTGGATGGACAGAGGCCAAATGGGGACTTTTTGTGGTAAACATGTCTGCAATTTAAAACATTTTAAATGTGTGTCTTTTCTACGCAAAAAGACACAGAAATAAAAACAACCAAATCCCTAGTTCTTGACTGGGCCACCTGGCATAGAATCTCATGATTCTGTCTCTGTATGAGCAGGCGATTCTTTCCTCCCTCTTCACTCCACCTCTCCTTCGTTCCTCCACATTGAGCTTCTGTCGTGTTGCAGGAACCATTTTTACATTTACCAACTTACTTCCTGCTTTAATGTAATAGGTTAAACTGGCTAGTGTCTACATTAATTTGGTCCATAAGGGTGGACTACACTTCCCTGTGAGGGAGCGGAGCGGGTGAAGAAAGGTTCGCCAAGGATGGGCACCTGTGCTTTTATGGGGTCCAACCGCTCCTTAAATTAAAGCTGCAGTTAATTCTCCCTAAAAGGAGGCCAGCCACGACTCCTCATCCACGGAGGAGTTGGGGGGCCACGTGAGAGCTAGGACATAAGGTACAGGTGGGAACCCCCCCAACGGTCCCCTTGACCCCCTTGGCCCAGCTCTGACCCATCATGGGACTTCTGTGGGCAACACGGGTCTGTCCGTGGCTCTGGAAGGCTGGAAAGAGCCCTGGTTTTAATGGGTAGAGGATGCCAGCTTGGGGCCTTCTGGAAACTAACAGAATTTAAACAAAACCGCCACAGTGATGTCTACATATAAAGCAACAGCGAGCGCAAAAATCAAAAGGTTGTTGGGGAGCGGATGTAGCTCGAGTGGCTGAGCTCCTGCTTCCCATGTGTGAGGTCCTGGCTTTGATCCTTGGCACCTTCGAAAAACAAAACGAACAAAAGCACAGAAACTAACTTATTGGGGAGTGGATGGAGCTCGGTGGTTGAGTACCTGCTTCCCATCTACAAGTCCTGGGTTCAATCCCTGGTACCTCCTAAAAAAGAAAAATCAAAAGGTTGCTGCTGTCAAAATGTCTGATAGATGAGGAAAAAGCAGTAAAAAACCTGCTAAGATCTTTATCTCACTAGAAGGAGCCCTAGACCAGGTTTGGAGATGGGGGTTCCAACTCAGGTCCGCTCTCTGGGTCTCATCCAGACAAACTCGTGCGTGCTGCAAAGGCTCCATGCCCAGGGAGCCCCACTTGGACGGCCGGGCAGTGTGCCCTGCTCCCATACAACACACAGACGCCAGGATGCGCCTCCTTGTGGCAGATTTGTCTCCACAGCCAGCCAGGGAGGAACCCACTGCTCCAGTCAAGCCCTTTCCCCAAAGACTGGAGAGGCAGCTCCACGAGCCGGGAAGAAGCCGTTCTGGCTGCTGCTGGGGCTCGTGCCACGGGGTCTGTCTGCCCATCCCTGGGCTCTCCTGACGGTAGGGGCTCAGGGCTTGCAGGCCCAGACCAGATCCGACCTGCAGCTGCTCCTTGAGGGCCTCTTCAGACATGACGCTGAGTCCCAGGCAGGCGACTCACTGCTCCCTTCACAGAGGCCCGGCCTACGCCGCACTCCCCTCAGCTCCGCATCTGGGGAGCCCTCAGCGCCTCCTGCCACCTCTGTGTAGGGTGGTTGATGCCCACCCTCCCTCGGCCTCCTGGGTGCACTAGCACCAGCGTGTTCTCACACACACACAGGTATGTACAGGGAAAACGAGCCCAGAAGGTTCCCAGGCGCCCAGTGAGCTTCCTGCGGGTGACTCTCCAGGAAGCATCACCAGCCACTGAGTGGCAAGCTGGCTGGTGAGCAAAGAGGGACGGTCAGTGGTTGGCGAGGCTTCCCGGAGTATCTGCGACCCAGGCTCCAGGCCGGGCTGGTAAAGAACCTTCCAGAACACTCTCAGGGCGGACGATCAGAAGAAGCTCCCACGGACTACGGCCCTCAGTTCTGTCAGACATTTTACGTATGTATCAGTCCCACTTTAGCAACAAGGAAACTGAGCCTCAGAGAGTTACAGGGCCTCTCAGAGGTGAAGCCGGGATGTGAACCCAGGTCTGTGCAGCTCTCCCCTCACATATGGCAGACAGTCGGAAGGAAGGCTGTGCTAGGGAAGGACAGACTGCCTGCATCAGGCCGGCCACCTCTGTTCACTAATGGAGCATCCTTTTTCCCTGATTAGCCTCCTTGCACTTTACATCACTGAAACAAGCCATCTCCCGTGAAATTCTAGGCTCTGAGCACACAGAACCATCTCTTTAAGAATCTACTCACCCCACTGAGCCCAAGTCACGGCTCAGAATCCTTTCGTCTCAAAATATATCAGTGATTTATGTTCTTACGGATCACATTGAAATGCCAAACTCATAACACCTTTTCTGTCTGAAATAACAAATGTTCATAGGAAGGAAGGTACAACAGATTATGTGGAACGCAAAATGCAGTAAACACAACTGCTAGAAATAATTGGCTGCGTGCATTTAGGTCTGCCTGGGGAGAAGCTTCGTGCTCTCCCAGCTCCTTCCCATTAGCGCCCCAGAAGGCAGACACAGCGTGACTGCAGAAGCCGAGCAGCTCTACGCCTCCTCCAAGCGCGTCACGCCCTTCACCTTCCCTCGGAGGTGTCCTGACCTGACACTGGGCGACGCTGTGCAGTGGCAGATCAGGTGTTTTTGTGGTGACTACACACATGTACAGGTTTTGCCACCTGTAGAGGCAGACGCTGGTATCATAAGCACAGCCTGCATGGCCGCTTTTGGGGACATGCTATGGAGGGGATTCGAGCCTCAGCGAGAGGAATGAGACCACACAGGGCCCTTCAACCTGCGTTGCAGAAGCCCAAGCGGCCCTCCTAAGGGATGGGGGCACCTGGGAAGGGGTGGGGAGAAGGGAGGGCTCTGGGCCCCCCGACCTGGCCTCAACCAGAGCAGCCACCCTTTCATCTGGGCCACCTACTGGGGTTTTGCATCTGACCACATTCAAAGAAAGGGTTCTGCGGATTAAAACCAGCCTCACACCAAGACCCGCTTCTCTCAAGGTTGAGTCTACCAGCAGAAGAGCAACAGAGGACTATTGAGGCAGAAGCCAATACTTTTGCCCTTTCTCTTGAAAAAAAAAAATCACCCCTCAGCCTCTCAACAACAAAGAGGACAAGAAACAGGAAACAAACCCCATGTTCAAGAAGATGAGTGAGGGCTATGAAAACACCAGACAACAGTGGATGGTGATGGACAGAAGGGACGTGGCCGAGCAGGGCCGAGGAAGGTCCAACCTCTGAGTGTGCAGAGAGGGGAAACAGGAGAAGCAGAAGAACGGGCACCGCAGATTTCTAGAACGCTCAGGGACAGCACCTCAAGGTGAGAGTGAGGTGAGAAGCTAGAAATGGATGTGGGGAGTCTTGTTGGAAAGTATGTGTAGGAAATAGGGTTGAGGCAGACACTCCTGTGACTTCCTCTTCCCCAGCTTGTCTCCCAGTCCCCCTTGCAGTTAGCTGGGGCCTGGAGGCGGTTCTGGCTATTGGACCGTGGACAGGGGTGCTAGTTACCCATGCCAGGTCAGACCCTCCGCCTTCCACACGCTCTCCTCTCCAGCAGGAGGAGTCCCCAGTGGAGGCACTGCAGACCCTATAACCTTTCACAGCCAGGCTGCCTCGCTGAACCACAGCACACAGGCGATGACCAGAAGGCCAATCGTCCCTCAATTCTCCCAAGGACAGGACATGACTAGGACCACTTTAGATGCATAGAAGAGATGCTATTCCCTGCATCCAATGGATGCCCCGGGATATTGGGGCTTAATTCTTTTCAGAATCCCAGTGGAGAGAAGCTGTCAGCCACTGAAAAAGAAGCCCAAATCCCTGCATGGCTGCATGGAGGAGAGTCTTCCCCTCCCCTGCAAGTCACAGCACAATGAAACAGGATCCGGAAATGTGTCTTTATTGGGTTAAGCACGGAGACCTGGGGGTCGCGTGTTAGGACAGTTAGCCAGCCTGACCAACACAGAGCTGCAGGTCCAGCCCATCCACTTGGGACAGACAGAGGCTACCTCTATTCCATCCCATGTTGGATGGGATGAATATTCTCGAAAGGGACTCTGGACAGGGGAGTGGGCTGAAGGAAGCCTAGAGGAAGGGGGATGAAGAACCAACAGAAAATGGGTGAGGAAAGTGAAAATCTGAACGCCAAAGAGAAAGAGCCCCAGCCTACTTGCTCCACCGACCCAGCATGGGGCCAGCCAGGCTCAACGCCCCAGACAGGGCATTGAAGCCTCTTCTCTGGAGAAACTAATATTCTAAGACTTTTGGGACTGGAGGAGCCAGTTCTCATGATTCCTGTTTCCCTATTTCAGGTGGGAAACCTTTTAACCACAGGGGGTGATGCCTACCAAGAGTTCAGGAAGGTGGGACCATATTCCCTGAGAAGTCTCTAGAAACATGCTATCTGCAAACCACCTGTGCTTTGTTACATACAGCACTAGGGTTGTTTTGGCATCCTGTGCTGCACTGTTATGTGAACGCTTATGCTCAGGGGTCTACAAGAAGGAGCTCTTGGTTGCAGAGTTGGTGCTAGTCTATTCTAGTCCAGTGGGTCCTTTAAATGCAAAGTCCCGGGTCCAGGGCTGGGACACAGGTGCCATTCTCAAAGCACCTCCAGGCTCCAGAGGCATCCAGGATGGGATCTAAAAAGTGACCCAAGGCAGGGGTTCCAATGAGAAATCACTCATTCTACTTAGGGGAACTAGGTTGTCTCCTTAGGGAGAAGGCATTTGGAATCAAAACTGAATGATAGTGGGAAGCGGACTTGGCCCAATGGATAGGGCATCTGCCTACCACATGGGAGGTCCGCAGTTCAAACCCCGGGCCTCCTTGACCCGTGTGGAGCTGGCCCTATGCACAGTGCTGATGCGCGCAACAAGTGCCGTGCCACGCAGGGGTGTCCCCCGTGTAGGGGAGCCTCATGCCCAAGGAGTGTGCCCCATAAGGAGAGCTGCCCAGCGCGAAAGAAAGTGCAGCCTGCCCAAGAATGGCGCCACACACACAGACAGCTCATACAACAAGATGATGCAACAAAAAGAAACACAGATTCCAGGTGCCGCTGAGAAGGACAGAAGCGGTCACAGAAGAACACACAGCGAATGGACAGAGAGAGCAGACAACTGGGGGGTGGGGGTGGGGGGAGAAGAGGAGAGAAATAAATAAAAAATAAATCTTAAAAAAAAAAAACAAAAAAGAAACAAAACCCTGACTGAAGGGAAGTGGATGTGGCTCAAGCAGTTGAGCTCCTGCCTACCACATGGGAGGCCCCAGGTTCGGTGCCCAGTGCCTCCTAACGCAAGACAGCAAGCTGACATGATGGGCAGGCACAGTGAGCTAACACAACAAGATGATGCAACAAGAGACCCGAGGAAAACACAGTGAGAGACACAACAAAGCAGGGCGTGGAAGTGGCTCAGGTGATGAGGTGCCTCTTCCCACAGTGGAGCTCCCGGGTTTGGTGCCTCCTGATAAAGAAAACCAGCACACAACAAGCAGACACAGCAAATGCCAACAACGAGGGGGTGGGGAGAAATAAATAAAACAAATTTTAAAACAACCACAGGGAAATGGATGTAGCTCAACTAATCAGGCCCCCATCTACCATATAGGAGGTCCAGGGTTCGATGCCCAGGGCCTCCTGGCGAGGGCAAGCTGGCCCATGCGGTGAGCTGGCCCACGTGGAGGACAGGCCCATGTAGGAAGGCCGCCCCATGCAGGACTGCCACCCTGTGTGGGAAAGTCACCCTCTTGGCCGATGCAGAGAGCTGGCACAGCAAGACGATGCAACAAGAGACACAGAGGAGAGAAAATAACAAGACGTAGCAGAACAGGGAGTTGAGGTAGCACAAAAGAGTAACTGCCTCTCCCCCACTCCGGAAGGTCCCAGCATCAGTTCCTGGAGCCACCTAATGAGAATACAAGCAGACACAGAAGAACACACAGCGAATGGACACAGAGAGCAGACAATGGGGAGGGGAGAGAGAAATAAATAAAATAAATCTTTAAAAAACAATAACAACAGCAAAAAACCTTAATGACGAAGAACGAAATAAATAAGTAAAATAAAATTTTAAAAAACTATAAAAAAACAAAAAAGAAAATTTAAAAGAAACAATAAAAAGGGGGAAATGTTGGGGACTGGATGTGGCTCAAGTGGTTGAGCTCCCACCTCCTACACGGGAGGTCCCAGTTTCGGTTCCCAGTACTTCCTAAAGAAGACAAACAACAAGCAGATAACGAGCAAAAACAACGAGTAGACAATGGGAAAAAACAACGAACAAACAGACAGGGTAGCCATCTTGGGGTGGGGGGGTGGGACATAATTTTAAAAAAGGGAAAAATGTGAATATATCTCAATAAAACGGCTTAAAAAAAAACCCAAATAATGAAGACTTTTAAGGCCGATGGAGGCCACATCTGGTGAGCGCCCAGCAAAGATTCTAGAAGCTGAGCAGGTGGGATCATGCCTAAGGGGCTGAATGGCCTGGGAGGAGGCAAAACACCCCCATTTTAGAGACAAAGAAACGGGCTTCTGTGGGCTGGGTGCTTGTCCGTACTGGGGCCAGGCTTGGACGCAGGTGGCGTAGGAGAAAGCCTTGTCCTTCCTCACTGTGCTGTAACAAGGCGGTGGGGGTGCCCCTTAAGGGCCACACTCTCCAGCGCGCTGGAGGCCACCCCAGGTGCTTTCAGCTGCTGCCCACCTCTGTTCCCGCTCCATCAGCCTCACCTGCCAGGACAGTTTCACGAGATGGCCCCCCCACGATAACTTTTACGAGGCTATTAAATGGAGCCCATGAATGCCAAATAAATCTGAATGCCTGGCCGCACTCCCCGCCATTCCCGGGACAGCCCACCCGTGCTGGACAAAGGGCCCCGCTGAAATATTTCATCAGAAGCTCATCTGAGCTCTCTCCTGGAGGCTCTTAGGCCTGCAGCAGGCAGCCTCGTAGGGCACAGGGAACGCCGGGAAAGAAAGCAAGACTTTCTGCAAAGGCAGAGCTGCCACTCCCATTCCCAGCGGGAACGGCTATGGCCGTGTGGCAGACACTGCAGCCCCCGTTTACCAGAAAGTCCGACTTTCATCTCCAAGGAGGGTGGTGCGGTGAGGCAGGGGTGTGCCAGGGGCGAGCAACTCATTCGGGCTCAGAGCCACCTCCTGCTTGGCTTGAAAAGCCTCATATTCACTGCAGCGGGCCAGCAGCACCTTCCAAGCCAACATTTTTATCCACCTTAATGGAAAAATGGGGGCAGGAATTCATTCTGCTCACACCATCTCTCTGGTTCTCAGCTATTGTAGTTGTTCTTAATGTGCTGAATTGTTTAAAAAAAAAAAAAAGTAAACATGTAACTGGGGAGCCCTCCAAAAATATTGAACCCCAAATCGGTATTGCTGGCAAACAACAGCCTTTTAAATGGCACAGTTCTGTCAGCTACTCGGTGAAGATCCCAGCAACCAAGAACACGGATCTCCCATCAGTCGCATCCCGACACTGGCGCTGGTCGATATTTCATTCCGTGGCCCCGAAAACGCCCTCCTCAAATCAATTCTCCAAAGTCGGCTGCACCAACCCAGCTTAGAAACACGTGGAGAGTGTCTGTAATTAGCAGCGCTAATGTAAGGGTATGGCAGTGGTTGAAAAGAGAAGCCTAAGGCCGTGTGTATCACTAGAAGGAAAGCTAAAAATGGAAACGGACTGCCTAGGATAGTGAACCCTCTTGTGATAAATGAGTGTGCCTACAGATGCATGCATAAGGATGTTTTTCTCTAAAACAGAACAAATATACATTAATGTTACAAGATGCTAAAATCAGGGTGATATTTGGGCAAAAATACAACCAAAGAAAAATATGGGCAGTGGTGTACAGTAATATATTAATAATCTTCCAACAAAGGCAGAAAAAAAGGATGTATACTATACCAAAGAAACTAAATAAAAAGTACTACAATAGTGTTTGACTCCATCTACACAAAATGTAAATACAAATAAATTATAGAGAGGAAAATAGATTAGCAATTATGTATAGTAGGGGAAGGATTGAGAGACTGAGAGGTGACTGCAAAACTGTAAGGATTTTTTGTTTGTTTGTTTTTTTCCTTTTTTTTTAGAGTAAGGAAAATGTTCTAATATTGATTGAAGTGATGAAAGCATAATTCTGTGATTATACCAAATGCTGCTGATTGCATGTTTTAGTGGATTGTCTAGTTTATGAATACATTTCAATAAAATTGACAAAATAAAAAGAAATACTTGGAGGGAAGAAGACGGGAGAGGTGGGGGAAAACAACTCTTTATAAAAGGCAAACAACACTCATGCAAACTATAAATAATAGGGAAAACTGTGAGCATGAGGGGGTATATGGGAGCTCTGTATTTTCTGCTTGTCTTTTCTGTAAACCTACAACTTCTCTAATTAAAAAAAGGAAAAAAATAGTGAAAAGAAGAAAAAAAAATGGCAAAGGCTCAGTAAGAGGCTGGCAGCGTTTGTTTTGCGTTTAACTCAAAGGACAGAAGGCTCCTGTAGGTAGGAGCTTGTTCTGTCTAGGGCAGAATGGGAGAGCGGGAGGCAGACCAGGCAGGTGGAAACAGGGATTTTTGCTGTCTCGTATCCACCACCTGACTCATTTCTTTCTGAGGGCAAGCACTCCTCCTTGGGTTGAGCCATGTCTTACTAGGAGAAAGGGCTAAATGCATTTTTACAAGCCGCTCAGGCGTCCGTCCTGTTTTCCTCCAGTAAGCAGGTGCTCCTCAAGCCACCTGCAGCTTTGGCTCTGAAGGACCAGTCCTGCCCCAGGGTGGCTGGGTCAGCTGCCAGGGCTGGCGGGCAGCCTTTGCCGGCCACTCGGGCTGCAGCCAGGAAGGAGGCTCTGCAGGCTCAAGCCTGTTCTGGAAAAGTCTAGCCTAGGGCCTCAGAGTGGGGTCTGGGGCGCATTGGCATCAGAATTTAGGGGGAGGAATGGAAATTTGCAGCTAGCTATCCCCACTCACATGCAGCACATGCACCGAGAGATCCCCTCATCTGATGGGAATAACCACGGTCATTTACGAGGTCCTCCTGTGTGTCAGATATAGTGCCACAGGTCCCTTATTCATACCTCATCCCGTCCAGGCCCCACAGCCAGGAGAGAGATGGGTTATCAGCTTCACTTACAGACAAGAGCCCTTAGTGAAGAAACTTGTTGAGGTGCTTCCACGCCGAGCCATTCAAATTCATGCCTATCACCGATGAACGTGGAGGACACTATGGTGAGTGAAGCAAGCCAGACACAAAAGGACAAATACTGCATGACTGTGCTATTATGAACTAAATATATTGTGTCAACTCACAGAACACAGAACATAGGTCACCAGAAAACAGAACGAGGTTAGAGAATGGAAAGCTGAGGTTTAATCTGTGCAGAACTGGTAAAAAGATTGTTGTAAATCTTTGAATATGAATAGAAATGGTGAAAGCACATTATAGTGTTAACTAGCAGTACTAATATATGGATATGATAGTAGTTGAAAGGGAAAATCTAAGGTCATGTATATTACTAGAAGGAAAGCTAAAAAATGTAATGGGGTTGTATAGCACAGCGAAATTTCATGTGAAATATGAATATGGGTAATATTGCATATATAAGACTGTTTTTCTTTGAAACTGAACAAATGTACATTAATGTTACAAGATGGTAATATCAGACAAAAATACAGCCAAAGCTAACTATGGACATGGTGTATAGTAACATAATAATCTTCCATTAAAGGTAAAAAAAAAGGAAATATAATAAGTGTAAGAAACTAAATAAAAGGTACTACATATTGTTTGACTCCATTTATACAAAATATAAACACAAATAAATTAGACAGAAACAGAATAGCAGCTATGTACAGCAGGGGAAGCATAGATTGAGAGGTGATTATTAAGGGGTAGAGCTTTTTTTGTTTATCTGTTTTTTGTTTATTATTATTGTTATTATTATTGGAATAATGAAAATGCTCTAATAATGATTGAAGTAATGAATGCACAGCTATGCAATTATACCAAATACCATTTTTACGAGCATTTTTATTGTATTTTTTGAAGATACATAGATCACAAAAAATGTTATATTAAAAAATGTAACAGATTCCCACATATCTCCCCCCACCCCCACTCCTCCCACATCAACAACCTTCTTCATCATTGTGGCACATCCATTGCATTTGGTGACTACATCTTGAAGCACTGCTGCACCGCATGGATTATAGTTCACATTGTAGTTTACACTCTCCCCCAGTACATTCAGTGGGTTATGGCAGGATATATAATGTCCAGCATCTGTCCCTGCAATATCATGTAGGACAACTCCAAGTCCTGAAAATGCCCCTACATCACATCTCTTCTTTCCTCTCCCTGCCCTCAGCAACTACCATGGCCACTTTTTCCAAATCAGTGCTACAGTTTCTTCCATTACTAGTCACAATAGTTCCATAGTAAAATATCAGTAAGTCCACTCTAATGCATATTTTATTCCTCCATCCTGTGGGCCCTGGGAAAAGGTGATGTCCACTCCACCTCTATATGGAGAGGGGGCTTAGATCCCACCTGGTTGATGACCAAATACCATTGATTGTGCACTTCGGAAGGACTATAAGCTTGATGAATATATATCAGTAAAATTGATTAAAAAACAAAACAAAAACCAACTCAAGCCTCACTCCAAAGGGAGCCCCTATTCTCAGGTGTGGCCTCAAAACTCCTGTCAGCCAAGATGCAACCAGCACCTCGGCTGGGCCTGCTGGGTGTGAGGCAGCCTTGCCCGAGAGAAGGGGAGCGTGGGGAGGCCAAACCCAGCCAGGGGTGCTGGGACCACCAAGGCCAGAGAGACCCTGCGTGGCTGGTGTCCCGGAAGAGCGGGATGTCCAACCTCTCCGCCCCAGCGATGCACCTGCTGCTTAGCACTCCTGTTTCCTGCTCAGGCCAACCCCCAAGCCTGCACGGCCCACCAAGAAATGCAGAGCTGGCGGGGTGGGCGGGTGCCAGAGGGTGTGGTGGGCAAGCTCCCGGGGGCCTCAGGGCCTCCTCCTCCTCCCTCCCTGATGATGCACCTCCACCATCTTGCTTTGCTGCCACAGGACCCTCTCTGGTGCCTCAGTTTCCCCAACTATAAGCTAGGGTGGCTTTGTCCAATACAGCAGCCCCAGGCCACATGGGGCCAGTCTAAATTCAGATATGTGCTGTCAGTGTACAACACACACTGGATTTTGAAGACCTAATACAGGGAGAGAAAAAGATGTAAAATAGCTCATGCATAACCTTTCCATATTGGTTACATGTTGAAATGATATCATGGTGGATATAATGGGTGAAATCAAAACTACTGTCAATGCTAATTTCACCTGTTTCTTTTTCACTTTTTTAATGTGGCAACCAGAAAAGTTAAAATTACAGAAATCTGAGGCTGGCATTGTATTTCCAGGGACTGCTGGAGGAGGAGTGTGATAGGTGGATTAGGACGCGTGGCTTTGAGGCCATCGGAGAAGGACTCTTTTAGCATCCTGTTTACAAGGCCACTGTCAACTCTAAACCAGCACAGAGAGGTCTTCTTTGTGCACTTCACCCAGTAGTGCCCTTCAGTCAAAGGGAAGGCCTGCATTTCACAGCTCCCAAGTTTCTACTGTCATCCAGCAGGGCTCACTTAGCGAACTTCGCTAGAGGCCAGTTGCCAGGAAGTCCCAGGTCTGACCCGCAGCTAAGCTGTTAAGGAGGGTGACGGGCTGCAAAAAAAGGGGTGTGCCTCTTACTCCTTCTCTCTCTCTCTTTAAAAAAAAACACTGTTTTAACAAATCATTTTTATTGATACATATTAATAAAGCATGCAATTCATCCAGAGTGTATAATCAATGGTATTTGGTATAATCACAGAGTTGTGCATTCATCACCTTCAATCATTCTTAGGGCATTTTCATTATTTGAATAATAATAACAATAAACAAAAAAAACAAAACCAAATAAACCAGAAGATTCTTCACCTCTCAATCTCTCCATGTTTCCCTTGCTGTACAGAGCTGCTATTTCTGGCTATTTTTGCACATTTATTTATGTATTAAGCAGTTTTACTGAGATATATTCACATACCATATGATCTATCCAAAGAGTACAATTAATGGCTTTTAGTATAATCACAGTGTTGTGCATTCATCACTGCAATCAATTTTAGAACATGTTCATTACTCCAAAAAGAAAATCTCCACATCCCTTTGTAGTCACCTCTCAATCCCTCTATTCTTCCCCAGCCCTATATAACCACTAATCTAATTCCATCTTTATAAATTAATTCATATTTACATTCTATATAAATGGTGTAGCAGTTTGATATACAGATGAATTCCAAAAAGAAATATTGGATTATGTTTGTAAACTGGTCTTTTCCTCTGGGCATATTAAAATGTATTGGATTCAGAGGTTTTACTTCTACTTGATTAAATAATGATTAAGACTTTGATTGGGCCATGTCAGTAGGGTGTTGCATCCCTGTCCCCTTGGTGGTGGGGAGTCACAGAGAAACTGAACCAGAGAATGGAGGAATCTTAAGCTGGAGTCCCGGGAAGTAAGCACACAGAGGAATTTGGTCGTGAGGAAAGAGAAAAGGCCCTGGGAAGAGAAGCAAGCTGTTTGCCTGATAGTCTACTGCTAGCTTTATGGAGATAGCAGAGGAGCTGAGCTTGGAGAGAAGCAAGCACCAGGAAGAGAGGAACCCAGGAAGTCTGAACCCTGGCAATGTCAGCAGCCATCTTGCCCCTACACACAGCAAAAGACTTTGGTGAGGGAAGTAACTTATGCTTTATGGCCTGGTTACTGTAAGCTCGTATCCCAAATAAATACCCTTTATAAAAGCCAACAGATTTCTGGTATTTTGCATCAGCATCCCTTTGGCTGACTAATACAAATGGAATCATATAATATATAGTATTTTATATCTGGTTTCTTTCACTTAGCACAATTTCCCCCTAATATTAACATCTTATATCATTAACACATTTGTCCAGTTTCAGAAAGTCTTATATATGCAATATTACCCATATTCATATTTCACTTGAGGTTTCACTATGCTATACAGTCCCATGTTAGTTTTTAGCTTTCCTTCTAGGAACATACATGACCTTAGACTTTCCCTTTCAACCACTGTCATGCCCATATAATAGCACTGCTAGTTACAGACACCATGGTATGCTTTCACCTTTTCTATTCACTTCCAAAGATTAACAACCTTTTTACCAATTCTGCACAGGTTAATCCTCAGCTTTCCATTCTCTAACCTCATTCTATTTATTAACTCCATGAGTTTACACAATATATTTAGTTCATAATAGCACAATCACAAAGTATTTGTCCTTTTTGTCTGGTTTGCTTCACTCCTCCTCTTTTGAGTCGAAAAGCCAGACCTCAGGAGGTCTGGGGAAAGAGGAGGTTTCTTTCTTTCTGGAGCAGTTACAGGGCGTACTAGATTCAAAACCAACCCACTGACCTCCAGGAGGCCATTTCCAAAGGCCTTCCTCAAAACCTGTTGCATCATGGTATTTTACTGGCTGGATCTCCAGTCCGGGACCAGTGTGGCTGAGAAATCCAAATGAAAACCCTCCTGACTTTTGCACCCATCTTTGCCAATCCCCATGGCTCCCACAGCCAAGAAAGACAGAAAGACAAAGAAGGAAAGAGAGAGATTGAAAGAGAAAAGAAAGATCCTAACCATGGTATAGAAATATCACCCTATCTTAAACCATTGTCCTTTCCCTTTTCACTGTCCCAAGGAAGGGGATGGAGATTGAAAATGCCCTAAATGAGGCTGGGGGTGGGGCAGGGAATGTGGGGAAAAGAGAAGACCCTGCCCCCCCCCAAGAGAATGTTCTTTCCCTTGTAGAAACAGCTAAAGCAGTAGCAAGAGTATTATGTAGGTGGCTCTCCTTGCACACCTTATACCTTGGCAAATACCAATCCATCCATGGGCTCATCTCACCTGCCCAGTTAACTCCTACTCATCCACCAAGGCCCAACTCAAATGACACCTCCTCAAATGCCCCCCCTACAAATGCTCTCTCCTCTGCATTTCAATAGCACTTTTTACTTATTTTTATTATGGCCTCAACTTTCATTTGATCATTTACTTGCCCTTCTTCCTCATTAGACTATGAGCTCCTGGGGGAAAAGAGAACCCGGTCCAGCATATTCTAGCCTCAGGGCCCTGAAATCTGCTGTTCCCCTCAGTATAGGCAAGGCGCACTCCCTCAAGGTTCTTTGTCCCCCTTGTCATCTTAAGCAGCACCCAGCCTCACCCCCCCTTTCTTTTTTTCCAATGTTGTTTTATTTTTATTTACGTTATTATGAATAAATTCAGACAGGCTTTCGCATCCTGTTATGGTGGCACGAAGAGATGGGGAATAATCTCCACACACAAAAAACATGTCAAATTAGAAAAAAATTGTCCAGAACAACTGACCAAATGTTCACAACAAACTTTGATGTATCTATTCTAGAAAACCTGCCTGAGCCCTAGGTAAGGACAGCAGGATTCTGTGGCTTTCTTGCTGGAGGGTTCTTTCCACACAGGCCTGAGCAGCCACCCCGGTCCTGCCAGACAGAGCGGAGGTGAGCTGTGGAAGGCAGACAGTGCCTCCCCTTCCAAGGCCAGGCTGACCCCTTTCTTTAGAAATTCACCCCTTTCGTAGCATTTAGCTCCCCACAGCATCTAGCTCATATTGCCCAGAACAGGTCCTGGCACCCAATTAGTGTTCAAGAAATATGCCTGAATTAATGGTCGTGTGGGCCAAGGCCTAGTATAGTGCCCACAAATGCACGAGAGGATGTTTTTTCTGTAACCCCTTTGCACATTCTGTGACTCAAAAGGGAACATCAGGCATTAGGGGGGCTAGAGTATTCTTTTGCTCAGATTTGAAGCTCCAGGAGGGTCCGTTCCACAGTTCAGACCTGGTCATCTGGAAATCTCTAGGAACAGGTGCAGGGTGTGGTGGCGGGCCTGGGGCACGTCAGATTCTGGAGTCCATTCACCAAACATGCCATCCTCCCTCGCCCCAGGAAACACACCTGCAGTTACGTGTCCACTCCCCAGGGGGCGCTTGCTGCTGCCGGCCAGCTCTGAGCTGTAGCTGGGTTTGTAAGGGACCTCACTGCAACCCCAGCCTTCTTAGGAGGAGCCCTCTGAGCTGCAGCCCCAGAGGAGGAAGGTACATTAGTCAAATGGACACAAACGGGCCTCTGGGAAATGAAGGAGGCAGGGAAAGGAAAAGGAAATCCCCTCAGAGAATGATCCTGTCCCTTACCACATCTGCTAGTGCAATAGGAAAAGGAAACTTGAAAGCAGGACTGAAAAAACAAGACTATAGGATCATATGATTTTTCTTAAAGCAAAACTCTTCATGTCAATCCATCCGGGAGCCTCTGGGTTCTCCAGGGAGGGGCAGAGGAGTGAAGGATAGAAGGTGCTGGATGCCAGGTGAGGAGACAGGCCACATGGGCCCCTGGGGGAGGGGCGTGGCCCAAGCGAACTGTCAGAAGCCAGGTGTGGAGTCCTGGCAAGAGGGCCTGGGACCCTCTGCCTCCTCCCAGAGCCTTCAGGGCTGGCTTTGGAAGTGAATTTGGGGCTTTCCGTGGCAGGCACCCAGCTGCAGTGAGGAAGTGAAATCTCTGACCTCACTCCCTCACTCACACCCCCAAACATGTCCAGTGCCCCCTCTGGGCCAGCTGGATGAACAAGGCACAGCGGCTCATTCCAGGTGCTCACCTACGTGCACCAACGAGGCAAGGCAATGCTGTGCAGGACAGAGACGTGTGGGTGTTCCCAGGAGCACGCGGCACATGGAGTGGAACGGCCCCCGTCTCCTGGCGCAGTGGACAGGGATGTTTGACAGAAGTGATGTCTGAGCTGGGGTTTAGAGCCTCCAGGAATCTGCCAGGTGGGGCAGACAAAGGGAACAGCATGCCAAGGTGGGGGGGGGGGGGCAGAGAGAGCACCCTGCTCAACGGCACCCCAACCCCACCTAATGGTGAGATGACTCCCCACCTGCCATCAGAGGTGGGATCATCAGCATCTAGCATGGATCCAGGAGACCACAAGTGCACTGGCTGAAGGGAGGAGAGGGTGGAGGAGAGAGACACCTGTGCCACCAACACTGAACAGTACATGCCTTCTGACTCCAGCTACCGGGAAACCCTCAGAGCACCTGCACTAGTGGAGGGCCCAGGGACACTGGACAGTTTGAATTTGGTGAATCCCAAAAGAGAGATTATGTTTTTTAACTAACCCATTCCTTTGATTGCATTAGATTTGGTTAAGGGATCTTGATTAGATCACTTGATTAGATAGATCCCGTTAGGGCTTTGGAGTGGATGATGTCAGTGAGGTGTAACACAGGTTGGGTCTCCGCCCTCTTGCTGGGTCTTATATAAATGGAGACACAGAGAGAAGGAGGACATGGAAAAGAGAGACCCTGCCATGTGAGACAGAGGACTCGAGGATCGCTAGCAGCTGAAGCGGAAGCACAAAGCTCCCAAGAGGCTGAGCCCACACAGCAGCTCAAGGTGGAAGAGAAGGTGAGCTTAGAGGGGAAGGCAGGGACCTCAGCAGAGATGGGCTGCCATCTTGCTTCACCACGTGACAGGACGTCAGGATCACCAGAGGCTGACTTTGGTGAGGAAGCATCTCGATGGTGCCTTCATCTGGACATTTCATGGCTTTGGAACTATAAGCTTTTACCCTAACACATTTCCCATTATAAAAGCCAACCCATTTCTGGTATTTGGCATTGGCAGCCCTGTGGCAAACCTTTTTAACTGTTGAGTTGTACAGTGAAAATGCAAAAACTGAAACCAACAAATATCTGAATCCCCCGACATCTCATTCTCAGGAACCCTGAGCCTGCCACAAGTTCATTGCTCCTTTAAAGGAGTTTTTATGTCCACACAGGCTGGACTGCTGCTGCCTCAACAGGAGCAAGTCAGAGATTTCAAAGATGCCCCCTCGTCAGCCTTTCATTGATCTGAGCCCTCGAGCATCAGCCTGACGGGGAGGGCCGGAAAGAGCCAGGCTGACCCCTGTCAGAGCCCCACCCTGCCCTGGCTCAGCTGCACTGTTTCTGTGGGGTGATTTGGCAGGTTGCCCCCTACACATTTTGAAGTAAATTCCTCTTGGCTACGTGTGCCCGTTGGTGGAATGACTCAGTTGGTGCACCATGCCTCCGTGGTAGAGCCACACGTCAAAGGGAGAATTAAGCCGGCGATTCCACTCCGTCGCCCCTGCCCAGGATGTGAGTAACGGCTCTTCCCCGAAGGACAGCATCCTCCCCCAGCTGGAGCAAAACTGAGACTCCGGAGGGGGCTTGGCTCTCCCAGTGACTAACTCGGACCTGGCGGGTGGCCGGTGCCACCACCTCACCCTGGAGGGCACACAGCTGGGGTGGGCTGCTCTCCTGGGCAGGGCGTCACTAGGATTCCCAGTCTCAGTGCCCTGACCGAGCCCCTGTCTGCTCCTCCGTAAAATGGGCTAGAAGCTCCAGATGTGGGGATTATTGCAAGGATGAGCTGGGTGTAAAGGGGCCTGTGGTTCCTCCCAGTCCCCTCCTCCCCAGCCACGTGGTCCCTGGCTGTCTCTGAACTTCTCTGGGTCTCGTTTTCCTTGACTGTAAGATAGGAAAAACGATCCCTGCTGTGTTGACTTTACAGTATAGCTGTGATGGAAAAAAAGGAATCAGATGCTATAAAAGGACAAATTTAAAGCATCAGACAAATACACAGGGCATTGCCACAGCTTTTATGATCAAAGAAATGCCAGGCACACTTAACAAGCTTAATGACAATATTGAACAGAACAAGGCTAGCAAGACGGGGTCTGCAGTCTGAGCACAGTGGGGCTTCCCACACTTTCCTTCAGACCGTCCTTGATTGGTATGCCTAGCACAGTGGTAATAAAACCTGGTCCCCAGGCCCTGGGTGGCAGAGACCCTGGGATCCCAGTGGCCTAGACACATCCAGCTGGAGGTAGGGTCAGTGAAATTCCGATTCAAGTCTTTAAAGGAAAAATGAGAAAAATGAATGGCAGAAACCCAATCACACAACAGCAAGGTAGAGTCCACGTCCAGCTCACACTGCCTGAGGCGCAAGTCCAGCTTCAGCCCTGGGGAAGGCAAGCTGATCCTGGACACCAAGTACCTCCACGGAGGTACCTCCAAGTGCCTCATTGCGTCAGTGAGAGGGAAGTCTCTCTAATGGCAGTCTGTCTCCTGGCGAACCTGGGGCTTCTAACTGGTTTTGGTCCTTTTAAAACAGTATTGGTGTATACTCAGGAGACTTGAATCTCTGGACTGGCCATGTGCCAGCTGGGCCCTGAGCCTCAGCAGAGTTGCAACACCTACTGTCCAGTTCGTTGGACTTACCAAGGTCAGCCAACAGGGAGATGAAGATGGTCAACCACCATACCAGGGAACCAAAAGTGTCCACAACTGCAAGCAGTAGAATCGCATCTATCAGCCATGTGGGATCTAAGCCCCCTCTCGATTTAGAGATGGAGTGGCCATCACCATCCCAGTATCCACAGGATGGAGGAGTAAAGTATGGATTAGTGTGGACTTATTGGTATTCTATTATAGAACTATTGTGACTCTAGCAATGGAAGACAGTGGCCACAGAAGTTGCTGAGGGCAAGGAGAGGGAAGAAGAGATGTTATGTGGGGGCATTTTTGGGACTTGGTGTTATTCTAAATGATACTGCAGGACAGATGCTGGGTATTATATATCCTGCCATAACCCACTGAATGGACTAGGGGAGAGTGTAAACTACAATGTAAACTATAATCCATGTGGTGCAGCAGTGCTCCAAAATGTGTTCACCAAATGCATTGAATGTGCCATGATGAAAGAGGTTGTTGATGTGGGAGGAGTGGGGCTGTGTGTGTGTGGGGGGGTATACGGGAAACACTTGTATTTTTTAATGTAACATTTTTTATGATCTATGTGTCTTTTTAAAAAAAAAACAATTAAAAATAAATAAATAAAGAAAACCTAAAAAAAAAAAACACCACAACTAAAAAACAAAAAACTGTATACTGAGGTGGAAACAACCCAAGTGTCCCTCAATGGATGAATGGATAAAGAAAATGTGGCACATACATCCAACGAAATATTCCTCAGCCACAGAAAGGAATGAAGTTCTGACACATGCCACATGGGTGAACCTTGAAGATATCATGTTAAGTGTAATGAGCTAGATACAAAAAGATAGATATCGTATGATGTTACTTATATGAAATATCTAGAACTGGCACATTTAGAGACAGAAAGCAGATTAGAGTTTACCAGGGGCTGAGGGGTGGGGAAGACAGGGAGTTATTACTTAGAGGTACAGAGCTTTTTTTTGGAGGTGATAAGAAAGTTTGGACACAGAGAGCAGTGACCACTGTATTCAGCGCCGTGAATGGGATTCAGATCACTGAATTTGTACACTTTAAAATGGTTAAAATGGCAAAAACAAACAGAGCATTAAAGAAGTGTGTGTGTGGGGGAGAATATACAGAACCCTTCCATGGGCCATGAAGGAAATGGTCTGAAACTTTCCTGAGGACACCCCAGCATTCTGAAGAGAGCCGGACAGGTCCGATGGGTGCATGGAGAGCTGCTCCCAGACCACCCTCTCTCTCTCACTCCCCCCTCCACTCTACCCCCCACACTCACACTCCCTGCCACCCTCTCCCAGCCCCAGTGTGTGCTCAGGGCCTACAGCCCCTTCGGTCCCCCACCGCTGACCAGAGGACCCGGACGTTGGGAGCCAGGGAGCAGTGCTCTGAGTCCAGGGCTCCTCAGCACCTGCGCGGCGGGGGTGGGGGGTGGGGGGGGTGGACGACAAGGAGCTCACCCTTGGCCACGTTCTTTTCTCAGGAAAACAATACGGGTGGTGTTTTTCATTTACTCATTCATTCCACAAATACTTTACCCACTTACTCAGCCTGCAAAGCTATTTTATGTAAAAAAGAGAACAGCTGTGGGCCCCAGGAGCTCACCCTCGGGGCATGAGTGGATGAGCGGCTGGCCTGCCTGCCTGGGCAGGAAGGCCCCCTGGGCTGCGGAACTCCTGGAAGGGAGGTTTCCAGGGAAGCACTGGGCTCATCTGGAAAAGCTGGCACAGTGGGAGGGAAGCAGGTGGGGAGGGGGGCGGGGCCGGGCCTCTGGACTTTACCCTGGGGGTGCATCCACGGGGCCCCCAGGCCCAAGCTTCTGGGGGAGACGCCCACCGACAAGCACCTCGGGCCCCACTCCCGGCCCGTGGGCTCTCATCCAGCCACCTTCCCCCCGCAATGGAGCAATGGATGAACTAAGGATCTGGAATTACAGGGGTGGGGAGGACGGCAAGTGGGGGAAGAGAAGAAAAAGCCCTTCAACCCCTAGGGAGTCAGATGATTGCCACGCTAGTAACGTCGGAGAAAAACAAATCCTAAAACTGCCTTCGAAAGGTTTTTCCCAGGGAAAGGGTCCTGGCTGAAACAACTAAGTGCTGTGAGACACATCGTGGGTGTTTCTAACAAACACTTAAGGAAGATTACTAATCTGGGGACCAGGGACAAATTGCATCACTTGCTAAGTTTTATGTTCCCCATCTGTAAAATCTGGGTTTGCACAGTGTGACCCACCCCCTGAGACACTTTCTAACTCTAAAAATATGTCTTGCGTCAATCCCCAGCGAAGGCTTCTAAAGTACCTGAGAAGTTTGCTCAGTTAAACAGGAATGAATGGTCTCTCTTCCTAGCATTTTGTTTGGCACATTCATTTGCTTAGCTGTTCTCCCTGTAGATGGTAAAGAGCTAACTTCTGCCAGGTCCTGCTTGAATGATGACTCAATTGTCAATTCATGGGCCCCAAATGAAGGCGTTTGGGCCATGTTCTCATACACCTTGAGTAGAACCTGTCTGTGAGAAGAAATGTCCTTGTAAATATCAGACTGAAGAGGTGTTTGAAGGACCTGAGTGGCCCTGCCAGGGCTTTGGTACATGCTACCAGCGGCTCCTGTTTGCAGGGCCGGGTCCCCGGTGATGGGGGCCCGTGGCCAAATCCTGCCTTGCCTCCTCTGACAGCTGGGCGCACAAGTCCAAACGCTTTGTTGTCGTCGTTGTTTTCAAACTTGGAAGAAAAGCTCCAGTGAATCATCTCCTGTGCTATTTGATTCATGTTTCATGTCTTTGGAGGAAATCAAAACTGTAAGTCATTTTCAATAAAAATGGCACGAGTGCAACCGAAATGCCAGGAGTGCCAATGGGAAAGGACCAGCTGCCCTTGGTAGCCCCGGCGGCTCTCGCCTTGAGCTGTCCTTAGAGGGTGTGTTTACAATCAGCAGTGGTGACAGCTCATGAAAGCTGCCCTTTGCCATTTCTTTTGTTTCACTCACAATACAAGAAATCTGTGCAGGAAGACGTGGGGGCAGTGCACAAACCCACCTCCAGAAAGCAAATACGACACCTGTGACCTGAGCATCTACTCAGTGAAAGTCACTGGGTAAGTGTCGATGGGCCACTAAAGTATAAGGTACCCTCCAAGCACTTGCAGTCCTTGGGAAAGACAAAGCACGGCTCTTTCCTTCCCCAGGACAGAGACACTTCCCTCTCTGAGCCAGGCGCTGGGCTCGGCTGGCTGCTGGGGAGCAGAGAAGGGAAGGAAAAGAATGGGGCTGCGGAGGAAGGCAGCAGCAGTCCAAGAACTGATGCTCTTATCCTAAGGCTTTCAGGGCCTTGGTCTTTTCCTGACTTTTCCCCCCAAGGACTCCAAGACCTGGGCTCCCATTTACCCAGGGTGCTGCTAGAGCTAATTCCACAACCAACACACACAGAGCTTGAGACACAGGAAGCAAGCAAGGATTGTTGGATGAGAGGAAGAAAGGAAGTCACGGAGGGAGGGGAGAGAAGACTGGGCGGTGCAGGCACTCCTCCCAGAAAACCTTCACAGCCTCCGTGGCTCTCTCACCCCCTGGGGCGCTGTCTAGGTGGGTCCTCTAAGATACCCTCTTTCCTTGAACCACCCAGATCGCTGTATTTTCCATCAGAAATGTGAATTTTTACCTAGTTGCTAGCTTTGGTGAAAAAGCCAGTTTCCTGTAGACTCTCTGAGGTCCCATGAATATCCAAGAGAGCAAATATTCGTTAAACATCTTCTATGTTCCCAGTGATTACTTCTGGATGAAAAATGTGGACAATGTGGCCGGACAATGCAAGATTATTCAAGGGGTGGGTGGGGCAGAGAATGTGAAATATGGGCTGTTCTGGAAAAACCAGTCACATGCCTGGAACAGTGTGGAATGTCTTGGGAAGGGAAAAGAGAAGCCAGCATGGGCTCCAACTGCAGGGTCTTCAAAACGGAGAGGGACTATTTCCCCCCCAACCCATCCTATTTTTTTGTTGTTGTTAATAAACCATAAAATTTATCTAAGGTGTACAATCAATGGTATCTGGTATAATCACTGAGTTGTGCATTCATTACATCAATCAATATTAAAGCATTTTCATTACTCCAATAAAACAAAAGCAAAAATAGACCACATGTAAGATATGGAAATATTTTCATGATGCTCTTTCATATTGTTACAAATGTTTCACAACAGTGCAAGGATTTGTGGTGAGGTGGATTATGGGAGCCCTGTATGATGTTATGTATGTCTGTTTTGTAAATTCACAACTTTTACTATACACTTATTGTTTACATATGTTCATGTATGAATGATATACTTCAATAAATTGTTTTAAAAATGAAAAACAAAAAACAAACAAAAACAGGAGGGAAGAGCTTCAAGTGGGCTGTCCCTCGGCTTGGAAATGGCATCCAGGTGCCCAAGGGCAGTGGGATTTTGGGAAAATCACTCAGCCATTTGTTCATTCCTTGTACAGACTTCCTTTCTGTCCTACCCATTTGGCACTGAGCCAAGAAGGACTGACAGTAAGCTACCCTTGCTTTTTTTTCCAAATAAATCAATTTTATTGATACATAGTAATAAAGCATAAATCCATCCAAAGTGTACCATCAGTGGTATTTGGTATAATCACATAGTTGTACATTCATCACTTAAATTGTTTTTAGAGCATTTTCATTTATTCCAATAATAATAATAATAAACAAAAACTCATCACCTCTCACTCTCCCTGTGCTTCCCCATATATAGCCATATACAGCTGCTACTGTTTCCTTCTCTCTAGTATATTTATATTCTGTACAAACAGTCTTACATATGCAGTATAACCCATATTTGTATTTTACATGAGGTTTCAGTTATTGTTCCATGTTACATTTTTTGCTTTCCTTCTAGTAACGCACATGACCTTAGACTTCTCCTCTCAATCACTGCCATACCCATAATAGCTCTGCTAGTTACAAATACTATGATGTACTTTCCCCATTTCTATTCATTTCTAAAGAATTACAAATTTTTCTAGTTCTGCATGGCTTTCCATTCCCTTAAGATCATTCTGTTTTCTAGTGACCTATATTCTAGTTACTTTAACGCCACACGTTTACACAATATATTAATATTTAGTTCATAACAGTGCAATCATACAGTACTTGTTCTTTTGTGTCTGGCTTGCTTCACTCAACATAATGTCCTCCAGGCTCACCCGTGTCATATGCTTCACGACTTCATTTCTGCATAATATTCCATCTTGTGTATATACCACAATTTGTTTATCCATTCATCAGTTGATGGACACCTGGGTTGTTTGCTTCTTTTGGCAATCATGCATAATACCTCTATGATAATCAGTGTGCAGATGTCTGTTCGTGTTACTGCTCTCAGTTCTTCTGGGTATATGCCTAGTAATGGTATTGCCGGGTCCCATGGCAAGTCTGCCAAACAGTCCTCCACAGTGGCTGTGCCATTCTACATTCCCACCAACAGTGAAGAAGCGTTTCTATCTCTCTACATCCTCTCAAATAATTACAGTTTTCCTACTTTTTAATACTGGCCTAATTGGTGTGAAATGATATATCATTGTAGTTTTGATTTGCATTTCCCTAATCGCTAGTATGTTGAACATATTTTCATGCGTTTTTTCGCCATTTGTATTTCTTCTTCAGACAATTATCTTTTCAAGCCTTTTGTCCATTTTTTAATCAGGTAGTTTGTCTTTTTCTTGTTGAGTTGTATGACCTCTTTATATATCATGGATGTTAAACCCTTGTCGGTTATGTGATTGCCAAATATTTTCTTCCATTGAGTTGGCTGCCTTTTGACAAAAGTCTTTTGAGGTGCAAAAGTGTTGAATTTTGAGATCTCATTTATCTATTTTTTCCTTTTGTTGCTCATGCTTTGGGTGTAAGGTTTAAGAAACTACCACCTACCACAAGATCGTAAAGATGTTTTCCTACATTTTCTTCAACGAGTTTTATGGTCCATTTTGAGTTAATTTTTGTATAAGGTGTGAGATAGGGGTCTTCTTTATTTCTTTTGGATATGGCTATCCAGTTCTCCCAGCACCATTTGTTGAATGAACTGTTCTTGCCCAGCTGGGAGGGCTTGATCGCCTTATCAAAAATCACTTGACTGTAGATGTGAGGGTCTATTTCTGAGTTCTTAATTCAGTTCCATTGGTCAAGGTGTCTGTCTATGCCAGTACCATGCTGATTTTACCACTGTAGCTAAGTAATATGCTTTAGTATGCATTTAAAAAGTCAGAGACTCCTGCAACTTTATGCTTCTTTTTAAAGGTATTTTTGGCTATTCAGGGCTTCTTATCCTTACAAATAAATTTGATAATTGGCATTTCCATTTCTGCAAAAAAGGCTGTCAGGATTTTTATCAGGATGCGTTGAACCTGTAAATCAGTTTGGGTAGGATTGACATCATAATGATATTGAATTTTCTGATCGGTGAACACCAAATGTCCCTCCATTTATTTAAGACTTCTTCAGTTTCTTTTTGCAATATTTTGTAGTTTTAACCACAGGTCCTTTACGTCCTTGGCTAAGTTGATTCCTAAATATTTGATTATTTTAATCACTATTAGAAATGAAATTTTTTCTGATTTCTTCCTCAGATTGCACAATAGTAGTGTATAGAAACATTGTTTTTTTTTAAGATTTATTTATTTATTTTTATTTCTCTCCCCTCCCCCCCCCAGTTGTCTGTTCTCTGTGTCTATTTGCTACATGTTCTTCTTTGTCTGCTTCTGTTGTTGCCAGAGGCTCAGGAATCTGTATTTCTTTTTGTTGCGTCATCTTGTTGTGTTAGCTCTCCGTGTGTGCGGTGCCATTCCTGGGCAGGCTGAACTTTCTTTCGTGCTGGGCGGCTCTCCTTACGGGGCGCACTCTTTGCGCATGGAGCTCCCCTACGCAGGGGCACCCCTGCGTGGCACGGCACTCCTTGCGTGCATCAGCACTGCGCAGGCCAGTTCCACACGGGTCAAGGAGGCCCGGGGTTTGAACCACGGACCTCCCATGTGGTAGACGGGCGCCCTAACCACTGGGCCAAGTCCGCTTCCCTATGGAAACATTACTGATTTTTGTATATTAATCTTGTATCCCACCACTTTGCTGAACTTGTCTATTAGTTCTAGTAGCTTTGTTGTGGATTTTTCAGGATTTTAGATAGAGGATCATATCATCAGCAAATAATCAAAGTTTTGCATCTTCCTTTCCTATTTGGGTGCCTTTTATTTCTTTAACTAGCCTAATTTCTCTAGCTAGAACTCTAGGACAATACTGAATAACAGTAGTGACAGTGGGCATCCTTCTCTTACTCCTGATCTCAGTGGGAAAGCTTTCAGTCTTTCACTGTTGAGTACAATGCTAGCTGTAGGTTTTTCATATATGCACTTTACCATATTGAGAAAGCTTCCTTCTATCTTTTAGAGTTTTTTTTTTTTAATCAAGAAAGGGTGCTGTATTTTGACAAATGCCTTTTCTGCATCAACTGAGAGTATCATGTGATTTTTCTTCTTCAATTTATTACTGTAGTTTATTACATGAATTGATTTTTTTGTGTTGAACCACTCTTGCGTATCTGGAATAAAACTCACTTGATGGTGGTGTAAAATTCTTTTAATGTGCTTTTGGATTTGGTTTGCAAGTATTTTGTTGAAGATTTTTGCATCTACATTTATTAGAGATATTGGCCTTTCATTTTGTTTTCTTGGTAGAACCTTTATCAGGTTTTGGTATTGGGTTGATGTTGGCTTCATAGTATGGGTTTGGTATTGTTCTTTCTTATTCAATTTTTGGAGGAGATTGAGCAAAATTGGTATTAGAACATCTTTGAATGATTGGTAGAATTCTCCTGTGAAGTCATCTGGTTCTGGGCTTTTTCATCTTTGGGAAGTTTTTGATGACTATTTCAATCTCTTTGCTTGTGATTGATTTGTTGAGGTCTTCTATTTCTTCTAGGGTCAGAACAGATAGTTCATGTATTTCTAGGAATTTGTCCATCCTGTCCACATTGTCTAATTCTTTTGAATACAGTTGTTCATAGTATCCTCTCATGATCTCTGTCATTTCTGCAGTGTTAGTGGTAATGTCCCCCCTCTCATTTCTGATTTTATTTACTTGTGTCCTCTCTCTTTTTTTGTCAGTCTAGCTAAAGGTTTGTTGGTTTTGTCAATCTTCTCAAAGAATCAACTTTTGGTTTTGTTGATTCTCTCTACTGTTTTTTTGTTCTTGATTTCATTGATTTCTGTTTTGATCTTTACTATTTCTTTCCTTTGGCTTGGTTTGGGGTAGTTTGCTCTTCTTTTTCTAGTTCTTCCAGGTGTGCAGTTAGAGCTTCAATTTTAGCTCTTTCTTTTTTAAGGAAAGCATTTAGGGCTATAAAATTTCCCTCTCAGCACTGGCTTTGCAGTGTCCCATAGGTTTTGATATGTTGTGTTTTCATTTTCATTCATCTAAAGATATTTGATTTCTTCAATTTCTTTTTTGATGCACTGATTATTTAAGAGTGTGTTGCTTAATCTCCATGTATTTATGAGTTTTCCCTTTTTCCATCCATTTTTGATTTCAGATTCATTCCATTATGATCAGAGAAAACGTTTTGTATAATGTCAGTCTTTTAAAATGTATTGAGTTTGTCTTGTGACCCAACATATGGTCTATCCTAAAGATCCATGTGTAGCAGTTTGATATGGTTATGAATTCTAAAAATAGATACTGGATTATGTTGTGATCTGATCTGTACCTGGGTATGACTGAGTTACGATTAGGGCATTGAGTCCCCACCCCTTGGTGGGTGAAGACTCACAGATAAAAGGCATGGCAAAGGACAGAATTGGGGTTTTTTGATGTTGGAGTTCTGATGTTGGAGTTTGATGCTGAAGCCCTAAGCTGGAGCCCCAGGAAGTAAGCTCACAGAGGAAAGAGAAGCAAAGCCCCCGGAAGAGAGGATCCCTGAGCCCAAGAAAAAGAAGCCTGAGGAAGGGAGGAACCTGGAAGCCTGAACCCTCACAGACATCGGCAGCCGTCTTGCTCCAACACGTGAAAACAGACTTTGGTGAGGGAAGTAACTTATGCTTTATGACCTGGTAACTGTAAGCTCCTACCCCAAATAAATATCCTTTATGAAGACCAAACAATTTCTGTTATTTTGCATCAGCACCCCTTTGGCTGACTAATACACCATGCATGCTTGAAAAAAATGTATTTCGTGCTGTTTTGGGGTACAATGCTCTATAGATATGTTAGGTCTAGTTCATTCATATTATTCAAGGTCTCTGTTTATTTATCCTCTGTCTAGATGTTCTATCCAATATTGAGAGTGTTGTATTGAAGTCTCCAACTATAATTGTAGAGACAACTATTTCTCCCTTCAGCTTTGCCAGTATATGCCTCGTGGGGCACTCATGTTAGGGGCATAAATATGCATAATATTGAGTAGAGTTATTTCTTTTTGGTGAATTGCCATATATATATATAGATATATATATATATGGCAATATATATAAATAATATTTTTCATCCCTTATGTATTAGTCAGCCAAATGGGTGCTGATGCAAAATCCCAGAAATTGGTTGGTCTTTATAAAGGGTATTTATTTGGGGTAGGAACTTACAGATACCAGGCCATAAAGCAAAAGTTACTTCCCTCACCAAAGTCTTTTGCTGTGTGTAGGGGCAAGATGGCTGCTGACATCTGCCAGGGTTCAGACTTCCTGGGTTCCTCTGGGCTCAACTTCTCTGTTTTCTCCACAAGGTCAGCTGTAGACTATCAGGTAAATGGCTCTGTCTCTCTCCTGAGCGCTCCAGGTTAAGACTTCAGCATCAAACTCCAACATCAAAACTCCAACATTAAAAGCCCTCAGCTCCGTCCTTTGCCATGCCTTTTATCTGTGAGTTCCCACCCACCCAGGGGTGGGACTCAACGCCTTAATGATGTGGCCCAGTCAAAGCCCTAATCATAACTTAATCATGTCCAGGTACAGACTAGATACCAAACATAGTCCAATACCTATTTTTGGGATTCATAGCCATATCAAACTGCTGGACCTTATAACAGGTTTGCACTTAGAATCTATTTTGTGTGATATTCGTATAGCTACTCCCACTCTTTTTTGATTACTATGTACATGAAATATCTTTTTCCAATGTTTCACTTTTAACCTGGTTGTGTCCTTATATCTGCAGTGAGTCTCTTGTAGACAGTATATAGATGGCTCATATATTTTTAATCGATTCTATCAGTCTATGGCTTTTAATTGGGGAGTTCAAGCAATTAACATTCAATGTTATTACTGTAAAGGCATTACTTCATCCATTTTGTCCTTTGGCTTTCATTTGTCTGTTTTTGTTTTTGTTTTTTTTTGTCCTTTGGCTTTCAGTTGTCATATCTTACTGTCTATTTTTTTACCCTTTAATTTACCCTTCTTAATAATCTTCATTTTTACACTCTTCTGCAAGTCTCTCACCCTTGTTTTTTAATTTCAGGCTGCAGCACTCCCTTTAGTAGCTCTTGTAATTCTGGTCTTTTGGTAACATATTCTACCAGTTTTTGTTGGGCTCTGAAGACTTTGAACTCACCCTCATATTTGAAGGACAGTTTTTTTCGAATACAAAATTCTTGGCTGACAGTTTTTCTCTTTCAGTACCTTAAATACATCATATCACTTTTTTTCACCTCCATAGTTTCTGATGAGACATCGGCATTTAATCTTATTGAGGTTCCCTTCTATATAATACTTTGCTTTTCTCTTGCTGTTTTCAGAATCCTCTCTTTAACTGTTATTTATCATTCTGAATAGTAAGTATCTCACAATAGATCAATATAGATTTATTCTGTTTTGGGTGCATTGTCCTTCTTGGAAATTAATGTTTATGTTTGTCATAATGGTTGGGAAGTTTTTGGTCATTATTTCCTCAAATATTCTTTCTGCCCCTTTTCTATTCTCGTCTCCTTTTGGGACACCAATAAAGTGTATGTGCATTTCACATTGTCATTCAACTCTGAAACCCTGTTCCATTTTTTCCATTCTTTTTCTTTCTCTTCTCTTTTCCAGTTTAGATATTCTGTCTTTGAGCAATTCAAACCTGCTCCTATGTGCCTTTAGTCTATGTATGAAGTACTGGGAACAGGGGATTGAACCTAGGACCTCATATGTGGGAAGCTGATGCTCAACCACTGAGCCACATCAGTTTCCTTGAGTTGGTTTTTCATTTGTTTTGCTTGTTGTTTGTTTTTGTTTTTTCAGGAGACACCAGAAACGGAATCTGGGACCTCCAATGTGGGAGGCAGGTACTCAACCACTTGAGCCATATCCACTCCCTCTAATGTAATTTTTTTTTCTATCTGGTTGCCTCACAGTCTTTTTGGTGCATTGCTTCAGTATGTGGGGACCTGTACCTCACTGTGCAGGTCTGGGACATCCTTTTTCCTTTTTTACCAGGAAGTCCTGGGGATCAAACCCAGGTCCTCCATATAGTAAATGGAGCTCAATTGCTTGAGCCACAGCCACTTCCCCTCTAATATATTTTTAATCCCATCCATCATGTCTTTCATTTCCATAAGCTCTGTTACTTTTCTTTGCAGGCTTTCAAATTGTTCTTTATGCTCACGCCAGTGTCTTCTTAATATTCTTTATTTCTTTAGTAATACTTTCTTTTAATTCTTTGAATAGATTTAGGAGAGTAGTGTGATTATCACTGATTACTGTATTAAATCTGGTATCTCTTCATGATATTTGGTTAACGCTTTGACTGGGTCATCTCTTCCTGTTTCCTAGTATGGCTTGTAATTTTTTGCTGATGTCTAGGCATCTGAATATGTTGGTAAATTTACTCTGATTGCCAATTTCTCTCTCTTGCCTATGTTTTTTCTCCTAAGCTCCTCTTTGTTATTTGGGTCACCTTGTTTTAAGTCTTCAAAACTGCCCAGTTTAAGTTATCAAAATTGGGCCAGGGATTCACTAATGAGGCACAGATTTTCTCCCAGGAGTTTGAGTTAAGACAGACTTAAAAGCAGTTTTTCTCCATGTAATTTCCAGACTGGCTGCAGATGGCACTCGCCGGTGCACCTTTTCATAGAGTAGTTTCTTTCAATTTCTGCTTTCTTGTGTTTTGGTACGGCTAGAGCTGACATTCAAAGTACAGTCTACTGGCCGAATTCACTGAAGCTAAGCCCCCAACTTCCCTTCCCCTTTCCCTGGTAACAGCTGACAAGGAGGAAGACATCTGTGCCCCTCTCGGTCGGCTGCAGTGGGCCAGGGGTTCTACGCCAGCTTAATATCTTGTGGGTGGGTGTTGGGAGCCCTTCCCAGCCACAAGGGTTTGGTAACTCACATTGGTTGTTTCGGGCTCTTTGTCTCTCTATCCCTCGCCCTCTTACGAGTGAGTGTATGTAGCACTGATCTGGTCTGCTGACCCCTCAAGCAGGTCTCTCGGGCGCTTTTGATCCTTTCTCCATTGTTTTTGTGAGAAGGTTGAGCCCTGCCTGTCTACTTCGACACCATCTTCCCGGAACTCCTCCATCTTTGCTCTTTTTTACTTTTTTTATTAAATTGTCTTTTTTTAAAAAAGATACATAGATCACAAAAAATGTTACATACTTACCAAATCCAATGGATGTGTCAGGATGATGGGAACGAGTGTTGTTGGGGGGGGGAGAGGGGGGTGGGGGGGTGGGGTTGAATGGGACCTCACATATATATTTTTAATGTAATATTATTACAAAGTCAATAAAAAATAAAAAAATTTAAAAAAAAAAAAAATATAAGAGGTTTCCACATACTCCACCCCCACCCCCCTCCACCCTTGCCTTTGACTCTGCCTCAGGCTGGTCTCACGTACTTGACAGCCCACACTGCACCTCCACCGAGCAGGTGCTGAGGAGATGAGGATGGGCAGCAACTCCTCCTGCCAGGTCGGTGGTCCTCCAGAGAGGCCGGAAAAATGGCTCCATTTCCTCCATCAAGGAAGAGAAGGCCACGCCCAGTCACGCTGGCCACAACGGGACATATGCGTGCGTGTGGGTCCATGTGTTTACCCACAGTGCTCATCACAGAAGATCCGCCCTGCCACCCGGGTTGGAGGGGATACCCCTAGGAAGTGATATTGCAAAGTCATCCCAAGTCACTCTAAAAATAACTTTCAACTTACAAAACCGGAAGGATTTTCCCTTTCCTGGTGTCCTGCTCAAACCCACAGCAGTTTCCATTTAGGGAGCCATCTTAGGAAAACCAGTGTGTGGGCAGCCCTCTGGGGGGGCCACCTTGGGTCTGCAGACCTGTCCACAGCCAAGAGCCCCACACCCAGACAAGGGAGCAGCCTGGACGCCGGTGTTCACCCGGCCCCCTTTCCCACAGAGCCCTGAATCTCCCTGCCAACAAATCTCTATGAACAACACTTGTCTTTTAAATGTGTAAGGAAAGCTCACTATTCAAAGGACCCAGAAGGTCCTCCATGTGATGTGATTTGGGTTGTGCCAAGAAGAAGCTTATTAACCTGTTTTCCTAACTGGGGTAGTGTTGTGAGCAGCATGCTCCTCAGGTACAATCCCCATCCCCTCCCACCTGCGTGAACTCGTCTCCTGCTCACCCCCCCCCCACTTGCTCACACCCTCCAGGCACAATGAGCTTCCGGCTGTTCCTCCACACTCGAGGTAGACTTTTACCCCGGGCCCTGTGCACGCCTGCTCCCGCCTCATCTTCTTCAGGTCTGTGCTCAAGTCACTCCTCAGTGAGGTCTTTACCCCCAACATACACTCTTTATCCCCCTTTCCTAACTTTTGTGTTTTCTCCAACTTCTGTTGTGTTTATTGTCTGTTTCTACCACCAGAAGGTCAGGTCCTTGGCTCGTTCACCATTGGAAGCCCAGAGCCTAAAACATGCCTGGCACAGTCTATGCTCAAGAAATATGTGCTGAATGATGAATTCACAATTGTTGGGGCTGGAAAAGGCTGAGACCCACAGCCTTGGTGGACAGCTGTGCTTTTTCTAGAACAATGCCTTGAGGGCAGGATGGGCAGCAGTGGAGGAGGCATGAGAGGGGCAGAGAGAAAGGACCCTTCCCTTTGCTACCACCAGATCCATCCATCCACTGCCAAGTACATTCATGCATCAGAAAGTACCATCTGACATCCCCAAAGTTTCTCACCTCTTAGGCAGGGGTGCGTATTGAGTATTTTAATGGATGAGAAGAGATACTACAGACCAAGTCTCCACTGCCCCCAACACCGTCACTGCTCCAGCATCCGAGCAAGCGGCTCCCAGCCTCAGCAGGAACTGCTGGGCACCTGTGCCAACTGGGACCCTCCGGCTCACACACCGCAGCGGCAGGCACAATTTACTTGACGCTATCATCCACGCTACGGCACATATTTTTTTCCTCCTATTTCCAGCGGGGTTCGTGGAATGAAAGCAAACCAGTGAAACCAGCCATCTTTCGGACACAGTCTTGTCTGTTTTCTTTGGGTGAAATAACCCAAAGCAAAGACTGATCCACAAACCTGAGTTTTGAGGCAAAGGTCCCCACAGGGGTCTCTCCTCCCAACCTAGCAGCCACTGTCACTCGGGTGAAGAGGAAGCTCAGAAGAGGGAGGGCCAGATGGATGGAGAACCAGCCCTGCCCCCTCAGGCAGATGGTGCCCTGGCGGCAACACCCAAAACAAGAGAGGCAGGAAGAAGCCACCCACAGGATGCAGACTTGCCACAGGCCGCAAGAGCGAGGCGCGGGAGGGCGAGCACGCTTTCTGCTGGGACTGGCAGCTGCGAGAGAAAGCAATTACTCTCGAGGTCTGCACTGAGCCAGCTGACCTGACCTCCTGAGAGACTCGCCTCTGTCAGGGCCCAAACATGGCGCTGGCAAGCTAGGCCTCTGCCCTCAGCGCCCCCACCCCCGCTCCCTGTCAGAGCCGTCTGCTGTCAGGTGAAGCGGCCCAGGGCACCCGGTCGCCTCAGATATTGAGGCAGTGACACTGTTCATCGATTCGCCTCAAGATTGAGCATTCGCCAGTGATGCCAGGGTGGGAAGAGGAGAATTTTAGAGGTGTCCTCGCTGCTCTAGGGTGCTGAGAGAACTCCAGCTTTTAGAAAGCAATTTTCTGGGCAGGCGCAGAAGATCTGAATCGTCCTGAGAGACTCTCTCAACCTCACTGGTGGCGTGCGCTTTCCTGGGTGGGGCGGGGCCCCCACGGGCCTGTGGTCCCTTCCCTCAAGTTCTCCTCCTCCCACATGGATGTGAGAGCGCCACATCCATGGCCTCAGCTGACTCTCAGAACCCTGGGGAAATGCAGGGCAGGGGTGATGACTAACAGTCATGCTGTGGGGCTATTGTTATTATTTCGTAATGGCTGCACATCCAGGAGGAGGCAAAGAGAGGGAGGAGGAAAGCGGGCACGTGGCACCCTGGACATGTTACATCTTAGCACTAAGCTTTTTATTTAAATATATATATGTATGTATATTTAAAGTAGAGAGTTGTGGGTTTACAGAAGAATCATGTGGAAAATACAGAGTTCCCATATATCCCCATTATTTCATTTTAACAAATCAACTTTATATATATATATTAATAAAGCATAAATCCATTGAAAGTGTACAACCAATGGTATTTGGTGTAACCACATAGTTGCGCTTTCATTACTTAAATCAATTTTAGAGCATTTTCATTATTCTAATAATAATAATAATAAAGACACAAAAAAATCATCACCTCTCAGGCTCTCTGTTCTTCCCTCACCATGCATAGCTGCTATTCTGTTTCTGTCTCTCTAGTTTGTGTTTATATTTTGTAAAAACAGTCTTATATATGCAATATTACCCATATTCGTATTTCACATGAGGTTTCACTGTGTTATAGTTCCATGTTACATTTTTAGCTTTCATTCTAGTAATATACATGTCCTTAGACTTTCTTTTCAACCACTGTCATACCCATGTAATAGCTCTGCTAGTCACAAACACCATGATGTACTCTTACCATTTCCATTCATTTTCTAAAGATTTACAAACAACCTTTTTACCAATTCTGCACAGATTAACCCTCAGCTTGCATTAATTAGTCCAGTACCTTTCTTACAACTGATTAAAGAATATCATTATAATTGCACTATTAATTAGAATCTGTAGCTTACACTAGGGTTCACTGTTTGTGTTTTATAGTCCTAAACTGTTGTTGTTTTTTTTAGGAGTTACTGGCAAATGAATCCAGGACCTTGCACATAGGAGCAAGCACTCAACCACTGAGCTAAATCCTCTCCCCAATGAGCTGGTTTTTTCTTTTCTTTTGTTTCTAGTTGATACTGGGGATTTAACCCAAGACCTCATACATGGGAGTCAGGTGCTCAACCACTGAGTTACATCTGCTTCCCTAAGTTTTTTTTAATTCTAGTAACATATATACAACCTAAAACCTCCCCTTTTAACCATATTTGAATATGTAATTCAGTGTTAATTATATTCACGATGTTGTGGTACCATCACCGCCATCTATTACCAAAGCTTTTCCATCACCCCAAATCAAAATTCTGTAACAATTATCTCACAATGACCCTTGGAGAGGGAGGTTTTACTAGGCCATTCTATGGATGAGACTTAGACAAGGCTGTCCAGTGGCAGACATCCAAGGTTAGAGACCTTTCTACCACACACCACACTTGGAAAACAAAAGCCAAACCTCAGCAAGGAGAGCAAAACCATAGTTGAGTTCAGTAGGCCTCCTGGGCCCAAACCAGTTCTGGAAATATCTACTAAGTGCTTCCTGCTGAAGGAGCTGGCGGGGAGGCTAGGGATATGAAGGGATCTGACGGAGTGCCTCTGGGGACGGAAGAAAGACAAGCAGCTCAGCCTCCAGGCCCAGGGATAAAAAGCCAGAGCTCAGTCCCAGGGGTTGAAAAGGGGAGCTCCGCTAATGAACAGGGGAAAGTGCCCCAGGCAGAGGCCATAGCCTGAGCGAAGGCAGAGCCACCTACACACAGTCGGAAGTTAGGAGCCCTCTGGTGTCACTGGAGCCTCCCTCACATCTAAAACAGGCCGCAGCTTCAGAGGGGCCTGGCAGGGCAGAGCCAAGCAGCCCAGGATGCTTAGTTGGTCGGCTAAGGGCTTTGGACTTTATCCTTCCACTGACAGGAGAGTCACACTCTCCATTTCCCATCCAAGACAGATCATTCTGGCTAGGGGGGTCCAGGTTGGCTGGGAGGGGCCCGATGGGAGGCAGGGAGATGAGCCAGGAGGGGGTGGGGGGGGATGCTGGGGTCTGAATGAAGGCAGGCTAGGCAGAGGGGAAGCAGGGGCAGACTCAGGAACTTCACAGGTGACATGCTGGAATGCGGGGTGTACAGGAGGGGGCCTTGGGGAGACTACGAGATGAGCAGGGACTGGGCTGGGCCCCCAGGGGACCCTCTTGGGAAAGGGGTATTGAGGAGAAAGTGCCAACTGGGAGGGTCAGAGAGGAGGCCACGGTGGAAGAAGAGGGTGAAGCAGTGGGTGGAGAAGGACGAAGCCAGGCCTGGAGGAGCCTGCACAGGCACCCCGGCTGGAGAGGAGCACCCCCTCCTTGGAGCCCAGAGGCAGGAGAAGAAGGAGGAGGGGAAGGCAGCTGCTGGGAGAGAGGGCAGGGGAAGCCGCTGGGGGGTGTAAGAAGGAATCTCCAGACAAGCTCCACTGGGGTGACTTCTGCAGGGGGGAGTGCCCAGGCACAGAGGCCAGGGCAAGGAGGGGTCCAGGCAGAGAGGAGGGCTGGGGAGGGGCGGGGCTCCAGACACAGGCCAGGGCAGGGCAGGGGAGGGGTCCAGGCAGAGAGGCTAGGGCAGGGCAGGGCGGACTCCCAGGCACAGAGGCTGGCATGGGGTGGGATGGGGTCCCACACACAGGCTGGGGCAGAGTGGGGTCCCAAGCTCAGAAGCCAGGGTGGGGAAGGGTCCCAGGCCTAATTAAGATTCTGCTAGGTCGCAGGGCAGGACTGCAAGGGTGATGGGATCGGCGGTGAGGAAGAGGTTCCCGTGGTCAGTCTTTGGGTGGCAGGAAAGGCAGCCAAGTGGAGGACCTGGGGACGCCCCCGAGAGGCAGAGAGAAGGCTGGGGGGGCGGGGGGGCACACTGGCCTGCGGACTTCTGCCGGAGGCTGCTCCGAGTGCTGCTGGGGTCTAGGGCGGGTAAGGAGGGAGGTCAGGGAATGAGACAGGGCGATGGAGGCTCAGTCATGGGACCCTGAGGCCCCCGAGGGAACGGGGGGCCAAGGCAGGCTAGACGCTGGGGGCCGGGGCCAGCCCCAGGTGGAAAGTGCCCTTCGTAGGGGTTGGGGCAGGCTCCAGGGATCCCGTGACAAGGACGGTCCAGGGTAGCGGGGTGAGAGAGCCGGAGGGCCAGAGGCCCTGACCAATGGGGGCCCCAGGGAGAAGCCCTTTTCTCTTTTTGGGGGTGAACTGGGGACCAGGAGAACAAAGTCTCCAGACACAGGGTGCTAGGAAGGGAATGGGAAACACAGAGGGACACAAAGAGAGAAAATGCCTCATGCACTGTCCTTTCCAAAGTCCATTCTTCTGAACCCACTCTAATTCCCCTCACTGGACAAGTCTGCAAATGGGAATGCCAAATGACTTACCTGGAAGAGCCTGGCCCATTTAGGGGGAGAACCCAGATTCCCGGTGGCCCCCCAGGGGAGCCAGGCAGGGGGACCTGTCACAGGGGTCCCTCCCATCAGGCTGGGTGAAGGCCACGATGAGGCAGGAACCCAAAGAGCAGCAGGAATCCCCCCCGCCCCGTCCTCAGTCCTCACCTGCCCCCAAGCCCATGCCGCCTCCTGCAGTAACTTACCCAAAGCCAAGCGGGGCCCAAGCCCAAGCAGGGATCAGAAGCTCCGGGCTCTGCTTCCACGTTCTTCCACCAGGCTGCTAGACCATGCCCCTGCAAGAGAGGACCCACAGGTCACACGGGGGGTGGACACGATCCGGCCCCGAGGCCCCTGCCTTTCTCTCGTGGTGGCTTCCCTAGGGTCCGCCGATGAGACCACAGAGCCTTTGCCAGCCCCAGGCTGGCCACGGGAACCCCGTCCCTGGCCTGCTGTCCCGTGGCTACAGCCAGTGGCACCTGTTGGTGGCCTCTGCTCCCAGACGGAGGGAAAGCCCACCACACTAGCAAGGGAAGCTGCCCAGCAGCCCAAAGCCGGAGGGGACACCAATGTGGCCCAGCCGCCTCTCCCCGCCGCTGAGGTGCTCTGGGCTACCACACGCATGGCCTGCAGCCTTGCCTAAGAGGTGGCCCTCCGCCCCGTGGGGCCATTAAGCGGATTCAGCGACATCGTGCACAGGAAGACCTAACAGGGCCTGCTTCACAGGGAGCCCTGACGGCGGCGAGGGCCAGGAACCTCGGGCCTTCGGGGGCCCCTTCAGCGGGCAGAGCCTCCCCTTCCTCACACGGACCATCGGGGCGGGCCCGCATCGCCCCTGGCCTCCTCCACGCGGGCACAGTGTGGGGAGCACACGCGGGGCTCCAGAATGCACGCGCACATCAGCGCAGAGAGCACCGTGTTCACCGTGGGAGAGATGCCCGAGAACTGCCAGCGTCCCTGCCGCCTCTAGCTTCTGACATAAGCGTTCAAAACGTCCTCTGACGGCCTACCCCCTCCTCCTCTGCCTGCCCCCCAAGATGCAGGTGGTGACCCCTTTTCTGAGACCTTACAGCATCCTGTACTTAATTTATAAGAATAATATCATCATACGGTTAATGTCCCTAACTCTGCTTTGCGCCTTGCTAAAAGCTTTATATGCATTTGTTTGCGTTATCCACTTTAATCCTCACAGCAGTCCTGGGAGGGAGGCATAACTATTATTCCCATTTTGCAGATGGGGAAACTGAGTCTTAGAGAAGTTCATTGCTTGCTCAAGGTCGCAGATTTTCTGAGCGGCAGAGCACGACAGAACCTGGATGTATTTCTTCCTAGCAGGGATCACTGTTTCCACCCACTCACTGGAGGGTCCTGTCCACCCATGAAAGTCTTCAGCCACGTGGTGCAGGCCTGGGGATGAGACTGGCTCCCTCTCCCCCTGACGCCCACCCACCCTCGAGACTGGAGCTGCTCAGAGGCATGAACGTGTTATCTTCACATACGCACAGCCGGCACCTCACCCAGAGCCTGGAGACAGCAGGTGCTCGATCAATAACTGTTTGACAAATGAACGCCCCGAAATGCATCGCAGGAACATAATTGAAAGCAGCGTATATCTTGCTTAGAGTTAAAATCCTTCCCTGTTTCCCTTAATATGGGATTTTCTATGCTAAATTGATTTTAAACTAAGGGCATCGGAACATCCCAGGGGCTTTGTGCATGGTCATCACTTTATCGCCCAGCAGACCACATCCCCTTCCCCCTTCCACCCTGGCTAAGAGAGACCATTTCCCCCCATTTTCAGGAGAGAAAACCAACTCTTATCCCAGGGACACACAAAATGCAAACTCAGAATGCAAACTGCAAAACCCATGCTCTGCTCCTCTCCTTCTAGAACATCAAAGGGCGCTTTTCAGAGCCCCCATTTGACTCCAGCAAGCTCCAGCCACGGAGCGCCGCCAGCCTTGCTGGAGCGAGAGCAGGTAAGCCCACAGCCTGTGGTTCCCCCGCTGGGGCTGTCCTCAGCTGCACAAACCCCTCCACACCGCCCTCCGGCTGCCCCAGGGGCCACGTCCCAGGCTGACCGGTCAGGTCAGCTGCCTGGCTAGAAAGTGCCCCTGCCCCAGCCCCAGCCTTCCTCGGGCAGCTCAGCACAACTCACATGGTGACCCACCAGCACAGATGACACCATTTTTAATCCACAAAAGCGTTCTCTGGCACAGCCTGTCCCGTCCCACTGAGACGCACACCCAGCTCTAGAGGAAAGCACTGGGGCGGAGCGGACACCCTGGGCTCCAGGCACCGTCCCTGCTGAGTGACCTCATGAACTCTGGCACCTCTGGCTCCTCGGTTTCCCCATCTGTGAGCTCAGCGGGTGAATAGGATTATTTTGGAGGCCAGGCTGGTTCCCACACCAGGATTCCTAGCCAGGGAAGGGGCGCTGAAGGCGCTGGCTCCCTGGCTGCTCCGGAACATTCCATTACCTTGAATTGCAAATTTCCTCCTAGCTCTATCTCTAAGCCACAGGGGCTCCCTGGCCACCGGCTTCGCAATGACAGATAAAGATAACAGCCATTGCTGGAGACAGAATCAAGTAGCAGAAGTCATTATGCAGAAATAATCATGTGAAGTTGCGTCTGGTTGCTCCTGATTTCTGCCTAGCATTGTCTTACAAATCCAAATCGTTGTGCCTTTTCCTTTCTAGGAGAGCCAAGTGCAGGGCCCAGGGGATTCCGACAGATCTACTGCTCCAAGCTCCTCCTGCCAGGTAGAGCATCAGCACCCTAGTGTACGGTCCCTTTTGCTGAGCCCATGGGCAAGAGCCTTAGAAGACAAGAGCCCCTGGGAGGAGGAGCGCACTGATGAGCCCCACCTTCAGGCCCATCTTTCTCCATGTGGCCCTTCCACACACCCCTCCCCACCCCCATCCCTTTGTTTGTTTCGGACCTAAGGCACCTGCCTCTGTAGGTTCCGGCCTCTGGGAGCTACTCAGGCAGTGACCAGGTTGGGTCCAACCTTGTCCTCCCAGTTACCAGCACAGCCTGAGCTGGGGCCAGGGTCTCAGGAGAGCAGGAGGAGGGGAGCAGACATGGAGGGTTGTGTGGCAAGAGGACCCGAGCCCCAACCCCAGCTCCACTTTCTCCTAGCTGTGTGCCTTCACTTCTCTCTGCCTCCACTTTCCTATTTGTAGAAAGCACTGATAAAATACTACCTGGTTTGCCACATTCCTAAAAACTAAATGAGGGAAGTGGATGTGGATCAAGTGATTGAGCTCCCGCCTACCACATGGTTCAGTTCCCGGTGTCTTAAGGAAGACTGCGAACTGGTGCGACAGGCAGGTGTGGCAAGCTGACACAACAAGATGATGCAACAAGAGACACAAGAAGAAAAAACATAATGAGAGACACAACAAAGCAGGGAATGGAGGTGGCTCAAGTGATTAGGTGCCTCCCTCCCACATAGGAAGTTTGGTTTTCAGTCTGTGGTGCCTCCTAAAGAAATAAGGAAGATGAACACACACAGCAAGTTCAAACAACAAGGGGATGGGGAGAAATAAATAAATAAAGTCTTAAAAAAAAAAAAAGACTAAATGAGCTAATACACAAAAATGCCTGGCACATACTCAAAAATGCCTGGCACATACACAGAAATGCCTGGTGCATAGAAAGACTTATTAAACATCAACTCTCCCTGAAAGGGCAAGGGGAAGCCTGGCCACATGGCTCTAAGATTTTAGGTTGATATCCTCTTACCCTTGCTACCCTAGAGGATAGAAGGGCAAAGACCAAGGACACAGGAGCTAAGGAGACAGAACCAGGGGCTTCCCAGCAGTGTGGCCACTGGACACAGTGGGGCTCAGCTCTTGCCACCTCTTACATAACCAAGGGCTAAGAATCAACAATTATGATTATGGAATCATTATATTGATGCCTTTTTCTTCCAGTATATTATAAAATAGCCAAAGGTTGATAACTAAAATTGCTGAAACTGGTTGGACCAAGCTCACCCTTTGTATATGGTCATTTCCAAATAAAACCTGCTATTGGGATGATTGTTCCAGCTTGATCTTACCCTTGTATGTGAATATTTCTATTGAAATGGTAACCATCCCACCCTCCTGTTTGAAATCCATAAGAAAACCTTGTAACTGACCCTTGTTCTGTAACCTCTACCCCACTCCCAGATGTCTTGATCTCTGATGATTGTCTGTGATTTTAATAACTTTGTGACTCACCTTGTTTTGCACTTACCCTCCCCATCCTGTTCAGCCCCTTCATGTTTATTAATGAAGGAATAAACCAGCCCCACCCCAATTACTCATTACATAAACTGCTAAGTCTGGATATTATAAAACTATCACAGTTCCTGCAGTTCCAGGAGGAAGTTTTGGGACCCTTAGGCCACTGTTCTCCTTTACAAGCAAATAAACTCACTCTTTCTTTGGAATTTCAGGAATCAGATGTCTCAGGAATTGGACGTTAATTAAAGGCATTGGGCAAGAACCTGCTTTTGCTTGGTATCAATCACAGATGGAAAAGGATGAGCAGGTGCCACCTTGGCAGACCCCCAGAACCTGGCAGCCTCCAATCCGAGGGCTGGGGAGCCCTAACCCCAGATATGCATTCCACACACATGCAAAGTGCCCAACATGTGTGCCCAGTGCAGGGACACCGCCCCCACTTTGGAGGTGCCCACAGCCCCATGGGGTACACTGAGGTATGTGCCAGATGTCGGGCAAACACACCCAACTCTCAGGATTGCTCTGCAGCTCAAGGCAGCCAGGAGTGAAGATGTACAAAGTGGGAAGATCTGGGCAAATATATGGGGTGTCTCCAGGAATCTGGGGGTGATTCAATACTCTGGGGCCCTGGATCAGGGGGTGCCCACCCCTTAGGATATGCACAGTCCTTGGAGAGGTTTGGTTTTAAGGAACACACAGCTCAGTTCCTGAAACAGCCAGGCTGCCCTCCTGGGTCACGGCGGGCTGTGACCCAAAAAGTTATCTTTTTAGGGTGGTTCCTTGGGCCAGTTTCCCCTTTGGGGTCGGAGGGGCTCAGCCCCCACCTTCCTAGCTGGCCTGTCATTGGGAAAGGCAGTTAGAAAAGCCTTACCCTCCTAGCACCTGAAACCTCCTGGTGCACAGGCTTCAGCGCTGCCTCTGAAAATCTGCGGGAAACTGGAAATCTCTCTATCCCACGCACACGAGGGGCAGATGTGTGCTCAAGAGATGACAAATTATTTTAATATTTCCTGAAATCCAATTTAATCACGAAGAAAAGTTCCAGAGGGAGAAAAATATAATGTGGTCCAAAGTCACAGGCGGGTGATTTTTGGGTTATGACTATTTCTGCGGTGACTGTGGTTTCCTAGTGAATAATTCCACCATGGCCCCCAGGCAGCAGCAACGCAAATAAGCCTCAACTACATGCAGCCACCCAGCTGAATCTCACAAACTTAATGTTGAGTGAAAGAAGCCAGACCCAGATGATTACATACTACTACTTAACTCCACTTATGAATGGAACAAGCATAGGCAAAACGAACCCATGGTGATGGAACTCAAGATAGGAGCTACCCTTGGTTGGGGGTAATGAGGGGATGGGGCCACATAGAGTCAGGCACTGGTCACGCTTGGTTTCTGGAACTGGATGTTGGTTACAGAGGTGGTATATTAGCCAAAAGCGGTGCTGAAGCAAAATACCAGAATCTGTTGTCTTTTATGAAGGATATTTATTTGGGGTAGAAGCCCACAGTTACCAGGCCATAAAGCATATGTTACTTCCCTCACCAAAGTCTGTTGTCACGTTTTGGAGCAAGATGGCTGCCGACATCTGCCAAGAGTTCAGGCTTCCTGGGATCCTCTCCTCCCAGAGCTTGTTTCTCTCCGGGCTCAGCTGCTTTGCTCTCTCCACAAGGCCAGCTCTAGACTATTAGGCCAATGATTCATCTCTCTTCCTGGGGCCTGTGCCTCTAACAGCGCTTACTCCCCTTCCTCGTGTATCTGCTTCTCCGTGTGTTTACTGCCCGGTGCTCCAGTATAAAAACTCCAACCTCCCTTCTCTGCAGTGCAGTTTCTCTCTAAGTCCCCACCCACCAAGGGGGCGGGACTTAACGTCCTGCCGACATGGCCCAATCAAAGCTTTAATCATTATTTAATCAAGTAAAAGTAAAACCTCTGAATCCAATATAATCTAATATGCCTGGAGGGGCAGACCAGTTTACAAACACAATCCAGTATCTATTTTTGGGATTCATAAATAATGCCAAACTGCTACAGATGGGTTGCACTTTGTGAAAATTTACCAGGCTATGCACTGATAATCTGTGTAATGCATTCAAGTTAAATGTCAATAAGAGATTTACATTTTAAACAAAGGTACCTACTGGCATTCCCCTCACCTACCTGGCAACGGGGCTAATGATTAGGCTCCAGAAGGAAGCAAAGGGCCTCCCTGCCGACCAGACCAGGGTCTGGGAGCCTCCCTGTGTACGCCCACCCAGGCCGAGGATGCAGCCCAAGGACCTCCTCATGAGACAGTGGGAAAAGAAGGAGCTCTGAAGTCAGGCAGGCTGAGTTCAAATCCCCCACCACCCAGGCGGCCTCACCTCTCTGAATACCCTTTCCAAGAGAGGTTTTACGTCTGCTGGACAAGGCTGTCCAAGACGTGATTTTTCACCAAGACCCCTGTAGGGAAGTGGACTTGGCCCAGTGGTTAGGGCATCCGTCTACCACATGGGAGGTCCGCGGTTCAAACCCCGGGCCTCCTTGACCTGTGTGGAGCTGGCCCATGCGCAGCACTGATGCACGCAAGGAGTGCCATGCCACGCAGGGGTGTCCCCGCGTAGGGGAGCCCCACGAGCAAGGAGCACACCCCGTAAGGAGAGCCGCCCAGGGCGAAAGAAAGCGCAGCCTGCCCAGGAATGACGCCGCATACATGGAGAGCCAACACAGCAAGATGATACAACAAAAAGAAACACAGATTCACAACCAATCCAATGTCCACATAGAAGAGGTGGCATTGGATTGGGAAAAGTGGACATGGTGGCTGATGGGTATGGGGAAAGGCAGGAAGAGATGAGAGGTGGAGGCGTCTTTGGGACATGGAGCTGCCCTGGATGGTGCTTCAGAGGCAATCACCGGACATTGTAAATCCTCACAGGGCCCACTGAATGGAATGGGGGAGAGTATGGGCCATGATGTGGACCATTGACTATGAGGTGCAGAGGTGCCCAAAGATGTACTTACCAAATCCAATGGATGTGTCATGATGATGGGAGGGAGTGTTGCTGGGGGGGGGGGGGAGAGGTGGGGTGGGGGGGTGGGGATGAATGGGACCTCACATATATATTTTTAATGTAATATTATTACAAAGTCAATTAAAAAAAAAAAAAAAAAAAAAGAAACACAGATGATTCTGTTGTCGCTGACAACAACAGAAGCTGACAAAGAACATGCAGCAAATAGATAGAGAGAACAGACAACTGGGGTGGGGGGAGAAATAAATAAATAAATCTTAAAAAAAAAAAAAAGACCCCTGTATAAGCAGTGCCCAGCTTGTACTACCCGCTATTTATTTACTGGACCGAAAGTTTTTGAGCAGCTACTATGAGCCAGGTACTGGGGAGGCTAGAAGTGAATTAGACAAGTGCCCTGCCCACAAAAGGCTTACTTTCAAAAGTGACAGTAACAGGAAACAAATGAAAAAAGTAAATATAGATTGTGATAACTGTGGGAAACTACTACAGTGATTTGAGTGCTCTGCAAAGTCCCGATAGGTGACAGGCAAGAGAGAAAGGGGCAGGCTTAGGAGAGGGCTCCAGGCAGAGGGAGCAGCCAGGGCAAGGCCTGAGCCAGGAAGTCCCTCAGCAAGTTCAAGGAGCTGCGAGAAGGTGAGTACTGCTGCAGCCAGCACGCGAGGAGATAAGGGGCTTGGAGGCCAGGGTGGGGAGTTTGCATTTTATTTTAACCAACATCATTTTAGAAAAACCAGAGAGTGCTGCAAACACCCCAGGCGATGGGGAAAGGGACTATAAGGTCTCCCCACCAGGGGGAGCGGAGAAGTGGGGTCCCCTACAGCTGTGCCAGGCTTCTCCCAATGTGGAGAGCCAGGTTCACTTTTAAAAAATGCAACCCTTTCTTGAGATATCAATCTCAAGTCTGTTCATCCATGACTGCCCCTGGGAAGGAAAGGAAATAAAATGACCCACTGCCCATTAACAATTGAAACCTCCTGAACCCCCTGCCTTTGCCTCCCCCCAACATGACCCTCTGATGCCCCTGACCCCTGGACCGCAGAGCACCTGCTCCTGCATTCCCCATTCTTCTCGGATGGCGTGTCCTGTTCCAGCAGGAGGACGGCAGGACAAACCTTTGCCAATATCAAAACAATGAGGCAACCAATGGGGAGACGCTCTGATGGGCCCCAGGGAGATGGAAAATAATAAAGCCAAACCCGATCCAGCAAGTTCTATCTCAGGGCCTTTGTCCCACAGACACGCCTCCTGCCAATCGTCTGTCTCTGCCAGAGGAAAAAACCTCCGATTTCGGCTGCAGAGGGGACTGTAGAAATCCCCAGCCAGAATCTCCAACGGTTTCCAGGGTCCCAGGTTCTGTGGAGGTGCTGGGAGATGGAGAAGAGATGATTCCACTTGCGAGGAGAAAAGGTCCCATTCAAAGGAGAGCCGCCAGCCACGTCCAAGCCTTTCACTTTACATCGAGCAAATGGGATTCCCGAGAGGGAAGGTTTCACCAAGCTCGCAGGGCAGGTGCGACTCCTGGGAAAGGAGGCGGGCACCTTCCTTTGCTGGGCTGAGATGCAGAGGGACCTGGAGAAGTGTCCCTTCCAGAGGTGCCCAGGAGCTGGGGTCGCCGCTGCCCTCAGTCCCACTGTTGGATGCCCGAGAGGTCTCTCGGTAGCGGCACTGGAGAACAGAGGAAGGCACACGGTTTGAGTTGTCGCTATGGCCTTTTTCCCAGCAAGCCCGTAGGGAGCAAGGGCACAGAATTAGGCACCCCACGAATGGAAGCAAGGGTTCACGTCTCCGAAGGAATCTCAGTGGTTGGGCCTAAAGCTCCAGAACCAGAAAGAGAAGGAAAACGCTTTGGACGCAAGCGAGCTTTTCACCACCACGAAAGAGGGTCCCTGGTATATGGCGACCAGAGCTCCCCACTGCGTAAGAAGGGTCCCCTCGGGCACCGGGCTGTGCCTCACGGACCACCTGTCCTGGGCGGTCCCCAGGTCTCCCTGCGCCTTTCTCCATCCACTCTTCCGTGGGCTGGCCCATGGCCAGGCTCAAAGGAGCCACAGTCCCACAGCCCTGCCCTCTGGGAGCTTGTGCTCTGTCACACAGGATGCAAGGGTCATGGAGAGGGTCAGGGGGTGGGGGGCTGTGATTCGAAAAGGGGCCAAGGACGGCCTTGCGACGACACAGCTGGGCACAGCCCCCTGCAGAGTGAGTGCCCCTGGGCGCTCTCCTTGCTGGCTGCAGAGCCAGGCTGGAGCCTCCCTCTTACCTGTCCAGGGAAGTGACCCCAGGGGCGTGGGGCACGGGACGTGTCTGGGACGGAGTGACCTTGACTGCCCTGCCCCAAAGCCCTCTCCCCTCCACCCAGCTTCCTGCCTGAGCTTGGCTGCCACCCTTGAGGCCTCAGAGACTGGAAAATCTGTGTGGGAGGAGTGAGTGGCGACCAAGCGCCCTTCCATGACGTGGAAATAATAAGTGGCCCGGGGGTATGGAAGGTGGACTCTGACGCTGGCATGGTACGGCAGGGACAAGCGCCTCTCCTCCCCAGGTTCTCTTCCTCCTCTGTAAAATGGAGACGCCACAGACATCCTGAGGTCGCCTCAAGGACCAAGTGAGGCAAGGAAGTCAGAGGGAAGCACTTCTGAAGGATGAGGCCCTTACACAAAAACCCAAACCCACCCTTTGAGGGGCCACCTCCATGTCCCAGGCGGCACGTTTCATGCACACATCATCACCCAGAGCCAGTTCTTTGAAAGGACAAACAAAAATTGGCAAGCATTTACCTAACTTGACCAAGAAAAACTGAGATCCAAATTACTACAATGAGAAAGGAAAGAGATGACATCACTGCAAACCTTACAGAAATAAAAAGGATTATAAAGGAATACCCTGAACAACTGCACGCTAACTAATGACATGAAATGGACAAACTCCTAAAAGACACAAACTACCAAAACTGACTCAAGAAGAAATAGACAACCCAAGTAGACCTATAAGTAAAAAGGTTGAATTATTAATCAAAAACTACCCAGAAAGAAAAGCTCAGGCCCAGACCGCTTCTCTGATTAATTCTACCAAATATGTAAAGAATTAATACCAATTCTTCACAAACTCTTCTAAAAGAGAGACAAGGAGGGCACATGTCACACCATCACAATTATTCTTCCAAAGTGCCTGCCGAGAGTGGGAGCATTGCCTTGACCTACAGATGAGGAAACAGAGGCTCAGAGAAGTTAAGCCCCTTGCCCAAGGCCACACAGCCAGCCAGTGCTGCACCTGGGACTCAGTGTGGTCGTCCCAGGCCTGGAAGGCTTTGCTTCCACCACTCAGCCATAGGCCAGTGCTCCCTGCTGAGTGGCAAATGCTAGAGACCAAACCTAGCCCTCAAGGGGCAATAAAGGGGCAAGAAGAGACATATTTACTAAGTATTTAAATTGAATTAAGCAAGGAAGGGCAAGGCGGTGCTATAAGTGCAAGGCAGATGGGTCCATGGAAAGGTGGAGTGGGCAGGCAGGCAAGTGGTCCCCAGGCACCTTGCCTCTCACCCACTGCGGTTTCTCGTGACCTGCAGCTCCTGCGGTTTAGTGTTCAAGGCCCTTTGCAATCAGGCTGGTCCAGCCAGCCACCCAGGCTTCAGGCATGCTAAGTGTGCTGCAAATTCTGAGACTCTCCTCCCAACAGCTGTTTTTCCCCCTTCCCTGGTGTACCAGGGGTCTCAGTGAGGCCTGCCTGAAACCTGCCACCTTATGCTCCTGCTCACTTGAGACTCCCTTCTCACCTTTCTCACCGGGTCCCCCAGCCCCCTGCATAGCACCTGGCAGGCGGTTGCTGCCAATAAACATTTAATGAATGAATCCAAGAGTAGGGACACTGATAGTAAGAAGCAGCAAGGAGAGATGAGGTTGGGGAAGACTGACGGAGCCAGACCATGGAAGACCTTGGACATGGAGATTCAGGCTTTTGGCAATTGGGAGCCATGGCAAGCTCATGAGCAACGGATTTAGCAGCCTGGCAGGATGGATGGCATGAGTAGAGGTTGATGTCTGGGAGACCGGAGCAACCCAGGAAGGGGGTGGAGGGTGAAGCTGGCACCTGTGAAAATCTGAGATTTTTTAAGGATAATTGCGAAGGCGTGTGGTTTTCACCTTGTCATGCACAGAAATTGGAGATAAGTCCCCTCTGAGACTCAAGTTCCTAATAAGCACACAACCCTAAAATCCCCAGGACCAGCTAGTGTTGCTTCCTGAAAAAGGCAACGAGGAGGGAAAGCATAATGGCCTCGCTAAGAGACAAAAAAGGAAAGTACAGAGCGTAAAGAAAACCCAGACTCTCCTTAAATGCAGCCTGCAAACCAGCAGCCTGGAAACGGGCATCCAGGCCTGTCAGGGATTAAGGAAAGTTCTGCTGAAGCCACTTAACCAGCAGCCGACAAAATACACAAGCGCTCGTCTGCAGTATCTGTGACGAAGGAACAAGTCATCTGAAAACAGAAATAAATTATTCATTCCTCACAAATGAGCAGCTTCTGGGTTCCTGCGACAGCCGCCATTCCACAAACACCAAAAAGGCCGGCGAATCCTATTAATGACAAGGGCTGGGCCACCAGCCCTGGGCTCTGGCGTCACCCACACTCGCCCACGCGGCTTTCACGCGGCGTCCGCGAGTGGAATCAGTCCAGCACACAAAGTGAAAGGGACACCCCGACCTGGCCTCAAATGGACGCCCCGGCATGGGCTGGAGAAAGAGTCTATACTCAAGGTATTCAGTTCCAAGGAACCTCCCTCAGGGTCCCTCAGGAAATCTACACCTGGAGGCAGTTACTCAAAATGCAGGTTTCCAGGCCCTTTCCAAGTACCCTGAGGTAATTCTCAGCTCCCTGAAGGGTGAGGCCACAGTGGGAAGAAACCCTGCTCTGGAATCTACCCCCAGCCTCTCCACACAGGGACACCCGCCCAGCTCCACGCGGGCCTGGCCCCACTGCCCAGCGCCAGCTCAGGTCCCCGCTTCTTCAGGCCTGAGGTGTGAGGCGTGAAGGCAGGAGAGCAACTCCCACCCACCAGCCCTCAGAGAGGGCCTTCGGCTGGGTGTCTCTGCCTCACCTTTTCACACCTTTGATTCCAGGCTGCTACGCCAACTCCCCAATTGGGAAGTCTGCAAGGTGGGTTTTCTTTTTTTGAAAAAAGATTTATTTATTTATATATTTTTCCTTCCCCTCCTCCCACCCTGTTTTCTCTCCTCTAGGATTCACAGGGATTTGATCCTGGAGACTCCTGATGTGGAGACAGGTTCCCTGTCAACTGCGCCACTTCAGTTCCTAGTTTCTGCTGCTCTTTACCTTGACTCTCCCCTTGTCTCTCTTTTGTTGCGTCATCATCTTGCTGCATGACTCACTTGTGCGGGCACTGGCTCACCACGTGGGCACTCACGCAGGCGCTGGCTTGCCACGCAGGCACGCTTTCTCTTCTTTTTCACCAGGAGGTCCCAGGGATCGAACCCAGGTCCTCCCACATGGTAGGCGGCAGCTCTATCACTTGAGCCACTGCAAGGTGGTTTTTGCTCTGCCTAGAACACTCCCTAGCTCCCCAGTGAATGACTACCTCTTCCTGGAGACCCCAGTTCACAGTCCCTCCCTCAGGGCACATCCCCTAGCCCCACCACCACTTCCATGGCCCTGCGCGTCTCTCCTTCATCATACTCCGCCACTGATGAAATTGTAGGGCTTTTCTGGGATTTGTGGATTAGTGTCTGTAGCTCCACAACAGAAGGGGACTACTGGAGGGGAAGGGGCCTTAGACTAGAGCCTACCGCATCACCTGGCACAGGGTGAACACAATAAAAATCTGTGGCATGAATGGCTGATGACTGAGAGTCCACTGGCACAGCAGGCCAGCGCTTTCTGCTTAGCAACCAGGGGCTGGGCGTTTAACTTCACAGCTTCCTCTTTCTGGACTTACCCCGTGAGGAGGGGAGAAGGGAGTCTGTACTCCCCTGTCAGCCTGCGTTTCCACGAGGGGTGTTTTGTGCCACGTCTCTACTTGCAGCCTCTCCCCCACTCCTTGGAAGAAGCAGTGGCTTCTCTGACCTGGCTGCAGAGAGGCCCTTCCAGCCTGGCTCCCTTCCCCTGGCCTTCGGTCTCCCTCCACCCCACCCCGAGAAGGGAGGTTTGTAGTTGTTCAGCTACGATTAGGAAATTTCTATTTAAGGGTGCGGGCAAGTATCAGGAAGCTGATTCTGGCTACCGACCCAGCTTGCCAATCCGGCGCTGGCAACAAAAGGGCACGCACTTGTATACGTGCACAAGTACATGTCAATCGGCAGTCCTCTGCAGGGCGATCTGGGTATGTCTGGAGACAGTTTTGGTTATTTCAAATGAGGGGTACTACTGGCATGTAGCCAAGGATGCTGCTAAACCTACAGCACACAGAACCGTCCCCCACAAAACGTCAGCAGCGCTGGGGTTGAGGACACCTGACATCAAGACATTCCCCTCGTCACCTCGTGCATATTCCAGACTCTAACAGCAAGGGGTTTGCAGAGTCATTCCCCAAACTCCCCAATAAAGGGTAAAAAGATCATTCAGACCAGGCAGAACTAACCCCCACGCCGCCACTCTAGAAGGTCTTGCACAAGAAAGCCAAACACTCCACATACTTCTTCTCAACAGGGAGGGGCTGAGAAAGTGGTTTTTAAAAAAATTTCTATTAACAAAATTGTACTGAAGTATATCCTTCATGCCTGAACATATATAAACAGTAAGTGTACAGTAAAATTCATGAACTTATAAAACAAACATGATATCATCATAGAAGGCTCCCATCCATCACCACCAGCACCTTACATTGTTGTGAGACATTTCTTACCAACTATGAAAGAGACCTTCAAATTATTACTACTAACTATAGCCCATGTCTCACATTGGATGTATTTTTCCCCCAACCCACCCGATTATTAACATCCTGTGTTAGTATTAAATATATTTGTTATAGTTTATGAGAGAATGTTCTCATATTTGTTCTGTTAACCACAGTCCTTCCTCTACCACAGGATACCATGTTAGAATGTTCCTTGCTTTGTACAAGCCATTCAGAGTGTACTCAGGCTCTCATTTCCATCACAGAGCTGTGCTGTCCTCACTTGAGTCAATGTTCGAATGCTTAAAAAACTGAATTTTAATGCTCAGTGAGTCCCTGCAGTGTGGCCAGGCAGAAAACAGGAAGATGGCTTGTTTGTTGTGGTGATCACACTCAGCAACCACAGCCACACACACACACACACACACCCCTCACAGGAATAGGGAGAAACAAGGCGCCTGGCTTCTTGTCAAGATGAGTGTACAAGCCAGCTTTCCCCCAGCCTCTGTTCTCACGGACATGTTTTAGGAAGCATGGCACTCAAGGGATTATTTCACATGTGGTGGCCCTGTACTTTTTTTTTTTGCATCAGTATTTTTTATTTTAGTACCATTTTTTTCCCAAGGAGACACAGGGAGCCAAACCCGGGACCTCCCATGTGGGAGGTGGGCACCCAACTGCTTAAGCCGCATCCCCACCCCACACCCCCCCTTTTTTAAAGATGTATTTATTTATCTCTCCCCATCCCCTCATTGTTTGCCCTTGCTGTGTCTGTTCGTCTTCTTTGTTTCTTTAGGGAGGTGCCTAATCACTTAAGCCACCTCCGTTCCCTGCTTTGTTGTATCTCTTGTTTGTTTTTCCTCATGTCTTGTTGTGTCATCTTGTCATGTCAGCTCACTGTGCCTGCCCGTTGTGACAGCTAGCCATCCTGATCATCCTCTTTAGGAGGCACCAGGAACCTCTGCTCCCTGCTTTGTTGTGTCTCTCATTATACTTTTCTTCTTGTGTCTCTTGTTGTGTCATCTTGTTGTGCCAGCTTGCTGTCTTCTTTAGGAGGCACCAGGAACCAGACCACGGACCTCCCATGTGGTAGGCGGGAGCCCAATCACTTCCACCACATCTGCTTCCCTCCCCCCCCAATTTTTTTTTTTTTTACTTTAACATGTTATTTTTTATTTCTTCTTATTTTTTTTTAGGAACATTTTTCCATATTTGAAAGACTATCTTCCAACTAGATTAGATCATTTTTAACATATTAGTGTATTTGTGCCAGCACGTGACGATATTTGGTCTCATGGAGACAAAATGCCTGGTGGTTAAGATTTCTGGGCTGTGGATTCAGTCTGGGTTCCAAAGTCAGGGCCACTGTTTATTAACAATATGATGTTGATCTTGGGCAAGATCCTTAACTTCTCTAAGCCTGTTTCCTCAACAATAAAATAGGAATGACATCTCAGAGATTTCAGAGGACTAACCCCTCTACTGTGCATTAGCTCCATTTCTTCTTGCCTATTCAAGACATCACTCTAGCAATGACTGCCCCATTCTCCTGCATCATCGATTTTTCCTTCTCTACTAACTCCTTTCCGTCAGCATTCAAACACACGATACTTCTCATCTTACCAAAAACTCCCTCCCTTGACCCCACATTCTTCCCCAGCTGCTGTCCAACTTCTCTGCTGCCCTTTAGAGCAAAGGTCTTTGAAAGAGCTCTCTGTACTTGCAAGTCTGCCAGCATATCCCCCTTATTTGACCATAAAATTTGTCTCAAATCTGAGCACTTCCTATCACCTCCATCACTACCAATCTGGTCTAAGCCACCATCATCTTGCCAGTACCACAGTAAGAATCTCCTAATTATTTCCCCCGATTTCTCTCTTATCCCTTTATAGTCTATTCTCTACCACCAGTGAGTGAAATCCTTTAAAAACATGTTGGACCACATTACCCTCTGCCCAAAACCTTGCAATGCCTTTCCATTCACTCAGAATAAAATGCAAAGTCTTTATCCTGATCTAAAGACACACATACTCTGGTTCTCTTATTTCCAGTGTTCTCTCTCTTGTGTACTCAGCTCAAGGCCCTGTGCTTTTAAGCCATATTTTCTTGAAGGTCACACAAGACTGGTCTTGATCGTAGATGGAAATCTCAGAATGTTCCACCAGCGAGCTTTAATGACATTACACTTTGGTAGCCTGAGATCAATGGAACCTTGGCAGCAGTTTAAAAGGAAGGTGTCAGAACGTACACTCCGTTCAAAAGGAAGACATGCTGACATATCTTTAGTCCTGTCCCACAAGTCAAAAGTGGAGTCTAAAGCGATGCCCGACCACAAGGGGTGCCCTGAATAGCCAAGTCCACATTGTGCATGTGACAAAGAGCTTCCACCTCTGCTTAGCCGTTCGATCCTCTCCATGTGAGACCCTGGACTGAGAAGTCCAGGGACCTGTTAGGGGTCACCCCGCTGGGAGGGAAATGTGAGGTCCAGAGCAGGGGATTTTCCAGCCAGGGCTCAGCGGATGATCATCTGCATCTTTGTTCAAAGTGTGATATTAGATAGTTAAAGAATTTTCCAAGGGCCCCTTGGGCAGCTCCTTGCTTTGGTTAATGGGCTACCTGATACATCCTCGGGGATACCTGGGGGGGTCAGCAGGCCTCCTTATTCTCCCAGGCACTCTGGGTTCTGTTCAACTCCCAGGAGAACTTGGAGGCTGCTTCCGGCCTGCACAAAAGCAGCGGCCCCAGCCACCTCAGATGCTCCCCTTGTCAAGGAGGCGGGCTGGCTGCTGAGCTGGAATTTAGAGCCCATCCCTGCCTTCTTCCACTCATTCAAAACACATTTCATTGAATGCTTAACAGGTACCAGGCACTATACCAGGTGTTACGGATCAGTGGTGAACACAAACAATTCCTAATTTCCAGGAACTCCCGGGAGACAATCAGGCAAAAGGGCTATGCGGTGAGTGTGGTTTGCTATGTCAGCCTACGGAAGGCCCTCTTACCCTATCTAGGGATCAGGGAAGGTTTCCTGGAAGGGGTGATATCTATACAGAGCCCTAAAGGATAAGATAAACAAGAGTTAGCAGCGCAGAGGGAGACCAAGACGATGGAAAGGTGGGGTGAAGGGAGCAGCCCTGCTGGGGACTCCCCAAGAAGCTCCCACCCACCAAGACTGGGGTAGCTCAGGCCCTGGGGAAGCATCCCTAGCTCCTGGCGAAAGAGGCCTCAACAGATCACAGCTGCCGAGGCCTCGGAGCACGGTGCCCAAGGGCTTGTTCCGGCCTGGCTGGAAAACGGCCAGGGATTGGTCAATGCAAAGACAAATTGCAAAAAAAACCTGATCCGCTCCCGCTCTGCACACAGCACAACTCCTGTGTACTCCCGAGTTCTCAGTCAGCTCAGGGCACGCCCACAGGACACGCTCGTGGTTTTTCCACCGACCTGTCCACATGCCTTCTTTCCAGGCTCAGGGTGCAGGAGCCTGGGGGGTCTCCAGATCCAGGAGTCGGCGTGCACTTCCTGACTGAGATCTTGGGTTTTGCTGTTTTTTTTTTAAAACTGCAAGTCTGCTGCAGCAAAGGGGAAAGCAGCCCAGCAATTGCACAACCAGAACGTTTGCACACCTCTTCAGTGCCATGGGTGCTTGTGCAATCAGAGTTGCACAGAGCCGCTCTGTGGTCACGTGACCTGTCTGTGCCTCCAGGAGGGCCCGGGCCAGCGAGTTCACTGGCCCTCTGCCAGCACTGGTTCCCATAGGGGGTGCCTGGGACTCCCGCGGCCGGCTCGGATCCAAGCCTGGGGCGTGCGCAGGGCAGCCTGCGTGAACGAGCTGAAAGACGAGCCGAAAGACAAGCCGGGTGATTCCGAGTGGGTGCTCAGGCCTCCCAGAGCATTCCATTTTTATTTTTTAACTTGAACTGTCATCAAACCCAAGGGCAAGGCCAACCTTTGACCCTGTTCAATTTCATCTTATTTTCAGCTCATCCTTTCAACTACCGGAGCTTTTGAAATTTTAATAGGCCTCCGGCTTTGTCTCCTCTGCCAAGCTGGCAGCCCTGCCGCGGCTTACCCAGTGGTTGGCTGAAAACGCTGACGTGGCCAGGGCCGGGCCATATGGCATGTGCTGAAAGACGTCCCGTGGTCACCACCATCCCATTATTCAAGGTTCTTGGGACTGAGTCATTCAACGCTCAACACAGTCATCCGTGTGACCCAGGTTCCCCACTTGGCTCTCAAAAAATAAAAAAACCCACAAAAGGGTCAGCCCCGGCTCTGCTGAATTTCAAGGGCTAGGTCCATTGCTCTCCTGTGACTGCCCAGCATGCCAAGAAAGGAAGTCAGGTTTAAGTGTGTAGCGATGCTCAAGAGCTTCAGCCTCTCCTGGTCCCGCTGCTACCAACATCAGCTTGCAAACACCTTCCCTGCAAAGCAACTTCCCCATGAAACACTTCACTGATTTCCAGGAGCTCCCGGGAGACTACCTGGCAAACAGATATGCGGCGAGTGTGGTTTGCTATCAGAGCCCACGCAGGGCCCTCCTGCACTATCTAGAGACCAGGGACGGCTTCCTGGAAGAGGTGGGGTGTAAGGAGCAGCCCTGCTGGGGACTCCGCAAGAAGCTCCCACCCACTGAGACAGGGGCAGCTCAGCCCCACGGAACAGCTTCACAGTATTTCTACAAAACAGTCTTCAAGGATATTTTACCAACAGACAGATGGCACGGAGATTTTTTCTTCAAGTGGTAGTATTGGACCTTAAATCTATTCTTCTGAATCTCTTATCCACCCAGGGGACAATCTTGGGACTGGATGTTGCAGCTGTGACAAAAGCAGCACGGGAGGGTAAAGAGATTTATACGACAGGTGCCTCTTCCAACTCCCAAATTTGCCTTGATCTCCCTGGGAAAGGAACTGGGTCCCAGGAGATCACCTTGCATAAAATTAGAAGGCTGGACCAAACCACGTCCAAGCCTCCAAACTCCTGCAGCTTGCTGATCAAAGCTGCGTTTAGCAGAGCGGGTACCGCTCAGTGGTTTGAGCACCAGCATTTCATGTATGAGGTCCTGGGTTCAATCCCTGGTACCTCCTGAAAGAAAAAACAGAACAAAAGCTGGGTTTATAAATCATTTCTAATAACCTAGGAGAATAAAATAGAAAGAGTGGGAAGTGAAATGTATTGATAGTACAAAGTCAAGTTCAACATGCATTACGCCTCTTCACCTATCAGTAAGTAAATACCAAGTAGAAAAAGACCAAGATATTAGCGATGATAATTACTGTAATTCCAGGATTACAGATTACATTTGCTCTTTTCTATTCTGACATTTCACATTTTCTACAATGAGCCTTTAAGGTACATAACCAGCCCCACCCCAAATTTTAAATAACTATTTCAGAAGTGCATGTAGTGATGTATGGGAGCCGTGTATGACAGTACACATGTCTGTTCTGTAAGTTCACAACTTTTACGACATATTTATTGTTTACGTATGTTCATGTATGAATGATATATTTGAATAATTTTTTTAAGAAGGCACCAGGGATTGAACCCAGGACCTCGTATCATACATGGGAAGCAGGTGCTCAACCACCGGGCCACATCTGCTCCCCAATAAATTGTTTTGAAAATGAAGGGAAAAAGAAGTGCAAGCAGGTAAGACTGACAGTTGCAACCAAATCTCTGGCTCCCATATGCCTTGCAAATATTAACTGTTCACTCAAATGAGTCCCACGTTTCCCTTCAAAGCAGCCTGAAAACAAACAAACACCAAACTCTTTCTCTTTGCCTCGGGCAAGGTAGCTGCAGAATCGTGACATTTGAAATGTGAGAGAATTCAGACAGATGAACCCATCCTCGGTCCTGCTATGCCACAGATCCCACGAGAGCCCGGAAGCCACACCACTTACTCTAAGAGGGGCCGGCGGGCCTGTCCTCCACCATCAGGCTAAGCGAGGGCACAGTGCTGGAAAGGGCCACCCCGCCCAGTTCAGGCACTTGGCCGGCCCGGCAGTTAAGAGCCCCTCCCTGGCCCTGAGTCTCCCCACCCGTCCAGCTCTGCTTTCCTTCTGCAGAGCTCCCAGGCCTTCTCCTCTGGGGAGCTTTTCTTGCTTCCTCCACCTTCAGGCCTTTACTTTTCACCCTGAATGGACGGTTCTGCAGAGCAGAACACATTCTAATTATCATGCTTGTACCTTGACACCAAACCCAAATACTTGGCTCCTGGGGGCTGCTTGGCTACTATTTGTTGAGGGGGAGGAAACCAGGCACTGCCCAGGTCCCTGCACTCAGGAGCTATAAGCTTCCAGGGGCACCATAAGCACCGGGTGCAGGAAGGTATAAAGCATGATGGGTGCAAAGGGGGAGGTGGAAGCTTCCAGGAGAGGAGATACTATGCTGGACCTTGGAGGTAGCCTAGGAGTTCTTCAAGCAGAGTGAAGAACATTCCATGTGGATGAACAGCCCCTCAAAGGACAGGGGAGAGAAATGCGCTCAAGGTGTGACGAGAAGCTTGATGGGCGGGGGGCATTCCGGGAAGAGTGGGGGCAGCGGGCAAGGCAGGCAACTGAACTGGGGATCTGCAAAGTTGGGAAACAAACCTCTTTTTTTTTTTTTTTTAAACATTTATTTTTATTTATTTTAATTCTCCTCCCCTCCCGGTTGTCTGTTTTCTGTGTCTTTTTGCTGCGTCTTGTTTCTTTGTCCGCTTCTGTTGTCGTCAGCGGCATGGGAAGTGTGGGCGGCGTCATTCCTCGGCAGGCTGCTCCCTCCTTTGTGCTGGGCGGCTCTCCTTACGGGGCGCACTCCTTGCGCGTGGGGCTCCCCTACGCGGGGGACACCCCTGCGTGGCAGGGCACTCCTTGCGAGCATCAGCACTGCGCATGGGCCAGCTCCACACAGGTCAAGGAGGCCCGGGGCTTGAACCGCGGACCTCCCATGTGGTAGATGGACGCCCTAACCACTGGGCCAAAGTCCGTTTCCCGGGAAACAAACCTCTTTGCATACAGTTATATCTTCCAATGATATGCTCAAATATGTCTTTTTTTCTGCAACCCCCAGGCATCTTTTCAGATGAAATACACTTCTAAATTTAGAACAATGGGTCCAATAGTTAACTGAAAAAAAACCAATACAGAATGTTCAAAAAGTCCAGAAACACAAGTAATTGTGTCTGTGTTGCGGCTCTCCACGTCCACATGTCATCCTTCCACGGAAGGACGGGCTCATCCTCCAGTCTGGGGGTTCCTCACACCTTGCCGTGGTGTTTATGGAAGGATTCACCTTCAACACTTCAGAGCAGGGTGTCAACTAAATGCAGTACACACCCAGGAGTGAAATCCTTCCAAAGCTTTCAAAACAAGGCCACACCGAGTAAAAGAGCCAGCCAGGCACGAGAGGTCAAATAGTACACGACTCCGCTCAAGTGAAATACCTAGAATAGGCAAATCCATAGACAGAAGGTAGACCAGAGATTGCCAGGAGCTGGCGTGGGGGGATCACGGAAGAGATGGGGATTATTGCTGAACTGCACAGAATTTCTGTGTTGGCGGTGGAAATGTTTTGGACATGGATGGTGGTGATGGCAGTGCCAAAGTGTGAATGCAGTTAATGCCAATGAACTATACACTTCAAAAGGTTAAAGTGACATGCTTTACAAGGAGTGGATAGAGCTCAAGTGGTTGTGTGCCTGCTTCTCATGTACAGGGTCCTGGATTCAATACCCGGTACCTCCTAAAACCAAAAACAAACAAATGGAAAAGCCAACTCTCATTGGCGAGTGGCTGTAGCTCAGTGGTCGAGCACCTGCTTCCCACAGACAAAGTCCTGGGTTCAATCCTGGGTACCTCCTACGAATAAAAAACAAAACAAAATAAAAAACTCATTTTGTGTTTATCTAAAATTGCTCTCCTTGTTGCTCCCACCTGGGAGACCTGCCCTTCTGCCTAGGAAGGGGTCTGCACAGTCACATGCATGCCTCCTTCAAGTCTTTGCTAAAATGTCACCTTCTTAGTGAGGTCTGCTGTGATGAACTTATCTAAAATTGCAAGGCCCTCCTTTCCACATACCTCTGTCTCCTTGTCCTGTTCTATCCCCTCCCTGACATAATTTATAACATTATTTCATTTACTCATTTATGACATTTATTATTTGTCCTCCCCTATAAAATGTCAGCTCAATGAGGGTTCATGTCTGGGGCATTTTTTCAGGTGTATTTCTTAGGTCTGACATATAGTAGACATTCAATAAATAACTGTTGAATGAATTAACGTGTATTTTTTTGTAATAAGGAAAAATACCCCACAGTATTTTAATGTCATTGTTTTTCCTCACAGGGACCAGGCCCATTTTTCTTTAATTTAGACCTGGGTGTTTTCATATGTCTTGTTAGTGTGAAGAATGGACTCTTTTTTTTTTGTAAAATCAAGTTCTTTAAGGTATAATCTACCTACAAGAAAATTTATCCTTTTTTTGTTGTTGTTGTACAGTTCGAGTTCTGACAAATGCATACAGTTGTTTAACCAATATAACATTTCTATCAGAGATAAAGGTGAATATATATCCACTCTCCAACTACTTTCCTGAACGATGTTATTACCTCTAATCGTTTTTTCAATAGTTTTCTTCGATTTTACCTCAATACAAAAGGACGGCAGAAAGGGAGCCAACGCTGGCTGAGAGCCCACTCTGTACGAAACAGTCCTTTGGGTTTTATCTGATTCCATTTACCCCTTCAATCCAGGGGGACTAACGCCCGGAAATTACGTTGCTTGTCCAAGGCACACAGCTACGAAGGGGATGATCTGGGCCGAAACCCAGGACAATCCTGACTCCACAATCCACGTTCATCGTCCCAAGCCTGCTTGGAAGAACGAGATCGCTGTTGTAAAGTGTGTTCTTTCTGATTCTTGTCTCATGGCCTTGCCTGGAGTCTCCTCAACAACAACATGAAACAAGAGTGGTGACCGCACACATTCCTCCTCCCAGCTGCGTTTAGATTTCCTTCTCCACCAGGACGGCGCCACGAACACGGACGCTGCGCCACACAGCCACAGCCCGCCCCCGGGAAGCCCGAGGCCCAGGCCCGGGCCCACGCAGGACCGCGTCCCCGGCAGGAGAGAACAGGCTTAAGTGGGAAAAAGCAGGTTTCCTTTTTTTTAAAACCAAATGCCACTGATTGTATCCTTTAGATAAACTGTATGATTTATGAACAAATAAAAATATTAATATGGTGAGATGGGGGTAAAAAGACACCAAATATAAGCCTTGGACTATAGTTAGTAGTAGTACTTCAACAATATTCTTTCGTACTTTGTAACAAATGTCTCACAACAGTGCAGGGTGTTGGTGGGTGATGTATGGGAGCCTTGCATGATGATATGCGGGTTTGTTTTGTAAGCGCACAACTTTTACTACACACTTACTGTTTAAGTATGTTCATGTATGAATGATATACTTCAATAAAAATTTTTTAATCAAAGAAAAGGTACAAAAACACCAGCAGCAGGATCTCATTTATAAAATTATACCTATCAGAATACAGATGTATGCAGAAAGAATCCTCAGGCACACACGCACCAGGGTTACCTCTAGCACTGGAATTAGGGAGAGGAATTTCTCTCCACCCCTACCCCTTCTTCTTAATCTTTTTTTTCCACAGACCCCTTTGCCAGTCAGGTGAAAACCACAGACCCCTTGTCAGAATGTAGTGGCAGATAGTTCTATGACACTTGCAGCAGTTTGATATTATTGGTGAATTCCAAAAAGAAATATTAGATTATGTTTGTAAACTGATCTTTTCCTCTGAGGTTTACCTGATTAAGTAATCAGTAAGAGGTTCACCTCTTGTGCCAGTAGGGCGTTCAGTTTCCACCCCTTGGTGGGTAGGGACTCATAGATTAAAGGCACGTTCAAGGACAGAGTGGGGGGTTTTGATGTTGGAGTTTCAATGTTGGAGTTTGATGCTTAAGCCTTAAGCCTGGGAAGTAAGCTCACAGAGGAAAGAGAAGGCAGCCCCAGGAGGAGAGGAACCTTGAGCCCAGGAAGAAGCAAGCCCTGGGAAAAGAGGAGCCCTGAACTCAGAGAGAAGAAAGACTCTGGAAGGGAGGAACCCAGGAAGCCTGAACCCTCGCAGCCGTCAGCAGCCATCTTGCTCCAACATGTGAAAATAGACTTTGGTGAGGGAAGTAACTTATGCTTTGTGGCCTGGTATCTGTAAGCTCCTACCCCAAATAAATACCCTTTATAAAAACCAACCAATTTCTGGTATTTTGCATTAGCACCCCTTTGGCTGACTAATACAACACTCAACTAGCGCCAGCTCTAACAACTACCATAATTTCAAAGTACGGATGAGCCTAAGTGATTTTTTGAGATATGCAACAAAGGTAATGTGATATGAAATGAATAGTACTGTAATTTATTGCATACATTCATAAGTGAAGGAATGCTAAATTTCAGTTAAAGGTCAGAGAAAATAAGGATAGTAAGTTGATTTTTTTCAATACAAGCTCACGGGCCCCCTGTGGACCCCTGGATAAGAACCCCTATCCTAGTAGGATTTTCTCAATTTTCTTCCCTAAAGACAAATGACGAGGGAAGAGACCCAGATTTCCCTCTAGGCTCAAAGACAACCCTTCTGCAACCAGCCCATGGAACCTCTCCACGGCAAAGCCATCCTGCTCCTCCCTGCCATCCGTTCTAAAGTACCTGCTTTGTACCAGAAGCTTCCTGGGTACAGGAAGCACAGTGCTATTTGGTTAACAAAGCCCCTGCCCCATAGGAGCTTCTACTCTTGTGGAGGAAACAAACATAGACTAACAAGGTAATTACAGATTGTGATCCCACCAGGAAGGAAGTGATCAGGCCAAACGTCTACCCACTTCCCCTCTCTCTGCTTATAAATCCTTTCCCACCTATACCTGGCTCAATTCCCAGGCCCTTTCCAAGAAGCCTTCTCAGAACCCTACAGTTAAAAGCCATCTATTCCTTTCCATCCAACCTCTTCCCCCACTCAAGGCATTGCTCCTACCCCAATTTTAACTGTGGTCAGGTTTGCTCTTCACAGTCAAATTAAATCCACAGGTGTCCGTCTCCCCTGCGAGTGCCTGGAGGGCAGGGTCTTGAACAAGTCCACTTCGTGCCCAGCATCTAGCACAGAGTGCTCCAGAGAGGCTGCACAAGAAAGCCTTGCTCGAGGGGTCCAATTTCTGCCTCCCGTCTCACCGGTCAGCTCCACAAGGGCAGGATGGGGTTCTCCATCTCTTTGCATCCCACGCACACCATACCTACTTGTAAAGAAACAGCTCCTCTCTCCACTCCTTAAACACTGCAGCAAGAAGTTGGGAGTCAACATTCAAGCCTCTACTGCATGCATCGATATTACAGTGTATACAGCTGAGAGGATATACAAAGGTGAGAGTGACTGTGGTAGAAGATTATCTGTGATTTTTGCCCCATATTTTGCAAACTTTCCAAGATACCGTTACGTAACTCTTATAATTAAACTACGGGTTTGCTGCAGTCCCTTTTCCCTTGGGGCTCTGGTGTTCTGCCCCACTGACCTTGAGCACGTGCCCAGCAGCTCCAAAGGGGGGTTGGGGGAGCCAGATCTAGGACAATCTGAAGGAAGGAAGGAGCATGCAGCACGGAGACCAGCAGGGCAATCAGAAGCTGGAGCTGCCTCCTGGGGGGAACCGGGGCGGGCTGGCTCCAGCCCCGCCAGGTCATCCTGAGCTCACGGGACGGCCGGTCACGAGATGTGGGGACTTGAGGACTTGCCAGGCTGGTTTTCCTAGAGGTCCAAGGGAAAAAAACAAACCTCGAGCCTAAATTTGACAAAGTCCAGGTGTGTGAATGGGGAAAGGGGGTCTTCTGCATTACAAGTTCCTGAAGGTTCCCCAGGCCAAAGAGTTGCCCTCAATAAGGTCCTTGCACACAAAACGCAGTGTGCCAAGCCTGGGTGCTGGGTCTCTCTCTGCACAGGGGGGAAGGGGGGTTGGCTTTTCAGGCTGGCCTGGGGGGTGAGCATGGAGAGGGACCCCAGGGTCCTGGGTTGTCCAGCTCTGGTCCCCAGCAGGAGAAGTCTACACAGACACCAAGTATGTGTATTTGGCTGAATCTTGCTGTGGCTGCGTGACTCTGACCTGAGCCCAGAACACAGGGTGACGAAGATGGAAACGTACGCCCTCCACCCCAGGAAGAAGGGGCCCTTTTGTCCTTGGTTTAGAATTCTGCAGCACGAAGAAGAAGAAAGACAACTCCAGGGGATTTGTGAATGATGACATCAACTCTGAGAACCGTGCTGGCATCCAATCTCCGGTTTCTAGGAACATCTTGGTCACTCGCGACTGTAGATCGCGTTAAATTTTAATTTTTCTATTATCAAGTCAAGCTGCTAATGATGATGATTCAAGGCCCCTCCACCCAACTCATGTCTTATTCATTGAGAAGCAGCATGGGACTGTGAACAGGGCAGCTTCTGGGCACCCCCCTCTGCTCCAGGCCTTGGCTTCCTTGTCCACTCTGGTGCTCCCCAAGGCCACTTGCTCCTCGGTCCAGGCCAGGAGTCTTGCCTCCTCCCTGAGCACCTGGTCCAGCCCCGTGTGCCTGCCTACATGCCATTCTCCTGCCTGGGGGCATCCTCTCTGTATTCCCATCCAATCCACCAGGACCACCAGCTCAGCAAGCCTGCCGCCTCCAGGAAGCTCCCAGACTGCTCCCCAGCCTCTGCACCTCCCAGGCCTCCTGTCCTCAGCCCCTGCTGAATGCCTGGCCACGTGTAGGTGCCTCCCTCTCCCGGGACCTCAGGGAGGGCCCCGAAGGGATGGGGATGTGGGTCCCCCAAGGCTGTGAGGGGAAGGACAGAAGCTGACTGCCTGCTCCAGACTCAGACGCAGCTTCAAGGCCAGGAAGTTGTGGCAGCCTGCTCCTCTTACACCTGACACGTCCAGTTCTCTCCTCTTACACCTCTTACACCTGACACGTCCTGTTCTCCCTGGGGGACAGGGGATGCTCTACAAAAGCACAGGGAGGGATGCCTCTGGGACATTCGCAGTGAGGGTGGGGGTGGGAAGAGCTCCCTGAGGGCCGGCTGATCCCACCTGTTAGGTGGGTGGCTGGGAGCATGGTGGAGTATGGGGCCCCCCTGCTGTGCCCCTTTCTTGGTGACAGCACCTGCCCTACTGGGTCCTAACTCTATACTCTTCTGTCTGCCTCCCCTGGTCAACTGTGAGCTCCCCCAGGGCAGGGACCAAGCCTTACTCGTCCTGGCACCCACCACACCAGACGTGGCATCTGGAATACAGTAGGTGCTTCATAATTGATTGAAGGTGCAGGGAAGATGTTCCACAGACGCATGAGAAATTAAACCACACCCTGATGAAGCATCTCTCCCCGAGATGGCATCCCCCTACCTCAACTGCCACAACCCAAAGCACCAAGTGGCTTCCTTTCTGTGGTTCAGGCCAGTGAAATATAGTGATTTTCCTATCTTTAGTTCCAGCAGAAGGATCAGAAACAGAGATAAGACAAAGCTAAAACCAGAGCCAAAGCTGGTGAAAGAAGTCTAGACTAGCATGTACTCACTGGACACCCAACTTTTAAGGAACACAGTCCTGAAGCTTTTATATAAGACAAAGGCCACCATCATGGTGTATTCCTTCATCTTCAAAAATACACCCAGGGAGTGGGTGTAGCTCAGTGGTTGAGCACCTGCTTCACATATATGAGGTCCTGGGTTCAATTCCCAGTACCTTCTAAAAAAACAAAGTCCCATAATAAAAGCCAATGCATTCAAGAAGATTTGAGAGATAAAAATGAACAGGATACAGTGAATTCATGGAGTGGATGGTACCCAGAAATATTTTTTAACCACAGCCCATGATAAGATCTTTTCCATCAAAGAGAAAATACAGGGTGAAAATAGCTTTCTAAGAATTAGAGAAACAGCAAGCATGTTGGCAGACCAATTCCCAAGCCACCGAACTGAAGAGGCAGCTAGACCTGCTGACTGAAGTCTCCTTGTTATTCACGCCATGGTTTCCCAAGCAGTAACAGAAGCAAAACCTGAAATGGAGCCATAGAAGGAGCAAAGGAACATTGCAGGGAAAATCAGGCCCACCCAGGCCCCGGGTTCCCTTCCACTGTCTTCCTGGGGACGCTGTGGCTTTAGGTGAGGAACCCCCATCAGCGCCGGGTGGGAACTTCCCGGGCAGGGCCACTGCAGGGCTCCCACGCCTGCCCAGCCTGCCCACTCTAGGAGATGCACAGAGAAACCTTAGAGCAAAACACCAGAGCCAGGAAACGGCCCAGGGGAAGGTTGTCCTAGAAGGCAAAGGGACACGGGGGCCCCTCTCCAGCCCAGAGACCACCCCTTGCCTTGCTATCGCTCACTGCCCAGAGCCCAGTGAGCTCCCCGGGGCCCTGCACCCGCTCTGTATTCAGAGGACATAGAGAGAACAGTGGGAACCATTTACCAGGAAAAGCTCTTCTCAGAGGAAAAACACAACATGGGCCAAAGACAAGGGGCAGATGCGGACACAACCTGGACCCATCTGCTGGACTTCGGGAGCAAGGACACTTCCGAGGCCCCAATGTATGTTCAGACGTGGGTTCTCCTTTCCAACCCCACACAGCCAGCCCGATGCACAAACCCCTACATGGCAAGGTGCAGCACCACAAGACCGCACAGCCATTCCCCAAACCCCCCCCTCCTGCTCCCGTGGTCTGGCCTCTGCTGCTCCTGGGTCCAGGATCACCCCTTCCTGTCTACCCGCCTCCCCAGACACCCCATTTCCTGCCGAGCTTTGCAGCCACACAGCCAAGTGAACAGTCCATAGTGTGCCCAAATGCTGTAGCGACCTCAGGTAGACCCCTGCATCGTACAGACGAGGAAACCGAGGCCCCAGGGGATGCAGGCCAGTCAAAAGCTGCCGGTGAAGCCAGACTTAGAACCCAAGTTCTCCCACGACAGCACCACTGCCTGCAGGTCCCTGGAGCCTCCCGGGCGCAGGGGGCCATGCGGCAGAGGAGGGGGTCCTGGGGATTTCCAGCAGTGGAGGAGGTGCTCCGGGGTACCTGGAGCCTCCTGTGCGCTGCTAAAGGCCTGCACTCGCGGCCGCTTTGGCACGCACAGCCTAGCCCAAGTGTCCTGGCACTGTTGCTGCTCCTTGGACTCTCTTCTTGATGGCGTCTAACTATTAGTCCTCAGAGAAAGTTCCAGTTCCAGTTTAGGGTTTGTACAGATAGGGACAGAGAAGATTTGTCCAAATTCACATAGTAGGTCAGAGGTCAAGCCTCTGGAAACTCTCACCCCCAAGATCCAAGCATGTTTGGAATCCTGCTGGAAAACTAGGGTGTGTGTGTGTGTGTGTGCGCGTGTGTGTTTGTATATGTGCACGCGTGCGGTTAGGAGGCACTGAAGATTGAACCTGGGCCTTGTCCATGGGAAGCAGGCACTCAACCAACTGGGCTACACCCGCTCCCCACGGATATTGATTTCCCCTGTTTCTTTTCACGGTTTTTCCTGTTTTAGGAGGTCCTGGGAATTGAATCCCAGACCTGGTACGTGGGAAGAAAGCACTCAAGCACTGTTAGAGGCATGTGTTTGAACGGCCAGGCAGTCACTACACGCAGGGGAAGGAGAAGTTTAGCACTCCGAGGAGTTTCTGGATTCTTTTCGATATCTCCAATGGGGCTCTACAAAAGACAAAAGTTTAGGCTCCACTTGAAGTGAATGCCAAGGACAAGATTTCCAGTCCCCACCCCTCCTGGGGCCTAACCCAGGATGTTTCAGGAAGATAAGTGGACCAGGTGGGCGCCTGCAGGCTGAGATAAGGGCTATATATAGAAGGAGAGAGCTGGTTTTTTCCAAAATGTTAAGAAGTACACTTCAAGGAGTGAAAAGATTTCAAGGACACACTGGGGGTGGCCTAATGAGGCCAGAGCCTTTTCCTTTTTAAGAATTATAATAAGTTGAACTTCTTATAGTCTACCTAATTCTGATCTGGTTGGATTCGTGCCTCCTTTTAACTCACTTTCGGCTTTCCTCAGTGGATCCAAACGCAGCATATCCTATAGTATTTGGTTAGTAAGGAACTGGTGACAGTTTCCAACTGACCTCCACTGATGAATCGCCTCCTCCTCCTCCAAGAAGGCCTCAGGGATGCCCCTTGTGGGTTCTCCTAGGACACCCTGCGCCACCCTTCGAGCCCTTAGCAGAGCGCACCCTGCGTGAGCAGCTCCCTCCACAGGGTGAGCCCCTGGAAGGCAGGGACGGTGCCTTGTTCCTCGCGAATTCCCTGCTGGCATTTGCATGTTGCTGGCTGGCACTTACTGATCGTCCAATGGGACCAAAGGATAAAGAAATCAGGAGGCCACAGGGACACGCACCTATGACCACGTGTTAAAACGACCACAAACAAAACCATTTTACCAACAAACCACCTGCCTGACCTGTGCGCTGGCCTGAGATCTCATCGCTCGGCGGGGGAGCAGGGTCCGAGCCACGCAGCTCCGTGTCTAGCACCAGGCCTCCTCTTAGAGGCCCTGGGTCTCAGGGCCCCCGGCTCCACCTAAGGGCACCCCACCGACGGTGAGGGTGGCGGGCGCTGAGGCAGGCCGCGTGCATCGGTGGGAAGGGGGCCGAAAGCTGTCTTTCTGGAGTGAGAAGCCCTGCTCCACCCCGCTCTTTAAGTTAGTGAGGAAAACTCACCTCTTTCAGGGGCAGGGGACACAGCCGAGTTTGAACCCACTTCCTCCCATTGCAGGAAGGGGAAGCCACAACTTCCAAGGGAGCAGCTCACCTGGCAGCCCGGGACCCCCGGCACCTGCTCTGCACCCACATCCCGTGCCACGCGGCCCAGAGCCCCCCCGCTCTGCTCCACGCAGAACACAGGAGCCCACCTGGCCCCGGCCTCAGCCCCACGCCTGCGGCCAGAGAGGACGCCGCTCTCCAGCGCCCAAGAGACCACCCGCGGCCTCTATAAAGCACACGGGATTCTGCGGCTATCTCGAGGCCGGCGGCCAGCCAGAGAGAGTTTCCAGAAGGGGTAGAGGAAAGGAGCAACTGGCTGCAATGCCACCGAGCCGAGCGGGGGGCGGACAGAAAGCAGGCTAAGGACAGGGCCAAAGGGCTCCTTCCTCCCAGGCTGGCGGGAGGGCCGGCACCTCCCTGTGCAGCAGCCGCCCCAAACAGCCTTTTGGATCTGCACGGCTCGCCGGGACGGACGTGACCGTGGCCTGGGCCCACCTGGGACAGGTGACACATCTGCCTGGAAGCAGTGCCGAGTGGGCTTTCCCCCGAGCAGGGGAAAAGGCGCCGACAGCTTGGGAGGCATGCTTTTGGGAAAACCAAGTAATTACAGAACTCCCCTGTGGGCTCTCCCCCCTCGGTTTAAATGTTGGCTAAGAAAACGAAGCCGGTTGTGGCAATGACTTCCAACAGATATAATCAAATAACCTATTCCTGGATTCTGCGAGTACTAAAACACTGGTAATTCAATTCCTGGAAGGTCATTTAGGAGCTGCTGGTGCCCGCTGCGGAGAAAGCTCAGGCAACACGCTCGCCCTGTCAACCCTGAGGACTCCTCCCGACCTTGAGCCGGGGCCTGCTGCCTTGCAGGAGGTTTGGGCAGCCCCCACCCGCTCTCGCAGGACCCCTGTGTCCTGGAAGGAGAGACCAGGAACCGTGAATAAATATTGACAACACCCTAAGAGAAAGGCTTACAAAAGAGCAACTAACAGGCTCCCGGCAGGCGGCCACCCGTGTTCACCGAAGCCCAATGATTGCGCAGTAAAGGCAAAGCCAGGGCTGGAGACCCCTGCCCTGGGGGGCTTGAGTCTGCCAACCTCGGCCTCGTGCAAACCGGCCCAGGCCGGCTGGGTTAGGACCACCTAAGTAACAAAAACCCCCAGAGCAAGGCGGTCCAGGGTGGGGACGTCCCGCCCGCTCCAGCCTAAGGTTCACTTGGACAACTTCCAGAGCTTTCTGTGGGCGCTTTAGTCAGGGGCTGTGGCATGGGACAAGGTCTCCTGTGGCAATTTTTTGCTTCGGAAGCCTAAAATACATATTTCAACCAACATATGGGATTATGGTGATTGCTTTTTTCCCCCTTTATTGGTTCTTTCTGAAGATTATGAATACTATTAAAAATTTAGGGATGTTATTAAAAATTTAGTGTAAAAAATGCCAACAGAATCCCTCCTCAAAACAACAATTCTAGCTGTCCACCACCCAGAGAGTAAATATCTAATTATCCGTTATGAGCGTGTTTGGAGACAAAATGACCCTCAAGTCCAAAGCAGATGACAATAAACTAGAAGAACAATTGGAAATCATGCCCAGTCAGAAAAATCTTCTTGGAACTTCCCAAGGCCAGAACCCCGCCCCCGCCCCCACGGTCCCCCTCGTACCCCGTGGCCTCTCACAGCCACCGGGCAGGGGAAGGACCAGAGTTGCTCCACGGTTCAAAGGCACCTCCTCGCCCAGCTGGGCACGCTCGTCCTCACGTACAGAGGGACTGGGTCTCTTCTGCAGAGGAGACCACGGGGCAGTGCAGCCCCCCTAAAATCAGGGCGCACCAGCCTTCCGACACGGGGGTGTGCCATGCTCCCGGTCCTGGCAGCCAAGCACGCGCGCCTTCGCCAAGTGCCTCCTGCTCTCTGCGCTGGTCGCCGAGGCTCAGGGACGAAGGTGGCGGCATGTGCAGTTCGCAGCTCACCCGGAGTGGAGGAGTCAGGTGCGGAAAGTGAGGCCGCAGGTGTGGCGCAGGGAAGCTCAGGGAACGGGGCGAGGGGAGCATCGCCTCTGTCTGGGAAGAGCGAGCAGTGCACCAAGTCTTGGAAAACCAGATCTTTATTTTCAGGGAATTAAGAAAGTCACTATTTACAGGATCCCAACAAGGAACGCCTCTGTCACACAAGGCATCCGCCCCTAGTGCCCACTCCCACCTGGCTCAGCTGGCGACACTGTCGTATGCAGGAGGTGCGGCTTCACAGAAGGATGGCGACGGGGGCTGAATTCAGAATCCAAAAGCCCCGGGTCTGGTCCAGACCCACCACTCACGGCTCCTCTCTGAGCCTCGCTGGTGAAGCGAGGACCCCAAGGCACACTCAGCTGAGTGTCGGGAGACCCGACGAGAACAGAGGGGACCGCCAAGCGGCTGAGGGGGAGGGAGGGGAGGAGTCTGGGGCTGACTGGGGTACATCCCAGCACCGGCTGGAAAGAGAAACAACAGCTCCTGGGTGCACTCCCAGAAGGAGCCATCCCTGGAAGACCTGCCCATCCCTGCCCCAGGCCACTGTCCACCCCCACCCCGTCTCCCACCCTGGCTCGAGCTGCTCTAATAAACAGCGAGCAGATCACCTGGGTGCTATTCTCTCCTAGAACAGACTCCAAGTGCCAGAAGCCCAAAGGGCCAAGGAAGGCTCAGGGCGCCTGCGCTCCACTTCCAAGGACCTCGATTTCCTCCTCCGTCCATGGGCGCTGACCAAGTCCCCTGAAAGCTGGGCTGGGCCTGCTCCGTATCGTGCCCTGGGGCTTCACCCCAATCCCTTCAGCCCGACACTCTGGGTGCCCGGGTCACTTTCAGGTTGGGGCCAGAGAAGAAGCAGGACTCATACACACCTGGTGGCACCTGGTGACACCTGAGGGACTTCACCACAGGGACGGGCAGGTGTGGCTCGGGAGAGGACCGACGTGGGTGTGCCCCCCGTGCCCCAGCTCTGGAAAGTCATACACGTGGGAATTTCGAGGGAGAGGGAGAGGGAAAGGTCCCCCTCCTTCTTCAAACAGCCTCTTGTTTACACCCGCCACTTGATGGGGCGCCCGTGGGAGAGGCTGCAGGCGGGCGGGGCTGGTCCACACTGCCCGTTCCCCCTCGGAAGGAGGAGTGAGGACGCCGAGCTGGGCAAGCAGGAAGTCCAAGGAGGGTCAGGAAAGTTCCAGGAAAACCAGCCAACAGCAAGGGGGAGCACAGGCAGCAAGGGGGAGCACGGGCGTTTCCTCCAGCAGCTGACCTGGGTGACCGCCTGGACTCAGGCCTCCTCCCCTGCCCTTATCTGGGGGTCTCCTCCCCTTGACCGCTGCATTCCAAGCCCCTGGCCCAGGCTCTGTCCCTCCCTTCCCAGGGAGCTGCAGCCCTCACCAGGAGGCGGAGGCACAGTCCCTCATCCCTGTGCTCCGGGGACAGCCCTGGGCTGGAGGGCAAGGGGCTCCAGGCCTGGTCCAGACCCCCGCCAGCCCAGGCAGGACACGCCCTGCCCGGGCCTCTGTGGGGAGCTGGGGCACCCGGGATGACGGCAAGGCCGACACTCTCTCCCAGTGTCACTGCGGGCTCTTCCCCAAAACACAGCCTCTTCCCAGTTCCCAAGATCCGTGTCCTCCCGGGGGTGGGGCCAGGAGCCCTTCCGAGGGCTGAGGGCCCCAGCCTGGGTGTCGCCTCCTCCCCACGCCCGATCACACGGCAGCCAGCCTCCTCCCTGAACAAGCTCAAGCACTGCCATGTTTACTGAGCACTCGCCGGGAGTCAGGCTCTGCGCCCAGGGCTCGCCCTTAGGTGAGTCATGGCCTGTAGAAGGGAAGGTAGCCAAGTCTCTACTTCAGAGACAGGAAAAGGGAGGCTCAGAGAGGGCAAGGGACTCACCAAGGCGAACAGTGCACGAGGTGCAGCCTCACAGTCTGAACCCAGCTTCTGGTTCCAAAGCCTTTGTTATTAGCCACCATGCCAAAGGGGCATTGGCCAACCTAAGAATCATCATCTGGGGGTCTGTTTAGTAATGCAGATTCCCAGCCCACTCTGGAGATTCTGATTCAGTGGGTCTGAGTGGACCCAGGAATCTGTCATTTTTTGCCATTTTTGTGTTTCTGATGGAAGGAGGGGCTGTGGGTCAGACCTTTTGAGAAACAGCTATGCCCCATTACCTCTCCTAGAGCTGGAACACCACAAGTAAAGGTTAACAGCGTGACTGTATATTAGATACATCCTGAAAGGTCCCTTTTAGAAGTTCCTACAGACAGCCAATAAAGTGCCAAGTCATGCAAGCAGCAGAAACGGGTGGCTGGAGGGTCAATGCCCATCCAGCCGTGTAGGAGAATTTGTTGCTAACCTCATCATTGCAGAGCTCTCAGGAGGAAGAAATACTTTCCTGGGCACTTAGGGGCTGTGTGACCCTGGGAAAACCACTGCCCCTTTCTAGGCCTGAGATTCCTCAGGCACCGAGTCCTCTGATGCCCTTCTTTGCTGAGGAAGCGTCAGACCTCAGCCTTTTTAAGACCAGCCAGGGCTGAGCTAAAGCTGCCATTCAAACCCATCTCCTTCGGCATTTCCAAGGGGCCCACGTGCCACCGCGGTTTCCACTTTCAGAGCCCAGGCCGGGGGGACGTTTTCCACAGCCGTGGGGGCCTGCCCTCCAGAGGCAGACGGCTCGGCCCGCCCCCCCTGCAGATAAGCCCCTCGCAGGGGGCTGTCCCTCCAGTCGGGCCGCCAAGTGGCAAAACGTCACCTCTTCCTCACGGCTCACCTTTCCTTGCCTGAAGGAATGAAGACTCGTCCTAAGGAGAGCGAAAGGTGCACCCGAATTCCCTTCCTGGGTCCTCTCCGGCCCCCGACAGCCCCGCTCCCGGGTGGTGGATACAGTCTCGCCACTGAGGTACGACTGACAGCAAGGACTCGCCGACGCCTCCGCGCGGGGAAGGCCGAGGAGGCCGGCGGGAGCCACCTGCGGCCACGCTCGCTGCACCCGAGGCCTGCAGCGCCCGCCTGCCACCCCTGAGCCCCGCCTGCGGGGGTCCTCCCTCACCGCCCCCCCATGCCGCCTGCTGAGCACCGGCTGCTACTGTCACTGCACGAGCTTTCCCCGCCTTTCCACCTCCATTCTGCCTCCGGAACACGTCCAACCCCAGCTCAGTGCAGGCTGTTGGTTGAGCCAAACTCAGCGACAGCAGAGTCAAGGCCAACTGCACTAAGGCTCCGTGCTAGCACGGCCACCTGTGTGACCTCGGGCACGTTACTGAACATCTCTGAGCCTCAGTTTCCTTGACACATGATGACCTGACTCAAGGGCTATAGGCAGAATATTAGCCAATGTATATGAAAGCATTTGGCAAGCTTTCAAGAGCTAAAATTTTTTAAAATTAAAGTTATTATCAACAGAAAAATACACCAAGTATAAGCTATGGACTATAGAGAGCAGTGATTTTATGAGGCTGTTCTTTCATCGTTTGTAACAGATGTGTCACGAAATTGGGGGTGATGTATGGGAAGCCTAAAAGATATGCATGACTGTTTTGTAAACTCACAATTTCTCTAATAATAATAATAATAATGAAAAAAGATCATAGTTACCGTAAGAGAAATCCCATGGGAGAGCAGGTGTAGCTCTACGGTTGAGCTCCTGCCTCCTATGTATGAAGTCCCAGGTTCAATCCCCGGTCCCACCTAAAAAAGAAACCCTTTGATCTAATCAAATATTTATAGTACAGAAAGGGCTTGACTCATGCTAAACATTTTGTACAGAGCTAAGGAAATCAGTTTAAAATGATGAATGACTCTTAACAGCTCAAGTCTCTAAATCATAACTGGTTTCACAACATCAGTGAGGACAGAAGAACACACCCGAGACAGCTGGGGTTTGTCAAGATCCTTTCGTTGGCTCCCTCCCTTCCGATCGTTTGAAGGCAGTTAGGGTAAGTGATGCGAATTTCAGAGCCATGGCAAAATTGTGAGTTATTTGGACACGTTCCTCATGAGATGATGGGCAGAAAATGAAAACCGCCCTGTTCTCTCTCTCTTAGATCCACCTCGTCATCCACCCACCTGCTGCACAACCGCTGCCTGAGCTTCTCCCACCGGCCCAGGCTGCTCCTCCTGGGAGCCCATGAACTAGAGTGGACACAAGCGCCATGCACGTGAAGGTGCCCTGGGCGGCCAGGCAGTCTCACCCATCCTAATGCACTCTTATAAAATAGTCCTGCAGAGCAGGTATAGCTCAGCGGCTGAGCACCTGCTTCACATGCTCAATCTCCTGTACCTCCTAAAAAAAATAAAAATAAAAAAAATTTTAAAAATAAAAATAGAACCCCCAGCAACAGGTTGGCCGAGAAGCTCCGTCTCACTCCTTACGTAGCTCAGCACCCAGCAAATGCCTGCCCCATACCAGGCACCTGAGAGCTCTCTCGAAAGAATGTTGTTGAATAAATAATAAAAAGCATGATTAAGAAAGCTCACAGATATGAAAAGAAAGGAAGGATGGGAGGGAGGGAGAGAAGGAGGAAGGGAAAAAGGAAGAGAGGAAGACAAGCAATGAAAAGAAAAGGGAAAGAAGAGAAGAGAAAAATCCCAAGGAGCTAATCTAGACCATCCACAGGGCTCAGCCCTCATCCTAGGAAGATGGCTGCTTTCCTTCCACACAGGATTTGTTTTCTAAAGGAAAGTTTGATAAGATTCAGTTTTAGTTTTTGTTTGCCTTCCAATTTTCAATTGTTCCTATCTGACTGCTCTTTAACTCTCTGGAAGTCTCTCACAAAGCAGGGCAGTTGGAGGATTTCTAATGCCCTTCCAGGAATCCCAGGGACCTTCTCTCTCTTTTTTTAAAAGATTTGTTTTTATTTATTTCTCTCCCCTTCTCCCCTCTGCTTGTCTGCTCTCTGTGTCCATTCGCTGTGTGTTCTTTTGTGTTCGCTTGCATTATCAGGCGGTACCGGGAATCTGCGTCTTTCTTGTTGTGTCATCTTGCTGCGTCAGCTCTCCACGTGTGGCGCCACTCCTGGGCAGGCTGAGCTTTTATCATGCAGGGCGGCTCTCCTGGCGGGGCGCACTCCTTGCGTGTGGGGCTCCCCTAAGCGGGGGGCGCCCCTGCGTGGCACGGCACTCCTTGAGCACAGTGGCACTGCACATGGGCCAGCTCATCACATGGGTCAGGAGGCCCTGGGTATCGAACCCTGGACCCTCCACATGGCAGACGGACGCTCTATCAGTTGAGCCACTTCCGCTTCCTGGAACTTACTCTCTTAGATGAGGTTTCAAGTACCTCCAGCCTGGAATTGCCCACCCCCCCCCCCAAACCGCTCCCCTGTGCCCCAACCCACTGTGCTCCTCTCTTGGCCGGCTCCTACACGTCCTTGAAGCGGCAGGACAGAGCCATCCCTTCCAGGAGCACCCTCTAGTCCCCAAGCCTCTTTCATCCCTGGGCTTTTATTTTTGTGCCTGTGTTCTTCTTCCATCCAAGCTCTCCTTAAGGGGACTAAATGCTCCTGTAGGCCAGAGCCCTCGGAGAGCAGGATCTGGGCCCTAGTCCTTGTAACTCAATATCTCTTGGAATGGGAAGATGAAGAATGAATGGATGGATGAATGAATAAATGAATGATGCTACTGCTCGGTCCACGTATCCTACCTAGTCAGGGATGAGGAAGCAAACGCAAAGAATCGGACAAGTCTGTGAAAGACAGGAGAGTAACACAGCCTTCCTGGAAAAGGGTTTTCCCTGTGTACCCTTACACATTTATAAATACGTGTAGAGGAGCAGGTGTAGCTCACTGGTTGAGCACCGGCTCCGCAGGTACAAGGTCCCGGGTTCAATACCTGGGACCTCCTAAAAATATAAACAAACAAGTCAATAAGTAAATAAAATGGTCCCTTGATGGGAGGGCTGGAGTGAGGGGGGCAGCCTGCCCAGGGCAAAGAAGAACTGGCCTGGAATTGCCATCACGGTCCAAGGAGATGACGTGACTGTAAAACCAGAGTCACAGGAAGAAGGGAAGCAGGGCCCGGGTGTGCCTGCGTTTGGAGGGTGAGGGCGCCAGCCGCCCACCCTGCCTGGAAGGCTGCAGCTCTTTGTGGCCCCCAGAGGCGCTGGTGGCCGGCCCTCTGTGGTCCAGGCTCTAACTTCACCCTTCAGGCCACCTCGGGAGCGGTTAGCGACTCCCCGCGGGGCGGAGGCTGCACATGGAGGTTCTCCCCACGTCACCCTCTGTCCCGTCCCCAAGGCACCGGCCAGGGTGTCATTCCAGGAGCTGTCCTCACAGCACAGCAGGAAAGCCTGGGAAGCCCAGGGCCTCATTCACCCTCTTAACCTCTGGACTGGAATTTCTTGCTTGCAGGGACTACGAGGGGAAAGAGATGTGTGCAAACCCTGGTAAAAGGGAGCCCCCCACTAACTTCTGCCGCCATGGCTGGGCCGCTCGCCTTTATGGCTTGATTCAGCACTGAGGATTTCTGGAAAGCTCTTTACTCTGGCCACCAGCACTTCTGCCCACTGAGCGGCTGCTATGTGGTCACCGTGACTTTTTGCGCACAGTAGGAAAAGGCTTTTCAGATCATCACACTACCAATCTATTCTCATTTCCCCCCTCCGATGTTCTACTCAAACACGGGGCTCGGTCCAGCTATTCCGACCACCCGACACTACTGCACATCTGTCCTCCGTCTATTAAAGTGCAACTCGGAATCGCGGAGCAATCAAGGCCACAGTTAGCTGGAAACCGGAGCTACACATCCTTCCTTCTTCCAGCCATTCCTTGTGGCGTAGGAGAAAGGCTTCTGCAATCAGGGCTGCACGTACAACAACTGAACCAAAATCCCTGCGTTTGACACTTGGAAGGAAATGTGCTGGAAGCAGCGGGTTAGGGGTTGGCGCGCCTTTTTGCGGAGGGAGGAAGACAGCAGATGCTCCAGCCCAAGGTCATGGCTAGAGTTTCCCTCAGGTGGACGCCCTAGTGGGAAGGAGGCCTTGGGGAAGGAGACGGGAGAGAGCGAGGCGGGGCAGGGCTGATGTCAGAGAATGCCCCCCCGTCCCCCGCCCCGGCCTCCAGCTGCTCCTTTTAACTACTGCTCCTTCTTGGCAAGCACAGGACATTTTCTGCCTGCAGAAGTTGTTGCTATTTCATAACAGGGAGACAGCGTTGATGTTGTTATTACCACTGGGGATGGGGTTATGCGGTGGGGGGGGGGCGCGATTCCTTGATTATCTTCTCTAAACTGCAGGTGGGGAAGGCGGGCGTTGAGTAACATTGCCGTGCAAATAACTTGTGGGGAGGAAAGACGGAGCTTTTAAGAGAACATTCTGGCTTTATGCTGGATTTCAATTTAGGGTAATCTAATCAAGATTCAAGAGGCATGTCAGCTCTTTCCAGCTCACTCCGCGCAGGAAACACCATCACAAACCATGGTCTGAAACCAATTAGGGCAGAATTCTGGAGGCACTGAACCCGCCGAGAGTCCACTCCCTCGTACGCCCACTGGGACGGTAACCGCCACCCGCACCAGCCTCCCCGGCCTGCATCAGCACCACAGGGGACACGCAGGCTTCACCATCACACGGCTGGCACTGTTGGTGAGGAAATGGGCAAGCAAACCCTGGAAAGAGGGGACGGGTGGGAGGGGAGGGCAGGACAGGGAAGCCGCTCTCATCTGTGGCTGCTCCCCCACCCCCAAGCTGCCTGGCCTCTCCCACCCCACTTCAGCTACCCTCTGCCCTGGAGAGGAGAGCAGCTGGTTAGTAGGAGCAAAGCATCTTCTTCCACGGGTCAGGGACACTGCTGTTTGAAAACGCTTTACAGGGAAACAGGTGTGGCTCAAGCATCTGAACTCCCATCTGCCACGTGGGAGGTCCAGGGTTCGATGCCCAGGGCCTCCTGGTGAAGGCAAGCTGGCCCGCGTGGAGCGCCACCCCACATGGGAGTGCCGCCCCACACAGGGTGCTGCCTCACACGGGAGTGCCGCCCCACGTGGAGTGCCTCCCCACACGGGAGTGCCGCCCCACGTGGAGTGCTGTCCCACGCAGGAGTGCCAGCTGACGTGGAGAGCTGGTGCGGTGGAATGACTGTTGTCTGTCTTCTGATAGACAATAAGAAGATGTAGCAGAACAGCGAGCTGAGGTGGCACAGGAAAGTGGTCATTACTCTCCCACTCCAGAGGGTCCCAGGATCAGTTCCTGGAGCCACCTAAATAATGGACACAGAAAGCAGACAACTGGGGAGTGGGGGAGAGGGGCAGGGAGAAATGAATAAATCTTAAGGAAAAAAAAAGGAAAACTCTTTACAGACTAGGCCAGGCGGCCAGGACTGTGGGGCTGGGCAGCCACGGCATGGTGGGGCAGGATGGACAGATGGACGCAGGTAGCCAGGTCAGGAGGACAGCTGGGCCTGGAGGGAGCCAGGCGGGCAGGAGGCCTGAGGCAGCCGCAGAGGGCAGGGGCCAGGCTCCTGGGAACACAATGGCTGAGTCCCACGGTGGGGTATTCGTGGCACAGAGTTTGGCCCCAGAGCCAGAAAGACCAGGGTTCGAATCCCACCTTGATAACTGGGACAGGCTATTGAATCTTTCTGAGCCTCAGAGTCCTTATCTGTAATTCGGGGGCCAGATGCTGCCTCGTGGGGTAGCTGGAGGATGAATGGGTCGTTGGGGTGCAGCCCCCACTTCTCCCTCGCCCCCCACCTCCAGCTCTTCTTCTCTCGCTGTCACCTCAGCCTGTCCTCCCAGGCCCAGTTCAAAGTCACCTCCTTCCTGACCCCTCAGGCCCACCCAGGGCTCCGCTGGTACTGCGAGGCTCACCTCTCGCGGCCCTAAACACCTTCTAGCTCGTATCCTTGTTAAGTCACAGCCCTGCCCCTCTCCCCTTGAGGACGGGACCCTCCTGCGCCTGGGAACCAGGTGGGTGCGAGCACAGGCTGCCCTGCCGTGTGCCCTTCGGAAGCCACCTGCCCTGCCTGGGCCTCCGTTTTCTCCCGTGTAAAATGTCTAAGTGCGTTTCCAGTCTGAAAACAATCTCACAGGGGTTACCGCTGGACTCAGAAGAGTTCATGAGCAGAAAGCAGGGCAGGCAGTGGCGTCTGAGGTGCTGACTGGTATTGGGCCGGCTGGTGTGTGCCTCCTTCACAGCACTGACCACAGGGGCTGGTACAGAACCAACAGCAGTGGGGGAGGGGGGGAGGGCAAGGAGGGGCGGAGGAGGGACCCCAGGGGTGTGACCTAGAACCAACACTGTTCCACGGCTGAGCCCAGGACCCCAGGACGGCCTAGGCCTCTCAGTCGCGCCCCTTCTCCCTTCCTCTCAGTCTCCCTCCCCTCTTCTGGGAGGGCAGGGCAGGATCCAGTTTGTGACCACGCGGTCAAGCTCACACCCACCGTCTTCAGGCCAGTTCTCTGGCCAGTCACAAACAAATGCGTTTCTCCAAGAGGCCCACAGTCAATGCGTGCTGAGGCCCCGCGCAATCCTGAGGTAAATTCACTACTGTTCCCAGGAACACACTCTCCAAGACATAGCCCAATGTCGTCACGGCGAATCCTCAGCCAGGGGCCCCCATTCCAAATACGAGGCAGCAGGTACCGGTTTTTCAGACCCTCATAGCAGTTCCCTGTGGGGACCCTCCGTGGGCTGAAAGAAACCTTAGTAGGGCATTCTTTACCAATTTAGAAAAAAAGGTGTACCTCTAAGTAGAGTTTAATCTTCAAATGCCTTTGCCAACTAGCTGCTCAGTCTCCCTCCTTGTGCCCTGGGCAGGAAGCAGATAACAAAGGAGGTCAGACAGAGTTATTGATTTTTCCCAGCCATTCCTAGGAGTGTCACTGCATAAGCTAACAAAGTGGTAGTGCCGATCCAGAGAAAGTTACCAGGAGTAAACACCCATTCTCACTCATTTCCTCTTTAGTGATTAGCGAATTGTGTGGCTGCCCTGGCAAACTCCTATATACCCTTCAAGACCCAACTCAAATGGCCTCTCTTTGCTGCCGTCCACCCAGGAAGATCTGCTCTTTGTTTCCTCTGGCCTTCAGAGACTCGGTTCACATGCCGCTTTTGCTTGCCTGTCGTTTCGCTAGCCTGTGAACTTCCAGAACGTCAGGACACTGTCTTCCTCAGCTTCATCTCCCCAGCCTTTAACAGAGTGAGGGCTAAGTGCCTAGTACATAGTGGACGCTCAGTGTGCTTGCTGGATGGAAGGACCTACAAGAAGGTGTCCATGGTTTGCAAGACAAGTCACACCACAAGTTCTAAGCCAAGGTCTATGGAGGGGATCAGACTGTTTTGGAAAATCTGGGGCACTTGTACAATAATCCTGCATCCATATCTCAACCCTTGGAACCTCTGCCAGGACCCAGAAAGAAGCAAACAGGAGTAGGTTAGTTTAAACCCTTGCCCCTGCTATAGCATTGTGAGAAAATGGAAAGAATGTGAGGTTCAAGTCCTGCCACCTCAGCCTCTGGGCTGTGTAATATGTCTTTGGAGCCTCAGTTTACTCTTTTGTACAAGGAGAGCACTTGGAAGGTGGCTGGCCCTGACCCTGGCCTTGACTTGGGTAGGTTGTCCTCAGTGTTAGCCCAGAATTCCCCAGAAGCAACAGGAGGTTTCTAGTCAAGTGAAGAGTGAACTTAACAGGAGAACACAAACACTTCAAGAGGCCTTCTAACAACCTATCACACAGGAGGCACTCAGGAAGCACGTGTGGAATGAAGACAGGTGGGCCAGACAGGTGCACAGCTGAAGGGCTTTGCCCAGAGCAGAGGGAGCAGATTTCTGGGGGGCCTGAAAGGGCCGAAAGGGAAGATCAGCAGGGCTGAAGCTGTAGGCAAAGCTGGTGAAGGAAAAAGTGAGCAGTAGCACTGCACAGCACTGCCATTGGGGGAGTGAGTTTGCCGTCCTTGGAAGAATGCAAGCCCAGAAGAGATGCAAAACCACAAGCACTGTGTGGGCCTTAGAAGAAAATCCCTTGGGAAGCGGATGTGGCTCAAGTGATTGGACTCCCGTCTACCATATGGGAGGTCCAGGATTTGATTCCTGGGGCCTCCTGGTGAAAGCAAGCTTGGCCTGCAGGAGTGCTGGCCCATGCAGCAAGCTGGCCCGAGTGGAAAGCTGGAGCAGCAAGATGACACAACAAAAAGAGACACAGAAGAGAGACAATAAGAGATGCAGCAGACTGGGGAGCTGAGGTGGTGCAAGAGATTGAGCATCTCTCTTCCACTCCGGAAGGTTCCAGGATCAGTTCCCGGTGCCACCTAAAGAGAAGACAAGCAGACACAGAAGAATGCACAGTGAATGGACACAGAGAGCAGATAATGAGCACAAAACAACGGGGTGGGCAGGGGGGAATAAATAAATCTTAAAAAAAAATAAAAAAAGAAAACCCGTTTTCAAAAGTCCCCTTCTACCTCGGGATTCCAGTATTCCATATGCTAGCCAGAGGTCAGCAAACTTGCTCTATAAAGGGCCAGCAAGTAAGTATTTTCAGCTTTGCAAGGCATACAGTCTCTGCTGGGCTCTTCATGTCAGCCTATGGAGCCAGAGCAGTCACAGGCAATTACCTAAAGGAATGAGCATGGCTGGTCCCATAAAAGTTTATTTGCAAAAATAGTTGGTGGGCCAGATGTGGCCCAGGGCCATACTCTTAGAATAGTGGCTCATCAGAGGGAAGTCGTAGGTCCTGGGTGTGTAGCAGGCCCAGTTCAAACCATCCCCGACAATCGCCCAGCTTCTTTAGACCTCCCCTGTTCAGTTTACTATTCTCTACAGGTGTGTGGGCTGGAAAATTGCTACAATAAAAAGTTAAAAAGAAACCTTCCCTGGAATCTGGACCTCTTTGAAAAGCTGACCCACACCCATCCACCATACCGCTGGCACCAGACTGCAGCAGAAGGGAATAGTGGTGACGGTGGCGTTTCCCTGAAATTAAAGGTATTCATCTCAAGAACTGTCTTCTCTTCTGAGATTATGTTCTTCCTTGTTCTTGCAGGCATTAAAATGTCCTTTCTACTATTAAAAAAGTAATGCTAGTAGATGAGAAAGTCTTAATATCCTTATTTGACAAAATTTAAAGTTGGCACTAATTTTTTTTTAGGAGGAGGTACCAGGGATTGAACCTGGGACCTCATATGTGCGAAGCAGGTGCTCAACCACCGAGTTACACCTGTTTCCCCTAATTTATTTTATTTTATTTTTATTTTACCAGTTTATAAAATCCTAAAGTATGGAAGCCACGGCCCTACTTCTAGGGTTCTAAAACTTGACTTTTCCTCAGGCTTCTCTTCACCCCAACCTCACCTCTCCGAGACTTCATCTCCAACCAGATGTATCCGTGTGACTCTCCCAGACCCCTGGGTCAGGACGCAGAGGTGAGGGGGGCAGCGTATCCCTGGCTGGATATAAGGCCCTCACCCCACAGTCATCACCACGAACGCACTTCCCAGGCCTCTTCTGGTCCTGGAACAAATCTGAGGCCAGCAGAGCAGACCTATTCCCCACATGACAGATGAGAACGCTGAGGGGCAGAAAGGTGAGGCAACTGTTCCAAGGCCTCCCAGCAAGCCAATGGCAAGGCTGATAAATGTATCCTCATTGTTTGTCCACCAGCTGAGGGCTCTGGGGATGATTTCTACCCTTACCTTAACCTGGTCAACCCCAAATCCAACTCCCACCACCCTTTTCCTGAAGAACAGACAAAGTGTAATTTTCAAGAAGTGACTTCCTTTTTTGAGACCAGTTCAATTCAAGAAGTATTAAAAGTCCAATCTTGGGAAGCGGATGTGACTCAACTGATAAGAGCATCCGCCTACCACATGGGAGGTCCAGTGTTCAAACCCAGGGCCTCCTGACCCGTGTGATGAGCTGGCCCATGCTCAGTGCTGATGCACACAAGGAGTGCCATGCCATGCAGAGGTGTCCCCCGTGTAGGGGAGCCCCACATGCAAGGAGTGTGCCCCTCAAGGAGAGCCATCCCGTACAAACAAAAAAAGCACAGCCTGGAGTTGTAGTTGGTGTCGGGGCTTAAGATATATTTAGGGGATCTGAATCTCTGGACTGACAATGTGATAGCCAGGCCCTGAGCCTCAACAGACTCCAGCACCTACAATCTGATTTATTGGACTCACCTCACTCAGCTAAGATGGAGTTGAAGAAGGACAACCACCACACCACGGAGCCTAGAGTGCCTACAACTGAAAGCGAGAGGATTGCATCCAGTATCCATGAGGAATCTGAGCCTCCTCTTGACATAGAGGTGCAATGGACATAACCAATCCAATGTCCACAGAGAAAAGGTGGCATTGGAGTGGGAAAAGTGGACATGGTGGCTAATGGGTATGGGGAATGGCAGGAAGAGACGAGATGTGGAGGTGTCTTAGGGACTTGGAGCTGCCCTGGATGGTGCTTCAGGGGCAATCACCGGACATTATAAATCCTCACAGGGCCCACTGGATGGAATGGGGGAGAGTATGGGCCATGATGTGGACCATTGACCATGAGGTGCAGAGGTGCCCAGAGATGTACTTACCAAATGCAATGGATGTGTCATGATGATGGGAATGAGTGTTGCTGGGGGGGGAGTGAGGGGGTGGGGGTGGTGGGGTTGAAGGGGTCCTCATATATTTTTTTGTAATGTAATATTTTTACAAAATCAATTAAAAAAAATTAAAAAAAAAAAAAAAAAAAAGCACAGCCTGCCCTGGAGTGGCGCTGCACACACCAAGAGCTGATGCAGCAAGATGATACAACAAAAAAGAGACTCAGTTTCCCAGTGCTGCTGACGAGAATACAAGCAGACAGAGAAGAACACACAGTGAATGGACACAGAGAACAGATGGGGCGGGGGGAAGGAGAGAAATAAAAATAAATTAATAAAATAAAAAGTCCAGTCTGTTCAGAATGTTTCATTTTTAATGCCTTTCACATGCTACTTGGTGAGAAAGGCTAAGATTTTTTTTCTCTTCTTTTTCTGAACTGCCAGTTACCTGCTGCTACAGACAGCAGAGTGCTGGAATGTTCCACAGGTAGCAGAAGGCCTGGGGCAGAGCGGAGAAGACTCCAAAGATGTCCTGATGAGGAGGAGAGCACCAGGCCCTGCCCTGTTTCCTGGCCACTGCCCTGGGGTTCAGAGCTGGCTGGGGCGTTTCTGACCCCTCAATGCTCAGACACCAAGACAGGAGAGGCTGGTGCAGCACAGCCGGTGAGCTGGATCCCAGGTGCCCCAGAGGGCTGCCCTAGGCACGGGCTGCACCTGGCACCCGCACACGGGACCTCTGGCACCCGCACACGGGACCTCAGCCCACGTAACCACCACTGGGGAGCGGACTCACCTGCTTCCAGGATATGTCATTGGATCCAGACACAAACCTACTGGGAAAGCAGCCCACTGTGGAGGAGAAAGAGAAGCAAGACCAGGACGGAAAAGTTTGTAGCTATGTGTGGGCAGAGACCAAAGTGTATTCTGCAGCCTAAGAAGGGGCTAAAGGCCCTAAACAGGGCAAGAGAAATGCAAGAGAGACCCGCCCGCTACAAGTTCCTGAGAACCGAGGAGGGGAGGGGCTGGGGGAAACAGGCAGTGGGTCCTGGTTACATCTCTTACTTTCTTTTTCATAACAGCAGTATTGAGATTTAATTCACATACCACACAAATTCACCTATTTCAAGAGTATAACTAGAAAATAAGTGTTGGGGAAGAGGGAGGGAAATTGGAACTCGAGTGCATAGTTGGCAGGAATGCAAAATGGTGCAACGGTTGTGGAAAGCAATATGAGGTTCCTCGCAAAGTTAAATACAGAGGGAACGTTTGATCCAGCAATTCTACTGCGAGGTATATACCCAGAGAGTGAAAACTGGAACACAAACAGATACTTGTACACCAATGTTTATTGTAGCCTTCTTCACAATAGTCAAACGCTGGAAGCAACCCAAGTGTCCAAACAACAAATGAAAAGATAAACAAAATGTGGTACACACACACAATGGAATATTATTCCGCCATAAGAAAGAAGGAAGTTCTATGACAAACTGCAACATGGAAGAACATTGAAAACATTATGCTCAGTGAAATAAGCAAAGGCACACCATGACAATAATTGCACATTATCACTCATAAGAGATGACTAGAAATAGCAAATCTGCAGAGATAGAAAGGAGATTACATGTTATGGTGTGGGAGAGGGAGAAAGGAGGAGTGTGTAAAATTCTAATTAATTAGTGATTACATGAATAACTCAATGGTTGAACAATAATCAATTTTAAAATATTTTCATCTTCCCCAAAAGAAACATCGTACCCCTTAACAGTCACCCCCTGTTTCTCCTCCCACTCCTCACCCCCAGCGCCTGGCAACCACCCATCTACTTGCTGTCTCTACGGATATGCCTGTTCTGAACATTTCATAAAAATGGAATCATACAGTAAGTGACCTGCTGTGCCTGGCTTCTTTCACCTAGCATGTTTTCCAAGGTTCATCCATGTTGTAGCATGTCTCAGTATTTCACTCCTTTTTTATTGCTGGGTAATGTCCTATTGTATGGCTATATCACATTTTATTTACATCCTTGGTTAGATTTGTTCCTAAATACTTTATTTTCTTCTGGTTACTATTGTAAATGGACTTTTTTTCTTGATTTCTTCTTCTGATTGCTTACTACCAGTATATAAAGCTACTGATTTTTGCATGCTGACATTGTACCCTACCAGTTTGCTAAATTTGTTTTCTATCTCTAGTAGTTTTGCTATGGGTTTGTCAGGATATTCTGTATATAGAATCATGTTACCTGCAAATTGTGAAAGTTTCACTGCTTCCTTTCCAATGTGGATGTGTTTTATTTCTTTCTCTTGACTAACTGCTCTGGCTAGAACTTCCAGTACAATGTTGAAAAACAGTGATGAGAGTGAGCATCAATGGCTTTTTCCTGATTTAGAGGAAAAGCTTTCAGTCTTTCACACTAAATAGGGTGTCAGCTGTGGGTTTTTCATATATGCCCTTTATCATGTTGAGGAAGTTTTCTTCTATTCCCAGTTTCCTAAGTGTTTTTATCATGAAGAGTTGCTGAATTTTGTCGAATGCCTTTTCTGCATCAATTGAGATGATCATGTGGTGGTGCTTTTTCCTTTTGTTCTGTTAATGTGGTATATTACATTAATTGACTGTTTTACGTTGAACTACCCTTGTATATCTGGGATAAATCCCACTTGATCATGATGTATAATTCTTTTAATGTGCTATTGGATTCAATTTGCTAGTAATTTGTTGAAGATTTTTGCATCTATATTCATAAGAGATATTGGTTTGTGATTTTCTTTTCTTGTGTTATCTTTATCTCACTTTTGATATGAGGGTATGTTTGGAAGAATTTGGGCAGTATTGGTGTTAATTTTTCATAGAATGTTTGGTAAAATTCCTCTGTGAAGCCATCTGGTCCTAGGCTTTTCTTTGTCGGGAAGATTTTGATTACCAATTCAATCTCTCTACTCATTATTGGTTTGTTGATATCTTCAATTTCTTCTTGAGTCAGTGTAGGCCGTTTGTATGTTTCTATAAATCTGTCCATTTCATTCAGGTTATCTAATTCGTTGCCATAAAATCGTTTATAGTATTGCTTTATATTCCTTTTATTTCAGTGGGGTTGGTAGTATTTCCTCCTTTTCATTTCTGATTTTAGCTATTTGTGTCTTCTCTCTGTTTCTTTGTCAGTCTGGCTAAAGATTTATCAATTTTATTGATCTTTTCAAAGAAACTACTTTAGATTTTATGGATTCTCGCTATAGTTTTTGTTCTTTTTTTTAAAATTCTCTATTTCACTTATTTCCATTTTAATATTTGTTATTTCCTTCCTTCTGCTAACTTTGGGTTGAATTTGCTCTTCTTTTCCCAGATGGTCTAGTTTTGAGGTTAGAGCTATAATTCAAGATCTTATTTTTAAAGCAAGCATTTAGAGCTATTAAATTCCCTCTCAACACTGCCTAAAACATGCATCCCATAAATTTTGGTATGTTGCTTTCATTTCCATTCCCCTCAAGATAGTTCCTAATTTCCATTGTGATTTCTTATTTGACCCATTGATTGATTAAATATATTATTTATTTTCCACATACTCCTGAATTCTCCATTTCTCCCTCTTTTACTGATTTCTAGCTTCATTCTAAGCTTCACTGTGGATGATTCCAATGTTTTCTAATTTATTTGAAATTTGTTTTGTGACCTAACATATGGTCTATCCTAAAGAATGAATTATGTGCAGGAAAGAAGAATGTATATTCTGGAGCTGTTGAGTGAAGTGTTTTATATATGTCTGTTGGGTCTCACTGGTTTGTTCAAGTCTTCAGATTCCTTATTGATCGTCTGTCTTGGCGGTCTACCCATTTTTTGAAACTGGTGTATTAAAATCTACTGTTAATATAGAACCATCTATTTCTTCCTTCAAATCTGTCAATATTTGCTTCATATATTTGGAGGCTCTACTGTTTGGTACATATATTTTTATAATTGCTATGTCTTCTTATTGAATTGATTCCTTGTTATAAATTGTCTTTGTACATTTTATTTCTAAAACAATAGATTTATCATTAGATTTTATGCATCCGCAGTTCAGTACCTAAAATGAAGTAAGAAGTGGAGTTAAATATAAAAAAATACAACGCAGTAGTACTGGCATTTATAATTACCCACACAGTTACCTTTGCCAGAGGTCTTTATGCTGCTTTGATGCACTTATTGTCCTTTCCTTATGATCTGAAGAACTCCCTTTATTGCTTGTTGGGTAAGTCTAGTTATATATTAAAGTCCTTCAGCTTTTCTGGAAATGTCTTAATCTCTCTGTATCATTTTTGAAGGAAAGTCTCACCAGATATAAAATTCTTGGTTGGCAATTGTTTTCTATCAGCATGTTAAATATTCATACTATTGCCTTTTTCCTTCCATGGTTTCTGAAGAGAAATTATCAATTCATCTTAATGGGATTCCCTTCTACATAACTTGTTGCTTTTCTCTTGGAGCTTTCAGAGCTCTCTCCTTGTTGTTGGCAATGGACCATTTGATTACTATGTGTCTGGGTATGGTTCTCTTTGAGTTTATTCTCTTTGGGGTTCATTGGCTTGTTGAATGTGCATATATTGACATCTTTCATTAAATTTGGTAAATTTTCTGCCATTATTTCCTTGAATATTCTTTCTGCCCCTTTCTCTCTTTCTTCTCCTTTTGGGATTCCCATAATGTGTATATTGGTATGCTCAATGGTGTCTCACAGATCTCTGAGGCTCTGTTCATTTTCTCTTCTTCTTTTTTTCTTTGTGCTTCTCAGCCTGAATCATTTCAGTTGTCTTGTCTTTGAGATCACTGATTCTCTCTTCTATCACCTCAATTTGCTGTTGAAACTGTCTAGGGAATTACTGACTGCAGTTACTGTATTCTTCAACTCCAGTAGTTCTCCTTGGTTCCTATTGAGAATCTCAAAGAAATTCCCATGTTATTCATTTGTTGCTTTACTCATATCCTTTAGTTCTTTTTCCATGTTTTCCTCATCTTCTTAAACATCTTAAACAAATAAAACATATTTTTTTTTAAAAGTCCCTGTCCAGTAAGTTGAAAGTCTGTTTCTCTTCACTGATGGTTTCCGGATTTTTATCTTATTCCATAGGATGGGCCATCATTTCCTGTTTCTTTGTTTGTTGTACTCTTTTGTTGCATACTGTACACTTTTGTATTTTAAAGTCTTAAATCTGTGATTTATTCCCTGAACTGTATGTTTCTTAAGTTTGTATCCAGCTAGTTATATGACAAAGATTTTCTTGAGTGCCAGGAACAAATCAAAATGAACAAACCAGAGCAAAAAGCACTTTTCACTGTTTTTGCAAATTGGCTCTGCTTTGGCTGATGGTCTCCTTCAGAACTTAGCCCTCCTCTCAATAGATCAGCCTGAGGCAAATGCAAAGTGCAAGGTCCTCTCTGTCTTACCTGGGCCCTCCTGGAGCTGAATCCAGGAGTGTGCTTCTTTTCCTGGCCTTGTGCTTGTAGAGGCCATGGAAATTCCCCGTTTGCAGTTTACAGGAGTTAAAATGAATGCCTTCTCTACTCCTTTTGAAATAGACTTTCACCCTCTCCTGGGTACTCTCTTGAGTGATTTAATCCAGAGAGTCCTCTACCCTAGGCCGTTTCAACTTAATTGTTTCTTACTCAGCCCCAGCTGTCTGCAAGCCACTTCTCTGCTCTCACAACAAACTTGGGAGTTTGGCCTTGGGAGGACAAGGCCAACACACATTCCCTGGCTCAGTCTCTAGACTTCTACCCCGTAGACTGGCACTGACAGACATGCACCTCAGTATGCCCACAGGGGCCACTCTGCTCCCTCTGGAACGGGGCCAGGGACCACAATGGAGCGCAAGCTGACTGTTCCCTGAGAAGTGGAGGAGTGGAAGAGGAGCCAGCAAGGAGTCTGGAGGACTAGGTCTTCATGTCCCACCCTGGCTCCAGCCAGCTCCCGTCCTTACCGCTGCCTGCTAGGAGGCTGGGGGAAGGGGGCTCGTGGCTGCTACAGAGTGTGAAGCTCACCAGGATTTAAGGCAATTTACCAGCCTCTTCCTCCTGCTCCTCCCTGGATGATGCCCAGTGTTCGCCTGGACTCTGGAGTTTCAAAGTGGTTGATTCAGATGGTTCCTGCCAGTTCAATAGTTGTTTCTTTGGAGGGACCAATTCCTGGAGTTTACAAGTCTGCCATTTTCCCACCATCCTCTCCCTTATATATTACTTTAATAGTAAAGAAAAAAAAGTCCTTTTAAGGTTTATATTCCATGAGTTCCTGGTGACAACAGGAAGTAATCTGGAAAGGCTATGTGTTCACGACATGTGATATGACTGAGAGCTGATAAATTACCCCAATACTACAAAGGTAAATGAGTGGGAAACAGCAAAAGGAACATGAAACAAAAAATTACCAGGATTCTCTGACTCAAGCATATTGCTACTTTGATCAAGAATTAATAGGGAAGCGGACTTGGTCCATTGGTTAGGGCATCCGCCTACCACATGGGAGGTCCGCGGTTCAAACCCCAGGCCTCCTTGACCGGTGTGGAGCTGGCCCATGCGCAGTGCTGATGCGCGCAAGGAGTGCCTTGCCACACAGGGGTGTCCCCGCGTAGGGGAGCCCCACGCATAAGGAGTGCCCTGCCACACAGGGGGGTGTCCATGTAGGGGAGCCCCACGCACAAGGAGTGCGCCCTGTAAGGAGAGCCACCCAGCACAAAAGAAAGTGCAGCCTGCCCAGGAATGGCGCCACACACACAGAGAGCTGACACAACAAGATGATGCAACAAAAAGAAACACAGATTCCCATGCTGCTGACAACAACAGAAGTGGACAAAGAAGACGCAGCACAGAGCACAGACAACCAGGGCGGGGGCGGGGGCGGGGGCGGGGGGCAGGAAGGGAAGGGAAGGGAAGAGAAATAAATAAATAAATCTTTAAAAAAAATTAATAGAACACTGGAGCAGATTCCTTACTTAATAGACACTAAGATGGGCCCTTTTACCAAGCTCTTTGTTCAGCTGTTATAAACTGCTAGTCTTTTCAACAAATGGGGCTCTTTAGTTTAGCTCACCTCGACAGGCAGGCTTACTTTTGGAAATAAAGCAAGGCTGCTGGACCAAACACATGCTGGCAACATCATACAGCACAAATCTGGATTTCCTGGGAGAAGGCCAGAGTTCAGAGCATTTTTATAAAAAAACACAATGTTACTGCTTTCATGAACACCAAGTAACTTAAATGGATTAAGAAGTCTATTTCACAGGACTCCAGTTCCTCCACAGCAGAGGCTCCTCTGGCGTTCCCATGCCAGCACCATGCTAGAATTAGAGCAGGCATTTCATCCTCTCCATGAATGACTGAATGCAAGCTCAAGAGTGACTTCTCAGAACCCTGGACCTTCTCATGTAAACAGGGCTTCTGAAATGCCAGAAGCTGCTGAAATGGGTCTTAGGTTCTTCTATTGCACCCCTCCCCCTACTGATTCCAAACAAAAGCGGGTTCTTTCCTGATGCACTGTAAAGACCAATTTCAGAGATACCGGGGTTTCAAAGAGAGGAAGAGTTTATTAGTTTGTATAAGCAAAAGAGCACAGAGGCCTAATGGCCCAAAAATGCCTCCCTGATTTTTAGGATTTGGGGTTTTTTATGGTTCAAAGAGGGGAGTGTGGCGTGGTTACCATCACAATAATAAGTATACCCCACATGGGTGAGCCTAGTTTGAAATAACAATAAACAAGAGTAAGGCCAGTGTAGAAATACCATCACAATGATAAGTACACACAAGAGTGAGGCTCATCTAGCCAGGTTCAGTAATTTCAAGCATTAACTTTTGGCTATTCTAAAACAAACAGGAAGAAAAAAGCTTCTCTCTAATGACTCAGTAATCATAATCACGTGTTAATTCTTAACTCTCAGTTACACTATTCTCAAAATTACATTTTCTTGTGTTTGAAATATGGGCCCAGAAATGAAGGGTTCTGGAAGCTGACGTTTACGGTGGTTTGGTCCACGCTCCACTGCGGTCCTCAGTGATAGGAAGGTATCAGGAGCTCCACCCCCTCCAGGGCAGAGGAGGAGGTGGCACTGGACTGTGTTTAAGCCTGCGGGGGCACAGGGGCAGGTGGAAGGGCCCAGAGAGCTTGACTTGGACTTGCAAGAAGAGAAGGGTGAGGTCATTTGGTACTAACACTCTAAAATCAGATCCCGGGAGCCCAGGGAGGCAGGAGACAGGCAAAACCAGGGCTGGTAGGTGTGGCTGTTTGGAAGAGCATCTTCCTCCCCCAACTCCTGCCCCACCTCGATGGGTACCAGGAGCTGGAGCTTGGGGGCAAACACCGGATCAGGGAGTCCCTGCCGGCTAAGGAAGCATCCCGAGGGAGCTCGGCCCACCCACCAGGGCACTTACTAGGGCAGCGGCTGCCAGCGCACGCCATCCCGAGCTCCCAGAGGAGGGGACCACGTGGTTTGGACAGGATGGCTCCGTGGGCATGGAGGAAGTGCCCAGAGGGGGTTCTGGGGGAGCTGACTGACCAAACCACTGAATGCAGGAGCAAAAATCTCTAAAGCTAAGGCATCCCCGAGACCCGGCCTTCACAAGGCATCCCCTCCTCCAGGCTGACCAACATGTCAGTCAGGCTGAACTCAGGAAAAAAAACAGTCCCTGCCACCAGAGCCTTCTGGAAGTGAATTCCAGTAAGTGGCAGTGAATTCCAGTCAGGCGTTTTTCTGTCCCTCTGTGGAAGAAAACGGTTTGCATCCACTCTGCAAATACAAATCCCTTAGAAACTCAAGGGGCGGGCGGTGGAGATGGAGAAAAGAACAAATGCTTAGAATCTAATGTCCTCAGTGTGGTCCAGACCCCAATGGGAGTAAGGGGGAAAGCGGAGGGAGGCTGGGGGTGGTGGGAGGGAGAAAGGAAGCCTGCAGGACGACAAGAGGGAGGGAAAACGAAAGGGGAAGGAGGGAGGAGAGAAAGTGATAAAATGTCATGTTCTTGTTTTTGTACTATTAGTTAAAAAATATAGTACATTTGGTTCTGCTTGGTGACAGTGCCTGCTCTCTCCGCACGTGATCAACACAAATAAACACCGTTTCCGTGGTTCTGTGGTTCTCAGCCTGGTTGCCCAGGGGTCCCAGCCTGGGGAGCCCCCTTCACCAGCTGTCTGCACCCTGACTGGTTCAGGATGAGGACGCGAACACCCTCCAGGGACCAGGAGGTTGGTTTTGCTCGAGGGTCTCGAGAAGACCCACCTGCCTGTCCATAGAAAGAGGAATGAAGCCACAAGGGGAGGGGGGGGCGGCAGACAGAGTTAATGCCAGGGGATGAGGGAATGCTTCCTGGCAGACTCCAAATCCCAGTCCTGGACGAGCACTGGGCTGTGTAGGGGGTGGGGGGCAGCTGGGCCCAGCCCCTTCCACCGCCTCCCAAGCAGCTGCGTGCCCAGAGCCCCCGGCTCACCTCTGCTGTGGGCTGACCACGTCTACAGCGCTGCTCAGAGAGAGCACAGGGGAGGGAGGGAGCAGCGCCCTGTGGCCACCCCCCCCCCACCCCCACCCCTGTCTCTCAAACGAGGACGCAAACAGGGGCTTGGGCCCAGGGAAGCTGTCAGCCCGGCTCTGAGCCCGGGGTCGTCTGAGGGTCCCAAAGCACCTGTACACCTGCAAGCGCACACACGCCTTGTCTCTCCCTCTCACACACGCACTCACTCACACCCTCAGGAGCAGCCACTCCTTCCCTACACTCATATTCAGACACGCGCAGAGCCTCACGCCTTCATTTATTTCCACAGTTATTCCTCCGGGTTTGGATATACTGACCATCTGTGTGCTCGCCCTCCTCAGGGAAAATGATTTTCGGAGGCAAAATAATCTCAATGGTTGCCCCTTGGCGGGGAGGGAGTGACACCTCATTAATCTGCGGTTCTTTACGTATTTTTCAAATAGTCTACAGTGTACAGGTATTGCACTTATATTCAGAAAAAGTTGAAGAATACAATTTGTTAAAGTCTCTCTGAGCCTGAAATAATCAATAGCATCGCAGTGGGATTCGCTCGAGCCACACAGGAGCGTTTTACACGTGAATCAGGGGAGGACAGGAGAACTGGTGAGCTCCTTCCAGGGCCCCCCAGCAGCCGGAGGCCCCCCGAGACACGGCTGCTGCGCTCGTGGAAGAAAAGGCTTCTCCAGGGCTCCCCAAAGGCAGCGGCGGGAGCGCGCGCCCGCCTGGCGGAGGGGGCAAGGGAAGCGTGTGTGGGGTGTGAGGAGCCTGTCTTACTCATTTGATTATAAAATATTTCTGAGCCGCCAGATGGTATAATAGCGGCTACAGATGCTCGGATAGCTTTTCTTGATTCCTTTGCGCAGGGTTCCATTTCAGGGGCCTGGAGAGTGACATCCAAGAAGCTATTCTGGAGTTGCCTAAAGACAATGGCTGCGCAACTGAAGAAAGCGCGCAGCGCATTCAGGGAAGAGACAGGCGCGCCCGTCTTCCTGGATGAAGGGGCCTTCCCTCGGCACTCCGGGCACTTTGGGCTGAGCCTCTGAGGCCCCTTCCTGGTGTGGCAGTCCCCCGAGGGGAGGGCCTGGGATCTGGGCTCGGTTACTAATTCATCCTCGGGGGCACCGCTGGCCTTCACCTACTGGCTTCATCTGCAGCAATGCGTTTTGCAGAAAGCAAGCACGGATCCCCCCTCGCCAAGCCTCGTCTCCAAGATCAAAGATCATCCCGGCTCTCAAAAGACTTCTGCTCTGCTTGGTCTACCTTTTCTGATTTGTTTTTATAAGGGAACCTTTGTCCCCAGTTGCTCAGCAGCTCAGTAATCCGGTTAAAGAGCGAGAGATTCGCGGTGGCGGGGTGACATGGTCACACAGTCTCCCTTTGGCCCGGTTGGGTCTTTAAAAAAACACTTAAAAGAACCAGTTTTACTAACGTCCTGGATAGCTTCGTGAAGGCCCCGCTGGAGGCCGCGCTCCGGAGCTGCCGGCTTGGGAACAGTCCACAGGGTCCATTTCTCAGCCTCGTGCAGCAGCCTCTTCCCTTCTCTGCTCTGTCTCCTTTCCCTCAACCCTCCCCTCACGTGCACCCTAAAGGGACCCGCGGAAAGGCTTTCGAGGCCATTCCTGGGCCGGTCCAATGGCCCCTTTGCCAGGATGTGTTTTGTTTCTCGTCTTCGTAGTTAGCTTTTGGCTGGTTCCAGCCCAATCTGACCAGATTGTTCAGGCACCATCTAGCACCTGCTGCCAAAATGCTGTTGGGGCTTACAGCACCCCCCCCCTCCCCTCCGTGGCTTTCCTCCCACCACAAGTCCCACCAGGAGCCACTCCTCACCCTGGAAAATGCTGCCCATTATAGGGAACCTCTAAGTTCAGAAGCAAAAGAAAGGAGGATACTGAGAATACTCTGAGAAGTTTTAGGGCAGATGCCACCCTCCAGTCTGGTGGGTGATCATCCAAATATCCAACCTCCCACCTAGCAGTCATCATGAGGGGACATGATGCTATCAGTCCTTCACACAATAGTATAAATTACCATCACTGGGAGAGTACAGGCCGTCTTAGTGTGTGGGGGGTGGAGATACGTAACTTAAGTGTGGTGTTTTAGGGGGAAGAACAGGCCTCCTTGAGGTGCTAGGGTGGGTATCTTAGGAAAAGGAGTCAAAGTTTCCCTTGTCTACATTTTCTTTCAGAGGGTAACAGGGATTGAACGCTGGACCTCGTACATGGGAAGCAGGTTTTCAACCACTGAGCTACATCTGCTGCACACCCCCTTGCCTTGAAACTCTGCTACAACCTGACCCCAAACTCAGGTAAGAAGGAACTTGGTTCTCCTCTTTGCTCCCGTCCCAAACAGGTTCCCTGCTCCGGATCGGAGCCCACCGCTTCACCTAATTATCATGGTGATGGGATGACATCTGGGGTCTGATGCCCTGGAAAATAATTACGAGGGGGAAGTCATATCTCACATTTCCAACTGCCCTTCACTAAAGTTCGCTTGTGTCAGCTCTAAGAAAGCCTACATTCTAAACATCTGGAAACCAGCCCATTTATAAACTGGAGACTCCCTGCATAATCATTTTAAACTTCAACAGCCTTCAGCTCACAGAGACACGTTTTTTGTTGTTTTTTTAACCTGCAGGAAAGAAAGCAGAAGCCCTGTCTATGCTTGTCTCTAGTGGCCCAGGGCCCTCGGGGCAGGTGAGAAAAGGCACAGGTGGCCTGTTAACACGGTGAGATGACACGTTATGACCTACCCCAGGAGGGTCAATCAAGCCTTTAACAAGCCATACGGCACAGGTGTCCGTGCTAGCCTGAGCTGCCTGCACTGTGGAGGACGTGCTGGGGTGCTGGGGGGTGGGTACGGGAGCTACTTACCAACATGGAAGCTATTTTAATATTTTGACAATGCAGGGCCACACCAGGGCATACCTGGGGAGCGTCAGTGCTGCTTGCCCCGACATGGGCATGTGGCCCCGGCCAGTGCTCCAGCTGGGGAGAGTGCTGGCCGGTGACCCTGGAGCAAGGCGCGGGAAGCAGGATGCAGCTGACCCAGAGCGACACGACCCAGACGGACACGAATACTCCCACCACATGAGGCAGAGAAGCCTGAGCCTCACGCCTGCCCGGGACAGGCAGACAGGGAGAGCCAATGCAGCCTTCAAAGCCCGCACTCTCCACCTCCAAAGGCTGTGCTCCCGCTGCACCCCAGCCAGGCTGAGGAGGGGGGGAAGGGGTTGGGGCGGCGTTGGAAACGGGCCACTCAGATGCCACAGCCTTGAACCCAGGCCATGGGGACAGACACACCACGAGATCCTCAGAGGCCGGGTCAAAACGACCTGGCTGACCCCTGGAGGGTGGGCGGCCCAGGAACAGACTGTGCCTCTTCTTGCCCAGAAGTCTGGCTGGGCGACAAAACAGAACTCAGCTAGGAAGAGAAGGAAAGGGGCTTAAATGCCACGGCTTACCCAGGCCTGGCTCTTGGCAAACCTTTGCACGTGCGGGTCCTTACGACCAGGACACTCGCCCTTATTTCTCCTGGTGCTCAAAGGCCACAAAGCCCCAGCACAGCCGCACGCCCTGGGGGGCTTCCCCTAAGCCCCGCCAGGCCAGGCCTGCTGTGCCTTCCCGGGCGCTCTCGGCCCCGGACCCGCTGGAATGTACTATTTATGTTCATCCAGCCCCGACAGGCCGCGCTCTTAGAGCAGAGCCCCAGGGCCCAGGAGCATCTGGCCTGGCACATGGAGAGCACGTGCCCCTGGAGCCGTGCGACGTGCAACCCCGGGCAATGCCAGGGGGACAATTTTTCACCAGCGACGCCGAAGACAGCAGCTCCCAGTCTAAGTGAAACAGACAGCCAAGCTCTCAAGTCAAGGTCCCCTGGAACTCCCAACCTGGGGGTCTTTCCAAAGATGTGGCTCTTCCCTCAGGTCATCAGGGAGGTCTTGGCATTCAGAGAGTCGCATCCTCCTGGAAGAGCCGGGCCCCTGCCGACATCTGCTGCATCTGCTCTCCCGGCTCCCTCTCTCCCAGGAAGTCTTCCGGTGTGACCTGAGCGTCAAGGGAGTCACTTCCCAATTTTATAAAAAGCCAGCAGCCCGGGGAAAATCCAAAGATGCTTCACATTCAGGTTTCTGAAGTCTTCAGGCAGCTTCCACACATCAAGGAGGGCACTTCTGCTTAAAAACCCAAGCTCTTATTTCTCCCAAAACCCTCACCCCCCACGGTCATCACTGAGCCTGATGACAGAGGAAAACAAAAGAGCACCGGAGTTACATTTCCATCACCTTGTTTCCACTATAAAACCAAGACCCTCGGGTCCACAGCCCTAGGTTTTAAGAAAAATTGCCCAGGACAGTCCACCTAAAGAACAACGCCACTGAAAACCTGCTTCGTGATGCAGTAAGGGGAGCTCGGTTTAGGGGACCATCACATTTAATTTATTCCACATTGATTACACAATCCAATACAGTATCTAAAATTTCTAACAGATGTTCTGTGAGGGGGGGGGGAAGGGGGATGATTTAGCCCAGAGAAGTCTGGGGGTGATTCAATTAAATTGTCATGATTATAAGAGGTCGCTCTTACCCAGAGGGAAGGAAACAAGGCAGAGACTCAGGGACAGGAGGGAAAATGAACCAGCTGGCTCCAGGGATTCGGGCCAGCTAGCGGGGCAGGGTTACACATCCACTGCCCGAGCCCGGAGGCTGGGGGTTTCTTCTCCAACAGTTCTTAAGCATAAGACTAAACCTTAAAGGAACCTTCCCCAGCACCCGAAGTGAGTATACAGGCAAAGATTTGAGACAAGCAAGCGTGGGGCTGAATCCCAGCTCTGCCACTCACAGGTAACCTGCCCGGGGCAGGCTCGGTCACCTGTGGACCGACACGTCCTGGGTGCAATGGGATACAGCGCACCTCCGCGGCCTCCTGGCAACATGAACATGTGACAGCACGAAGCCACCACTTCTATAAGAGCTATCCAACATTAAAGGCATATGAACATCTAGAACACTCCCCGTCGATTCCCCGCAAATCCTTTTCAAAATCACGCGGCACCGTTTTTAGAAACAGGCTCTTAATGTGATAGAGCTGCCTTACATGGGCAGAGTACCCGAGAGCACCCACTCCGTGGAGCTCCAGAAATCAAGAAAGGAAGTTTTCATAGCCTCCTTTTCAAGGGAGGAAACTGAGGCTCACAGAGGTCAAGGCACTTCTCCAGAGCCACACAGCTGCCAAAGGGGCTGAGTTTCACTCTCAGGCCTGTGTCTTATTTCTATTTATTCAGGGCAGAAGAGGGGGCAAAGGAGAGCACTCAAACCCACCCAATCTGAGTGCCAGGTTTTTGAAGGGTCACAGTGTGAGAAACAAGGGGATGTCACCTCCCCATTGATTTCACCAGTTCAAAACAATGATGTATTCGCCCCAACACCAAGAAGCTGGGATGAATCGAGAACCCCTGCTAACAACTTTTTACCAATTCTGCACAGATTAAGAGTTGTTTTGTAAATGTTTGGAAATGAATAGAAATGGTGAAAACAAATCATAGGATCTGTAATTAGCGGCGCTAACATATGGGAATGATAGTGTTTTGTGTGTTTTTTTTTCTTTTTTTTTTTTGGAGTAATGAAAATGCTCTAATATTGACTAAAGTGATGAACACACAACTCGGTGATTATACCAAATGCCATTCATTGTGTGCTTTAGATGAACGGTATGGTTTATAAACAAACAAAAAAATAGGGAGGTTTGGGGGGGAATATATAAAATGTAAGATATAGACTATAGTGAGCAGTAATACTTTGACGATGCTTTCATAATCTGTAACAAATGTTTCCCAACAATGCAAGGTATTGGGGTAGGGTGATGTATGGGAACCCTGTAAGACGTCATGTATGTTTGTTTTTTAAGTTCACAACCTTCCCTATAAATTTATTGTTTTTATCATTCATGAATGATATACTTCAATTTTTTTTTAATAGGGAAAAAAAGAGAATCCCCTGCACTTAGGGACAGAAGGAAAATCCTTTCCTCTTTATGTCCCAACTCCTCCCCACCACCCAGCAAGCCGAGATCGTCTATGACAGGGAAAATGCCCTGGCAGGAGAGGAGGGGAGAGAATCAGCCGCGGCTGGGGGGACAGGGGAACCCCAGGCCCTCGGGAGATTCTGGAAGTAGAAAGAACCAGTGCCAAAGTAAGCCCCAGGGGCCTGCCGGGCCCAGGGGACCTCCGTTCCGCTGGCTGTGTTGCTAAGCCCCACCATCCAGGAAAGTGTAGTGAGTCTTGCTGTGTAATCTTGCAGGCTCTGTGCCTCAATTTCCCCGGGTAAAATAGGGATCATAGCAACAACTTTGTACAGCAGTGGTTTTCAACCTTTTTGTTGCAAAAACTTTCAAATGAGTACAAAGCAGAGAGAAAATAATAAATGATGGGGTCCCACTCCCCAGCTTCAAAAGGCCCAACTGGAGGCGTGACTTGTCTCCTCTGTACCCCCACTCACTGCCCCCAGCCCTGGTTGCCTGCTGGTGAACACATCCCAGGCATCACATCATTCCGTCTCACTATTTATTTCAATGTGCCATGGGGTGGTAGGCGAAGTAAAATGAAATAGGCCAAGTAAAGCGCTTATACGCCAGCATGTAGCAAGTACTCAAGAAACATTAGCCCGTGTTCTTTGTTAAGTGTGCAAGCACGATGACTTTACCATTGCCACTATTTCCCAAACTTCCACACTTACTACTGCTCTGCTCCCACTGCACCTGTTTTCTCCCCTAGCAAATGGAGACAGTGCCACCTGCCTCAGCCTCTTCCCGGGAAAGCTGCGAGGCTCTACTGAATACATGGATGTGAGCTTTTTTGAAAACTGGCAGCATCAACATCATCTCTGAACTCTGCTCCACGAGTACCTGGCATCAAGGGCCTTGCCGACCCAGCTCACGGGGGCCATGTCTCACCTTTGTCAGACACACAGAGTGTGCCGGACACAGAAGGGGGCCACACTACACAGTTATGCGTCCTTGAGCTTCTGCCAGTGCCGAGAGATGTATTTACATCATCGCACTGAGTCTTCCCCCCAAACCTATCAAGTGAGGATTAGCCCTATTTTACAGATGGGAAATAGAGGCTCAAAGAGATTAAAAAATTTTCTTTTTTTTAAAATCCCACAACTGGTATCCAGGCCTGTCTGACCCCAAAGCTTGTATTCTATTCCTTTATGTTGCCACCCAATAATCTGATGAAATATTGTCCATTTATATTTATTGTGTTCAGGAGTGTTTAGTATGTTCAAAAGGTTGTACAAGTGGGAAGCGGATTTGGCTCAACTGATGGAGTGTCCGTCTACCACATGGGAGATCCAGGGTTCAAACCCAGGGCCTCCTGACCCATGTGGTGAGCTGGCCCACGAGCAATGCTGATGCGCACAAGGATTGCTGTGCCACGCAGAGGTGTCCCCCACATAGGGGAGCTCCACGCACAAGGAGTGCACCCCATAAGGAGAGCCGCCCCACTCAAGAAAGTACAGCCTGCCCAGGAGTGGCACTGCATACACGGAGAGCTGACGCAGCAAGATGAAGCAACAAAAAGAGACAGATTCCCGGTGCCACTGACAAGAATCAAAGCGGACACAGAAGAACACACACAGTGAATGGACACAGAAAGTAGACAATGGGGGGGGGGGGGGAAGGGAGAGAAGTTAATAAAAAAATTAATTAATAAAAAAAAATGTTGTACAAGTATTACCACTAGTTAATTGCAGAACATTTTCATCTCACTACTCCTCATTCTCCTTCCGCCCACCTGCTAGCAATCACTAATTTATTTCCTGCCCTGTTGCCTATGTTGGGCATTTCATATAAACGGAATAAAAGTCATTGGCTTTTTATGCCTGGCTTCTTTTGCTCTAATGTTTTCAAGGTCTTTCAGTGTTGTGGCATGTGTCAGTACTTCACTCCTTTTTATAGTTGAAGAATATTCCATTGTATGGACACACTACATTTTCTCTTTCATCAGTTGGACATTTGGGTTGTGATCACTTCTTAGCTAATATGAATAATGCTATGAGCCTTCAGGCCCAAGTTTTTGAGTAGAAATCTGCTTTCAATTGTCTTGGGTACACACCTAGGAGCGGAATTGCTGTGTCATATATAACTCTGTGTTTAACTCTTTGAGGAACAGTCAGATGTTTTTCCAAAGTAGTTGTACCTTCAAATCTCACCCACAGTGTGTCAGGTTCCAAAACCTCTACACCCTTGACAACACATGCTACTATCTGTCTCTTTTAAAAAAATTTTACTGATACATATTAATAAAGCATACAACCCATTGAAAGTGTACATTCTATCCAAAGTGTACAATTAATGGTATGTGGTATAATCACATAGTTGTGCATTCATCACTTCTATCATTATTAAGGCATTTTCATTATTCCAATAATAATACCAATAAGCAAAATACAAACAAACAAAAAAGCTGTCTTTCTGATGATAGTCATCCCAGTGGAGGGAGTCCATTAACATTTCTATGGATTTGTAGTTTACGCTGTACTTTTGTCAAGTCTGGGGTACCTCTCCACAGCCACCTAACGGAGGCAGGAAAGAGTATGACCATCACCATTTTGCAGAAGAGTAAACCGCCGACCTAGAGAAATGAAGAGTCGAACTGGGAGAGGATAATCTTGTCATCACAATCTTAAAGAAATGAAAATCTGGCCCAGGACTCAGAGCTGCAGCAATGCCCTGAGGCTGACAGATTACAGCACTTTAGCAAATATCTCTCTCACCAGTCAGCCTGTCCCAAAACTCACCCCTAAAAACAAAGCTGCCCTCCTCAATAAACAACTGCATCTCTTCAAATCCACTAACAGGATTTACGACATTCCCCTGACTTTTTTCTAAAAATAGTAAATCCCCTTTCCCAAGTCCAAAGATCGTCAGCGATACCTTAATACAGAGTAAGCTGAGGCTGCCCCCGGGGACTCATCCCTGGGCGCAAGGCTTCTTTGCCTGCTGGAGGACGGGTCCTGAGCTTAGAGCTGCTCAGCCGGTTGAAATATGGAGCATGAGAGCAGAGAGGGAAAGGTGGGAAATAAAGGGTCTGGGGTGGGGAAGGGGAGATTGTTTAGTCACTGTTTCCAAAGCTCAGAGTGGAGGAGAAAGAGTCAGAAATGAGCAGGCATCCAGGCTCTCCTCATCACCAGCTGTGCAGCCCTGAGCAAATTTCTCAACCTCTCTGAGCCTCTGATTTCTTGTCTGTAAAGTAACCATAAAACCCACGCAACCCCAAACCTCACAAGGTGGCTGAGAAGTAAATAAAGTGTTAAAGCAAGCTGAAAACGATAAAGCAAGATAAACTGTTATAATTGCAGTGGAAGTAGGGCTATGTTCATATAATGGTATTATTTTTCCTTTAAAAAAGGTCATTAGCACTAATAAACACTCTACAATTTCATAGCAAACATGTAGTAACATAGTTAAAACCTAGCTAAGATAGTAGTTAGCAAAAGCTTTACAAATGTGCAGATTCCTAGCCTATCAATTCTTCTCCTTAGGATTTATCTTAGGGCATAATCATGCAAATCTGGGAGGGAGGGGGAATGCAGGCTGAGAAATGTCCGCCGCCACAGCATGTGGTTAAGAGTTACTCCTCAGAAAATCCACTGCCTATCCCTAGGGCAAGATGATGCTTCTCGCCCCCTTGCCATCAGGCACGATCATGTGATTTGCTTTAGCCAGTGAAATGACAAGTGGTACATGTCAAGTTCCACTTCTGAGCAGAAGCTGTTTAAGAACCATGAGGTGGTTCTACCATCTTTGTTCCCTCAGCCACAGCCTGGAAATGTCTCGGATGGGGAGGCCCGGTTCCAGAGGACCTTGGTCAGCCCGGGTTCCAGAGGAATGACAGCAGTGACCAGAGCCCTAACCGAAAGGCGATGGGCTTGGCATCTGAGCAAGAAATCTTTGTTGTTGTAAACCACTAAGATTTGGGGATCATTTGTTACCAGGGCATAACTTAGCCAAAGCTGACCAACAAACAGTCATGTTTCTACCAATGTAAAACTGCCACCAACACAGATGCCCAGCTAAATAAATATCCACAATGGAATGTCAATAAAATGATGCATAGTTTGGCAAAGACAAACATTCTCAATATGTTATTAATGAATAAAAAGGGCAAAGAACCTGTACCTGGAATATTAAAATATCTACAGTCAGAAAAATATAATCGCACCCAAAAGGAATTGGACAAAGGACATGAACACAGAAGAGGACACCAGAATGAACAATAAAAACAATGAGAAGATGTTCAACCTCACTAAAGCTCAGCAAAGTACAAAATAAAACAACCATGAGCTATCACTTAATATCCATCAGAGTGTCCAAAAGTTCAAGTTTGATAAACCGAATGCTGGAGAGGATGTGATAAAATGTAATAATAAAAAATATTTTTTCTATAAAAAAGGTATTCTTCTACCCTTGTGCAAACTGCCAGAAACGCCTTGGAGAGCAATTAGTACCATATAGCCATGGTAGGTGCAAATGTTCCTTATGACCCAGCAGTTCTGCTGCGAGATAGTCTAGATCTCTGCTCTACAGGAATGCCCAAATTGTGTTGGTATTAGCCATCTATTGCTACATAACAAATTGCCCCAAAAAAATTTAGCTTAAAAAACAACAAACTTTATCTCCCAGTTTCTTGGGGTCAGGTGTCTGAGGGTAGCTCGGCTGTGGCCAGGGGTTGCAGCCTCATCCTAAGGCTCTCTAGGGACAGGGGTGGAGGTCCGCCTCCCAGTGCACACCCCTGGCTGTCCACGCCCCACTCCCTCCCCACGGGGGCTCCAGCACAGGGCAGCTGGTTTACCCCTGGGCGCAGGATTCCACAAAGAACACCCCAGATAGCCGCCACAGCCTTTCTAACGGTCTACTCTCAGACGTGAGGCCCCTTCACTTCTGTGGCATCCACTGAGTCCAGCCGCACCCAAGGGGAGGGGATGGCACGAGGCTGAATGCCAGGAGGCAGGGGTCACCGGAGCCGCAGTCCAGGCCGCCTGCCACGGCACTCCAGAAGCGAGTGCTCACACCAGGGTCCTCGCCGCGGTGAAACGGAAACAAACGCCTGGTACATCACAGGGAAAGGCAGACGGTGGCCTGTGGAGACGATGCAATCCTACACGGCAGCTTCTTTTTTTAAAAAGGAGGAGAAAGAAGTTCCCGGCCCTCAATTCCATGTGCCAACACAGGTAAATCTCAGATGGTGATGAGCAAGTTGACAGCCAATGACAAAATGACAGGAAAAGCATAATTACTATTCATGAGTATTTCTAATGCAAAGACTCATGTTTCGGGAGCTGATGTAGCTCAAGTGGTTGAGCGCCTGCTTCCCTTGTATGAGGTCCTGGGTTCAATCTTTGGTACCTCCTAAAAAATATATATATATATATACAACTCATGTTTCATTGAAGGCTATGCACATGTATAAAAGCATAAAAACATGCCTAGGTATAATATCCCAACTTCAGCACAGGCGCTTTCCCAGGAAGGAAAAAGGAGGAGGAGGGGGCTTGGGCTGCACGTGCAATGTTTTACTGGCGTTTAGGGGCCAACCAATCAAGATACAAACATGACTCCATGTGTGCTAAAACAGATTTCTTTCTAGTGCCTGTGTCTCCAGGATGTCTACAATGGACATGGAAGATATTGCTCTATTCTTTTACAGACTGAAGATATTCTGGATGACATTATGTCTACTGGCCTATGTTTCTAGACTTCTGCACCTCCTCTCATAGCCGGGGGTATACCTCAGGATACCAAGTGATGTGAGGGCGGGATGTTTATGGGGGATTTTTTTTCTCTTCGCTTTTCTGTGGTTTCCAATCTTACAAAAAATAAGCATAGATTATTTGGGAAGAAAAAATTAATGACTTATCTTGCTTTTGCTGAAGGGAAGAGGTTGCTGGGAGCAATGGGCTGCCCGCTGCCCCCCCCTGGGCTCCCAACACAGGGAGAACCCCCTCCTCGAAAGAGCAGGCATCAGAAGTACCAGGCAGTTCTCCAGGCACAGCCACAAGTGTCCACAATGAACCCTGACCGCCTGGTTTATGTTCCTTTGTATTTCCCAAATTTCCATAGTGAATACATATTACTTGTATCAAAGGGGAATAAGCAAACTTTAGAAAAGACAAGTATCTTTGCCTACAAGTCACACCGCCCAAGAGGCTGATTAAACATACCAGGCGGAGGAGATAAGCGGCTGAAAGTCTCCTGGCAGAAGGGCCAAGGCGCAGGGCGGCTCCGACAGAAAGCTGGCCCCAAGGAAGGGGAGGGGGTCAAACAAGCACTTCTTGAGAATCTGCTTGGCTTGGGATTTGGGGGTGCAACAGTGGCTGGAGCAATAGGAAAGAGAAACCAGGTATTCAAGGCCACTTGGGTGAATGGAAGGAAGGAAGGGAGGAAGAGGGAGGAAGGGAGGAGGGAGGAGAGAACCAGGAGAGGAAGTGAAGGAAGGAGGAAGAGAGAGAAACAGAGAGAGAGTGAGAGAGAGAGAAAGAAAAACAGAAAGAGAAAGAAAGAAAGAAAGAGAGATAAAGAGATAGAGAGGAAGAGAGGAAGGAAGAGAGAGTGATAGATCTGAGAACATGAGGCCACTATAATTAAGTACTGAGAGGAGTGGCAAATGCTTGGAAGACCAGAAGAAAACAAAAAAAAAAAAAGAGAGAGAGAAAGAGAGGAAGGAAGAAAGAGGTCTACTGGCTGGCAGGAAGGGTGGTACAGTGGCCAGATGACATGGGTCCTGGTCCCAACTCTGCCTGACCCCAGGGAGAGTTCCTCTCGGAACCCCAGTTTTGTCATCTTCTCCATAAGTAGGAAGGGAGGGGAACGAGATAAAGAGATTGTAAAGGAAGCGCCCCCCTTTGAGGCAGGCCGTAACAAAAGCAGTCCTGCTTTCCAGCGCCTGGGTGCGACCGGCTCTCTTCCTCTGTCCCTGGAGATGGACACACTCCTGACTTGATGCCAATTTCAATGCCAGGAAAATCCCCGTAGGCCCTGGGACAAGTCAACCCTTAGGAAAGTGCACTTGGACCGCAGCGGTTTATTGGGAGGCACGCTGAATGGAGCTGATGGGCTTGTCCTCCAGGGCTGCTCACTGACTGTGAAACATGGGAGCTGCTCTGCTGGGGGCACCCAGCCGCCCAACACTGCACGGCCCCTGCCATCTCCTGTCTGGCCTGGAAGATGTGTGCAAAGAGCCCATTCCCATCAGGCGGGGTGACTGCGGGTCTGTCCCTGAGAGCCGTCACGGCCATCCGGAGTAATGAGTGAGGCATGGCCAAGAGGGAAGGCAGCTTGCGTTGTGGCGGGCTGGCCTCTCTGGGCTACCACTTGTCCCTGGCATTGGTGGCGTCCACAGCCCTCTCCCACTGGCGGCAGAGGGGTTCACAGCTGGGGAAGGCTGCGAGGCCCAGCCTCGGCCTGGAGCTGCCCACCCACCTGGCCTCTGGGTACAGGGTCACAAGCAGTAGAAAGCAGTTTAGTTTTTTCCAAAGCCCCGGAAGGTTAAACACAACAAATCGGCAGAGGGAGAAAGGAGAAGCTGATGGCAGAGGCATGGAAGACTGGAGGTAGTGCAGAATGCTGCGTATGGAAGAAACAGAAAACTGTCCAACACAGGTGAATTCAGAAAGGTCTGGGCACAGTCAGCACGGGGCAGATAGTTTCCCACCCCGCACCCGGCCCCAGCAGAGAGCAACATACTTAAAAAGGCAGGGGTGTGCATCTCAGCTTAGCCACCACCCACGACGCAGCCTGGAAGAAGTGACCGAGATTTCCCTTCCGGCCCTGGAAAATACCCATTTCTGGCATCCATTCGGTCGACAATGATTTCCCAAGAGTCCACTGGGTTCAGAAATGGTCTCCAAGCCCTGAAGAGTATGGAGAAGGGACACAGCCAGTCCCTGGTGAACTCACGGGTCCCTCGGGGAGACAGATAGGGAAAAGTTACGAGGAGGGGCATTTTAGTCTGCCAAAGGGCTGCCAATGCATAGTACCAGAAACCTGTTGGCTTTTATAAAGGGTATTTATTTGGGTAAGAGCTTGCAGTTCCAAGGCCATGGAAAGTCCAACTCAGGCACCATAAGAGGTGCTTTCTCACCAGCGTCAGCTGCCACGTGTTGAGGCACGATGGCAGGCGGTCTGCCTGGCCTCTGCCTTCCCCTCCGTAATTCCTCTCGGGCTCGGCTGCCCCGCGCTCTCCCACCGTCGGCTGTAAGCTTTCAGGCACAGAGCCGGGCTGTTCCCCCCTTGAACGGCTCCGTGGGACCAGACTCTTGAGGGCCTCGTGCTTAAGCGAACCTCTCTCTTTACATTGCAAAATCAAAAAACATGCCAGCTCCCTTTGTCCCGTGTCTGTCTGCCCATGTGTGTCAGTTTATGTCAGACCCAACAATGGGGCAGGGACTCGACCTGAGTCATGCCTTACTAACTCAGTAGTCGAATCACAAGCCCTAAATCAATTTTAGCAAGTAATTTAATCAAAGGCCTCTCAACCGAACTTAAGGCAATCAAAGGGTATCACATCCAAAGAAATAGGTTCGTTTACAAACATAATCTTTCTATTTTGGGGATTCATAAAATAACTACCACATAGGGGTAGCAAGGGGGTAGCAGCAAGGGGAGGAAGGCGAGGGTACAATCGGTAACAGGAACAGTGCGGGCACAGTCAAGGCGGCAGGAGACTGTGCCGTGGTCAGCAAATGGAAAAGAGCTCGCCAGGGCCTGGGCCCAGAGGCCACTGGGGCAGCGGCAGGAGAAGCAAACGGGGGCACCCAGGCACGACAGCCTCGTGGGCTGGCCGGCTCGCAGACCATCAGCAAGCCCCAAAAGCGTGTGGCGGGAGAGCTCTGTGGTCATGCTTGGGGCTTCGAGAACTCGCTCCGGTAGCTGGGAGGAAAGCAGACTGCAGGCAACGAGATGGAAATCAAGGAGATCCTTGAAGTGGGAACTCCCAGGTCCCTGGAAGAGGTGGCAAAGGAACAGACCAAGAAAGTAGCAAGAGGACAAAGAGGGGAGTGGATGACAGCACGTCAAGGAGACAGAATCAACGAGGCTTGGAGCAGGGCATCTCAAGCTACTGTTAGTGTGTGGGGAGCCTTTATTTTAAATGCAAATTCCCAGGTCCCAGGCCAGGAGCTTCTGAGGCAAAAGGCCTGGCACGGGGCCCAGGAGCCTGCCTTGTGCTGTTAGGCAGCGCATGATTGGAGAAACACTGGCTTAGAGAGGGACTGCTGTGGGCATTTGTGAGCTCCCATTCAGCAAGAACCTTGCCTTGGGCATATAAGAGACACTCAGGAAAAATTGCTTTTCCTTTTTCAGAGTCAGCACTGGTTACCACTTCTTGAGTGTTTACTTTGGGCCAAGCACTGTGCCAAGTACTTAAAAACATCGTCAATTTAATTAATCCTCTTACCAAACTTGTTAGGTAAACACTACCATTCCCATTACTGAGAACAAATGCCGACTGAGATTACTGAGCGAGAGCTCTGGGGTGGGCTGGCAACAGGCAGCATCTGAACCCAAGACACTTGCTGCAAACCTCATGCTCTTTCCATTTTTTTTTTAAAGATTTATTGATTTCTCTCCCCTTTCCGCTCCCCCCCCCAACCTCCCCCCATTGTCTGCTCTCTTGTGTCCATTCGCTCTGTGTTCTTCTGTGTCTGCATTCTTGGCAGCACTCTGAATCTGTGTCTCTTTTTGTTACATCAGCTCTCCGTGTGTGCAGTGCCACTCCTGGGTGGGCTGCACTTTCTTTCGTGTGGGGCGGCTCAATGGGGGGGCGCACTCCTTGCACGTGGGGCTCCCCTACATGGTGGACACTCCTGCATGGCATAGCAATCCTTGCGCGTGGCAGTGCTGTGTGTGGGCCAGCTTGCCACATGGGCCAGGAGGCCCTGGGTTCGAACCCTAGACCTCCCATGTGGTAGGCAGACGCTCTATCAGTTGAGCCACATCTGCTTCCCTGTGGTCACCCCTCGGGCTGAAGCGTGGTTTGCTGGCCTGGCAGGGGAGCGGCCGCGGTAGGCCAAGCTGCTGCCCCCATAATAGGGTGGCTGGTCGGACTCACCGCCACCCCTGAAGGAAGCTCGGCATGGGCGCAGAGTGCCCTCGGGTCTCCCCTTCTCGGCAGCCATGCTTCCGCGGCCGCCCCTCCTCCCGGATGGCACCACACATGGCTTGTGGGGCGGCACCCTTCTTCTTCTTTCTCCCTGCGCAGGCGCAGGGCGGAAAAATCCAGTCTGCCCTCCACCCCAGCAACAGCAGCCACCAATCCCTAAACCCTGCCCCTTCCCCCAGCAACAGCAACAGCCAATCCCTAACCACCACCCCTCCCCCGTCCAGTACCGCCCACTGACCTTTCGCCGGCAACCAATCAGAACAGGGCGTGGCTTCGACCAATCAGCCTTCCCCAGCCCCTATAAAACTGTTGCCTCTCCCTCAGTAAAGTGGACTTGCGTGTTTACCTCGTCTCCGCGGTAGTTCTTCTGCCGTGCGCCCTCCAGTCCTGAGAGCCCCCGACAAGGGCCTGGCCTCCCTTGTCCCCAGTTCGTCGCCTGCTTCTCCGGGCGACCCCTTCGTCACCGGCTTCTCCGGGCGACCCCTTCGTCACCGGCTTCTCCGGGCGACCCCTTCATCGCCGGCTTCGCCGGGCGACCCCGTCAGCCGAACCGCGCAACCCCTTGTGAGACCGATCCCTCGTCTGCTGCGGGACCGACCCCTCGTCCCAAGCGTGACCGACCCCTCGTCCAGAGCTGGACCGACCCCTCGTCCGCAGCCAGACCCCACCTCTACCGACCGAGCAAGCCGCCGCACTTCCCGTCATGCTTTCATCACTATCCTTAAAGGAATAAATGAGAATATGCATGTGAAAGCATTCTGTAAATTGTAAAAGCCCATCCAGAGGTCAGGATAAGTCATCTTTCCTGCTCATCGGAAGTTCCTAGAACAGCCAGGACCCCTGTGCTAGCCTCTCTGACTCCCATTCTTTTTTTTTTTTTTTAAAGATTTATTTTTATTTATTTAATTCCCCTCCCCTCCCCCAGTTGTCTGTTTTCTGTGTCTTTTTGCTGCGTCTTGTTTCTTGTTTCTTTGTCCGCTTCTGTTGTCGTCAGCGGCACCGGAAGTGTGGGCGGCGCCATTCCTCAGCAGGCTGCTCCCTCCTTCGCGCTGGGCGGCTCTCCTTATGGGCGCACTCCTTGCGCGTGGGGCTCCCCTACGCGGGGGACACCCTGCGTGGCGTGGTACTCCTTGCGCGCATCAGCACTGCGCATGAGCCAGCTCCACATGGGTCAAGGAGGCCCGGGGCTTGAACCGCGGGCCTCCCATGTGGTAGACGGACGCCCTAACCACTGGGCCAAAGTCCGTTTCCCTGACTCCCATTCTTTACAGCACCTGCACAAAATCTCATGCTCAGAGACGGGTTTTAAAGAAAACACCCCCAGCTCACCCCATAATGGCACAAAGCAAAGTCTTAAATTTATGAGGGAAAAAGAAAATCCAAAGCAGTTTGATTTCAACAGGAAATGTTCTGGGGGTCACAAGACCTTTTGTGCAGGTGCCGGGACAGCACGGATTCCTTCCGGCTGGCCTGACGACTCTTAAGGCCAGCCTCTCGGAACCTGGCACTGCCTGAGATGACCACGGGCCGACTCCCCAGTTAGATCACTTGGGCAGGGCCTGCTGTCACCGCTTCGTTGAGAAAACAAGCAAACTGGGAGCCAAGCCGATATGGCCAGCGACTTTTCAGATGGACTTTATTAACGGAATCATTACCTCGTGAGAGAGTTCCGGCAGCTGGGACCCATGCCAGGATCCACGTGGAGCCCGGGAGCAGGGACTGGGCAGGGATGGGACAAATAGGCCAGAAGGGTGAGGGGGAGAAACATGCTGGAGGGAACACCCAACGCCGTGGCTCAGACACATGATTTCGTTTTCTATTCGTTTTCTATCGCTGCCAGAACAAATTCCTACCAACGTCACAGAAAACAGGATCATTTTATTATCTTACAGTTCTGTCGGTCAGAGGTGCAGGTCTTACTGGGCTAAAATTAAGGGGTGAGCAGGCTCTGGGGGAGAACATGTTGCCTGGCCTTGTCCAGTTTCTATAGGCTGCCCACATTCCTTGGCCCGGGCCCCTTCTACCGTCACATCTGCCTCTGACTGACTGCAGCTGGGAAAGGTTCTTTATTTTTAAGGGCTTACCTGATTGTCCTGGGCATGCCCATAAAATCCAGGCTCTCCTCCCTATCTCAAAGTCCCTAACTCAGTCTCACTGGCAAAGTCCCTTTGATCAAGGAAATAAACATCTTCACAGGTTCTGGGCTTAGGGCGCAGCTAGCTTTTGCAGCCTGTCATTGTGCCCACTGCAAGAATGTGACAGAGGCAGAAGCAAAGCTCAGAGCAGTGGGCCTTGAAGTTCTGGGTGCAATCCTCTCCACCCGCTCCCCTAGGAAGCTCAGAGGCATCCTGAAGCGGGGCCAGGAATCTGCATTTTAATGTGCATCACCAACCCCACCCCATCAGACCAAATGTCCATGGATATCGAGGTGGTGGTGAGTGACCCAGATCTTGGTGAAGACACAACAATAGGGTAGTCTCCTGGCTGCTAAAACAATGGGAATTTACTGGCTCACGGTTCTGAGGCTAGAAGCCCAAATCTGAGGCATCAGCAAGGCGACGCTCTCGCACCCAGGACTGGGGCGCTCTGGGGCTGGCTGCCCGTGGTCCTCAGGGCGCCTCGGCTTTTCCATCACGTGGCAACGTGTCTTCTCCTTTCTCCTCTGGGTTCCACGGACTACTGTGGCTGGTCTCTGTGGCCTTTCTTCCATGCCCAATTTCCTTTGCTTATGAGGACCTCAGCCGTATCAGAGTAAGGCCCATTCTCATTCATTTGGGGTACACCTTACCCAGCAGCATCTTCAAGGGCCTGTTTACAAGCGGGTTCACACCCTGAGGACCAGGGGTTGGGACCCGAACTGCCTTTTGGGGGGGACATGATTCACCCCCCAGTTACTGAGCACCTGTGTGCTCGGCCCGCTTCCATGCGGATTCGGTCACTTGGACAAGCCTCCTAGTCTCCCAGGCCTCGGTGTCCTTTGGAAAACAGGTCCCCAGCCACTGCCTGCCTGCTCTGAGAGACACAGGACACCAAAGCCCAGGGCCACAGGAACACAGTCGTGCTGTCCCTTGTGGCTGACTATCCTTCCACTTCACACCGGGAGCTGGGCTGCACCCACAGCTTTCCTGCTGCATCATCTACAGAGAGGACATGGACAGGGCAGTGGGTGTAGCTCAGTGGTTGAGCACCTGCCTCCCACATACGAGGTCCCAGGTTCAATTCCTAGTACCTCCTAAAAAAAAGAGAAAGACAGAGAGAGGAGACATGGGCAGAAAGGACCTGAAACTAAGTCTTTTTCCACTTCCTAAATCTAACAGGCCATTACAAATGAAGCCTCTGATAACTCATAAATCACCCACTTGTGGATAGATATATAGTAAGTCATTAAAGTTAACTCCACCTGGAGAAAACGCTACCCAGAGAACTGAGTGCCTCAGAGCATTTGGCTCAAAATAACTCCATTCTCTACCGGCATAAGCCATGGCTCTTTGCCAAAGTTAAGTTCTGGCTGCAGGTAGGAGTACTGACACCCACAGACAACCATGGCAAACGGGTTCCTGTCCCTGTCTTAAAATAAAAAGCAAATCAGAAAATAATCGATTGAGCACCAATGATGTTTTAGTCTGCTAAAGCTGCTCAAAGCTGATGCCATGAAATGGGTCATCGTCTAACAACAGGAATTTATTAGCTTCCAGGCTTACAGTTTTGAGGCTGAGAAGACTGTCCAAATCAAGGCATTATGAAGGCGATGCTTTCTTCCCAAGACCAGCTGCCGGCCACCCGGGGCCGCTCTGCCACATGGCCAGGCACATGGCAGCATCTGCTGGCCTCTCCTCTTTCTTCTGGGTTTCATTGCTTCAACTTCCTGCTTCTGTGGCTTTCTCTCTCTTTGTCTGAATTTCATTCTCTTGTAAAGGACTCCAGTAAGAAGATTAAGGCCCACCCTGAATGAAATGGGTCACATCTTAAGACTCTGCTCCCCAAGAGATCCTATTTGCAGTGGATCTACACGCATAGGAATTGATTAACTTTAAGAACATATTTTTCTGGGATCCATTACAGCTTCAAACCATTACAAATGGTAATAAAATAAAGGAAATGACATGAATCCAGCACTGTAACATACAAGAGCCCGTATAATCCTTGTGACAGACTTGCCAGGTCAGTATGATTTATAGACGAGGCAACTGAGGCTCAGAGGAGTTAAGTGACTTGCTTGGGGCTCTAGGGCCAAGGAGAAACCCCACCCTCTGGCCACTGTGTGAGGCTCCAGAGAAGCCCAAAGCACAGTCCTTCCTGCCTCTCGCCCTTAATAGCTACCTGGGGGGTGCTTTATGCATTTTGGGGTAACAGAACCACTATCCATGAAATAACACGTTTTGAAAGTTGTTTGACATGATTTGAAATCTCTCTCCAACTCTTAGCCACGGCTGCAAATCAAAGGAGTCTTGGGAAAGGCTAAGCAGGGATCAGGGATGAGGAGCTCAATGGGTGTGACAAAAGGGCTCCCACGACCTACCTTCTCCGACACTCCGGCCCCCCAGGAGGAACGGCTCACTCTAGTTTGGTGACTGGGATTCGCAGAGGAGCCAATGCTTGGGACAAGGGGTGCAGGGGCGGGAGCAGAAAGGGCGAGCATCCTGAGCCAAAGGGACAGCCAAGACAAAGACCCGGTGACGCCTTTGGGGAATGGCAGGGCTCCAGCTCAGCTGCAGCTCTCGGGTGGAGGTGGATGAGAGGCCACGGTGGCCGGCTGCCTGGGCTGGGAGCCTGGAGCATCTGTGGGTGCCCAAATTCTCCCCAGAGGGAAAAGCCAGGTGTAGATCATATACTACCGCTCCAGAGGAACTTGAGGGCCGGAGCTGGAGAAAATCCCTCCCTCCGCTGCTGGGCCTCAGGCCAGCTCCAGGGAGTCTTGCCCTCAGCCTGGGAGGTAGCCATGGGGGGCACCCTTCCCTCGCTTCACAGGTGGAGAGGCAGAGCTCAGGGCACAGAGGTGGAAGACGGGAGGCTAATTCCCAGCCGCCCCCTCAACTCCACCATCACCACCACCTGCCTGCACCCCACACAGACCTCCCGAGAGTGGCGGTCTGGGTGCTGAAGGCAGGGCCACAGGTTTCCACCACCGCCTCCTCCCGGGTGACCCCGCCAGCCTCCAACACACCCTGAACCCGAATGCACACCCCCCAACCAGCGTGCTGGGCCGCAGCCAGCCTCCCCAGGGCCCTGGGAGGCCTGAGTCTCCCTCTGCACTTGACTTTGTTGGGGAGGAAAATCCGGGAGAAGAGGGCCAGGTTAATTAACTTTTACAACCCCCAAGCAAGACTGGAAGCAGCTCCGCTCTGCACCTCAACCCCTCGGGATGTATTCGTTCGGGATGTATTTCCCGAGCAGCTCCCAGGCGCCTGGTACTGAGATGGAACCTCGCAGCCAGCAGGAAGAACGACAGGCCCCGTGGCCACGGTCCTTCTCTATTCTCGCCGCCCTCCGCATTCTCCAGGACCTCAACCTCAGACAAACACGCGGCCCCGTGGGAGCTCAAATGCTGTTGCAACCACCCTTAGCCTACACAGAGGTTCAAAAATCGCCGACTGCTCCAGGAGAAAGGCCAGTCGGTTCTCCTTGTGAAGAGCGGAAAGTCACCCACAGCCAACAGAGGCAGGGGCCTGGGAGAGCAGGGCCTGGGAGGGCAGGACCCTAGGCTAGGAGTCGGGAGGGAGTCAGGTGGCGCCGAGGCCCCAGGCTCCAGGGGCCGCCCCTCCCCGCCAGTAAAGCAGATGTTTAACAGGCACTCGCAGTTCCAGCTTGTAATTTCTTAAAGCCACTTGGTGTGTTAGGAAGTTATGCTGCAGTGACTCTCCGAAGAAATACCAAGTTGGCTCTGGGGCCGGGCCAGGGAGGCTGTGCAGACAGACCTGCTCTGAGCTGGAGGGAAAGGTCCAGAAGCCAGCGCTCCGAGGGCCTGTAAATCCGGAGAACAGCGCCATTCCAGGCCGGCGCTCAGCCCATGCTGGCTTTGCCACCTTCGAGCTCTGAGACCTTGGACAAGCCCCCTTTAAATGCCAATGTTCTCATCTGAAAACAACGATGGCCTCCCGGGTCAGGGCTGAAAAATAAGTCAACGTAAAGGAGGAGGCGGGAGAGCTTGTTGGTGAAAAAAACCCCACAAAAAGGTGATTATTACAGCTGATGGGTTAAAAGTACCCAGAATTCAAAAACCAAAAGACACACACACACAAACAAAAACAAAACACAGCCCAGGCAGGTATTCACTGCCCATTAGCCCAGATGAGAAAATGGAAGTCCGGGTTAAAAATTAACAATTAATTATGATTACTAAATCACCACAGAGATGGCTTTATATTATAAAACAGCCAAAGGTTAATATCTGACATGACGAAAACTGGCTGTCGTGATGGTCATTTTAAAAAGGTCTTACCACTGTTTGTGGCAACTCTAGACTTCGCCTCACCCTCGTGCATGTTGGCTGTTGTGATGGTAGTTCTAGACTGACCCTACCCTTGCTGAGCTTATTCCAAAAGGAAGTCACCTTTGTGTAATGTTTTCCCTCCCTATCAGAAAGAACTCCCCTTCTCACACAAGGTCAGTGGCAACGCAGGACCAGGAGCAGGTTCTTCTCCTTTCCCTCACCTTTCTTACCCACATTTCCATCCCAAAGTGTAGGCTGAAAACCAATGGGCAAATCTGGAATCCCAAAAATGAATGCAGTGATTTTTGAGAAGTGCAGAATTGCTTTGTGATACTTATAGCTGTAATATGGCTGCCCCTAAAATGAGGAACCCGGGGCAGAAGCGGCTTGCCCAAGTTCATGAAACAGGTCAACAAGACAAGGGCTCTATCCACGGCGCTGAGAAACACATTCCCTGGGAGAGTGCAGTGCCCAAGAGTTCCTGAATAACAGAGGACTTACGGTATATCCTGTTGTCATGGTAACCAGCCTTACAACTTTGGCATTTCCAAGACCTTTGATTGATCCAGTTCTCAAAATTAACATTACAATGAGAGTATTTGCATTTAATTTATTTTAATTGGCTTTTAGGTAACTAAATGTCTTGGTTTCACCCTTAATAACAACAGGCAAGTGAGTTCTTAATCATGGGACCTTTAAAACAGCAAGGTGAAGTGAACACTTTTACATTTTCATGATTGGACAAATTCTTAACTGACTTTCTTAAAGGACATTTTGCTGAATTCTCTTCAATCTTTTTTTTTCCTGATAAGATGGGCACGGCCTTTGGCATGTTAAAGTTTATCCTTTAGACCCTGTCCTTGTATCACAATGAAAAAGTAAAGATTAGAATGCTTTTGGTCCCCTAATTCAAGATGTGGGAAACAGCAACAATGGAAGTGCAATAAGTAAATACCAAGAGGACAAGGATTTTTTTTTCCCCATTGCTGCGTCTCTAGTACCTAGGAAAACAATGGACACATAGTAGGCGTTCAATAAATGCTTGCTGATTGAATTAACTAATATGTGAGCTAATTCTCATTACTCAAGACAAGGCATATAAAGCACTTAGCACAGTGCTAGTTACTTGAGCTTTTATTATTTTCATTATAAATGAGGGGTTTGTGCCTGGTAAGGCAGTCCACCACTGGGCCTGTAAAAGATAGGGTCACCCCGAGGGTAAGTGTTGGGGTACAGGTGGGGGAAGGGGGCAAACACCTGCAGCCGTCTCAGATACCACCCTCCCTCAACAATTCCACCTGTCATCCGTCTATCGCAACACTCTGTTACAGGCCTGGTGCAAGGCTGGGCACAGGAGAGAAGGATGAATGACAACATGGTCAGTCCCTGCTTTCTGGAGGATTCTGTCCATTGAGAAGATTACATCTTTATCTATGTCTATATCTATATCTAGATTTTTTTTGCTTTTTATTTTTGCCTCTTTTTTATTTTTGCTTTTTATTTTTGTTTTCTTTTTTTGTCTTTTTTTAATATATATATAATGTCATTTCCCTGAGAGATGCTATAGCCTCTATTCATTGACAGTAAAGAACAAGGTGGCAGAGGACTCACAGAGAAAAGGAATTCACTCCACAGGAGAAGAACCGCTTCTTGAAGGGGGAGGAGGTGCTTGCCAGGTGGAGGTGGGCGAAGGGAGGGGTCAGAGAGTCCCAGCAGAAGGAGCAGCCTGCGCAAAGGTGTAAAGGGATGAAAGGGTTGACAAGGACCTGCTAATAGAGTTCAAGATGGCAAGCAGGGGAATGAAGGGGGGAGAGCTGGAAGAGAGGGAAGACAGGGTCAGGCCCTGGGGAGCTTTTCATCCCACACTCAGCGAGCCCTTGCACTTGGCTCTGCAAGTTAGGGTTCCAGAGGATGGGGCAACAGTGGGGAATGGTCAGGGAGAAGAGCCAGGAAACCAAGGCAATAGCGCAGACAATGGATGGCCAGTGCAGTGGAGTCATGGTGACGCTGGAAAGAGAGGGACAGGTCTGGGACAGCTTAATTGTGATGACCTTTTTAGGGACCAATTTGAAGGGATGGAGGGAAAGTAAAGGGAAAGGAGGGGGGTTGCTTGAACGTCTCCCAGACTAGCCTGGAGATCAGAAAAGTAGTAGTCTGTCTACTCGGGGGACTTAGGACTAACACATTCTGTTTTGGACATTATTCCAATGAGGAATGCATTGGCTGCAAACAACATAAAACCCAACAATCAGAAGCCCAGGCAGGAAAGGATTTGTTTGTGTCACAGAACACAGAGTATGGGGGTCCAGGGAGGGCAGTAGTTCAAGATTACTATCGAGGATCCAGAGCCTTTTTTTCTTGTGAATTTCATGTGAATTTCAGCCTCATGGTCACAGGATGGCTGCCCAATTTTCAGTAATCACATCTGCTGTCCAGGCAGGAAGAAGACATAGGGATAAAAGGCTCCCATCTAAGGTCTTGGCTTTTTATTCAGGAAATCTTTTTTTTTTAAAGATTTGTTTATTTATCCCCCCCACCCGCCCTGGTTGTCTGTTCTGTGTCTATTTGCTGCGTCTTCTTTGTCTGCTTCTGTGGTCAGCGGCACAGGAATTGGTGTCTCTTTTGTTGCGTCATCTTGTGTCAGCTCTCCGTGTGGGTGGCGCCATTCCCGGGCAGGCTGCACGTTCTTTCGCGCTGGGCGCCTCTCCTTACAGGGCGCACTCCTTGTGCGTGGGGCTCCCTACGCGGGTGACACCCCTGTATGGCAGGGCACTCCTTGCGCGCATCAGCACTGCGCGTGGGCCAGCTCCACACGGGTCAAGGAGGCCCGGGGTTTGAACCGCGGACCTCCCATGTGGTAGACGGACGCCCTATCCACTAGGCCAAGTCCACTTCCCCAGGAAATCTTGAACTAACACCTCAGGTCTTTCCCTGACCCAAAGATGGCTAGGAAGGCCCGAACCTTTAGCTTTCCACCCTAGAAGAGGGGAAGGGAACATGTGGACTAGGAGGTGGGAGTGCCATCTTACAGCATCTCAAGGAGGCCAGGGACACCTGCCTCTGGGCATGGTGAGCCAGAGAGCTGGCACACCACTCAGGGCTGCTGGCCGCCAGCGGCACAAACCCAACTCCAGCAGGAGCAGGCAAATGGGGCGAGGGCTGGCAGGCGTCCCAGAAGGAGGTAAACAGCCAGAAAGCAGGAAGGAGAGGGGTATGGCCAGGCTGCTGGGGCAGCAGGAACAGGGGTGCCCACCCCTCAACTCCTCCGCCGTCTCTCACCTCAGCTTGTCACCTTGATTCTTACCTCTCACTTCAGACTTGGTGGGAAACACAGTGTAGCAGTTTGATATTATTGATGAATTCCCAAAAGAAATATTGGATTATGTTTGTAAACTGGTCTTTCCCTCTGGGCATATAGATTATATTCGATTCAGAGGTTCACTTCATTACTTAATCAAGTGCCAATAGGGTGCTGAGTCCCCGCCTCTTGGTGGGTGGGAACTTAGGGATAAAAGGCATAGCAAAGGACAGAGTTGGAGCTTTTTGATGCTGGAGGTTTTTCACGTTGGAATTTGATGCTGAAGCCTTAAACTGGAGCCCCAGGAGGTAAGCTCACAGAGGAAAGAGAAGCCAGCCCCGGGAAGAGAGGAAGCCAGGAAGCCTGAACCCTGGCAGACGTCAGCAGCCACCTTGCTCCAACACGTGGAAACAGACTTTGGTGAGGGAAGTAATTCATGCTTTATGGCCTGGTTTCTGGAAGCTCCTACCCCAAATAAACACCTTTATGAAAACCAACAGATTTCTGGTATTTTGCATCAGTACCCCTTTGGCTGACTAAAACACATGGCCAGGGGCTTCTCCTAACCTCTGGAGTGGAGGAGTCCCGATTATCACCATCTCAGTCCATCTAATTCAAATACCTGACCCCAGGCCAATCAAGTGCAGCCAAGGATCAGGGTCATATTTCATAAAAATGAATGTTCCTGTGTAATTACATGGATAAGCGGCAAGGCTAGGGAAAATCATGGGTCCTGGACAGCTGGAGTCGGGCTTTGGCCTTGGCAGAAAAGTGAGCAAGGTCCCCTAGAGATCCAGCTGGTCCAACAAAAACTAAGAGGGCGCCGACCAAAAGGAGACCAGCAGGTGCCTGCACAACCATTAAAAATGACAACAGCCATTTGGGGATTGGGCCTCATTCTCCTAGGATTCAAAATGAACAGACAACTTATATTCTGGAGCCATGACTGTTGGAATGTTTCCCTTTTCCACAGTGTGCTCCTTCTTTATCTCCTTTATTCCGTACGCTAGTTAAGTCTGATGGTGGCAGTGGCAGTGTTGACCCCTTTTGCTCTCTGATCTTATTTACTACTGCTAGATTCTCCCCCTCAGGCCCTTCTCTCCAAGCACACTGGCCTCCTTTCAATTTCCTAACCTCACAAGATAAAGTCTTGCCTCAGGGCCTTTGCACCTGCTATTGCCTATGTCTGGTTCCCCCATGTCTTTCAAGTCTTTGCTCAAATGTCACCTTCTCGACTATTTAAAATTACATCTCTCAGAGCCACTATATAAGCACTGCGCAGGCCTCACGCCTTTCTCTTTGAGGAAGGTTGCTGCCTTCCCCGCACTCCAGCTCCCTGCGCCTCCTGACTCACCGCTGTTCACTCTCGCTGAGGAACAAGTTGGTCAGGAAGCCACGCGCCAGTCATGGCTTTTTTTTTTTTAAGATTTATTTATTTATTTATTTCTCTTCCCTCCCCGGTTGTCTGTTCTCTGTGTCTATTTGCTGCGTCGTCTTCTTTTGTCCACTTCTGTTGTTGTCAGTGGCATGGGAATCTGTGTTTCTTTTTGTTGCACCATCTTGTTGTGTCAGCTCTCCGTGTGGGCGGCGCCATTCCTGGGCGGGCTGCGCTTTCTTTCGCGCTGGGCGGCTCTCCTTACGGGGTGCGCTCCTTGCGCGTGGGGCTCCCTACGCGGGGGACACCTCTACGTGGCACGGCACTCCTTGCACGCATCAGCACTGCGCATGGGCCAGCTCCACATGGGTCAAGGAGGTCCGTGGTTCAAACTCCCATGTGGTAGGCAGACGCCCTAACCACTGGGCCAAGTCTGCTTCCCAGTCATGGCTTTTAAGGGTGATGGAAAGACACCCATGGAACCAGAGGTGGCAGTTCACTGCATCAGAATCACCCTGACCTGCCACAGCATGAGGACTCTGGAGAAGGTGCCTGCTGACGTGATTAGAGGGGCAAAGGAGAAGAACCTCAAGGGAAGGGGCCGGGTCAGATGCCTACCAAGGCTCTAAGGATCACGACAAGGAAAAAGCCTTGTGCTGAAGGTTCAAAGACTTGTCACTGTTTCCAGATGAGAATCCCCAAGCGACTCGCTGTCTTGCACAGTCCTTCTGAGATTGCTGAGCAGATGATTTCCATCAATTCTGAGCCAGGAGCAGCCGTAGAAGTCACCACTGCAGATGCTTAAGTCAACTATTTTAATAAACCGATGGTCAATCGCTAAAAAAAATTTTTTTTTAATTGCATTTCTCACCCATCCCCTACCCAATGATCCCATTTTCCTTCTCGGCTTAATTTTTCTCTATAGTCCCATCACCTTCTAAATGTACTACATTATGCTCCATAGTCTACTTATTCTGTTTATTGTCTATTGCTCCCAGCTAGAGGGCAGGATTTCTGCCTGGGTGGCTCTATTAGCACAGAGTGTGGCATACCGTAGGTGCTATGTGAATGAATAAAGGAGTGAATGAATGGATGAGCGCTCTACCAAGGAGAGACTGTGATTCCAGGGCCAGAACTGGGGGCCTGCTGATGGGAGGGCTCCTCTCCCTACCTGGAGATTCTCTTTCCACGGCTTGTCTCACTTAAGCTGTCACTCCTGAATGCCTAGTCCCTGCCCATGTGGAGTTTCCAACTGGGAAGAAAGATGGGACCCACATCTGCCAGGACTGCTGCTCTGGGGAGCCGAGCCACGGTGCCCTCAGAGCTAGGGAAGCTTCTTGGAGAAGCCAAAGCAAAGCTGTGAGCTGGGAGGAAGATTTGGGAGGGTGGCAAGAAGCAAGAGATGGTATCCCAGGTAGGAGGGTTCCAAGAAGCCAATGTTTCTCTCAATTGATGGCACTGAGAATCAAGTGAGTGTTCTTTTTCCCCACATAATTCAAAACCTGCCAGGGGAGCTCTCGACAGCTGCCGGACCAGTTCACGGTGAGCCTAAGTCACATGTGAAAAAAGGCACCAAGGATTTTAAATCCCAACCCCACCCCGACCCTCTCCCCACCGTGGTCCCAACAAGTTAGATGCAATCCAGGGGACCAGGTTTTAGGGGAGCTGTTTTCTAAATATATGCTCTGATTTAAGACAAGCTTTACCAGCTGTTTTGATCAAGTGCTTTTCATCTAAGCATTACGTTCCCAGACTGCCCAGTTCACAAACAACAATTCACTAATTCCTGCCCAGCAGATGAAAAGGTGGAGGAAACAGAAGAGCAGGGAAGGGATAACCAACGTTTTCCCATTTCCTTTGTGAGGCTCTTTTTTTTTTTCTTAAGATTTCTTTCTTTCTTTCCTTTTCTTTCCTTTTCTTTTCTTTTCCTTTCTTTTCTTTTCTTTCTCTCCTCTCCACTCCCCTCTCTCTCCCCTCTCTCTCTCTCCCTCCCTCTCTCTCTCTCTCTCTCTCCCCCCCTCCACCCCCACCCCCACCCCCACCCCGGTTGTCTGTTCTCTGTGTCTATTTCCTGCGTCGTCTTTGTCCGCTTCTGTTGTTGTCAGCGGCACGGGAATCTGTGTCTCTTTTTGTTGCATCATCTTGTTGTGTCAGCTCTCTGTGGGTGCGGCACCATTCCAGGGCAGGCTGCACTTTCTTTCGCGCTGGGCGGCTCTCCTTACGGGGCGCACTCCTAGCACATGGGGCTCCCCTACGCGGGGAACACCCCTGCGTGCCACGGCACTCCTTGCGCACATCAGCACTGCACATGGGCCAGCTGCCCACGGGTCAAGGAGGCCCAGGGTTTGAACCGCGGATGTGAGGCTCTTTTGTCGGCCGACATCTTGCAGGAGGGAAATGAAAACTACAGGTTTACCCCAGACCAACGAAAGTAGGGGGTCAGAAGGCTCAGAACAGATTTCCACACGCGGAGCCATGAAGATGCAGCAAGGAAACCGTGGTCTGAGGCAACCCTGAGTCAGGGACGGTGGATGTGAAATAAAAATATTACTGATGATGCTGATAGCATGGGTCTTGGAGTTATATAGCACTTCAAAGTTTACAAGAGATTTAGTGTGATTTTTACAGCAGCGCTGTGAGTGAGGTTTTACAATTCCCATTTCACAGGCTACAAGGCAGTGCCTGTCCAACAGATCCCGGTGTCCGGGAAAAGCCCAGGCTTGGCGCTCACCCCGAGGTCAGGCTGGTGCAGTTCAAGCCGGGGGCAGGAAGCAGGGCAAGGGCAGATTCCACAGGGAAGTGCTTTTTTTTCCCTTTACAAATAATAATCTCTTTGTTATCCACTAGATTGTTAAGGGAGTCCTGGGGCTCAAGAGAAGATGTCTCTTCTCTGCCATGACTGGAGTGACAAGAAAGGCAGGGTGTCTCGAGGCCTGGGGGTACTGGAGAGGGGAGGTGTGTTTTCTTGTTCAGATCGCAGCACTCCTAGGGACCCCAGGACCAGCTCCAGGGACACGTCACTGGGTGCACACGGAGCCGGGGCTCTGTCTCTGTCACTTCCCACTGCTTCTCCAAGGTCCAGCTCAACCCCCGATTGCACTCCACCCCATCCACAGCCTCTTCGGGCCTGGCGTAGAGGTCACTCGAACCACCTACCAGTGAAAAAGCTTGTGTAAACCTGGCTCTCTGCTGCAGTGGCACCAAATAGACTTTGCTTACTGAAAAACCATAGGAGGGAGAAGAAAAAGTGGACTCTGCCTTTTGCGGACAACATGACTGCAGAGTGTGGGAAGGGAAGGATAGGGGTGCCCACAAACTCCCCCACCACACCCCACCCCACATCTCCAGTGCTGAATGCCTGGGAGGCTGTTTCTGGGCTTTGGGCTGTTTATGAGGCTATGCTAAAGCTGAACGACACAACAGGAAAAAGGAAACAGCAACGTATTCAACAAAAAGGAAAAAGAGCTTTCCACTTAGTTAACCAAGTTATTGCCGTTCACAACTATCAAATGGGAAGAGAAACAAGAATATGCATGAAGAGGACTTTTGCACTCTGTAATAAATTATTGTAACCAGACTGATAAGGCACTGCTCTACAATCTAAAAACATACCTATGAATAATGGGTCATCAGAAACAGTTGATATGGGAAGCAGATGTGGCTCAACTGATAGAGCATCCGCCTACCACATGGGAGGTCCAGGGTTCAATCCCCAAGGCCTCCTGACCCGTGTGGTGAGCCGGCCCATGCGCAGTGCTGATGCACACAAGGATGGCTGTGCCACGCAGGGGTGCCCCACATGTAGGGATGTCCCACGTGCAGAAGGGTGAGAAGTGTTCTCACAAGGAGAACCACCCCATGTGAAAAAAGTGCAGCCTGCCCAGGAGTGGGGCCACACATAGGGAGAGCTGATGCAGCAAGATGACACAACAAAACGAGACACAGATTCTGGGTGCCGCTGACAAGAATACAAGTGGACGCAGAAGAACACACAGCAAATGGACACAGAGAGCAGACAGCAGGGGAGGGGAACAGGGAAGGGGAGAAAAATAAATAAAAATAAATCTTTAAAAAAAAACAAAAACAGTTGCTATGCATCATCCAACCAAGTATGTGTTTATTCGTCCCACCAGAAGAGGTTGGCGTCCACCGCGTGGCTTCCCAGCGGCTGATGGGGCAGCTGAGATGAGCCCAGAGCTCCCTCTTGGGCGTCTTTCTGTCTTGGTGACAAACCAGAATGTAAGTCCATGAGAGCACGGTTCCATCTGTCTCTTCACTGTTGTATCCCTAGATCAGTGCATGGCACACACTATAGAATTACTGAATTAATTTGCTGAATTTCAAGGCGTAATCATTCATCCATCACGCTGAAGAAGCATCCCTGGCTTTATTAAAAGAAATTCTGGTTTGTTTTGGATGGGTGTTCCCTTGACACATCTAAGTGCTTCCGGCAGGAAAGGCAGGGTCATACAGCCTTAATGATTAAGCAAACAGAACTGAGTGCAAAAGTATGTCAGAAACCATGGTGTAAGTCAACTAAAATATTCGGCCTTTGTTTAGAAAAACATGTAATTCGTGCCCACTATTTCAGAAATATATTTATCACACAGAGTGAGGCTTCTTCCTTTTCCAGGACAACTGGGATACCCGGAAAACCACCGGGACACACCCGGTCTCCATGGTAACCTACCTGTCTCCAATGAGAGGAAACATACTTCCTGCCTCTGTTTTGAATCCTGTAACAACCTGAGAAGCCAGCATTTTGAAAATAACAATTTCTGAGCCCTGGAGCCATACTAATTTTTTTTTTTTTACTAATGTTTCCTTATGGTGACAACCCTGAAATCATTTACTAAGTGTCTATGGAATTTTGCTGACCAGTATATTTTCCTTCGCAAGATCATAAATGTGGACTGTCAAGATGGATTTTAAAATCCTTCCAAGAAACTGCAGGCAGGCACCGAGCTAGTAGCAAGGGCAACCTCTGACTTCTCACATTTGATAGTGATGCCATTAGTCTGGCGTCATATCCCCTGGCATCTCTCGTGCCTTCATTCGCCCTGAAATTAATCTTTCATATTAGCCAAATTATGAAGATAGCTGATTGCCTCTTCATAACTTTCCAGGCCGACTCAATATCCTGGACTGGGACAGATTAAACCTCTGAAAAACAACTGGGAATAACAGTCTACGCAGTCTTTGGAGGAATGTCACTGAGAGCCAGGCACGGTCCCTAACGGGGGCTAGACAGTCATGAGCACCAACCAGCAGACAAACATCGTCATGCCAAGTGAATCAGGAAGAGAGGGAGAAGCCCACTGGGGTCTTCTAATCAGCAGGAGCCCAAGACTCACAGTTTCTCTCTCGGGGAGGCTCATACAGAAGGGCGGGGATGGACAGAAGAAAAAGGAACTGAGGAAACAGCCTGGTGGACCGAGCAAGTGGACAAACACTTGCTCCTGAGAAAAGAGGGCAGGAGCGATGAAAAATGAAGGCAGGAGCAAACACCTAAGGTTAAAACAGCAGGAGCCACGCAGCCTCCTTCCAGACCCAGAAACAAAGTGAACCTCCAAATTCCAATAAATCGAAAAGCAGCAGCACATCCTAGATCATAAACAAATGAGCTCGATGCTCCACCATATTGCAATGGTGAATTTCTGGAAAGACTCAGAATACTTGTCATTATATCCCACTTAATAGATGACTTGCTCAGTAGTGAATTTAGAGGAGATTAACAAATTCTAACTATAGATTATGATACATTTCCATTAAGTCAATCACAAATATGGAAAATGTTGGTCCCAGCCAAACTATAAAAAGACAGTTTGCTAAGGAAATTAAGAGGGAAAATGAGGTTATCAGAGGAATGGGTTCTTGGGGCTCCTTTTAAAATTTTGTTTCAAATTGCAAAATTAAAGCCTGCCATTGGGGAAAATTTAGAATGTAGAGAAATACAAAAGAAGCAGAAAAGAGGAATCACCCGTGATCCCATCAGCCTCAACTACTAACAGGATAGTTTATTTTTTTCCCATCTATTTTCCAACTTTTTTGCCACTCCCAAACACAGCAGAGATGATACTGTCCATATAATTCTATATCTTGCTTCCCACTCCCAAATTTAAGAGAAGCACTTAAATGGGTTATTTTCAATTCCTTAGCAAATATCCTCCTAATATGCTAAATTCAAGTGGTTCTCAGTCACTCATTAAAACAACCAATTTGAGACAAACTCTGGTCAGTAGCTTTACTGTATACACTTCTATCTGCAGAAAACAAATAATACAATTACTTGTCTTCTGCAATACTCCTGAATTCTGACTTTTCCCTAATTCACAATTAGTCAAAACAGGAGCTCAGTCCATCAGCTTCTTCGACAAGCACCGTTACGACCTCCCAGGAAGAGCATAAAGACATCATCCTAACAAGGATGACAACACCCTAGCAGCAGTTTCTTGTTAGTGTGCTCTTGAGGGAATAGGAACCAGCTTCTAAATAAGGCACCAGATCTAGAGCATGAGAGCTTAGCTCAATTAATTGCCAGCCTTGGTTGGGGCCCCCATAGCCTATGTCCCAGTGAAATCACTCACCTTCAAACCTTTCTCCTCCTTTAGTCAAGGAGACCCTGTCTTCATGGAGCACCTGGTACACAGGACGTTATAAGGAAATGGTGACTGGACGGACAGGCAGATGGATGAAATACACACAAAGAGTTTACCTCTCTTCTAACTTCCGCACCCCCCGGCCCCCATCCCTTCCTTCTTCTATGCTCCAAACACCTGTTCCTCAATAGTATCAGTTTCTTCTGAATTACATGCCAGCTCTTAATATGGCAATTGCTAAAGTGTCTGTGTTTCCTCCAAGAAGTTCATTTGTTTGCAGTTAGTTAGCTGTGAACTGTTCAGCTATGACTATGCTCAATGCTGCTACAACTCAAATTTACTTTTTTAAGCATTCTTGCACAGCAGACAGTTTAGAGGTTATTTAGCCCTACGTCCCACTTTACAAATGAGGAAGCTGAGATCTAGAGGAAAAGCTGCCCACACCAAGTTAAAACTAAGACTGGGGTGGGCGCGTCACCCCACTGAACCTTGACGGCTTCCAGACCACTGTCCCCCAATTTTTAACAAAGGAATAAAATGAACACTTACCAGTCAGGAAATAGCGCACACACAAAAATATCATAAGTAAGCTGACTGCCCATTACCACTGGTCTGTCAGGCCTGCAAAGCAAGCCCTTTAAGCATAGGTGTTGAGTTTTTGATAATTCCATTTGCAAAATCCCCAAGGCGGAGGGTACTACCCACCACTCTATAGCTGACGGCAGTGGATGGCTGAGACACACATCTGGTCCATGGTGTTCCAGGCTCTGAGCCAGGAATGGGGGCCACAGGACCCTGCCTGCAAAGAGGCCCATCACCATAAAGTCGAGTCCACAAAGAGATTCACCGCTCTGGGAAAAGGGGACGTGCGTACCATGGCTGACTCATGGACACACAGCAGCAAGGTCAGACTCGGACTAGCACTGGCAAGGAGAAGCAGCGAAGGGCCTGGAGGATGCAGCTGGGGCGGGGTGGAGGGGGGCATTTTTTTTCTCCCTGGAGGAGCAACGGAGAGCTTCGCAGAGGAGGTAGCACTGGCTCACTCCTGGCATGAAAGAATGGCTGAGATTTGCCCTTGATCTGGAAGATCAGTGATTCTCATGGGGTCACTTTCAGAGTCACACTCCACCATCCTTCTATTTGGACTCATTCTGCCAATCATCACCCTGTCCTAACTCCCCTCTCCTCACTTCTTCCACAGGTGGGGGTCCTCAGGGAGGCAGGAATGGGCTGTGCCATGCACTGGCCAAAAAGCTGGGAAGCAATTCTGAGGCAGGATAACGATGGTGATGGTGATGGTGACGATGACGATGACGGTGGCGATGATGCCGATGATGGTGGTGGTGACAGTGACAGTGACGATGATGACAGTGAGGATGGTGATGGGGTGGTGGTAATGATGGTGAAGGTGACGGTGATGGTGATGACAATCGTGAGAATGGTGATGATGGTGACGGTGATAATGGTAATGATGACGATGGTGATGGTGACGGTGACGGTGATGTTGCCATCCTGGGGAGCCAGCTACTGGCCCGGGACAAACCACAGAGGGAAGGAGCTATGGGCCACAGTACCTGAAGGCTGCCTGAGGGTCCCTAGCTAAGAGAACCCAGAATTCCTTACCTGTCCTACCCCTCCTACAGCCCTCCCTCCACTCCCAACAATATTAGTGAAAATAATTCTCAAATGCATGGGCTTTCACCCTCCAGCTCAGAGAACAATCAGCCAGAGCACATTGCTTTTAGGTCAGGTAAGAGCATACCACCAAAAACATATGCTAATAAAAGCAGCAAACCTTTACCCCTATTTTCAGAAAGAAAAAAGAGGGGAAACCATCTCCCAGAAAATGAGAATAATTCATATGTGCCCAAGGTTCAGCATGAAGGAAAACCGAGCCAATGCATCTGTCCGAGACCTGTTTGTATCTTTGTTTACTGGGGAGAAGACAGACCCCCAAAGAGGTCAAAGCAGCCGGCACATTTTGCCTCCCACCCCTGGAAGCCGAGTCCCTGCCACCAACCAGGCTGCGTCACCAAGCAGGGCAGCGGCACTGCAACAATTGAAGATTTTTAAATAAAGCCACAGCCCTGCCACTGCCACCACCACACTCTGGCAAGGGCTGAGAGGGACAGAGAGAAAGCCACCAGCCCTGCTGCCCATGGCCCTGCCTCGCTGCCCTCCTCCCGCCACCAGGGCAGGCTTTTCTGGACATTCCCTGCTCTTTCTGCTAGAAGTGATTCTCTGGTCATAAACGATAAATATGGAAAATTGCGCTGTGCTGGAAATGATTTTTTAAACAGAGCTGATTGATTTGGGAGGTCCTCCCTTCCCTCTAAAAATGGACAGCAAATAGGAGTGACAGAGAAGAGTGGGGAGCTGTGGTCAATTCTGTTTTCTGGAAACATCCGTTAAAGGCACAGAAAGGAAGCAGAGCTGAACATTCTGCTGCTGGAGGAGAAAAGTGCCGTCATCGACTCACACCGCTGCCCAGAGTGTTCCCAGGAATGCTCCTTCAGCCGCTAGCAAAGGAGCGCAGGCGTCCTCAACTCAGCAGATGCTTTCCAAGCACCCAGCGGGGAGGGGGATAAAGAGCTCTGGGTCTCATGGTGTCTGAGGAATAAGCGGTGGATGTCTGGGCAGGCCCCAAAGCTCAGGCATCCTGAGAAGGGGACGTTTCAAAATGGAAAGGCTCCAAACCCCAAATCTTGACCCTCTCCCTGGCTCTCTTCTGGACCTTAAGCACATCACACCTCACAGGCCCTTTCCAACTACAGCCAATGAACCTGAAAAGAGGGGAGCAAGTGTAACATAGTGGTTGAGTACCTGTTTGCGTGTACGAGGTACCAAGTTCAATTCCAGTACCTCCTAAAAAAAAAAAAGAAATATTTTGTGGCAGAGGAGACACTAACACCTGGGGACGTTTTAATTTCTTTTTTAAGAGCCACCAAGAATCAACCTGGGATTTGTACGTGGGAGACAGGTGCTCAACCACTGAGCTATGCCCACTCCCCAATAAAGTGATTTATCTTCTGTGTACCTCTGCAGCTTGAATACTACTACTTCTTTTTTTGGAGTTATTGGAGATTGAACCCAGGACCTCATATGTGTGAAGCAGGCACTCAACCACGAAGCTACACCTCCTCCTAGGCGTGTTTTAAATAGCAACAGCAGCAGCTACCAGAACCACTGAAAGAAGACTCAAGCGGGTATCTGCAGTCCCACTGTGCACATGCACTAACAGCTCAGGAAGGCTCACCCTGACAGTAACAGAAAGAACAGAGGCCAGGACCCCCAACACCCTGATTCTTCCCCTGCAAATGAGGTCAAGTGATCAGTCCTGGAAGAAGAAACAAGACATTTGACAATCAACTGCAGAAAGCACTACACTTTAGCAGAAGAGCTAGCTCATTTGCGACCTGGAGATAACACACCAAACCCAGATCTAACCAGCATATATAGATGGGGTTTACTCTTCCTGCATCTCAATTCTTGCATCTTTAAAAGGGGATCTCTTCCCGTGCTGACCATCCCCAAAGAATAAAAATGAGACAAGAGGAGAAATGTCTGCAAAAGCACAGGGCACAGAAGTACCTAGCCCCCCTGTACACCACTCCTCCCCTCACTGGCTGATTTGCCAGGAGGCCAGGCCATTCGACATATTTAAGTGGCCATTTCCACCTGCTCAGTTCTGAGCCAGGTCCTGGGCGAATGAAAATGTGCCCTGCTCCACGCAGGCGCTAAAAGGAGAGGATGCTGTTTGGGAAGGGAGGGCAGGACAAGTTCTGGAAACAGGGAACTTCAGCCCAGGAGATGCCATGCAAGGACACAGGGCAGCTACCAACCCAGGGGCATTAAAGAAAGTAGTTCAGACTAATTCATGGTTTTGCCACTTTCTGGCTGCTGGCCTCAGGCTATTTCTTTTGTTCAGGATCACCTTAGATTTTGGTTAAAAAAGGGTTTAATTCCTCTTGTCTCACATGTTCTTGCTGAAACCATATATAGGTATGTAGCAGGTGGCTTTACATCATCTGACCATTTCACACCCTTTCATTTAGATCCCAGGCACGGTGCTGGACACGAAGGAGTTGCAGGAAAGAAAGGTGAGGAGAGCAACTTCAGTTCGTGAGTCCAGCAAACATTCCCGGGCGAACTTGGCAAGGCCCAGTGCTGGACTGGGTGCAGGGATGAGAAGACCAGTGAGACTTGTCCGCTGCCTTTGGAGAACTCACCATTATGCGGGGAGATAGACAAGTATGCAGCTCATTTCATTAGTGCAGAGGAAGGGACTGATTCTCCCTGGAAGAATCCTGCTAGGGAGGAGATTCGTGAGCCAAACCTGTAAAGGCTCGGGTGGGAAGAAAAGGCAACTCTACAGAGACAGAGAGCAGATCAATGGACCGTGGGGGCTGGGGGAGGGAACAGAGAGTGACCGCAAATGGGCACAGGGGATCCTTTGGGGACAGAGGTCAAGTTCTCAAATTGAATTTTGGTGATGGGTGCACAACTCTGTAAATTTACTGAAAGTCATGGAATTGTATACATAAAATGGATACATTTTATGGTATGCAAACTACATCAATCAAGTTGAATTTTTTTTTAAAGGATATGTAGGAGTCTAACAGGTAGAAAAGCTTGGTGGGGAGAGACGGAAAGGAGCCTGAACAAGCAGCACCTTGCTTTGCAACCCCAGTGTCATCTCCAGGCACTCCACTGCCTCTGGCCCATTGCACCCCTTTCTCTGGGAGGCCTCCCGGCCCCTGGCGGGTTAGGAGCTCACCACCACGGCACCCGTCCAGCACCACGGGACTGGCTTGCTTGGTGGTCTCCCCAGCCCTGGATCCAGATGAGCCAGGGTGAAATGAAGACTGTGTCCAGCCGGGGACAAAGCACACAGTAGGTGCTCAAGAGAACACTGGCTGAGGAAGAGAAAGCGTTGGGAGGGTGGTGGAAGGTGATGGAATCCGTCCTGTAAAATCTGCACTGACGACAGCATGGATTCCTGGAGGAAGTGGGCACCACCCTGCCGGTTGAGGGAAGATAAGGCTTCAATATAGAGAGAGCGCAGGAGAGGCCAGGACAAGGGGGAGCCCTGTCAAGACGCAGCAACCAGTTAGGTGCATGGAATGAAGACGGGGGATAGAACCCCCACATCCTCGGGTGACCTCCAGCTTTTAAAACCCGCAGCAGAAGAGGCGGGCTCCTGGCCACGGCTTCAGCGAGAGCGTCTCAGCCCTGCTCTGGCTGTGCAGCCGGGAGGCACCTGCACACCCCCCTGGAAGGCAGTGTTGGGTCTGAAGCTCTAGAGAGAGGTCAGGGTTGGCATCGGGGCCAGCGGGCAGGTGTGGGAGCACGTGCGGGAGACCTGGGTAGGTGGAAGGAGACTGGAGCTCTGGAGCAAGGTTCAAATCCCCCCACACCCTGGAGGCACCAAGATGGTCCCTGACTGAGGGGACACCTCGCCCGTTGAAGGGGAACACAGCAAGGGAAGATTTATTTCACAAGGAGAGATGGGTGTGGAGGCCGAATCATTCGACTTCCATGAGAGGAATGATGCACCCCTCCCCCCAAAAATGTCTCCTTCCTTTCTTTACGATCATGGCAACCTTATCCAAGGGGCCAGGTGGTTTCCCTTCTTAGCCAAGGGTCAGAGCCTTGTCACTGCTAAGAGGAGACATCTCATCCACGGAGGCAGGTGCGGCTGATACAAGCACACACCCCACCAGCCTCTCTTGGCTTCTTGCCAACCTGGGTTGCATCTCAAGAGCTAAAAAGAAACACCCAGAAATCCCACGTTGGGATGCACTTGGTTTGCCTGGTGCATGAAAACAGCCCCTATAGAAGGCATCTTTTCTGCCTGGCTGTTGGTCAGGCAGGGATGCAAAATGACAAGAGCAGGAAAGCTACAGGAAGGGCATCTTCAGTCATTTGTCTCATAAATGCAGAGATGGGAACGTTTGCCTCTAAAATTCAATATTAGTTGAAACGACATGGCCCAGGTTGAGCTCCCTACAGGATTTACTGTGCTTTCCAGATGATAAGAAAAAGAAATTCTTTAAACTTGCACTTTTCTCATCAGCACCTAAGAAATTTTCCACCTGTCAAACCGTATTGATTACCTGAAGTTTTATTAAAACATGCACCACTCAATTCCAACCAATTTTTTTTTTCAGAAAGGGATTTGAAAGAAACATTTTTGTTCCCATCGGGCAACTGGCATTGAGAGAGGCCTTAAATCCATCCTGCTGTCTCCATTAGATACTCAATTAGAAACGCAAGCCAAAGGGGAAAAGGACAGGAGTGACACGAGCTCACAGATGGACAGAGGAAATTGCTGACACGAGAACACTAAAGCAACTCAATAAGACTGTGGGAGAATCATGAACCCTAAAACGGCACCCGATCAAAATCTAAAAAATGTCTGCTCTGCCCAACTCCAAACGCCTTCCTTCAGCAGGAACGACAGCAGGTGCGGACAAACCAGCAAAGGACACACTATCCTCCATCAAACCAGAAATTGAAAACATTATCCCACAACAAACAAGCCTGCTTGAGGGCTTGCTGGAATTCTGAGTTCTCATCCAAGCCTGATCCCAGTCTAGAGCATATTTTGGCTACCAAGTAGCTTCATCTCTGGTGCCGAGTCAACTCAGAGACTCGCTGTTAGGATTCCAGATGAGCCCTGGTTCCCAAGTGACCCTGGCACTTCACCACTTGCAGGTAGCAATATCAGGTCTTGGGAGAGGTTTGGTGGAAGAAAACTGGAGTGACGTGATACACCAATGCTCACGGTGTGTGAATGGTTACCCACGGAGCTGCGCGATGCAGAGCCCAGAGGACAATTCTACTGCTTCCCTGGGATGAAAGCGCTCCGTCAGCCTGGGGGGAAGCGGAGGCCCTGGGACAGGGGTGGCCACAAAGGGAGCCCTCCTTGTCCTGCGAGAGCTTGTATTTCTCATTCTGCACAGCCTTGTGGCTAGAAAGGAAGACCGAGATAAAACCTGAAGGAATTTTGTCCAAGTTCCTTCTTTTAGAATCTCTCTCTAGGAGGTCTTGTTGAAAACAAATGAGTCCCTAGGCTAGACTTGGGGCAAATCTCTATTATTCTGGGATTTTGATTTGTCTTTGTTTCTTCTTTCCAGGCATCTGATTCCCATGACCAGGTCTCCCAAATTATTTCACATGGATATTTATTTTCTCCTTACAAAAGGTAAACATGGAGCCCAAATGAAGCAGGCAAGGCTGGATGGAATGTGGCGTCGCATCCCACAAGCGAGAGGCAGATGCCTTGGACCTTCCCTCTGGCACATTATCCAATAAAACCCCACGAGCTCAGTAATCACAGGCACTTTCAGAAGCCAAACAGAAATAGATCTAGGGCCTATTTGAGACAAAAGGCTGGTTTTTACTTAAGGGAAAAACAAAAACAAAAACCCTTTTTGATCTGTCTTCTGAGCTGAGAAAGCCAGACTGGTTTTTTAAAAATATTATTATGGAAGCTGATTATGAGAATAGAGTAGGTTTCAGATCAAAAGCTCCCTTCTCTTCTAGAACACAAAATCATTTTAGGAAACAGAAAGCAGGTTACATTCTAAGTGTGCCCCTGACACCACATCAGGATGAAAAATTAGCTTATTAGGTTCACATATGCTGCCATCACTGCTGTGATACCAGCCGCAACCCTTCAAACCAGAGGTTTCTTCTGTTGTCTTGTCATAAAAGCTGGCAAAGCATATTAGCTTCCCTGAAAACACTAACTGGAGGGGCACTTGATACTTGGGAAACATCTGATCCCCACGCGCAGACCAGCTCACTCCCTGCTTCCACCACACCATACCAGCGCTCCATTTTGAGAGCCTGTCGAGGAGATCTGCTGCTCCCCTGCTTCACTGTTATTTACTTTTCCTTCTGGAAAGGGACTCCGTGGCAGAAACCGTGGAGGTGGAGGGGAGAAACCACCGGCTTAGGGCCAAAGGGGACAGAGGCCGGGGGAGAGGGAGCCAGCTGCCTTCCGGGGTCTGAATGCGGAGGTGCCGTTGGCAGGACTCTCCCTGACAGTGAGTCGTGGTAAGCTTTGCCCACATTATCTGCGATTCAGTTTTACAGGCAGCAGGTTTCAAAACTAAACAGCTAAAATAAAAATAAAAATTAAGGTGTGGGACTGGAAAGAAGGGTCCCACCGGACTCCCCCGGCGTCCTGGGTAAGACAGACTACATTTCAGGAACTAGGGTGCTGGTGGGGGTATAACGCCGAGCCCCAAGGCAAGGCTGGCCGTCCTAGCAAACACCGTCCTCCAGGTGGAGGCTGGCGCAGGCTGGCAGAAAAGGCGTGGGCGTGCGGCTAGAGCCCAGGCCCGGGTGCGCGGCGAGCGCGACCCGGGGCTCTCTCACGCCCGGGCTCTCAGCTCCTACGACCTGCACACCCCGGGGACTCGGCACTTGTTGAACAAAAGGACTCCAGACTCCTGCCACCGCTGCCTTCCGGCCAGGAGAGGGACCCCCGCGCGTCCGCGGGAGGCTGCAGGGCTGGAGAAGGAGCCGGCTCTCCGTGACGCGCGCTCCTACAAAGTCCCGGGTGGCGCGGGCCTGGAGGGGCGGCGAGCAAGCAGCCTGCGCACCCGGCAGCTGAAACTTTCTCGAATCTCGACGCTTTTCCGTTAAGTCAAGAGCCGGGAAAGAGGCACAAAATACGCCCCCGGGGGAGGGGGCGGGGGAGAAGTGCCCCACCCACGACAAAGCACACACACCAAAAGAGGGTGAGAGATGCCAATCCAATTCACGGAGCACCTACTAAGTGCCAGGCCCGGGAACCGGAGCTGTCCGTGCGTCTCGTTTCAATGTCGTGCCAGTCCCCCCACCCCCCCCCACCCCCCCCACCCCCAGGCATTGCCCGCATTTTCAGGTAGGGTGCCGGGTCCAGGGCGCGGCGCAGGTAACGGCGAGGCCGGGGTTCCTAACCTCGGAGCAGATCGCCGACGCCCAGGCTCCCATCCCCGCTGGAACGCACTGGCGACCCACGTGTGGTGCGGACCTGCCCCCGGGGCGCGTGCTTCCCGGTCTCGCGACTCTCCCCTCCCCGGGGCTCCTGCGCTCCGCACTGCGCGGGCCAGCGGGGACGCCCACCCCGCCCCGCGCAATGCGGCTCACACGCGACACCCCTCCCGCGCCCCGACACACCATTCCACAAACGCAGTCCAAAATGGGCATCCCCCCAACTGCACACCCAGATCCCCAGGCGGACACGCCATTCCTGTCCGCGGTCACACACAACTCAGAGGAACACAGGCCATCACCCCCAACACACACACACACGCACACGCAGGGAGCCACGACTGCAAACACTCGCGGGCGCACACCGATCCACACGCCCGCGGCCCCCGCTGCCTCTTACCGGGTCCGGCGCAGGACGCGGTCCGCTGGTCCCCGAGCTCAAGTGGCGGCGCCGGGACAGGCGTGCCGAAGCCGCGAGGGGTGGCTAGGAGCGCGGGCCTCCGTGCGCCCGCGGCCGCCGCGCCGTCCCTGCACGCATCGCCGTCCCAGACAGACAAAAGGAAGCCGGGCAGGCGAGGGGAGGAAGCGAGGTGCAGGCGCTCGTCCGCCCGTCCGCCTTCTGCTGCCGCCGTAGCCGCCAGCCCGCCAGCCCCGAGGAGGAAGGGCGGGAAGGCGGGGCCCGGGGGCGGGGCGCACGGCCCGGGGGCGGGGCGCACGGCCCGGGGGCGGGGCGCACGGCCCGGGGGCGGGGCGCACGGCCCGGGGGCGGGGCGCACGGCCCGGGGGCGGGGCGCACGGCCCGGGGGCGGCGCCTCGGCCCCGCCCGCCCCCGCCTCGGCCCCGCCCCCAGCCCCTCGCCGCGCCCGGCCGCTCCGCCCCGCCTCCTCGGCCGCCCCGCCAATGCCCGGCGCTCCGCCCCAGCCCGCTCCTCTCAGCTCCGCCCCGGGCCCGCCCCTCCACGGCCTGGACGGAGACGGACCCGCCTGGGGAACCGGACGCAGCCGAGCGCAGCGCCGCCTCCCGGGTCCCGGCGCCTCTGGCCGCGGGGGTGGGAGAGGCCGAGAGGCGGTGCCCGGGAGGAGACGGCCTTGCGCGCTCGCCCGCCCTAACTCGCGTCCCCGGCAGGAAGTGCGGCCGGGGCTGCCGAGGGAGGGGAAGAGGCAGGAGTCGTCTAGGGCTCCCTGGCTCCCAGCTCCGGGCCCCACCACCCTAGCCGCGCCTCATTCGAGAAAGGAGCCCGGTGCTGGGAGCCGGGAGGCCTGGGTTCCGGTTCTGGTGACCTCCGCCCACTCGTGCCCGTTTGGCAAGTCCCTGGGACTCACTCGGCCTCGGCCTTCCGGCCAGTAAAATGATCCGCCCCGAATTTTAGTTACCTTGCTGAGGAAGGGGCTCGGTTGGTCGTCTTAGGGTGGCCTTGGGTGAAACTTTGCCCGTCCCCACGCCAGCTGCACCAGCGCGAGAGGGCAGGAATTACGACCTGTGCTTCGCAGGGCCCCTCAGCCCAGCAGCTTCCAAAGATGTGGGCCCTGCAAGAGCAAATACACAGCCCGCCCCACCCCCAATACCACCACCACCTGCCCCAAACATCAAGAAAGGTAACCACAGAAACAGCCATAAATGTGGAGCTGGGTGTTCATATTAGGTTGAGACAAAACTGTCTTTCTAGCGTCTCTAGGGGAAAACTCAAATCCCTTCTGCAAATCCTCCTCCACAAAAAACACTGTGAGTGAGCTTCTACTACAGGGGAGGTGTGGGGAGAGAAATGGGCGATAGAGGAGTTTGACAAGGGAGTTGCCCTGGAGACGGCCAGTGAAGGGGGTCTGAGCCCAATCCCTCATCTCTTTCTCCCTTTCCTCTGAGGGCAGAATGGCAAAAGTAAACCAAGAGGGCGTTATTCTCCTCATCAGGATGGCTGGATGATCAAATGAAGCAGTGACTGAATGTGTCAGCAAGTAGCAGACGGCGGTGATGCTCTAAGGTACCAGCTGTGGTCCCCAGGGCGCAGGCTCCAATCTCAAGCCAGTCAAGGCCATGCGGTCGTAAGGCTTCCTGGAGCACCACCTCACAGAGGGTAGGGTTTCAGGTGAGAAGCCCTTGGTCAGACCCCCAGCCAGGCGCTGTGTTAGGGTAGGCAAGGCTGTGCTGTGCCATTCCCACCCAGGTCACAGGTCAATGCTGCTCCGAAGGGATGGGGAAGAGTCCACGTGGTCACTCAGGGACCCAGGCATATCTAGCGAAGGAGGCAAGTGACAAAAGAGAGCAGAGCAGAGGGCCTGCGTGTCTGCTGAGGGGCTGAGCCTGGGTGGGGCACACATGGCTTCTGCCCACAGAGCTAGTCACATGGCCCCACGTGGGCCCCACATGGTCCCAGGGGTCTGGGAAATAGCTTCTTCTTGTGTGCCCATGAGAAAAAGGAACCCGTTTGGTGAATGCATAGCCATATATCTGCTGCAGAAACTGGAAACCCTTCTCCGGGCAATCACGGGGTGACAGATGTCCACACAAAGCATGGTAATTACTGTAATCAAGGCTTGTGCTCTAATCACCAGAAAGGCAAAATCTGCTCATGGAAGAAAGAGGGGTCCATAAAGTTTTCACAAAGTTTGCCTGGGCCTTCACAGGTAAGTTGGAGCTCACCAGCGGCGTAGGTGGGGGAAGAGCATGATAGAGGCTGGCAAAGGTACGGTTAGGATGAAGTTGTTCAGGAAAAGCCCGAAAGCAGACCGAGGCGCATTCCCCAAACGCACCTTGTTCTCACCCAGGCCAGTTCTCCTTCCCTCTCCCCCCGGTCTGTATCTTTTCTCCTCTTCAAGGTTCAGTATGCTCTCCCATCGCCCCCCAACTTCTCCAGCCCACATGCATCTCTCTCTTCTCTGGTCTTCTAGAGAAACATTCTGAATCACAAACCTCTTCTAGGCATGTATCTCTGACAGAGAAGTTCCAAGCTGGTTTCTTCCTTAAGAATCTCAGAGGCAAGTATGCCATAACTGCTCAATAAATGCTTTCTTTTCTTTTTTAAAACAATGCTGCAAATTAAGTTAGTAACACAAGATAATAAGTACAATAGCAATAAATCTGCTTTCATCCATGGCAACACTCCCCCACCCCACCCCCGGCCAATTTTTTGTTCATTCTTCAGTCTTGAGGGATTTGGAACAATGTCCACTCTGCTTCAGGCTGAGAAGGGTCGTAGATAGTGTGGGGCGGAGGAAAGGAATTGTTTTGCTTGCAGCTAGAGAGATTCCTTGTTTTGGGGATGGGACTGGTCCATCATCATCGTTTTGTTAGTTGTCCAGGGCAAGCCCAAAGAACTAAAGAGTAGGAGTTCCCTGCAATTCAGAGGCAAGTATGTTATAGTTGCTCAATAAATGTTTTTGAATTGAATAAACTAGAGCAAATATGAGAGCAGAATTCAGGGGAGGCTGGCCTGCTGTACATATAATTTGTCTTCCATCTAGGACTGTATATTATTAGTCAGCCAAAGGGGGTGCCAATGCAAAGTAGAAGAAATCTGTTGGCTTTTGTAAAACGTTATTTATTGGGGGTAAAAACTTACAGTTACAAGGCCCTAAAGAGTCCACCTCAAGGCTGCTTTCTCACTAAAGTCAGTTGCCACATGTTGAAGCAAGGTGGTCGCTGATCTTCCTCTTGAGGATCCATGGGGCCAGCTTCTTCCAAATCTTTGCTGTGGGCTGGCATAGAGCTCGTCTCTCGGGGCTTCCTCTCTTCCTTGGCATAGGGCTCCTGTCTTTCAGGCTCTCCATATCAGCTGCAGACTGTCAGGCGAATAGCTCATCTATCCCCAGAACCCCAGGATCGAAAATGACGGACACCAAGAAGACATTTATCTAGGGCCACCAAGGGGGCAGGGACTCAACTTGAGTCACACCTTACTGACACAATCAAATCAAAGCCCTAATCTTAATAGGTAATTCAATCAAGGGCCTTTTAACTGAATCCAATATAATCAAAGGGCATCACACCCAGAACAGAGTAGTTTAAAAACAATCTTTCTCTTTTTGGGATTCACAATCTCAAACTGCCACAGACCATAAGCACTTTAGAGGAAAAAATAATTGACTGGTCTTAAATAATAGTAATGGCTGACTTGGTTTTTGAAGCACCTTTACATATGCTATCTCCAACATTCTTGAGATTGTTCCCACATTTTACAGATGAGAAATTCTATGCTTGGAGAAGTGAAATGCCCAAGGTCTCCCCTTAGAATAAGTGACAGCCAAGTCTAAAGTCCAGACTCAATTTTGCTAGGCTGGGCCCACAGGGGCTGAGGAAGAAATACTTTTTAAAAAAAATTGTTTGCAGTGCTTTGATGACCTTGAGTCATTAAAGGGACCTTGAGTCCCTCCTGCTAGGGAGGTTCTTTCAAATAAATGTGATGCTAGCTCCTGCACCAGGAGTGTTTGAGGAAATGGAGGCCAGCTTATTTTCACATCCTTTTTTGAGTCCATCGCACTGTTTCCTTTGTAACATTGCAGAAATGTGGCTCGAGGCTGCACCCAAGGCCACTGGCCCTTCCCCAGACCTCGGAGCCCAGGTCCCGGAAGCTCACACAGGAAAGGCCAGAGAACACAGCCTGGTGGCCTCGGTGTCGAAAAACCAAATAGGTGCCTGGATCTTCCAGGGGAAGGTTAGAGATCAACCACGCTCTGTCCATCAGCAGAATCCCTGGGTCCTCTCTTGCAGCAGTGGCCAGATCAGAGGTGGGGAAGTTGGATCATGAGATCATCTTGCTTACTCCCTGAGGCCTGCCTGCCAGCATCCGTGACTGCTCCTGACCCGTGGCTGGGTCCAGACAGCTGACGCAGAGGCCCCTCTCGAGGAGGCCAGCTTTCCAAGCTCCACGGGGCTGAGATAAATGAGAGTATTCTCTCCTAGGGCAACTGCCCTATGTATTTCTTTCCTTCTTTTGTTGTCCAGTCCTGTCTACCATGCTGTCCCCCTCTGATCTCAAGGTTGGGGTCCCCAGAGCCCCCTTCTCCCAGACCTGGAGCGTTAAGCACTCGTTTTGTTCCTTGAGCAATTCTTTGTTCCTTTCTCCTGCCTCCCTGTCCCTGTCCCTTGGCTGCTGGGGAACTAGGCTGAAGGTATGAAAGGAAGTTTGGTTGGACCAGGCAAGGCCGAGGTGGCTGGTATTCTCTCATGGCCCTCCCCAAAGGCACACTCTGAGGAGTGTGGCATTTGAGGGTGCAGAGGGAAGTGAACAGGATTCAGAGCAGAGCAACTGGGATGCAAATCCCAGCACCCCACTCCCACCCCCACCCCATCACTCGGTTAGGGACCCTGGGAAGGTCACTTAACCTCTTGGAGCCGCTTTTATAAAAGAGATTATTTTAGCTACCTCGTGGGGTTGCCGAGAGAGTTGCAGGAGCCAAAATGGAACATTCCAATACCCACACACAAATTAGTCCCCAACATCCTTCTCTCCTCCTTCGTCCCTCCTTCCCCTTTAGCAAGTCTGAATGTTCTCTTCAGCAGCCCTGATCAAGGTCTACTTCAGGATTCTGATACATTATTCAGATGTTAATATCTCACTTGGATTAAAAGGCAACCAATGAAAAGGGCCTATGGCATGGTAGGTACTCGCTAAGTGACAGCTGTATTACTTTCATCATCATTCATTATCAAAGGCTGATTGACCACTCAATAAAATTAGTATTTGTAAAGACAGCCATCCCAGTAAGTAGCAGGGGGGAGGCCTGGGGTCTGGTGCCAGCTCTGCCGCGTTTAGCTGTGTCACCTAAGCTAGACACCTCACCTCTCTGCCCTCAGGTGACTGGAAAGTCAGATGCTCTGGGGCGGCAGCGGCTTTGTAAACTGAAGGGCACACGACAGACTCTGAATGTTGATTTTATAGCTGTTGCTCCACAAGGAAGTGTTGAGTTGGGTTTGAAATCCACCCTCAGGGGCAAAAGTGCTCCTGCTGGTTTGTACAGCTGGGTGGAGGGGGTACACACATCCGTGACTCCCGCTAACCCAGCGCAGGAGGCAGGCACTGCGTCAGCAGCCTGCCAGGCCCTCTCCAGCCCAGCCCGGCCCTCCCCAGCCCTCCCCAGCCCGGCCTGGCCCTCTGGACCCTCTGCACAGCAGGCCTGACGTTTTTCCCATGCCAGTGAAAAATGACGGGAGAGGCCCAGAGTTTGTTTGGCTGCATAACACTCATGCTAAAACATAAAACCCAAAGCCAAATACAAACAACAGCTTTGAAGGCAGTTTCAAACCAGTTCAAACCAGAATGGGCTGCTTGCCTTTCCATCTCTGTTCTCAAATGCTTCCAGGGAAATGTTGCTCCTGGGGCTGGCTGAACCGCCAAGAAATTGTGAGTCTGGCCATCGGTAACGGCCATCCTGAAATATAGTTCCAACATGTGGGGTGGCGGTCCTGCCCGGGTGGGTGGAGAGCTCCCCTTTTACTCTCTCAGTTGCTGTCCAAGTTCCAGTAGAAACAAATGCGAGCCACATACGTGGTTTTAAGTCTCCTAGCAGACACATTTTAAAAAGTGAGAAGATGCAGGTGAAATTCATTCTAATGACATTCTAGTTAGTGCAGTGTATACAAATAATATCATTTCAACACACAATCCACATTACTATGAACCAAATATATTGTGTAACATTGTATAATGCAAAAAAAAGTATAGGTATCCAATACATTTAATTGAGAAATGTATGTTTTTATTCAGTTGTTTTCCTCTTAGTTTTTTATTGTTTATATTTTCAATTGTTAAATGTACAAAATAAAGTTTTAAAAAACTACTTAATAAATAAGTTAATTTAAAAACCTTGCAATCACTAAAAACTTATGAATGAGGTATTTATATTTTTCCTCCTAAATCTTTGGAAAAGTCTGTCTATCCTTGTAACATCTTAGTTCTAACTGGCAGCCTTTCAAGTGCTCAATGGCCATACTGGCTAGAGGCTACCATATTGGGCAGCACAGATGTAGACCAGTGGATCTTGAACTCTAGTGGCCATCAGAATCCCCTGAAAGGATTGATAAAACACAGGCTGCTGGGCCCACCCCCAGAGTTTTTTATTCACTAGATTTAGGTTTGCCTGAGAATCTGCATTTCTAACAAGTGCCCAAATGATACTGGTACTGCTGATATGGGATCACACTTTGAGAATCACTAGCCTAGATGGTCCTCTGAGGCCTGCAAGAAATGTGCTTCCTATTTTACATCTGGAGAAACAATACCATTACCACAGAGCTACAGTAAACAAGGTAGTGTGATACTGGCATAAGGATAGACATAGAGATCAATGGGATAAAATTCAGATCCAAAAATAAACCTGTACATTTATGGTCAATTGATTTTTCAACCAGGCTACCAAGGCAATTCAGTAGGGAGAAGAGTAGTGTTTTCAACAAATGGCTTTGGGACAACTGGATAGCCATATGCAAAGCAATGACATTGGACCCCTACCTCACACCATATACAAAACTGACCTAAAATGGATGAAAGACCTAAATTAAGGGCTAAAACTATAAAATCTGTAGGAGAAAACCTGGACATAAATCTTAGTGACATTGGACTAGACAGTGGTTTCTTAGATATAACACCAAACCCACAAGCCAAGAAAAATTGGACTTCATCCAAATTAGTTTTCTACCTTAAAGCAGAACATCAAGAAAGTGGAAAGACAAAGAATAGAAGAAAATATTTGCAAGTCATATCACAATATAAAAACAAATAACAATTAAAATTGGGCAAAGGATGTGAATAGATATTTCTCCAAGGAAGATATACAAATGACCAATAAGCACATGAAAACATGGACAACATGATTGATCATTAGGGAAATGCAAATAAAAACCTCAGTGAGATACCACTTGATACCCAATAGGATGGCTATAATTAAAAAGATGAACAGTAACAAGTGTTACAGATGTGGTGTAATTGGAGCCCTCATACCTTGCTGATGGGAATGTAAAATGGTGCATCCCTTTGGGAAGCAGTTTAGCTTTCCAAATGACCCAGCAATTCCATTCCTAGGAATATACCCACCAGGAATGAAAACATATGTCCATACAAAAACTGATACATAATAAGAGCTCTAATGTGGGTGAACCTTGAACACATTACGGTTGATGAAAGAAGCCAGACACAAAAGGCCACATATTGTTTAATTGCATTTACATGAAATGGCCAGAAAAGACAAATCTTTAGAGACAGAAAGTAGATTAGTGGTTGTCAAGGCTGGGGGAGAGGAAAATGAGGAATGGGATTTCTTTTTGGAATTAGTTGTGTATATTGCACAACTTTGTGAACATACAAAAAGTCACTGAATTTTGCACTTAAAAATAGTGGCAGGGGCAGGCCTAGATCTCTGGACTATAGGCTTCTAAGTAAGGTTTGTTTCCACAATATTAGCTGGCCTGTAGGGCTACACTTTCTTAAGTACTACAAGAGCATGATATTTTTAAAAAAAAATTATTTCTCTCCCCTTGTCCTCCTTGTTTTGTGCTCACTGTCTGCTTTCTGTGTCCATTGGCTGTGTACTCTTTTGTGTCTGCTTGTCTTCTCTTTAGCCAGCACCAGAAACCGATCCTGGGAACTTCTGGAGAGAGAGAGGTACTCAATCTCTTGCACCACCTGAGCTCCCTGATCTGCTATGTCTCTTATTGTCTCTCCTCTGTGTCTCTTTTTGTTGCATCATCGTGCTGCACCAGCTCTCCGCTCGGGCCAGCACTCCTGCATGGGCCAGCATTCTTGCGCAGGCTAGCTCTTGCCACACAGGCCAGCTTGCCTTCACTAGGAGGCTCCAGGAAATGATCCCTGGACCTCCTCTATGGTAGATGGAAGCCCAATCGCTTGAACCACATCTGCCTCCCAAGAGTATGGCATTTAAAAGAAACTTGGGGGAAACGGACTTGGCCCAGTGGTTAGGGTGTCCGTCTACCACATGGGAGGTCTGTGGTTCAAACCCTGGGCCTCCTTGACTTGTGTGGAGCTGGTCCATGCGCAGTGCTGATGCGCGCAAGGAGTGCCCTGCCACACAGGGGTGTCCCCCACATGGGGGAGCCCCACGCACAAGGAGTGCGCCCCGTAAGGAGAGCCACCCAGTGCAAAGGAAAGTGCAGCCTCCCCAGGAATGGCGCCGCCCACACTTCCCGAACCGCTGACGACAACAGAAGCGGACAAAGAAACAAGACGCAGCAAACAGACACAGAGAACAGACAACGGGGAGGGGGGGGGAATTAAATAAATAAATAAATAAATCTTTAAAAAAAAAAAAAAGAAACTTGGGGGAGAGGATGTAGCTCAAATGGTTAAGCTCCTGCTTCCCATGTACGAGATCCTGGCTTCAATCCCTGGTACCTCCTAAAAAAAGTAAAAAAGGAAGAAACTTGAAGGTCACGACTGTTGGAGAAAAATGGCACTCACTGGGACACAGAGACTGATATGACTGCAGGCAGAAAATTTATTGAGAAGCTCTCCGAACAGAGGGGGTCTGAAGAACAGACTTCAACGCCCCCACCAGCATGGTGGGGTTCTGAAGAGAGACTTCAGCCCACTCCTGGAAGGGTGGATTTGAATTTATACAGAGCTTCTCTAGGCAGGGAAATGATGGTCACTAGGAGAGGGTCGAGGGTCCGAGTGATGTATAGAGGCCAATAGGAAGCCCTAGAGGTGAAAATTTCCCTTGTATGGCTAGAGGGTAGTGGGTTAGGGAGTTAGGTTTTCTTGGAATGCTGGAGGCTTGGGTGGTCCTTTGATATGCAAGAGTAAAGGTTTTTCTCTCCCTTTGATTTGCAGGTAGTGAAGGTCTTTATCTCCCTTTACTCACATTTTCAGGTGGTTTCTTTGTTCAACCTTTGGGGAAGTGCTGTGCTTTCAGACACTTAGGCTATGAGGGAGGGGGCTTGTCTTTCCTCAATGCATATCAGGGGGAACTGAGTCACAGCCTGTAAATTATTGCAAACTTAGTGAGAGGGAACCTCTAACAACAACTAAATGACTCCTTTTCTAAAGTAGAGAAAAGTCCAAATAGCCAATTAACGTATGAAATGATATGGGATCATTTCATGCAGGTGCAAACAGCTGCCACAAATCTTAGTAGCCCTCGAGGACTCCATCCAGTTTATGTGGTATCCTGGATGCTGTGATTCCCCATCAGAGCCAAGGCTCTCCTCCCCTCAGCTGCTGGGAGCATTGGAGGCCGATGACCCACAGCTGAGTCCCTCCCTGGGTGTCGCCCTTTAGTGAAAAGAACTGCTTTGTCAAAGGTTCTCCGCCCTCAGGGACAGCACTCGTCCGAGGACTGGTCATTTTGGGGGATACAAAGGCTGCCCCTCCTTACCTGGACATCTCCGAAGGTCTACCCAGCTTCACAGTTCCCTGTAGTTTGGCTGAGCTTTCTGCTGCAACTGCCCATCCCACTTCCCTTACTTACTGCACAGGCGTGTCCCCCAGGACCCTGCCTAACTCCTCTCCTAAACTGTTCCCAGGGAACGGCTTGAACACATAGGGATATCTAACAGTGCTCTGGAGCCCTCGTGAAAATATTTTACTGAGTTTAGGAGCCTCCTCGAGAGAAAGCAGGGCCACATATAATAGATCCATCTTCATTTCTACATTAGCTGCAAGTAATAAAGGCCAGAAAAAATATGGGCGTAAGGGAGCTAGTTTAGTTCTTTCTCATGTAAAAATAGCTCTGAGCACAGCTAATCTATAGGACAGAAAACAGACAGGTGGTTGCCTGGGGCAGCAGTGGGGCAGATGCCAGGTGGGGGGCAGGGGGATGGGATCGAGTGCAAAAGGGCGAAGGGAACGTTTGGGGGGTGATGGGTATATGCCACATTTTGATGGGAGTAAGGGTTGCATGAGTGTATTTGTCAAACCTCATTAAACTCTACACTTAATATGGGTGTAAATTATACTTGAATAAAGTTGATTTAAGGAAGTAAAAAAAAAAAAAAAGACCCAGAGGCAGTAAGTTTGGGATTTAAATAGCATGGCCGGGTGACAGAAACCCAGCTTTCCTCTCTCTTGTTCCTCTGTGTTTATATCTTTCTTCCAGGCCGAAGGAAGAAGAAGGGGGTGGGGGAGGGGGGACCATCCCCTCCCTCCAGGGTGACTTCCAGGCAGCACTTCTGCTTGCATCCCATTGGCCAGCACTTCCTCACATGGCCACAGCTTCCTGTAAGGAGGGCTGGGAAATGGGAAGTGCACACTCCTTCCGCTGGGATCTTTACGGCGCCAGGTAACAGGCTTCTGTTACTAAGGCACAGGACGGGAATGGCTGTTGGGGAAGGCCCTTCTCACGATATCTCGAAAAGATTTCCTTGAAAAAAGTGGTTGAACTAAAATGAAGTTGTGTGCTTAAAAGGAAAAATGTGCTTAAAAAGGGAAAATGAAATACGGGGACGTATCTGAGTGCCCTCCCAGGGGTGCTGCAGGATACGAAGCGGCTCGGCCCTGGACCCTCACTCTTGGCGCAGATCGAGGGCCTGCAAAGATGTAACATCCAACCTAAAGATCCTTTTCTTAGTGTATTTGTGGTTGCCTCAGGGCTCGAGGTGGGGGTGCCAGCTAAAAGGGAACAGGGTTTCATTTTCTGGTGATGAAAATGTTCTAAAATTGATTGTGGTCACGGTTGCGCAACTCTGAATTATAAAAGATCGTTGAATTATGCCCTTTAAATGGGTGGGATAATGGTATGTGAATTATAGCTCAGTAAAGCTGTTACCAAAAAAAAAATTGCTTCATTTTTTGGTATCCTTTTGGCGGGTCAACTGAGATTGCTGTCCCATGCTTTTGCCTGCTCTGGACCCCCGGCTGGGACATTTTCCCCCACTCCCTGCCTGGAAAGCCGCTGAGCCTGCAGTCTTTCCTCCCAAGCCCAGCTTCATGACCAGCCTTATCCTCCTGAATTCAAACCAAGTGGAAAAGTAAATAGAAGCTCTACAATTGTATTAGTCAGCCAAAGGGGTGCTGAGGCAAAATACCAGAAATCCATTGGTTTTTATAAAGGGTATTTATTTGGGGTAGGAGCTTACAGATACCAGGCCATAAAGCACAAGTTACTTCCCTCACCAAAGCCTATTTTCGTGTGTTGGAGTAAGATGGCTGCCGACGTCTGTGAGGGTTCAGGCTTCCTGGGTTCCTCACTTCCTGGGGCTGGCTTCTGTTTCCTCTGTGAGTTTACTTCCCAGGATTCCAGCTTAAGGCTTCAGCATCAAACTCCAACATCAAAACTCCAACATCTAAAACCCTCAGCTCTGTCCTTTACCATGCCTTTTATCTGTGAGTCCCTACCCCTTGGAGACTCAATGCCCTAATGATGTGGCCCAATCAAAGCTCCAATCATAACTGAATCACACCTAGGTACAAACCTGATTACAAACATAATCTATTTTTGGAATTCATAACCATATCAAACTGCTGCAACAATTAAAAAGCTAACAAACAAAATCCTGACTTTATAGAAAGCCCTATTTAGCCCAATCTGTCTGCACACCATTGTCATCCCTCAAGGACCTGTCTGGTGGGGCCTCCATGGCCACAGGCAGATTGGAAACAACTGTTCCCATTGCCCAATGTAGGGTTGTCAAACAAACCACCTGTCTTTACTTAAAATTTTAATATTTTGCTCATCATGGATTTTTATCCTCATTTTAATTTTTAAAAAACATTACATTAAAATATGATTTATTTTGATTACTGAGGTTTTTTTAGCTCCCCTTCAAATTTTGCACTTGAGATGAGAGCCTCACTCTTTCCCAGCTGCCCCTCTGTACTTAGCCGTGTTTCTAAAATAGTCTTGTCCCATTATTTTGTTGTAATCTGATTATTAGTCTGTGTCCACCATCACCACCATGTCCTGGGGCAGGGACAAGTATTTCTTCATCTATATGCCCAAAGCCTGGACAGGGGCCTACAGAGGACGTGCTCAACAAATACTTGCTGAATTAATGAACTCGTTCCATCCATAATTCTGGATTTTTCTCCCTTCTACAGTAAGAGAACAAAGTCCAAAAAAAGAAATAACCTGTTACATTTTGTTTCACAGGTGAAACTCTTGGGCAGGGGACTGAGGGACTCGGTGGGTCCATGTTATCTGTCAGGGCTAACAATGTTTCCTGACCGAGTCAGAAAACAGTTCCTTTCTATCCCCACAGTCCGTGGAGTTCAGATCCACTGTCCACACAGATTTCCCTGCTTTGATGTTTACCTTCTCCAGACCTCTCGAACGCCACCACTTAGAGGAGCCAGGAGGTACCAGTGGGCTGGGTCTGAAATAGCCCCATCTGTCCCAGTTTACAGGTGGAAGAAGGCGAGAATGTTCTAGAGGCGCAAGCAGGGGCAGCTTCCAGCTGGAATCCAGGTTTCCTGGCCCCCCATGACCCGGCGTGGGTCCCACCCATGCAGTGTGTCTCCCTCAAGCCCCTCCACCTGCCACTGTCCAATGGCACGGAAATACCAGGGCTGCCATCCCATCATTGTCTTCAGGTAGGGGCGGAGTGGGCACTGGCAGGAAAGGAGCCTGAAAGCATTTGTAGGCAGCAAAGCACCTGGTTTCGTGTTTCTCTTTTCGCTGCTGCAGCATGCAAGTGTGGGCTGGGGGAGAGTGTGAAAGCACCAGTTTGAGGGAGGGGGGTATTTTAATGGTTTGGGTTGCTTTCCCACCTCCCCAGGAAGACTCTGACTGTCCTTACTGGTCAGATGAGGCCATCGGCCCAGAGGGACCAGGGACCAGGGTCTGCCCAGGAGTAATTGGGGCTGGAGACCCCATTCTGTAACAACCCCACCCACCACTTCCCCTATCATCTTGGTGATCTAGGCCTGGTCCAGCCATAGCAGCACTGAGACCAAAATGAGCAGCAGCAAAAGGGGAGAGCTTGTTCTCAAGCCCAGCTCTGCACATCCTAGCAGAGGCTCAGGCTGCATGAAAGCCACCCCGAGCCAGGATGGCCTGGGTAAGGACAGAGGCCAAGGCGAACCTTGAGGAGGCAGGAGAGGCTTTGTCCATTTCCACTAAGACCTGGGCTCTGCTTTCACTTCTCTCCTTGGCTCCCAGGGGCCTTGGTGCTCCCTCCCTTCCCTGACAAAGCTGCTCTTGGGAAGGGAATCCATACTGGTGCTTCTCTTTAGGGTAAGAATTTAAGAGATTAGACCCTTCCCTCAGGATTTGCATCCAAGATCATCAATCTTAGGGAAGGCTTTAAGACATTCCGGGGCTTTATGACTTTCTCAGCCATCAGCTCCTCTTGAGGCAGGACCCCCACTACCACCCCTCTCCTGGCCCAAGAGCTCACCTAGCACCTTATTGAAGTTAAGTCTGGTGAGAAATTAGGGCCCACACAAATTAGAGGGGAACCCAGCTGCTGGAAAGTCACCAAGACATGGGAGTGGAAAGCCCCGGGCTCCTGCCTCCCCCTGCAGCCCACTCTGTGGCCACCCACGCAGAAATTCCTTCTGCACCTTGACAAGCTCAGCCTTCCCCGCAAGCCATTCCTCCTGCTGGGGAGGTCATCCTCTCCCTTCACCCACCTTTCCATCCTTTGAAAACTCAGCTCACTTCTCCAAGCCAGCCAGGGCCCTCCTCTACCCAGTCCTCAGTCTCTTGTATGTCCCTTTTGGGTATTCTCAGCACTTGGCACAGGGCTTTACAAAGACTGGTTGCTTGCTGCATCTCCCCACCTGGGGGCTTACTGGGGTGGGGGCTGGGGGACAGTTGCTTTAGCCCCAGCCCAGGAAACCTGCTGTGGGAGAGAAAGGTAGGGTGGGCTGGAGGGAGGGACGGGCCTCACCAGACCCCACAAGGTGGGCAGTGAGTTGCCTTCAGGGAGCACGACAGGACCCGTGGGGCAGCAGCGGGGCCTGGGGCATGGGGCCTGGGGCGTGGGGTGGTGCACCAGTCGGGGGCCAGGATGACTCAGCCCTGGAGCAGACTTCCTGCCTGGAGCGGCCGCCACTTCCGCCCTGCCAGCTGGCTGGCCGCTTCCCCGGCCTGGGCCCGGGTTTCTGAGACTCCAGCCCTGGATGAGGGGTTGGGACCGTCAGACTCGAGCTCCAGGCAAACCACCTTTTCCAGGCGGGTGGCCGGGGCCTGTCGCCCCACCTCTCTGAGAAGCGGGTGTTGGAACTCCACCCCCCCCCCCCAAAAAAGATGTTTCGAGAAGGAAATGAAGTGACCTCTCCCCTGACCTTCCTGTCCCTTCTCTGCAGGTGCCCCTGCCTCCCCAGTCCTCTGTGGATTGCCCCTGCGGCCGCCCCCGCCAGGCAGGCCCTTGCTGCTCCTCTCCTGGAGAAGGCCTCCTCCTCCACTCGTGGAGAGCTCAGGGGAGGCGCGCCGTGGTGCTTCCTGGTTGCAAGAGGAGAGGGAGTGTCCAGGGGGGCAGACAACTGGGGTTCCCAGTCCAAAGTTCTGCTTCTGCCTTGCAGTGCAACCTCAGGCAGCTCACCTTTACCTTCTGCATTTCTGTTTCCAACTTTCTCAGGTGGATATCACGGCACGGACTTGATTCCCGTGGCTGCTGTGGGCAACAGATGAGTTCACGTGCGGGGAAATGCTTTGAGCAGAAAAGGGGGGATCAGGCGGGCAGCGCCGTGAAGGGGGCTTCCCTGCCGTGTTCCCCAAACCAAAAATCAGGACACTTGGGCCTGACCATGAGAAGGATTTTTAGAACTCAGGCTTGTGCTGGAGAATCCAGGTGCCAGGGCAGCTGCAGGCGCATTGGCCAGGTGTGCATGCAGAGAGGGGGGGCAGGCGCCCCGATAGAGGCCAAGAGGCATCCATTAGTGCCCGGCTCATGGAGCAGAGCCTTCAGGCGGCCCGCAGAATCCATTAGCACCCGCCGGAGAGCACAATGTGGCTTTGTGCTCAGCCTGGCATCTGTGCCACGCGCTGACAAAGAAACCCGCCTGCAGGTCCGTGCTCCCCGCACCTGAGGGCAGAGACGCCCGGGGGGGGGGGGGTTTGACTCTCCCCCATGCCCTTTGACCCATATATGTCAGAGCTCAGAGGTTTGGGAGCCCAGGGTCTTCCTGAAGGGGGTTCTCAGGTGGGCGTACATCTTCTAGTTCTCCATGTTCCCCCTCTGGTGTGGAAGCTCCAACGTCAGTCCCCACAAGTCCAGGCCAAGGAGCTGGGCTCCGGGCGCCCTTCCCACGTGCGGCTGAGTCGGGGCCAGCGGCCCTGTCCCCGGCCCCTGGGCAGCCTGTGCTTCCTTCTGTCCCCACCGCACCTTTGCTCCATGACTCTGTCTTTGGCCAGACTCAGTTGGACCAGAGCTGAGGGTGGAGATGGGTCTTAGTCACCTCTACTTCCCTGGTATACTTCAGGGTCCCCACAGTGACAGTCTGAATGAGGTGAAACAGGAAATAAATGTACAGCCTGTTTTATTTATTTACTTTTGTTTGCCAGGAGTTCCCTTTTTTTTTTTTTCATTAAAACTTTTTTTATTGAAGTATATCATATATAAACAATAAGTATATAGTAAAAGTTGACTTAAAAAACAACATGCTTATCATCATACAGGGCTCCCCTGCATCATCCCACCACCAACACCTTGCACTGTTGTGAAACATTTCTTACAAACTATGAAAGAGCATCACCAAAATGTTATTACTAAATATAGCCCATAGCTTACAGTGGGTGTATTTTTCCCTCAGCCCACCCAGTTATTAGCACCTTGTATTAGTATTATGCATTTGTTATAGTTCATGAGAGAATGTTCTCATATTTGTTCTATTAGCCACAGTCCGTCATCCACCACAGCATTGCCTGTGTTATACAGCCCCACGCTTTGTACAATCCATTCAAAGTGTGCACTCAGGACTCTCATTTTCATCATAGATGAAATCATCTGCTGTCATCACCTCAGCCAATTTTAGAACATTTTCATTAATCCAAAAGGAAATTTCCCAGATCCCATTATAGCCCCCTATTGTTGTCCCGTAGAACTGATAAAATATCTTCTTTCCTGTACAACCTGTCTTTTGGCTTTTGGTTTTTGGGTTTTTTGGTTTTTTTTTTAGGTACCGGGGGCCAGGGATTGAACCTGGGACCTTGTATGTGGGAAGCCAGCACTCAACCACTGAGCCACAGCAGCTCCCTGAGTTTTTTGTTTGTTTGTTTTGCTTATTGTTTTGTTTTTGTTTTTACTAGGATGCACCCGGAACTGAACCTGGGGCCTCCCGTGTGGGAAGCAGGTGCTCAACTGCTTGAGCCACATCTGCTTCCCCGTACAACCTGTTTCGAAATGGAAAATGATTTTTTTCCTCCTCATTTCCTTTGCTACACTAAAAGGATCCAACCCCCAGGAGGAACATACCTCCCAGTAGAAAATGAAAAGATTTTTCCCTTACTTCCAGGAAGTATCTGGAAATTAAAGCTAAACTGGCCTTTGCAGAAAGGATGGTGGGCCCTTGGGATCTAATGCGGAGGAAAAACAAGAAGACAGAGCTGTGGGGTGGGAGGATAGGGGATGTGTGGTGGGGCCTCAGGAGGGTGACGGCACAGGCCAGAGGCCTTCCAGCACCCCCGCATGGTGGCTGCTGATCCCACCAGAGGTTCCACTTTGGAGGAACAAGGAGCCGTTGGGGAGGGACAGGGAGTGTCCCTGAGAAGGAGCCCCCAGAAGGACAACAGTGGAGGGTCCAGAAGCCTCCTCAGTGGCTGACCTGGGATTAGCCCTCGCTGAGCAAACCCCTCCTGCTGGACCTGAGAGACCCCTGAGCCGGGCGGGTGCTTCGTGCTGCTCCCCTCGCCAGTGAATCCGTGGGGAGGCGTGGAGATGCTGGCCCAGTGGCCTGGGACACCCCTGCCTCCCCACAGTCCTTCTTTTTTTTTTTTTTTAAAGATTTATTTATTTAATTTCTCTCCCCTTCCCCCTGCCCCAGTTGCAGTTGCCTGTCTCTGTCTATTTGCTGCATGTTCTTCTTTGTCCACTTCTGTTGTCAGCAGCAGGGGCATCTGTGTTTCTTTTTGTTGCGTCATCTTGCTGTGTCAGCTGTCCGTGTGGGCGGCGCCATTCCTGGGCAGGCTGCACTTTCTTTCGCGCTGGGCGGCTCTCCTTACGGGGCGCACTCCTTATGGGTGGGGCTCCCCTACGCGGGGGCACCCCTGCGGGGCAGGGCACTCCTTGCGTGCGTCAGCACTGTACACATGGGTCAAGGAGGCCCGGGGTTTGAACCACAGACCTCCCATGTGGTCGACGGACACCCTAACCACTGGGCCAATTCTGCTTCCCTCCCCAGCCCTTCTTCCTCACTCCTCTGCTCCACCCTTTCCCAGGCCACGGAGTGGAGTCTGCTACGGGGGCCTGCCTTGCCTGAGAATGGGGAGAAGAAGCCACGGCCAGGCCTTCCCACGCTGAGCCCGTGCACCCAGCACAGCCTCCCCCGCCCGCGAGCCTGACTCGGTCCCTCGTTCCAGAATGTTCAGGACCAGGTGCCAAGGACGAGCTGCGGAGGAAGCAGAGATGAGCTGGTCTCAGCCGCCTGTCCTGGGTTCCTCTCAGAGCCCTGGCCACCTGCCTGCTCCTCTCCCGTCCTGCCCCACGTGCGCCAGCGCCTTCGGCCTCGGCTGGAACCCCCGCCCCCAGCACACGTGGCCGGCCTCCTGCGGGGCCAGAGGGAGGCCCAGAAGGGCAGGGAGTTGGCTCCCACCGATGGGAAGGGGCCGTGTTACTTCCTTGTAGCCCTTCCAGAGGAGTCCCCTGGGCCCCGTGTGGCCGAGGCGGGCCCGGGGGTGCCCCTTGAAAACCCTGTGGGAAGCTGGAGTCAGCGTGGCGAGAACCACAAAACAGGCGCCGTCATGGCCCTGGGCTTTCACTTCTCAAATAAGGAGTCGCCCTTTCACCTTCGCCTCGTGCCCTGATTTCGAGAGGGCTGGGGCTGACACGCACCCTGTCTTGGTTCTTGCGCTGTTGCGTGGGGGTGGGGGGAATCAGCAGAGAATTATAACACTGCGCTGCATGTGCGCCAGAATAAGTCCCGAGTGCGAGGAGGTTTGCCTAGGAGGGGGCAGGGGACTGGCAGGCGGTGTCAGGGTCAGCAGTGACAACAGCTCCGCTTCAGGTCAGGTGCGATTTCAGCATGTGGAGGAGACTGGATGGGGAGGCTTGGGGTGGGCTCAGGAATGCAAGAGCCTGAGAAAGATCAAGCAGGTAGGAAAAAGTGGGGCCATCTGTGTTTGGAAGCCAGGATTTGTGAGGCGGCAGTTTGGGAAAATAAAGCAAGGGAATTAATATGGGGTAATGGGGTCAGAACATCAGACCAAGAAGCCTCTTAGAGACCGCTGTGCTGGTTTGAGCCTTTTGTGGACCCCAGAAAATCCTGTTCTTACAGAGAACCCGTTCCTGTGCCTGTAAATCCACTGTAGATCTTTTGGTTAGATCCCTTCTGTTAAGTGCCTTTGATTAGATCGTGGGACCTAGGGTAGGTCTTAATCCTCTTCCTGGACTCCTTTATAAATGACGGTCTGAATGCAGAGACACACAGAGAAAGCCCGAGAGGCTGCGAGAGGCCTGGAGGAGGTGGAGCGGGAGAGGAAGGCAGACCTTGGCAGAGGCCGGCTCCATTGTGCCTTGCCACGTGGCAGGAGTCCAGAATCTGCCAGCAGCCGACCTTTGGTGAGACAGCATCTCTGATGATGCTTTGATCTGGACATGGTCACAGCCTCGGAACTGTAAGTTTTTACCCTAAAAAATTTCCATTATAAAAGCCAACCCAGTTCTGGTATTTTGCATTGGAGGCCATCAGCAAACTAAGACATGGCTTAGGGCAAATGCCCCCACTTATTAGATGGGGAGACCAGGGCCCCCAGGGATTAGATATCTTACCCGTAATTAGGGGAAGAAAAAAGCTGGAGCCACATGGAGGATGCAATGAGAGCAGGGGCTGGAGTCGAGGGAACTGGGGTGGGCACAGGAAGAGGCAACTTGGGTGAAAGCCAGCTGGAGGTGGGATGTGAAGTCTTTTCAACACTAACTGCAGAGGACACACTTCTTCCTGAAGGAAACAGGGAAACTCTGGAGGGCTATGGGCAGGGATGTGGGGACCAGAACTTTCTTTAGGGGACATGGACTGGAAGTGGGGTGAGCCTGGAGGTCACAGGTGAGCCAGACCAGTATGAGTCCAGGTATATGGCAAGGCTGGCTGGAACGCAGGCGTTGTAGAAAGAATGGGGGGACATTGTGGGGACAGCATCACAGAGCTTGTTCACTTGGTGACATTGGGCACTGAGCAGAAGAGAAGAGGTAAAGATGGTGGAGAACTTTCCAAGGGAGGGACTGCGAGGAAGCTGGGCTAACAGATAAGACAGGAGCTCCGGAGAAGGCCTCTATGTGCAGGGAGGAGTCAAGGAATGATCATAATAGCTGACAGGTAAGTACATTCTAGGTTCGAGGCAATGTTCTAAATACATTGCTAGGTTATTGAATCCCTTCAACAGCCCTGTGAGATATTTCCTTTTATTCTCCCCACTTTACAGAGGAGGATACTGAGGCACAAAGAGTTTAGTGAACTTGTCCAAGTAGCAAGCCCAAGAATGGAGCCCATGGAGTCTGATTCAAGAGTCTGGGCCCTTGACCACTACACTGCCCAGTCAAAGGGAGGATGGAGCTGGAAGGCCAGGCCAGGGCTTTAGCGCTTGCCTTACAAAGGATGGAGGCTTGCAGGGTCTGGGCAGTGGCAGTGCCAGAAGGCAGGTGAACCTGCAGTTCTGGGCCAAGCAGACTTTTGAGGGGATAGATGGGGTCAAGGAGAGTATTGTGGGTTCAAGTGCATTCCCCAGAAAGACATGTTCAAGAGCTAGCCCACAGTCCCATGAGTGTGAACTTACATGTAAACAGGATCTTTGAAGATGTGATTAGTTAGGACGAGGCTAAACAGGATGAGGGTGGGTCCTCATCCAATATGACTGGTGTCCTTATAAGGAGAGGAAATTTGGACACAGAGCAATGGCCACATGACAGAGGCACAGGATGGCTTGTGCCCTGGATTGTCGGCCAGACCCACCAGAACTCCACAGGCTTCAGAGGAAGCATGACCCTGCTGACACCTTGACTTGGGTGTTTGAGAGTCCAGAACCATGAGACAATAAATTTTTTTTGTTCAAGCCAAATCATCTATGGTATTTTGTGACAGCAGTCCTGGCACACTAAGACCTAGAGACTTGGGACTTTGGAGTTTACCCTGCAAATCCATAACTAGTCTTTCATTTGATTTCACTAACAATCCCCTGAGTTGGGCAAGATGCAAAGGCATTATTTTGTTCATTGGCAACCCCCTTCTTCCCCACCTGCCTTAGTTTGCCAAAGCTGCCAGTGCACAAATATCATAATAGGTTGGCTTTCATAATGGGGACTTATTAGGGTAAAAGCTTACAGTTCCAAGGCTGTGAAAATGTCCAAATCAAGGCATCCTCAGAGATGCTCTCTCACCAAAGTTAGGCTGCTGACTGGGTCCTGGACTCCTGCACATGGCAAAGCAAAATGGTGGCCTTCCCTTGCTTTGGGCCTACTCTGCTGATGCCAGCCTCCAACTCCTCCTTCAGCCTCTTGGAGTTTCTCTGCCTTCCTGCCGTCCTCTTTCTCACATGGCAGAGTTAAAATGGCACATGTCTTTATGTGTTTCTGCTTTCAGTTCTCAATTTCTGTGACTCCAGGGAAGCATGAAGACCTAACCTTGGTCACACTTGACCAGCATAGTCCAATCAAAGACCCTAAAGTGATTTAATCAAAAGTTATCTAATTAAAGGTCCCTCATTGGAATCTAATAAAAAGGCCCAATCTGCACTGCATTTCTAGGCACAGGAATGGGTTAGCTTAAGAACGTAATTTTCTGGGGTCCAAAAAAGACAAACCAGGACACCACCCAAAGATATTCATGCGGCTGACCCATTCAGTGCTTTGGATTCCCAGTCCTTCTGCTTCCCAGTCCTTCCGCCTCCCTTGGCCGTGCCTCCTCCGTCCATCTCAGTCATCCACTCTCCCCCGGCTGAGTCTAGACCTGGCCAACACCTGCCACTGGTCACCTCCCAAACCTCAAATTCAGATCACGGCCACTCTGGGCTCACTTTTTCTTTTTCCAGGCTGACTGCCCATCAGCCTGTTTATGGCCTCACGAGGAGCCCCGCCACTGGCCGTCCTCTGGTGCCCTCCCCGCGCAGGCCTTCTGGCCTCCACCGCCATCATGTTCAGAGTCTACAGTCTATGTTTTCAACCACTCTTTGTAGTACTCTCTTGAAGATGCCCTGCAACTCCCATAAACTCCCTATTCCATTCACTTTCCCACTTTCTTAAAAAAGTACTTAGAACCTTCTCTACTACTATGAAATCCTCTGACCCATTTTGTAAAAACCTCTCATTCTCAGCAAATGACCTTGAGACTCTTCACAAAATAGAAGCCATCAGACCAAAAGCCTTTTTAACTTCCCGCCACCATATCTACAAACCTGAGCCGTTCCTCTCCTCCAGCCCTTCTGGAGAAGAGGAGGAATGGAAATTGTTTCTGTCTGGCTCTTTTATTTTTTTTCCCTAAGATTGATTATTTATTTCTCTCCCCACTCCCCACCCCCCCATGGCCCCTGTTGTCTGCTCTCTGTGTCCATTCACTGTGTGTTCTTCTGTGTCCGCTTGCATTCTTGTCAGGCAACACACAGGAATCTGTGTCTCTTTTCGTTGCGTCATCTTGCTGCATCAGCTTTCCCTGTATGCAGCGCCACTCCTGGGCCGGCTGCACTTTTTTTGCACGGGGTGACTCTCCTTGTGGGGTGCGCTCCTTGCGTGTGGACACCCCTGCATGGCACTGCAGTCCTTGTGTGCATCAGCACTGCATGTGGGCCAGCAGCTCACCACACAGGTCAGGAGGCCCTGGGTTTGAACCCTGGACCTCCCATGTGGTAGGCGGATGCTCTATCAGTTGAGCCAAATCCACTTCCCTGCTTGTATTTTCATTAGGTGGCTCCGGGAACTGATCCTGGGACCTTCCAGAGTGGGAGAGAGGTGATTACTCTCTTGCACCACCTCATCTCCCTATTCTGCTATGTCTTCTTATTTTTCTCTCCTTTGTCTCTTGTTGTGTCACCTTGCTGCGCCAGCTTCTCACGTTGGCCAGCACTCCTGAACAGAGCCACATTCCTGCATGGGCTAGCACTCCGTGTGGGCCAGCTCACCGCATGGGCCAGCTTGCCCTAACCAGGAGGCAGGCCCTGGGCATCGAACCCTGGACCTCCTATATGGTAGACAGGAGCCCGATTGGTTGAGGCACATCTGTTTCCCTCCTCTAGCTCTTAAAGACAATTCCCTCCACCTGTGCTTTGGGCAACTCCCCTCCCCCCATCCATTTTCTCAGGAATTTGAAACCAGTAATTAGCCCCCTTTCTCTTTGACTTTGGCGCATCTCATTAAAGTTTAAACATACTATTTCCATTATCATTTTCTTCCTTAGTAATGGAAACTGGGTGTGGTGGCTTGGAGCTATGAACCCCAGGAAAACATGTTCTTAATCTTATTTCATCCTGTGGGTGTGACCTCATTGTAAATAGCATCTTTTGATGGGGTTATTTTTAGTTAAGTTGTGGCTGAATGAATCAGGGTGAGTTTTAATACTATAACTAGAGGCTTTATGGAAAGGCCACAGAGAGAAAACCACAGGAGAATCTAGAAGTCAGAAGTCAATGGAACACCAACAAAAAAGAAGACACTGCATTGCCTTGCAGCAATGTCCAGCAGCCCAGGGCTCCAATGACCACCTTTAGGCCAGCAGCTTCTCACTTATGACTCTGGCCTTGACCTGACTCCAGCCTCAACGTTTCCACGTAGCTGTCGCATAGACATCTCAAACTGAGTATGAGCTTCCTTCACAAAGCCACTTCTCCTTTAGTGTTTTTCTGTCTTGGGGGTACCATCTGCCTGTCAATGCATGCGTGAAAGTTAGGAGTCTTTGGTGATATGTCCCTCTCTCTCCCCTCTTACATCCACTCCACCACCAAGTCCTCATGGTCCTGCCTCCCAAATATTCCTCACATCCGCCTGCTTCTCTCCATCTCCTTGACTGCTGCCGTCATCTCTCACTTGGCCTACAGGAGGATTTGTTTCTGGTTCCAGTATTTTCTCTCACCACACTGTGGTCCTAATCAGCTCTTAGATCACAAATCAGATCACGTCACCACCTGCTTAAAACCCTTCATAACTGCCCATTGCTCTTAGGAAGGACGTCCACAAGGCTCATAGGAACACCCATGGCTGACCTCACCAGCCTCATCGCCCCCTCTCTTCCCTCTCTCTGGCATGGCAGTGCCCACACTGGCTTGTCTTTCTGGCCCCTGTATTCAGGACCAGAGTTTCCAGATACCTCCTTGTCTTTGCCTGAGTTACCGTGGGCCCTACTCTCCTGTCTAGTTCCATTTTCTTCTTCAGGACCCAAATTAGATGTCACTGCTTCAGTGAAGCCTGCCAGGAACCCCAGCCCATTAGGCAAGATTCCCTTCTATGTGCCAGTGATGCCCTGCACCACTGTGATCCACTAGTAAGGCGTGTGCTTATCTGATTAATATCTGTCTCTCCCATCAATTTTGTTGAGTGAGGACAGTGCCTAGAACAATGCCTGGCACACAATAGGTGCTTAATAAAAGCTTGCTGAATGCATGAAAGCACATATTTATTTGTGGGAAAACAGAGAGGAAGGGTTAGCCTGAGGTCCCACAGTGACAGGGCAGAGATTGGGTCCAGATCTCTTCACAGGTCCTCGGGCTGCCTCTGTCACAGCAAGAGGGTCTGCGTGAGGCGGTGAGAGCAGAAGGGGAGAGAGGAGGGTGGGTGCGTGGTGGGAAGGGACCGAGGAGAGCAGGGAGGCTGGGGGAAGCCGGCCCCTGGCTCCCGCGGTGGGTGGTGCCATTTGCTGAGGAGGCACTGAAGGGGTGAGGGGCTGTGAGGCAGAGGGCTTCGTGGCTAGAGCTGTGGGCATCCTCAGGCACCCCCTCCCCCCACGGGACGACATCGGGAACTGGGTCCGGTGAGGAGATTTGGGGGTGGAGGACAAGAAGTGATGAGGAAAAAAGCACCAGGGGGCTGGGGAGAAAAGCAAAGGCTAAGACCCCGAGGGTGGCAAGCAACCCTCTACCTGCTGGGGCTGGGGGGATCGTCAGGCCCTTTCCCAACCTTTTCTTTTGTAGTTGATGAAGACTTAAAGGAGCAAACGTGCAGTTCTTTTCAAGCAGGCAGCTGAACCAAAGGGGCAGGTGGGGACAGCGGCAGAAACAGAAAACACCTCTCGGCAGGAACCCTCTTACTTCTACTCTGCTGTATACGTTTACCCTTTGAAGCCACTTCAGGACCTGAACCTAGATTAGGCCAAAAACAACACAAATGTGGGATGAATATCAAAGGATTTATAATGGGCTCCCTAAGGTGTGATGTACCTAATAGGATACTGAAAGTGTGATTCAGAATTTTTAAAGTTTGATTTATATACAGCTTTCAGGATCCTGATGATGGCACAAAATAGAGTTCAATTGTATTTATGAAATTCCACCAAAAACCCACTCTTTTTCTCAAGTTGTTGGGACTGGTATTGGCTTAGCTTATCAAAAAGTTAGCCAGAGGAGAAATTTTTACAAAATAGTCAAACATATCTTAAAATTTTTATTTTTAACTGAAAACATACAAAAGTATATTCATAAGTGAAACTTTTTTTAAAATTAGGTAAGTTGTGGATTTATGGAAAACCGTGCATAAAATACAGGGTTCCCATGTACCATTCTATAATTAACATCTTGCATTAGTGTGGTACCTTTCTTACCTCTGATGAAAGCACATTTTTATTTATTGTACTATTAACTATAGTCTATGGTTTGGCTTAGGATTCACTAGCTAAGTTGTACAGTTCCATGGATTTAAAAAAATTTATTCTAGTAACACACATAAAACCTAAAATTCCCTTTTAACCTCATTCAAATATATAATTCAGTACTGTTAAATACATTCACAGTGATGTGTTACCATCACCACCATTCCTTACCAAAACTTTCCCATAATTTCAAATAGAAACTCTACAAATTTATGCCTCAACTCCCTATTCCCTACCCCCACTCTGGCCCCTTGTGATCAGTTTGCTTATTCTAATTATTTCATATCAGAGAGGTCATATCTGACCTTTAAAAGAAGTACCAGAGCTTGAACCCAGGGCCTTGTACGTGCTCAGTCACTGGGTTACTGCATGAGCTTCAATATTTGTCCTTTTATGTCTGGCTTATTTCACTCAACATGATGTCGTCAAGGGCCATTCATATTGTTGCATGTATCAGGATTTCATTCCTTTTTATGACTGATAATATTTCATTGTCTGCGTATACCACATTTTATTTATTCATTCACTGGGTGTTGGACACTTAGGCTGCTTCCATTTTTTGCCAACTGTGAATAATGCTGCTATGAACGTTGGTGTGTATGTATCAGTTCAGGTCCCTGATTTCATTTCATAATGGGATTGCCCGGTCATGTGGTAGTTCTACACGTCCCTTCCTGAAGAACTGTCAAATTGTTTTCCACAGCAGCTACACCATTTTACATTTCCACCTGCAATAAATGAGTGTTGCTATTTCTCCACATCCTCTCCAACACTTGTAATTTTCTGTTTTGTTTTTTTAATAGTAGCCATTCTAGTGGGTGTCAAATGGTGTCTCTTTGTGGTTTTGATTTGCATATCTTTAATGGCTAATGATGTTGCACATATTTTCATGTACTTTTTGGTCATTTTCATATCTTCTTTGAAGAAATGTCTATTACAGATGAACCAATGGAACTGAAATGAGAACTCAGAAACAGACCCTTGTCAGGTGATTTTTTTTAAAAGGAGGTATTGGGAATTGACCCTTGTACGTGGGAGGCAGGTGCTCAACCACTGAGCTACATCCACTCTCCCTCTTATCAAGTGACTTTTCACAAACCTGTTAAGCCCACCCAGATGGACCAGAACAGTCTATCCAACAATGTTGTTTGGAGAACTGGATCTCCATATCTAAAAGAAAGAAAGAGGACCCCTATCTTACACCTTATACAAAAATTAACTCAAAATGGATCAAAGACCTAAATATAAAACTCCTAGAAGAAAATGTAGGAAAACATTTTCAAAATCTTGTAGGCAATTAAAAAAAAAAATCTTACATCCAAAGCAAGATCAACAAAAGAAAAAATAGAGAAATGGGATCTCTTCAAAATTAAACACTTTTGTTCTTCCAGAGACTTTGTCAAGAAAGTAAAAAGGGGAAACGGACTTTGGCCCAGTGGTTAGGGCGTCCGTCTACCACTTGGGAGGTCTGCGGTTCAAGCCCCGGGCCTCCTTGACCGGTGTGGAGCTGGCCATGTGCAGCGCTGATGCGCGCAAGGAGTGCCGTGCCGCGCAAGGGTGTCCTCCGCGTGGGGGAGCCCCACGGGCAAGGAGTGCGCCCGTGAGGAAAGCCGCCCCGCGTGAAAAGAAAGAGCAGCCTGCCCAGGAATGGCGCCGCCCACACTTCCCGTGCCGCTGACGACAACAGAAGCGGACAAAGAAACAAGACGCAGCAAATAGACACCAAGAACAGACAACCAGGGAGGGGGGGAAATTAAAATAAATAAATAAATCTTTAAAAAAAAAAAAAAGAAAGTAAAAAGGCAGCCTACTAATGGGAGAAAATAATTTGAAACCACATATCCAATAAGGGTTTTATATCCATGTTCTATAAAGAGATATCATACAACTAAACAATAAAAAGACAAGTAACCCAACTGAAAAATGAGCACAAGACTTGAATAGACATTTCCCCAAAGAGGAAACACAAATGGCCAAAAAGCACATGAAAAATTGCTCAACATCACGTTATTAGAAAAATGCAATCAAAACTACAAAGAGATACTGTTTTACACCTTATCAAATGGCCAGTATTTTTTTAATAAAATATAATTTTAATAAAGGTAAGAAATAAAATCGAAACAATGTACATTAATGACTCAAGGATATGCAAATTATTTTAAATTTTTGATTCACAAAAATCTCAGGATTGGGATTACTTAAAAATTTTTTTTATTTAGTTGTCTTTTTTTAACTTTTATAACACTTTTTCTCTGTTTATTTCCTTTAATTTTTATTGGTTCATTTAAGTAAAAAAATTTTTTAAAGATACGTAGATCACAAAAAATGTTACATTAAAAAATATAAGAGGTTTCCATATACCCCCCACTTCCTCTTACTCCACTCCTTCCACGTCAACAACCTCTTTCATCGTTGTGGTACATTCATTGCATTTGGTGAATGCATATTGGAGCTCTGCTGCACCGCATGGATTATAGTTTGCACTGTAGTTTACACTCTCCCCCGGTACATTCAATGGGTTATGACAGGATATGTAATGTCCAGCATCTGTCCCTGCAATGTCATTTAGGACAAATCCAAGTCCGAAAATGCCCCCACATCACATCTCCTCTTCCCTCTCCCTGTCCTCAGCAACTACTATGGCCACTGTCTCCACATCAATGATACAATTTCTTCCATTGCTAGAGTCACAATTGTTTTATAGTAGAATACCAGTAAGTCCACTGTAATCCACATTTTATTCCTCCATCCTGTGGACCCTGGGATGGTGATTCCACTCCACCTCGAAACCAAGAGGTGGCTTAGATCCCACATGGTTAATGGATGCGATTCTCCTGCTTGCAGTTGTAGGCACTCTCAGTTCCCTGGTTTGGTGGTTGACCATCTTCACCTTTTTGAAAAAAGATATTGAATGGCCATTATTAAAAACAAAAACACAAACCCAGAAAACTACAAATACTGGGAAAAATGTGGAGAAACAGGAACACTCCTCCACTGTTGTTGGGAATGCAGAATGGTGCAACCTCTGTGGAAGACAGTTTGGCAGTACTTCAAGAAGCTGAATGTAGAACTGCCGTATGATCCTATTCAGAAGAACTAAAAGCAAGGATGTGAACTGATGTTCATATACCGATGTTCATAGCAGCATAATTCACAATTGCTAAAATATGGAACCAGCCCAAGCATCCATCAACTGATGAATGGATAATCAAAATGTGGTATAAACACTCTATATTAGTCAGCCAAAGGGGTGCTGATGCAAAAGAACAGAAATCAGTTGGTTTTTATAAAGGGTATTTATTTGGGGAAGGAGCTTACAGATACCAGGCCATAAGGCATAGGTTACTTCCCTCACCAAAGTCTATTTTCACATATTGGAGCAAGATGGCTGCTTGTGTCTGTGAGGATTCAGCCTTCCTGGGTTCCTCTGGGCTCAGCTCCTCTGTTTTCTCCACAAGGTCAGCTGTAGACTATGAGGCTCTCTAGGCTTTGCCTCTCTTGACAAGGTCAGCTGTAGACTATCTATCAGGCAAACGGCTCTGTCTCTCTCTATGGGGCTCCAGCTTCGGCATCAAACTCCAACATTAAAACTCCAGCATTAAAAGCCTCAACTCTGGCCTTTTATCTGTGAGTCCCCACCCCTTGGAGGGATGCCCTAATCATGTAACCCAATCAAAGCCCAAATCATAACTTAATCATGCCCGGGTTCAGACCAGTTTACAAACATAATCCAATATCTATTTTTGAAATTAATAACTATGTCAAACTGCTACACACTCAATGGAATACTATTTAGCTGTAAGATAAAATGAAATCAGGGAGCATATTACAACATGGATGAACCTAGAAGGTATTATACTGAGTGCCAGACACAAAAGGGCAAATATTGTATGGTCTCACTAATATGAACTAAATATGATGAGTCAACTCACAGAGGTAAACGCTATAGTATAGGTTACTAGGAAATAGAAAGTGGGTTGAGAATAGGAGATGATGCTTAATGCATGTAGCATTATTAAAAAGGTTAATTGTAAAAGTGTGGAAATGAATGGAATTGAAAATAACATACTATAATGAATATAACCAACACTGCTGATTTATAAATGTGATCATGGCTGAAAGGAGTAGTATTGTGGAAGTAAATATCAATTGAAAGGAAACTAGAATAATTTAGAGTATGTATAAATAGTGATTTCAGTAGTGGATAAAGGTTGCGGTTAAAAGTATAAAATAAGAATGCTCTTCTTTTACAAAGTGCTAAGAATATGGTGATACATGGGAAAATTACAACTAATGTAACTTATGAACAATAAAATATTGTAATATTTTACAACAATGGCAAGAAGATATTTTTTCAATACAATATCAACCTTATACAACCCCTTAACAAAGGGGGTGGTTTTAAGAGGGTATGGGAGTTTTCCTTTTGGAGTAATGAAAATTTTCTAAAATGGACTGAAGGTAGTGATAGCACAGCCCTGTGATGTAAATGAAAGCCACTGAGTGCACACTTGGAGTGGTTTGTGCAAAGCATGGGACTGTATAACACAGGGAATTGAGTGATGGATGATGGACTGTGGTTAACAGGGCAAATATGAGAACATTCTTTTATAGACTATAACTAACATACAATACTATTATAATTGGGTAGGTTGGGGAAAAAATGCACCAAATGTAAGATAAAGGCTATAGTTAGTAGACATATTTTGATGATGCCCTTTTATAGTTTATAACAAATATTTAGCAACAATAAAAGGTGGTAGTGGGGTGATATATGGGAAACCCTGTATGATGATACATGTGTTTGTTTTATAAGTTCACAACTTTTTCTATACACTTATTGTTTATGTATATTCATGTATGAATAATATACTTCAATAAAAATTTTAAATTAAATAAAACAAAAAACACTAAACATTTTTAAAAAAGAACATATTGAAAACTTAAAGACATTGTCAATGACCTCAAGACAGGTTCCATTTAATTATGTGATGTCACACAAAAAAAGACAGTTGTAATTCTTCCTTCCCAATCTGTATACCTTGCATTTATTTCCTTTTCTTGTCTTATTGCAGTAGCTAGGCATGCTACTGTGATATTCAATGAGTGGTGAGAGGGGATATCTTGTCCTGTTCCTGATTCTAAGGGAGAAATATCTAGTTTCTCACCATTAAGTTTAATATGTTCAGTGTAGGTTTTTTGTAGATGTTCTTTATCAAATTGAGGAAGTTTCCCTCTATTCCTAACTTGCTGAGAGTTTTTATCATGAATGAGTGTTAGATTTTGTCGACTGTTTTTTCTGCATTTATTGATGTGCTCATAGTCTTTTCTTCTTCAGCCTGTTGATGTGTGGATTACATTAATTGATATTCAGATGCTGAACCAGCCTTGCATACTTGGAATAAATCCCACTAGGTTGTGGTACATAATTCTTTTATACATTATTGGATTCAATTTGCTAATATTCTTTTGAAGATTTTTGCCTCTACGTTCATGAGAGATATTGGTCTGTAATCTTGTGTCTTGTAAAATCTTTGTCTCCTTTTGGTATTAGGGAAATACTGACTTTATAAAATGAGTTAGAAAGTATTCCTTCTGCTTCTGTTTTCCAGAAAAGGTTGTAGATAATTGGTATCTTTTTTTTTTAAAGGTTTGGTAGAATTCACCAGTGAAGTCATCTGGGTATGGTGCTCTGTTTTGAAAGGTTATTGTTACTTCAATTCCTTTAATATATAGGCCTATTCAGAGCTATTTCTTCTTGTGCAAATTTTGATAAATTGTGCTTTTTCAAGGAAATAGTCTACTTCATCTAAGTAACTGAATTTGTGAGCTCAAATAATTCCTTAATTATCCTTTTTATGTCCATGGGAACAGTAGTGGTAGTCTCTCTTCCATTTCTGATATTAGTAATTTGTGTCTCTTCTCTTTTTTTCTTGGTTAGCCTGTTTAGAAGTTTATCAGTTTTAGTGATCTTTTCTTTTTTTTTTTTTTCTATGAATCTTTTTACTGGTGTATTTTCCATGTGTGCTAGTTATCTATTGCTGTGTAACAATTGCTTTAGTATCATGTGCCTTAAAACAACAATTATAATTTACTATCTCTCACATTTTCTGTGGATCAGGAATTTGGGAGCAACTGGACAGTTCTGCTCACGAGGTTGCATTGAGATGCCAACTGGCCCTGCCCTCATCTGAAGGATTGTCTGAGGCTAGAGAATCACTTACAAATGGGCTCACTTAGAGAGTGGGCAAGTTGGTGCCACCTGGTGGCAGGAGGCCTCAATGCTCCCAGGAGCCACTCCCCAGAGCTGCTGGAGCCCATGGTTTGAGGGCTGGCTCCCACCACAGCAAGTGAGCCAAGAGAGCAAGACAGAAGCTGCAATGTCTTTTTTTTTTTCTTTTTTTAAATGAATGAAGAATGCATTATTTTACTCAGTTTGCAAAACTAAGCAACATACCAGATTCATACCCCAATAGATGAAACTTGTGTTTTAACATTGTTTTCAAGTCAATACAAGTGCATAGAAGTGAATGAAGCATGCGTTTTACTCAGTTTGTGAAATTAAGCAACATACCAGCCTGTAATGCCTTTTATGACTTAGCCTCAGGGACACATGTTTTCACTTACATTATATTTGGTGACCAGTCTTGATTCAGTGTGGGAGAGGACTTCACAAGCACATGGCTGCTGAGAGGTGAGAATCACCAGGATACATCCTGGAGACTGGCTCTCACATCAAGCTTCTTTCAAGAGCAGTTTTTTTTTTAAAGCAACTCACCTTTAATGAATCTTTTCAGGGCATTTAATTTAGTGTTCATAGAAACAACTCTCTTTTTGTGTTCATATTTTATCATCTTATAAATATTTAATGACACAGTGTCATGGTAATAACAAGCATAACTAACATAAGTGGATTTGAGAACATGATCTGCTGGCTGTACAGATACCACCAGCTGTAGGAGCCCCAGTGCGTGGGCATGGCAGGGAGAAACTCCCAGCCAGGAGCAGTAGACACGCCATGGGCCTTGTTGGGGACTGCAGAGGATCAGGTGCACGGAGTCAGTTAAGAGAGCGTGGGTGCAGTGAAGCCTCTCCTACCACCCTGCATAGGACTGAAGAGTCAACATCCCAGACTGACTGTTTACTTCTTCCGTGAACCGTGGAGCTGCCCAAAGTATGTGTGTTCAGGCCAAGAAAGCTCTTGTTCATTCCAATCAGCCTTTCCTGGAGGACTGCAGATAGATCCAGGAGCTGATGGTGTCAGACGGCCCAGCGAGGAGACCTCACAGCTAAGAGGACATTTCAACACACGTGCCCGCTGAGAAGGAGGGAAGTCCGGGAGGCATGGGGCTTGGGGCAGGGGTGAAGGCATCCGCTCCCAGCTGGGAGAGCCAGGTGGGCTTCCAAGAGCAGGCACTGCCCAAGCTGAGTCCTGGGGCAGAACGGGGGGTTCTTCCAGGCAGAGTGAGGACGAGATGGCAAGGTGGGATCTGTAGGCGCAAGGGGAGGGAAGGAGGAGTATGGCAAGCCCAAGTGTGCGACGAGGGTCAGAGGCAGGAGACGCCCGTCTGGTCTCAGAAGGGGTTCTGGGGTCCTGACTTCTCACTTCTCAGGGCCTCAGGGCCCACCGAGATGGAGAGCTGGGTTAGGGGTCTTAGGGACCTACGCCCCCCACTGAAGCACGAGCCACCTCAGTCTCTACTAACTCAGAAGGAGCGATTTGGGTGTAAATTTGGGCCTGAGCTTGAAGAATTAAGTCAGCAGGAAAGGATAAAAGGATATTGGGAGAAAAAAAAAAAACTTTAAAACTCAGCCACAACCCCCAGGAGCAAGGAAGAGATTGCACGGCCACTAGGCCTTTTGGAAAATGGGACTCTCCGAAGGACAAAGAGAAGAGTGGGCAGGCAGGGCCCAGTGAGCCCTTCTGCTGCGGGTGCCATGGGGCTGGGGGCAGCTGGTGCTGAGGACAGTGTGGTGGGGAAGTGGCTGCCCTCCAGCGGGGCAGTGCGGAACCCAGCATGGCCCTGGCACCACTTCCTAAGACCATCAGCCCAGCGTATGTGAGGGTCTGGTCCCTGGGGAGGGGGGTTCCCAGAGCCGTTCCCAAGAATCTTTGACATCAGGGCCCTCGGCTCCTCTTGACAGCTTGGCTGCATACGTTTGACTCCACTTCCTAAGAAGAAAAAGGGGGAGATTGCAAAGTGATTTTACATTATTCATACATGAACATACGTAAACAACAAGTGTCTAGTAAAAGTTGTGAACTTATAAAACAAACATGATATCATCATTCAGGGCTCCCATCACCCCACCACCAACACCTTGCATTGCTGTGAAACATTTGTTACAAACCGTGAAAGAGCATTGTCAAAATATTACCACCAATGATAGATAACCCATAGCTTACATTTGGTATATTTTTCCTCCAACCCACCCGATTTTTAATACTCTGTGTTAGTATTATACATTTGTTATAGCGCATGAGAAAACGTTCTCCTATTTGTCCTGTTAGCCACAGCCCGTCATCTACCACGGGATTCCCTGTGTTATACTGTCCCATGCTTTGTCCAGTCTATCCAAAGTGCACACTCAGAGGCTCTCATTTTCATCACAGAGTTGTGCTGTCATTACCTCAGTCAATTTTTAGAATGTTTTCATTACTCCAAAAGGTAAACGCTCCCCAGTAAGCATAAGGGTGCGTGCGATTCGTGTCCATCTTTTGATGTTTTAAACCCTTCACTTCAGCATACACAGAGAACAGTTCAGACCCAGGGCCCAGGCTTGGCGCATCCACTGATTTGCGGACCTCGGGGAGGCAGCTGGGCTCCGGGACAGGTAAAGGCCAACATGGGCACATGAGGGGGCGGAGCCTGGGGGGGGGGCAAATAGAGGGACTCAGGGGTACCAGACAGGTAAGCCCTCAGGGGACACCCATCTGGGGGCGTAGGAGACAATCCATTGGAAGAAAAGATCAGAACTCCTTAGCATTTGCTCTCAACCTTTAAAAATTTCTATTGGGGTGAGAGATCTAGCTCAAGTGGTTGCATACCTGCTTCCCCCGTAGGAGGTCCTGGGTTCAATCCCCAGTACCTCCTAAAAACAGGCAAAGAAGCAAAAAAACCAACTCTCATTGGGAAGCAGATGTAGCTCAGTGGTTGAGCAGCTGCTTCCCATGTACAAGGTCCCGGGTTCAAACCCCAGTACCTCCTAAAAAAAAGTAAAGTTCTATTGGCAGATAGGTTTCATAATTGACATATAGGAATACTCTTATATAATATAAAATGAATAAATATGTTCAAAACATTTAGGAAGAAATAATCGAGGATAGCTCTAACCTTCAGGGCATCATCCTCCAAGTCCCTGGAGCATGGCATTCAAGGCCCTCATGGGAACTTTCCAGCCTCTATGCCTGGGAAGTACCCTCCCTCCTTCCCACTTTCCGGTGGCATCTGAGGGACATGCCCTTCCCTTGGGGTGGAGCTGATAAGCTGCGGTTGCACTGGGGTCAGTGAGAACCACAGCGGGGGAACTGGATGTCCCAGTTTAGATAAGTGCTTCCAAGCTGTCGACAGCGGCAGGGCTGGGCGCACACACGCTTCCTACGCAGTCTGAGACACCAGCTTGGCAAGATCCAGAGGGGGTGTCTGGGGCAGGGCTGCACTGATAAGCCTCCTGGGCTGCCTGAGGTGGGACACCAGCTTCCTCTGGGGCTCCCAGCCCTGGCTCAGCCCGGGTGCTTGGGTGTCTCCCCTGGCTCCCCGAGGTGACTGTGAGTGTAGAGGACTAGTGCGGGGTTGGGCTAAACCAAAGCAGGGGCTGATGGGAAGTGGTAGGATGGTCCGTCCCCCTCCAGGCCCCTCAGGTCTGGTCCCAGCTCTACCCGAGAAAGTTGGCAGGGCTGAGCAGCAGGCAGTGGAACTGCCCTGGCCTGCCCTCTGCTCCCACCTTTCAAACCAAGAGAGCCTCCTGTGGTCGTTTGGAGTTATGTACCCCCAGGAAATACATTCTTAATCTTAAACCATTCCAGTGAGTGAGACCCCAGGGCAAACACAGCCCTACCTCATTTTATTGTCCTTTGATTTATTGCACTTCACAGACACTGTGTTTTTTTACACATCGAAGGCTTGTGACAACCCTGTGTCGAGCAAGTCTGTAGGCACCATTTTTTCCAACAGGATACGCTCACTTTGTGTGTCTGTGTTGCAATTTAATTGTTGTTTTCTTTTAGACATAATGCTATGGCACCCTTAATACACTACAGTATAGTGTAAACATAACTTTTGTATGCCCCCACCCGGAAACCAAAAAATGTGTGTGACTTGCTCTATTGCGATATTCGCTTTATTGTGTTCTGGAGTATCTCCCAGATAGGCCTATGGGACCTTTTGAGGCAGTTACTTCAGCTAAGGTGTGGCCCATATGAATCAGGATGGATCTTAATCCTATTACTGGAGAAGTTATAGAGAAGGTCACAGAAAGAAACTGGAAGTCAACAGAACCCAGAAGATGCTGTCAAGGCCCCAGAACGCCACGGTCTCCTGGGAGAAAGCGTCACCTTCATGAACCTTTGCTTTGAGCTTCTCCTAGCCTCAAACCTGTGAGCCAATAAATTCCCATTGCTCAAGCCAACCCGTTGCATGGTATTTGTTTTAGCAGCTAGGAAACTAGAGCCTGGCTTAAACCTGGCTTGGGGCAGGGGGCACAAGAAATGGGCCTGTCCAGGGAACAGCCTGAGGGTAGGAATGCAAAAGATGGTTTCCTGGGAAGGCACAGCAGAGGGGTGGGGCAGGGGAGAGGAGGGGTGAAAACTTCTTGTCTGCCATTTACACAGAACCCCGGTAGCTTTGGCTTCTTGTTGGTGACATACTTATGACGCCCAGGAAGCCATGAAAAGCAAAATGAAAGGTGATAAAGTCATTATTATTTGCCCAGAGCCCCTCAGCCACAGTTTAAAAGCCATGCTCCCCACCCCGCCCGGCCTCATGTTAGATCTCAGTGGCTCTGAAGTGGGTCTGAATTGGTGTGATGATTAGGCTAATGTGTCAACTCGGCCAGGTAATTGTGCCCAGCTGTTTGGTCAAGCAAGCACTGGGCTAATGTAATACAAAGGCATTTATGGACTTTAGTCACCATTGACTTTACTGCTGTGGTAAATCATAGATAACTGGTTATAATTACATCAATCAGGGAGATTGTCATCAGCAATGCTTTATCCAATCAGTTGAATGCCTTAAAAGGGAAAGTGATTCCAGCCTTGAGGCAGAATTTCCCAGCTCGTCTTTGGACAGCCAACATCTCCCAGAACTCAACACGGCCCTTCACTGGCCTTTCATTGGAGCTCCTGGTTGCAGCCTGCCTGCGGAACCTGGACTTGTGCATCCCCACGGTCGGTGAGAGACTCTGATAAAATCTCTTACTGTTGATAGATATCTCTTATTGATTCTGTTTCCCTAAAACACCCTGACTAATACAATTGGCGTTCCCATTTGGGAGAGGAGGATGGATGCGGAGGTCCAGAGAGATTAAGCAATTTGCTCAAAACCTCTTGGTTGGGAGTGTTAGAACCTGCCCTCAAACCCTGGCCTCTCCGCTCCAAGCTCAGGGCTCTCTCCAAAGTGCTGCGTTACATCAGGGCAGCTCCCAGGTGGTGGCGGGGCTGGCTCCGAGATGATGCACTAGACCAGATTTTGGGCCTCAGGACCCCTTTATGGTCTTAAAAATTATTGCAGACCCCAAAGATATATTATGTACGTGGGTCACATCTGTAGATATTTGCCAGATTAGAAATTAAACCTGAAAATTTAAAGAAATGTTTTTATTAATTCATTTAAAATCATTTAAAACCCATTACAGGTCACTAACATTTTAAATGAAAAAACCACTACATTGGGGCCAGCATGACTTTAATGGTCCTGTGACCCTCCGCAGATCTATACCTTCTGGCCCACGGACTAACCTGAGCTCTGAAACTTGCCCAAAGGATTCCCCTAGACCTGTGTGGTCTGCCTGTGCTGACCTTGCCAAATTTTCCTCCAGTTGAGCAGCTCCTTCTGTGGCCTAGAGAGAACATGAAGCACAAATTTAGTAATAGGGAACCTGGTTTCCGAAAGGGTCTGTAAAGTATAAACCAGGAAATCTGAAAATAGAATAAAGGAGGTATATGATAAATGGACAAAACTGATAGGAAAATTTGGTTAGGCCTCATTCAGGAGAAAAGGACAAGTAATTTCCTGAGTGTCCCCTCCCCCCCCGCCCCGTCCCTTATTCCCTGCTATTGCTGAGCATTGCAACATCAGCCATCACCTATTTTAAAGAAAAGGAGAAGAAACTTAAATTAGAGAAACCTGGATTAACTAGACCCTAGACTAACACTTCTCTCCTTTAACTCAAATGTCTGAGCTTTCATGAAACAAATCCTTGCCATGGATTTGGCTTTCATTAAGAAGCAGAAATAGCTCTCAGTATAGGAATAACCTTGCAAGATGAACAAAAACCAAAACCAAACACCTACCTGGGTCGTGGGCTCAGAAAACTTCCATTTTACCTAGCCCTAGGCCTCCAGACATTCTTCATTCCATTCCACGGAGGGTGGTCCTCCTTTAAAAGGGTTCTGCTTGGGCCATGCCTCTGCTCAAAAATCTGCAGTGGCTCCCTGCTGTCCCCAGAATAAGATTCCAGCTCCTGAGCCTGGAATGCTTTAGGCTCTTAGCTGAGCTCTCCTTGCTCTGTTCAGAGCCTAAATACAGAAGTTCCTCCTCTAAGGTTTTTTACCTTTGCTCTTTCAACCTCCGTGACCTCCTCTTTCTCCCCATGTATTCACTTGGATGTCCCTGTAGACACATCATGTCACCAGTGGAACTCATCCTTTCCACAGACTTCCTCTTTTAGTCTTCCCTGCTTTGATTCTCCCAAGCCAAAACCTGGTGTGGCACAGACTGCTAGCTGACCCAACCCATTGCCCTTTTTTCCCCCTGAACACACAGATTGGACTACATGTCACAGTCTCCCTGGTGGTTAGGTTTGGCCATGAAACTGACATGGTGCCCGTGGAATTTGGGAATAAGTGATGTATGGCTCTTTTAGGTCTGACTCACAAAACCTTTCTCCATGCTCTTTTTTCCCTCCAGTGGGCTGGAATGGAGATGACCCACCAGGGTGACCTTAGGGGCCCACGTGTTGTGAAGGATAGTGCCACAAGATGGAAGAAGCCTGGGTCCCTGAGTCACTGCCTGGAAAATAGCTGCCCAGGAGAGCTGCCACCCCAGGGACCTCCACATTGAACTAATCCATGAAAAAAATATTTACTTTCACTGAATGGGCCACTGAGATTTCTGGAGTTTACCTGGTATGGCAGCAACCATGACCTTATCTTACACACCTGGGCATCCATCTAGATGCCTTCCTCTCCCTCATCTCCCATCAGTCAGAAACCAAGTCATGTTCATTTCAAGTGCTAGACATCTCTCAATTTACTTCCTGTCTCCAGCTCTACCTTGCTAGTTCAGGCCTCAAAAGTCTCCTACCTGGAGACTGTCAGTTCTGCTTCCCTATTCTTTACTCCTCATTATAGTCACACCTTTTGCCGTTTGACTTTGCCGTTTCTCCAACTGAACTAACTCCTTTGGGTTTGGCCATGTGTATCAGTCAGAGTTTTCCAGAACGAATAGGACATATGTAGATCGTAGTGTTTGACCAAACAACTGGGCACTGTAGCTGAGCTAAATTGACATATAAAGTTAGCCAGCACACCACACAATGTGCTTTGGCCAATGGAGTTGGGTGACAGAGAGAAGGTTCTGAACCCTGGCTTGAGAGGCCACGTGTGTTTCCATCCCACTCCTGTCCTTGCCAAGAGAAGAGCTTCTGCCAGGGACTTGCTGTCTCCTCCACCGAGGCCCCAGAAGCCACATTACAGAGCAGACCTGAGTCAGACCTCAGAGGGGTACCAAGCCCAGCTGGATGCAAAGATTGCAGCAGCCCACCCAGGCGACCCCAGCCAATATTTAAGCCCCTAAATTTCGTGCAGGTTTGCCTAAGCGCAAAAGTCAACTCCTACAACATTTCCCTTCGGAGATTCCCTATATGCCTGCTGAAGGAAGGTTCTTTTTTCTTTTCAGTTTGGTCAGGGCCAAGAGCAGCTCTTTCTCTCTAAGCCTAGAGCATGTCTGAAACAGGAGTGTATGAAACTCACAGGCAAAACAGTAAGAGAGACCAGCAGAACCCAGAAATGAGGGAGAGAGACACCCAAAGACACTTTACGTACCCAAAACCAGCCTCTGGCCTCCCCACATATGAGTCAAAGACAATTGATTTTTGATCTGGATTTCTTCCATATGCAACAGAAAGGCTCCTACCTTTGAAGACATTTCTCTTTTCTCAGGCAATGTCCGAGTTTAATTCACCCCTGTATCTCCAAAGCACAGCCCCAAGTCTGGCACAGAGAGTTGTGTTAAATAAATGTTCATAAGTTCCCCAAAATAAGTATTTCATTGGAAAGGATTTCATGGTCTTGACTGATTTAACCAGAAAAGTCACAGGATTCCACTATTGATAGTGAAGAGCTTTCAGAATCCATCTAGAAAAATCCCCAGATACAATGGGTAGAGGCCTTTGGACCAGATCAGCCAGTCCCCAGTCCAGACCAATTTGTTTTCTACCATGACAGAGTTTTTGATCAATAAACCCAAAGCCTGCATTTTCGGCATAATGCAATCCATCAAGGCTTTACTAGAAAATTAAAAAAAAAAATGTTTAAAGGCAAGTTGGGAGTGGAAACATGGCAAAAGGAGCTACAGGGAAAGAGCAGCCTGGAAAATTGAGAAACGGGGAAGGGAGTTACCACGTGATAAACCCATCAGGGAAAGTCTCATGCATGGCTTCACAGAAATGTCAGTTTGTTTAAAAAATGATAATTTGTTCAGCTTTAATTGCATGACTCGCAGGTTGATGGAAGGTCACTGTATAGAGAAATTTAATAGGAGCAATCTGGTTTTAATGAGACACTTCGCAATATTGCTCACCCCAGCCCTGGGAGCCAGACCGTCAAGCTGCACTCTAAAGAAATGGGCATCCATCATCCTTCCAGAGAGTCACCTGGAGACCATGGGACAGAGAGAGGCCAGCATTTGGGTCCATCCTGGGGTCCCCCAAAGCTCTCAGGCTCTGCACCCAGACCCAGACCAGAGATAACCCAGCCTCGCTTTAGTCAGGAGGATGCAAGGGTTCCATCCAGACTCCAAATCTTCACATCACACGTCTGCATCATTTAGCTTGAGCTACTCTTTCACTAGGCAGGATCTGAAAGCATTTTGTTTGGAGACATATTAACCCAAGGGGTTTGCTCTGGGTTTACAGGTTTGTGTCACTTTGGAGAGCACATCAGGGTCCACATCATCAGCTGACACGGGTTTGGTTTTTGTGGTGGTGGTTGTTTAAGAAATAGGAATTACTGCTGACTTAACCATTTAAGTCCCATGTGCCCTGTTTATACAGTGAATGTGTGAATTTGATGAATCCCCGAAAAGATTCTGTTTTTGAATTAATCTATCCTTGTGGGTGTGAGATCCTTTGATTGCATTAGATTCACTTTGATTATATCACTTTCAATTAGGTCCCTTAGGACTTTTGATTGGACCATGTCAGTGAGATGTGACGCAGGTTAGGTCTCTACCCTCTTGCTGGTTCTTAAATAAAATGACTATACAGAGAGAAAAGAGACACAGAGAAAGGAAGCTACCATGTTGACTCTGCGTTGTGAGTGAGGACTCAAGGATCGCTAGCAGCCGAAGCTGAAGCAGGAAGCCCCCAAGAGGCTGGACCCACAGAACAGTTCGAGGCTGAAGAAATGAACCGTATGTCTGACTTCCCACAGCTGAGATCTGGGGAAACAGTAGATTCTGTAGAGATTGGCCTCTGTCTTCACCATGTGGCAGGACACCAAAATCACCAGCTGAGTCTGGTGAGAAAACATCTCTGCCGATGCCTTGATTTGGACATTTCACAGCCTCAAAATGGTAAGCTTTTATCCCCAATAAATTTCCCATTACAAAGCCAACGCATTTCTGGCACTTTGCATCATCAGCCCTGGGGCAAACTGAGACCCGCGCAGGTGTGCTGGTGTTAGGACCACCACTCCCAACCCCTGCCACCCTGCCCTTGGCCTCAGGGCTGGGGAAGTTCAGAAAGAAACGGCCTGGATAACATCCTCTCACCAGTAAGTTTTAAAAAAGAGTGACTGAGGGGAACTACAGGTAGAAGGCCAAGACTAATTTCTTCCCACCCATCATTCTCCTCCCACGGGAAGTCCTTGAGGATAGGGACCCCCGCCTGGCCTTGGGTGATGGGGACTGTCAGGGTTTTAGCATTAAATGTCTCCAGACCTGGGAAACCCCTTGGCCTCCATGAATGAGGAGCGAGGAGCCGGGTTTACCTATAGTTAGCCCGAGGGCGCACCGTGGGCAGGCACTCAGCAAATCCAGTTCAGTTCAGGTCCTCTGAATACCACCTGATTGAACAGACACTCGCCTTGGACAGTCGGTGACAATCCTGCCTATTTCCTGGATGCTTTCTTGGTTGTGCGGAAACCGTCTTCTCGACCCTCCCCCACTGGGAGGATGGTTGGGGGATGGAGAGGTATGGATTCGTCGTAAGGAAACAGAGGTCCTTAGTGCTCAGCCCCAGCTCCGAGAAACTCCTGGACCCTCAGTCACTCCCAGAGGCCAGCATGGTGGAGGCGGCATGCGTTGGGAGAGTCATGGAGGGAAATGTGAATCTCACCTCCAGTGCTCATCCCCTCCTTGTATGGAGATTCTCCATGTAGGGCCTGCCTTGGAGGTCCCCGTATTCCTTTTATTGTGAAATCACATGACCTTACATTTCCCTCAAGACCATTCTTCAGATGCAGTTTGCTGTTCGGCAGAGGGAGTTTGGAGGTGGGGCAGCCCCACCTGCAGGAGAGCAGGAGAGAACTCGCATTTAACAAGTGTTAAATTAAAGTGTTCAACTCACATTTAACAAGAGTGTAGTCTCGCTCCGGTCAAGACAGAGTCACGTCCTGGTTTTGAATCCAAGAGGGAAGCCCAGCCGAGCAAGCGTTTGTCAAAGACAAGAAACCACAGCCCCTACTACAAACTCACTGACATTTAATTACGAAGCCGCCAGAGGCAGTAACTGCAATAACCGCCTCCTGTATCACTCCTTTTCAGGGGAGCACGCTCCCCCAGCAGTGTGACCTGGGCTCTGGCCACAGAGAAGGCAGCTCCGGGTGGGAGGGCCTCAGGCCACTGGATCCCCCTCTGGTCCCTGGTGTGAACGTCTGTAGATCTCCGCTGGGCGGTGAGAAGTCAGAGTCCTTCACACCCTGAAGTGCTACCCTCCCCGCAGCCAGGAAGGCAGCCTCTTCACCCCTCCAGTTGTCAGGTATTTAGGAACCAAATGCAGTGTGAGACTCTGGGACATTTCGGTTCTGGGGTTTGAAAACTAGCAGAGGTCAACATGACAATGCTGTGTGAGACCAGCAGGGGATGAGAAGAGGAGGGTCGAGGGCAGGGTCTGCAGCACAATTCTGCCTTCAGTTCTCCCCTCGCTCCCCATTTCCATCACCACCGCTCTGCTCAGGCCTTGGAGAACTAGCCCTGTTCAGCGCCCGCCCTCCCCCGCCCTCTTTCTGTACACAGTCACCCCACGCTATCGCCATGCAATGTGCATGCCACGAAGGCCCCCCCCCAATGCTTTGTATTATATCGCCACATACATCTTGTCCACTGTTGTTCCGCCTTTTATCTGTAGGGGCTCACCCAACCTGATACGGTACATAGTGGGGGGGGGGGCATAGCCCTCTCCACCAAATAGGAGACATGACAATTGGCTGATAGCAGGGATATAGGTGATGGCCATGTGGAGGTGGCAGGGTGGTGGGCTAGAGGTGGGCAAAGGAGACGGCGAGGGTGGTTGACAAGGCCGAGTCAGACCGACGTCAGCTCTTGATCGTGCCTGTCTGGGTTGTGACGACAAGCCCATTGCAGACACACAAAATGCACAGCAGGTAAGGCTCTGAGTGGCTCACCCACCCATGGCATGGCTACGTCTACTACCTGTCAAATGCTAAACCTTATTATAAAAGCAAAACCCCAGGAAGGAATCTTGGCATCTTTGGAATGACAGAAAGAGGAGAGGCTACAGAGAGAACCAGGCCAGGTGTCTTCTTGTGGGCAGGCCAGGTAGGCAGGCTGGCAGGAGAACCGGCACCTGGCAGCAGGCGCCGCGAGAACCCTCCCATGCCTCCGGGGTAGATTGCTCTCAGTTTTTCTGCATATTAACATGTTAAAGAAATCCTCCTCACATTTGTTTCCTGGTAATGGCCCCGTTTGCTAGGCTGTGGTGGGCCCCAGAGACTCCTCGCCTTAGAAGGCAGAGCTGTGCTCACAGGTGGGAGAGGCACTGGGGAGAGTCTGGCTTGCGCTGTGCTGCGACAAAGCACGCTCCCGAGAGGCCCCTGCAGGCGGGGCTTGCTGGGGAGCCGGGAATGCTGGCTGCCAGGGCTGCCGGTCACCACGGCAACCGCGCCCCGCCCCACGGAGCTGCCCCGTCTGTCTGGCCACGGGAGCTGGGGCGGGCGGGGAGAGGGGCCAGGTACAGGAAGGGCGGGTGGCCAGGGTGGCCCAGCTCTGCGCTCGGACGAGGCTGGGGCCCTGCCGGGCTGGCCTGGCCCCCCGAGGCCGCAGCAGCAGCCTGCGTCCCTCCCTGCCTGCTTCCCTCCTGCTCCCCTGGCTCCTGGGACTCATCAGCATCCCTGAGCGCTCGGACGTCACCTTGACCTCTGCTCTCCTCCCGAGTTCTCAGACTGACCCCACTGGGCAGGGGGTGCTGGAGAGGCCTTGTGCCCCCACCCTCCCCTCCTCCTTCTGGGCTCTGCAGTTGGAAGGGAACCACAGTTTCAGGCCAGATCTCAAGCCGGAGAGGCCCAATCTGCTGTCAGGCTGTGGCCAGCGCGAGGCAGCGGGCAAGGGTCCGGGAGCTGGGCGGAGGGCAGTGCGCGGCCGGGGGCTGCGGACGGGGCTGTGGGGTCGGGAGGCGTCTGCAGTGGCTGTGGCTGAGTGGAGTGAGGACGGCCCAGCCCCGGGGGGAGAGGAGGTGGGAAGCAACCTGCGGTCAGGAGCTGCCTGCTGGGGCCCCCCGAGGCCTGACAGTCCCATGGAATTCAAGAGGGGCCCTGCACAAGGGATCTTGCACCCCCATACCTTGCCACCACCCTCCTCACCCTTCTCCAAGGGTTCCTCTGTGCTGATAACCACCCCGCTCAGCATCAAGCCTACTGGGGTTCCCCGTGTTTCACGCTCGTCTGTTTTCTTGGCAGTAAAATGGGGCTGAAGCACTAGGTCTTGGTGACAACCTCCCCTAGCCCCGAGCCCCGATTCTGACGTGAGTGATGGGAGGGGAGGGCCAGCCCTCCCCCACTCCCCTCCTGGCCAAGGAGAGCACCAGGGGCTTTGCTTTCCCTCAGTCCCACCAGCCTCGTTGCCCCACCCACCTCCCTGAGCCCCCACTTTCCTCTCAGCAGGTGGAGACGGCAGAAAGGGGAGCTGCTTCCGGTGGTGGGAGAACGTGCCTGAGGCTCCCAGCAGGCAGGCAGTGCTCGGGCCATATTAACCCTTGACTTCTCTGAGACAGGACGGTGCCGTGCCTTCAGAGCGCCGGCGCTCCTTGCCAGAAAAAAACCTCATGTTATTTCCCTCAGAAGCTGAGGCTTCGAGCTGAGATGCGTCAGGCTTGGGCAGGGACCAGGGGGCCAGGAAGCCCTGACTCAGCTGGCCCCGGGGCCCAGCCCGCAGCGGCCCCCTCGGACCCAAGGGCCTCTGTCCTCCCCAGGGCTGATTTCTCAGGCCCACAGTGGAAGGAAATCCCATAAACAGTAAAATCTGCCGTGGGCCTGGGCCTTGGGGACAGTGCAGCGCCTCGAGGTGTGCCGCGGGCTTCTCCTGCTGGGGTGGCAACGATGGATGGGAGGGGGGCGTAGAGAGGAGGGGGAGCACGGGCGCCAGGGCTGCCAGACGGGAGGGGAGTCCTGGCCCGCCGAGGCTGCGCGCATCCCCCTGCGCTGCGCGCGGCCCTGCCAATTACAGGACAGCAGCCATCCTGGAGGCCCGCGGGGCCCCTGGCCAGGACGGGGAGGCAGAGGGTGCGCGAACCCCACGGACCCATCTCTGCCCCTGCCCCATCCAGAGCCCTGGCCAAGCTCTGAAACCCTCGGAGCACCTCCTGCCAGGGGCGGGCAGCGCTGAGGCGAGGGCACCGCCGAGGGGCTAAGCAGGCCTTGGGGACACTGCGACTGGCATCCACAGCTGAGGGGGGCAGGGCTGAGCAACCAGAGACTGCCCTGCGCACTGCGCACTTGGGGACTGGGCACGGGACCTGGCCTCCAAGGTCCTCTGAGGACGACTCCCTTCAGGGGTGCACTGGGGGAGGAAACGGCTCAAAGACATGTGGTTCCTGGAAGGGCCCCATCTCTCCTGGGGGACATTTGCACCCCCATCTTCCAAAGGAGTGAAGATGTGGGGTTCCCAAAGCAGGGTGCAGGAGATGGCGGCACCCACCTTCCATCCTCACACCGGGCTGAGAACTCCCACAGGCCTTGCTGAGCTGGCCTGGCCTCCTCCTTGCAGCCTCCTTCCCCAGCCAGCCTGTCGGTTCTCCCCCCAGCCGTATCTCCCAGCTCCCACCCTTTCCCCACCCACCCTCAGGTCTACTGTAGACCAAGCCCCCATCTTCTCGGCATGGTCCTGGCTTCCATTCTTACCCCAGTGCCCCAATCATGTTCTCCCCACCCGACAGACCTAAGGGATCTTTAACAGAAGCCCTCGGAGCCCTGTACTGGCCCACCTTGTACTGTCCTGTCTCGGTATCTAGGACACAATCCACCGAGGCGCTCGCTCTGGCCTTGGTGCCTAAGCGCCAGCCTCCTTGCCAGGCCTGAAAGCGCATTCTGTCCCTCCCTGAGTTTTTGTCACTCCCCCCCGAAGGACCTCCCTTCTGTCCTGTCACGGCTTTCTTCCCTCACCCGCCTTCTCTAAAATCACCCCACTCTCACATCACCCTCTTGGGTGCCTCCTCAGCGACTGTCACAGCCTGCAATTCTCTTGCTTATTTGTTCTGTCATCTAGCAGAGGGTTCAGCACAATTACAGGCCCTCAGCAAACATCTCCAGGGGAAAAATGTATGAATGAATAATAATAATAATAATAATAATAAACAAGAAAACAAAGACGGCCCTTCTGACCCCTCCTATGCCTGGAGGCTGCGGGGGCTCCCTGAACCTCTTGCCCTTGAGAAGCTAGGAGCCTTCCCGGCTCTCAGCAGTGGGGGCAAGGGGGTGTGGTGACCCGTCACTGTGCTATAATGGCGGAGGGCCAGGCGGGGCTGAGGGGGGCTGCTCCCCCACCTATGACTTGAGGTGGGCAGGATATTTTCTCACTCTTACAGGAAGTCAGAGCAAGCAGCTTTCTGACAAGCCTTTGATTCCCGCCAGCGGATGCTGCACCCGAGTCTCCTGTCCTGTCTTGAGTTCTGAAGCTAAGCAGGAGGGGCTGCCAAGTGCGCCAGGAGCACAGTTCAACAGTTCAGTCCCCCACGGTCATCCCGCTCTCTGCCAAACGCAGCGAGGTTGCCATGAGCACAGAATGAGAGCAGACATCAAAGAGCCCAAGCCGTCCTTCTGCCACAGAAGGCAGACCTTACTGCTCCTTTGCTTAAAACCTCCTGGTTTTGTTCTGTCACCGCCTACAGGGGCCTTGATAAAATTGCATAGAGAAAACCCTGGGGACCTCTCAGACTCCAAAATACCCAGGCCCTCCTTACCTTCAGGCAAGTTACCTGACCCACCCAAAAATACAGCCACCTGCCCTCAACCCGCACCTGTAAGATGGATAAACCCTTGTCCAATCGATAGGCCTCAAGCTAATTTTCCTTCTATGTCTATAAAAATCCTTTGCCATCCCTAGAAGCCCGAAGCTGCTTCGTTTCTGGCTCCTTTGGAGCAGCAAAACTTTAATGTCCCAAATAAAATGCTGTGGTCTGCAAACTCGACTCCGATTTGTCTTTCACATCCTACACCATCTACCCACTTTGCTACTGCTCTGACCTCATTCCCTAGCACTCACCCCTGTGCCCACTCAACTCCAGCCTGGCCGTTCAAGACTCTCCCTGGAAGACCCGACCTCAGGGCCTTTGCACTTGCCTCCCCCTGCCTGGGGAGCCCGACCCCCAGGTGTGCTCCCCCCCTGCTCCCTCACCTCCTGCTCAGAGACGATGCCCTTCACCACCTACGTAGGTTAGCCACAGAGCTCCCACCTGCCCTCCCCACTGCCCTTGGCCTGCTTTATTTTTCTGTTTAGAAAATACTGACATATATTTTTACAGCCTGACATATATTTTTATTTATTTACTGTCTACTATCCTTCTCCCACTAGAATGTGAATGCCAAGAGGACAGGGTTTATGTGTGCTTTGCTCACAGCCAAGTCCCTGTCTCCTTCTAGGATGGTGCCTAACATGAAATAGGGGCCCCGTAAATATTTATTCCTTGAACTGTCTACTTGGCCTATAACAGGCTCTCCATAGATGCCCCAGCCTTAGCCCTGCACATAGAATTACCAGATTTAGCAAATAAACATATAAGACATCAAGGCAATATTTGGGGCAGACTTATACTAAAAAGTATGGTTTACCTGAATTTCAAATATACTGGGGCTTGCTCTGTTTATCTGGCAGCCCTCCCTGCCCAGCCCCTCTGCTCCCACCTCTGCCTCCTTGCTTATCTCCTCTCCCTGCCCAGCTGCTGCCAGTGACCCAGTGCTAAGAAAACCTGAATTTTCCCAGCAGTGCTGGCCCAGGGTAACCGAGCTAAAAATAAGCAGTGTTCCTGGAGGAGGTGTTGGGGGAATCACCATGTAAGGTCAGTGCTTTCTCTGTGGGCCAGGGGTAAGTAAGCACACAGATGAGCCCGCCGTGCCTGGCAGGTGTCTTTCCTGCAGCCAATTCCGTGGCTTGTTGGCAGCATTGCTACTCTAGTCACAGGGTGGGACGCAAGATGTGTTTGATTAAAGGCTGCGAGATTTGAGTCTGATGAAGTCCCTGGTAGGACAGTCCCAGAAAGCCACCCCTCAGCAGGTAAGCAGAAGGACGTGTGGCTACGTTGGGGCCAAGGCCTGGGAGGAGAATATTTCAGAGAGACCCCCTTCTCTCCTGGGTCCTGCCCTCACTGGGCTGAGGTCTCTAGGCAATCAAGGATGATCAACCACAACAAATAGACACCGCGAGGTCCCCGTGCCCTCCGCCGCTTCTCCTTCCTGACCTCTGCTGCCACCGCATTTGCCTCAGAAGGCCCTACTTCCCCTTGAGAGCTCTGTGTCTAGCACCTGCCAGACCCTGCCCTAAGCCAGGGAGGAAGACTGGGCTCTAGGACCACATGCACCAGAACCAGAATCATTTTGTGTCAGAAATGCATAAGGGCCTGGGTCCCACAGCTCACTTTTTTCTTTTAAAGATTTTTATTTTTATTTATTTATTTATCTCCCCCACCCCCATTGCTTTGCGCTCACTGTCTGCTCTCTGTGTCCATTCGCTGTGCATTCTTCTGAGTCTGCTTGTCTTCTTTTTAGGCAGCTCCTGGAACCGATCCTGGGGACTTGCAGAATGGGAGAGAGGTGCTCAATCTCTTGCACCTCCTCGGCAACCTGGTCTGCTGTGTCTCTTTTTTTTTTAAATATTTTTTAATTATTTATTTATTTCTCTCCCCTTCCCACCCCCTTCACCCCGGTTGTCTGTTCTCTGTGTCTATTTGCTGCGTGTTCTTTGTCTGCTTCTGTTGTTGTCAGCGGCACGGGAATCTGTGTTTTTTTGTTGCGTCATCTTGTTATGTCATCTCTGTGTGTGTGTGGCACCATTCCTGGGCAGGCTGCACTTTCTTTCACGCTGGGTGGCTCTCCTTACGGGGTGCACTCCTTGCACGTGGGGCTCCCCTACACAGGGGACACTCCTGCACGGCATGGTACTCCTTGTGCGCATCAGCACTGCGCGTGGGCCAGCTCACCACACAGGTCAGGAGGCTGTGGGTTTGAACCCTGGACCTCCCGTGTGGTAGGTGGATGCTCTATCAGTTGAGCCAAATCTGCTTCCCAACAATTGAATTTTAAATCAGAATCTCTGGGAATGACCCCAAATTCTTCCCATGCATTCTCCAGGTCGAGGACCTCTGTGGATGGGGAGAGCAATAGGGAGCTCAAGAGGGGAAGAATGATACACCAGTCCATCATCTTTAGGATGCACAGGCCACACCACCCACAAGCAGTCTTGACTTCCTAGTGCCTTCCATGCATTTTCACCTTCCATGCATGAAAGAAAAGGTGCTTCTTCCTGCCCTCCAGAAGCTCAAGACAAATGGGAAATTACTGCCACACTGTTAAATGCCATGATGGAAGGAAATGTGGGTTTTGGGGGAGCAAGGAACCCAACTTGGGAAAGCCCACTGGCTTGCCAGGCGAGATGACAGTCACTCTATCTTAAGACGGGAAGGGTGTTTTGGGTAAGGAGTTAGCACAAACAGAGGCATGAAGCCACAAAGAAAGATGTCAGGTGCTGTTTGGAATCCCAGGACCCACAGTGAGAGGCAGCCAGTGGCAGGAGGGCCAGGTGAACTCCCGCTTCAGGGAACAGAACAATCGCTGGGGCACCTTCAGTGAAATGCACCAGTTTACTTTGGTTTCCAGTGACCACCATTAAAATGACAGTAAAGGGATTCAAAAGGTTTAAACCACAAAGAGCTGTGAAAGAAGACAACAGCAAGTTAGAGTTGTCAGGTGAAAAGTAAGGGATTTGGCCCTAAAGAGGCGGTAGGAAGGCATGGAGCTAAAGACAGGGAGAGGGGTGGGGATGGGGTGAAAATGGGAGTGGAGGACAGCTAGGCTCAAATGGTCCCTGCCCAACCCTACGTGGTCGTTCCCCCACTGCTGCCACCATCACAGAAGGTCGGAGGTTTATTTACCAGGGATTTTTAAGAGGCTCTGGAATTGGAGACAACCTCACATGGAAGGGCAAGAGTGAGGTGTGAGAGGTTTAGGTCAAAGAGTGTGCCTGCAATGTGGGACGCCCCTGCCTCTGCACCAGCCCACCAGATCCTGGTGGTTGGGTCTGTGTTCCTTAGGCAGGAGGTATGAGGAATCTCTACTGGAGGAAGAGGATCACCCTAAAAGAAACATCTGCAAATATTGTTGTACCAGGGACCTTGATAGAAAAAAGCCAGCCTGCCACCTAATCACCCCTCTGTGAAACAGACCAGTCAACAAGCAGCACATGCCCCTACCACACACATGCACATGTGTGCACACATACACATGCACACAGCTTTCAATCAGCCTTTTGGTGTCTTACTCTTACAAGTGAGTGGATAGCCAGGATTCACCAGGCATCAGAGGAAAACATGTAGCATAAAAGACAAAACAAGAACAAACTTGGAGAAACTTGGGGTTGGTGGAGGGAGAAGAACTTCTGCAAGAAACAACAGAAAAAAAAAACCAAACAAACCTAACCACCTGTAGTCAGTGTTCTCAGATTAGAGAAAATATTTTAACCATGAAACAAAAACAGTGTGCTGTTTATTACAATTCAGAGACAAGAAAGAGGGCCTGAAAATTAAAATTGTGATAGCCAAAAGGAAAAGTTCAACAGAAGAGTTGGAAGTTAAGATCTCCCTGAATAATAGAAAAAGTGGTGAAAAAAAGAAGAGAGTAAATGAAAGGGGTCCAGTATAATAACAGGAATTTCAGAAGGCTACCATGCCAAACAAAAGAACAAAATGATGCAGGATATTATCTTTGAAATGACAATAACATTTCCAGAACTAAAGGACTAGAATCTTCAGATTGAAAGGCCCATCAACAGTCTGGCTTAGTGGTTCTCAAAGTGAGTGGTGTTGGGCACCAGTAACTTCCCTCTCTCCAGGTGACTTTGATCCTCGGTGAAGTTTGAGAACCACTGAAAATCTGTCAGTATTTGCTTCATATATTTTTGGGTTTTGCTATTAAGTACATTTATATTTATAATTGTTATGTCTTATTGTTGAGTTGATTCCTTTATCAGTATATGATGACCACCTTTGTCCCTCATAACAGTTTTTGACTTAACATCTATTTTTATCTGGTATTAATATAGCTACCCCAACTCTCTTTTGGTTACCACTTGCATGGTATATTATTATCCATCTTTTCACTCTCAATATTTGAATTTAAGGTGAGTCTCTTATGAACAGCATATAATTGGGTCTTGCTTTTTTTATCCATTTTGCCAATCTCTGCTTTTGACTGGAAAGTTTAATCCATTTATATTTAAAGTAACTACTGATAATGCCTGACTTCTGCCACTTTGCTATTTAGTCTCCATAAGGCTTATATCTTTTTGTCCTTCAATTCTTTTAATGCCTACTTTCTTATTTATTTGATTTTTTGTATTCAACCAGTTTGAGTTCCTTCTCATTTCTTCCTGGATATATTTTTCATGTATTTTCCCTGTGATTACCATGCGGTTAAAAAAATCAATACCTAAATATGCTACAATTATATTTGATTTGATACCTACTGGACTTCAGTAGCATTCAGATACACTGTTCCCCTCCATCTCCCTACCTTTTTTTTGAGCTTGATACAGATTATATCTTTCTACACCATATGACCAAAACCATAGATTCATCATTACTTTTTGTGCATTTGCATTTTAGCACATGTGGGAAGTAAGAAGTGGATTAATATAGAAAAAAAAAAAAATACAATAATATTGGCCCTTATAATTACCCATGTGGTTATCTTTATCAGAGATTTTTATTACTTTAGCCACTTTGAACTTTGATCTAATATCCTTTCCTTTTAGTCTGAAGAGCTACTTTTAAAATTGTTTGTAGGGCAGTGCTAGTGGTAATGAACTACCTAAGATTTTGTTTATCTAGGAATTTCTTAATCTCTCCATCATTTTTTATTTTTTATTTTTATTTTTTGAGGTACTGAGGTTGGGGATTGAAACTGGAACCTCATATGTGGAAAGTCAGTGCTCAATCACTGAGCCACATGTGCTTCCCTGAGCTGGGTTTTTCACTTGTTCGCTTGTTTATTTTTTGTTGTTGTTTTTAGGAGGCATCAGGACAATATTAGTCAGCCAAAGGGGTGCTAATGCAAAGTACCAGAACTCTGTTGGCTTTTATAAGAGTATTTTTTTGGGGTAGAAACTTACACAGTCACAATGCCCTAAATAGTTCAATTCAAGGTACCATAAAGAGGTATTTTCTCACGCAAACTTATTGGCCATGTGTTGGAGCAGGATGACAGGCAATGTCTGCATGGGTTCAGCCTTCCTCTTTCCTCTTAAGGCTCTGTGGTCCTAGCTTCTTCCAATCTCAGCTGTAGGCTGGCATAAGGCGTAAGCAACAGACCAGTTTAAATATTAATCAAGTATTTATTTTTGGAATTCATTCACAGTACCAAACTGCCACAGGGACTGAACCCAGGACCTCCCATGTGAGAAGGAGGCACTCACCTGCTTGAGCCACATCTGCTCATTTTTAAAGAAAGTTTCACTGGACATAAAATTCTTGGTTGGCAGTTGGCAGTTTTCTCTCAGCATGTGAAGTATTTCAACCCACTGCTTCCTTGTCTCCATGGTTGCTGAATAGAAATCAGCCCTTAATCTAATTGGGACTCCATTGTATATAACATGGTGCTTTTTTCTTGAAGCTTTGAGGACTTTCTCTATGTCCTTTGCATTTAATAGTTTGATTAATAAGTGATGGGCATGTTGCTTTTCAAGTTGTTCCTCTTTGGTGTTCAGTAGGGTTCTTGGATTGCATATTCATGCTTTTTGCTAAGTTTTGGAAGTTTTCTGTCATTATTTCTTTGAATATTTCTTCTGTCCCTTTCTTTCTTTCTCTTCTAGGGCTCCCACAATGCATATATTGATATACTTGATGGTGTCCCATAGGTCTCTTAGACTCTTTTCACTTTCTATAATTCTTTTTTCTTTCTGCTCCTCATCCTGACCCATTTCAACTGTCTTGTCTTTAACTTTGTTGATTCTTTCCTCTGCCAGCTCCAATGTACTGTTGGAACTCTCCTGGGAATTTTTCATTTCATTTATTGTGGTCTTCAACTCCAGTAGTTCTGTTTAGTTCCTTTTAAAAATTTGTCTCTTTTTTGAGATTCTCATATTGTTCATACATTGTTTTCCTGGTATCCTTTAGTTTTTTTCTCTGTATTTTCCTTCATCTCCTTGAGCATATAGAATATCATTTTTTAAAAGTCTTTGCCTAGAATGTCCACAGTCTGGTCTTTCTAAATTTTTATGTTCTTCCTTTGGATGGGTCATCATTTTCTATTTCTTGTAATCTTTTGTTGCACACTGTACATTTAAAATTTTCAAATGTTAACTCTGGGTTTTATTCTCTGAGATGTCTGTTTCTTGAGTTTCTATTCAGCTAGTAATATCACAGAGATTTTCTTGATTGTCAGGAGCCAACAAAACCAAGCAAACCGTTGTATATTGGCTTTCAGTTGGCTGGTGTACTCTTTCAGAATTTGGCTTGGCCCTTCCTTCTATCAAGGTCAGCTCAAGGCAAATGCAAAGTGAAAGGTCCTCCCTGTCTTTTCTGGGCCTGTGTCTTATCTTGGGCTTTTCCTTGCTAGTGGCCTTAGGAGTTCCCCTGTTTACAGGAATTTGAAAGCCCACTCTCCTCCCAGGAAACAGATCTTTCCCTCTCTCAAGGGTTCCACAACAGAAGTTAAAGTGGCTAAGCCTTTGACCAAGGCCACCTGCCTCAACTGTTTCTTACACTGCTTTGATTGTCTCAAGCTGCTTTTGCCAGGAGAACAAATTCTGAGAGGGAGGCATGCCAGAGAGGGGCTTCCCAGGTCAATCTTTTCTAGCCAGAACAAGGACAGGGACCCAGGAAAGGAGAACAAGTCATCTCCCAACATCCCTGGCAAGGGGATAAGGAAAGGGCTAGAAAGGGCACCAGGAGCTTCTTCTATGATTTCCCAAAGCTGCACCTTCTTGACTTGTCACCTGACCAGCAAATAATGCAGCCCTTCAACTGTCCTCCACAGCTCTGAATTAGCATACCATACTTAACTCTCCTCAGCTGCCTTTGTCCACAGCGTGTTGGAGCAATGGCTGGCCTCAGAGCTGGGCCCTCAGGGATCCTAGTGGTTAATCAAAAGCAGTGATTGATAATCGGACCATGCCCCTCCTCTCCTGGCATCATGGAGTGCCAGGTCTCTGTGACACCCCTGCTGCCCACCACAAGAGTAAGGGCTGGGGGATGGTAGCCACTACCCAGAGAGGTCAATTCACTGGTATTTACCACAGTTTTCCAGCCTTTTCCTCCCACACTTCTCTGGATGTTGCCCTGCATTCCACTGGATTTTATCTATTTATCTTCTGTTGCTTGTGCTTTTGTGGTAAAATCTAAAAATCTATTGCCTACTAACTATAAGATCTGAAGATATTTCCCTATATAAGAGTGTAGCAGATTGATATGATTTATGAACTTAAAAAAAGATAATAATTATCTTTGTAAACTGGTCTGTTCCTCTGGGTGTGATACCATTTGATTGTATTAGATTCAGCTGAGATGTCTCTGATTAAATTATGTTAAGATTAGGGCTTTGATTTGACCACATCAGTAGGATATAACTCAGGTTAAGTCCCCACCCCCTTGGTTTGCTCTATAACAGATACTCACTCAAGAAGAGACAGAGAAGAAGATACACAGAAGAAGCAAGAGAGAACTTTGTCAGTTTTGACCCTGGGGCCCCAGGAAAGGTAAGCCATTCTCCTGAGAGTTTGCAGCTGAAGAGACCAGAGCGCTGAGCAGCTGAGAAGGGTTGGAAAGAAACGAGACCTCCAGCCTACAGCTGAGATCAGAAGAAGCTGGGTCCACAGGGCCTTAAGAGGAAGAAGAAAGAAGAGACCAGGTCTGCCATCTTACTTCAACAGAAGAAGGCTGAACCCTTACAGAGCCTGGCGACCATCAACATGTGGCAACAGACTTTGGTGAGAAAATACCTCTTATGGTACCTTGAGGTGGACTCTTTAGGGCCTTGTAAGAGTAAGCTTTTACCCCAAATAAATACCAACAGATTTTTGTACTTTGTATCAGCACCCCTCTTAGCTGACTAATACAGTTTTATAGTATTTTCCCCTTATATTTAGATCATTGATCCATTTTTAATTAATGGTGAGAAGTAGGGGTCTACATTCATTATTTTGCATGTGATTTCCAGTTGTCCCAGCACCATTTTGTCAAAGAGATTATTATTTCCCCCATTAAATGGACTTGGTGTGCTGGTTGGAAATCAACCAGCCATAGATATATGAATTTATTTCTTGATTCTGAATTCTATTCTATTGGTCTATATGTGTGTCCTTGTGCCAGTACCAAACTGTTTTCATTACTCTAGCTTTGTAGTAAGTTTTGAAATCAGGAAGTGTGAGTGTTTCAACTTCGGTCTTTTTCAAGACTCTTTTGGCTATTCAGGGCCCCTTGCAATTCTATATGAATTTGTCAATCAGCTTTTCCAGTTCTGCAAAAAAAGCTGCTAGAATTTTTATTTGAATTGCATAGAATTTGTAGCCCACTTTAGGTTGTGTTGACTTTTTAACAACATCAGATCTTTCAATCCATGTATACAGGGTATCTTTCCATTTGTTTGGATCATCTTTAATTTCTTTCAGCAATGTTTTATTGTTTTCAGTGTACAAGTCTTTTACCTCCTTGGTTAAATTTATTCCTAGTTATTTTCTTCTTTTAGAGGTTATTATAAATGGATTTTTCTTGATTTTCTTTTCAGATTGATAATTACTGGAATATATAAATCCAACTAATTTTTGCATGTTTATTTTGTATCCTGTAACTTTGCTCATTTCACTTATTAGCTCTAGTAGCTTTCTTGTGGAGTCTTTGGGACTTTTTATGTATAGGATCATGTTATCTCTGATTAGGGATAATTTGACTTCTTCCTTTTCAATTTGGATGACTTTTATTTCTTTCTCCTGCCTGATTGTGCTGACCAGAACTTTGTGATCTTAGGGAGAAAGTTTTCACTCTTTCACCATTGAGTATGATACTTGCTGTGGGTTTTTCATGAATGCCCTTTATCATGTTGACAAAGTTCCCTTCAATTCCTAGTCTTCTGAGTATTTTTTTCTCATGAAAGGATATTGAATTTTGTCAAATGTCTTTTCTACGTCAATTGGCATGATCATGTGTTTTATCCCCCTTCGTTCTGTTAATAAGGTAAATTACAGATATTTTCTTATGTAAAATCATCCTTACGTTGTTCCTGGAATAAATTCTACTTGGTCATCCTGTATCATCCTTTTAATATACTGTAGGATTTGGTTTGCTAGTATTTTGTTGAGGATTTTTGCATCTATAGTCATAAGGGATATTGGTCTGTAATTTTCATTTCTTGTGTCATCTTTATCTGGCTTGATGTTAGGATAATGCTGGCCTCATAAAATGAATTAGGAAGTAATCCTTTCTTTTCTCTTTTTTAGAGTTTAAAATCTTCATTAAATGTTTGGTAGAATTCTGCAGTGAAACTATCCCATCCTGGATTTTTCTTTGTTGGGAGGTTTTGTTTCATTTATTTATTTTTTTTAAGATTTATTTTTTTATTTCTCTCCCCACCCCCATTCCCCCTGTTGTCTGCTCTCTGTGTCCATTTGCTGTGTGTTCTTCTGTGTCTGCTTGTATTCTCATTAGGTGGCTCCAGGAACCAATTCTGACACCTTCCAGAGTGGGAGAGAGGCAATTACTCTCTTGCACCACCTCAACCCCCCATTCTGCTACATCTTATTTTCTCTCATCTGTGTCTCTTGTGGCATCTTGCTGTGCCAGTTCTCCACATCAGTCAGCACTCCTGTGCAGGGCAGCATTCGCTCCTGGGCCAGCACTCTGCGTGGGCCAGCTTGCCCTCACCAGGAGGCTCTGGGCGTTGAATCCTATATGATAGACAGAGCACAATTGGGTGAGTCACATCTGTTTCCCTGTTAGGAGGTATTAAATTACTAATTCAGTTTCTTTACTTCCTATAGGTCTGTTGAGATTTTGTATTTCTTCTTGCATCAGGTTAGCTAATGTGTATGTTTCTAGGAATTTTATTATTTCATCTCAGTTATCTAATTTGTTGGTATGTAATTGCTCATAGTACCCTCTTATACTCCTTTTTATTTCTGCAATGTTCCCACTTTCATACCTGATTTTAGTTATTTGTATCCTCTCTTTCCTTTTAGTCTGGCAAAAGGATTGTTGATTTTATTGATCTTTTAAAACACATTTACTTTTGTTGATTCTCTATTCTCTATTTCATTTATCTCTGTTCTAATCTTTTTTTTTCTTGTTCTGGTTTCTTTAAGTATGAAGTTAAATTATTGATGCATGATCTTTCTTCTTTTTAAATGCAGGCATTTAGATCTACAAATTTCCCTCTGAGCACTGCCTTTGCTGCATGCCATAAATTTTGGTATGTTGTATTTTAGTTTATGTTCATCTCAAAATAATTCCTAACTTCTCTTGCAATTTCTTCTTTGACTCATTGATTGTTTAATAATGTGTTGTTTAATTTCCACATATTCATAAATTCCAGTTTATCTTCTGTTATTTATTTCTAGCTTTATTCCACTGGGGTCCAAGAAGATATTTTATACTGTTTCAAAATGGTAAAATTTGATTTGTTGCCTAACATATGTCTAGACTGGAAAACATTCCAGGTACATTTGAGAAAAATGTATTTTCTGTTGTTTTTGGGTAGAGAGTCATATATATATGGAGAGAGAGAGAAAAAGAGAGAGAAAGAGTTGGTTAATAGTGTGGTTTAAGTCCTCTGATTCCTTATTGATTTTTTTCAGATGTTCTATCAATTATTTAAAGTGGAGTATGGAAGTCTCCAACTATTATTGAAAGATATTTTTTGGGCTTTGTTGTAAGATGTATATATGTTTATAGTCCTTATATCTTCTTTTTGGATTGAAAGTTTTACCAACATATAGTATTCTTCTTTATCTTGTGTAATCTTTTTTTGACCTAAACTCTATTTTGTTTGACAATAATATAGCCACTCCAGCTTTGTTTGGATTGGTGTTTTCCTGGAATATCTTTTTCTACCGTTTCTCTTTCAACCTCCTTGTGTCTTTGTATCTAGAGTGATTTTTTATAGACAGCATATCCATGGATCATGCTTTTCCATCCAATCTGTCAATCTCTGCCTTTTAGTAGGAGAGTTTAATCCATTGACATTTAAGGCAATAACTGAGAAGGGAGGATTTACTTCTGCCATGTAGATATTTGCTTTCTGTATGTTTTGTATGTTTTTGTTTCTCAAATACTCCATCTACAACTCATTTTTCTTACAACCACCCCTTGTGTCTAAACTTCTTCCTTTACCCAGCTTAAATTCCATGCTTCCTCATTCTAATCTATATGTTTTAAACTCAGTTTAAACTCAGTTCTCAAACTTTCCTCTCTTCATTGTACTCCTTTGGTCAGGTTCCAATACTGGTTAAACCTCTATGTCTCTATCTGATCTAAGAGACATCTCAAGCTTAGAATTGTCCAAACTAAACTCTTGATTACCTCTTTTCTTGGAAAAGTAAATAAATCAACTTTTTCCCAAATTTTCCACAATTTAAATTCCTGAAACCACCTTCTACCCTATTTCCTAAGCCAAGAACATAGGATTCATTTTTTATACTCCCCACATTCATTATATCAGCAAATCTTATTGATTTCACCTCCAAAGTATATCCTGAATCTGGCCATTTTTTCTCATTTCTTACACTAACAGTCTGACTCAGTCTACCATTATTTTTTGCCTGGACCACAGCAAAAACTCCTTGACTGATCTCCCTGCTTTTATTTTTGCTCCATTGCAATCAATTTCCTATGTGGTAGCTGGTATGATTTTAAAAATCCTTCTTTTATTCATAGTAACTCCAAACTAGAAACTACTTAACGTCAGTCAATGGGTTAATGGTTAAACAAACTGTGTTACATCCATGCCATGGAAAACTACTCAGCAATAAAAGGAAAAGAGCTATTGATATACAAAACTTAGATGAACTTAAAGGAAGTTATACTAATTGAAAAAAGCCAATCTCAAAAGAATACATACTCCATGGTTCCAGTCATGTAACATTCTGAAATAACACAATTAGAAAGATGGAGAAGAGATTAGTCTTCACAAGGGCATGCATAAGGGAGGGCATGGGAGTGACCATAAAAGGGCAACAGAAGGAAGTCTTGTGGTGACGGCACATTGGAGTATCTTTTTTTTTTTTTTAATATTTATTTATTTATTTAATTCCCCTCCTCCCCCGGTTGTCTGTTCTCTGTGTCCATTTTGCTGCGTCTTGTTTCTTTGTCCGCTTCTGTTGTCGTCAGCGGCACGGGAAGCGTGGGCAGCGCCATTCCTGGGCAGGCCGCTCTTTCTTTCGCGCTGGGCAGCTCTCCTTACGGAGCGCACTCCTTGAGCGTGGGGCTCCCTACGCTGGGGACACCCCTGAGTGGGGCGGCACTCCTTGCGCGCATCAGCACTGAGCATGGGCCAGCTCCACACGGGTCAAGGAGGCCCGGGGTTTGAACCGCGGACCTCCCATGTGGTAGAAGGACGCCCTAACCACTGAGCCAAGTCCGTTTCCCACATTGGAGTATCTTGATCCTGGTTTTGGTCATGCAAGTTACACATGCAATAAAATTGCATGGAGCTAAACACACATACACATAAATGAGTGCATGGATAACTGGTAAAATCTGAATAAATTCTATGTATTGTACTAATGTTTTGGGGAGATCAAATCATGTCCCCGCAAAAGGCATTTTCAGGTCCTAACCTCCGGTCCTGTGGGTTCGAAACCACAGCTGAATGAGGGTGGGCTTTAATTTAATATAGCTGAAGTCCCTTATAAAGCAAAAGGAAATTGGATGTGGAAGGAGGACCCATGGGAGAAGCAAAAAACTATAAGTCAGTGAAAGGCAAAGATGCCTCCATGTGCATTGCCAAGTGATGGAAAAATGAAAAGCCCAAGATCGCCGGCAGCCAACCCCAGAACGCCACAGTCTTCAGGGAGAAACCACTGCCTTGCTGGTGCCTTAACTTTGGACTTCTTCTAGTCTTAAAACTGTGAGCCAATTAAATTTCCACTGTTTAAGCCAACCCCATTGGAAGGCATTTTGTTTTAAAAGCCAAGAAACTGATGCAAATGCCATTTTCTTGGTTTTGATCTTGGATTATGGTTGGGTAGGACCTTGGGGGAGTGTGGAGGAAGGATCCACAGAGCTTCCCTGTTCATTTCTTTGCAATAGCCACATTTCCTGCAACTTCCCTCTGTCACTCCAAACATTACATTCCAGTTATACAGTTCCTGTCAGGGAAGGACTCTGCGGATGGGCCACTGAAGCTGAGATGGGGTTCTTGAGAAGAGCAAGGGAAGGAGCGCCCTAGTTGGAGGGAACAGCTACTGCAAAGACCCTAAGGGAGAGGCAAAATTCAAGTGTTCAGAGAATGGGAGGAAGGCTGGACGTGTGAGAGGAGATGAAGATGGAGAGGTGGACAGAGGCCAGACCGTGTGGAATTGGAAGGTGTTATAAGGAGTTTAGATTTTAACTGTGATTGAAGCCCTTGGAGAGTAATAAGCAGAGGAGAGACAGGATTTGATTTAGGATCTTAAAATATCACTCTGGCTGCTGGGTGAAGAGTGGCTTTAGAGAAGCAAGAATGAAAACAAGGAGGCCATTTGGGAGCATTTTGCAATGAACCAGGTCCGAGAGACAGTGACCTGGGCCAGGGTAGTGGCAAGGGGATGGAGAAGGGAGAGACATTTTCAGCAGTGAACCTGACAAGATTTGGTGATGGATTGAGAGGGGGGGAGGGGAGCAGTGAAAAGAGTGGGAAGAATCAAGTCTGATGCCTGGATTTCTGCTCGATTGGGGTTTCAGGCTCTGGAACAGGAAACACAGCATGAAGTCACCTTCTCACTCTTTTAGCCCCGCTGCCTTCTTACAGTGTGGCCCTGCGAACGTCACACAACCTTACTGAATCTCCTTGGGTTATTAATTTCTATCCTGCCTAGGTCACAGGCTCCTTGGTAGAGTCACATGTTAGGAATCAGAAGCCCAATGCAGGGCCTCCTCCTCTGACCCTAGCGTGACCTCTCTCTTCTGTCTTTACAGGACACCTCAAGTGCTCAGGGGCTCCCACTCTGTTCCCACTTCCTTGGGTCCCATCACTTTGTGAGCTTGTCTTTCTCCCCCAGACTGTGACCTCTGGGCCCTGGGGTCTGTTTGGCTTCAGCCTCTCCCCATTTCCCAGGAGAGTGTCTGTCATCCAGACCCATCTATGTATGTGGGATCAACAAATGGACCAAGTGCCTCTCCAGCCTCTCTGCTCATCAGCCATTATCCCCAGGTCACAGCTGAGAGGACAGGCCCTTATGTGCCCAGTTCATGTTTCATCGCTCGTGCTGACCCTCTCCCCCGGGGGAGCTGGCAGGACCAGCCCTTCTTGTGCCTTCATGGAGCCAAGGGGGCAAATCCCAGGGCCCAGGAGACCAGCCCAGCTTTTATCTGCCTGTTCCTGCTAAGAAGAGGGGCTGCCCTAGGCTTGTATGATACCTTTGATGAAGGTCATGCTCCAAATCAGTGTTATGGGACAAGTCCCTCTTTGTCCGGAAAGTGAGAGGACACACGAGCCTCAGTATCTGAGAGCAGCCATCTTTTATAGCTGAGGACAAAGCACACAGAGGAGGGCAGAGCCCAGAGAGCTGCAAAGGAATGGAGCTAGAACCCCTCAAACCATGCTAGAAAACTGCCACGCCTGGGCTTTTCAGTTCCCCTTAATTATTCTACAAAGCTGCGCTCACCTTTAGCATTCATTTTTATATTACAAAATGTCTCAAACTGAGATGCATAGAGAGAAACAGAGTAAATATCCCTTCACTGTGTAAGTCAGTTCAAATCAAGTTTTTTGTTACTTGCAATGAAAATCACTCCAGAAGAACAATCTGGAACTCAGAGAAGGGAAAAAATTCTGTATTGCACCCTCCCCCATCACCAGCCCCTGTTTTTGTCTTCTTTCTTCTCCCCTCCACGCCTCCCCAGAATGGGCCGCTGTGGGCAGGGCTGCCCCAATGGCTCTGAGTCAGGAGGGACTGGGACAGGCTGGGAGGTCAGGGGCTACACTGCAGCTCTTGGGTGGCCACTTGGGGCTGACTGTGGCTCCTCTCCAGAGCACTCCATTCCTCTCTGTGCTGAGTTATTAGGGGTGTGTGACAGCTCGAAGTTATTTTATGAATCCCCAATGAAAAAAGATCATGTCCTTGAACTAAGCCATTCCTGTGGATGTGGGGCCCTTTTGATTAGACTATGTCAGTGAGGCGGGACTCTGGGTGGGTACCCACCCTCTTACTAGAGCTTTTTATGAATGGAGACACAGAGATAGAGACACAGAGAAAGGAAGCCACCATATCTTATCATGCCATGTGAGCGAGGACTCAAGGTTCACTAGCAGCCAAGGCTTAAACACAAGTACCCCAGGGGGCCGAGCCCACAGAGCCGCTCAGTCCTGAAGAGATGAGCCGTGTGCCCGAGAGCCCACTGCTGAACCTGGGAAGAAAGCGGCACAGCCAGGACTGAGAGAGGAGGCCCAGAAAGAGGCAAGCGCTATGCCTGGTTGCCAACAGCTAAGCTCTGGGAGACAGTAGATTCTGGAGGGAAGGCAGGGACCTCGGCAGAGATTGGCTGCCATCTTTGCCACGTGGCAGGATGCTAGATCAACAGTAGTTGACTATGGTGAGAAAGCATTTCTGATGGTGCTTTGATTTGGATATTTCATGGCCTTGGAACCGTAAGGTTTTCCCCTAAATAAAATCCCCACAATGAAAGGAGGGTAAAGGGTTCCCCTTCCCATCTTGCTGGGCCCCAGTAGGTGGTAAAGGGCATCATGCCGGAATCAGAGCCTGAGCGAGAGGTTTGGAGAACCTGCCAGGGAAAGAATTGTGGGTTTGTCTTACAGCTGGGGGAGGTGGGGGGTACGGGTGGGCTAGGAACAATGTGTTCATTTCACAGGTAAAGGGATTGAGACGAGAGGGGGCTGGTTTATCCAAGACCCCTGACTCTCAGCCCCACCCTGGGCCCAGGGGAACCAGGCAGGGTCCCACTCACCCAGGCCTTCACCCAAGTACAAGCTTGGCTGGCTCAGAGGAGTTTTTGCCATTCAGGCAGGTGAGAGATGGAAGCCAGAACCAACAGTCAGCTTAGGGCCGAGGCCTTTGGTGGGAAAACATGCTCAGGTGTATTGCCGTTCTAAGACCCCCGAACCAACACTGTTGTTGCCTGGTAGCTCAGTTTATTTCTCGGTTGATGGCACTTTCTGGACATCTCACGTAAGCCTCACAGCAACCCGGGGAGGTGGAGATGCAGCCCTCTGCCCCTGCCCCTCCCTGGAGCCCAGTTCTGTCATCAGATGGGGTGGGGTTGATCCGGGGCCCCGGGGCCTTCCAGTTTATTGACATTGTGCACTGGACGCAGCCCCTGGCTGGGTCACTGCCCGGGCTGTGGTGTTGACTTAGTGCCATGGCCTTGGACGACTCACTGCCCATCCACGTGCCTCAGTTCTCCTGTCCATAGAGCCGGGGATGCCAAGGGTCCAGGTGTACCTTAAACCCTTCTGTGATCCTGCCACTAAAATAATGCAGCTGTGGCCAGCCCTTTTCTCACTTACGGAAGTCCTCATTTTCCTAGCTTCTGTGAATCTATACCTATAGTATTTTTAACATCGTTCAATGCCCTCAATTTGTTTTCTCATTTCCCATCTTCATTTCCAGCACCTCTTGGGACTCGGAACCTAATTTTAGAGAAGGTCAAACGTGGTTGCTTGGGGCAGCCTTCTTTCTCTCCACCCACCTTTCCAGAGAAGAGGAACAGCCGAATGTTCCGGCTAGTTCTGTTTCTTGGCTCTGTGGAAGGGGCATCTGTGTGGGGGTGGGTGGGGGTGGGGGTGGAGGGTGGCAAGGAAACTGCCCAGCCCACCCACCACGTCGAAGCATGGCCTGGCTGTCTTTCAAAAAGACCCTGAGTTCATCAGAAACGGGCCCCAGGGCTGTGAGAGGCCTTAGTGGTTTCTGCTACAACCTTCACATTTATAGGAGGGGAAACTGAGGCCCAGAAAGGGGTTTGTAACACCAGACAGTGATTCCCGCCCAAACTGAAACCTCAATGACACAGTTCAGAGGTGAATGGGTCAAGGGTAATGAATCACTTGCCATCCCTTGTCTCCCTCTTCCCTTCCACCTGGACATGAAAAGCCAGGTCCCCGTGTGCCTTGCCCCAGTTTCCTCTTTCCTCACGTTTCCCTGCAGATGCCCAGGGAGGCAGATGGGATCAGTCTGATTTGGCAGGTATGACAGTTGGAAATTCTTTTTCGAACCCCAAAAGATTATGTTCTTAAACATTCCTCTAGGTGTGGTACCCGATGATTGCACTCGATTCCCTGGAGATCACTTGATTAGATTGCTTTTGATTGGAGTGAGGCATGACTCAGTTGGGTTTCTGCCCTCTTGCTGGGCCTTATAATCAGAGACTCAGAGGAAAAGAGGCACAGGAAAAGGGAGCTCTGCCATTTTTGATCCAGCCACGTGAGAGAGGACTCAAGGATTGCTAGCAGCCAAAGCTTACGCAGGAAGCCCTTGGAGGTTGGGCCTACGGAGAAGCTCAAGGCTGAAGAGACAAGCCCTGTGCCTGGGTGCCCACAGCTGGGCTCTGGGAGAAGCAGAGATTAGCCACCATCTTTGCCACGTGGCAGGACCCCAGGCTCACCAGTAGCTGACATTGGTGAGAAAGCATCTCTGGGGAAGTGGATTTGGCTCAACTAATAGAGCATCCATCTACCATATAGGAGGTCCAGGTTCAAGCCCAGGGCCTCCTGACCCATGTGATGAGCGGCCCATGTGCAGTGCTGATGTGCGCAAGGAGTGCCGTGCCATGCAGGAGCGTCCGCCGCATAGGGGAGCCCCATGCACAAGGAGTACACCCCTCAAGGAGAGCTGCCCCACATGAAAAAAAGTGCAGCCTGCCCAAGAGTGGCACTGCACACACGGAGAGCTGACGCGGCAAGATGATGCAACAAAAAAGAGACACAGATTCCTGGTGCTGCTGACAAGAATGCAAGCGGACACAGAAGAACTCACAGCAAATGGACACCAAGAGCAGACAACGGGGAGGGGGGTGGCGGATAAATAAAAATGAATCTTTTAAAAAAAAAAAAAGAAAGCATCTCTGCTGAAGCCTTGATTTGGACTTTTCATGGCCTCGGAACTGTAAACTTTCATCCTAATAAAATCCCCATTACAAAAGCCAACCCATTTTGGGTAGTGTGCATTGGCAAACTAAGATGGCAGGTGAGGAAACTAAGGTTTGGGTGCTTCTGACCTAGTGGTCCTAGTGGCACCTCCTGCTGTGGGGTAGAGGTCAAGTGTGTTGGTGAGCAGCTATGCGCGACCGTGGGCAGGCTCTGTCACGTCCCCGCAGCCATCTCTGCTGGGCTGTGAAATCTGGTGCCAGGAGGCTACAGGAAAAGGGCTGAAGGCCTGCGTGTGAGTCTCAGGGTACTCCGTGGGGGCTACGTCTCAAAGGCAGGCTGCCTCGTTTTAACAACTGCCCCTTGAGAAAGTCGGAGATCTTCAAGGGCAGGGCATGCTAGCAACCTCAATCTCCCAGTCACACTCACCTGCAGGGTGGTGCATAGTAGGCCCTAAATAACTTGGGGTTGAACCCGGGGCTGTGGGTGCATGTTCTTCTCCCCACCAGCACTGTGAGCAGGGCCGACGGCTGACCCCTCCCTCTGTACTGGTCAGGGGAAGAAGCTCTGAATGATACGCAAAGCCAGCATGGCCCTGGGTGCTCCGGGAGCACCGCTTGGGCGAGCCTTCAGAGGGAACGCCCCTGGCACCTGGACACACGCCGTTAACGGGAGTAGGGCATAATGGAAAATTTTGCCTGTGACTTTGCTTCCCCGAGTTACCTCGTCCCAGCCCTTCTGGCCACTTCCCATGGCTCAGCCACCTAATTGCTCAGAGCCTGTGAAAGCCTTTTAGAGCGCCTGGGATCTTTTTCTTGGCTATTTTTTCCCCTTCCATTTGCAAGAGAATTAAATAGGTGTGGAAAATGCTCCCTGAGCCTCTTGGGTGGGGGCGGGTAGTGAAGAAGCGCGTGGAGGCATGGTGCCCACCCCCTCCAGACACAGCCAGCATGGCAGGTCTCTGGAGGGACCCCGAGGAAGCCACACCTGCTATCTGGGTCACGTGGGGACCCTGGACACCTGAGCCTGTGCAGGAAGACAGGGATTTGGTGGGAACTGACCAAAGAGAATAACTCATTCTTGAGACCAAGATGTCTCAAGAGCCAGCTCCTTAGGCTGTGGAAGTTTGGAGAAAGTCAACTGGAAAGATAAAGTCTTCATTGAAAATGTTTCCAATCCTAAATAGACAATGAATTGAGAAAGCTATCCTGGTTCAACCGTTAGTTTGTTCAGGCTATGTTTGGCTAGTAGAAATCAATGCTACTTAGTAAATACCCGACTATTCCATGGCTTTCTTTTAAGACCAGTTAGAGGATTAAGCAATACCAAAAGCCCGTAGTTAATGATTTTTGTTTTATCACATGATATGCTCTATTCTGGAGCATTCCAATATCCTGACAGGTTGCTGATGAATAGCTAGTATGTCCAGGTTTCCAGCCTTGAAAACAATTGAATAAATTTGAGAGCTTAGAAAGAACATTTGTGGATGTTACTGTGAGTTTTTTATTCCTAAACACTAATTTATCTGTCCAAGTGTTTTATATGCATGTCCTTGGATATAAAACAGTTTTATATAAACGTGAGCAATGCCTGCAGGGAGGACACCACTGTCCTCACTTGTTTTCAATGATGATTTACTATACAAGGACAGAACAGCCAGTATGACATAAAATATTTGCGGTTGCCATCCTCTTACCTTGAACGGAATTTCCATCTTACATAGCTCACTCACATTTTCATGGAGTGGGGGTTTGGGCAGGAATAGGATGATACTCACTGCTGAAATTCCAGAAAATTTTTAAATTAAAGGAAATTAGAGGACCATGAAAGCTGTTTTCACCTCTGTGCCTTCTAGTGCTGAGGAAGAAAATGTAGTTGTCAAGTAGTGAGGAATCAAATTATTCAACTAAATCCCTTTTAAAATAAAACCCAGAATGTAAAAAAAAAAAAAAGAAAGAAAGAAAAAAAAAAGAAAGAAAGAAAAAGAAGACAGGAAAAAGGAAGACCTGGCCTCAAAGCCTGGGTGGTAGAACTGCTACAGGAGCTGCTGTGCTCTTCAGCACCTTGATGGCGCATCAGGCCTCTCATTGGTCCAGAACATCAGGTCCTCTGACCTTCCTCTCCAAGGTGGCCAGTGAGAAGGAGCTGGAGAGCATGCCTGTGGCTTCACTTGAGCTCAAGAGCAAAAGACGGAGAAAGAGCCAAGTGCTGCTCTAGAAGAAACAAGGCCAGCAGCAGAGTCCATGGTGGAAAGATGGTCAGCATGATGGTTTGAATTTGGTGAATCCCCCAAAATGTTTATGTTTTGAGTTAACCCATTCCTGTGGGTGTGAGACCATTTTATTGCAGTAGATTCTGGTAAGGCACCTTGATTAGATCACTTGATTAGATCACTTCAGTTAGACTATATCAGTGAGGTATGCCCTAGGTTGGGTCTCTGCCCTCTTGCTGGTATTTTTACTAACTGAGGTCACACAGAGAAAGAAGAGAGAAAGGGAGTGCAGCCATTTTTGCCCTTACCATGTGTGAGAGAGGCCTCCACTAACAGCCAAAGCCAAGCAATGAAGCCTCCCAGGGGCTGGGCCCATGGAGCACCTCAAGGCTGGAGAGAAAGGCCATATGCTTGGTTGCCCACAGCTGAGCACTGGGTAACAGTGAGTCCAGAGGGGAAGGCAGGGACTTCGGCAGAGATCAGGCACCATTTTGCCTTGCCATGTGTGGCAGGACATCAGGATCAACAGTAACTAACTTCGGTGAGAAAGCATCTCTGCTGATACCTTGATTTGGACATTTTTGCAGCATCAGAACTATAAGCTTTACCTCAAATAAATAACCTTTATAAAAGCCAATGCTTTCTTTTAATTTTGCATTGACAGCCTTTGGCAAACTAAGACAGCCCAACTGGATAAAGCCATCAACAGAATGAGAGGGTCAGGGCCAGAGAGGCCTCGCCAGACTTCAGCTCTTTCTGGAAAAGCCAAGTCACATCTCCATGACTGACCATTAGAGAGAAACATGTGAAATAGTAGACTCATCCAAGACGGTGGAACATTCTGGTTGACTTTGCCTTCCATTCTGTACAGCCCTGGGCAAGTGACAAACCTGCTCTGAGTTTTCATACCTGCAGAGAAAGGGAATGAAATTAGATGATCTCCAACATCTGAAATTCTACAACACTCTTCCGCTCTATGTTCATACAGAGGCAGGAGAATAGAGCTTGCTTTTCACTTTTGCCTCCAGTGAGTGGGAGAGTGGGGAGTGGGCATGGCTCTTACATTGGCCTTCATGACCTTACCTGTCATTTGGGTCAAACTACACCTCCTGGCAACCTCAGAAGGTACAGGCAAGGAACAGTCAACCAACAGAAGAAGATGTGTAGACATGCCTTAGAAATCACAAAGTGCTATCTAAATGGATAGAGTGCTATTGTTGTTATTTAGAGATTGCAAGGAAGGAGCTGCTTTCATTTGAAACACTGGCTTCTTGCCCCCTCCCAGGACATTAGAAGACCCTCTAGACAACATAAGTGGGAGCCAGCAGGGGCCTAAAGACCTTTCCAACCACTACATCCCCTTCTTGTAGAGACAGCTCAGAGAAGGGCAGTGACTTTCCCAAGGTCCATAGTGGTTATTTGTGGAGTCAAGTCTCAGGCAGTCTAATTTCCTCCATCCCAGAGATGCTGATTGCCTTTCTGATTCAGCCAAGTGTTCCCCCAGAGTGTCAGCCCAAGTGGATGTGCCATAACAAGTACCACCAACTGGGTGGCATATTCATTTGTTTATAGAACAGAAATTTCTTCTCTCACAGTTCTGGACCCTTGAAGACTGAAGTCAAGATGTTGGCAGGACACGGCTCTCTCTGAATTTTCTGGGAGAGGCTCCTGGTAGCCTAGTTCTCACTTCTGGTTGCTCCAGAAGATCCTTGGCTGCCCCACTCCAGTCTGCCTCCACCCCCACCTGGCCTGCTCCCTTGCTTGAGTCTCTCTGTCTCTTCTTTTCTTAAAACAGGGGTTCTTAACAAGGGGTCCATGAGCTTGAATTGAAATTCAAAAAACAGTAATTCTTGTGGGGATGTGTTGGTGCAGGTGTGATATATTTATTAAATAATACGCAGCATAGTGTGGGCTTAGTAAGGAGGCCATGGTTTTCACCTGACTGGCAAAGGGATCCATGGAACAAAATGGTTAAGAAACCCTGTCTTAGAAGGACACCAGTCAAATTGGATTAAGGTCCCACCCCTGCTCCTGCATGACCTCATCTTAATTAATTACATCTGCACTGATCCTATTTCCAAATAAGGCCATATTGAGGCTCCAGGGATTAGGATTTCAATCTCTCTTTTTGTGCAACCCATAGCAGGAGGTCAGCGAGGCAGCTCCAGGTAGACACAGTGGAGGAGCAGGTAGAGCATCAAGGCCAAGGGCTTGGCTCTGGATGCAGAGGAGGGATGGAAAGGCCACTCTGCCCAACACCAAAGGGGTGCCCTTGGGCAAGAACATGGAGGATGATGGGAGGGGAGCAAAATCTCCCTCCAAGGGGTCAATGGGATGATGCATGTGAAGTGTTGGCATGGCTTAATAAACATCACTGATTGTTATCATCAAGGGAATGGTCCCAGAACCTGGGAGGCAGCAAGTGGGCTCCAGCATCTTTCCATTGGCCAACTCTTCCTCAGATAGATGGCAAAAGGAGGCTGCATTTACGCTGGGGTCCAGGGCTTCCTGCTCCTCTCATGACTGCAGACATGTTGATGGCTGAGAAGGCTGAGCATGGCTTTATCCAAGACCAGCTGCTGCCCATACGTGTTAACTCCTCCACTGGACACCAAGCCATGGTGTCCAGGGCACAGGAATGGGCTGAGGAAGGCAAGTGGAGGCCTGTGCATGATAGCCATTAGAAGAGAACCTTCCACTCCCACCCCATCTGCCACCAACACAGCCACCACCTTTACAAAAAGTGACAGGCACAAGATGCCCGACTTAGCTTGCTTTTTCATCATGCAAATCCCCGAGCCACTTGGCTCTTTCCCCCTCTCCTGGGTTGAAAAGAAGGAGCCTCTGCTGGCAGGAGATACCGCCTCTTCTCCAGTCACATCATTCCATTGCACAGGCTGCCCAGGCCCAGGCAGGCTGGCAGCATCATCTACAAAGGGAATTGTCTATGGATCGTCGGCACGAAACTGGAAAGCACTTGATTTGATAAATGTCACCCACTGGAGATATTTTCAGAAATGTATGCAGCAGCGGCCCAGCCACCAAATGATGGCAAGGAAAGCCAGCTCCCTGCTGCCCTGTAAGCAACGGCTTTGTACTTTTCCAGGACGCTTCCCAGGGGAGCCGTCCCAGCGCCACAGCCTGACTCACCTGCACCCACGTTAGTCGATTACCTGAGCTCAGCCCAGAAGCCAGGCAACTTACAGGTCCCTTCGGAACCCTTTTGATTTGGGTTTGGGACCTGCCTTCTATGAGCCAAGAGGTCCCAGTCTCCACCATACCCCCCACAGGGTGGGGCTTCATTTGGAGGGCTCTCATCCTCCTTTTCCCAGCATCCCCTTGAACATCTGTCCAATGGTCCACCTGTGCCATGGGTGCCATGATCTAGACAGACATGACTGGGAAAGAGGGAGGGACTGGAGCTAGGGACATGGGGCTGGCGTGGCCGGGGATCTGGAGCAGTGTGTGGTGAAGATGGGAGCTGCAGTGGTAAGGAATTGGTGGAGGGAGGTCAGGGCCAGTTGTCTAGTTTTAGCTTTTGATAGAGCAGTCCCTGGAGAATGCCCCGGAGAGGGGCATCTCCTGAGCTGCCTGCCTGTGAACTCCTTGGGCAGCTGTCGGGGAGCAGGTGAACCCCTGGAAGGACAGAGGAGAAGAGGGAGGATGGGTCAGGTTGAAGGTGGGAAGAGCAGTCACCCAGCTGGTACTGGGAAAGTCCGGGCTGCAGGCAGGGACTGGCTGACGTCCTGGGAACAGGCACTCCCCCCACTTCCACTCCCAATTCTACAGGGGTGACCCGTGGTACCCCACGTCGACCAAACCCCTTTCAATCAGCTGGGATGGAGTTGAAACTGTTGTGGGCTTAGTTTTAGAGCCTATAATTTCTCATCCAACAGGGCACTTTTGAGAGTGAGAGAGGCTGCTATTAATTAGTGTCCCAGAGAAGAGACAGAAACCAGAACTTTCCAAGCCAACGGGGCTGCCTGACTTCCCTGTTTGAGACGGACCTGGGTTTTAGCACTGGTGCTATCTCGTGCCGGCTGTGTGACCCTGAGCACATCACTTAATCTCTCTGGAGAGCCATCTTCTCATCTGTGAGATGGGCACAAGCACACTTAACTCAGAACTGTCGGAGGGTGAGAGGAGAAAACAGGTGTGACTTGGGATAACTGTGAGCATTCGTCAGAGGCCACAAGTTGCTACATGGATCTCAGGAGTGGATTTCCTCCGGCTGGCGATGGTAGGACAGTGGTTTCCTCCGCTTCAGGAATGGAGAGGTCATTTCTGGGGACAAGTCAGTTAGGGTATGCCGCTGGGAAAATGCCAGGGCTCGATCCAGAACTGCGAGCTCAGTAACGCCGTGGTGATCTGGGGATGCCTTTCCACCAGCCCTCTTCTGGAACGCTCCCAACCTGGCGGGACTGAGTAGACACGCACCTCTGCGTCCAGAGAAGCTGGAAGGCTCTGCAGTCCACAGCTCATGGGTATCGGAACTAGGACCAGAATCCACACTTCTCACGCCCTGGTTCGAGGCTCCATGCCCCCAGCCCGCATCCCTGGCCACGTGGACTGAGAGAGCAGCTCCTACCAGCCAGGCGCCAGGCTAATGGCCAATCTGTTGTCACATTTCATCCTTACCCGAAGAGGGGGCGTTATGCTCTCCCTTCTTGATAACAAGTTCTGGTTCCCCTAAGTTCAGTCCCCAGCTCCAGGGTCGAGTGGGGCTCTAAACCCTTTTAGAACCCTTTTCTGCCTCACGTCAGCCCCATGCTCCCAGCTGCACACCCACAGCCTGTCTCTAGGGTGTTCCCAAGAAGCAGGGAGGGTGACGCAGAGCCCGGCCGACAGGAGGCAACTGGAGGGAAGCCCTGGAGGGGTTTCTTTCCAGAGAATTTGATCAAACGAAGGCAGCAGCCCTTGCTGGCTGGGTTGGAGAGACCACACCTTCCTGAGGTGACCCGGGTGAACAGGCTGCTGCCTAGGAGGGTGTGTGGAACAGCCGGGCAATTCAGGGGCCCCTCCCTTGCACCTGGGGCCTCCCAGCTGCGCCAGGTCGTGTGGGCCTGGTAGCCCGTGGTCAGCCCACCTCAGGATCCACCGGTGGTGGGAAGGGGCTACCTCTCTCCAGCCTGAAAGACACCTAGCGACAGAGGAGTCCCCTGTCCTCCCCAGCCTGGTGCAGGGCCCTCTCTGTCCCTTGTGCAGTCCCAGCTCCACCCAACCTCGTCCCCACGCTGCCCTTTCCATCTCTAACTCTCCCCGGCCCCCTCTATCACCACCCCTCTCAGGCCCTCCTTGCCTCTGGCCCCCTGGCATCCTCCAGGGCACTTCCTGGGCTCTCCTCTGCCCTGCCCATGGGTGAGGGCAACCACAGTGGGGGTTCTGACTTAGGAGGTCTCCCGTGGGCGAGAGCTGCAGCGGTCTCTTTACCAGGTCACCTCGCCAAGGCGGCCTGAAGGTTTCCTGGAAACCACACAGACCGATCGATCGTGGGAAGTGTTTTCCCCAGTTGGCACTGCATTGGCCTTGACCCTTCTGCAGTTAGAGCCCCCTGCTTCCCACCCCCATTAAGGTCCTGGGGACCTCTGGCTTTTCCAGGTGGCTCTGAGCTCAGCTTGCATGATAGGGGGAGAACCTGAGCTGCAAGCAGCAACTCTCCGTGCTTTCAGGATAAGTGGGGCCAGCTCTAATCAGAAGCTTTTGATGCCAAGGTTCCCTCCTGTCCAGTCTTGCAGAACCTCCATTTCCAGGAAGCCTGCCTTGACCACCGTCTTCACTATTGCCACCTTCCTTCCTTCACAATGCTCTCACAAGCTTCTTCATCCCATTCTACTCACCCCCCCCTACATAGCTCTTTCCCCACTTTCCCCCTGTGACTTAATTTCCTTGCTTATGACGTCTGTTGGTGAAATTCTGTCTCTCCCCTCTTCTCCCCATTAGGATGGCAGCTCCAAAAGGGCAGAGATCCAGCACTGGCACTTTGTAGGAAGCCCAAGATACTAAGCCACTGCTCCCCATGAGCATTTGCAACTCAGGCCGGGAACCCCTGCTTGGCCTAAGGGCCTCAAGTCCACCCCACCCCACCCCCACACCTCTACCTGGAAGCTCCCCTCGCCGTTTGCTTTTGCAACTTTCTGGGCTGATGAAGATAATATTTGTTCCCCATGCACCCTTGCAATGACCCTTACTTGCTCTGTCCCACCGAGAAGGTATTGCCTTCTCTGCAGGTGAGAACACTGGGCCTTGGGGGGCTTCCCTGGCTTGTCCAGGCGGCACCAAAGCCCAGATCTGATCCTGAGGTGCCCAGTTCCTGTGCTACCTCTCCAAGGGCCAGGTCTCTCCAAGCTGCGCACTCTTACAGCTGATGACGGGGCGCTCACTACCTACCGTCCAAGAAAGCTGCTTCTGGCACTGGGTGCCCTGATTCACAAAAAGTGCTTCTTCCTTTTGAACGGAAGTCAGTCTTTTGTCCCTGGTTCTAGCACTCCCTTCCAGAGTCATGTGGCCCTCAGAATCATCTGCTCAAGCCACCCTTCTCCAGTCTACAACATTCCCAATGCCCTCGGCTATTTTTTCCTTGTGACCTGGTTTCCCTCTGTTGAGACTTAGGAACGTAGGAAGATGCTTCTGGTTTGGGGTTTTAGGAAGGGTCAGTAAAACTGCCCATGACGTGAGCCACAGACCTCGAGCTCTGCAGCGAAATGTATGAACTCAAAATTCCAATATTCTTATGAAGCATAAACATGTGATTGGGGTGTGGTGGGGGAAGCCTCCTCTGGTGAGTTCTGTGGGAAGGACGGTGCATTCGAGGTCCTGCCCCCTCTGGGGGACACCTGTGTTCCCGGCTTCTGGTCCATGCTTGCCCAGCTGTTTCTTAATCAGGGATGATGTGTTGGCAAACTCACTTGGTTTCGACTCTGAAACCACCTTCTCCAACCAGTTTTATCGTTAATAAAGGTGATAGTTTATCTTCATCTATCTGACCTGCCCATGTCTATCTCTCAACTGGTTCCAAACTTGGGACAAAAAAGCCATGTTCATTTTTGGCATCCATGCTCTCTGCAGTATTTGGGAGAGAAGTTCTCTTTTCAGTGGGGTACTGAGATGGGAGAGCATGGCCATAGGACTACCCAGAACCATCTTGCTCCTCTCTTGTGGGAGCCTGTTTACAGACTAAACCACAGAGGAGACTGAGCTGAGAGGTGGTGAGAGAGTGCTGATGCCTCATCTAAGTACCTGGATATAGCCATGCCTGAATGCCATGTAATGAACCAATAAATTGCCCCTTGTGTATTGTCTCACTGTTCAATTATTCATTTTGCTTATGCCAGTTTGAAATGGATTTCTGTCACTGGCAACCCAAAGCATCTTGACTGTACAGCTTTGAAAACACTGAACATCTGATAATGGTACCTTAACAGCTGGGTTCCTAACAAAGTCCAGGCTTATGTAATAAGCTAAGCATTCACAGTCAGAGAAAAGATCTGAAGCCATGTCTATCCATGTGCTTGGAAACAATGAACATTGATTAGGAAATAAACAAGTATTTATTAAGTAAGCCTCTTTCTGTGCCAAGACTTTTCACATGTTTTATTTCACCTTTCCAATGCCCTTATGAGGCAGAATATTATTTAGGATAACTCTAGCTGCTATAACAAATAAATCCAATGTGTAAAATGGCTCAACAATGAGAGGTTTCTTCAATACACCATGTTGAGGCAAATATTTCTGGTCAGCAGGTACGCTCCGCTAGTCAGTGAGTCAGAAACTGAGGCTTCTTCTGTCTTGGAGCTCCACCAATCATTGGGCAAAAGGAAGACAGAGCTTTGAGGGCCCATGCCTACCTCTTAAAACCCTGATGCAGCAAGAAAATCCCTCAGCTCCACTCGCATTCCATCGGCTGGACCTCACACACGTGACCTCACGGAGCTGTGAGGGAGGCTGGAAAGGATACCTAGGTAGATGAGGAAAAGGATTTGGGGAACATCTTGCAGTTTCTCCTGCAGGGAGGTACATCTCCTCTCGAGGTGAATAGTAAGAGGCTCGCATGACTGGGAAGTATCTGAATCAGGACTTGAACTCAAGTCAGTTTGACCCCAAATCCCATTCATGGACCTTTTCTCCCTGCAGCTTGAATGGGTTTAAGGAGGATATGCCACAAGGCCCTCTGTAGAGCTTAGCCCCACTGGGAAATGCCCGAGCACTGGGAGAACCATTCCCAATGGAATGTAAAAGAATGGGAAGTGCTAAAGCCGTGGGGGCTGAGACACCTCAGAGGGAGAAGGCCCTGGCCTGGCTGGACTGGTCAGTGAGGCCTTCGTGGAGGAAGCAGGAGGGTGTGGCACTCAGGTAGGGCATAACAAAAGCACCTAGAGGGGGAGCGGGTATAGCTCAGTGGTTGAGCGCCTGCTTCCCACGTACGATGTCCCGGGCTCATTCCCTGGTACTGACAAAAAAGCACGTAGAGGTGGCCCATCTTGTCTCCAGCAGGGACCTCAGGCACCCAACTCCGAATGATTCCAGAGCCAGGAAGTTGGAGTGAGGACCAGCCATGGGATTATGGCAGAGCAGCTCTTTCCTGGGAACAAATGGGAAAGGGAGGATGGAGTTCTAGGGGCACCGTGATTTCCTGGGGGTGGCTGGGCTCCGGTTCCCCAGCAAGGTCCCCATCTCAGCTAGGGTTTCCTCAATCAGGTCATTCCAAAGAGGAAGGCAAATGGCCAGCCCTGGAGAGCACACTGGCGCTGCCCCACTCGGGCCTTTGAGCCTGCTGCTAATGAGAAGGGTGAAAACATCCTAAAATGTTGGGCTGGATCCCCCAGAGCATGGCAGGCTTCTGGATTGCTCCAGTACACCAGAGCACCCCTGAGGCTTCCGCCCTTCCTTCCTGGTCCTCCTTGCCGGGGTCCCTGGAGTCATGGGCTTGGGGATTCCTTGCTGAGCCTGTCTGCAGACAGGCAGCCCAGAGCCTCTAGCTGAGGCCCATGGGTCCAGGGAGGAGACCTTGTACAGGCCCAACCCTGCTCCCACGGTCTTAGACCAATCTCTTCCCCTCTCTGGGTCTATCTGTTTTAAAAAAAAAAAAAAGATGATGAGCTGAGCTGTGAACAGGTGGCAAAGTTGGGTGGGGGGTCTCTCTCAGCCTTACCCCCTCATTTCCATGTGAGCAAAGATGCCTGGAGAGGGCAGGGACTCACTCGAGCTCACCAAGCCTGTGGGTAAAGAAGGAGTAATTGTGATTCCCAGGAAAGGTGTGCTCGCCTACCCTGCCCTGCTATCAGAGTTGCCATGGTGCTTTTTATCGACAAGGGAGATAAATAGCCCAGTTAGGCCTGAGTACATAAGCAGGCTTGGGACCAGATGCAGGTCTGTGACATGCACAAGCTTTCTGCAATTAAGGAAAAGCCTCTTCCTATTGCCTCAGACAGAACCCACAGGCCTACTCTGGGCAGTGAGTGGGGCAGCCTGTGTTGGAGTTGACCAATCTACCTATTCTAAGGAGAATAGGTAGATGCTATTCCAGAAGCTAAAATACAGACAATCCAACAGGCTAGCTTCAACAACAGGAATTTATGGGCTCACAGTTTTGAGGTTAGGAGAAGTCCAAAATCGAGGTGTCAGCAAGGTGGTGCTTTCTGACTGAAGCCTGTGGCACTCGGGGGCTGGCCGCCGGTGGTCCTTGGTCCTTGGCTTTTCTGTCCCAGAGCAGTGCACATGGCAGGGTCTTCTTTCTCCTCCAGGGTCCGCTGGCTTCCGGCTTCTTCTCATGGCTTTCTCTGTCTGAATTTCATTCTGCTTATCAAGGGTTTCAGTAATCCAGACTCAAATCCAGCCGGATTCATTTGGGCCACATCTCAACTGAAGCAACATCATCAAGAGAGCCACACCTACTGGAATACAAACCAAGCCCACGGCTAAACTGGTATACACAATTCAATCCACCACGATCTCTGGAGAGGAGGCCCCAAACCAGTGGTCCTCAACCTTGACTGCACATTAAAATCACGGAGGCCCAGTCTCCTTCCCAGAGGGTTGGGTTTAGTTGGCTTGTGGGGGCCCCAGGCTGACTCTTAGAAATTCCCCAAGTGACTCCAATGGCAGCAAGAGACTGAAACCCAGCAAGGTCCTTTGAGAAGGCCCAGTAGGTTCCAGGAAGTCCTGTCATTGGGGCCAGACAACCTGGTTGGTGGCATATGCAGATTTCAGTGGTGCAAACACTCCAGCTTCCATGGTTTAATGTCAGCTTGCCAAAGTCCTCCATGCCTAACACTGCACTCTCAGGAGCCTTGTAGAATGCTCTAGCCATTCTCTCATTACCCAGAAAGCACTTAGACAGTGACCTCTCCTGTTTGGACTCTAACACAGAACAAGGAGGGGAGCCTCCAGGCTGTCCCAATACAAGGTCACAAAATCTGTCCCCTAAAATCGAAGAACCTAGCTTCCCAGAGAGCTCATCAGTTCCTCACTCATGATCTCCTTGTTCTTAATCTACCACAGGGTTAACAAACCTAGTTACCTGATTCCCTAAGCCAGATTTAATTAAAAGCAACTTTTTTTTTCTGAAAGGGAAACAGAAAGTAAAATATTTCCTGACAATGCAAGACAAGGGGGAAAAGGCCACAGTGTGGGGTCATCTCGTTTAGAGCAAGAAGTACTTAGCTCAAAAGCAAACAGAGGACTTAGCACAGTAAGTGGCATCTCTGCCAGAATCTCTGGGTGCTCAGAGCTGGGTCATAAGGCAAGTTGAAGGGAAAAAAAGTTGGGGACATAAAACAGCTGAATTCTGGAAGGTACCAGTAACGCCTTCAGACTCCCAGGTTAGCAGAGGTCGCTGGGAAAAAACCAGCATGTAGAACCTGTGTCTTTGGCCCCTTTTCCTCCCCCACGGTCAGGAAAAAGTTTCCAGGTGGCCCCGCCCTGGATTTCACAGCTGGGAGAGAGGGGGACTGAACCCAAGACAAGTTCGACTTGGCAGGCCAAGATCTCTATCAATGGAGACCAGAGAGAACACAAGAGCTGCATCTGAGTGGGTGGATGCCATCATGAATCGAACTAAGTGTCCTGCTCCCATCCTTTGAGAGAGGCAGGAGGTGCAAAGGACTCAACGCCAGCCCAGGGCCAGGGGAATGTGGCTGGGAATAAGTTTTCGATGGCCTGCAAACATATGAGAAAAATAGTATTTGTGGGGTGAGTTTTTCATAAAGCAACGTGTATCCAACTTAAAGGACTGGTCTTTGTGTAACAGTATGCATTCTTTTATGAAGTGATGTTGGGAATAGATGGTGGTTGTTTTTTTGTTTGTGTCTTTAAGTTCTTTCTTAATTGAACGGGAAATTGGCAGTGCTCTGTGGGTTCTCCTAGGGCTGGTGGAGAGGGGAGGTTATGGGTTTGGAAAATCCAAAATTTGGGATCATGGATCTGTTTCAACTCCCTCATTCACTGGCATGAGATGCCATGGGGATGCTGCTTACCCAAGTTTGCATGGAAAACTTGGCCACCATCAGAATTGGGGCTAAATAGATCTTCCCTGGGGTCTTGACTACCCCAGATCCAAGAGGGACACCCAGAGTCTTGGCTATTGTATTAGTTTCCTGTTGCTGCTATAGCAAACTTTATGACTTGAGTGACACGGATTTATTATTTTTTTTAAGTTTATTATCTTACAGTTTGAGAGGTCAGAAGTCCTAAAATCAAGGTGTTGGCATGGCCAGGTGTCTTCCGGAGGCTCTCAGAAAGAATCTGTTTACTTGCCTGTCCCGACTTCCAGAGGCTGCCTGCATTCTTGTCTCATGGCCCCACATCAGTCCAACCTCTACTTCCATTAGCACATCTCCTTGGGTTCTGACCCTCTTACCTACCTCTTAAGAGGACCCTGGTGATGATAGTGGGCCCACCCAGCCAATCCAGGATGTTCTTCCCATTTCAAGACCCTTAACTTGGACACATCTGCAAAGTCCCTTTTGCCATGTACAGGAACATAGTCATGGGTTTAAGGGATTTGAACATGGACATCTTTTGGGGCCACCACAGGCATGAAGTCACTTCCATTTCTTGTAGACTTTTGAGGAGCAGAATCCTAGAATCACTGGGTGGGTTCCAGGTGACATAGAGACCTAGCACAGGCTTGAGGGCTCTCTAAAGTGGCCCTGTTGAGTAGGAGGCAGAGGGGAGCAATGGAAAGAGCCAGGATAGACTGGGAGTCCAATCCTCGGACCAATTGCTTGACCCATCAACCCTCAGTTTCCACATTTATAAAAGAGAGACTATCACACCAACCTCACAGGACCATTATGGAGCTCAAATGGAATAAACCCTAGAAAAGGCCCTAAGAGAAAGTGCTCAATGCATCTCAGCCCCCTATTCCCTCATCCTCCTTCCTGCTTGCCCGCCTCAGGGCAGGTGTTGCTCACAGCTTCTTGAGGCAGCCAGTTCCGCTGTTGGACAATGCTGACCACTGGAAAGTCTTCCTTGACTTTGAGCTGGAGACTTCCTCTCTGTAGCGGCCCTCTATCTGGGAGTTTGGAGAGCCACCACCTGTCCAAAAGTTCTTGACAGAGTGGCTAAAAGGTAACCAAAAGAGACACAGATTCCTGGTGCCACTGACAAGAATGCAAGCAGACACAGAAGGACACACAGCGAACAGACACAGACAATGGGGGCGGGGAGAGAAAAAAAATCTAAAAGGTAATGAGAGTGTTTGCTTCAGCAGCACATATACTAAAACTGGAACAATACAGAGAAGATTAGCCTGGCCCCTGTTGCAAGGATGACACGCAAAATCATGAAGCATTTCATATTTTTTCTTTTAAAAAAAAAAAGGTAAAAAATAAAATAAAAATAAAGGCACTTAAAAAAAAAAAGGTAATGGGATATGTCCCCAGACATGAATGTGGCAGGTGGGACAGAGAGCCAATGTCCTCAGATGACCACCCGTATCCACTCTCTGACCAGGAAGGAACCATGGAGAGTACAGTGTCTGGTCTTTGCCTCCCTCGCATGTGATCTCTGAAACCACTGCAACCTGGGGTCTCTGCAAGGGACAAGGAGTTCCCCTTCCACCTGATCTCTGTGGTCCAGCTGGTGGTCCCTGCTCTACACCTGGTCCCTTCAAGAGCTGGGAAGTTGTCAGCAGGGGAGGACTTTTCCTCAGGTACCTCCTGGGCTGGACTGGGTATAGGGTTGGGCGAGGGGTCAGGCTTCTGCGTAGATGCCCCAGTGAGTGCCCACTTGGGAGTCAGGCAGATCCCACAAGCTCCCCTTTACTGGTCAGTGAGTTTCCTCTCAAGTCTGTGAGCACCTCAGAGAGGGCCGCTGTGTTTCCCTTCTCTTTTTTTTTTTTTTAATTCATTTTTTAAAATAATATTACATTCAAAAAATATGAGGTCCCATTCAACCCCACCACCCCCACCCCCCACTCCCCCCACAACAACACTTTCTCCCGTCATCTTGACACATCCATTGCACCTGGTAAGTACATCTCTGGGCATCGCTGCACCCCATAGTCAATGGTCCACATCATAGCCCACACTCTCCCATGTTCCATCCAGTGGGCCCTGGGGGGATCTACAATGTCCCGTAGTTGTCCGTGAAGCACCACCCAGGATATCTCCTCGTCCCGAAAACGCCTCCACATCTCATCTCTTCCTCCCATTCCCCACACCCAGCAGCCACCATGGCTACCCTTCCCACACCCATTCCACATTTTCTCTGTGGGCCTTGGCTTGGTTGTGTCCATTGCACATCTATGTCAAGTGGGGGCTTAGATTCCACATGGGTACTGGATGCACTCCTCCTGCTTTCAGTTGTTTCCCTTCTCTATGTGTCCTCAGCTCCTTACACAGTGACTCTCGCAACTAATGGATTGTTGAGTGGATGAAGGAAAATGAATGAGTGCAGGAAGGATTGGGGGTCCAGAGACAGCTCCCCAAGGTGTTCACCTCCGAGTCCTGCAGGCTTCTGGCAGAGGGTCTCCCTATCACCAGACTCTCGTGCCCCTTGGAATCTTCCTGTGTGGTGGCAGCTTGGCTGAGAGGAACTGTGCCTCCTGATGCCTCGGGTTGGCGTGGGCCCCTAGGGAGAGTCCTGTGAGATTTGGAGGGCGCTGATCTCCTGACTCTCCTTGTTGGACCCACAATGGCTCCTTCCCCTGGACCCGCTTTCAGTTTCTTTGACTCCTAGGCTGGAGGTGTATGTTGAACTCATGACAATGGGCTATGGCTTCTGCAGGACAGTCACGCCCCCAAGGCCAGAGACCGCCGAGCACAAGCCCAGGCTGCAGCTCCTCCTCAGGGGCTCTGGCTCATGCTTGAGGGTTCCAGCTCGGTTTACTCCTGCTCTCTTCCCACTGTGCATCCAACTTTCATTCCCACAGGACGGCGTGTGGACTTCATTCTCCAGCATCTGGTGTGAAGATGCTGGGGCCCACCTTACTGAAGTTGTCTTACAGAGACTGCCTCACCAGCTTCCACAGGTCAAACCCCTCTAGGGGAGTGGAGGTAGCTCAGTGGCTGAGCACCTGCTTCCCAGGTATGAGGTCCTGGGTCCAATCCCCGGTACCTCCAAAAAAAAAATCCCAGTAACATATCTGTGAGCATACACACATGCATACATACAACACACACGTGGTGCTTCTTTGAGTCACCCTGATCGATACAACTAGTGTGTTAGTTACTTTGAGATGTCATGCCAAATTACCACAAACTGGGTAGCTCAAAACAACAGAAATGGGTTCTCTTGCACCTCAGAAAGCTACAAGTCCAAAATCAAGGTATTGGCAGGGCCACACTCCCTCGGGTGGGAGTGGGGGGAGGACTGAGGTCTATGAAGGAATCCTTCCCAGCCTCTCCCTCCTTCTGCTGGCCCCAGGCATCCCTTGGCTGAGGCCGCCTCTCTCCGGTCTGTCTGCACCTCCACATGGCCGCCTCCCTGTGTGTCTGGGTCCTTGAATCCAAAGGATCCTCTTCCTATGAGGACACCAGTCATATTGGATTAGTGCCCCCCCTAATTCAGTATAACTTCATCTTAACTGATGACATCTGCAAAGACCCTCTTTCCAGATGAGGTCACATTCACAGGTGCCAAGGGTTAGACCTTGAACGTATCTTTTTTGGGGAACACAATTCAATCCACCACACCTGGGGATTTGAGAACTTGTGAGTTAACAAAGCAATCATGCCTTCCGTACAGGATTCACACCTGGGGGTCTTTAAAATCTCCCCAAACCCAGGCCCCATCCTGACCCCTGAAATCCCATCCTCTGGGGAGTGGGGTGCAGGCTCAGCAGCCCTGGAAGCTTCTCGGGTGACTCCAATGCACAGACACGTTTGGAGCCTCTGGCTGCTCTAAGGAGGCTGCCAAAGGCCCGTGTCCGCAGGTGCAGCCCTAGCCTTCACGGAGATCCCCTCACGGAAAGGTCACACAGCAGACTGGAGCATCTGGCATCTGGCCCTCCTCTCTGTGTTTTCTGTTTTCATTGTAACTACTAATTATGCATTTCTCCTCAAAATCTCCATTCTCCCCCCACCTCAGAAGGTCAGCGGAGCCCCCACGGCAGGTCGTGAGTGCGCAGGGCCCACGCAGCATGTGGCCTGCTCAGCCCCGGAGCTGAACCGCCAGGGTTCCTCCCCAGCATCTCAGGGTCAAGGCAAAGGGTGGGCAGAGCAGCGTGTCGCAGGCTTGGCCCAGCAGCCTGGTCTGTGCACTCGCCCACGCAGCTGGAACTCTGCCACCATCCCAGAAGGATGCCAAGAGTCCATCTTTGTTGATCCCGTGTGTTTCACTTTGCTAAAAGCTGCCAAAAGCACTATACCAGAAATGGTCAGCTTTTACAATGGGGCAACATTGGCTTGCAAGTGACACTTCCAAGGCTGAGAACAGCGTCCTAACCGAGGCAGCGTCAGGTGACAGCTCTCCCTGGAGCTGCCCCCACAGACCTGGTGTGGTGGTCCTGGGCTCCTCTTCCACGCGGGAAGGCTCGTGGTGGCCTCTGCCTTCTCCTCTCAGCCTGTGGCTTCTCTCTGCTCCTGGGGCCTCCTCTCTGAGCTCCGGGTGCCTCTGTGCGTCCTCTCCCCACATTTGTCCCATTTGTAAAGACCACCCTGGGGCCCATCCTACGGAAGTGATCTCACCGAAAGGAAGGTCCCACCTGCAATAGGGTCACACCACGGGGATGGGTTAGCTCTGAGGACGTGTTCTTTTCTGGGGTCCATAACAGCCTCCAAGTACCGTCCTGTGTCTTCAGAGAAGGAAGCTTTGCTGATCCACGGGGCGGAGTTCGGCTTTATAGTTATCACCTGAAATCTGGGGCCCGGGCAGGAGGTGCGCAGACTCCGTCAGCACGCAGAGGAGCGTGCCTCTCGCCCCTCGCCCGCAGGTGTCACTGCTGAAGCCAGCTGGCTCTCCCGTGACCACCACGCTGCTGGCCAACGTGTCAGAAGAGGGGTTGGTGGGGGGAGGGCAGTGCGAGGCGGGAGGCCAGCTCCTGTGCAGTCACAGGGCAGCCGACAGAGCCACACTGGCCTCTGTCAGGTGGGGGCCGAATGCCTCCATCCAGGGAGGGCAGTGGGTCCTTCACGAGGCCGTCTCTGATCCGAGGGTCCCTTGGTCCCAGCAGTCTTCCATCCGGGACTCTTGTCCAGCCCACTCGCTGGTACAAAGAGTGCCACACAGTGACAGCCTCTCAGAAATCAGCGCTTCAGTCCCCTCCATGAGACCGTGGCCACATGGAGCCCCACTCTCAACAGCACTGACGAGTCTGCTAAGTGCCTTCCCACCCACAGCCCCATTTTATTCTCCCAAAAAGCCTGTGTGGAGGCAGGCACCGTTTGCATCTCTTTTACTTGTGGGGAAACCAAGTCCTGGAAAAGTTTAGAGATTTGGTCAACGTCACACTGGAGTTAGTGGTGGGACCAAAATGGAACTCACGTTCTCAGGCTTAGAATGTCAGTTCAAGGTCACCAAGCGTGGTGGCTGCTCACACCCACCCTTGGATGTGCCGGCTCCTGCCACTGGTGAAGAGCCAGCCAGGTCTCAGCTGCTCCATCACCCCCTGCATCCTCCTTCAGCTCCAGTGGGTATGTCACACTGTGACAAGGGCAGCAACTTCGGTGGAGCGCATGCCTCGTCGAAGCCGGAGACGAGAAACGGACACAGGTTCCTGTGCCTTCTCGTGGGTTCGAGGGCTCCAGCCTGCCCCGCTCCTCCCAATCCCTCTATCTTCCCTTCCCTGATGCCTGTACTTGGACTTCAAGCCCCAGAATCAGACCTGGAGACAACAGAGAGACTACTTAACCAGCTCCACAATTGCATGAGGCTAAAGCCCTGTAACCAGTCCCTTTATTTACATATGTATCTGCTAGTGGTTCCCCATCTGTGACTGAACTGTGAGATAATTGTGTCACTTTGGGTTCTGCTTCTGAGATTGAACTTTGAGACAATTGTATCACTTTGGAGAACTGTAGCTACCAAAACTAATATATGCCTACCCTATACCCAACCGAGGTCCTATGTTTATACACAAAGGAAATGTATGCATTTGGGTACCAAAAATACGTACTAGAATGTTCTTAGGAGCACTATTTAACCTCAAAAACGAAACATCCCAAATGCCCCTCAACACTAGAATGGATAAATACGCAATGGCATATTCCTGCAATCGAATACTATGTAGAAATGAGGATGTGTGAATTGCAGCTCTACCCAGAAAAATGGATGATGCTCCAAAACATAATATTGAGTGAAAGAAGCCAGACAGGACAGATATATACATAGAGAGAACATATGCTGTGTGGCTCCAGTTAAGTTTTTTTTTTTTTTTAATTTTTTTTTAAAGCAGGCTAAACAAATCTAATGTTTTAGGAGTCAAAATAGCGGTTCCACTGGTGGTTTGTGGACTATGTTATACTTCAACAAAAAAGCTTTTTTAAATAAAAAGCTGTGGTGAAAGAGCTTGAAAAGTGTTCTAGAGGCCTGAGAGTAAGAGGAAAGAAAAAGCTTCCCAGGGTCGGGACAAGACACCCCCCGAAGTCCACTTATTTCCCATCCTCACTGTCTCTGTTGACTTGGCGCCCTGCCCACCCCCACCCCGGCAGGGTCCCCTGGTGTCTTCAAGCACATTGCTGTGAGGAAGCCAGGGCGTCTGGAGCCATGACCTCCCAGGGGAGAGAGCAGTCACGGCTTTCCCAGGAGGGCACCAAGAGGCCAGAGGCTCAGTGGTCTGCCCAGGAAAAGCACCTTGCGCTTGACCTCGCTCTGCACAAAAACGATGCCCCTCTGAACAAAGCCTCTCCAGTAAGCTCCACACACAGGCACCCAGCCAAGGGTGAGGTTGGCTGCCTACCTCTCCCTTGGGCAGGATGCCCAGGTGGCTGGCAGAGCAGGGAGCCCAGTTTCAGGGTGACTGTCCCTGCCCCTGCCTCTTCAGGTAACTCAGTCTGATGCAGACCCCTTCGGGTTGGGTGCACTTAGGCTCCAGCAAAACCTCAGCTCCCAGAAGCTTCCAGAGAGGTGGTATATTAGGGTTCTCTAGGGACACAGAACTGACAAGAGATATCTGTAAATAATATGAGATTTTATAAAATTGTCTCACGCAACTGAAGGGATGCACAAGACCAAATTTCACAGGGCAGGCTGCAAACCAGGGGCTCCAATGAAGGTCTTTGATGAGTTCCCAGGAGACGCTAGCAGGCTGGAAGAGAGATGGGCATTCTCTCTGAATGCTGAAATCACTTGCCCTTTTAAGGCCTTCAACTGATGGGGTAAAACGTCACTGCTGACAGCAAGCTCCTCAGTTGATTGTAGATGTAACCAGTCACCTATGCAACCAACTCACTGATGATTAATTAAAGTCCATGAAATGCTCTTGGGGCTGCAGACTTGGCCCAGTGGTTAGGGCATCCGTCTGCCACATGGGAGGTCCGCAGTTCAAACCCCGGGCCTCCTTGACCCGTGTGCAGCTGGCCCATGCGCAGTGCTGATGCGCGCAAGGAGTGCCGTGCCTTGCAGGGGTGTTCCCCGCATAGGGGAGCCCTACGTGCAAGGAGTGCGCCCCGTAAGGAGAGCCGCCCAGTGTGAAAGAAAGTTCAGCCTGCCCAGGAATGGCGCCGCACACGGAGAGCTGACACAACAAGATGATGCAACAAAAAGAAACACAGATTCCTGTGCTGCTGACAACAACAGAAACGGACAAAGAAGACACAGCAAAATAGACACAGAGAACAGACAACCGGGGTAGGGAGGAGGGGAGAGAAATAAGTAAATAAATAAATCTTAAAAAAAAAAAAAAAAGAAATGCCCTTGGATTACAATCAGCCCAGTGCTTGCTTGACCATGCACCTGGATACCATTACCTGGCCGAGGTGACACATGAGCCTAACCATCATAGGCAGAGTGTCCGTTCCTGCAAGTTCAGAAACCTTCAGAATCTCAACTCTTGTGGATGAAAATGATCAGAGTTTCTCAGGTCACTGGGGACTCAGGACTCTGAACTGGGGTATGCTGATTACCTCCACCTCTGGTGGCCAGGTGACTCTGAACATTTGGGATCTGAAGTTGTTTTCAGGTTTCGCAACAAGGGTACTCCGTCTCCGATACCCACTCTCCAAAGCTCCTGGGGGAGGAGAAACTTCCTGGAGGACTATTTGGTAATATGTATCAGGGAAAAAACAATAAAAGTGACCTTTAACTGATTTTCAGGAATTTATCCATTTGTCCCAAGGAAAAGCCAGGTGGTATGTGGGCAGAAAGGTAAGTGTAAGGCTATTTATCACACATTTTTAAACTGGTGGAAAATAGCAGCCCCTCCTAAAGAGTCCAACCCAACAACAGGGATTAAATAATGAGATAACCCCACCCTGGAGTATTAGGCTGCCAGCAGGGATGACGGTGTGGCTATATATTCTTTGTCAGGGAGAACTGACACACCCATTTTAAATGATTACATAAGTCCATAGATGGGTGCCTCAAAAATTCATGAAGCGTTTCGTACTCAGATGTGGACAGTGTTTTCTCTGGGTAGTGGGATTACTGCTGATTTTTTCAGGTCTTCTTAAAGTTTTTGCTTATCCTTATTTTTTTCTAATTTTTAAATTTCCTATTTTAAAAATTTTATAATTTAATTTTCTAGTTTTTCTGTGAAAAAAAATGCATTATTTGAGTAAGTGAAAATATTTTGAAATTATTACATCAAAGTATTTTTTGTTTTTCTCCCCAGTAAGGTCTATTCCCATTACAGGATGGAGTGAAGCATGCCTACTTCCTCAGGGCAAAGGAGAGTGAGATGAGATGGGAGGAGCAAGGCCAACCTCTGCCTGGGTTGAAGGTAAGGTCGGAGCTAAGGTGGACCCAGGGGACAGGGTTCCCAGGGCGCTACTGCCAATAACCCGGCACCGTAACACAGGAAGGCAGCCTCCGTGCAAAGCAGCAGCATGCCACGGTGGGCTGGAGGGAGGCCCCAAGTTTAACCAGAGCCTTCCTTCCTTGGCTCCTGTGAAGTTTCCAGAAGCTCCCAAATGCCCGCCATGTGGCAGGCAATGGTGCTGGCTGACGAGCTTCCCGGGAGGCTCCTCGAGGCAGGGTAAAGTGGGGCCGCCTGGTCGGGGATGAAACGGGAGTGGACCCCTGGGGATGTGAGGTGCTAGCCATGGCTGAGGGGAGGCAGGCGGAGCCTGCAGGGAGAACCAGAGCGTCTGAGCCAGCCGAGCCGAGAGGGAGCTGAGCAGGAGTTCGGGAGCCTCAGACCCCAGCCCGGAGGCCAGGGGGGTTGAGCCTCGACTGGCAGACTCTGGACAACATCCCCGTAGAGTGCAAGGGTGCAGAGGGAGCAAGCAGTGTGCAGGAAGCATCCCCGTGTGCCCATCTGCTCCCTTGGGGAGGGGAGGGGCTCTGGTGGAACTCTGAAAACCCAGCAGCTACCTGAAAGGGAGTGTTTAAACCAGAAGAGATGGAGAGCCCGTTAATTGGAAAGCTTCAAATTTAATTCCATTACCCAGCAGGGTAGTTGCTCAGGAGGACAATTAGATCAGCTGTAAGGAAATAAGGAATCAGCATTTTCTTGCTCACACAAGTGCAGAGAATTAAATTTATGATCCCATCATACCCGTGTGATAAGGATATGTAAAGCATTTGAAAAAATATCTGTTGTCACTAGGAGTTCAAATGCCCAAGTATCATGCCTGGATTTCCAACCTATGTCTTGGCTGGGCGAGTGCTTTGTGTTCTGGTCATTTCTCAGCCAGATTTCTTAGGGGAGAGACTCCAGGGGTGCCCATTAGCGGGCTGGGCTTGGCAACCTCATCTGGAGACCCTGAGAAAGGCTGGGGGAGAGGGTGGGATCGTCCTAAGGGCTAAACTAAAATGCCTGTGTTGGGTGCTCATTTGGAGTAGCAGACCACAGGTTAAGGGGGGGTGATGGAGAGAGAGGAAAGGCCCCGTGTCCACAGCTCAGACTCCCCTGGCAAACGGAAAGTGAAAGGCCAGGGTCTGAAATCAACTCGTGTGATCAGGGGCAGTCATGGGAAAAGCTAAGGGACGAGTGAGATTTTATGATTCCAGAAGCTTCTGGGTCACATTTGCAATGTTTTTCAGAAGGCTTGTGAAGTTCAGGGTGGTACCTGGCAGCATATCCTCGAGCCACAGATGACAGCCTTGACTTCATGCTGGGGAGCAGCCCCCTGACCTTCGAGTCCGTCTCTGTCCTGATCTTGGGGCTGCCTGGCAGGTAACACAGAGCAGGCCGGGTAGGCTCACGTCCCAGCTCTGCCACGTGCTGGCTCTGAGTGTGAAAGCCTCTTCCTAGAGGGTGGTCCGGGGGGCCAGGGCGATGCCAGAGCAGGGGAAGCAACTGGCAAGAGAAAGACAAGATCTGGGTTGCAAGGTTGAGAGCGGGGCTCCAGGTGTGCAGGCCCCGGGAGCTAGGACCTGGGACAAGAGGAGGGTTTGGTTCTGGGGCACAGCGACAGCAGGCCACTGCAGGTGGAAGGTTGGAGAAGGCAGCGAGGCAAGTCAGGGAGGTGGGCCCAGGTGCTGCTTCCTGGGGACTGGAGCGGGATGGCACCTTCAGGGAAAAAGGCCACCCCCAAATAGGAAACCAGCAAAATTGACTTTTTTTAAAAAAAATATGCATTTATTTTTTATTGTATTTTTTGAAGATACATAGATTACAAAAAATGTTACATTAAAAACATAAGGTTCCCACATACCCCCCCCCCACTCCTCCCACAACAACAACCTCCTTCATCTTTGCAGCACATCCATTGCATTTGGTGAATACATTTTGGAGCACTGCTGCACCGCGTGGATAATAGTTTACATTGTAGCTTACACTCTCCCCCAGTCATTCAGTGGGTTATCGCAGGATATATAATGTCCAGCACCAGTCCCCTGCAATATCATGTAGGACAACTCCAAGTCCCGAAAATGCCCCTACATCACATCTCTTCTTCCCTCTCCCTGCCCTCAGCAACTACCATGGCCACTTTCTCCACATCAATGCTACAATTTCTCCCATTATATTTTTGCCATTGGCCCAGCAATTCCACTGCTGGGTATATACCCAGAAGAACTGAAAACAAGGACACAAACCGATATATGCACACCAATGTTCATAGCAGCACTATTTACTATTGCCAAAAGTTGAAATCAACCCAAATGCCCATCAACAGATGAATGGATAAACAAAATGTTTTATATGCATACAATGGAATATACTCAGCTACAAGAAGGAATACAGTACAAACACATGGGATAAAAATGACTTTTAAAAATCTCTGGATGTAGTGCTGTGAGAGGAAGAGAAGAGGACTAGATGAAATCAAATCGGACAGGCCCCCAGGCCATCTCAGGAGACAATGAAACAATTTCAGTGTCCCTGTTCACTCTGGTACCTTAAAAAGGATTATAGGAGCCCCAACTCTCCTTGCAGGGGACCCAACTCTGCCCAAGGAGCCGGGAGGATAGGGTGAAGGAGGGAAGAGTGGGGGGCACTGAACTGTGGGGTCAGACAGGCCTGGCCCCAGATCTGGCTTGCTCCAGTTACTTAACTTCCCTGGATCTAATTCCCTGTATGTGAATCAGGGCAATAACCCTATTTCCCATGGTTGTGAGAACTGAAGAAGGCGCTGTCTGTGTGAGCCCCTGGCTCAGGGCTCATCACAGGTGAGGTCACCTGATTCTCACAGCACATGCATTCTTGCCTTCGAAGTTCTCTTGAACTTCCCGAGCTGGTGAAAATGGAGATTCTGATTCAGCTGGACCAGGGTGTGGCCTGAGATTCTGCATTTTAACAAGTACTGGGGGATGAGGCTGCTGCCAGACTTCGGGGAGCTCTTGGAGAAGCCAGGCTGCAGAGTAAAGTACTCTGAGCCCCCCTTCACAGGGGAGGGGACGTGAACCAGCCCTGTGTGCAGGGTCCTGGCGGCCTGACAACTCCTGGGGAGGAAGGGGTTAACTGGCCTGGCAGCGCCATTGCAGGGTCTGCGGCCTGAACATCCCAGTAGGAATTGGGGACCCTCCCTCCATCCTCCCAAACCATGCCTGGCTCCTTAGCAGTAGTGCTGGGAGACACGGGTGCTCCACGCAAAGAGGGCAACTCGGGAAGCTGCTCTGTGATGGCAGCAGCAGGGAAGGGCATAGGGGGTGGCTGGGGGTGCCCCTCCTTCCTTCAGGGACTGAGTGTACGTCAGCCTCTCAGCAGCCAAGAGCTTTCTGCAGTCTTCTGCATGGCGGGCGCGACATGGGGGCAGCTCATCTCCATCCCAGGCAGTCTTCCCTGCATCTCCACTCAGCACCCCCTGCTCCCTTCCCTGGGTGGCCAGGTCATGCGGAGTTTAAGGGCAGAGGGAGACGTGGGTGCCAGGGACTTTCTGAGTCACCAGACGGGGCATCTCAGCTCTCTTCGTTCGCCCACCTGTGGCCTGAGAACAGCCATCCCTTTCCAGCTCCAGCCTGGGAATGACGGGCAGATGGGAGGAGGAATGATGGATGGATGAGCTTTCAGCCCGCACTGGTTTCCCACAGGGGGACGCTCTAAGAGAGGCGAGGGCTGGAATCGCCATTTTGCAGCTGACCAGTTGAAGACTTCAGCCCAATCTGAGCCTCTGGTTCATAGCAACAAAATGGGAAGAAGGCCTGCCCACAAGAGAGATGTTGGAGATGAAAAAGGCCTGATGAGTCCAAGGGCACAGCTCAGTGCTGACATGGTTGATGCTTGACAATAATATAGCTGCCCACACCGCCCCCCCACCCCCCGCAATTCTTCCCACTCCCCATGGACGGGGACTAGCTGCTGATGAGCCTCAAGTGCCTTCCATGGGACTGGACGCGTCTCGGGGCTTAGATCTTCTCCTTCCTTCGTTTGCGATCATCAGTTCACGGCTTGGGGCCTGGGAGGCTGGGCACGCCAAGGACCTTTTATTTGCTCACTGGCGCCAGATCTGCCATTGCTACCCAGGAGGCTTGGCTGAAGCCTCCTTATCGACACGCTAGCCCTCCTCCAGGCGTGTTTAACCAGGCAACCTTGATTAAATGCTTTTCCACTCAATTAGGGTTTGCCATGAAATGGAACATTTTATTAAAAGACCTGAGGGTAAATTATTACTAACTGCTAATGATTAGATTTAAAAGAGAAGAGTGATGCATAATTTAGAACAGGATTTAAAGAAGTTAAAATACCTAGTGTATTTTCAGTTGGAACACTTTTGGTTGCTAATGACAGAAACCCAGCTCCATCTAGTTTAAGCAGAAAAAGGAATTCATTAGCTCCTAACAGTAGGAAGTCCAGGGGGCAGTTGGATGCAGGTATGGTTGGATCCAGGGGCTCAAATGACATCATGAGGTGGCACCCTCTCTTGTCCTCTCTCTCTGCTCTGCTTTCCCTGCATTCATTCTCGGACAGAGCAACTCCCATGAGGGCAAAGGGCCATTGGGCAGCTCCAGCCTTTTATTCTACCACCTCAAACCCCAGGGAAGAAACGGACTTTGTTCCCAGGAGGCCTGTCCAGGGAGTTCTCTCTGACTGCAGCCTCCTCTCCATCTCAGCCCCAGGGAACGTGGGCTCTAGGTGGCCAGACCTGGGTACAAGTCCACCCTGGAACAAAGGGGTAGTTTCCTCGCTGGGTGGGGGGTGGGACCAACCTGGAACAGAAGGTCTGGACTGTACGTGGACGAGGGACGATTGTCCCAAAAGGGATTTGGGGCTGATCAAGCCACAGGAGCTCATTTCCCCTAGACATTTTATTCATGAGCCTCTAGCAACTCCCCTTCCCAGCTCGCTCAACCCCAGACTTATCTCAGGCTTGAGTGGACCACGGCTCTCTCAGCCATCCTCACCATAATTCCTGGAAGCCGGAACAACTTCGCCATGACTCCAGGGTGTCCTGTGCGAACGGGGCCATGAACCCTGCCCCTGCCCTGTGGGTAATGCAGGCTGAGGTGCCCATCAAGGCTCTGTCGGCTGCATGCTCACGCACACGCGCGCCGGCCCAGCCTCTTTCCCCAGGGAGCCTCCGGCAGCATCTCCCACCATTAACCCTGCTTGGCCCCCCCTCTGCGATAGTGGCTTCGACTTGAAACTGGCTTGATTAGATCTTGAAGAAATCAGGCCTTGATATCTAACGCAAATTGACCCATCACTTTGTTGCACCAGCCCGGTTTCCCCTTGTTCAAAGGATGACTCACAGGATCCAAATTTGTCCTGAGGCAGAGATGGAGTGAGTTGCCCGGAGACAAGAAAGAACCATGCCAACACGGACCCTTTATCCAATAGGGACAGCCCTTCTCAGGGTGCAACCTCCCGTCCCACCCGTCACATCATTTTTGTTCCTCTCACCATCCCCTGAGGCTGGCAGAGAAGACTTCGTTATACCTGGCTAATGGAGAATCAAAGGAGCACCAGCGAGCTACAACCCCCCACTTCTACTGGGGTGAGGTGGACTCTGGGCTGGAATCCATCCCACTGGGTGAGGCTGGCGTGTCGTCTACACTGCTGGCCAAGGGGATGATGCACGTCTTGACTCTTTCTCTGAGCTGGAAATAGGGATAAGCCTTGAATCTGCCACCCGGCAGCTGTGCAAACTGTGAAGGGCTGTGCACCTTAAAGGGACCCGTATCTTCTTCATCCTCCTTGTGATTAAGCCCTCCCCAGAGGGAACCCACCATGAGCAGGTGCCTGGGGAGAGGGAGCCCACCCCAGGGATCCCATTCCCCTGGCAATGGCAACTGAATTCCTGCAGGAGAAAGAAAAAAGGGTCCTGAACCCTGAGCTCACCCAGCTGCCCTTGCAGCTGCTTCATAGTTCAAGAAAATAAGTATTTCAGGGCATCACGCTGCGAGAGCCAAATGCAGTCATTACGGGGAAATGACAGACGCTGGCTGATTGAGTGCATTCTTCTCAGCCCAACCTGAACTGACTCGCGCTGCTGACGCCCGCCTAATGGAAAAGGCAGAAGCGCCCCACACGGAGCCCCCCGCCCCAAGTCCCCGAAGGCAGGCAGGCCCGGGCTGGGCTCAGGGCCTGGGGCCTCCCCTCCCTGGACCCTCCATCCCTGCCTGCATCAGCTCTGGACCCATCTCCCCAGGGGTCTGTGAGCACCCAGAGAGCGTGGCTGGGGGCTGTGCCCCAGGGTTCCCCCACCCTGAGTGCAGGTGCATGGGAAGGTGCAATCGGTGCTTGCAGGATGATGAAGGAACTAAGCAGCCCTCCCCACAAATAACGGCTGGGAGGACCCACTCCTACCCACCTTCTCCCAAGAAGAGCAGCTGCTTTCACTGCTGTGTTTCCAGAACATGCCTCCTGAGGCCCACCTGAGAGCTGTCGTGTTTTAAGAACCTGCTCACGGGCCTCTCTACCTGCTGGACCAAGTCCCAGGGGCAGATCCCCTCCGCGTTGAGCACCGTGCCTGGCCTGGGGCTGAAGTTGGTGGTCAGCCAGTCGTCCACTCTGTCTCACTTCAGTCTCTCCGCCTCCACCTCCTCTCTCCCATCAGCCTCTCGCTTCCCACTCCAGACCCCGGCCTCCCTCCCCAGTCTGAGCCGGTCCCTGTGTTTCCAGCAGAAGAGCCTGGCATTCTTCCCACTCGTGCAAGCCACAATTGGCTCTTCCAGTGCCAGACTGTTTACCAACAGCAGAATCTCCTCCATGCGCTGCTGTTCAGGAAAACCGGTCATTATCCCAAGGCGGGTTGCCTCCCCCTGGATGCTGACAATGGCTTAATAGGAAAATCAGGGCAAACGGCACAGAAGCCTTCATTATTTCGCTCCGTTAATCCGCATGCCATGACGCAGCCTGGCCTGAGCCCTGCCTTAGGAAGGTGGGAGGCCAAGCTCGAGAGGAAGGGGCTAAACAGTTAGCTCCTTCCAGGAGGAGGCTGGCATTTCCCTCTGAAGGAAGATGCCACTCCTCACGTGTGACAAGTCTATCCAAAGAAGCTGAGTGAGGTCTACCTAAAGGATGACATCTTCTGGAGATCATTCCTGTAGTCTCCTCCAGTTTGGGGAGGCAGCGGGGACTGTGGTCAGAGTTCCAGACTGACAGACTAGCACTGAATCCCAGCCCTGCCCCCTCCCAGCTGTGTGACCTTCAAGGAGCCACCTGACTTCTCAGAGCTTCAGTTTCCTCACCTGTAGAATAGAGATAGTTAATAGTACTTCTCTCCTAGGATTTTTTTTTTTAATTTTTCTTTCTTTCTTTCTTTCTTTTTGTCATCAGATTCCTTTCAACCAGCAATTCTCACTGAGGTGCCTTGTTTGGCTGTGCAATGTGTCACCAGTAACTTGTTAATAAGATGAAAGGACTGGAGTTTTTCCTTTTAAAGATTTATTTATTTATTTTCCCCCTTCCCCTCCTCCCGCCCTGCTGTTTTTGCTGTCTGTGATGTCTTCTCATTTTCTCTCCTGTAGGATTCACTGGGATTCGATCCTGAAGACCCCTGATGTGGGGAGGGGTTCCCTGTCAATTGCGCCACCTCAGTTCCTGGAGTTTTTGTTTGTTTGTTTCTGTATTTTTGTTTTTAGAAGGTACAGGGGATTGAACCCAGGACCTCATACATGGGACACAGGCACTCAACCACTTGCGCTACCTGCGCTCCCCTCTCTAGGATTTTGCGATCAGATGGCATAATGCACCCAAAGCCTTTTCCAGTGTCTGACATGGCGCACTCACTAGGGAGACAGAGGTATCTGCCATGTAGGAATGCTGTTATGTAAGACAAGGCACCCCCTTATTTCTCTGTGCCTCCCCATCTGTAAACAGGAAGACTCACACGTGTTTCGTTGGAACTTTTGCAAGAATTACACAAGATGATGTGTATAAAGCACCAAGCAAAGGGTACCAGCCACAAGTGGGGCGTCTTCTTCCATCATTGGACACCATCCTGGGAGTTTCCCCAGTCCCTAAACGCTTACCAAGTGGGATGGGTGCTTAAGAAAGCTCACACCCAAGTAGGAGCATCTGGGGAGAAAGGGGGTGGTCCCAGCTTGGTCACCCTGCTGAGAGCAGGGAAATCCTCCCAGCTGGGGGGAGCAGATGTGGCTCAAGTGGTTGAGCACCTGCTTCCCATGTACGAGGCCCTGGGTTCGATCCCTGATACCTCCTAAAAACAAACTGACAAACTAACGAACAAATAAAAAAAAACCCGGCTGGGGTAGTTGTCTAGGTGAAGGAATGCAGAGGCCGCAGCAGTCTGGCCGGCTGTTGGCGGCTGAGGTGCTGCTGGCGGGGAAGCCGCTGCAGGCCCAGCAGGCTCCTGCGCCCAGGCCAGCGTGGCGGTCGGCCTGCTTCGGCTCAGACAGCCGGGGCCGCCTCTGGCATCAGGAGGGGCCTCTTGGCCGCTGTGCTGGCTGCCTGTGGCCTGGGGACGTGGGGCCAGGTGGGAACTTCCTTGATGCTCCCGGGGGGTTGAAGCTGCGCCAGGAGGACCTTGCCCTGGCAGGGATGGGGGGCATCGGACCTCAGACCTGGGAGAAACTCTAGGCGGGCCCTTGACCACCTCCAAGGCACCAGGCGAACAAAAGGGAATAACTTACGCCCTCCCACCCTCCAAAGGGCACCCAGTCTAATGGAGAGAGAATTTGGTGACAAGACCACAGAGGGACCATAAGACGGCAGGACACAGGGCACCCACAGGGGCTGAGGGATCAGGGAAGCTTCCTGGGGAGGAGTATGAGAAAGTGAAGTGGTTTACTGAATTAACAGGGGTGGGCGGCAGGCCCTAGCGCTTAAGGAGATGGTCGCGAAACCAGCCCGTCAGTGCCAGAGCCCAGGCTCAGAGAGGGGACGTGCTGGCCGGGTGGCAGGGCCAAGGAGTGGTGGAGAACCGCGGAGAGAGCCCGCGCCAGACGCAGGCTGCGGCCCCCCGCGCCCCGCGCGCCCTTCACACGGGACCGAGGCTGCAGGTCTGGGGAAGCCACGAGCAGGCGGCCATTGTGCGAAGGTCATGGTCTTCCCCGGAGGGTCAGGGTGCCCCTCAGACCCTCACAGACTGGAATTGGGCAGGGAGGGGGCAGGACAGCTGTGTGACAGGGAAGAGGGCTGGGGGCCACCACTCTGGCTGCAGCCAAGCTCTGCCCCCAGCCTGCCTGCTCCTCAGTCCTTTTCCCTCACATCCCATTTTCCCGGAGGCCTGGGCAGGGGGATGCTCTGTTTTCCCACAGCTGGGGACCGACCCACGCCCCCCACATGCTCACCCCCACCCCTGAGTCCTGGGTGGGAAGCCAGCTATCAACAGGACCTTAGAAGACATTATTCCTTGAGAGGTTGGTTCTTCTTGATCCAACAGGGCTGAAGTCCTTAAGTTCAAAGGAAATTGGACACTGGAGGAGAAGCCCGGGGAGCGGCCAGAAGCCAGAAGCCAATGGAACCCCAGGAGAAGACACGGCCATGTGCATTGCCATGCAACAGAACCCAGGGAAGCCCAAAGACTGGGCCAGCCAGGAGCTTCCGACCCTGAGCAGGTGGGGAGGGGGGTGCGAGCCTGTCAGCCTCAGACAATAAATTCCTGTTGTTGAGCCACTTCTTTGTACTGTCTTTGTTTTCACAGCCAGGAAGCCAAAGCACCCACTGAATAGTGCCACTGTTCCGAGGTCCCGCTGAGCAGGGAGACGCAGGCTTGCAGGCCTGGGAGAGTCCAGAATCTTCCTTTCATCTGCATTTCCACCCCTCGCAGGGATCCTGGTGGGCAGGCCCACCTCCCAGGGCCGTGCTAGCCCCCCCAAGCGTCTGGCTTCAAAGGGTGAGCAGGAGGGAAGGGGAGCCCCACGACCAGAGGCAGGGGCTGGGGAAAAAAACATCGTGATTCATCGTCCCTGCGCACGAACGATCATAAATAATGGAACAAATTCGGACATGGTGATTCAGTGTGTCAAAATATAGAAAGGCCATTTAGCACTGGTGACAAAATTAGACGAAAGGCTTCAACTGCTCCTGAGGAAGAAGCAGGCACAAGGGTGCCAAGAGTGAACACAGCCCCCCGCCCCCCAGAAACGTTCTAAAGGCAGAGCGGAGTTTCCAAACCAGCCCAGGGAGGTGATGATGACAGTCCACTCTGCTGTACTGCCAGATCATCACAGCCCAGAAGAAACCTTCCCTTATCCCGAAGTCATGGCAAGCTAACAACTGTTTCTCTGGGAAATAAAGAATTAAAAGCTGGTCCTATTTCAGATCTGGCACACCTTTTTTAAAAAAAAAAAGAACCTTGCAGGAATTTAAATAATGAAAATGTTTTCTCTAAAAGCATTTTTAAATTGCGTTCTAAAAAAGTAATCCGATTGATCAGAACTCATAAAAACAAGCGAGCAAAAAGCACCTCACCGATCCAAACCTGTTCCTCATTTGCATTTCTCAGGCCGCACCCCAAGGAGCCTCAGGATTTTCCTCTGTCACTTTTGGTTTCCATGTTGCAAGTTTGCTCCAAGCACAGTTCACAATATGAAGCGAAACGACAGGCAAAGCAGCCCGTGTCTGCAGGCTTTGCAAGCCCTTAGCCTCCCCCACCTGTCCTGAATGAGTTTCCAATTACCGTGGCAGTAGATGCAGCAACCGTCAGTGTGAAGCAACGTGTATTCCCTAATTAACTGATCACCTTATATTCAATTTGCCCTGAGACATTTGCTGTGTGAAAGAAATACCTATATTCACTTAAGAACAGCATTCCTCAGGGGAGTGGTTGTAGCTCAGTGGTTGAGTGCCTGTTTACCACTTACGAGGTCCCGGGTTCAATCCTTGGTACCTCCTAAAAAACAACAACAACAAAAACCATCATTCTTCATTCCAGTCAGAATACACCACAGGATTTTTCTAAGCTGATCAATCCCATGAGATGAAACATACCCACGCATACCCACACCTCTTTGGATAAATATGTTTAAAATAAACCATGTAAAGAAGATGGACTGTGGTTAACTGAACAAACATGAGAAGGATCTCTCATGAACCATAACAAATATATAATACAGGGCGCTAATAATCAGTGGGTTGGGGGAAAATACACCAAATTTGTAAACTATGAACTATATTTAGCAGTATATTTTGATGATGCTCTTTGTCCTTTCATAGTTTGTAACAAATGTTTCACAGTAATGCCAGGTGTTGGTGGTGGGGTGATGGATGGGAGCCCTGAATGATGATATTTAAGTTCACAACTTTTACTATACACTTATTGTTTATATTTGTTCATATATGAATGATATACTTCAGTAAAATTTTATTAAAAAAAAGATAAACCACTTAGGAGAGCCCACTCCTGGTATTCACAATGCATATTAGTTTATTAAAGATTCCAAAAGGTCCTGTAATAAAGACACCTGCTTAACTTTCTTTAACCCAGTATTTCATAAACTTAATAACCAAGTAATTTTTGAAAAATTCACACCTACTAATATTTGGAGATGCTCACAAGCTGGGAAACACATTAGTAAGTGCTCATATAGAAATCCCAGAAGTCCTGACCTTTGGGTTGTTTTTTTTCCCCAGAAGACTTTCCCAGACACCCTGGTGGAGGCAGCAGAGGTCTTTGAGAACCTCATGTAAGAGGTGAGGACACTGAAGCCCAAAGAAAGGGAGTTTCTTATCCCCAGTCACACAGAAACAGACGACTTCCTGGAGAACTTAGACCATCTGATGACGTGCCACACTTACTCTTCAGCACAACGTGGTCCCTGGGGGCTAGGGCACCGTGGGCATGTCCCGCCTCCTCGGCCTGTCTGTCTCGGTGGTCCCACCTCTCCTCCTTCTTCCGTGAGGTTCAGGTGTCATGGGGGGAATTGACTGTCCGAGCACTCTGAAGGCGCCCCGGCCTGTTCCTGCGCAGTGAGCAGGAAGCAGGAGGGTTTGGAAACACCCTTCCCCTGTCCCCTGCAACGAGGAGGCCATGCCAGGAAGTCAGCTCTGCCCTGGGGACTCTGGTGGGGCCACACACAGAAGCAAAGACAGAACTTTCTGAGAAGGCTGATGAGAACGTGAAGCTAAACGTGAATGGGTCCTGGCACAGACCAGTCAAGAGGCAAACAGCAGTGTGGGCCCCAGGGAGATGGGTGGGAAGCTGGCAGAAGGCCCAGGCTGGACCACACTGGCTAAGTGTGCAGAAGGCCCAGGCTGGATGACACTGGTGAAGTGTGCAGAAGGCCCAGGCTGGATGACACTGGCTAAGTGCGCAGAAGGCCCAGGCTAGACCACACTGGCTAAGTGTACAGAAGGCCCAGGCTGGACCACACTGGCTAAGTGTGCAGAAGGCCCAGGCTGGACGACACTGGTGAAGTGTGCAGAAGGCCCAGGCTGGACGACACTGGTGAAGTGTGCAGAAGGCCCAGGCTGGACGACACTGGTGAAGTGTGCAGAAGGCCCAGGCTGGACGACACTGGTGAAGTGTGCAGAAGGCCCAGGCTGGACGACACTGGCTAAGTGTGCAGAAGGCCCAGGCTGGACCACACTGGTGAAGTGTGCAGAAGGCCCAGGCTGGACGACACTGGCTAAGTGTGCAGAAGGCCCAGGCTGGACGACACTGGCTAAGTGTGCAGAAGGCCCAGGCTGGACGACACTGGCTAAGTGTGCAGAAGGCCCAGGCTGGACGACACTGGCTAAGTGTGCAGAAGGCCCAGGCTGGACCACACTGGTGAAGTGTGCAGAAAGCCCAGGCTGGACGACACTGGCTAAGTGTGCAGAAGGCCCAGGCTGGACGACACTGGCTAAGTGTGCAGAAGGCCCAGGCTGGACCACACTGGTGAAGTGTGCAGAAGGCCCAGGCTGGACGACACTGGCTAAGTGTGCAGAAGGCCCAGGCTGGACGACACTGGCTAAGTGTGCAGAAGGCCCAGGCTGGACGACACTGGCTAAGTGTGCAGAAGGCCCAGGCTGGACGACACTGGTGAAGTGTGCAGAAGGCCCAGGCTGGACCGCAGCTTCTAAGAGAGGAGGGAACAAGACGAGTGAGGCACAGTGGGGATGCTGGTTTCAGGACCAGAAGGGAGCAGGCAGTGGCACAGTTTTGCGGGCAGGGCAGGGCACAGGGATGGAAGCTCCCTCTCTGTGCTCTTTAAAGCTCCACCTGCACCTACTTTGTTGCTGGGAAAATTAAGGACGGTAAGCACAAAACTCTTGACTTGTGCCTGCCTCAGATGCAGCAAGCTCTCAGGAGAGGAGAAGGAGGGAGGACTCACTTTCTGCTTTCTGGGCGGGCCCGAGTCCCCAGGGAAATGTCTGCCTTGGCTTTATGAAGTCAGAAGGGGCTGAACTCCTCAAGGAAGTTCCCTTAGATGAGGTCCTCAGATTTGGAGCCTGGCTTCTCAGAAACACATCGCTGCGCTCCACACCCAAGCTTCTGCACAGTAGGACTGGGGGGCAGGAGAGCCCATGAATTTGCATTTCTGACATCTTCCCAGGTGATGCTGATGCAGCTGGCTGGGGGGCCACACCTGGGGACCATTGAGTGAGGTCTCAACCACAACTGTGCCAGGTGCCGGGCTCCAGAAGTCGAGGAAAGACCCACCCTCATCTCCTTTCAGCACGGGAGGTTTCTGGCAGAGCTGGCAAGAGGCACAGGCCTGGGTACCCTGCAGCATCTGCAGTGACCTGCCCAATGGAGGCCCTGTGGGACTGCAGGGCGAGGGCTGGGGGCAGTCAGAGAGACCCCTCCTCAATTCCCAGCCCAAGCCACAGGCATGACCCACAGAGCGCAGTTCCAGCCACCCATGGCGAGTGCACTGGGGAATGGGAGCAGTTCTTGCCAGGGCCCCGGGCCCCCTTTGGCCTCCTCAGTCAACCAGAGGGTGCAGGTGGGGTTCCTCGGTTCTCAGCCCCTTCCTGTCATGACCCTGTCATGGCGGCCCCCAGGCCTCATCATCACGTCAAAAGAAGTCATTTTCCACAGCATCTGAGAAAAAGGCCTGGGAGAGGCCCGCTCCTCAGGGGAGGCTCCGGGCCGACCGTGTGACCACGGCTCCCTCCTGGGCCTGGTGTCTGGCCTGAGGAGGCACATCCAGGCCTGGGGAGCCACTGGTCGGATGCAGTGGAGCCTTCACCAGCTGAGGGAGGTGGCTCCATTGCCACATCTCTGTAGAAACAGTTCCTGAGATGGGATGGGCAGTGGGAGTGTCGGAAGACCAATTCCAGTCACTCACTGAGGAAATGCTGAGTGTGTGTTTTGATTTTTCTGCTGCTGCCTGGCTCCTGGGGCCTTCTGTGAGGAAGAGTCTGGTGAGCTGGCAATGGATGGGCCCTGAACTGAGTCTGGAAGGGTCTGGCTCGGGGAGCCCTGGAGGGTGCCCAGGCCTGGTCTCTTCTTGGAGTCCCTGCCCAGGGCAGGTGGAAGGGCATGGCGGGGGGAAGGGCACTGCCAGGAGATGGACCCAAGTGAGCGTGGTGACTTCTCGCTTTCAAGAGCACTCCAAGGGGAAGCGGATTTGGCGCAACAGATAGAGCGTCTGCCTACCACATGGGAGCTGGCCCACGCGCAGCGCTGACACACGCAAGGAGTGCCCTGCCATGCAGGGGTGTCCCCCGCGTAGGGGAGCCCCCTGCGCAAGGAGTGCCCATAAGGAGAGCCGCCCCACGCGAAGAAAGTGCAGCCTGCCCAGGGGTGGCGCAGCACACACGGAGAGGTGACGCAGCAAGATGACGCAACAGAGAGACACAGATTCCCATGCCACTGACAAGAATAGAAGCGGACACAGAAGAACACACAGCGAATGGACACAGAGAGCAGACAACTGGGGATGGGGCAGAGAAGCGGAGAGAAATAAATAAAAAATAAATCTTAAAAAGAAAAAAAGAGCACTCCAAGAGTGGTACATGCAAGAAGAGCAAACGACTAACAGGAAGCCTTTTTTTTTTAAATGGTACCAGGGCTGGGGAACAAGCCCCAGACCTCATATGTGGGAAGCCGGAGCTCAGCCACATCAGCTTCCCTGAGTTGGTTTTTCCATTGGTTTTGCTTGTTGTTTATTTGTTTTTAGGAAGCAACAGGGACCGAACCTGGGACTTCCCAAGTGGGAAGTCAGTGCTCAACCGCTTGAGCCACATCTGCTCTCCAGCCCATGCTTTTCATGACTGTTGAAATCTGTCCTAAGAGAGGTGAGTGTGCTGGGAGCTGGCTCCAAGGCCTTGCATCGTCCCAGCTTCCCATCCTCCGTGGCCCTTCATTCTGGCTGTGGCGGCGGTGGGTGCAGTGGGAAGAATCCTGGGCCTTGCTGGCAGAGGGTTGACGGTTTCCCCTTTGCTGTCCGTGGGCTCTTTTTTTTTTCTTAAGATTTTATTTCTTTCTTTCTCTCCCCTCCCACCCCGTTGTCTGCTTTCTGTGTCCATTTGCTGTGTTCTGTGTCCACTTGCATTATCCGGCTGCACTGGGAATCTGTGTCTCTTTTTGTTGCGTCATCTTGCTGCGTCATCTTGCTGCGTCAGCTCTCCGTGTGTGCGGTGCCACCCCTGAGAGGGCTGTGCTTTTGTCGCATGGGATGGCTCTCCTTATGAGGCGCACTCCTTGCGCATGGGGCACCCCTACGCAGGGGTGCCCCTGCGTGGTACAGCGCTCCTTGCGCACAGCAGCACTGCACGTGGGCCAGGAGGCCCTGGGGATTGAACCCTGGACCCTCCATATGGTAGACGGACTCTCTTATCAGTTGAGCCACGTCTGCTTTCCCCGTGGGCTCTTAACCTCCTGAGCCTCACTCTCCTCAGCTGAAAATCAGGGTCACCACACCTTCTTCCAGCAGCTTCTCAGGGCGTGGAGGCGAATGGGGCAAATTAAAGGAGAGGTATTCAGGTTTGGTGCCTGCCGTCCCACCCTTGAGTGCCAGCTGGGTGAGTTATTTCGCACAGACCAGGCTCTGAGAGTTAGTAGCTCGGAGGAGCTGCCACTGGCCTTGTCTTGACATTTTACTCAGGGAGCCTCACTGGGCCCCCTGCCCTTAGTCCCACTTGTAACGGGGATCTTCCTTGGGGACTTCAACTGGCTTCCTCAGACCTGTGGGGAAAACACTGTTGAGGTCCTGGAGACCTAACAGAGAAAAAGGAAAAGACTTGGGAATTGAACTGAGGTCCTTTGCCCATCACCCAAACATTTACCAGACATGAGCTTGGTGCTGGAGGGCAGGGACGTGGTTGAAGGGGAGGGTGGTGGCTGCCCCCAAGGAGCTTGGAGTCTAATGAGGGGGGAAGGCACTGGCAGGCTGATTCCAGAGTGGGCAGTGTGGTCAGCCCCAGGGCCAGCTCATGGCTTTGTGGGACCTGAGGTGGGCACCCTGTTCACTCCAGAGAAGGGGCCTGTGCTGGCTGCGAGTGAAATGAGGGTGGAGCAGGGCTTCCCTGGCTGTGCTGGCCACAGGCGCAAAGGCTCAGAAGAGCTAAGCATTGCAAGGCTGCTTCCCCAGTCAGAGGGGCCGGGGCCTGGCAGGCCGCTTGACCACCAATGGATATGCTGTGCTGCCTTCATGTTCTGGAAATAATCTTCCAGCCACCCTGAATCTTTGCATCCCTCGTTGGAGATACTAGGCCTGGAGCAGAAGCATCCAATTGACTGAGCCTGGATCATAGATGAGACCCTGGCTATGCAGTGAGGGTCGTGGGCAGAAACCATTAAGCCTCTTGAGACTCCATGGGGAGGGGGGGTGCCTCCCATTGAGGGGCACACAATGGGCAACTCCTCCAACATGAAGGAGATTTCGAAGCAGATTCAAAATTATGCACAGTCAATGGCTACAGTCAGATTGAGGCAAGGACCTGTTACCAGAAGAAGAAGAGTGTTTCCCAGAAGAATATTCCAGAAGGATATTCCTAGAAGAAAAGAGGGAGTTAGGCAGACAAAGTAATAGCAGCTCTGACTCTGGAAGGGAGCCATCAGAGTGTTTTGAGCTGAGGAGTAGCATCATTAGCTTTGCACTTTAGAAACTCTATCTGCAATGGGGACAGGACTGGAGTCAGGGAAACCAGACGAGAGCTCATGTAGGTCTGAACTGGCAGGGTCCATGGGCTGGACAGGAGGCTTCAGATTGGAGAGGTGTTAGGGAGTTTGGATGCTCAGGATTTGAGCATCTGGTGGATGTGGGGGGTGACGGAGTTGTGGATACCAAGGCTGATGTGTGGGTTCCTGGCTTGGCACTGGGTGGGTGGTGGCACCAGATACAGAGATGGGGGAACCCCAGGAGAACCAGGTTGGGTGCAGAGGAGTTGAGTTTGAGGGACCCAAGGGACATGCAAGCAGAGATGTCCAAAAGGCAATTGGGTAGATGGGTCTACAGCTACCAGAGAATCTGTGATAATACTTATAAAAACATTTTCGTTCAACAAAATTAAACCTTCAAGCAGCCCATGAACTGAAGAATGAATCTATAACCCTTTACACATCTTAAATTAACAAAGATGAGGGCTGTACAATTACTTCCCATTTCAGCATCCCTTTGCCCAAGAGATACTTCTGAGAGTTAGGCTTTTTTGCAAATAACGTGCAACTGGGAGGCAGATTTCTTTGTGTCTGCTGGTTGACACAAATGTTTGATGCCTTACTGATTTTATGATTCAGAATTGTTTATTCCTGCCTCCTGGGTCTCACCATAATCCCTGCCACATAGAGTAGTGCACATTTTCAAAATGGGAAAGGCTTTCGCTGATCTTTATTTAACCTGCTTGGCGGAGCTGAGTGGCTCCCTCTCCAAGCCCCTCCTGGGCTAGGGCGGGGTCAGCTCTGCTCCAGACAACCACATGCCAAACACTTGCCATCCACCCACTTCTCCCTGAGCTTCCTTCATCTCCCTCAAGCGTCACGGTAAAAAGCACCATTCTAGCTCTGTCAAAGTTTCTCTCCCTTCTCTTTTCCCAATTCTCAATTCCTTTTCTCTTTCCAATTATTTTCTTTAGCACTGATTCTTAAATTCATTTATACAAGAACCAAAATGCTCATAGATTAAAAAAAAAAAGAAATTAGTTTGTGTATTCTAGAAATTTGGGGGGATGATTCAAGGATGGGAAGTCATCATGCACTAATTGATAAATTCAACAATTACTTGGTGAATGCTTACTAGGTTTCCAGCACTGGTAGTCCTAGGGATATATTTGTGGACAAAAGAGACAGAGACTTTTACTTATTGGGAGTTAAAGTCCAACGGAGGAGACAGACCACAATAAATTACACAAATAAATGTGAAATTGCCTCTGCAGTTAATTCCATAGAAGAGCATCCTGTGATTCTGTGAGAGCAGTTAATGGGTGATCTAGCCAGGGAAGTCAAGGATACTGACTCGAAGGATTCCTGAAGGAAGTACCAGCTGCATTGATATCTGAGAGGAGTATTGCTAGCTAGGCAAAGAAGGAAGGAAAGGCTCTTACCTGTAGTGGAAACAGAACTCACAAGACCTGGGTGGGCAAAGATGCCCCATATGAGGAACCCAGTGTCCAGAGTGGCTGGGGGTGGGAGGGGAATGCAGACGTGAGTCTTGAGAGACAGGTTGGGACTGGACTTTGCAGACCTTCTCTGACCTGCTAAAGACTTTTTGTTTTATTCCAAGAATGATGGGATGTAAGCACAGACCAAAGCAGATTTACTGTTATTGTAGTTGGTATCTTGTATTAACAGAGTAACTGGTAACATTGAAATAAAGACAATGGTTGCCAAGGGCTCAGAGGGGGAGGGAGGGATGAATGCGTGAAACACAGGGCATTTTGGGGCAGGGAAACTGTTGTGTATGATATTGTAATGATGATACATGACATCGAATTTGTCAAAAGCCTAAAAAAACCGAACAGCTCAAAGTGTAAACCATGACATAAATGATAGACTTTGGTTAGGGGCAATGTTTCAATACTGGTTCATCAATTGTAACAAATGTACCACCCTAATGTGAGATGTTATTAATAGATGAAATTGTGTATGTGTGTGTGTGTGGGGGGAGGCGGTATATGGGAACTCTCTGTACTTGCTGTGTAATTTTTCTGCAAATCTAAAACTGCTCTAAAAAAATAAATAATGAAAGAAAAGAATAATGGAATGGCATTCCCATGTTTTCAACTGTGAGGAGACATTATCAGCTCTGCGTTTCAAAAGCTCACCCAGGCTGCAGCGTGGAGAACAGATGAGAGGCACTTCTGGATGCTGTTGGCTGGTTGCCGTAGGCAAAACCTGGCTGTAGTTTGGTGGCTGTGGCAAGGAGAAAAGTGGGTGGATTTGAGAGATCTTTAGGAGGCAAAATTAGCAGTACTCAGGGAGACTGGATACGGGAAAGATGAGGGAGAAGGGGGCATCAAGATAATGGCCATGCTTCTTCCCTAAGTATATTCATCAATCACTGAGGCTGAAAGCCCTGTGAGGAAGCCAGATTGTGAATTCAGTTTTGGACACGTTGAGTCTGAGTTGCCTTGGAGATAGCCATTTCTTCTTATATCTCACATCTTCCTTCTGAAATCTTTTTCTTTCTTCCTGCATTATTTTTTTTTCCGAGACCGTTTAGTAAGGGTCTCTTGATAATACTTGCTCTCAGTTTTCTTCTATCTGAAAATGCCTTATTTTTTCCCTCATCCTTGAAGAATATTTTGCCTGGGCAGTGACTCTAGGTTGATATTAATTTCCTTCCAGCACTGTTCTTCTGTGATGGCTGTTAAGTAAACCGTCAAGCTATTTGTTGCTCTTTGAGAGTAATCTGTCTTGTTATCTAACTGCTTTTAAAATCTCTTTGTCTTTGGTGTTCTGTAGTTTCACTGTGATGTATCTCAGTGTGTGGATTTCTTTTTATTTATTCAGCTTGAGAATTGTTTGGGTTTCTGAATCGGAGGATTGGTGTCTTTCTTTAAACAGCTTCTGCCCCCGTTCCTTGTGTTACCTCCTTCTGGAACTCTGATTAAGCATATATTAGACTGTCTTACTCTACCCTCCATGTCTTTTACTTCTCATATTTTTCATAAATTTGTTTCTGTGTTATACTCCAGCTAACTTCTTTGGATATATCTTTTATTGTTGAGTGGTATTCCAGTCTATTTATTCCCTGTTTATACTTTCACATATTAATGGACATTTAGATTTTCTATTTTTAGTTATAACAAATAAAGCTTATGCAAGTCTTTTTGTGGATATATGTTTATACTTCTCGTGGATAAATACCTAGGAGTATAATTTCTTGGTCATAGGTTAAAAGTATGTTTATCTTTATAAGACACTCCCAAACTGTTCATTTTGTTTTTGTTTTTTAGGAGGTGCTGGGGATTGAACCCAGGATCTCATACATGGGAAGCAGGCACTTAACCACTTAGGTACACCTACTCCCCTGTTTGTTTTTTAATCCAGCGTCTGTGCCATAAGGCCACCTTCAGCTGTCCAAATTGTCATATTCTGAAAATGGAAGGTACCTGTTCTCTCTTACTGCCTCCTTCCCAGAGAAGTTACAACCAGAAAAGGAAAAGAAGAGACCCCACCATCTCCCACCATCAAATCCTTCAGGCCTCCCCATCTGTGGGCATGAGGGAGAAAATGATCATTAAGTTCCCTGTGAGATTAAAGTTTTAAACTATACCTAAGTCAGCTGGCCTTTAGTATTTGAGAATGATGAGAAAATTCTGGGTTCTGCCCAAGATGCCAGTGAGACAGAAAAGGAAGTTTCAACAGAAGGAAATGGGGACAGAGACAGGAGAGAACATGGAGCACATTTCCTTTTTGCTCCCCACCTAGTATGTATGGTTAGATTACCAGTGCTGAGCCCCATCTTCAGACTTCTGCCTCCTCTCTCCTCTCTTCTCTCTTGTCTCCCCTCCCACCTCGGTTCCAGTCTGAACTCGCAGACCCCGCGGGCCAATGCAATGGCTGAGACCCAGGAGGAAGGAGGTCCAGAAGAGAAGACGAGGACCAAAGGGCCGCAGGGAGAGGAGCTTTGAATGAGACTGGTCACTGGCCTGTATGCAGACCCGGTGGAGCTGCTCCTAACCATGGGATCCAACTTTGCTTAGGCTCCACTTTGTCTGGCTTCAAGCACTAGTTTCCAGGACCACCCGTTGCGCCCACTTAGGGTCTGCACCCGTTGGTCCCTGCAACTGTTAGTAGCAATGGTGACTTCGGATTGTGACAAGAGGGTCTGTCGCCTTGGTTTCCAGACACCTTGGAGGAGGAGATGGGACCCTGAGTCTTGACTGACAGCCGCAGACTGAGTCTGTGCATAGGACAACTCAGAACAAATGCAGCAATGGGCAATTAAACCAATTAATGAGTGCATTCGTGCTCACAAAAGCCAGGCAGAATCAATGGGGCACCAGTCCATTAGCATCCTGTCTCTAATGGCCTCAGCTGCTCCCAGGGCTGGCTGCGCCTCTGAAAGCATCCATCCCTGCACCCAGACTGGGGAGGCGATGGTACCGAGCAGGACCCGGAAGAAGAAAGCCAGCGTCTGTTTGCAGAAGCCCGGGGGCCGCTGGCATGAGTTCAGCCAGAGCTCATTAGCCCTGCCAGTGGGCAGTGGGCCAGCTGCCGACATACCAGTTGCCGGTTGACTTCACTCTTGCCTCTTTTTCTCACCCTTTTCCCACTACCTGTAACTTCCTTCCCTGTTTTCTTCACCTGGTGGGGGCCTATTTACCCTTTAAGAAGAAACCCAGGCATCACCTCCTCCAGGAAGCCTTCCTGATCCCACAAGCTGGGCAGGATCCCACTCTCATCACTGGTCAGTCTTGTCCTGGAAATTGGGCTCTTTGCCAGAGGAAGAGGTCAAGTCCCAGTTGAAAGAAGCCCAGCTTCTGCTTGCCTCAACCACACTTAGGGTTCTTGGGAAGCAAGCAACAGAAACTCACTCTGAATAAATTTAGGGGGAAAGAAGAATGCATTGGAAAACTAAGGCATACTCAGAGAATCGTAAGGAAAGCTGAACAGCCTGTGAAAGTTCCAGGGCCCGAGCGTCCCAGAGCTCCAGGTAGCAGTCTCTCCGGACACCTCCGTGGTGGGAGGGACAACAACCATTTTGAGCCTGTGTCGTTCAGGATTCAAACCCCCTGGAGAAAGTGCCTGATTGGCCCAACTTGGGTCCCGTGTCCCACTCCCTTGACCAGGGCTGAGCAGGACCCTGTGCTGGCAGACCCTCCAGAGCTATGCACGGGACAGCTCCTCACAGGGAAATCAGGAAGGAGGAGGAACGGGTGCCCGGCAGGCAGGAAGCAGGCACCCATTCCCGGGCCAAGATGCCCAGGAGGAGCTTCCTGGTCGGAGGGTACCTCTGACTCCCAGCAGCCGTGAGGACCAGCCCGCTTCACGTGCTGAGCTGGTGGGAGCCTCGGGGTAGAGGGCTGCCTGAGGTAGGAGCATGCACCTGTTTTATGGGGGCTGGACTGTCCAGTGGTTCTTGGGCTCTGGATGTTCATTTCCCTGTCGTTCTAACTTGGAGTGCTGTGTTTAAAAACTTAGGAAGAGGAAAGCGGACTTGGCCCAATGTCTAGGGCATCCGCCTACCACATGGGAGGTCCAAGGTTCAAACCCCTGGCCTCCTTGACCCGTGTGGAGCTGGCCCATGCACAGTGCTGATGCGCGCAAGGAGTGCCGTGCCACGCAGGGGTGGCCCCCGCGTAGGGGAGCCCCACGCGCAAGGAGTGCGCCCCGTAAGGAGAGCCGCCCAGTGTGAAAGAAAGTGCAGCCTGCCCAGGAATGGTGCCGCCCACACGCAGAGCTGATACAAGATGATGCAACAGAAAGAAACACAGATTCCCGGTGCCACTGATAAAGATAGAAGCGGTCACAGAAGAACACACAGCAAATGGACACAGAGAGCAGACTATGGGCGGGGGGGGGGTGTAAAAAAAAACTTAGGAAGTTTCTGCTTGGACTGTAAGCATCCTGGGCTCCGAGGCATCAAGGGAGCTGTTGCCTGATGGTAGCAGGACAAGAGAACCCCGTGGGGAAGGGGAGAGCGGAGGAGATGCAGCCACCCTGTCCCCCAGGGCGCCCTCCTCCCGGTTAGCCTGAGCGATGCTAGAATTTGCTTTCACAGAGGAGACTCTGTTCCCCTAAATGTCACCAGCACAGCCCCTGCGACGTCCCGCAGGAACCCTTTCCCTAAGTTCTGAGAAGCCAGAGGCAGAGGCTCTGGAGTTTGATCACATGATTCAAATCCCAGCTCTGGGGCTGACCAGCTGTGCAACCCTGGCTAAGCCGATTAATCTCTCTGTGCCCCTGTTTCCTCATCTCTCTACACAAGTATAACAATAGTGGCCACCTCACAAAGCTGTTTGGACTGAATCAGATAACACAGGAAGCACCTCTATCACAGCGCCTGGAGCACAGCCAGTACTCCGTAGGTAGCTGCAACGATGCTGCAGTGTCATTATTTTTGTTCCTCGCCTTCACTTCTTGCTCCACCAACCTGATTTCAACCTGCCTCAGTGTACGGAGGATCTGCCAGCTTTCAGGCTCCGCGGCGTTACTTGCACTTTTCCAGGCAGCCAGTAGCACTGAGCAATGGTGAACACGTAGGGAAAGGGGCCGGAGAGCGGGCGCTGAGGGTGCAGGTAGGGTGGGCTCCACGGGTCAGACACTCCGCCCCGCACCTGGCGGGAACCTCGCGATGCCAGGAAGCGGGTGGCCCGGGGAGAGCCTGTGAATGCTCCTTGTCCGTTCACAACCAGTTTTCTGCTTAAACCCGTCAGAGCATATGCTGTTGCTTGCGTTAGGAATCTTAGGGGATACTGAGGCTGAGACCCCTTTCTCCTGTGGTGCTTTCTAGAGGGCCTGGACCTTGAGCATGTATTTTTATTATTGTCCTCGCAGCTCTTTTTGTCCCGTCTTGCTTGCACGTGTGTGTCCCTCTTCTGGCTGCAAGTTCCGTGAGTGCGGGGATGCTACCTCATCCAAATCTGTCTCCTGGTGCCCAGAAACAGGGCCTGGCCCAGAGCGCGAGGTCAGTAGTGTGAATAATAACTAACATTTATCAAAGCCTTAACAGTGCCAGGCCTGTTCTAAGTGCTTACCTGTCAGAATGGATTCAATCCTCACACACAAAAAACGAAAGCTCTCTGAGCCACCCATTTTACAGCTGGGGAAACCGAGGCATGGAGAGGTTAAGCAACCCGTTCACGATCATACAGCTTGGGGGTGGCAGTCGGGAATGCAAGTGGGGGGCGCAGGACTGGCCCCAGAGCCCCTGCTCTGCTCCTCGGCGCCACACCGCCCCTGGGATTCTACCATAACGAAATGCGCGGTGAAGGAACGGGAGCCGGCCTCCCTTCCGGGGCTTCACTGCCTTCCGAGCCAGTGTGGGCAGGCGTGTGGCCCTTGCTGATGGATGGGTGACTTTTCCTAAGGGAAAATGACTGCGCGCCTGCCAGGCTGAGGCAGTTACGTCTCCCTCCCTGGCCTTTCGGGCCAAGCTGCTGCCGCCTTGAAAAGTCACCCCGTTCCTTCCCCAGCGTTCGCTGCAAGAGCCAAAGGGAAGCTTTAGAAAAAGATGAGGTGGAAAATATGGGCTGCTTTGAATGGTGGGGGTGGAGGCAGGAGACTGCAGCTTCAGAAAACGCTCCTCCCTTTGTGGTCAGCGATCCCCCAGCTTCTGGTCTGTCTTAGTTTAGGGCAGGGTTCTTAACCTTTTTTGTTCCACAGACCCCTTTGCCGTCAGGTGAAAACCACGGACCCCTTACTCTACTGTGTGTTATTTAATAAATATATCCCACCCACACCAACCCGTCCCCACAAGAATAGTGTTCTTCTGAATTTTCAGTTCGAGCTCACAGACCCCCTGAAATCTTTCCACCCCTGGTCACGAATCCCTGGTTTAGGGGGTGATGACTGCCCGGCAACTATGGCCCCGCAAACTGAGAGCTAAGCTCTCTGTGGAAGTAATCACAAACTTCAAAAAATAACTGACTGAAGAAGACTTCGGCTAATCTGGAGAGGACCGGAAGTTGGGACCGCCCTGATCTGCCATTCTGAGGAGATTTTTGAAGACACGAGGCCCGGCCGGTCCCCGGGGAGTGGGGGTTGCTGAGCCCCATGTGTGCTCCCACAGTGACAAACACGGGACAGAGGCCGGCCCCGAGCCAGGAGAGGGCCCTGGGAAGGCAGGGGGCCTTGCTCCTCCTCAGGGGGGGAGGTGACTGGCGTCTTCACCCACGGGGGAGAGCAGGGGGTGCTCAGGCCTGCCCCAGAGGAGCAGACAACGAGCAGCCCCCAGGGGACCCTTTGGGGGAGGACACTTCCATCACCAGCCGAACAGGAAGGGTCTGATTCTACTTCCCTCCATGACCCTGGCTTCCAGAAAGTCTGAACAAGGTCCAGCCACCTTTGTTGTGCTTTGGGGGACATCAAGATGGGACCGGTGGTGCAGTTGGGGAGCCGGGCATAGTGCAGGCAGACTCTTAGCCCTGAGGCAGTGACGACGCCTGTTCTGGGACCCCCAGAATAGCCCGTGGAGGAAGGAAGAACCCTTCCCATTTGGAAGGAGAAGAGTGGGAGACCAGTGGGTGGGTAAGGTGTGTGAGGCCTCAGGGAACTGCAGAGACGCTGCCTCAGGGGCAGAGGAAAGCCGACCACGAGCAGGGCCAGAGCAGACGGCAGTTCTCTTCAGTGTGGACAGCCACACTCCCCACCCTACCTCTATTACTAAGTGAGCTGGATCCTCTGGACACGGGGGCCTCTTCTCAAGCAGCCAAGCATGGATGTTGGTGCTTGAGAGAGTGCCAGGAGAGGGGAAAGATGCTGGGGAAGGGGGGGCATGCTCCCCTAGAGACCATCACCCTGCCAAGCCAACTTCCCTTCATACCGTGACCTGTGGACACTGGCCTTGGATTCTGACCAGAACCCCAGCCCTGGTCCTCATTCCAGCCCCTGCCCCAGGCTTCAGCCCCAAATCCCATTTGCCTCCTGCATCTGGTTTAACATCTAGCCGCAGTAGCCCTGCCTCACGCCTGCCTGGGCTCACCAGCCCCTGTGGTCAGTATCTGTGACTTGTCTGAATCTGCCCCTGCCCCTGACTGGACTGTGAGGAAGGAGAAGGGTCTGCTCAGAAGACCCTATCAAGTGCAAATGCCATGGCTTGCAGTTGGCAGGCACCTGTGGTCCACCCCAGCACCCCCCCTCTTGGCTGTCTTTCTCCCACGAGTCTTTTGTCTTCCCACAGGTCTGAGAACCTGAGATGAGGACACAGGTCCAGAGGGCTACAGGGACTTATCCAACATAATACAGCATTAGAGGAAAAGGCTCAAAACTCGTGTGCTCAAAGGACTTTATCTATGAAACCAAAACAATAACCTACACAATAGGGGAAATAATTGAAAACTACATATCCAATAAGGGTTTAATATCCAGAATATAAAGAACACCTACAACTCAAAAACAAAAAGACAAATAACCCCATTTAAAAACAGGCAAAAGACTTGAACAGACATTTCTCCAAAGAAGATATACAGATGAGTGAATAGCACACGAACAGAAGCTCAATGTCATCAGCCATCTGGGAAACGCAAATCAAAACCACAGTGAGACAACTTCAGCACCCCTAGAATGGCTACTATTATTTTTTTTAAATAGAAAATTATGAGTACTGAAGAGGCTGCAGAGAAATAGGAACACTCATTCATTGTTGGTGGTGATGTAAAATGGTATAGTTGCTGTGGAAGACAGTTTGGCAATTCCTCAGAAAGTTAAGTATTGAATTACCATATATCCTGGCACTTCCAAAGAAATCCCATTGAAAGCAGGCACTTGAACAGATATTCATAAAGGCATTATTCATAATTGTCAAAAAATGGAAGCAACCTGTGTGTCCATCAACCAATGAATGGATGAACAAAATGTTTTATATACACACAATAAAGTATTATTCAGTCATGAAAAGGAATGAACTCTGATACAAGTGACAACATGGATAAACCTTGAAAACATCATGTTGAATGAAATAAGCCAGATACAAAAAGGACAAATATCGTATAATCTTACTGAGATGAAATCACTAGAATGAAAAAAATCATAGAGTCAGAATTTAGAATATAGATTACCAGAGAATAGGTTGAGAGTAGGGAATTGGGAGTTAAAGCTTAAATATGTACAGAGTTTCTTTTTAAGATTACAGAAAAGTTTTTGTAATGGATGGTGGTTATGGTAGCACAATGTTGTAAGCAGAATTTACAGCACTGAATTATACATTTTAATGTGATTAAAAGGGGAAAAGTTTGGTTGTATATATGTTACTAGAATAAATTTTTTTTAATCCATGGAACTGCACAACCTAGTGTACCCTAGTTAAACCACATACTATACTTAACAGTACAATTATAAAAATGTGCTTTCAGCAGTTGTAACAAATGTAGCACACTGATGCAAGGTGTCAATAATGGGGTGGTCATGGGAATTCTGTATTTTACATATTATTCTGTAAACCCACAACTTCTCTATAAAATGGTAATAAAAATAAGTGGAGTAGAAACCCTAAAGAAATGTATAAATGCTGTGTTCTGTTCTGCAAAAAAAACAAACAAACAAAGAAACTGATGTTGGTATAACGCATGTTTATAGAACTACCTCATCTTGTCACAGGTGTAAATTAATGTAACCACCACCAAAATCAAGATATTGAACAGAATAAAACTGATTTTTGTATATCAATCTTCTATCCTGCAATCTTGCTAAACTCACTTATTGGTTCTATTAGGCCAATAGATTCTATACTTAACTTAAGTTTTATACTTAAACAATCATGTTGTCTATGAATAAAACAGTTTTATATTTCTTTTTTCTTGCCTTATTGCACTGGTTAGGACCTCCAGATCAGTGTTAAATAGGAGAGATGAAAGCAAACACCCTTTTCTTGTTCTTGCTACTTACAGAAAACATTTAGTCTTTCACCCTTAAATATGTTATTAGCTGTGGGGTTTTTTTTTTTTAAGATTTATTTATTTTTATTTTATTTCTCTCCCCTTCCCCCCTGCCCCCGTTGTCTGTTCTCTGTGTCTATTTGCTGCGTGTTCTTCTTTGTCTGCTTCTCTTGTTGTCAGCAGCATGGGAATCTGTGTTTCTTCTTGTTGCGTCATCTTGTTGTGTCAGCTCTCCGTGTGTGTGGCACCATTCCTGGGCAGGCTGAACTTTCTTTCATGCTGGGCAGCTCTCCTTACGGGGCACACTCCTTGCGCGTGGGGCTCCCTTACACGGGGGACACCCCTGCGTGGCACGGCACTCCTTGTGCACATCAGCACTGCGCATGGGCCAGCTCCACACGGGTCAAGGAGGCCTGGGGTTTGAACCTTGGACCTCCCATGTGGTAGATGGACGCCCTAACCACTGGGCCAAGTCTGCTTCTGGCTGTGGGGTTTTTTGTAGATGCTCCTTATCAGATAATGGAAGTTCCCTTCTATTCCTAATTGCTGAGAATATTTGTCACGACACCTGTTGAATTTTGTCAAATGCTTCATCTGCATCTGTTTTGATGATCATATGGTTTTCTTTTATAGTCTGTTGATATGGTAACTTAGATTGATTATTTTCAGAATGATATTGAGAAAGCACAAATATAATCATGGCAGTGAACTCTCCAAGATTTGAAACCATGTAATAGCTTCCCATTGCTCTTAAGATAAGCCAAAATTTTTAACACGATGAATTAATAGGAAGCAGCATAGTTAACTAATGGCTTAAATAAAGCCATTTAATGATAGCACTAGCACAAAACCTATGCATGGCTGGTTCAGTCACCCAGAAATATCAGGTCACTAAGTTAGCATCTCTAAGATTATCTTTGCCTTGTCCTTATGGTTATAAGATGGATACAGCACCTCCAAGCATCATTTTCTTGCATGATTGTGTCTAAAATTGGGAGGATAGAAACAAAAAAGATCTTTCCTCATCTGATTTTCTCTTTTTAATCAAGGAGGAAAATCTTTTCCTAAAATCTCCTTGGCAGATTTTCTCCAACATCTCATCAACCAGGCCAGGTGGGACAGTTTGAAATTCTTTTATGCATCCCCAAAAGAGAAAGTTTTCTATTCTTAACTAATCCATTCCTGTGGATGTGAGACCCTTTCTATTGGACTACATCAGTGAGGTATGACTCAGGTTGAGTCTCTGCCCTCTTACGGAGCTGATATAAATGGAGACACAGAGATCCATATGGGAAAAGGGAACCGCCATCTTATATTCACCCTACCGTGTGAGAGAGGACTGCAGGGAAACAGAGAAGCTCCAAGAGGTTCAAGGAGCCAAGGCTTATGGAGAGGTGGTCCATATATCTGGTAACTCACAGAAGAACTCAGGAAGAAAGTAGAGTAGCCAAGACTGAGAGAGGAGTCCTGGAAAGAGCAAGCCTGATGCCCACAGCTGAGCTCTGGGAGAAGGTAGATTCTGGACGGGAAGGTAGAGCTCGGTGGCCATCTTCACCATGTGGCAGGATACCAGGATCACCAGTAGCTGGCTTTGGTGAGAACACATCTCTGCTGGTGCCTTCATTTGGACATTTCACTGCCTCAGAACTGTAATCTTTTAGTACAGGTTAATCCCCTTTGTAAAAGCCTACCCATTTCTCGTACTTTGCATTGCAGCCCTTTGGCAAAATAAGACAAAAATTGGTACCAGGAGTGAGGTGCCACTGCTTGCAATTATCAAAAATGTTGGAATAGCTTTATAAATGGATAATGGGGTATTTTTGGGGGGAATTGTGAAATGCTTGGTAGAAAAGGTCTAGATCACTTTGAAGAAGCTGTTGGTAAAAATGTGCTTTGAAGAACTGTTGGTAAAAAGCATTACCCAGGGCTTATCAGAGCTAAAGATAGTTCTGATAAGGCCTTAGACAGAAATGACGGCTGGAAAGAAAGTGATCCTTGCTTCAAAGTGTCAGAGAACTTGGCAAAACTGACTCCTGATATTAGATGGAAGGCAGAATTTGAAAATGATGTGCTTGGATATATAGCTGAGGAGATTTCCAAATTAAGTGTGAGGAATGCAGACGGGCTTCTCCTTGCAGCTTAAAGGAAAATGTGAGAGGAAAGAGATAAGCTGAGAACTGAATTGCTGGGCACAAAGAAACAACCAGAAATTGACGGTTTGGGAAAATCTGAGCTTCCAAAAACAACGCCCCTGAGGATAGGGTTTCCATGAGAGGACCTAAACTTGGAATTTGTGAGGCAGGAAGGAAATGCAGTTATCCAGGAAGCATGTGTGGAAAGTCTTACTGTCTGATAGCTTGGACCCCTGTGAACTGCGTGTGAAACCAATGAGGTATTTGTGAGAACTGTACGGACAAAACCACTATCAGCCTGGGCTGGAAAAGACAGGGAGGCAAAAGATGGAAGGAAAAATGGCTACAAGAGAAAAATCTCGGAAGCTGAGGTCTAGACTTGGGGCATTTCCTTGGGTGGGGAGAGGGACCCCACCCATGTGTGTGGAAGGGGTGAGTTTGCCTGGCACTTGTAGAGGGTGGTTCTTCCAGCCCATTGTCCAGGGAGATTTGGCCCCCCCAGGCCCAGAAGGTGGAGCATATTCCCTTGTGCTTGGGGAGAGTTAAATCACCCCACTGCTCTGAGGGGTTGGGCCTATTCTCCATATCAGGGAGAGTTCAAGTCACCAAACCACAGTTCTGAGGGGGTTAGGCCTTATGCCAGAGATTAGGGAGAATGTTACTGCCACCCCTCTGTACTAAGGGGGTTGAGACTTTCTCCTAGAGATTGGGGAAAGTGCGGCCGTCACCCCAGTGTACTTAGAGGGTGAGGTCTAGCGCTTGGTCACCACCCAGATGCTTGATGAGGGTGGAACCGAGAACCTAGCCATTGGGTAAGCCCCTGGAAGGGGTGGCCCCATGAGGGCACAAGGAGAAGAAAACATAGGTCTGGAGATGACTCTCAGACTTTGAAAGCTAACCGAGTATGCCCTGCAGGTTTTCGGACCTGTTTGGGGTGCAGGGCGCCTGTTTCCTTCCCAGTTTCTCCCTATGGTCATGCAAATAATTATCCCGTGACTGTCCCTCCTTTGTAAATTGGATGCAGATAACTTGTTTTCTAAATTTCACAGGTCTATAGCTGGAGGGGAATGTTGCTCCAAGACAAACTGCATGCCTATAACTGATTTTTATAAGATTTTGTACTTAGCATTGCTACTGAAATGATTCAAGGTTTTTGAAATATTGTGATGTAATGAATATATTTTGCATATGGAAAGAGCATATCTTTTTGGGGTTCAGAGGGTGGAGTGTTAACATTTGAAATTCTTTTATGAATCCCCAAAAAAGAGAGATTATGTTTTGAACTAATCCATTCCCTTGGGTGTGAGACCCTTTTAATTGGACTATGTCAGAGAGGTGTGACTCAGGTTGAGTCTCTGCCTTCTTACAGGAGCTAATATAAATGGAGACACAGAGAGAGAGACAGGGAAAGTGAGCTGTCCTCTTATACTGATCCTGCCATGTGAGAGAGAGGACTCCAAGAAACTCCAAGAGACTCAAGGATCCAAGGTTCAGGGAGAGATGAGCCATAGGCCTGTCAACTCACAGATGATCTTGAGAAGAAAGAAGTGTAACAGTTTGAGATGTTTTGTGAATCCCAACAAGAGAAAGATTATGTTTGTAAACTAATCTATTCCTCTGGGTGTGACACCCTTTGACTGAATCAGATTCAGCTGAGATGTCTCTGATTAAATTACGTAACATTCGGGTTTTGATTTGACCATGGCAGTGAGGTGTGACTCAGGTTGAGTCCCCGCCCCTTGCTGAGTCTGATTAAATGGACACTCACTCAAGAAGAACACGGGAAGAGAGAGAGCTCTTTCATTTTTGATCCTGGGGCCCCAGGAGAGATGAACCATTTGCCTGATAGTCTGCAGTTGACCTTGTGAAGCCACCAGAGCAGCTGAGCAGCTGAGAAGGCCCCAAAAGAAAGGAGCCTAATGCCCAAGCCCGATATGGGAAGCCCTGAGAGACAAGCCCTCCGCCTGCCTGCAGCTGAGCTCGGGAAGAAGCTGGGTCCATGGAGCCTTAAGAGAAGGGGGACCAGGCAGAGATCAGCGACCATCGTGCTTCAACAAGTGGCAGCTGACTTTGGTGAGGAAACAATCTTGAGTTGGACTCTTTAGGGTCTTGAACTGTAAGCTTTTACCCCAAATAAATACCCTTTATAGAAGCCAACAGATTTCTGGTCCTTTGCATTGGCACCCATGTGGCAGACTAACACAAGTGGAACACCCAGGACTTAGAGAGGAGGCCTGGGACGAGACAAGCCCTATGCCTGGCTGCCCACAGCTAAGGTCTGGGAAACGGTAGACTCTGGAGGGGAAGTCAAAGGTCAGTGACCATCTTTGCCATGTGTCTAGACTTAGGATTGACAGTAGCTGATGCTGATGAGAGAGCATCTCTGCTGGTGCCTTGATTTGGACATTTTAGGGCCTCAGAACTGTAATCTTTTACCACTAATAAATCCCCTTTGTAAAAGCCAACCCATTTCTGGTACTTTGCATCAGCAGCCCTTTGGCAGACAGACACCAGGTCACAATCTAATCTTTAAATCAATTGCTGGCAAAGAAGCGCAGGACTGCTATGGCCAGTTGTGACCAATCACAATTCATCCCCTGGCCCTGAGCACATTGCTGCCAGACAAAAGCAGGGTAAAGGTGGGTGGCAGTTGGGGAGTGACTAAGGTAGTCACCATACTGGTCCACCCAAGGATCCGGAGGGCCTGGACTCTCCCTTATTCCCCCTCCTTAGCCTGCAGGCGAATGCAGTCCCCCCACCTGGAGTGCTCTCCCCACCCCTTTTGCCCAGCTGAAGGTAACTCCCCCTTCAGGTCTTACCTCTACGTCTGCTCCCCTTGACTATCCAGCTGGGTCAAGTTCTCTCTTCCCCAACACACGCCTCTGCCACCCCTACCTGTGCCCAAGGCTCCCATCACAGCCAGGACTCAGCTCTCTCCGGGGCTCATCCTGCTCCATCCCTCTCTGAGCTCCTGCTTCACCTTCTTCCTTCCTTCCATATCCAACTCTCTGCCTGGCAAACCCCACCCATTCTTCTAGGAACACCACGGAAGCCTTCCTCTCCCCTCAGCGCATCTCTTCCTCCTCTCAGCCCTGCCGATCACTTGGTCCCTTGGATTCCAGCTGTTTCAGTGCACATCTGTCAGCCCTGCAAGCTCCCTGGGGACGCAAACCATGTCTCACTCATCTCTGGAGCCTGCACCTTGGCTGACAAGTGCCTTTCCCACAGTAGGCCTCAGCAAGCCTTCAGTGGCCGAAGCATTAAAAATAGATGGTATTTTAAAATATTCATGATCACCACCTTTGGAGGACTTTTAGCGTGCCGCCTTCCTCACGTATAGTCTAATCCTCCCCGCATACTTGGAAGGGGCAATATTATCCCCATTTCATGGTTAAAAACAGAGATTTTTTTAGTTATTTACTTGAATAAATAAATAATTTTACACAGCTGGAATGGGGTAGGTCCGGAATTTGATTTCAAGCTTTTTTCTTGATTCCAGCACTGGCCTTTTCCCACCATACCAGGGAGGCACAGGGAGAAGTCAGGAGGTGGCTCCTGGGAGTCAGGTGGGACAAGGCAAAGGCTTGTGGTGACAGCAGGAGCGGGGCTGGAGGCGAGGGCCCTTCAAAGTACCAGCGCCCGAGCAGGAGTCCCTGCAGCCCCTGCTCCAGGAGGGAGACAGGAGAGAGGCCTTCAGGCAACAGGTGTTCATGCTGGAGTCCCAGCTCAGCACGGGGGGCCGGGATCCTCACCCACAGGGGCCCACGGCGGGCCTGGGGAAATAGACACACACGCTCAAACATATACAGCAGTGATGCAAGGACAGAGGTGTGTGCTCTTGCTCCAGGAGCTCCCAGGAGAACACGATTCTCCAGGGGGTTGTCGGGAGCACCTGCTCTGCAGACCCTGCATCCCTCCCTCCCGCACATCCAGGGGTACACGCCATTTGAGCCTCAGGACGACCTGAAGTAGAATCGTTTCTGTTTCACAATGAGCAACCGAGGACCAGGCAGGACGAGGGCTTGGCCCCAGCATCCCTGATGGCTGGTGGCTGCTAGGAGGGGGACTCACACAGTGCCCCTGCCTTGGGGACCAGGCGCAGCACACGCCATGGGACTTGCCCCAGCACGGAGCCCGGAAATGGGCCAGGGGCCACATTCCCCCAGGAAAGCCAGCATCCTCCTTTTCCAACTCTCTTGGTTCCAACCCCAAGATATTTGCCACCACACAGCTCTCTCTCTTCTTTTCCTTTCAAAGATGACTCACAAGATGAAATGAGGCGTTCTGGAGTAAATGACGGTGGGACTGAATTATTCAAACTCCTCCGGATTCTGAAATGACTTTAATGTGTTTATGTTTTGCGCTAAGCATCGAAATGGGCTGAGGGTTCACAGCGTTTATCTTAATTTGTGAAATGCCTCTCGGTTCCACACTCATCGAGAACCAGCCTTGATATAAATGTCTGGAGACTTCAGAACCAGTGGCCATTTCCCCATGTTAATTAAAACAAGCTGTCTTTCTTTCTGATTGATCTGACAGCTTTGCTTTTGCTTTTGCAATTTTATACTTATTCTTTTTTAAAAAGCATAAAAATGAAAATAAAATTGAAAATAAAATTGAAAATAAAATCTCCCTTTTGGTGAGAAGGGGTTGTTTTGTGACTGTTGCCTGCTTGGCTGTAGTCCAAGGTCTGTTGCTGCCTACAGCAGAAATGCCAAGTTCAGGCATGTTACTTCCATAACCTGAATGTGGCTTGTGAAGAAGAAACTATCAGAACCCCTGTGTACTGGTTTGTCTTTTATGGACCCCAGAAAATTATGTTCTTAAGCTAACACACACTTGCGCCTTTTGTGTAAATTCAGTTAAGGGACCTTTGATTAGATCTCTTTAGGGCTTTCGATTGGACTGTGTCAGGAGGTGTGACCCAGGTTGGCTCTCCATCCTCTTACTAGAGCCTTTCATAAATGGACACACAGAGAGAGACACAAAACTCGGCCATTTTAACCCTGCCATGTGAGAAAGAGTACTCCAGGGTCCCCTACAGCTGTAGGAAGAGAGAAGCCTTGAGAGGCTCAGAATTGAGGGTCAGGGAGAGATGCCTGATCACCCATAGCCGAGCTGCAGGAGAAAGTAGTGGGAGATTAGCCGACTCACCATCATGGCTTGCCACGTGGCAGGATTCTGCTAGCAGCCAAACTTTGGTGAGAAAACATCTCTGACGATGCCTTGATTTGGACATTTTCACATCTGGGAACTGTAAGCTTGTACCCTAATACGTTTCCGATTGTAAAAGCCAACCCATTTCTGGTACTTGGCATTGGTAGCCTGTGGCAAACTAAAGTGCCCTGTAGTGACCACAATCCACAGGTGCCCGCCAGGTCCCCTGGCCTGGGGGAGGCATTCGGTCAATGTTTGCTAGAACAATGGTCCCTGCGCTGCGCCCTCTCATAGCTCCAGGGCAGAGTTCTCTGATTTCTGAGCAGAAGAGGGCTCCTAAAGCATTAATGCAAGGACTGTTTGCAGGGGAATGGATTAATGAATCGACCAGGGAGGCTGAGGCACCCAGGACCTAGTTTTGTGGAAACCCTTACCTCCTCTAAGCCTGAAGCAGTGTCTCGGAGCCTGATGAAAGGGGAAGCATGGAGGAGAGGCCACCCTCGGGAGGGAGCAACCTCTGCCAGGCCTGGAGCTCTGAGACAGGGAGGAGCATTCCATCCTCTCTCCCTCCTCCTGCACCGCTTCTCTGCCCCACCAGCCCATCCGTCAGTGGATGCGTGTCAGAAGGTCGGCCTGGAAGCCAGCCATAGACACAGACAAGGCAGAGGGGGACAGGGGCCTGGGGCAGGGAAGGGGGAAGGCTGGCGAACAGAGTAGCACATCCTCAGAAAGGACACAGAGACACTGCAGCCAGCCTGGGCCTCTGCAGGAGAATGCCTGTCTCTCTCGGGGTCTCCCACCCATGCTGGAACGTCCAGTCTGTAGCCCCTGAGGTTTTTCCTCGATGGGAGGGAGGAAACCCTTTGCCGCAATTGACAAGGCTAAGAGCGAGAGCTTGAGTCCCACGAGTTGCTGGAGGGAGAGAGCGTTCTGCAGTCACAGAAGTTTGAGAAACACCTACCACTCGACTGAGAGTCACAGTGGTCCTGGCCCATTAAGGGTTCTAAGTCCTGCAGGAAAAGAGCCTGTTCAACTCTGGGTTTCACAAAGGTTTTGCCCACAGAACTGATTAATCCAGAGTATCTGTGAATTCTCTGGGCACTTCAGAGAGCCCCGGGCTGGAGAAAGCCGCCCACGCCTTGAGTGCCTTCGAGATCCTGGTCAGCCTGTTTGTTTGCCTTGTATTATCCTGAACATTTCACAAGGACCCGCCTAAGCGTCAGGCCTGGTCTTGGCTCTGCCATGGGATCCCTTTGCCTGGCACTGATGAACGGCTGCTGCAGCCCAGGGTATGGGCAGCAGAAAGGAAAAGGGGTTAGGAGCAGACAAGAACCTGGCTGCCCTTCCCACGGGGCATCTCCTCCCATTGTAGCCCAGGAGGTTCCAGGTGCAAATCTTGCGGCAGAAGGCAGCAGTGCTCCTGGAAGGGTGGTCCAGCCGGCTTGCGCTAGGAAGGGCAGCTCTGAACTGCAGGCCCAGCTGCCCACCATTGGTCCTTTGGTCCCAGAGGAAAACAAGGGCCCTTTCATCCTGGAGTCCCTCGTGATGCCTCCACATCTCAGCACGGGCCAAGCGTCGGGGGTGCTGGGGGGTGGGAGGCTTCAGGAGGGGATGCAGCAGGCCCGCTGGGTTTTCCCGGCCTGAGCCTCCCTCTGACACGTGCCTCCATGCCTCTCAACTCCCGACATGTGGTGCCTGGTGGGCGGTCCCTGGAAGTCCGGGGGTGGTACGTGGGTAGAGTGGAGCATCTTGAAGCCCTCAGGAGCAGGTCTGAGCTGGAGGAACAGAAGGGGAGCCTTGATGGCGGCCCCGGGCCTGGTCTGGGACCCTCCTGCCCACAGAGGGAAGGACACAGCCGAGTGCTCCTGTTCTCAGGGCCCAGGACTTACTGTTGATGAGTGATCGAATGAATGGATGAATCAATCAATCAATCCAAGCATCCCTGAGCGCCCTCAACCCACAGAAAGGGAACAAGCATGGGGGATAGGGAGGGGAGAGAGAGCGATGGGGGGGAGGTATGCAGGGGGAAGGGTGAGAGAGCCCCTGAGCTACACCCAGCGAGGCCCTCCGGGACAGGGACCCCAAAACCCACCTGGGGAGGGCTTTACCTCTATTGCTCCAACATTGGGAGCCATTCCTGGAAAGAACAGCAGCCTGCGGCCTTGGGAGCATTTCTTCTCTTTGGCCTGCCCCTCAGACCTGACACGTCCCCTCACAGGCCGAGTGGCCTCTGTGCCCTTCTCCAGCCTCTCCCCGCTCCCGCCCGGCCTCCAGGGCTGTGCCCCTGCTCCTGCCTTCAGACACCACCTGCCACGTCCCGTTTCCCCTCCAGCGTCCCCTGAATCCTGCCTGCTCTCCCCGGGGCCTGCCCATCTGTACACTGGCACATTTCAGACACCCTCTGGACTTGGCTCAGCAGTCTCCTCTCCATCACATTTAGGGGCGGTGGAGAAGAGCAGGTCAAAAGCACGGGTCTGTAATAAGTTTTAAGATCGGGAAGTGTGAGTCCTCCAAATTTCATTCTTCTTTTTCAAGATGACTTTAGCTATTTGGGGCCCCTTATTCTTCTGGATAAATTTGATTGACTTTTTCCATTTCTGCAAAGACAGTTGTTGGAACTCTGATTGAGATTGCATTGGATCCATAGATTGCTTTGGGGAGGACTGACATCTTAATGATACCTAATCTTCTAATCCATGAACAAGTCACAGTAATCAAAACAACATGGTACTGGCACAAGGACAGACATATAAGCCAATGGAATAGAACTGAGAGCTTAGAAATCAATCCTCATATTTATGGTCAACCGATTTTTGGCAAGGTGGCAAAGACTACTCAATTGGGAAAGAAAAATCTCTCCAACAAATAGTGCTGGAAATATTGGATCTCCTTTTGGGGAAAGAAAAAAAGTGTACCCCCTACCTCATCCTTATACAAAAATCAACTCAAATGTATCAAATATAAGAGCCAGAACCATCAAACACTTAAAGAAATCCTGGGGAAGCATCTTCAGGACTTAGTGTTAGGCAATGATTTCTTAGAATTTACACCCAAAGCATAAGCAACAACAATAAAAAATAGATAAACGGAACCTCATCAAAATAAAAAATGTTATGCCTTAAAGGACGTTAGCACAAAAGTAAAATGACAGCTTACACAATGGGAGAAAATATTTAGCAACCAGATAGCTGATAGAGGTTTAAAATCCAGAATATAACAACAAAAAGACAAACAACCCAACTGAAAAATGGGCATGGGGAGCAGGTGTAGCTCAGTGGTTGAGCGCCTGCTTCACATGTACAAAGTCCCAGGTTCAATCCCCAGTACCACCTGAAAAAAAATGGGCAAAAAAATAAATAAATAAAAGACACACAAATAGCCAGAAAGCATGTGAAAAGATGTTCAACATCATTAGCCATCAGGCAAATGCAAATCAAAAGCACGGTGAGATACAATTTCACATCCTTTAGAATGGCTGCTTTCAAAAACAAAGCAGAAAATAACAAGTGTTGGAGAGGATGTGGAGAAATAGGAACACACATTCATTGCTGGTGGCAATGTCAAATGTTGCAGTCGCTGTGGAAGACAGTTTGGCAGTTCTTCAGAAAGCTAAATATAGAATTACCATATGACCCGGCAATCCCCCTACAAGATATATACCCAAAAGAGTTGAAAGCAGAATCAAACATATACCTGCACTGATGTTCATAGCAGAATTATTCACAATTGCCAAAAGATGGAAGCAATGTTTTGTGTCCATCAATGGATAAATAGATGAACAAAATGTTTTATATACACACAATGAAATATTATTTAGCTATAAAAGGGAATGAAGTTCTGATACATGTGACAACATGGATGAAGCTTGAAGACATCATGTTGAGTGAAATAAGCCAGACACAGAAGGATGAAGATTGTATGATCTCTCTGCTTTGAAATAAGTAGAATAAGCAAACTCATAGAGTCAGAAACTAGAATAGAGGTTACCAGGGCAGAGGGTGGGGATAGGAAATGGGAAGTTAAGGCTTAAAACGTACAGAGTTCCTAACTGGAATGTTAGCAATGTCTTGGTAATGGATAGAGGTGATGGTAGCACAACTTTGTGAATATAATTAACAGCACTGAAATGTGATTAAAAGGGGAAATATTAGATGGTCTATATGGTAACAAAATAAAAACTTTAAGAAGATCCATGGAACTACACTACACAAACAGTGCATACTTAAGTTAATCCTTGGACAATAGTTAACAGTACAATTATAAAATGTGCTGTCATCAATTGTAATAAATTATCCATGCCAACGCAAGGTGTTAACAATAGGGTGGTACAGGGGAATCCTGTTTTTTATGCCTGCTTGTTCTGTAAATACACAACTCCTCTAATAAAGGAAAAAAAATTTCCCCTGGCCAGGACTTTCTAAAAAAAGCAAATATTTGTATGTTGGGGGTGGGGGTGCGCTGGAAAGGACAAGTCTAGAGCTGTCTGCCTGGGTTTGGCAAGTGCTGTGTTTAGCTTCCTCATCTGTAAAATGGAGGGAATAATAGTACCGATGTGGTAAGGCTGCGGGGACGATTAAATGACCTAAGGTTCTAGCACAGTGCTTGGGCCTAGAAAGGCTCGAACCGTGGTTTTTCCTGTCATTTCTCTGTGCCAGGCGCTGAGCACAGCATCGCAGACATGGAGATCCTGAGTCACTCAGGCTCCGGAGCACGGCCTGCAGGTTCGTCTAAGAGGCCTGGCATTTTCCTAAATTGGGGCGATCTCCTGCCCTCCTCAGGAATGGCTGCAGTCCGCCTCCTCCAGGTCTGCAGATGACTCATGCTCTGGATGAGTCCCCCCCCTCCCTCCCCCGCTCTCGCCCTCCTCTCCCTCTTCTCTCCCCCACCCCCTTTTCTCTCTCCTTGGCCCTCTTTCTCCCTCTCCCTCTTCTTTCTCCTCCCTCTCTTTCTATCTCTCTTTCCCTCTCTTTCTCCCTCACCCTCTTTTCTCTCCCCACTTGCTCTCTGTTTTTCTCTTTCCTCTCTCTCTCCCTCTGTCTTTTCCTCTTTCCCTCTTCTCTCTCCTCTCCCTCTCTTTCTCTTTCTTACTCTCCGTCTTTCTCTTTCCCTCCTCTCCCTCACCCCCCTCCCATCAGATATTTGTGGGGAGCCTACTCAGCGCTAGGCACTCTAGGATCTGGGGTACCGAGTGAACCTTACCTGCCCCGGGTGAGTGCACATCTCCAGGCACCTCCACCCCAAGCAAAGCAGGGACCCCCTCAGAAGACCCTGCTCTGTGGGGAAGTGGTGAAGACCCCAGGCTGGGGGCGAGGAGCCCAGGCCGGGCGGTTGGCACAGCTCAATCACCCTTTCCAGAGGTCCCGAGAGGGAAGGGATGGTGTGCTAGGGAAAAGTCCTGGTAGTAAGGGGCTGGCCGGGAGATGGCGGAGCTCTCCCTGGCTGGGAGGGCAGCCGTGGCTGTGGGAGAGGCCTGCTCCTTTCCCAGCAGGTGTGCTCTCAGAGCACTTCCATTTCCCCCCGAAGAGAAAGTTCATCTCAAATGTCCACGGGCTCCTGCAGGTTAGGATGTAGGTGCTGCTATAGGACCCCCAGAAGCACAGCCAGATGGAAGGGAGACCACCCACCTTGGGGCAGCCTGGGTGGCTCAGGAGTGGGGTCAGATGGAGCCCCTGAGGGCTGGGGTAGGGAGGGGAGAAACAGAGGACCCGGGTGCCAAGGTCCCTGCGTTCAACAAGCCTTGGGGTTCCCCTGCAGGCTTCTGAGATTGCAGAGCGAGGAGAAAAGGGGTCCCTGCCCTTGAGATTCCCAGTTTAGGAGCCACCTTACAAATACTTCTCACCCCGCCCCCACCAGCAGCTCCATTGCCCATGTCTTTGGCCAAGGAACACGGCTGGAATCCAGCTCTGGTGCACACGGCTCCAAACTTGGGCTCTCTCCTTCACATCACCCCACTTCCCCAGTGAAGCCTTGATGAGTTCACAAAATCCCTCTCGGAGCACATCAGCCCACTGCCCACCCTCTCCGTGCCTGGGGCGTTCACCTACTTAGTTCTTTCCTTAGAACTAGCAAATGGACCCATCAGCTCCCTCATCTGAGAAGCTGGGAGACACAGGTTTCACCCCCATCCTCTATGAGCAATTTCCAAAAGTTTGGGCCTTGGGGAGCTCCAGGTTGGAAGGCATAAGTCCTGGTTGCCACCTCCTACCTGCTCCCCCGCCTGCTCCCACCTGTGTCCACCCGGGCGTTAAGGAGCCCCTTGGAGGATGCAGTTTGCAGGCCTAACACAGATGGCAAGAAAGCCAAAAGGTGGTTTGCAGATTCCCCAGGTGGTGATGTGGGACAGGGTCATAAAAGGTCATTCCTGCCATCCTCCTGTCTCCACAGTGCAGGGTTGTCTCCATGGGGATGTCTCTGCCTGCCCCGCTATTAGCACTGAGGACCCCCCACCCCATCCCTAATCTTGGGCCAGTGTGTCAACCCTGGGAACAAGAGCCCACCCCTTGGGGTGCCCATGGCTCATACGTCCAGGCCTGGGCAAAGTGGTGGCCTCATCTTTACTCCCAGCATGCAGCGCCACACTGTGGAAACCTGATCATTGGGGTGCCAGGGTGTGCCCTGGTTCCTGAGTCACAGCTGGGTGCTGATCCCTGGACGGTGTCTGAAACTCAAGGCTCCCTGGTGCTTGGAAGCCCCAAAGCCGAGCAGACCCCAATTTCCTCTCCCCCACCTCTTCCCGAATGAGCCACTGGTGAGAGTCGTCGGGAGACTGCTCCAACCAGGAGACTTTCCTTTGTGGACAGTGAACCCTCCACCTCTGACCCTGCAGGCTGTACCCCTTCCTTCACCCAGTTTCACTCGACGCCTACTCACTGCCCACCAGAGGCCCCAGGCCCCAGGGCTAAAATCCCCACCGCTGACGTGATCTGCTATGGAGCCAGGACCCCTTCTAGATCTGAGCTTATTAATCATCCACAGAGCCCGCAGGGCCCAGGAAGGTTAGGAAACTCAGTCAAGGTCACACAGTTCGGGGATGGCAGAGTCCTGTGCTCAGCTTGCATCTGCCCTTGGAGAAACCCAGTGCATGATTAACAGCCAACCCCACTGGGGCTACGACAGGCTGCTCAGGCGGCAACTGAAATGATGGGAAACCAGTCGGGTTGCTGCATTCTCCACCCTCGAGCCCAGCTGGGAAGGAATGTGGAGGGCAAGGCCAGGGTCCCATGGGGCATTTGTGCATCAGAGAAAGGCAGTGGTTTGCTCTTTGTAAGGAAATGCCAGAACTACAATTACTTTCACTCCCCAGCTAGAAGCAGTCTTCTTGGTCACGGCTGGGTGGCCACAGCAGAGCTCTTGTGAGAGAGCAGGAAGTGGACATGGAGATTGTATCATCATCATCATCATCATCATCATCATCATCATCATCATCAACCTCATCAGGCTGCAAAGTCAAAGCGGTGCATGGAAGAAACCAGGCCCCCTGGCACGAGCCCAGGCTCTCTTTGTCACTCAACATTGCCTAGACTATCCCGTCCCCTCTGCTCTGGCCCTCAGCGACCCTATGAATCCATCACTCACAAAATGCCAGGGGCAGGAGGGTGCTCAGCGCTAGACACCGGAGGAGAGCTTCACACGGAACCAGAGCTTTTCATCCTTCGGGCCCATAACCGTGACCCCCCCTGTGACCTCAACAAATATGACTTCACAAGTCCCTGGGGTGGGGAGAGAAAACTCAGCCTCCACCCCATACCTTCCCTGCCCTTCTGACTGGCTTCCCTGACAACTGGCCCTATTGGAGTTCAGAGCTCCCCCGCACCGTGCTCTGCCCCGCTGCTGCCCACCCTCTGTCACTCAGCTCAATGGCCCCTTGTCCCTCCAGCCTCATGAGCCGACCCTGCTGAGGCTGTAGGCCAGGGGAGGTGTAGGGGGAGGCTGCTCTCCTGAAGACCCTCTAACGGGAAAAGAATGAGCTGAGTGCCCACCACATGCTGGCTCTGGACCGGGGGCTGGGGGAGGGGCATTGGGATCAGTCAGATGCTCCCGTGCCTTCCGGAAGCCCCTGGCCCATCCAGGCCTCATGCCAGAAATTGTGAATACATGACCTCTGTATTAGTCAGCCAAAGGGGTGCTGATGCAAAATACCACAAATCGGCTGGGTTTTATAAAGGGTATTTGGGGTAGGAGCTGACAGATACCAGGCCATAAAGCATTACTTCTCTCACCTAAGTCTATTTGGAGCAAAACGTCTGCTGACGTCTGCGAGGGTTCATGCTTCCTGGGTTCCTACGTTCCTAGGGCTTGCTTTACTCTGGCTTCAAGGTTCCTTCTGTCATGGGGCTGCCTTCTCTTTCCTCTGCGTGCTGATTTCCCAGGGCTTCAGTTTAAGTCTTCAGCATCAAACTCCAACGTTAAAAGCCCTCAACTCTGTTCTTCGCCAACGCCCTACTCATAACTCAGTCATGCCCAGGTACAGTTCAGATTACAAGCAATACCCAATAATTCTTTCTGGAATTCATCAATTACATCAAACTGCTACAACCTCCTTGACCTCTCCTCGTGGGGAGTTGGCACCATTATTCCCTTGACACGAATGGGAAAATGGAGCCTAAGAGAGGCCAAGCCAAGGGGACTGCTCTCTCGTACCACTGCCTCTGGGGGCCATCAGCAGGAGCTGGGCTGGGGACCCTCAAGCAGCCGGGGACTCTGCTGGCCTCCGGCCACCGCAGATGATTGGTCTCCAGGCCTGGAATCCCATAAATCCCAGAGTGCGCACTGTCTCCCCTTCTTGCCCTGCATAAATGTTGTCACCTTTAGCTTCCAGTCTCCAAATGGTTCGAATTTAATGGCCAATGAGTCATTCCTCTCTCCTCCGCTACAATTCTGCCTCTCCCTCTCCCCCTCTCAGACTGTTTTCCCGTCTGACCTTTTCAGCCACCAAAATCAATCAGCCGGGCCCACGGCACAGAGCCAGGCTAACCGCCCGCAGGAGGGGGGCAGCGATCCGCTGAGCGCACCTACCTCACCAGCACCCCTGGTGCAGGCAGGAGCCAGCAGATGGTGAAGGGTGTGAGCTCTGCATCCAGAAGGCCTGGGCATGGCTCTCCCCTCCGCCAGCTGTGAGATATGGGGCACTCAGCCCTTCTCTGCCACCATTGCCTCATCAAAGGAATGGGGGCACTAACTTTGGGTACCGCCATTAGGTCATGCTGGGGACTAAATGATTTGGTTCATATAAAGCAATTAGCACAGCTTGGCCATAGTAAATGCTCAATAAACATTAGCTCATCAGAGGCATCCATGTCTTCATTTCACAGATGAGGACAGAGCCTTGCCCCAATGGCCTGAACTGGGACAATTGGGGAGGGGGGTGTCACAGAAATGGAGGGGGAGTGAACGAGAGAAGGGCAGGAAGATGGAGTATGAGGCAACAGGGTAGTTATGGGACCTATCCTTTGGGCTCCTACACAACTCAGGCCCCATTCCTGGTCAGGCCTTGGGGCATTGCACCCATCACCCAGGTTCTCCTTGAATCTGCATGGTCAGGGGACATGCCCCTACCCCTCTGTTTTAGTCAGCCAAAGGGGTGCTGATGTAAAATACCAGAAATCTGTTGCCTTTTATAAAGGATATTTATTTTGGGTAGATGCTTACAGTTACCAGGCCATAAAATATAAGTTACTTCCCTCACCAAAGTCTGCTGCCACGTATTGAAGCAAGATGGCTATTGATATCTGCAAGGGTCCAGACTTCCTCTTCCTCTTAAGGCTCCATGGTCCCAGTTTCTTCTAATATCAGCTGTAGGCTGGGATAAGTCTTGTCTCTCTCCAGGGGCTCATTTCTCTCTGGGCTCAGCTGCTCTGGTCTCTCTACAAGACCAACTGTCAACAATCAGGCAAATGGCTCGTCTCTCTTCTCAGGGCCTCTGCTGTGTCTAATGGAGCCTTCTCTCTTTCCTCACATATCTGCTTCTCTGTGTATTTACTTCTCAGGGCTCCAGCATTAAAAACTCCACTCTGCTCTGTGGTTTTCTCTGTGAGTCCCACCCACCAAGGAGACAGGGACTCAACGTCCCACTGACATTGCCCAATCAAAGCCCTAATCACAACTCAATCAAGTAAAAGTGAAATGTCTGAATCCAATTCAATCTAATATGTCCAGAGGAACAGCCCAGTCCACAAACATAATCCAATATCTATTTTTGGAATTCACAAACAATATCAAACTGCTGCACCCTCCAAAGGAGGGAGCTGGAGGAACCTGGGCAGGCTGAGATTATGCCCTTTGGAGATTGGCCCTAGGAATGTACTTGAAATGGGAGGAGGAAATGGTGAACAAACAAAAGAGGGCAGAAAGGCTCTGATTAAATCCTAGACTCACCCATCTTCAGGTGGAGCATGTTACTAGTTCTTCTGGCTGGCTCACCATAGATGTTGCCAGTTACGGGTTTCCAGGTTCTTGGCCATGTCGCAGAAAGAATGTAAGGACATGCCATATTTTAAATAAGAGTTTATTGTAAAGCAAAAGAAAGAGAAAGTGCACATCCAAGATAGGGGTGCAGGCATGCTCAAGGGAGGATCACACAGAACTAAGACCTTTGACTTCTGACCTTTCATACAGAAGGTTTCAAGGTGACCCAGGGGGATTAACTTTTAAGGGAGGTTTTCTTGCTGTGGGAAGAGGGTGAACCCCACCTCCTCAGCAGCCCCCATGCTTCTGCCTCCTGGGCTTCTTCCCTTCTGAGTTTGAATTTTGTGAATCCCAAGAAAGATTATGTTGAACTAATCCATTCCTGTGGGTGTGGGGCCCTTTGATTGCATTAAGTTCAGTTAAGAGAGTTTGATTAAATCACTTGATTATATCACTTTAGGACTTTTGTTTAGATTACATCAGTGAGGCCTTACCCAGGTTGGGTCGCTACCTTTTTATTGGAGCTTTATATAAATGGAGACTTAAAGAAAGACACAGAGAAGGGGAGCTCTGCCATTTGACTATGCCATGTGAGAATGAGGAATCCAGTTTCATCCGCAGCTGCAGAAAGACAGAGAAACCCCAAGAAGCTCAAGGAGACAAGGCCTCGGGAGAGATGCCTGATTTCCCACAGCTGAGTTTGGGGAGGAAGCAGAGCAAATGAGGCTGAGAGAGGAGGCCTGGGAAGAGATAAGTGCTGTGCCTGATCACACACAGCTGAACTCCAGGAAACAGTGTGCCTGGAGGAGAAGGCAGGGACATTGACAGAGATCTGCCACCATCTTGCCTCACCACGTGGCAGCTGACTTTGGTGAGAAAGCACCTCTGATGGTGCCTTGATTTGGATATTTCACAGTCTTGGAACTGTAAGCTTTTGCCCCAAATAAATCCCCTTTATAAAAGCCAACCCATTTCTGGTATATTGGTAGCTATGTGGCCAATGAAGACACCCGTGTGTTTGGGGGTGATGGCAGAGGATTCAAACACCCTCCCTGTCCTTACCCAGGCTCCAGGCCATAAAACCAAGCTACCCCTTGGCACTCCTCAAGGAGAAGGTGCAGTAATGAAGTCCGGGGAGGCCCAGGGAGCACCAGACCCCAGGTAGCCTCATGGGGCTGCCCCAGCCCACCCTGCCATGGCCCCAACCATTTGGACCCAGCTCAGACTCACCCAGTGGGAGTGGGAGAGGACTGGAGGCTGCCACCCCCCAGGGCTAGCCAAGTCAGAAAGAAAGCAGAAGCAAGTGCAGACTCTTTCATCTATCAATCACTAGGCCATGGTTCCCAAACCTTAGGGGGCTGCAGAAACCTCTAGAGAGCTTGTTAAAACAAGATTGCTGAGCTCCACCTCTGCTTCTGATTTGACAGTCTGGCATGGTGCCTGATCATTTGCATTTCTAACAAGTTCCTGGGCGATGCGGTGTTCCTGGTCCAGAGAACACACTTTGAGAACCACTGCACCAGAGAAACAGGCAGTGCTGTGTCAGATGGTCAAGCCCAGAGGCAGGGAGCAGGTGGCTTCCCTCCATCCTCACTCCATCCCTGAATCCAGGACTGATCCTCTTGGGCCTGAGAATTGCAGAGAAGTGGGAAGGGACCTAGGTGGGTCCTGCCCCAGTGATGTGGCTGGCACAGGCATTAGCCCATTGATTGCTCAGGACAAACCCATGAGGTGGACATTATATTCCCCTTGTACAGATGAGCAACCCCGGGCTCAGAGAGATGGAGTGACTTGCCTGGAGTTGTACAGATCAACAAGGGGCCAAAGCCCTGCCTTTCCCTTCTCAGGTGTGACTTTCCATAGGCAGCGAATTTGGACTCACAGAGAGAGAACCCCAGGCCTCAGTGACAAAGCACAGACTGACAAAGCCAAAGCTTCTCCAGATGTCACTGCAGAAAACAAGAGAAAGGCATTTTTCTCCTATCGCTCCCATTCTGGATTTTCTTCTATTTTGCAGCAACTGGAATGGCGCAGGCTCTCTCATTGTATTTACCGTCTCATCCTAAACATGGCCCTGGAGAACACTCCCTGAGGACTGTCGCAATGTAGGCAAGGTAGGCGAAGTTGTGTGTCCCTGACTGCTGAGGTCAAGAAGCTGCGGGCCCACAAATGGAGCAATGTGCTGCTGGTTTCTATGACAACCCAGGCTGCAGTTGTCAGTAATTACAATTAACTTCACAGCTGATCATTCTCCTGGACCCTTCTGCTAGGAAAGGAGGAGGCAGCTTTCAGCAACAGTGGAAAGCCAGGGAGAATGATTTTCCAAGCCACCAGGTCACTCTTTGTTTGAGAATCTGTGGTGCTGGGACTCCAGAGGGAAACTCTGCCACCAGGGTGAGCAAAGATGGTCTTTAGAGTCAGGCAAATCTGGGTTCGAATCCCCAGTCCTGACTGATGAACCATGGGATCTTGGCCAAAGTTCTTAGGCAATCTGAGCCTTGGTTTCCTCATCTTAGCAATGGGATCCAAGCAAAGGGTGGCTGAACAAAGGTAACATTGGGGTGCTTTGGAGAATGGACAAGTGCCACAGTTCAATCCTAGAAAAGAGTTTGCTTTCACAGATTAATACAGGGACTGAGGAGCCTCCTGGGAAAAGAGCCTACAGACCAGGTCATTGAGTGAAACAAGATGGAGATGGAAACGTGGGGCAATGGGAGATTGAAGGAAAAGAACACCTCCTAAAAGAGAGGGGCAAGCACAAAGCTTCAGAGACCACCCCAGGCTGAGTACCGGGAGAGGAGCCGTCCCCACCCTATATGCTGATGGGGAACATGCACTCAGGGCAGAGGGCTGTGGGTGACCATGCCAGGGGGCTCCCTTGTCCTGTACCACCTGGCTGCCGAACAGCAATGCCATGAGAGAGAAGCATTTCCCTTCTAGTTTTTGGACTCAAGCTCAACAGCATGGAAGCTCAGGATAAAGCATCGAACCATCTGTGGTATAATTTAGGGAGCCAGTGCGGCAGCCCTGGGGAATCCCAGAGACTCCCAAAGGGGGTTGGAGAGACCCCATCTCACAGGTGGGGGCTCACAAGCTGGTGACATTAGCATGTGACTGTCACTTGACCCCGTGGCTCTTGGCTTCTGTGGCCTGGGATCATTCCCACAGCAGGACTATAATCCCCATTTTGTGAGTATTATAAAAGCCATTTCTCAGAGCTGGAAGGAACCTCCAGGAATCAAGTGACTCAAGCCTCAGCCTGTAGTCACTGAAACATACCATTTCCTAGATTTAAAACTTAGGCAAGGCAGACCGCCCAGGAAATTGACACCTTGTCAGTAGACCTTACCCCAATGTATCAGGGTTACACTCATTTATGATTTTTCTATACTTGGTTCTTCTGTGTTAAATATAAATATAAATAAATTTATAAATATAAATATAAATATGTCCCACAGACTTTGATTTGTTCATATGCCAGTTGAGCCCTGAATCCCAGCAGAGTTGCTGCTAATGCCAACTCTCCAATTCATCGGACCCACCCGAGACAACTAACAAAAGATGATGATGGACAATGCCCATCCAAAAAAACAGAAAGTATCTATAACTGCAAGCAAGAAAGTTCCATCCATCTGCCCCATGGGATCTAAGCCCCATCTCGACTGGAAGCAGAGTGGGCATCACCATCCTAAAATCCTCAAGATTGAGGAATGAACAAACTAAGGGGGAACGCAACTAGGGACTAAAGTAGACATTATTATTCTAGCAATGAAAGAACTTGTATCATTGATATAAAGGCAGTGGTCATCAGATGTTTTGAGGGGAGGGAGAGGGAAGAATAGGTGTAACATGGGGCATTTTGGGAACGTGGGAATTGTTCTGCATGAACAATTCCTGCATGATATTGCAATGACAGATACCAGTCATTATACATTTTGTCAAAACCTATAAAATTGTACAATACAAAGTGTAAACTGTAATGTAAACTATTGGCCATGGTTAGTAGTAATGCCTCAATATATGTCAACAATTGTAACAAACATACCACACTAATGAAAGATGTTAATGGCGAAAGTGTGGGGGAGAGGGAAGAGGGTGTGTGGAAATCCCCTATATTGTCGATGTAACATTTATATAATCTAAAGCATATTTAAAAAATAAAGAAAAAAAGTTTTAAAGAAACCTGACCCTCCCATTCTACAGTCATAACCCTCTGTGACCAAAAACTTCTTCAAAAATGAAGCCAATAAAATAACCAAATACAATTAATAAGAAAATAAAATAATAATGATGGTTTAAAAAATAACAAGTAAAATACAAAAATTTTAAAAATAACTTTGAAATAATAAAAAATATAAAATCAAAAAAGATATTTGACATTATGTCTTTCATCACTGTAAGATCTGTTGTCTTGTATGTACAGTGAAATTTTCTTCCATTTTTTTCCTCTACTGTCTTATTATTTTTTCATTTTGTCTTCAAAGGAGGTTTAGGTTACAGAAGAGTCCTCCCCAACATCCTCTCCCTTTACCCCCTATTGATAACATTTTACATGTGACTGGTACATTTGTTACAATTGATATACAAATATTTAAGCATTGCTACTAACTATGGTTAGTGATTTACAGTATGGTTCACAGTTTGGACCATACATTTTAAAAAATTTTAATGAAATTTAACATGGCCTGTATCCATCATTGCAAGGTCATGTAGAACAATTCCATCATCCCCAAAATGCCCCATGTTCCATCTACTCTATTCCTCCCTGCCCTCCCCTCAGGACCGATGGAAATCACCAAGTTTCACTCCTTGAAGAACAAGATCCATAGTTACTTGCAACAACACTGAGGGCTTGACATCCTGGCCTGTCCTCCCCTATTAGGCACTGCTTATGCCCTCAAGAGACTCCCACCCCTCTATCTGAGAACATAGCAGGCCTCCCCAGCACGGGAGTGCAACACCTTCCCACTCATTATGTGGATCTCAACCCACTATGACAAGATGAATACTCACACACTCCTTCGAAGCCTGCCCAGATGAACACTGTCCCAAATACTCCCCACATCCAACACCCTAAACCAGTAACCCTGCCCTGCCATTACTGTAACAGGGGAAAATCATTTGTGTGGTGTGTCAGTGATGGGGGATACATGGGAGGAGGTTGACTTGGGGCATACCTATAAGGTATATGAAAGTGTTCAAGTGTTCAAGGAACATTGTCATGGTGGGTGGAGATTCACACAATAACCCTAAGAATATTGAATTCCCATCCTGGGGAGCTCTGCTACATTCTCTAATGGAACAGCAAGAATTCCCTGAGTACAGGAGCAGTGCCTAGTGAAGAAGGATGGACCATTGACAGGTCCTCTATATTGACGACCACACTTATGAAAATTTACTTTTGAAATTGAAACTTAGCCTAGCATGTCTAAGCATTACCTCCTGAGAGCCTCCTTGTTGCTCAAATGTGGACTCTCTCTAAGCCAAACTCAGCATATAAATGCATTATCTTCCCCACAGTGTGCAGCATGACTCCCAGGGACGATCCTCCCTGGCACTGAGGGATTAATACCAAGTACCAACTAGCAATGCAACTGGAAAAAGACCTTGACCAAAAAGGGGAAAGGGTAAAGACAAATGAACTTATATGGCTAAGAGACTTCAAAGTGAGTCGGGAGGTTATTCCAGAGGTTACACTTATTCATGTCTCAGCAGGATCTCATTGACAGCCACACTAAACATTGCCTCAAATAGTGGGGCTCCTAAGGTCTATGGAGACATCCAGACACTACAGGCAGGGCAGATAGTACAGGAGTTTGGCACCCTGCCAGTGGGCCCTACTTTGGAATTTATGCTCCCCAGTATGACAGAGTTGAACTCAGTTGTGGTTCCCCTACACATGGCTCTTCTGCTCCATCTATTTGAACCTATAGTTAGTACTAGAATTGAAGGCTTATGTCAAGAGACAATAATCTTTGGGCTTTCCATGTACTAGCTGGGCCCTGAATCTCAAAGGAGTTGCAACACCTCCTCTCCAGGACATTGGACTCACCCAGGACAACTAAAAGGGAGATGATGATGGACAACGACCATCTCAAGGAACAGAGAGTCTGCAACTGCAAGCAAGACATTTCCATCCGTGTGTCCCATGGGCTTCAAAACCCCTTCCAATTAGAGGTGGAGTGGGCATCACCATCCCAGAATCCTCAGGATTTGGGAATGAATGATGGACTAGAGTAGACTTACTGTTATTCTACTATAGACTTATCGTGATTCTGAAAGAAAGAATAAAAGAACTTGTCTCACTAATGTGGAGGCAGTGGCCACTGGCAGTTCCATGGGGAGGGAAAGGGAAAAATAGGTGTAATTTGGAGGCATTTTTGGGACTTTGGAATTGTCCTAAATGACACTGCAATGACAGATACAGGCCATTATATATCTTGTCATAACTTAGAAAAGTGTGCACTAAAGAGTGTAAATTACAATGTACTATAATTCATGCTTCGTAGCAATGCTCCAAAATGGGTTAATCAATTGCAACAAATGTACCACACTAAGGAAGGATGTGGTTAATGTAGGAAAATGTGGGAGGGGTAGGGAGTGGGACACATGGTAATCCCCTATATTTTTTTATGTAATATTTATGTAATCTAAGTATCTTTTTAAAAAAAATTTAAAAGTATATATATATATAAAAGTATATATATATATATATATATATATATATATACACACACACACAAAATACTGTGGCAGGGAGGTTATGCAACTCCTGCTGCCTCTTTGAGCTCCAGGGTCATGAACACACATCATTAACAGGCTGTGATGATCGCCATTCTTTCTCTCTCTTGTTTTTTGGGGGTTTGTTTTATTTCGTTGAAGCAAAAGCACCAATAATCTTTTTATGTCCAGAGAGCAGTTCATCAGATTCTCTATTCTCTGCACAGCCCTGGAAGACAGGCAGGACAGAGGCTGAGCAGGGTGCATATACCGGGAGGGGACACAGCTGGGCAGGTAGACAACCACAGTCCAGCATTTTAGGTGCCACCGGAGGGTGGGCCACAGCTCACTGGTGCGCAGAGAGGGTGGAGGCCACGTCAGCCTTGTCAATTAGCCAGCGGGAGGCTGTCTTTGTCAGCCAGGGTGCTGTGACAAATGCCACACAATGGATCGGCTTAAACCACAAGAAGTGGTCACCTTACAGTTTGGAAGGCTAGGTAGAAGTCCCAAATCCAACTCAGCCAGGCTGTGCTTTCTGCTGGAGTTAGATGTGCTGTGATGGTGGCCATCCTGCACCACGTGGCCGAGGATCTGGCTTCTGGCTTCTTGTTCTAAGGCCTCCAGGTATACAGATTCCATTTGGCCACTAGTAATAGCATTTGCCAAAGGTCCTATTTAAAAGTGGACTACACACCCAGAGAAACAGGGATTAAGATTTGAGTGTGTCTTTTGTAGTATATACATGATTAAACCCCTGTGGCCATTTGAAATTATTTTATGACTCCCAAAAAGAAACTAATCCGTTCCCGTGGGTGTGAGACCCTTTTGCCTGGACTACATCAGTGAGGCACGACTCTGGTTGAGTCTCTGTCCTCTTGCTGGGCCTGATAAAAAATGGGGACCCAGGAAAAGGGAGCTGCCATATCTGATCCAGCCTGTGAGAGAAAAGACAACAGTGTCACCCACAGCTGAGCTGTAAGGAGAGAAGCCCCTGAGAGCCTCAAGGCACTGAGACACAGGGAGAGATGAGCCCATGCCGGACAGCTTGCAGCTGAGCTCGGGAAGAAAGAGGAGCAGCTGAGACCGATAGAGGAGGCGCGGAAAGAGACAAGCTCTGTGCCTGGTTGCTCACAGCTGAGCTCAAACCTCCACAGAGATCAGCGGCCATCTTGCTTCACCACCTGGCAGCTGACTTTGGTGAGAAAGCACCTCTCTGATGGTGCCTTCATTTGGATATTTCACAGCCTTGGAACTGTAGGTTTTTACCCCAAATAAATCTCCTTTGTAATAACCAATCCGTTTCTGGTCCTTTGCACTGGCAGCCCTTGCATTGGCAAACTAAAAAAAAATCCCAATAGAGTCTTTCCCTCCAGAAGTCTCTTTTCCCTCTGGAAGAGCTACCCACAGATGCCCCAGACACAGCAGCCACATGTTCCCTCTCACCCGTGCCCTCTCCACCCTCCTGCACTTGGACTGACCCAGCCCTCTGCACCCACTGCTCTGGAGAAGAGCTGCCTGTCCCCAGCCCCTGGCTCACGTCTTGGAAAGTGACGGCTCACCTCTGTGGGTGACAGACCTTCCCAGAGAGGGTCCAAAGAGACGGGGGCGAGCCGGGGGAGGAGGAGCCACATCGGCCATAGTGGGTGTTTCGGGAGCCCAGGGCGGCGGTTGCCAACTCTGGGCCTCATCTAGAGCTTGCAGCTAATGATCTGTCCAATGTCCTTGGCTGGCCAGCTGCACGGGGGCCTGGCTGCATCCACCCCCTGTGGGTCCCCTTCTGTGGGAGCTGAGAGCTGCACCAGCTCCCCTGGGCCCTTCTCCTGGCCCTGCCCGACTTGGATGGATCAGACCTCAAGCTGGCTGGGATCTGAGAATGTGGGGTTCCCTGAGCCCCTGGCTATTCCGTGAGGGCAGAGGCTGAGTCAAGGTAGCCGTCAAGGCCCAGCCAAACGGGGCAGGTGAGTGGCTGAGGCACAGAGGGGTAGGCGTCTTGCCCAAAGTCACGCTGGGTGGGGGTTGATGCCACGTAGCCTTATCCCAGCACCCTACCCCGGCCCACAGAGCTCTGCTTTATCTAGTGGTACACATTGGGGTTAACCAAGGTTTGGGTTGAAATTTTTTTTTCAAAGAAAGGAATCTGCTTCCAAAAGCAGCTTGGCACAGAAGAACACAGAGTGAATGGACACAGAGAGCGGACAACTGGGGGCAGGGAAGGGGAGAGAAATTAACAAAAAAAAAATTTGCTACTAACCAAAGATTTTTTTTAAAAAGGCAGCTTGGAAACCACTGTTATGGTCCAGTCTCCTTGCCTTTATTGAGAAATTAACGGGGGCTCAGAGGTAAAGTGACCAGGCCACAGTCAAACTGTTCCATGTCAATAAACCACAAGGCTAGTTCCACCAAGGTGCTCATTCATTCTAACAACTTTGAACTTTGAATTCCTAAGGGATGGGATGGTTTTAACAGCTTTTGAAGATATCTGCCAAGTTTAGTCACATAAGCTCCATGTAACTTTATATTAGCATTCCAGGTAGTTGGACTTGTCTCTGTCCGGCTCCCTCCTGCTTCTGCAGGAGGAAACTGAGTCAAAGAGAGGAAAGACCACCTGCTCAGGGAAGGACAGAAAGCAGTCAGCTTAGCATGAGCTGGGCTGCCAACCCTGCAGAAAGTGAGACTGAGGGTCAGGGTGGAAGTCTGGAGGTTAGGAGAGATGGAGCCAAGAGATGGGAGACTGAAAAACAAGGAAGACAAGGCTCAGAGACACAAAGATACGTATTTGTAAGAATTACTCATCCTCAAAATATGTTCAAGAGTATTTTCAAGAATGCGTCCCAGGGAAACGGACTTTGGACCAGTGGTTAGGGCGTCCGTCTACCACATGGGAGGTCCGAGGTTCAAGCCCCGGGCCTCCTTGACCCGTGTGGAGCTGGCCCATGCGCAGTGCTGATGCGCGCAAGGAGTGCTATGCTACACAGGGGTGTCCCCCCCCACGTACAAGGAGTGCACCCATAAGGAGAGCCGCCCAGTGCGAAGGAGGGTGCAGCCTGCCGAGGAATGGCGCCGCCCACACTTCCGTTGCCGCTGACGACAACAGAAGCGGACAAAGAAACAAGACGCAGCAAAAAGACACAGAAAACAGACAACCGGGGGAGGGGAGGGGAATTAAATAAAATAAATAAATAAATCTTTTAAAAAAAAAAAAAAGAATGCGTCCCATACACTTGAGAATATAGTTGATCATTTACAGATGAAATGATGTGACTGAGATGGGCTTCAGAGCCCCCCAGATTTGGGAGGAAAGAGAGTGAAGATGGGGTAGAGATGAAACAGGACTGGCCACGGGTTGCTCCTTGCTCATGCTGCAGGATGGGTGTGCGGGTTTATTACATTATTCTTTCTCTTTTTGCATGTTTGAAATTTTCCAAAATAGAAAAGTATATTTTAAAAGTCAACGGCCAGTATATTCCAGAACGCTTAAAGGGGGCTTTTTTGAATACAGCATTCTGCTAATTTTCTTTATAAGAACATACTCATGAACTGGTGCCCCCCCCGTCTTCCCCAGCTCTCCACCCATGCCCCCAGCTTTCCCTTTCTCTGCCTCTCCTTCTCCCTCAGTAGCCAAGGTCTGCAGCTTCAGACTGATTCTCCTCTGTCTTGTCTTCAAAGCATTATTAAAATACTGTTACAAAGGCAAAAATATGAATGAGTCAACCAAAACATCACAGAAATCTTAAATCCATCCCATCCTACGTGATTTGCTATCAATTTTATAAATAGTTCAAAGAAACCAGTCAATTTGATAAATGGGCCATTTGTCAAATTGACTTCGGCTGACTCAACGCCAGGCACGCTGGCCGGCTTCCTTCACTGGCACATGCAGCCAGGATGGATGAAAACCTGTCTCCTGTCTCAGGGCCTGGGCTGTATTGTTCTCTTTTGGTTTTGCCTTTTTTTTTAAACTTTAAACTTTTTATTTTGAAATACTTCCAAACTTATAAGACAGCTATAAAATAACACATACCGCGTATGGAGAACTCCAACATACCCCTATTCCCCCAGATAACCAGACACCAGTGTTAACCTTTTGACACATTTGCCATGTCATTCTATCATGTATCCATCTGTCTGTCTATTTATCAATCCATTTTCTGAACATCTGCTTGTAGGTAGAAAGCATCAGATTCCCTGAACACTTAATACTGCCATGTACATTTCCGAAGAACAAGGATATGCACTTATTTATTAACATTAAGTACAGTTATTAAGTTTAAGAAACTTAACATTGTCATAAAGCTTACAGTCTATATTCCATTTTTTCCATACATCCCAATAATGTCTTTTTTCATTTTAAAATCAATTTATTGAAGTATATCATTCATACCTGAAAACATAAACAATAAGTATATTGTAAAAATTGTGAACTCACAAAACAAACATGCATAACATCATACAGGGCTCCCATACATCACCCCACCACAAATACCTTGCATTTTTGTGAAACATTTGTAAAAAAATTATGAAAGATCATCATCAAAGTATTACTATTAACTATAGTCCATACCTTACATTTGGTGCATTTTCCCCCAACCCACCCTGTTATTTTTGTTGTTGTTCATAAACCATACAATTTCTCTAAAGTGTAGAACCAATGGCATTCAGAATAATCATAGAATTGTGCATTCATCACTTCAATCAATATTAGACATTTTCATTTCTCAAAAACAAAAACAAAAAATAAACTGCTATCATACTCATATGTTAGTACTACTAATTACAAATTCTATGATGTGCTTTCACCATTTCTATTCATTTCCAAACATTTGCAAACAACTTTTTACCAATTCTGCACAGTTTAAACCTCAGCTTTCCATCCTCTACCACATTCTTTTCTCTGGTGACTTATAGTCTGTGAGTTTGCTCATTGTATTTAGTTTATAATAGCGAAGTCATAATATATTTGTCCCTTTGTGCCTGACTTGTTTCACTCAATGTAATGTCCTCAGGTTCATCCATGTTGTCATATGCTTCACGACTTCTTTTCTTCTTATAGCTGAATAATATTCAATCATGTGTATATACCACAGTTTGTTTATCCATTTGTCAGTTGATGGACACCTGGGTTGTTTTGATCTTTGGGCAATTGTGATTAAGGTCATGCACATCAGTTGCAGAAGTCTGTTCATATCACTGCTCTCAGTTCTTCTGGGTATGTTCCTAGTGGCAGTATTGCCAGGTCACATGGTAGATCCATATCTAACTGCCTTAGGAATCACCAAACAGACTTCCACAGTGGCTGTACCATTCTACATGCCCATCACAAGCGAATAAGCATTCCTATCTCTTCACATCCTCTCCAACGCTTGTAGTTTTCTGTTTTGTTAATAAGAGCCATTCTAGTAGGTGTGAAATAATATCTCATTGTCGCTTTGATTTGCATTTTCCTAATAGCTAGTGATGCTGAGCATTTTTTTCATGTTTTTTTTGTTTGTTTGTTTTTGCAATTTGTATTTCTTCGTTAGAAAATATTCTATTAGCATCTTTTGCCCATTTCTTAATCAGGTCATTTGTCTTTTTATTGTTGAGTAGTAAGATCTCTTTTCTATATCATGGATAGTAGACCTTTGCCAGATATGTGAGTTCCAAATATTTTCTCCCATTGAGTTGGCTGAATTTTTACCCTCTTCACAAAGTTCTTTGAGGTACAGAAGTGTTTAATTTTGAGGAGATCCCACTTATCTGTTTTTTTCTCTTGTTGCTTGTGCTTTGGGTGTAATATTTAAGAGACCCCCACCTACTATGAGGTCTTATAGATGTTTCCCTACATTATCTGTTAGGAATTTTATGGTCATGGCTTTATTTTTATTTATTTATTTATTTTATTTCTCTCCCCTCCACCCCCCACCCCGGTTGTCTGTTCTGTGTCCATTTTGCTGCGTGTTCTTTGTCCGGGAATCTGTCTCTTTTTGTTGCGTCATCTTGATGTGTCAGCGCTCTGTGTGTGTGGTCCCATTCCTGGGCAGGCTGCACTTTCTTTCTCACTGGGCGGCTCTCCTTAGGGGGCACACTCCTTGCGCGTGGGGCTCCCCTATACGGGGACACCCGTGCATGGCATGCCACTCCTTGTGTGCATCAGCGCTGTGCATGGGAGTCATGGCTTTTATATTCAAGTCTTTGATCCATTTTGAGTTGATTCTTGTATGGGGAGTGAGTCAGGAGTCCTCTTTTTATTCTTTTGATTATGGCTATACAGTTCTCCCTTTGCCATTTATTGAACAGACTGTTCTGTCCCGTTAAGTGAACTTGGTATGTTTATAAAAAAATCAGTTGACCATAGAGGAAAGGGTCTGTTTCTGAACTCTCAATTTGATTCCATTGATCAATGTGTCTATCTTTATGCTAATATTATGTTTTTTTGACCACCGTAGCTTTATAATATACTTCAAGGTTGTGAGTCCTCTGACTCTGCACTTCTTTTTCCGTAGGTTTTTGGCTATTCAGGACAATTTTCCCTTCCAAATAAATTTGGTAATTGACTTTTCTATTTCTGTAATGTAGCTGTTATAATTTTGATTGGTATTGCATTGAAACTATAAATCAATTTGGTTAGGACTGACATCTTCATGATGTTTAGCCTCCTAATCAATCAACACAGGATGTCCTTTTATTTGAATAGGTTTTCTTTGCTTTCTTTTAGCACTGTTTTGTAGTTTTCTGAATATAGATCCTTTATGTTTCTGGATAAATTAATTCCTAGATATTTGATCTTTTGTTGCTATTATAAATGGAATTTTTTTCTTGATTTCCTCCTCATCTTGCTCATTACTAGTATTTAAAAATGCTACTGAGAAATATGAATATGGGTAGAACTGTATATATAAGACCATTTTTCCTTGAAGCTGAACAAATGTAAGTAAATACTACATAATGTTAATATCAGGCAAAAAAAAAAAACCACATTATACTAAGTGAAGGAGACCAAATATTGTATGATTCCATTTATATAAAATGTAAATATTAATCAGTTCATAAAGATGAAAGATTAGTTGTTATGTAGGCCTGAGGAATGCTAAAGGGTTTGGAATTTTTCTTTTTTTTTTTTTCAGTAATCATAATCATTTATTAATTTTTTTTTTTGCCATTTTAAGAATTTCACATTCTTTTTTATTTGCTTATCAGAGATTTGGAAACATTTGATAATCCTTAAGTAATCACAATACACATAATGTGAACCATGAACTTTACATCTGAGAAGTGAAAAAAAGTAATTTGTAATATAATCTTAATGTCTCCCTTTCTCAATTCCATATCACCATTCAGAAGAAAACATTTTTGATGTACAATTAATTTTGCCATCTTTAATTATGGTGTACTAATATTTTACATGACCCACAGAAGATCTGAGATTACAGGGAAAGGATGAAGTTTTAGAGAAAATTCTCAAGAAAGCAGTTGATTTCAAATAATTGGAATGGAGGTAGGACACCTGGATCAGAACAAGAAACAAGGGGGTCCCTTTGTAAATGTCAACATAGCACCACCTGGGAGATTGCTGCGAGACAACCAGATATGTCTCCTACTATTACTTGATGAACCAAATGCTGTCAAAATACTACGATTGTCACAAGGAAATAAAGTCTATGTGGGATTATTACATTGGAATAATAAAGACCAAAATTGTTTACAAACAACAAAAATCTCAAATTTCATTGAAGATTCTGTGATATAGATATGGAGTTTTTCTTTTTGGAAGAATGAAATTGTTCTAGAATTTTTGAGTTGATGAATGTACAACATCGTGATTATACTAAAAGCCATTGATTATATACCTTGGGTAAAATGGCCAGAAACAGCAGCTATGTACAGTGAAGGAAACATAGAGATTGAGAGGTGAGGAATCTTGTTTGTTTCTCTGTCTGTTTTTTTTTTAATTGTGGTTATTGTTGTTTATTAATACTGAAATAATGAAAATGCTCAAATAATGATTGAAGTGATGAATGCACAACTATGTGGTTATAACAAATACCATTGATTGTACACCTTGGAGAAATTGTATGCTTTATTAATATGTATCAATATAATTTATTTTTTAAAATGCTACTGATTTTTGTGTGTTGATCTAGTATCCTTCCACTTTGCTGAACTCATGTATTAGCTCAAGTAGCTTTGTCATAGACATTTTGGAATTTTCTAAATATAGCATCATGTCATCTGTGAATAGTGAGAGTTTTACTTCCTCTTTTCCAATTTGGATGCCTTTTATTTCTTTTTCTTGTCTAATTGCTCTAGCTAGAACGTCTAGTACAATGCTGAATAACAATGGCAACAGTGGGCATTCTTGTCTTGTTCCTGATCTTAGAGGGAAGGCTTTCAACCTCTCCCCATTGACTACAATCTTGGCTGTAGTATTTTCATATATACTTTTTATTATGTTGAGGAACTTTCCTTCTCTACCTATTTTTTGAAGAATTTTTATCAAGGAAGGATGCTGTATTTCATCAAATGTCTTCTGCTTCAATCAAGATGATCATATGGTTTTTCCCCTTTGATTTGTTAATGGTGTATTAAGTTAATTGATTTTCTTTTGCTGAGCCACCCCCATGCACACCAGGAATAAAACCCACTTGATCATGATGTATAATTGATTTAATATGCTGTTGGATTTGATTTGTTGAGAATTTTTGCATCTATGTTCATTAGGGAGATTGGTCTGTAATTTTCTTTTCTTGTAGTAGTTCATCTGGCTTTGGTATTAGTGTGATGTTGGCTTGATAAAATGTGTTAAGTAATTTTCCCTCCTTTTCAATTTTTTTGGAAGAGTTTAAACAGGATCAGTATTAATTCCTTTCAAAATGTCTGGTAGAATTCAGCTGTGAAGCTATCTGTTCCTGGACTTTTCTTTTCTTTTTTTTTTTAAGATTTTATTTATTTATTTATTTATTTCTCTCCCCTCCCCCACCCTGGTTGTCTGTTCTCTGTGTCTATTTTCTGCGTCCTCTTTGTCCGCTTCTGTTGTCATCAGCAGCACCGGAATCCTTGTTTCCCTCTGTTGCGTCATCCTGTTGTCTTAGCTCTCTGTGCGTGCAGCGCCATTCCTGGGCAGATTGCACCCTCCTTCGTGCTGGGCGGCTCTCCCCACGGGATGCACCCCCTGTGCGTGGGGCTCCCCACACAAGGGACACCCCTGCGTGGCACGGCACTCTCTGCACGCATCAGCACTGCACATGGGCCAGTTCCACATGGGTCAAGGAGGCCCGGGGTCTGAACTGTGGACCTCCCATGTGGTATAAGGATGCCCCAACCACCAGGTCAAGTCCGCTTCCCACTGGACTTTTCCTTGTTGGAAGATTTTTGATGATTGATTCAATCTCTGCTTGTGACTGATTGGTTGAGTTCCTGTATTTTTTGTGGCATTAATGTCAGTTGTGCATTTCTAGGAATTAGTCCATTTCATCTAGGTTGTCTACTTTGTTGGCATACAGTTTCTCATAATATCCTCTTATGATCCTTATGATCCTTTCTGTGGGGTCAGTTATAGTGTCTCCCTTTCATTACTGATTTTATTTATTAACACCTTTTTTTTCTTCATTAGTCTTGCTAAGTATTTGTCAATTTTATTAATTTCTTTCAAAGACCTAGCTTTTAGTTTTCTTGATTTTCACTATTTTTTGTTGTTGTTGTTGTTGAATTTCATTTATTTCTGCTCTAATCTTTCTTTCTGCTTGTTTTGGGATTAGTTTGCTGTTCTTTTTCTAGTTTCTCCAGTTGTTTAGTTAGTTCTTTGATTTTAACTCTTTCTTCTTTTTTAATATAGGCATTTAGGGCTATATAATTTCCCTCTCAGCACTGCCTTCACTGTATCCTGTAAGTTTTGATATATTGTATTCTCATTTTCCTTCATCTAGAGATATCTACTAATCCCTCTTGAAATTTCTTCTTTGACCCACCGATTGTTTAAGAGCGTGTTGTTTAGGCTCCATACATTTGCAAAATTTCCCCATTTCCACCTATTATTGATTTCCAGCTTCATTCCACTATAATCAGAGAAAGTGCTTTGTATAATTTCAGTCTTCTTGAATTTATTGAGAGCTTTGTTTTGACCCAACATGAGGTCTGTTCCTGGAGAAAGATCCATGGGTACTTGAGAAGAATGTATAACCATCTGATTTGTGGTGCAATGTTCTGTATATGTCTGTCAGATCCAGCTCATTTATCAAGTTCTTTATTTCTTTGTTGATCTTCTGTCTAGTTGTTCTATATATTGATGTGAGTGGCATGTTGAGGTCTCCAGCTATTATTGTAGAGACACCTATTTCTCCTTTCACTTTTTCCTGAGTTTACCTTATGTATTTTGGGGCACCCTGGTTAGGTGCATAGATATTATATTTCAGACTGTTACTCCTTCCCGGTGGGTTGTCCCTTTTATTAACATATTAATATGTCTTCTGCATTTCTTATCACTTTTTTTTTTGCCCTTCTTGCCTCCATGGTTTCTGAACAAAAATCCACACTAAGTCTTATTGAACGTCCCTTGTTTGTGGTGCTTTGCTTTTCCCTTGCTGCTTTGAGAATATTCTCTTTATCTTTATCATCCTGCATATTATGTGTGTTGGGGTAGGTCTACTTGGATTAATTTAAATTGGAGTACACAGTGCTTCCTGGTTACATATATTCATGTTCTTCAGGAAAGTTGGGGAATTTGGGGTGATTATTTCCTTCGATAGTCTTTCTGCCCCTTTTCCCTTCTTGTCCTCTGCTGGGACTCCCATAACACCTATGTTGGTGTGCTTCATATTATTATTCAACTCCCTGAGCCCCTACATAATTTTTTCCATTCTTTTCTCTCTCTTCTTTCTCTTCACTTTCAGTTGTCCTTTCCTCTACATTATTGATTCTTTCTTCCACAGTTTCAAATCTGCTGTTGTGTGCCTCTATTGTATTTTTTTAAAGATTTTATTTATTTCTCTCCCTTTCCCCCCTGTTGTCTCCTCTCTGTGTCGATTTGCTGTGTGTTCTTCTGCATCCGCTTGCATTATCCAGCAGCACTGGGAAACTGCATCTCTTTTTTGTTGTGTCATCTTGCTGCATCAGCTCTCCATGTGTGCAGTGCCATTCCTGGGTGGGTTGCACTTTTTTCACATGGGGTGGCTCTCCTTGTGGGGCACACTCTTTGCATGTGGGGCACCCCTGCATGGCACGGTACTCCTTGTGCATGGCAGCGCTGCCCGTAGGCCAGCTTACCACACAGGTCAGGAGGCCCTGGGTATTGAACCCTGGACCCTCCATATGGTAGACAGATGCTCTATCAGTTGAGCCACGTCTTCTTCCCTCTATTGTATTTTTAATCTCACTTATTGTGTCTTTCATTCCCATAAGGTCTGTTATTTTTCTATTCAAGATTTCAAAATTTTATTTGTGCTCACTCAGTGTCTTCTTAATATCTTTTATTTCTTTAGCCATTTTGTCCTTCAACTTCATGATTTGATTTAGGAGATTTGTATGAACCTTATTAATTAGTTGTTTCAAGTCCTGTGTCTCACCTGGAGCTTCAATTTGTTCATTTGCGCAAGTCACACCTTCCTTTTACTTTGTATGGCTTATAATTTTTTGCTGATATCTAAGCATTTGATTCTGATGCTGACTTTACTATGATGTTCTGTTTCTCTCTCTGGTCTAAGGATTTATTGTTATGTAACTGTATGCTACCACTGTTCTTTGACTCTTGGTTCAACTCGTTCTAGATATTTAGGATTGCCCCCTGTTTAACTGCTCAAACCAGGACTAAGGACCCAGTTATGGGGTGCAGGCCAGTATCCAAGGGCCTTGGAGAGGTTGGCAGTGAAAACAACTGCTTGCCTCTTTTATTATTCATTTATTTTTCCTTTTTCATGCACCTTCCTGTTTGGCCAGCAGATGGCTCTCTTGGGCAGACCTCTCAGTCAGACGCCAGGGGCCAGGGGGGAAGTCATTCAATGCAACTCCTCAGATGAGTGGGCAGTGCAGAAACAATGTACTCAGAGCTGGCCAAGCCTCACAAACAAACATTCTCAGAGGCTGTTCTCCACCCATGGCTGGCCACACCCTCCCTCCTTCCTGCCTCTTCAGCAGCCAGCTTGGGACAGTAGGGAGGGCAAATTATTCTTAGCTGCCTGTGGATTCTCATGGCAAACAATGCCGCGGCTCCTCCTGGCCTGGAAGTGTGGAACCCCTCCAATGGATCAGACCAAGTCCGCTGGTCAAAATCTGAAGTTGCTATAGGCTGTATCCTTCCCTCTCCCCTTCTTTGGGGAAAAGAACACCTGCAACCCCTCGGTCTACAGCCAATGCCGTCTACAGCCACTGTAGTCTACAGCCACTGTAGTCTGCAGACTGCTATTTGCTCCATAGATGGAGGGAAGGGCACTCGCTGCTGCTTTTGCAGCTCTACTCATGGGGTTTTTCACCACCCTCTCTTTTGGGTGGTGTCTCACCTTTTCCTGGTGTCCTGTGCCCCAGAGCAGCCCTCCAGACAGTGTCCGCCTATACTCTAGCTGTTTTTTCTGGGAGAGAAGTGATCGCTCCATCTCCCTAATCCTCCGTCTTCCAGAAGTCCTGTGCTGTTTTAATACCCACACATGCTTCACAGCAAAAAATGTGACTTGCTCTTATTGTTACTTGGGAAAATCTCCTCCCTTGTCTGGCCCAGTTTCCACTTCTATAAAATAAGGGCAAGGACAAGATGATCGCTGATTTCCTCAAGTTCCAGTGTGTGTCACCACTCAGCTCTAACCTCCATCAGTTGGCATTTACTGTGCTGGGGTACATTCTGGCCCACCCTACCGATGGAGACAGAGAGAACTCAGGGCTCCCATTCTGCTCCTCCCAGCTCTTCACAGCCACCCCCAAAGCCCCAAAAAGGAGTGGGAGGTGAGGAAGGAAGGCAACTACACTGAAGGTTGGGACCCACCCAGAGGACCTCGTTTTATGATTCCTGGGTGCTACAGACCACTTAGGAGCAGACTGCACATCCCTACATGGGAGTCTCCTGGTAGAGTGACCAGCTGTCCCAGTTTGTCTAGGACCAATGCTAAAACCAAGAATGTCCCGGTCAATCCAGGACAAGCTGGCCACCCCACTCCCAGGAAAATCAACAGAATAAATGATTAGTAATGAACAACATCAGGAAGGGAAGGTACTTTAAGTTTTTTTAATGCAAATCAATTTATTGATACATATTAGTAAAGCATACAATCTATCCAAAATGTACGATCAATGGTATTTGGTATAACCACATGGTTGAAGGCACTTTAAGTTTTGATGTGATTACCCAGCTTGGGAAAACAAGGAAAGAAGAGGTTGTCTATGAACTTCTAAATCCTGTGATTAAAACAGCAAAAACACCAGGCCTATCCTGATCAGCAAGATCTGACCACAAGAATGTGTGCATTCCAGATATGACTAAACTTTGTCTCTCTACCTCAGAACAGGCAGCAGCGCCAATATTAAGAATTTGGCTTCTCTAGTAAATCAGCTGATAGAAATAGCTCCAGAGGTAAAACCAGAAAAATTACTTAACTGGAGAGGAGCAGGGGCCAGGAGGAGACAGGTCAGAGCCCCAGCACAATAGGGGGCTGCCACTGCTGGCCCGTCACAGCCCTCTGGACTCCTTGCCCCACTCCCCAGAGGCTTGAAGTCCAGTCCCAGAGGTCACTGTCGGGAGGGGTCACAGTTCAAGGTCATGGAGCCACATGAGCCATATCCACCCCAAGGGAGGCTGCCCAGGACCTTAACTAAAATCCTCAGGACCAGACACAGGAAATTAAAGGGTCGTGTATTGGACACTTCCTCTTTCTTCAGCCACTACACTTAATAAGCAGGACTCGCTCTCCTTTAAAAAAGGCTGCACTGGAGCGTCACCGGGACTCCCTCACGTGGATGGTGTTTTAGTTTGCTAAAAGCTGCTGAGAGCAATACGCTAGAAATGGGCTGGCTTTTATAATGGGAATTTATTAGGGTAAAAGTTTACAGCTCTGAGGTTGTGAAAATGTCCAAATCAAGACATATTAGAGATGCTGTCTCACCAAAGTTTGGCTGCAGGTGATCCTGGATTCCTGCCACATAGCAGGACACATGGAAGCATCTGCTTCTCTTCTGGGTTTCATTGCTTCAACTTCTGACTGCTCCACTTGTGGGTTCCTCTCTGAGCTCCTGGGTTCCTTCTCTCCATCTCTATGACTTTTTCTATGTGTGTCTGTGTGTTTCTCCCATTTATAAAGGACTCTAGGAAGAGAACCAAGAACCACCCTGGGCCATGCCTCCCTGAAGCAATCCAGTGAAAGTTCTCCAACTGAATCTAATCCAATCAAAGGGTCCTATACCCACAGGAATGGATTAGCACCAAGAACATGATCTTTTCTGGGATCCACAAAAAGCTTCCAACAGTCACAAGTGGGCCGGGGAGCTGTGGGCCAAGCTATTCCCCCATTCCTGAGCCACCACACAGGGAGAGCCTGCTGCTTCCTTGCTGAGCACCTGGAGGGAAGGAAGCTTAGCAAAATGCCACCATGATGGCTGGGAAGGGAGAGGAACTCGTGGCAAGAACCACTGGTTTTCCAAATGCTCAGCCCTTAAGGACCTGCTGCTAAAACTCCTAGCTCAACTTTGTTTCAAGGTGTGTAGGCACACAAATAATGATACCTTTCTTCATTGTATTCTATAGTTTGGCCTTACTACCAATTTGGAGGACCTCATTTAAAAACCCATTTTTGGTCAAACCAACTTTCCTATTTAAATCTCACCACAACTCATAACCACTACATCCCTTTTTATCTCTATTTCTATTGAAGTTGTAGGTTTACAGAAAAATCATGCAGTAAGTACAGAGTTCCCATACATACACACACCCCACACAGTTTTCCTATTATTAACATTTTATGTTAGTGTGGTATCTTTGTTACAACTGATTAAGCAATATTATTATAATTCTGTTGACTTCTTATCACCAGAATTTTCAAACATACACAAAAATGAAGAAAATAGCACATTTGCATTTCCATCTATCTATCATCTAGCTTCAATAATTGTCAATATTTTGCCATTCATATTTTGTCTAATCCCTTCCCCTTCACTTTTCCATTTGTTTGTTTTGCTGGAATATTTTAAAGCAAATCCCGGACAGGAGAATTCACTTTTCTATGAACTCAACAATTGCTAATGGAATAGCTACAATGTATCCACTCCTGCTTTGGTGCCAGGAGGAGATGGCAGATATTCCTGGTCACTGGACACTTTTCCTTTTGCCCATCCTGAGTCACTCTCCCAAAGGTTGCTAAGTTATACTACGTGGGAGACAGTCAGCCCAGGATGCCTGAGGACACTGTAGGACATTATCCCATTATTGTCCCCAAAGCTTGGCATCCAGCTACAGAAATCAGCCTCTGGGTCAGGTCCTAAGAACACAGGCTTCCTGGCTGGCATCTTGAGAGTATGGGTGCCCTTCTTTCCCACCCCAGTCCTCCAAACACCCCCTATTCTCCACCATTCCTAGGATGGGGGCTGCAGAACAGAATCACAGGACACAATTCTGACCTATAAGGAGCTTCGAATTGAGAGCAGGGGTTCTGAAAGTGTAGCCCCTTGGCCATGGGTGCCTCCTGGATAGTCAAGAACTGATCCCAGAATACACAAGTCTCCCTTGTAAAATGTAAAAGCATGTCCTTCTCTGATAAAGTAAATAAGAGGTGATTCACACAGTTCCTCTTCAGTTCTCTGTTATCACCATTTCCTTTTTCCACTGGAAAACAGGAACACATGGGTTGTGGGCAGCTTGTTCTCCTCAGATGAAGTTGAAACATGTGGCCATTCATAGCAAAAGCATCCAAGTTTACGAATTGCTTACCTCTGTGTTAAGTTAGAGCAGATTCAATGGTATCCCTAATACAACACTATCTTCACCCCAGTTACACTCATATGTTTTTTCTGAATAAAGGAGAAGTGACAGGTAGCACAAGTGGCATGTAACCCTGAGCCCACCTAACCCATGTCCCAGCCTTTACCTTGGGCCTTGGTGCTGTATGCAGGTGAATGTGAGCTACCCTGTGTGTAGTAGTGGGAAAAAGGACTGAGAAGCACTGATCCAGAGGGAAACACAGGCCTGAAAATTATTCACTCTATGCCAGAAAAGAATATCATAAAAAACAAGCTGTGGATTCCATCAAACTGGGTACAATCCCAACTTGAGATCACAATGAAAATTAGAAAATAGTTTGAACAAAATAAAAACTCTTACATACCAAAACTGGTAGGGTACAGTCAAAGCAGGGCTTAGAGGGAAATGGATAGCCTTAAAGACAGAAAAGAACAAAGACTGAAAAGCAAGGAGCCATAATACATCTCAAGAAGTTACAAAAGGAACAGCAAAATAAATCCAAAGAAAATGGAAGAAAGGAATGGCAATAAGAGCACATATTAACCAACTAAGAAACAAACAGTGCGGTCACCCCTTGGGCTGAAGTGTGGTTTGCTGGCCTGGCGGGGGAGCAGCCGCGGCAGGCCAAGCCACTGCCCCCATAATAGGGTGGCTGGTCAGTCTCACCGCCACCCCTGAAGGAAGCTCGGCATGGGCGCAGAGTGCCCTCGGGTCTCCCCTTCTCGGCAGCCATGCTTCCGCGGCCGCCCCTCCTCCTGGATGGCGCCACACGATGCCTGTGGGGCGACACCCTTCTTCTTCTTTCTCCCTGTGCAGGCGCAGGGTGGAAAATTCCAGTCTGCCCTTTTCCCCTCCCCCGACAGCAGCAACAGCTAGGCGTGGGCGGAAAAATCCAGTCTGCCCTTTTCCCTCCCCCCGACAGCAGCAACAGCCAGGCGTGGGTGGAAAAATCCAGTCTGCCCTCCACCCCAGCAACAGCAGCCACCAATCCCTAAACCCTGCCCCTTCCCCCAGCAACAGCGACAGCCAATCCCTAACCACCACCCCTCCCCCATCCAGTACCGCCCACTGACCTTTCGCCGGCAACCAATCAGAACAGGGCGTGGCTTCGACCAATCAGCCTTCCCCAGCCCCTATAAAACTGTTGCCTCTCCCTCAATAAAGTGGACTTGCGTGTTTACCTTGTCTCCGCGGTAGTTCTTCTGCCGTGCGCCCTCCAGTCCTGAGAGCCCCCGACAAGGGCCTGGCCTCCCTTGTCCCCAGTTCGTCGCCTGCTTCTCTGGGCGACCCCTTCAGCCGAACCGCGCAACCCCTTGTGAGACCGATCCCTCGTCTGCTGCCGGACCGACCCCTCGTCCCAAGCAGGACTGACCCCTCGTCCAGAGCTGGACCGACCCCTCGTCCGCAGCCAGACCCCACCTCTACCGACCGAGCAAGCTGCCGCAAAACAGAAATCCCCCTCGTGACTGGTCACGTGTTGCTACTCCCATTACCACTACTGCCACCACCCATTATGCCCTGGCTCCTTTGCTGTGCTTCAAGGTGACAACCACAGGTGGGGCAATGAAGGGTCCAGGCTCCCATACACTTATTGCAGCCAACACAGTGCAACCACCTACTGCAGGTGATGCCACAACCTCTTGCCTCACCATAGACCCTGGTGTGGTGGCCAGGCTGCTGGGGCTGCCTTCTAAGGAAATACTCAGCTGTCTGTAACATGCTACCAGGTCCCAGAATGGAGGAGTGAAGTCTCCCCATCGCAGCTGGTTCCAGCCTCCAGAGTCCTCCAGAAGCTGAGTCCCCAGAAAGTGCCCTGAAGGAGCATGTGGCCACCTGGTCCAGGAACATTTACCCTTGCTGAAGTTGCTTCACTTAATGACAAATGACATTCAGCCAACTTACGAATCCTGAAACCATAGTGGGACGTGCTTATGGATCATCGGGCTGTCATTATGTTGATATCTTTGCAGGAACTGTGCAACTTACCAAAGATCAGGTGGTCTGCTTGCCAGTATTGATCTCCTATAAATTCCAAGGCATACACACCACCAGGAAATTCCAATGTTACCATTGACATCCAGAAGATGAAAGCCAAGATGGGTAGCGAGTGATATATCCTTTGACACATCTGCTGACACCTGACATACCTCTCAGAGCCACATATTCTCGCACAGATTCCACAGTTCCAAATCAGGAGGTAAAGAAAGAGAAAAAAGATCCAGGAGGCTGAAAAACAAACTTGGATTTTCAGCAATATGTATTAATCAATCAAACGTGTTACTATCTGGCCCTCTGTGGTATTCTAAGTACTTTCCATAGCTTGCTTTATACATACTATTATTCTCATGGTCAGCAGCAACTTTTGATTCAAATATCCAAAAACATTTCTCAAAAGTAAAGTATTTTATTTCAATATTATGAAAATGCATTGTACCTCCTTAGCTTACTAAAACATTGTCTGACATGGCTTATGAAGACTCAGAGGAAAACAAGCAGCGAATACCAGGTGCCCAGACTTGACCAAGGTGTGTGTCTACCAGCAGTGAGGAGCGGAGCCCCAGTGCCAGCACCCCAGTGGTCAACAGAACTGGCTTAAAATTTTCAGCTAAGGAGCCAATCATCGAAGTCTCCAGCATGACCATCCTGATGTTAAAAAGATGGGGAAGAGGACAAAGCCCTGTTAGAGAAAGTGAGAAAGTTCTGTGCCCATGTGGAAGACAGTGACTTCATCTATAAACATCATGTGACCCAAACAGTGGTCAAAACAGCCAAGGTCACATTTTTGGGATTTTGAGTTGTCCTAAATGATATTGCAGGGTCAGATGCTGGACTTTACATATCCTGCCATAACCCACTGAATGTACTGGGGGAGAGTGCAAACTAGAGGTAAACTAATATCTATGTGGTGCAGCAGTGCCCCAAAATGTGTTCACCGAGTGCAGTGAGTGTGCCACAATGATGGGGGAAGTTGCTGGTGTGGGGGAAGCGGGGTGGGGGTGTGGGGGTTATATGGGGACTTCTTATATTTTTTAATGTAACATTTTTTATGTGATGGATTTATCTTCAAAAAAATACAATTTACAAAAATGATGTGGCGGGGGTACGGAGTAGGTTATATGGGAATCAATAAATAAATAAAGGAAAAATAATAAAAACAAAACAAAAAGAAACAGCTGAGTTCATTGGTATTCTTGTTATCCTGTGAACCTTGTCATTGCAATCAGCTTTGAGCTTGTCTGCAAGCCAAAAGTTGAGCATCTAACTGGATATGAGGTATTCAAATATACCCACAATGCAGCTTACCTGTTGAAAAAGCTTCTCATCAGTTACACACCATTACTTGTGCTTATAGTTTTATCTTCCTTTACATTCCCTTCTGGTTATTCAGGACTCCTTTGAAGGAATATTCTTTTGAAAAAGCCAGAGTAGAGAGCAGTGTCAGTGACATTCCAGATGCCAAAAGTGAGTCTGTGTTCCTTCTGCACATGGTAGAACAGTATGACCACCTCTATTCCAAGTGTTTGGATGTGTTCTTGTCAGAAGCCAGTGAAAATAAACATAGGGAAATTAGTTTGAACCAAGAGTGGACATTTGAAAAACTTAGGCAACATGTATCATATCATGCAATTGCCAAGACAAGCAGGAGGTACATCTGTTTATACTGTCAGGAGTGTCTGATGCTTCCCCTCTGCCACTGCCCTGCAAAAGTTAAACCAGTTGCTTTTAGCTTTCTCCATGATCACTTGAGATGCCTTGTGTGAAGTTCACTGATGTCACTGAAATTCCTGCCTGGGTATATTTGCTCAAAAACTTCAGAGAGTTGGACTTGATAGGCATTAAGATGATAGGACTCAAATTTCCCCAAGACTTGAGGCACCTTAAGATTCTCCACGTGATGAACAATTTGATCAAAGTTCCCTCCAATTTTACAGGTGTGGCTCCACATCTCACAAAGTTAGACTTTCATAAAGATGGCCCCAAATTCTTAGTACTGAACAGGCTTAAGAAATGATGAATGTCACTGAAACTAGAACTCCAGAACTGTGAACTGGAGAGAAATCCACCTGCTATTTTCAACCTTTCTAACTTACAGGAACTGGATTTAAAATCAAGTAACATACGCACAATGGAGGAAATCAGTGGCTTCCAGCATGTAAAAAGACTGACTTGTTTAAAATTATGGCATAATAAAATTGTTACCATTCCTCCCTCCATCGCCCATGTCAAAAGCTTGGAGTCACTTTATTTCTCTAACAATAAGCTCAAATCCTTACCAGTGGCAGTGTTTTGTTTACAGAAATGCGAATGCTTACATGCAAGCTATGACAACATTTCAGTGATTCCAACAGAAATAGGGTTACTTCAGAACCTGCAGCACTTGCTTATCACTGGGAACAAAGTAGACATTTCTGCTAAAACAACTGTTTAAGTGTGTTAAGTTGAGGACTTTGAATCTGGGGCAAAACTGCGTCACCTCTCTCCCAGAGAATGTTGGTCAGTTCTCCCAGCTCACTCAGCTGGAACTGAAGGGGCGCTGCTTAGACCACCTCCCTGCCCACCTGGGCCAGTGTCTCCTGCTCAGGGAAAATGGGCTTATTGTGGAAGACCACCTGCCACTCAAGGTCAAAGAAGCATTGAATTAAGACATAAATACTCCCTTTGCAAGTGGGATTTAAACTGAGCTAATACATGCACACACATGTGCAGGCACAACTTCCTAGCTTACAAACACTCATGTTCAAGTTATTGCAAGATAATTCATTTTAGGAGTAGATACATCTTTAAAAATAAAACAAACAGGATGCATAGAAGGGTGAGAGAAGACATAACTGAGTGTTCAGTGTTCCTAGTGTTTTAAGTCACTCATTTCCAAGTCTTTTGTCCTTTTTTTTTCCTTTTGAGGAAAATGAAGGGAAAATCATAATTACTGATCTTGGATTCTTTTTAAATTGTTTGTAACTTGGATGCTGCTGCTACTGAATGTTTACAAATTGCTTGTCTACTAAAGTAAATGATTAAATTGACATTTTCTTACTATAAAAAGAGAGAGTAAGGGAGAATGAAGGAAACCTAAAGCTGATTCCTTGAAAAGACTGAACAAACAAAATAACTTCTGGTGAGTCTGATCAAGAAAAAAAGGACGACTGTGACTACCATCCTGCAGGAAAATCCCAGCTCTACCCCTTACTAGCAGTGGGTCTTTGGGCAAGTTAATTAACCTCCCCAAGCCTGTTTCCTCATCTTCAAATCTAGAAATGCAGTATCTGCTTCATCAGCTACTTTAGGTTAACTTAGGGTAAGTGTTTGGGACATTGTAGAGACTAAATGAATCATGAGAGGTATTATCAGGGCTGCTGTTGAGGTAACTACTTTATCCGAGCCCCAAAATGCTGCAGGGGCACGGGGAAGAAGGAGTACTTCTGGTCTTGGCAGGTGTTGGGGAGAAAGCAGTTTCTAGGCTAAACCTGGAAGCACAAGGAGGTCTTGGTGAAAGAGGAGGGAGAAGGATAATCCATGCTGGGCACAGGGAGGGCAGGAGGCTGAGGAGTCTCCGTCATCCCACAGGGGACGGGCAAGTTTGGAGCTTCCTCTTAGGGCAGTGGGGGCTTTTGGAGTGAACTAGGCTCTAGAAAAGCTCCCCATGAGGGTGGTAGCCTAGTCCTCCACAGTGAGGCTGGGAAGAAGGAAGGGAATTGGGAGATGCTGGAGGTCCATCTGGCAGGTCAGTGCCCCCCCAGAGGCTCCAGAGGGAGAGGAAGACCGAGGCCCTGTCGAAGAAGCACCCAAGGCTTGAAGCCAGTGAGACTGGGTAGAGGTGACACCTGAGAAGGGACCCAGGAGGTGCCTTCCTCTGCTTCAACCAGAAAAGGCGAGGCCCAGGGCCTAAAGTTGCAGCCCTGTGGGACAGAGTGTTCACTTTCCCCATAAAATACACCTTGAGATTGGGAGGCATGTGTAGCTCTGTGGTTTGAGCACCTGCTTTCCACATACAAGGTCCCAGGTTCAGTGTCCGGTACCTCCTGAAAAAAATACACCCACATCCCTTCTGATGATGGGTCCATGAAGCAGTGGGCTGGCATTAGAGGCCTCCATTAACCACAGAAATGGAGCTGGCCGTGGACACCATGCGCCATGCACCAAGGGTAAATAATGGGCAACTTGGACTTTATTTTTAACCATTTGGTCCCAGATTTCTCTTCAGGATGTTGACAAGGCGATGGTCTTATCCAACCTGTTTTCATAGTTAAGGAATTAATTACAACTACTTTCGGGTTAACTGAAAGGTTATTTTCTGGTGGAAACAAGAGAAGAAGTTTTTGATGGGCAAGTCAGCATCCCCCCAGGAGCAAGTCGCTGAAGGGAGCTCTCTCTTTATGGCTTTCTCGAAGACCTCTGTCTTCCCTTAATAAGCGACACTTGCTCTATGTTTTCCCAGGTAGAGACCACTTGGTAGAGCTGAAGCTGGGTGTGTTAGGTCAGTGAAGCTTAGCTGAGGCCATGGGTGCCTCAACTGGGGAGAAAAGCCACCCTCTGCCCAGGCCTGAAGGCACCATCACCCCATAGGGGGTCCTTGGCGAGGACACTCTCAGAGGGAGGCTGCTTGGATGAAGGACCCTCTTCCTTGAGGAAGTAGTTCTCGACCTACATTAGACAAAGGGAAGCTCTGATCCCCCAAAATGAGGGGTGGGGAGAGTCCGCAAAAGGTCATAATAATGAAGACCTAAAGTTTGCATCAGAATTTGTTATTGGCAGAGTAATCTATTGCCTTGGGCACCTATAAAAATAATTATGAGGCAGACACCATACGGCCAAGCAACTGTACTCCCTTGGAAATTTATGTTCACCAAAAAAATCTGTAAACAAATGTTCATAGCAGCTTTATTTTTAATTGCCAAAAACTAGAAACAACCTGTTTTAGTTTGCTAGGTTGCCAAAAGCAATACACCAGAAATGGGTCGGCTTTTACAAGGGGGATTTATTAGCTTACAAGCTTACAATTCTGAGGCTGTGTTAATGTCCAAATGAGGCATCATCAAGAGAATACGTTTTTCCTAAAGATCGGCTGTCAGCGGTCCTGGACTCCTGTTGCATGGCAAGGCACATCATGGCATCTGTCGGTCTCTCCCTTTTCTGGGTTTCATTGCTTCCAGCTACTTGTTCTACGGCTTTCTCTTTGTCTGAATTGCTTTCGCTTATAAAGGGCTCCACTGAGAGGATTAAGACCCACCCTGAATGAGTTGAATCACATCTTAAGTTAAGATCCTTTTCACCAAAAGATACTACTTACAATGGGTCCACACCCACAGGAATAGATTAGCTTTAAGAACATACTTTTCTAGGGTTCGTACAGCTTCAAACCATTACACAACCCAGATGTTCTAATACAGGTTAATGACTAAACAAACTGTGTCCATCCATACCATGAAATACAAACCAGCCATATAAAAGAACAAGCTTGTGATATATGCCTCAACCTGGATGACTTCAGAAAACGATGCTTAGTGGCAAAAAGAAAAAAAAATCCCAAAAGTTTGCATAGTGTTTGATTCCATCTACATAATGTTTTTGAAATAACAAAAGAATGAAGATGGAGAACAGATTAGTGTTTGCTGGAAGTTCAGGATGCAGAGGTGGGAGGGGGGAGGAGTTGAGCATACTAGAAAAGAACAACATGAGAGGTCCTTATGGAGATCGAACTGTTCTGTATCTTGACTGTGTTGGTAGAGAAACAAACTTACACAGATGATCAAAGTGCAGAGAACTAAATAAACACACACACACAAATGAGTGCAAATAAAACTGGGAAAATCTGAATGAACTGGCTGGATCAAAACAAGGTCAACATCCTGGTGGTGACATGGGGCTCCACTTTTGTGGAATATGACCATTGGGGGAAATGGGTAAAGACATGCCCATTTCTCTGTAGCATTGCTGACAGCGGCACATGAATCTACACTAATCTCAACTTGGCAATCTGTAATTATCTCACAATAAAAAGTCTGACATAAAGAATTATTTTGCTATCATGTAAATGGAACAAAGCAGACCATAAAACTTGATATACAAGGTGATCACTATTATTTTAAAACCTCATAATATACACGTAAACCTACAAAGCCTATCCTTTTGGCTCAGCAATTCGACTCTTAAATACATGCCCAAGAGGAAAGGGGTGCATCTGGCCATCAGAAACTGTATTTGAGAAGGTTTGGAGAAGTTGGATTCATAATAGTCAAGACCTGGAAACAATCCAAATGTCATTTAATGGCAGACCTAATAGATTGTGCTGGATTCGTGCCACGGATCCTCAACCTAGCCATTGAAAACAACCTTCTGGAGGCACTGATAAGTCTCCCTGATGCAAAGACGAACAAAGGGAGCCAGCCACAAGTCATGAAGTTCAAGCACCGGCAAAGCTATTCCACAGTGCCAGACGCAGAACCATGGTTCTGGGAGGGAGTGGGAGTGTTGGCTGGGAAGGGCCTGAGGGAGCCCTCTGGGGTGCTGGGGCCTATTTCCTGATCAGGGTGGTTGGTTCATGGGTGTGTTCATTGATAAAAACCAATCAAGCTCTACATTTAAGATTGAAGAACAGAAGGAAATGCAACAGCATATTAGCAGGATTTTTCCATCTCTGTCTGGGCTATGGGCTTATTTTTCTCTTCTTTCTGTATTCTCTATTTTCAAAATTTCTCTAAAATATAAGAGAAATTTTATAGCAGGTATAATTTTTTTTTTTTTAAGGAAAAATTTCAGTGGTAATTGAAGTCTTCCAAGAAGAGTAAACTCTTCAGCAGCATTTCTCCCTCCCTCCACCCACCAGCCCTTGGGGAACTGTTTTGTTTGGGGACACCCAGCAGGATGAGCCTTGGCCCATCCCACTCCACTCCCAAGGAGCTCACAAGTCAGGCCAGGGAGGGTGGTGGCCAAGCAGACAGACAATTCCTGTCTGCTAACGTTGAGTCCTGGTCTAGAGCCACCCTGAGCAGAATCCACCAAAAACACAGCTTTTCCCCCTAGTGCCACCAGCCCTTTGCCACCTTCAAGTCTATACTTGCAAAACCAGCTCAACCCTTCCCCCCAGCGTGGGACATGACACCCGGGGATGAGCCTCCCTGGCAACGAGGGACCACTATCAACTACCAACTGATGATGCAACTGGAAAATGACCTTATACGGAAGGTTCAATGCGGATCAGCAGAATATCCATGTCTACATAAAATACCATGACTTTAAAATGCTGTTTGACCTAAAGTAAGGGGGAAATGGAAAGGAGAAATGAGTTTATATGGCTACGAGTTTCTAAAAAAGAGTCTGGAGGCTGGCAGAAGGTTTGCCCTCATGCACAACTGAGCAGAGTCAGAGAGACAGATAAAGCAGATACAACCCCCAGATATTGGTTCCTTTGAGGGCTAAAGAGACCCATGGGAGTTATGGTCATGGCCGATGGGGTTAACTACCAGGGCAGATGGCCCCTCTTTGGAAATGGTGTTTATGTGTGATGAATCTGGACTCAGATGGGATCTCCCTTCATAAGACTTTCATGCTAATGTGCTGGAGGTGCAGTTAATGTTGGGGTTTAAGATATATTTAGGGGATTTGAATCTCTGGACTGACAATGTGATAGCCAGATCCTGAGCCTCAACAGACTCCAGCACCTACAATCTGATTTATTGGACTTACCACACTCAGCTAAGATGGAGGTGAAGAAGGACAACCACCACACCATGGAGCCTAGAGTGATTACAACTGAAAATGGGAGGATTGCATCCAGCATCCAGGTGGAATCTGAGCCTCCTCTTGACATAAAGGTGCAATGGACACAACCAATCCAGTGTCCACATAGAAGAGGTGGCATTGGATTGGGAAAAGTGGACATAATGGACAAAGGGTATGGGGAAAGGCAGGAAGAGATGAGAGGTGGAGGCGTCTTCAGGACATGGAGCTGCCCTGGATGGTGCTTCAGAGGTAATCACCGGACATTGTAAATCCTCACAGGGCCTACATGATGAAATAGAGGAGAGTATGGGCCATGATGTGAACCAATGTATATGAGGTGCAGAGGTGCCCAAAGATGTACTTACCAAATCCAATGGATGTGTCATGATGATGGGAACGAGTGTTGTTGGGGGGGGGAGAGGGGGGGTGGGGGGGTGGGGTTGAATGGGACCTCACATATATATTTTTAATGTAATATTACAAAGTCAATAAAAAATAAAAATTAAAAAAAAAAAAAAAAAAAAAAAAAAAAAAACCAGCTCAACCATCTCCACAGTCCACCCGGTCAGATTCTGTCCAGGCCAGATGAAGGTGCACATCTACAAGCAGGGACCATGATCTCGGCCACTGGAGCGAGCCAGCTCTTGGTCAGAGTTGGCTGTGTTGAGCTGTATTGGCCTCTTCTGGGAAGACTTTTCTCCAGCTATGCCCCCAAGAGTCCCCTGATTAGGAGAAGGTGCCATAGGAGTGGGCAGAGGAGAGCACTCCCATCCCTGCCATCCCCTCTGGGCCCCGGAATTGGTGGGAAGAGCAGCTCTGTCCAGAGAGGATCTCTGCTGCATGGAGGGGGGGACAGCCAGGGACTTCCTCGCACCAGACAAAAGGGAGCCAGCCTGCTCCCCAGGGGCTTGCTGGTCCCCAGGATTCAGTGTCAGGCAGCAAAGGATAGGTTCCGCCTCAGTCACTATGATGAAGGTTGGGGATGTGGTACAGGGACCAAAGGGACAGAGGAGTGGGACCAAAGTTAAAGGGAGGAGAGGAAGAGAATGATAATCACAACCAGCACTTCTCTACTCTCACTGTGTCACCCACGTGGTCCTAGCTTCTTACGTGTGATTCTCATAATGATGTTCAGAGCAAGGGGCCATGGCTGTCCCCACTCTGCAGGTAAGGAAACTGAGGCACAGAGAGTTTAAGTCACTTGCCTAACTGGTAACTGCTAACAAGAGGCTGAGCTGGGTTTGAACCCAGACAGCCTGGCTCCAGAGCCCACGCTGCCGAGCCCCACGAGAAGGAGGGAGAGAGCAGAGAAGGATGATGGGAGGAGTGGATGGAGGTAGAGGAAGAAGGAGAGCAGTCTCGCCACCAAAAGGTACTCCCTGAGTGCCTCTCACTCGCCAGGCACTGCTGTGGGCTCTGGGTCCCTGTCGAGCGACTCTGTCGGGTGTGACCTGCACAGTCACACAGGGCCTCGCACCTGGTTTAATGCTCCCCTGTCACTGAATTGAAATTCCTAATTATTTTTGAGCAAGGGGCCCTAAATTTTGCCTTTTGCAAGTTGTGTAGCCAGTTTTGGTTTTTTTTTTAATTTTTATTTTTAGGAGGTACCAGGGATTGTACCCAGGAACTCATACATGTGAAGTGCATGCTCCACCAGTGAGCTACACACACTCTATGTAGCCAGTTCTGGGTCCAAGGATGAACCAAAGAGACTGAGTTCCTCCCTTCCTGGGTTCATAGTCTAGAGGATGTGCCAGCAGATTGGAGGAAAGAGAGAAAGGAACCCCAGAGAAAAACAGAAGTGAGTGTTTGCAGCCATCGCACAGAGGACCAGGGAAAGGGCACAGGTTGTCCTTTGAAGCCAAGAATCCATAACTCACTTCTTTCTACGATTTCATTACTAGACAATGTATCAGCCCCAGGAGCATTCTGCTCATGAAATTGAAAGAAAAAAAAGAAGGGCATTTGCTGTGCCTTCCCCAAGCTCTCAGCTGAGCTGGATTCCCATAAATCCCTGACAAATGGGGAAAGGAGAGACTGGCTCAGGGCCTTCTCCTCTGTCCGCCCTGCCCTGACTGACAACGTGGAGGAAAATGGGTGCCGACGCTGCACCAGTCCCTCTGCCTCCACGGCCTCATTTGACTCTCCTGGGAATGGTGTGAGGTAGGGATCAGCACCCCATTTCAGAGCTGGGGAACATCAAGTCACTTGGACAAGCATACATGGCTAGTTAGCGGTTGGGACAGGAGGCTACCCAGGCTTGTCTGGCTCTAAAGCTAGGGCTCTGTTTGTCCTGCCATGTTCCCTCTCTCAATATATTCTTGCTGAAGTATAATTTAATTCGCCTGATGAGCTGTGCTTCTTTTGATCTTCTGACCTTGGCCGAAGGGGGTGCTTCAACCTGACATGCTGAGCCCATCCTCTGCGCCTGCACCAGGTTTTCTCGCTAGGCCTCCAGGTATCAGCTAAAAGAGCACTTCTGCTGGTTTGAGTCTTTTGGGGATCCCAGAAAATCCCGTTCTTAACCCATTCCTGTGCATGTAGGCCTATTGCATGTGGGACCTTTCCGTTCAATTCAGTTAAGGGTCTTTTGATCACTTAAGGGTTTTTTATTAGATCGTGGGCCCTAGGATAGGTCCTAATCCTTTTACTGGAGTACTTTATACATGGAGGAGCGGGCAGAGAAGGAGAGCCATCATTTTACCCACCATGTGAGTGAGGACTCCAGGATCAATTGCAGCTGCAAAAGAGATACCCAGAGAGGCTGAGAGAGAGGCTGGAGCCTGGAACCAGCAGAGAGCCTGAAGCTGAAGAGATGAACCATGTGCCTGGCTGCCCACAGCTGAGCTCTGGGAGAAACTGAGCCTGGAGAGAAGGCAAGAGATCAGCTACCACTTTGCCTTGTCACATGGCAGGAGTCCAGGATCGCCAGCAGCTGACTTGGTGAGACAGCAGCTCTGATGGTGCCTTGATTTGGACATGTTCACAGCCTTAGAACCGTAAGATTTTACCCTAATAAATTCCCATGAAAAAAGCCAACATTTCTGGTATTTTCATTGGCAGCCTTTAGCAAACTAAAACAGGCACTTTCTCCCGAATCTGCCCTGATCCCCAGACCAGGTTAGGGGCCTCGCCACGAGCTCTCACAAAGTCCTGTACCATCCCTCTCATTGCCAGCTCCATGGCGTAGGGATTTCTATTTTGTTTGCTGCAGAAACCCTAACACAGTGGACCTTCAGTATTCAGGGCACACTGGCCATGGGGAAGTGGCTTTGTGGCTGTCCCTGCCACCGACGGCTGACCTGCTCTGCTCAGGACACCACCCCTGGGCCAGGAGAATGCCAAGTAGGACTCCCCGAGACATCACCTGTGTTGGTTCCTGACCCAAACACCCCACACAACCCCTTCATAGCTCCCCAAATGATTCTTTGTCCAATGCTCTTTCCTTTTGATGGGTTGCATCAAGCCTGTTCCATGAGCCCGTGGGGCTAACTGGCACACAGTGCCTTTCCTAGCACCTGCTTGGTTCTCTCAACAGCTTCCTCCTCAAGAGCAACTGCAGAAACACCAAAAGCTAGCAAGAAAATACAAGAATGTTCCTCTATGACAAGGTGTTAAGAATCTGGTGATACATGGGAAAAATACAACTAATGTCATGTATAGACTACAGATAACAGTAATAATGTAATATTTTTGCAGCAATGGCAAGGAAGGTACTATCTCAATGCTAAGGGTCAGTAATGGGAGTATAGGTGGTATGGGGTTTTTCCTGCTGGAGTAATGGAAACATTCTAAAATGGACTGAGGTGTTGACAGCACAACTCTACAATGAAACTCTACAATGTACACTGAGTGTACACTTTGCATGGATTGTGCAAGGCAGGGGACATATATTACAGTGAACCCCACGGTGGATGATGGACTGTGGTTCACAGTACAAAGATGAGAAAGTTCTCTCAGGAACTATAACAAACATAGAGTAATAATTCATGGTGTTAAAACAGGATGGTTTGTGGAGAAAATACACCAAGTATGAGCTCTGGTCTATAGAGAGCAGTAATATTATGACAATGCTCTTTCATCATTTGTAATGAATGTGTCTCAACAATGTAAAGTGCTGGTGGCGGGGTGATGAGTGGGAATCCTGTATGGAACGCATGATTGTTTTGTAAACTCAGAACTTCTCTGATAAGAAAAGCTGGGAGAGAAGGATGGAGGCTGGCCTGGGAGCCCAGGGTCAGGAAGTCTGCTGGCACCAGCAGCTCATGCTCTCACTGTGCCGGGCTCCCCGTGCCAGCATCTGTTTCCTCTCTTTCCCATTGGTGCACCTTCCATATTGTCATTTTTTTCAATAACATGTCTATTTGTATTTTGTGTGTGTGTTTATAATAATAAACTTTATTTTTAGAGAAGTTTTAGATTACAGAAAAGTTACATGCAAGTATAGGGGATTCCCATATATCCCACCCCACTCCCCTCCCACATTTCCTTCTATTAACGTCATCTTACATTAGTGTGGTACATTTTTTACAATTGGTGCACCATTATTGAAGTATGGCTACTAATCAAGGTCTATAGTTCACATTATGGTTTACACTTGGCACTGTACAATTTTTTAGGTTTTGACAAAATGTATAGTGGCCTGTATCATCATTGCAATACCATGAAGAATAATTCCAATGCCCTAAAAATGCCCTGTATTCCACCTATTCTTCCCTCCTCCTCCCCTCTTCCCTATTATTGAATGAATATTTGAATAAGGTTTCAGTCTTTTAAAATCTGTTGTGTCCACAAAAAGACAAATACGGTATGACTGCAGAATACATGTCACCAGGAAATAGAAGGAGGGTAGAAAATGGAAAGCTGAGGGTTAATCTATGGGAATTGGTAAAAAAGGCTGTTTGCAAATCTTTGGAAATGATTAGAAATGGTTAAAGCATACCATGGTGTTTGTAACCAGCAGTGCTGTTGCATGGGTGTGACAGTGGTTGAAAGGGGAAGTTTAAGGTCATGTATATTACTAGAAGGAAAGCTAAAAACTAACATGGGACTGTAGGAGAGAGTAAAACCTCATGTAAAACACGAATACAGGTAACATTGCATATAGGTCTGTTTCTACAAACTATAAATATAACTATACTAGAGAGAATGAAAAAGAACAGCAGCTATGTACAGCAGGGGAAGCATAGAGAGATTGAGAGGTGATGAATTTTGTTCATTTGTTTTTACTTATTATTATTATTTGAATAACAATTGAAGTGACAAATGCACAAATATGTGATTAGACCGAATACCATTGATTGTACACTATGGATGGATTTATGCTTTATTAATATGTATCAATAAAATTGATTTTTTTTTTTTAAGTCGGTCGTGTCTGTTCCTCTTGTGTCATCCTGTGTTGACCGGCAAGGAAGCCAGGTCAACCCGCAGGGCCAGCAGCGATGCGCAGACCCCTGCTGACGGCGCATCGCGGGCGCCGGCGCTGGCACGAGTTCCCCGGTGGGGTCTGCGCCTGCTGAGGGCCGTCTTGACGCCTGCTTCTGCCCCGCTGAGGCCGAGGGCCGCTCATCTCAGACCAGCGCACAGCCCCAAGATGCCCGGGCCTGGCCGGTGGGGCCAGCCACCTCCCTGCCACCGCCCTCCCGCCTTTCCCTCTTCGCAGAGGCTGCCTCTCCTGATCCCGGCTGGGCAGGGGCGTTGTAGAAACAACACGACTTCCTGTGGCGTCTGATGTCCAAGCAGGCGCTCGTTCTCCTCCCAGAGGGCGAGGGGCTGCGACTGCAGAGGAAGCCGGGGCCCTGCCAGATGCCAGTTCTCCCCTGCTGTGGGTGGGGAGCCCGCACAAGGACTTCCAGCAGAAAGGCAGGTGTGGGAGGAGGAAGGAGAGGGAGGGAGAAACCCAGGCCATAAATGACTCACACTCAGCCAGGGCCTGCGGCTGGCCCTGTTACAGACCCAGACTGACACAGGTGGCTGAGCTAGTCAGTGGGAGCTTCTCCGTGGCCTCCCTCTTGTTCTCTCCTCCTCACTCTTTCTCTTTCTCTCTTACACACACACAGCAAACACCAGACAAGAAAACAGACCACAACCCAGTCGTGCAGACCCCGCACGCCCCCTGCATCCTCGGGCTGGGGCTGCCGGATGTCACCCCTGTGCTGAGAGCAAGCAGGCCTGGGTCTTTCTCAGCTCCACCCGCCTGAGCTCCCCATCTCAGGCAGGAGGACATGCATTTCCATGATAAGCAAGTCAACTCCCAAATCACAGTATATTATGCTCTATGTCTCCAGCTACCTGCTCAGCCTCCAAAATGAATTCCAGGTTTCTACCCAGGAGGAAATTGGAAATTTCATTCCGTGGGAAAAGTGCAAATGGTCATCCAGGAAGTTAAAAAGCTTCCACAGGGGCCCTAGCACGAGCAGGAGCCCACTGCCGGGGAGCTTGGCAGCCTCCTGAGCGCTCGCTGAGTCTTCCCAGCCTGCAGAGAGCCTTCTCCCGCCTTCCTGCAGGAAAGCCTGTCTGGGCCATCAGGAAGGGACGTGTCCTTTTGTTGCGTGGTCTGAGGGCACAGACGGAACCGGCCTTCTTGGTCACTGGGGGACCAGAATCGGGTTAGAACCCTCCGGTGGGGCCCACACTCACTCTCCGTAATCTGGAGAGCAGCCAAGGCCTCCCTGCCGCTACCGCAGCTGCCTCTCCTCCCGCGTCCAGCGTCCACAGAAGTTCAAAGCCATCTCAGAGCCCTCTCCAGTTCCCCGGGAGCTCATGTCCCGCTGGTGGCCTCAGCTCCAGCTCTGGCCTCCACCCCACAAGCATCCAGGTGTGAAGCTCAGCAGGGGACGGCAAGTCCCACAGGTCCTCGAGCGCCGCTGTGGGGGGACCATCCCTGACCTCCGCCTCGGCTGCTGCCCCTGCTCAGCAGCTGCTCTTGCACAGACCAGAACAGCACTCAGGCACAGCACTCTTCCTCTTCTCCATCGACCTGGCACCAGAGGCCTTTACAGAGGAGAGGCCAGCATTTTTTTAATCTTTCTTCAGAGTAATCTTAGACCCAACAATTAAACATGTTTTCCTCTTGTTGCTTTGCTACAGCAAAGCCAGGAGTTATGAACCGTAGAAACTCACAACCAGCACTCCAGAAAGGTGGATGAACAGTTCTATTACGCGCGGGCCCAGAGGAGAGTCAATCTCCAAATTCTGAGCCCCGTTTTTCAGTTTTCATAGGTTTATATAGAATTTCAGGTGGGATCAGCCTAACCTTTATTCATTGCACGCGTGCGCGCGTTGCTAGGCGAAATTTTGCAAGCAGGGGGGTTAGAGAGGCAGAACGCAGCTGCAAGCTTGCGGGCTGATTTATAGAAATGGGGAGTAAAGTCACTCTTTTGATATCTATCTGCTAGGCCATGTTTCACAGGCTGATTTACAGAAACAGGGGCGGGAGTTATTTATTTGATACTCTCCTGCAAGGCCGTGCCCTCACAGACCGATCCACAGAAGCGGCGGCAGGAGGGACTTGTTAGATATTTCGCAAGGTTATGCTTTTTACTCCTCAACAGCTTATCTATAACTGGACCCAAAAGGAGTGCTGCACTTGGGCCTCTGTCAAGAGAAACATTCTGGCCCATTTGTTGCGCGCCTTCTCCAGCCTAGCCCTGCTGGATGGCGGGAGCCCCAGCCCCGTGGGAGCCCCTGGCGCGTCCGCACACGCTGGGTACCGGGGAAAGTTGGACTGGCAGGTGGAAGGGAGGTGGGCGGTGGGTAGAGAGAAGGACGAATGGACAGATGAAGGGGGACGGAATAAACAGCTCAGGAACGAGGAGGAATAAGCAACCAGTGCAGGGGTCATGACGCCTCTCTTTTGTCTGTGGGTGGAGCTCGGTGGGCAGAGGAGAAAGGGATGCATTGTTCCCAGGCAGCCCTGGAGACGGTCCCCCAGGGCAAGCAGATATTTGGCCAAAGGGCTTATTAAGTGCTGAGAGGCAGCAGCCACGGGTGGCCTTGTGTGGGGAGAGAAGGCAGAACAGCCACCATCACCTTCAGTGTGGGGCATGGGGATAGACAGGCCATAAATATTCACCGTAGCAGAGTTCAAGTGGTTGAGAGCCTGCTTCCCATGAACGAGGTCCCAGGGCCATTCCCTGGTACCTCCTAAACGAGTTGGCCCTCGGGGAGCCATGGGCCAAGGGTGCCTGGGGGTTGTTGTCCTGGTCCCACCACCTTCTATCTCCACCCAGCTTCACCCAGCAGGCAGTCCACCTGCCTTGTCCTGCCCTGGCCAGCACAGCCATTACCCGGCACCCCGTAACTCTACAACCCAAGGCCAGCTGAGCCCCCCAAATCCTGGGCGGCCTGGGGACAGGGTCCCTGAGGCATAGCTGCTGGGTCAGCTCATTCAGGGACAACTTTGCCTGGAGCCAGGTTTTTCCCAATGAGAACTGCCCTCTTGTCTCCTCTTTGTCCTGGCCCAGGAAGCAGACAGTGAGAGGGGACAGAGCCAGGAGGTAGCACAACAGGACAAGGGGCCCTTCACCGCCCCGTGCCCTCTGTGGGCAGGGACCGCAGGAGCTGGCCTGTAACTGCGCCCACCTCGTCAGTAGAGAAGACAGAGACAACTGCCTTCTGTGCCCTGATGCACACACCCCTCCTGCATGCACTTGGTAAATTGCACACACTCCCTGCCCCACCGGCCACCTTCTCAGGAATTCCGCACCACACCCTTGCCAGGGAATCTCACAGCCACCTGTAATGCGGCCAGTCTGGCCAGGCCGAGGGCACTAGCTGTGTCCTGGGTCGTGGATAGGGAGGAGGAGGTGCTTGCCAGCTGCTCACCCGGCTGAGATCCCAGGGCAGGGGCCAGCCGAGAGGATTCTATGCAGGCCCCGGTGCCGCCCTCTTCCTAACTTCAGCAACGGTGTGCAGCAATTTCTGCGCCTTTGTTTTTCACTCGTGTGCATTTCATCCATCCATTTATTCATTACTGTATCTGACAACCATTTCCTGAGCACTATGGGCAGGCACTGCATGAGGCCTGGGGGGAAACCAAGGCAAGTAAGACACACAGGACTGGGGTGGACCGTGATGGTTTAGGGTAATGTGTCAACTCAACCAGTTGGTGGTGCCCAGTGGTTTGGTCAAGCCAGTGCCAGGCCGATGGTCATCCAAGGGCCTTTTGTGGACTCGAATCATCAGTGAGTTGGTTCATAGATGGCTAGTTCCATCTCCAATCATCTGAGGAGCTTGCTGTCAGCAGTGAGTCTCATCACATCAGATGACGGCCTTACAAGGGGAAGTGAATTCAGCATTGAGAGAGAAACCCCACCTCTACTCCAGACTGCCAGCATCTCCCAGGGACTCAGCAAGGACCTTCATCGGAGCCTGCCTTGCAGAATTTGGACTTGGGCATCCTCACAGTCATGTGAGATGATTTTATAAAATCTCATATTCTTTACAGATATCTCCCATCTGTTTTGTTTCCCTAGAGAACCCTGGCTAATACAGTGGGTAGATGGCCTTCCACATAGACAAATCAGCAGCAGAATCAGTCCTCTAACGGAGGAGGACACAAGTGGCCAGACAGCCAGGAGGCAGCAAGGATTTTATGCCTGGGGCAGTCAGGGAAGACTTCCCAGAGGAGGTGACATTTGAATTGGGTCTTTTTTTTTTTTTGAGGTATGGGGTGCTGGAGATTGAACCCAGGATCTCATATGTGGGAAGCTGATGCTCAATCACTCAAGCCATGTCCACACCCTGAGTTGTATCTTGAAAGAGACTGTGACAGGTCTCCCAACAGGTGTCAATAAGCATGTGTATCAAACAATATCTTGCATCCAGGCTCCACGAACAAGCAAAGGATATAGTCCAATTATTCTCGAGGAATTTGCCATCACGTTGACATCATCTTTAGCAAAGAGACCCCCGAGCAGTATCTTCCCGCCTGTTCCTCACCGTAAGTGGCCGGGGCACACACCCTGCCCCTTTCTGGGGTACGTGTTCACCTGCAGTTGAAGGCCCCAGTGCTGACAGGAGGGAGAAGCTCCGGGAGAGACCATAGGCAAGCCCAAGCTGTCGTAAGCGAGGTGCACCTGTGAAGGGCTTAGGGCACGGGTTGGGATGCAGCGCACATCGTGCGTTAGTGCTTGTCTGCAAAGTGCCCTGATGAGGCACCTCTCACAGCCCAGAGGCCAGGCTTCCTGCATCAGGCTGAGCCTCGGTCCAGCCCAGGCTCCACGGCTGGGGGCCGGCGCTGGCCTCCGTGTCTCCATCTGTAGAATGGGATCCTCATGGCTGAGGATGAAAGGAGACCCTGGACAACTGGTATGTACACAGCGAGCGTTCCTGGGAGGCAGGCCCTGGCCTGACCACGTCCGAGACGAGGCCACCTCGTTACCGCCCGGGGTTTGAGCGGGGAACACAGATGCCTGTCACGAGCTGACCCCTAGGCTGACACAGGTTTACAGGTTCCCAGGAACCCAGGTGGGGCGGGAGGGCCATGCCCCCGCAGCCCGCAGTCTCGCTGGTCTCCCTCCTGCGCGAGCTGCGACGGACTCTGGATTTCACCGCGTGGCTCTGGAAGGCCTGGTTAATTTCGAGGAGTAATTGTAATCAATTAGATGAAGTGTAAAACAACTCTTCAGCTCTGCTAGGAAAACGGGGCTTGTCGTCTTCGAGGCTGTCTGGAAAAGGCCTGAAGGTGGGGTGACGCCTTCCCCGTGGGGGGGTTGCAAAGAGGTCGCTGGCAGGGAGGGCACGTTGTTGAGCGCCACCCCAAACTCAGCCAAACCTCGAGGTTGCAAGGGCCTTCCCGAGCTTCCCCAAACAGTAAACTGCCACCCGGCGCTGTTTGTAGCACCCTCCTCCCCACCCATGCCAAGAAGTTCACTGCTCTTGCCATTTCGAGACACCTCTGAGTGGGAAAGGGCTTCTTTCCACCCAGCCCACACCTGCTCCCCACCCCCGGTCGCTCCTCAGCAAAGCAGGCAGGGGAAATGACACGTACTCATAACAGGGGACCTGCACATGGCACCAGTAAACAATCGACACCCAGAGAAGCGAACACGCAGCTTTTCCATCCACAATAGCCCTTCACGTTTTTTTAAGGAGGCGCCAGAGATTGAACCCAAGACCTTGTACGTGGAAAGCAGGCGCTCAACTGCTGAACTATGTCCAGTCCCCAATGAGAGTTGGTTTCTTCGTTTGTTTGGTTTGTTCTTTAGGAGGTATCAGGATTGAACCCAGGACATGGGAAGCAGGCAATCAACCACTTGAGCTATTAATGCATCCACTCCCCAGCCCTTCATTTTTTGAAGCACCCAAGTCTCAGCTGAGTGTTTCATTCTTCACAGGAGTAATCCTCCCCAGTATTTTGCCCCCATTCCTTTTGTACTGTGTTTTCCAGGTTCCTCACCATTCTGGGTACCCAGGAGGGGATAATATTCACCCTAACAATGAACATCTGTCGGCATCTTATCATTTCCAGGGTTTGGTTAAACAACCCTGAATTCATTTAGGGTTGACAGTATTTGCCTGCTCCCGGCCGTCAGGAATGAGTGGGCTGGAGTCTTAGAAACAGTTGGTTATCCTGAGTCGATGAAACACTGGCCCTGCAGCTGTGCTTGCACCCCACGTAGTTTGGCTCCCCTCCTTTCCTTCCAAACAGGGCAAAGGTCATTTGTGCCTGGCCAGGTGCCACATTCCCACATCACAGATGTTCCTTCCCAATTAGCGAGGCACTTGCTATGCTTAGGACTCGGGTGGCCTCCGACTGTGTTAGTGGGGCAGTAATAACCTTAGACTAGCCATACTGAAAGCTAGAAATGTTGGGGGACGGTTGAGCACCTGCTTCCTTGCATGGGAGGTCCCAAGTTCAGTTTCTGGTGCCTCCTAAAAATAACAACAAACAAATGAGAAAACCAACTCAGGGGAGCCAATGGGGTTTGGTAGTTGAGCAACCAGCTTCCCATACATGTGGTCCCAGGTTCAATCCCCGCAAGGAAGAAAGGAAGGGAGGGAGGAAGGAGAAAGAAAAAGAAAGAAAAATGGTTTGGGAAACAGACGCAGAGCAGCCACCCCCACCCCCTGCCCCCAGCTTGGACATCTCCTGCTGCCCACAGTTCCAGAAGGCAACAGTCACACAAAAAGGAACTCCTCCCCAGAGTGGCGGGCCAGCGTCTGGCCGAGGCAACTCGCTGCTGGAGCTCAGCACACGGAGCCGCAGGGGCTCAGGCAGATCCGGGTGTCGGTCAGTGGGTGTGGGAGGGCCACCTGGAAACCCTCTCACCTTCATCCTGGGGCTGAGAGGAAGCTGGGGCTTGGGACAAGCGCGACGAAAAACCGCCACCAGGTGTGACTCCAGAAGTTTATGAAATGAACTCGAGTAATGAAAATGCTCTAGTAACGATTGAAGTGATGAAGGCACTACTATGTGATTATACCAAATACCATTGATTCTACACTTTGGATGGATGTATGCTTAATGAATATGTATCAATAAAATTGAGTTGTTAAAAAAATGATATTGTAAATTGAAAAGAAGATCAGTTGCCAAATCAGCTGGCACAAAGCTCGTGCACTCTGCGCCTTTGGAAAAGCCCGTTCTGAGATGGCTGGCATACATCGCTGGGTGGCCCCACAGACAGGTACGGGTCCGCGGGTCGTGGATAGCCACAGGTTTCTGAAGCAGAAATCCAAGGGGGAGTTACAGAGCATCCAAAGCAGACACGGGAACTCTAACAGTGGAGCAGTGTGGGCACCGGTGCCAGGCACTGAGCTCTGGGGACTCGCTAATCGGGGGTCTGTCCCTTGCAGGGAATTACCTCCCGCAGGAGTCAGTGGAGATGCTCCGTGGGAATACGTTTTCGACAGATATCCAAAATGTTCTGCAGGAGCCGAGATGAAGCACGCTACAACAGTCAAGTGGGGCTGCCACTCGGAGAGGGCGGAATTCAAAACATTTTATGAAAAGGAGAAGCTCAAGCAAAGGGTAAAGCCTGCTGACGATGGAGAAGTGTCTCGGTTGCCTGTGGCAGCCGGTGGCGGCCTGTGCCTGCGTGCGGCTGTAAAGGCTCGCCTGTCCTAGCAGCGGGCGCACTGTGGGGAACGGTGGGCATCAGGGCAGTGGCTGCGGCGGGGGGGCCACTTGCAGCTCCACACCTGGATCACATCGAGAGCTGGGATGCCTTGCCTCAGCCACACCCACCACGGTTTAAGTCCCTGCGTTTTTAGATTTGTTGTTGGTGTTTCGTAGCCCTCAAGTTTTTGTCTTTTGTATCCAGGGGTGGTCTTAAAAATATTTAACAACCAGCATGGTACAGGACTAGACCACACGTGCTTACCTGGCAGGAGAGACACCTCGATTGCGAAGGTTGGTTTCCCCGGGCGAGGCTCACCCATTGGGTGCTGCCCCCTGCGATTTCCCCAAATGGGTGAAACGCGACTGCATGATTGGTGGGAGTGGGGGACTGTGTTCGCACTCTCCCCTAAAAAAAAAAATAGATAAGAATAAAAGAAAAAAAACAAAACAAAACATAGACAACACATACAGAGACAGAAAGTCGACCAGAGGTAACAGGGAGTCACCGCCGAAGAAGCACAGTCCAGTGACGAAGAGGTTTTGGGAATAGATGGTGCTGATGATTGCACGGCATTGCGATGTCATCACTGCCACTGACCTGTACACTTAAAATGGAAAACTTTACATTATATGTATTTACTGCCAAAAAAACGCTGAAAAGAATAGACCAATCCAAAACGGACGCCGGTCCGTCCACCTTGCTGTGCGTGTTGACTTCTGCCCGGATTCTCTCAGCTCTTTCTTGTGTAGATGGATTCACCCCACATCACCTGCTGGCACATGACAGGGCACTGTGTGCCTCTGTGCCATCAAACAACAATGATAATAACACTAAGCTTCCACGTGCATTTTCCTAAGTGTTTTAGCAGTGTCGTCTCATTTAATCCTCAAAGGCACAGATGTGTGACCATTCTCCCTCCTTACAAGGCTAAGGCAACCAAGGGGCAGAGAGGTTATCACACACACCTGAAGAGGGTTGGGACTTGGCTTCCAACTCAGGAGGCCCTACTCCTGAGTATGTGCTGTGATGACACCCGGCTGCCTCTCCTTAAAAGAGGAAAAGGTTTGGACACGAGCCTTGGGCTCTGTCTCAGTTTGCCACAACTGCTGTGACAAATGCAACAGAGCAGTTGGCTTAGACCAGGGGAATTCACTGTCTCACAGTCCTGGAGGCTGGAGGGGGAGACCAAGGCGCCGGCAGGGCCGTGCTTTCTCTGAAGCGGGTGGCATGCCGTGGTGGCCAGCCAGCCCACGCCTCATCTCGACCTCCCTCACGTGCTCTCTCTCTCCCCGTCTGTCTCCCACAGCTATGTCCGAATTTCCTCTCCTCCTAAGGACTCCAGTCAGGTGGGATTAAAGGCCACCCTGATTCAGTCTGGCCTCACCGCAGCGAGTAACATTGAGGCAGGTTAGTAGAGGAAACGAGGGAAGGCGGCTGGTCAGAACAAAGCTGTGCCCATCACAGCTGAGACCCCGCCAAGGACAGGGCCACGAGATCCTGCCCGGAAACCCCCAAGGGAAGGCGGCCCCATAAAGAACAGAGCCTTGACCCTTACGGCTGTAAAGCCGCCAAGAACCTGGTCGGCGGTCTTGTTTGAAACCCCCAGGCTCAAAAAGGCCCAAAGAGAAATGCTACCCCATTGGTCCCCTGAAAGCCAACAGGTGCAACCTGAGTGGGCCGTTGTATAAACCAATGGGAAGGCAGAAAAGCAACCGCCCAGAGCAGCAAATCTCTAGCAGCCCTCCCCGGGCTGGAGGGGGGAGGAGGAAAGACCCCTGAACAAAGCCTACCCCAGGTGGGGGCCCACTGGCATCTCCCTGGAGTACAACGGCACTCAGATCTGCAGTGTGCACTCTCACTCTCTCATTTCTCAATAGACCCTTTACTTGTCTGCTTAACCCCGCATCTTTGAATTCCTTCTCGCAGCGCAGCCAAGCACCTGGAAACCCAGCCGCGGGCAGCAACACCTTCAAAGGTCCCAGGTACAAATGGGTTCATGCCCACAGGACCAGGGTTAGGCCTCGAATGGGTGGAGGAGAGTCAATCCATCACAGGCTCCATTCAGAAACAGTAAGAAACACGTGGTCTATTTAGAGACACTTCCATCCCAAAGAGCCCTACACCAGCTTCGGTTATGCGGAAACTTGATGTATGTGGACCCTAATTTCCCGATGCTGCAGGAAGGAAGGCTAGCCTGGCCCTCCTCCTCTGTGCCAGGCACACAGGCACACTTAGGACACGTGCTCAGGGAGGCCAAGGAGCGTCCCAAACTCACCCAGCCCGGAGGACGCAAGGCTGGGGTTTGAACGTCCAGCTCCGGCTTGGAAGCCCGAACAAGCCGGTATGCGCTCTTACGTCAGAATTAGAAAAGGTGCCCTCTCGTCCAAGGCAGCCAATGAGGAGGGGTGCTGGGAGGGCCCGGTGGTCGAGCACTGCTGCCCAGCTCCTGAGGCTGAGGGCTAGGTTTGCACCCGACCCCAGGACCTCTTTCTTTGGGGCCTTCTGACTATTTGTCTGGACCCCACCACTCTCACCGGTATTGCCCCATCTTCTCATTTGCAGCCTCTGGGGAAACTGAGTCCCCAGCAGTTAAGGGACTTGCACAAGGCGGCACAGCACAGCCTCCGCGCCAAGCCCACCCCTACCCTCTGACTCCTACACCAGGAGCCCAGTGCCGGGTCCGGAGGGTGGGCGCACTCCCCGCGGGCCTGGCCACGGCTCCTCCCCCAGCCCCGCCCCCGCGGGCCTGGCCACGGCTCCTCCCCCAGCCCCGCCCCCGCGAGCAGGGCCACGGCTCCTCCCCCAGCCCCGCCCCCGCGGGCCTGGCCACGGCTCCTCCCCCAGCCCCGCCCCCGCGAGCAGGGCCACGGCTCCTCCCCCAGCCCCGCCCCCGCGGGCCTGGCCACGGCTCCTCCCCCAGCCCCGCCCCCGCGAGCAGGGCCACGGCTCCTCCCCCAGCCCCGCCCCCGCGAGCCGGGCCACGGCTCCTCCCCCCGCCCGGTCCCCGGGGGCCTGGCCACGGCTCCTCCCCCAGCCCCGCCCCCGCGGGCCTGGCCACGGCTCCTCCCCCAGCCCCGCCCCCGCGAGCAGGGCCACGGCTCCTCCCCCAGCCCCGCCCCCGCGGGCCTGGCCACGGCTCCTCCCCCAGCCCCGCCCCCGCGGGCCTGGCCACGGCTCCTCCCCCAGCCCCGCCCCCGCGGGCCGGGCCACGGCTCCTCCCCCAGCCCCGCCCCCGCGGGCCTGGCCGAGGCCCCCCTCCCTTTCCAATCTCTGTCCAACTCTGTGCCCTCCGGGTCCCCCTGGGAACGGACTGACATTCACCGTGATGAGCTGACTTCCCCCTCCACCCACGGCCAGCAGCTAATTGTCCTGATTTCCTTCCAAGCACGGTCTCTGAATAGCCTTCGCAGGCACAATTAGGCAGGTTCAGCTCGGCTTTCACACTCCAGTCCTGAAAAAAAAAAAAAACCAGAGCGGAAGCTTGAGGAGCCTCTCTCGGAAGTTTTCAGAGAGCTCCTTTGTGCCCGGAACAAAGCACACACACAATGACCTGCTTAGCCGACGGGCCCGGCCCCCAGGGGTCTGCTTTCAGGAGAGTGGGGTCCTGCTCCCCCTCCCCCAGCTGACCTATGCCCCCACCCCATCAGCTGCTGCTCTGGAGAGCAGCCGTCTGAGCAGACCTGCCTTCTGGGAAATACTGGGGGGTGGCAATGCCCCAGAGACCTCTCCCCGCCCCCCAGGCCTGGAGGGTCAACTACCTTAGTCACCCCAGTCAGGCAATGCTGGGATGGGCCTCAGAAGCAGCAAGCCCAACTCCCTCACTTTAAGGATGAAGTGCCTGAGGCCCAGAGAGGGCCCACGCCCGGCCAAGGTCACACAGCAAGTGCACAGCAGAGCCCGAATTCACATCCAAGTCTCCAGCAGGTGCCCTTGCCCCATACTGACTGTCTAGCTAATTTAAGATGCACAGTTACCTTGAGCAGAAAAAAAGTAGGGACAGACAGCCAACTAAAGAAAGTAATTTCTTTTTCCCACTAAACTGCTGGATGCATTGACTTGTTGACAGGCTGAGAAAGTGTTAATGGCCCTTTTTTCCCTGGGTTCAGAGAAGGGTCCTTCCTCTTCATGTGGAGACTGAGGTCCAGAAGGAATTGTCCAATGTCACCCAGGCAAAAGGGGGCAGAGTTGACATTCCCTATGTCCCCTGATTCCTGAGCCAATGCTTTGGACAAAAATCAGTAATGGACCCTTCCCTCCCCCCTTAACACACATACCGCTAAAAGGCCGTGTCTGAAATCCTAAGGAAAAGTCCTTTTTAATTGACTTAGAGAACCCCATCATTGGCAGGGCAGCTCCAAACCATCACATCCATCGTTGAGGTTTTTTTTTTTTTCAAACAAATACATTTTATTGATACATGCTTACAAAGCGTAAATCCATCCGAGGTATAAAATCAGTGGTATTCAGGGTCATCACATATCTGTGCATTTACCACTTCAGTCATTCTTAGCACACTTTCATTATTCCAATAGTAATAATAATAAAAAAAAGCAAACAAAACTCATCATCTCGCAATCTGTCTACGCTTCCCCTGCTGTACCTAGCTGCTATTCTTTTACCTCCTCTCTAGTATATTTGCATTTATATTTTGTAGAAACAGGCAGTGGGGGCTGGCGTGGACAGGTGAGAGAAAGGCTGGGAGTGTGGAGCGGGAGTGAGGAGCGAGGGGCCTGCACCTCTATGGGGGCAATAGGAGAGGGGCCAGGGAGGGGCATGAGAAGCACCTTAAATCTAAAGCAGGCGCTGGGAGAACTGGGGGCCTGCTTCTCCACAGGTGTCCTACACGCACGGTCCGCGTGCTCAGTGCTGCCAGGCTTCTCGGCTAAGGCAGAAATGAAACGCTCTATTGAATTTAAGTGAACATTCCCTGAGCCCCTGTTCTGTGTCGGGTTCTGGGGCCCCCAAAGTTAATCAGACTTCGACAGGGCTCCCAAGGAGCTCACATCTTCCCAGGGAGAGGTGCCTGCAGCCCGGAGATGCAAAGATACATGGAAAGGGAGATCGAGGAGGACTTCCTGGATGGGGCAGCGGCTGGGAGGACGCTGAGAGCAGGAGATGAATGAGGACCAGTGGCAAAGGGGGAAGGGCCTTCTGGACCTGGGCCGAGCAGGAGCAAACGCTGCCAACCTGGTTTTCCTGGAATGTAGGGTGCAAACCGGGAACCCCAAGAGAGAAGAAAGAAGCAGATCCTGGAGGAGCCTGGATTTTGCCCCATGGGCAATGGGGCATCAATGAGCAAAGGAGGAGCCAGACTGGAGGGACACCCGCCTGGTGCCCTCGGGGCTCTTCCCCTGCCTCCCCCCTCCCATCTCCCAGTGTTTCCCATACTGAAGAGGATCTGATTGTGGGGGAAGTTATCTATGTTTGAGAAGTGCCCCATTCTGGGAGAGTCCCACTGGTCAGGGAGCCTGTTTTCACCCATGGTCCCAAAACCTAATTTGCCCAGGCCTGCCCTTTCTTGCCACACTGTTAAAATCCTGCGCTAGGACGACTTCCAGGAAGATGGTGGACTAGCAAGACTAGCAAGGACTCTCTTCTCCTCCAGAAAAACAGCTCAAGCACAGGCTGAAAGAGCCTAGAAATAGATCTTCTAGGGTTTAGGACACCAGGCGAAGGCTGGACACTGCCCAGAGGAGAGACGGACAGAGGAGGGGAATCACGACCACAGACCTGTGAGTGGAAAGCAGCGGCCGTCCCCACACCAAAGACACCCTACAACAGTCTGGGGGCCTCTCGGCCTGCCTCTACGACAGAGGGGCCTCCAGGGATCCACCTCCCAGGAAAGGGGAGAGAGAGGGACACAGCCTGAGGCGGACTCAGCTCCCGACCCCCAGCTTGGTCTGCTTGTCCAGGAGGCCTGCCAGGCGGGTGGGCTGCACCATTGTCTGCCCTGGAGCCAGCAGGGGAAAAAGATATGAGACCCTCCCATCTCCTCCTCTACTAAGCTGGACTGATTGTTGAGGACTCAGAGGGGAGTGGAAATATTTCTAACCCAGGAAAAGGGAGGGGGCTGCCAGAGAAGCTGCAGAGCCGGCTCAGAGAAAGTTTGAATTACAAGGCTCCTAGCCTCCAGCCTGCAAGCTCTATCATATTGATCCAGTCTGTGCTGGAACAAATACACACCAACCAGGCATTGAACTGAGAGCTGCTGAAGGACGGCATCTGCTGGCAGACCAAGGAAGTGCACTTGAGAAAATTAAAAATGAATAGGAGAGGCTTTTTCTGGTCTCCATAGCCTCCCTCCCCAAGTGAGTCTACGGCCAATTACTGGAGCCAGTGCCCAGTTTTGAGCAACCAGCGGGACAATCCTAACAATCCAGGTCAAGCCAAGAATCAAAGCGCAGTGATAACACACAGCCTCCTGCCACTAAATCCCTACAAAAGAGAAAGGAATTGAGCATCTGAGTAAACTACATCCTAATCAGATGCCTAGATATCAGAAAAAATTACAGGCCTTACTAAGAAAATAAAAAACATGGTCCAAGAAAAGAACTATATCAAAGCCCCAGAAGAGATGCAGAATTTGAGAGAACTGATCAGAGAGATGGGCACAAATTTCCAAAATCAGTTAATGAGTTGAAGGACAATATGGTCTAAGAGATAAATGACATCAAGAAGACATTGACATGAAGTAGACTTGGCTCAATGGATAGAGCATCTGCCTACCACATGGGAGGTCCACAGTTCAAACCCAGAGCCTCCTTGACCCGTGTGGAGCTGGCCCACGCACAGTGCTGATGCACGCAAGGAGTGCCGTGCCACGCAGTGGTGTCCCCTGCGTAGGGGAGCCCCACACGCAAGGAGTGCGCCCCCCATAAGGAGAGCTGCCCAGCGCCAAAGAAAGTTCACCCTGCCCAGGGGTGGCACCGCACACACAGAGCGCTGATGCAGCAAGATGAGGAAACCAAAAAGAGACACAGATGCCTGGTGCCGCTGACAAGAATGGAAGCGGACACAGAAGAACACACAGCAAATGGACACAGAGAGCAGACAACTGGGGCGGGGGGTGGGAAGGGGAGAGAAATAAATAAAAATAAATCTTAAAAAGAAGACATTGACTGAGCAAGAACAGGAACTTGTAATCCTGAACAGAAAATCCTGCTTTGGAAAACTCCCTCCAAGTCCCGCCCTGTCTGTGAGTGCCTCGTGGAAACTCATCACAAGGACCGAGCCTGGCACACGGGCATTTGTGGAAGCAGAACGGAGAAAAGACCCGTGGGGAGGAGATCTCCATCTTCAGAGAGCTGGAAGCACAGGAACAGGCTCTAAACAAACTCGACTTGCCAAGAAGTTCTCTGAGAGAAGCAAGTAATTCCATGGACGTCCGGAAGCTCAAGGGCAGGAATAAATGAAGAGTGGGTGTTGAAGTAGCTCCTGGGGTGGCTCAGGGGCGCTGGGGAAGAGATGCCCAGGGAGGGCTCGTCTCATGACCCAGAGCTCTTGGTAACCACGTTCTCCGCCTTCAGCCACTGCAGCGTGTGAACAGAGAAAGCCTCCATTCACGAGGGAAGGGATTCTTGTCCTGTCTGGCTCAAGGACCCGCCAAAAGAAAAAATCAGGGCCAGATCTGATCCCTATTTGAAGCTAATGTCCATCTCTTGGCTCACAGTGTGATATAAATGACTCATTGACTCATTCGCGGGAAAAGCCAGGAATGTCCCATCCAAAGGGCTAACCCCCTTGGAAGCCAGCCTGTCCCCACTGGGGCCCCAGGGCCTCTGCCCTCTCTGAGCCACTGTTCTTTTTTTAAAATATAAGCTTCAGCTTACATAAATGTTACATCAAAAGTATAGGGGATCCCATATAACCCCCACTCCTTCCCATCCCACCCCCGTTAACGACATCTTTCGTTGGTGGGGTACATTTGTTACAATTGATGAGCACATATTGAAGCATTGCTACCGAGCATAGTCTACAGTCTACGTTATGATTTATACTTAGTACGAAACAATTTTATAGATTTTGACAAAATGTGTAATGGCTTGTATCCATCATTGCAGTATCATGCAGAACAATTTCAGTGTCCCCAAAATCGGGCCACTGTTCCCACTCCCAGCTGGTTCCCTGGAGGTGACGATGCTGGGGCAGAGCTCCCCTGGGCCCGCGGGGGCTGGGTCAGTGTCGGCTTCAGCGTGAACACAGCCGACCAGTTGCCAGAGCAGCTAACACAGAGGACGAGGCTGCTCCGAGGAGTCAAGGGTTTCCCCAGCTGGGAGCGGCCAGGCCCAGCGCATAGCAGAACCTTCAGCCCAACGACTGTCACCCACGAGGCTGGGCATGATGTGAATTTAAATTAGCAGCGTGAGTTCAAGAGGCCCTATTACTCCAGACACAGAAATAAGATTAGTGAGTTCAGACCAGTGCAGTTGTATTTCTAAGGTTAAGGGAGTCCCAGGGCTGAGTCTTAACAGATCTGTTGAGTCACTTTCCAGATTAGGAGCGAGGGCGGAGGAGGCCCAGGGAATGTGCCCCTGGCCCCCGCTGCTCAGACAGGGCAGGACACCAAGTGGCAGCATTGGAAGGAAGCGACTGAGACCCTTCACTCCCCGCCAAACCTCCTCCAGGCAGGCGGTGGGGGAGCCAACACTGCAGTGGGTATTAAGAGGCACAGGTTCAAATTCCATGACACTTACAAGCTATATGACCTTGAACGATAAAAATAAAATGCCATCCAGCACTCTTCCAGGCCAGGACTGTGGTGATTGCTTTACTTGCTGGATCCACTCACTTATCCTCCCTGCAGTTGCTGAGATCTATGCTTACACATTTACAAATGGGGGAAATTGAGCCCGGAGAAATTAAATGACCTGGATTATCCAAGCCTGTTTTTTTTTTTTTCCCCAATCCATAATCACGCTCACCTCTCACAGAGCTGTGGCAGTGAGTAAATCAGGGGGTGTTTCTGAAAACAGCTAGCACAGCACCTGACTCAGGGAGAGTACGCAATAATGTTCTTTTCCAAAACATATCCATTCAGTCACCACTCCTTTTGTGCATACGTTTATTTGTTCCTACACTAATTCAGGTAATGATTTTTTCAAGTTCAAAACCAGCTGTGGGGCCTGAGAGTCACTGGATTGGGCTAAAACACTGAAGGGAGGACCCACTAAAACACATGTGGGGGGAAGCGGACATGGCTCAACTGATAGAGCATCCATCTACCATATGGAGGGTCCAGGGTTTGATCCCAGGGCCCCCTGGCCCATGTAGTGAGCTGGCCCACATGCAGGGCTGCCGTGCAAGGAATGCCATGCTACACAGGGGTGTCCCCCGCATAGGGGTGCCCCACACGCAAGGAGTGCGCCCCGTAAGGAGAGCCACCTCCCGTGAGAAAAAAAAGTGCAGCCTGCCCAGGAGTGGCACCGCACACATGGAAAGCTGATGCAGCAAGATAACGCAACAAAAAAGAGACGTCGTTTCCCAGTGCCGCTGGATAATGCAAGCAGACACAGAAGAACACACAGCAAATTGACACAGAGAGCCGACAATGGGGGGGAAGGGGAGAAAAATAAATAAAACAAGTCTTTTAAAAATAAAAATAAATAAAACACACATGGGGGGAGCAGGTGTAGCTCAGTGCTTGAGCGCCTGTTTCGCATGTACCATGTCCCAGGTTCAATCCCCAGTACCTCCTAAAAAAAGACAGAAACACACAGTATCTCCACCCACTCCTTTCACACCAAGCTCAGTTCTGTGGGACAGGATGGGTTTGCATAATGCAGAGTAAAACTGAGTCCTGAGCTCCCCCTTCCAGCAGCAGTCATGACTCTCATACTGGAAACAGCACAAATGCCACTCGAGAGTAGAATGAATAATGATGACAGAGTCATGCTACCAGATAGTCTCTCCAGCAACAAACAAAAGAAAAAGAGGAATATTTAGGTTGTATAAATGTTGCCAGAATAAAAATTTTTGAAATAACCACAGGACCAACAACACAAACAGTGAGCCCTAATGTAAACTTGGGGCTATCAGCAATAGGATAATTATAATAGTGCAGTTTCATCAATTGTAGCAAAGGTACCACGCTAGTGCAGGGTTAACCATAGGGAAAACTGTGTGATGGAGGGATATGAAAACTCTGTACTTTCTGCATGATTTTTCTGTAAACCTACACTCTCTCTAACAAAAAATAAATTTAAGGAGTGAAGCTGGAAATCTGGATGTGTCAGAGGCCCAGATTTCACACCAAGATATGGAAATTAAACAGCACACTCTTAGAAAAACAGTGGGTCAAAGAGGAAATCTCAAAAGAAATTCATAACTACATTGAAACTAATGATAATGATAACACAACATAACAAAACTTATGGGATGCAGCAAAAGCAGTACTGAGAGGGAAATTTATAGCCATAAATTCATACATCAAAAAAGAAGAAAGACCAAAAATTGAAGAACTAACTGCACATTTGAAGGAATTAGAAAAAAAACAACAAAGTAACCCTACAGGAAGAAGAAAGAAAGAACATAGATAAGAGCAGAACTAAATGAAATAGAAAATAAGAAAGCACTTGAAAAGATAAACAAGACCAAGAGCTGGTTCTTTGAGAAGATCAATAAAATTGACAAACCCTTAGTGAGACTAACAAAGAAAAAAAGAGAGAAGATGCAAATACACAAAATAAGAAATGAGAAAGGAGATATCACCACTGACCCCACAGAAATAAAGACTATCATAAGAGGATATTTTGAAAAACTATATTCCAACAAAAATGACACTTTAGAGGAAATGGACAAATTCCTAGAAACACATAAGCAGCTTATATTGATGAAAGAAGAACTTGATGATCTCAACAAACCAATCACAAGTAAAGAGATAGAATCGGTCATTAAAAACCTCCCAACTAAGAAGAGCCAAGGGCCAGGCGGCTTCACAGGTGAATTCTACAAAACATTCTGGAAAGAACTAACACCAATCCTGCTAAAACTCTTCCATAAAATTGAAACAGAAGGAACATTATTGAATTCATTCTGTGATGCCAACATTACCCAAGTACCAAAGCCAAACAAAGACACCACAAGAAAGGAAAATTACAGACTCATTTCTCTAATGAACCTAGATGCAAAAATACTCAACAAAATACTTGCTAACCATATTCTGAGGGCTACAGAGACCCACAGGTTTTACGGACATGGCAGATGTGGTTCACTGCCATGTCAGTTGGCCCTTTTTTGGAGCTGGTGTTTCTGTGTGATGGAGCTGGACTCAGATGTGATCTCCTTTCACAAGCCTTTCCTGTTACATTACCAGAATTGTAGTTGGTGCTGGGGTTTAAGATATATCTAGGGGATCTGAATCTCTGGACTGACTATATGATAGCCAGGCCCTGAGCCTCAACAGACTTCAGCTCCTACACTGTGCTTTATTGGACTTACCCCACTCAGCTCATGTGGAGTTGAAGCATGTCAGTCACCACACCATGGAGCCAAGAGTGCCTACAACTGAAAGCAGGAGGATTGCATCCAGCATCCATGTGGAATCTAAGCCCCCTCTTGACACGGATGTGGAGTGGACACAACCACTCCAAGGTCCACAGGATGGAGGAATAGAATATGGATTAGAGTGGACTTACTGATATTCTATTCATGAACTATTGTGGTTAGTAATCAAAGAAAATGTGGCACTGGTGTGGAGAAAGTGGCCATGGTGGCTGCTGGGTGTGGGAAATGGCAGGAAGAGATGAGATATGGAGACATTTTCGGGACTTGGAGTTGTCCTGGGTGGTGCTGCAGGGACAATTACTGGACATTGTAGATCCTCCCATGGCCCACTGGATGGACTGTGTGAGAGTATGGGCTATGATGTGGACCATTGACCATGAAATGCAGTGGCTCAGAGATTTATTCACCAAATGCAATGAATGTGTCATGATGATAGAGGAGAATGTTGCTATGGGGGGAGTAGTGGGGTGAGGGGGGTGGGAGGTACATTGGGACCTCATATTTTTTGAATGTAATATTTTTTAAAATGAATTTTTAAAAAATAGTCAAAAAAATAAGCAGTTTAATAAAGTGTTTAGGGAAACGGACTTTGGCCCAGTGGTTAGGGCGTCCGTCTACCACATGGGAGGCCCGCGGTTCAAACCCCGGACCTCCTTGACCGGTGTGGAGCTGGCCCATGCGCAGTGCTGATGCGCGCAAGGAGTGTCCCCCGCGTAGGGGAGCCCCATGTGCAAGGAGTGCACCCATAAGGAGAGCCGCCCAGCGCGAAGGAGGGAGCAGCCTGCCCAGGAATGGCGCCTCCCACACTTCCCGTGCCGCTGACGACAACAGAAGCGGACAAAGAAACAAGACGCAGCAAAAAGACACAGAAAACAGACAACCAGGGGAGGGGAGGGGAATTAAATAAATAAAAATAAATCTTTAAAAAAATAAATAAATAAAGTGTTTAGTCCATTTCAAGAAAAAATAAAATAAAATAAATTTTAAAAATAATGAATGACAGCTACACACAACATGGTTGAGTCTCACAAGCATAACATTGAGTCAAAGAAGGCAGACAGTATATTTTCTATGATTGCTTCAGCATAGAGTACAAACGTAGGCAACATTCATCTATGATGATGAGAGTAGCGGTGGTCTTTGTGCGTGGCAGTCATGGGAAGGGGGGTTCAAGAGGGGGCGCCCCACTCCCGTGACGGTCTTTTTCCCCATCTGGGTGCTGGCTTACAAGTGTGGTCACTGTGAAAAGCCTTTGAGAAGTGCTCGCACAGTGTGGGCATTTTCTTTATTATGATACCCTTCAATAAAGTAAGTTGAGTTTTTTAAAAAGTCTATGAATGGGGGAGGACTTGGCCCAGTGGTTGGGGCGTCCGTCTACCTCATGGGAGGTCTGCGGTTCAAACCCCGGGCCTCCTTGACCCATGTGGAGCCAGCCCATGCACAGTGCTGATGTGTGCAAGGAGTGCTGTGCCACGCAGGGGTGTCCCCTGTGTAGGGGAGCCCCACGCGCAAGGAGTGCACCCATAAGGAGAGCCGCCCAGTGTGAAAGAAAGTGCAGCCTGCCTAAGAACACACGGAGAGCTGACACAACAAGATGACGCAACAAAAAGAAACACAGATTCCTGTGCGGCTGACAGCAACAGAAGCGGACAAAGAAGATGCAGCAAATAGACACAGAGAACAGACAACCGAGGTGGGCGGGGGAAGGGGAGAGAAATAAATAAATCTTTAAAAAAAAAAAGCCTATGAATGGAAGAACTTGGAACATTGCTATAAAGATAGTGGTCAACAGAGGATCTGAGGGGAGGGAGAGGGAAGAGCAGGGAGAACATCGGGCATTTTTAGGGCATTGGAGTTGTTCTGTATGATACTGCAATGATGGAGACAGGTCGTTATACATTTGTCAAAATTGATAAAAGTGCACAGTGCAAAGCGTAAGCCATAATGGAAACTATAGACCTTGGTTAGTAGCAACGCTTCAATATTTATTCAACTGTAACAAATGCACCCCTCTGCTGTAAGATGGGACTAACAGGAAAATACGGGTGCGGGAGGGGTGGGTTATATGGGAATCCCCTATACTTCCGACATAACTTTTCTGTAATCTAAAACTTCTCTAAAAATAAAATTTATTACCAAAATAAAAAGGCTATGAGGAAAAATAAGGTCCATCAGACATCCCAGTGGAGGCGCTGCTTAGAAGTGAGGAGTCGGAGCGTGGGGTCAGGGAGGATGCGAGCTGGAGACAGGAGGTCCCGGTCACCAGCTGCCTGGTGAGGCCACGAGGGGCAGAGAGGGGCGGGAGGGCAGGGGCCACGGAGCACCAGGACTCAGGGGTCAGAGAGGAAGGGGCTTCCAGCAAAGGAGGAGGCTGAGCCGTGGCCGGTGTCGCCGGTGGGAACCGGGGCGGCCGAGGAAAGCCCTTCCTGGAGCGGAGTGTGTGCTCCTGGGAGCCAGGGACAGTGAGGACTGAGGGCAGACTCCAAGGCCACTTGATAAGAGCAGCGGGGGGAGAAGGAGGATGAAAGCCTGATCGTAGTCAGCCACAGAGAGGAGGACAACGAGGGAGGCGGCCTACCTCCCCACCCAACTTTCCAGGCCCAGCTCAGAGCCACCGCCTCCAGGAAGCCTTCCCCAGAGGTCACTTTTCCTTACCACCTGTTTAATCACGCTTGGCTTTATTTTTTTTTCTAAGATTTATTTTTATTTATTTCTCTCCCCTTCCCCTTCCCACCCCCAGTTGTCTGCTGTGTCCATTCACTGTGTGTTCTTCTGTGTCCATTTGCATTCTTGGCACTAGGAAACTGCGTCTCTTTTCATTGCATCATCTTGCTGCGTCAGCTCTCCCTGTGTGCAGCACCACTCCTGGGCAGGCTGCACTTTTATCTTGTGGGGCGGCTCTCCTTACAGGGCACACTCCTTACGCGTGGGGCTTCCCTATGCAGGGGACACCCCTGCGTGGCACAGCACTCCTTGTGTGCATCAGCACTGCGCATGGGCCAGCTCCACACGGGTCAAGGAGGCCTGGGGTTTGAACCGCGGACCTCCCATGTGGTAGACGGATACCCTATCAGTTGAGCCAAATCCTCTTCCCTCAGGTTTGGCTTTATAGTCACCTGCAAACACGGCTGTCTCCACCGCGTGAACGCAACACCCCTTTAAAGCACAGTCATGTGTCTTAGTGCCTCCTGAGCCCTGGCACACAGCAGACGCTTCAAAAATCTTAGCTCTTCTCTTGCCCTTTTCTGATTGCAGAAGAAAATTTTGAAACATGCCCAAAGCCCTGTTCTCCTAGGTAATAAATCACTGGTCCCCAAACAACTGTTGTTTTGGTCTTGCTGCACAAAGATCATCAGTATCATGATGAGATCTAATATTGCATTAATTTGGTTGTGAGTTATTTGTATTGTCACAGTCATTAACTCGGTGATTGCAGTTTTGTTTTAATTTAGCGCCTTGTACATTCTGTCAAAACTTTCAAAAACCTTGTAACTCAGAACTGCATTTTGGAACAGACTGAATATTGAATTTATGTTAATCCGATCTGGGCTGTGGATTAAGCAAATAACAGAAAGTACCACGGTGGTGTCCCTGTCTTTATTTGGCCCCGGGACCTAGCGGCCCTCTCTGACGTGCCTCCCTTGGCACTTCTCTCTGGGATAGCTTCCTTGGCCCAGAGCTGTCCATCAAGGAAGCAAAGCAGATGGGACCGAAGCGCACCTGCTCCTTCTACCTCTGGGGTGAAGCATCTGTGGGCTTCTTGGCGAAGGGGTTATCTCAAATTCAGCAGAACCAGGTGCTAGGTCAGGGGCTCTTAACCTCTTTTGTTCCACGGACCCCTTTGCCAGTCAGGTGAAAACCACGGACCCTTTACGAAGTCCACACTGTACTGTGTAGTATTTAATAAATATATCATGTCCCCACAAGAATAACGTTATTTTTTATTTGAATTCAAGCTCGCAGACCCCTTGCTAAGAACCCCTGTGCTAGGTTTTTCCCAGGACTCATTTTACAAATGAGGAAAGTAAGGCTCAGAGATGTTCCGCAGCCTGGCCTGAGGACGACTAGGAAGTGTCCGATTCAGTTTGGAGTCTGTCTCCAAAACGCTTGTTCTTTCCACCAGGCCAGGTTGCTTCCTGGACTTTACCTGGCCTGACCACAGCCTGGCCCCACAGAATGCTTCCTGGGAGGTGAGAAAACAAAGGGCATCAGGTTGTTTTCATCAGGGTAATCAAGCCAGGTTGGGCCAACACAAGTAGACCAGTTACCTAGCCCTGCCTCGGTCCCCTCAGTTCATCTCTTTGCCCTGCCTGGAACTCAGTGCAGTGTCCTGCACACGGCACAGCTGTGCTCAAGAGTATTGGGAGAAGTGTGTGGAGCTGGCCCACACACAGTGCTGATGCGCACAAGGAGTGCTATGCCGTGCAGGGGTGTCCCCCGCATAGGGGAGCCCCACGTGCAAGGAATGCGCCCTGTAAGGAGAGTCACCCTGTGCGAAAAAAGCACAGCCTGCCCAGGAGTGGCACCGCACACACAGTGAGCTGACTCAGCAAGATAATGCAACAAAAAAGAGACACAGATTCCTGGTGCCACTGACAAGAATGCAAGTGGACACAGAAGAACACACAGCAAATGGACACAGAGAGCAGACAACGGGGGCCGGGGGGGGGGGGGAGAGGAGAGGGGAGAGAAATAATAAAAATAAATCTTAAAAAAAAAAAAAGAATATTGGAAGAGTAGAGAGGGTGGAGCTCAGTGGTTAAGTACCTGCTTCCTATGTACAAGGTCCGGGATTCAATCCTTGATACCTCCTTAAAAAAAAAAAAAGTGGTGGAAGAGAAACCCGAGTTTGAATAAAGGAATGGCTGGGGCCCAGGGCCCAGGCTCCAGCAGCATGTTTCATTGGCACACAGGAGGGCCAGCCTTGTGTAGGGGTCTTCATCCTTCCCTTTCTCAGCTCCCACCGTGATCCCAGCCCTACCCCCAGCTGCTGGTGAAAATCTTGGGATGACTCGAATTCACCTGGGATTTTGCCACTGGCTTTCACAATTTTTACACTTGAACTGAACATGAACTTTAGCCAAGTCACTGGAGGCTAAAGCTATCTGGCTATCCTTCAAGAGGCCTCCTGAGACATTTACCACTCCACTGGCCCAACTCAGAAAACCATAGATTAGTTGTCAGGGAAGACTCACATTAGCCAAGTGCACATGACTGATGTATAAACCAGAAAACTTTTTTTTTTTCATTTACATTGAGTAACTGGTCTGTGGCCAGGACTGGACTACTCTCTCCCAGACACGCAGTGCTCCCTTTATGCGCTGCCCCAAGCCTCTCATCTGGACGGGGTCGTGGAACCTGGGTGTCCCGCGCTTGCCAGGCACTCTGCTCTCCCCTGGCCTCCTTGTGCTTCTCCTCTTCTGCTCCCTGCAATGGTGTGGGCTGCTGAGTCTCAGCTCCATCTCCTCTCAAAGAGATGCTGCCCACTCCCTTTTTTACTTCTCATCCATTTCAGTCCCTTGCCCTGGGGTTTTCGCGAAAATAAAAATTCAGGCAATAGGCTGCATTCCGAAGCTCCCCTCCTTTCAATATTTTGTTTATGATTGCATTCCAGTACCTACAACAGTCCCACACACGTAGTCCAAGCTCAGTAAACAGTGACTGAACAAACGAATGAACCCGGTACTGTGTTGTCTTCATACCCCCATTCTTCCCGCAGGAGGACCTCCGACCTCCAGGCAGAGAGACCTGGTGCACAGTCGCCCAGCTCTGCAGGTGGCCTGGGTGTGCCTGGACCAGGAGAAGGCTCAGCAGAGTCACAGGGAGCCCGATGCCCAAGCCCCCTCTTTCTTTACCCCGTCGGGTCTGCTGGCCGCGTGTTCCAGGCTTGGTCGCGGTTCTCGCTCTAAGAGGGCTGCACATGCCTCTCATCCTGTGCATGCTCATTTGGGATTAAAACTTTTAGCGCGGTTGCATTCCCAAGGTCTAGAGGCACTTCCTGGGGTTCTTCCCAGGAGGACCACCTCCTCAGCACGGGGCAGGGGCTCTGGGTCCCCTTGGCCTGGAAGCTGCCTGCGGGATTTTGGAGAAGGCAACAGCTTCTCTGGGCTGCCTTAGGCGCGACGTAGAGCCAATGACTTGAGAACTGGATGGCAGCACTTCACCTCCCTGGGGGGACAGCAGGGTCACAGCGACTCTGGCTCGGCATCGCTCCCCCAGTCAGGGGACTCTGGTTCTGAGAACCCTTTGCTCGTGTCCCGGCGGGAGTCCCATGTGCTGGGGAGGACTGGAGAGGGGCAGGCCAGCATTGCCCAAACAGGACCCAGTGGCTCGTGGGGCCCCACTGGGAACTGCTGGTCAAATGAAAATCAGAGGCACTGAGGCAGAAAAGAAAGATTTGGGCCTGAAATAGAAAAGAGGAAGAGGGAAACGGATGTGGCTCAAGCAGTTGGGCTCCCATCTACCATATAGGAGGTCCAGGGTTCGATGCCCAGGGCCTCCTGGTGAGGGCAAGCTGGCCCACACAGCTACCTGGCCTCCATGGAGGGCCGCCCCACGCAGGAAAGCCGCCCCGCGCAGGAGTGCTGGCTGATAAGGACAGCTGGTGCAGCAAGATGACGCAACAAGAGACCTAGAGGAGATCAAATAAGAAGACGTAACAGAACAGGGAGCTGAGCTGACGCAAGAGAGTGATGACCTCTCTCCTACTCCAGAAGGTCCCAGGATCAGTTCCCAGAGCTGCCTAATGAGAATACAAGCAGACACAGAAGAACACACAGCGAATGGGCACAGAGAGCAGGAAGGGGGTGGGGTTGAGGAGTAAATAAATAAATCTTTAAGAAAAAAAGAAAAGGAAAGAAGAAGAAATCGTAAAGGGGAAGAGCATTCCAGAGGCCTACTGTAGCTGGGGCATGGGAGACCAAACCCCTTGCCCATCCCCGTAGCCCCCATTTAACAGTAAAGAAGCAGGGAAGGGGAGCAGGTGTAGCTCAGTGGTTGAGAGCCTGCTGCCCATGTACGAGGTCCCGGGTTCAATCCCTGGAGCCTCCTAAAAAAAAAAAAAAAAGCAGTGAGGGCCTGGCTCGGGTGGATCCCAGGGCCTGGGGCCTTCCTAGCCCTCTGGGTTGCCAGACGCATGGATCCTGATCCAGAAACAAATTTAACACATGATTAATTGGGAAACTCAGATGTGCCAAATAGTTATTTCTCTATGATTTATTTGACCATTTCACAAGACTCCGCCTCCTGAAATGGAAAGAGAATGTAAACTGGCCAACTAAAGAAGTCATGACTGAACGGGGCCTTCAGGTGGAACCCGGTAGAAGAGCCGGCATATCTCCCCTCTCCTCTCAGAAACCACCCTGAAGACAGACACACACCAAAAAACCCCAAAACCCACCACCCTTACCTCACAGCACATACAAAAATAAACACAAAACGGATCAGTCTTACATGTAAGAGCAAAAATATAAAACTTCCAGAAGAAAGCACAGGTGGAAGTCTTTGTGATCTTAGGTAAGAAAAAGATCTCAAAACAAGAAAAAAAACCCACAAAACTATAAAAGGGGAAAGAAAACAGTAAATTGGACTTCACCAAAATTACAAACCTTTGCCTTTCTAAAGACTCTGTCAAGGAAACGAAAAGGAAAAGCATAGGCTGGGAGACAATATGTGCAAAACATCTATCTGATAAAGGGCTTGTATCTAGACTATGATAAAGACCTCCTATAACTTAATATTGAGACCGAAAAAAAAATTTTTTTAAATGGGCCAAGTATTTGAACAATCAATCAAAGAAGACATATGCATGGAAAATGAGCACATGAAAAGATGCTCCATGTCATTAATTGACATTAATATAAAATAAAACCACCAGGGGACACCACCACACACCCACTAGAGTGTCTGAAATTAAAAAGACTGGCCCAGTGTTGGCAAGAATCTGGAGCAACTGAAACTCCTGTACGCTGCTCAGGGGAATAAAAAACGGTGCAATCACTTTGGAAAACAGTTTGGCCGTTTCTTAAGTTAAACATACGCCCCCGCTATGACCTTGCCATTCCATTCCTGGGCACTGACCCAAGAGAAATGAAAGCGTATATCCACACAAAGACTCGTACACGAATGTGCATAGCAGTTTCATTTTAATGGCCTCAAACCTAGAGTAACCCATCAGCAGGTGAAAAGATACACAATTTGTGGTAAATCTGTACAATGGATATACCACATAGCAATAAAAGGAATGAGCCATGGTTACCTGCAAAAATTGGTGGATTTCAAAATAATTATGCTGAGTGAAAAAAGCCAGAGGAAAAAGAAAATATACTGTAAGATTCTATTTATATAAAATTCAAGAAAATGCAAACTAAAGAAAGAAGGCGGATCAGTGGTTGCTGGGAGTGGGGCGGGGAGGGACAAGGACAAGCAGGGGCAGAAATTACAACAGGGCAGGAGGAAACATCAAGGGTGGTGGGTCTGCTCACTGTCTTAATTGCTGGTAGCTTCATGGGTGCATGCATACGTCAGAACTAACCAAAGAGCAGAATTTAAATATGTGCGGCTTACTGTAGGTCAATTATACCTCAATGATTCGGGAGTGGGAGGAAGCACCCCAAAGCAAGAAAGAGAAAGAGAATGCCAACTCCGTCTTCAACACAAACTCTTTCTCCAATGAAAGCAGAAGAGACTTGAAGCCCCAGGTCCCAGCAAGTCGGGGCACTGCCTAAAGCAGGTAAGGCTGAGGCAGAGGTTTGGGAAGAAGCTGTCAGAGTTCCCACGGCTGCTCCCCAATCAACGACAGGAACGAGGTGTGAGAGCTGCTGGCTGCGGCTTTCCAGGCACAGTTAGGTTTGGTTCCAAGAAGCAAAGGAATCACACAGAGGAGCCACATTTGCAGGAAGCAAAGAGAAGCCAGAGTTTGTATACGAGCAGCACATACCCTGGGTACTGGGAAAATTCCCAGCCCCTTCTCCCACACGAATCTCTGGCAAATGGATGGTTGAGGAAAACCCACTTTACTCAAAGATAAAGAATTTTAAAAAAGCAAACAGCACAAAATATGAAGGACTACACTCTAAGAATTTTTTTCCAAAGGAGAAAGGGAACAGGAAAACAATTAGCAAGTGAAAACTTACCAGTAAAAATGTTGCTATAGAATAGATGAAAACTGCTACCAAGCCTTGTACTGTGAATTAAATAGAAAACAAAACAAAACAAATTAATAAAGGAATCATCTCTAGAAACCAAAAGCACAAAGCAGAGATATTAAAGGTCAGGGAGAATTGAAAAAACAGGAGACAATAAGACGTGAGCTGCAAGAACTCAGAAAAGGAGTAAAGGGAAAAATAAAATCTTCCCAGTAATGAAGACAAAATGGAAAGCAGCTCAAAGGAGAATAGACATTGCTGAAAACAATCAAGGACATGAAGAATAAGAAAAATGAGCAAATGGAAAATGAAGAGTATAAAAGGATTACAGAGCAAATGATAAATCTGGAAAACCAGGAAGACATCCAATATACTTCTCAGAATAAAAAACTGAAATAATGGAACATGCATAGTTAAAGATATAATTCAAGAAAAAAGTTCTGGTAAAAGAAGACTTGGATTTACAGATTGAAAGTGCATACCATGTCTCAGGAAAAAATGACAAAAACCTGTTCAAGAAACTTTCTAGAGTTATAATAAAAAGGAAACAAAGAGAAAGAGAGAGATACAAAGGGGTGGGTATGGGAACTCTACTTTCTGCATGATTTTTCTGTAAACCTACAACTGCTCTAAAACAATAATTTTTTAAAAAAGAATCCTTTGGTCAGCCAAGCAAAAAGAACAAGCCATTTATAAGGGGAAAAAATCATGGGGCTAGACCCAGAGTTCTCTACAACACTCAACACTAGAAGACAGGAGAAGGTGATGCCCACAAAATCCTCAGAGAAAGAAAGTGTGCCCCAAGATTTTACATCCAGACAAGAGTGAGCAAACCAAAAGACCAGAGACCTTTTTGAACACACAAGATCTCCAGGACTATTTTTTCACTGAGCTCCTCTTCATAAAACTATTGGAGAAGGGATTTCAGCAAATCAAGAGACAAAAGGAAGATCTACTTGTAGGGCCAATGTGAGGGTTTAAGTCATATGTTAACATTATAAACTCTGAATTTAACAATGACATAGTAAAGAAGGGATTAGTTATAAGTATGCCGATTTCTTTATCTTTTTTCAGCTCAGGAAGGGGAGTGGGGAGAAAAGATAAGAAAAAGATAGTGTAAGTGTATTTTACTACATAAAAGTAAACACTAAGAAATACAGCTATCCTCACTATTAGAGCGTTAGAAGGCAGAAAAGAGGGAGAAGGGACATACAGTTCATAATTGTTTTCAGCAGGGCATCAATAGATACTATTTGAAAAAGGCAGCAAAATGAAGGCATTATAGAAGTCATAGATTTAAACTAAACTATCAGAAGAAATACACCCACAAAAAAGTAAACACAGGGGAACAAATGTAGCTCAAGTGGTTGAGTGCCTGCTTCCCACATACAAGGCCCCAGGTTCAATCCCCGGTTCCTCCTACAAACAAAAACAAAACCAACAGAAAAACCAACTCAGGGAGCCAGTGTAGCTCAGTGGTTGAGCACCGGCTTTCTACTTAAAAAATAAACATGGACTACATAGTGGAAATATAAAAATAAAAAATAAAAAGTTATAAAAACACACAACAATGTCAGAATTAAGACTTTACCTTGTTTGTCTGTTTATTATTATTGAAATGATGAAAATGCTCTAATGATGATAAAGGTGATGAACATACAACTATGTGACTATGCCAAATACCATTGATTGGACACTTTGGATGAACTGTAGACTTTATTAATATGTATCAATAAAATTGATTTGTTAAAAAGAAAAAAACTGTATCTGTCATAGCAATAAATCCCCCGTTAAAAGGAAAAGATTTTCTGATTGTATCTGAGCATAAAACGTAACTTTTTGCTGTATTTAAGAGCCAATTCTAGGGAAACAGATTTGGCTCAACTGATAATACATCCACCTACCACATGGGAGGTCCAGGGTTCAAACCCATGGCCTCCTGACCTGTGTGCTGAGCTGGCCCATGAGCAGTGCTGATGTGTGCAAGAAGTGCAGTGCCATACAGGGGTGTCCCCCTCATGGGGAGCCCCACATGCAAGAAGTGCACCCCGCAAGGAGAGCTGCCCCACGCACAAAAAGCACAGCCTGCCCAGGAGTGATGCCACACACACACAGAGCTGACAGAGCAGGATGATGCAACAAAAAGAGACAGATTTCTGGTGCCACTGACAAGAATCCAAGTGGACACAGAAAAACACACACAGCAAATGGACACAGAGAGCAGATGGGGGGGGCAGGGTGGAAGGGGAGAGAAATAAAAAAATAAATCTTTAAAAAAAAAAAAGAGCCAATTCTAGAACAAAGTACTTTAGAAATTTAGAAAATAAGAGGATGAGAAAAGGTAGGCTAGGCGAATGAAAATGCAAAGAAAGCAGCAGTTTTTATGTTAATATCAAAAAGGGATACATTTGAGATAAAAGCACTAAATAAGACAAAGAAAGGAATTTTATAATAATAAAGGGTACAGTTCATAATGGAGATATAATAATTAATCTTCTAGGCACTAAATAACATAGCATCAATATTCACAAAGCAAAAACTAATGGATGTAAAAGGAGAAATAGATGGAAACACAATAGTGGAAGCCAAGAAATCTCTCCCAGGCAATGAAAGATCAAGTGAATAAAAAATAATAAAGATACAGGAGAGGAGCAGATGTGGCTCAGGCAGTTCGGCACCCACCTCCCTCATGGGAGGTCTTGGGTTCAGTTCCCAGTGCCTTCTAAAGAATGAGCAATGAGCAGACTATCAAGCATAAACAATGAGCAGACATTAAGAAAAAATAAGCAGGCAATGAGCAAGACAATGAGCTAAAAACCAACAGTGAGCAAAAACAAAAAATGAGCAGGAAGTCGATATGGCTCAAGCAGTTGGGTGCCCACCTCCCACATGGGAAATCCTGGGTTCGGTTCCTAGTGCCTCCTAAAGAAGAAACAAACAGACAAACAAAAAGCAGCCAATGAGCAAAAAACAATGAACAAACAGACAACTGAGCCACCTCAGGGAAAGAAAAAAAAGATGAAGGAGGCCTGAAAATAGAACACTTTATTGTCAAGTCCCAATGAAACAACGACAAAAATTGACCATTTACTAGTCCACAAGACCATCTCAGAGTATTCCCAAAAGTAGAAATTATGCAAACAACATTTCTCTAGTCAGTATGGTAAAATTAGAAATGTATCACTAAATCAGGGCGGGGAGGGGAGCTATTACCTTGGGAGAGAAAAATTCTCCATTAAATAACTCATTCATGAGTCAAAAAGGAAGCCAGAACCCAAACTGCAAAATCTATAGAAATAATAATAATAATGAAAATATTATTTATCAGAGTCTATGGAATTCATCTAAAATAGTTCTCAGAGGAAAACTTATAACTCATAAAAACTTACATTTAAATTGTAAAAAAAGGAAATTAATTATGTGTCCAAGGTAGGAAGTTCAAAAAAGAACAACAAAATTATCCTAAAAAAGGTGGATGGGAAGAAATAATAAACATAAAAGTGTAAATTAATGGATAGGAAACCTCACCACACAGCATTTCCTCCCTCTGTCCACATCCAAATTAGGTGCAGAGTTGAGGTCCCTGCCCTGCCCCCACCTCCACGCCTCTTCCTCCTCCCAACCCTCTCTGGGGTCAAAGGGCAGCCCCTCAAGGCCGTCTCCACCCACAAGTCTCCCTGGTGACGTAAGGCCCAAGGCTCTAACTCCAGCATAGTCTCCTGGTGGGAAACTCCTTCCCGAGAATCTGATTGCTGATAAACTCTTTCCAGCTCTCCCGTCCTCCTCCAGGCCTGGCCACCTGGGGGCTGGGGTGGAGGGAAGAGCTCACAGGCCTGCAGGGTCGGAGCTGAAACAGGCCTGGACAAGGGGCTCCTGCCACGGCTGCATGGATGAAACAGCGGGCGGGTCCCCGGGGATGGAAGCCAGAGCCCTTTTCACCCCTTCCTTACCTCTAGGGCAGCTGTTCTCAGCCCTAGCTGCACGCAGTTTCGGAGGAGTTTATTTTGTTGTTGTTTTTTAAGGCTGGGTTCTAATCCCTATCCCAGACATTCTGATTTGATGGGTTCATGTCTCTCGACTTCGATAATCTTGTTGCAAAAGCAAAGAGCAAACGGGAAAAGAGGCAGCTAGGACAGAAAAGATGGTCTTTGGAGCCATTGAGTTTGAAGTTCAAGCCCCATCTTTGCCTCCCACTGGCTGTGTGACCTGATGCCAAAAATGTGCCCTCCTGAGCCTCAGTTTCCTTCTGTATAAAACGTGTCCCCCTCCGAGAGGGTTGAACACACAGCTAATACACGTAGAATATTTAGTTCAGTGTACCCAGCAGGTGTGTGATAAGCATTGGCTGTCGTTATCTCCTCACTGCCACACCTGGACCCCAATCTCTGGGGGATTCAGGTATGAGGGGGAGGGGACCACAGGGCAGTGTGTGGCACCCAAGCCTGGACCAGACAGAAGCCGACACCGCAGCTGGCGACAGCCTCAGATCGATAATCCAGTGCCTGTGAGACTGTTCTGCTTCCAGTTCAGCATGTCTGGCTCCCGGCTCAATGGGCTTTGTCCCAAAAATGTAATTTCTGTTTTGATTCTACGTGGCATTTAATAAAATGACTTTCAGACACCGTGCACTATGTCTGAGTTATGAAACCACAGCTTCTGGACCATAAACGAGACTCACAATGACAGGCTGCCTTGCTGCTCCCCTCAAGGGGAGGTGCTGAACCCACTGAGCCTAAGGGCTGTGCCCAGCCTTGGGGGATGAGCCCTGCCTGTGTGGAGCTTTCACTCCAGAGCTGGGAGTCCCTAAAGGGCAGCTCCCATTGCCCCAGGCTCCCGTCCCTTCCTGGCTGGACTGGGCCGGCCACCTCCGCTTGCTCTCCTGCCTCCAGTCTCCCTCTCTTCCATCAAGGGTTGTTCCAACTGCAGATCAAAAATATTTAGGGAGACAGGAAATCAATTGAGAGGGCTGCAAACAGCATTTTTTAAAAAACAACAAATGAAACAGACTAGACTAGAAAACACCAGAACGCACGGCACACAGTAAGGGCAACCGTTTGATGCCACGCACCTTGGCTGTGCGTGTGCAAGCGAAAGAACTGGTGCCAACCCATCCCCCTGGGACCCTTCTAAAATGCACGTCTGATCACGTCACTCCCCAGTTAAAACTCCCTGTGGGTCTTCGGGTAGAGTTCATATGCCTCGGGGTGGCATCTAAAACCCTTCAACACCTGGCCCATCTTTCTCGCTCGCCCTCCAGCAGACCCCAGCACACTGCACCCCCGGCCTCTGCCACCTTCACCAGGCTCCAGGCTCTTGCTTGTCTGCGGGCAACGCCGCCCCTCCCTGGCGGGCCCTTCTCCCTTCCTAGCCTATCCCCCGCCTCCCACAGCGAGGGGGCTCCTGCCCCTGCCTTCCTGGTGCCCAAGCTGCCGTCACCACCCTCCCCAGTCTGGGCACCCATTAATTATTCATTTCCATGTCCCTTCCCTGCACTGGAGAGCAGGGGCACCCTGTCTTGTATTCCCAGACCACACGGGACCAAGGCACTGGGCGCTCACTGTGTATGGAGAACACGATGCCTGAGGGCCGTTTCCCAGGTGGCCCCATCCACCTGCTGACCTCTCCTTGGGCTCAGAGGACCTTCCTGGATTCCGCAGAAGCAGAAATACAGATGTTTTAGGTAGCCTTCAGAGCAAAAGGAAGTAGAAACCCTCTAGTTGCTTAACAACTTGACCGCTAAAAATAGAAACCCACCAACGCACTGAGCAGTCTGCTGGGGACACAGGAGGGCCGGTGCGGCCAGGGCATCCATGTGTTTGGGGCTAAAGAAGCCTCTGGGCTCCGAAAGTGGACGCCACCAGAAGCCAGGCCCTGCCTGCGGCGGGGCTGCCCCCAAGGCCCGAGACGCCTCCAGCACCAGGGGGCGCCAAACGCCCCTCGGCCGGCACTTGCCTCACCTGCAGAGGCCCCACCAGGCCCTGGGGACATCTGGACTAGCCCAGGCTCCAAAGAACACTGCAGAAGAAAGAAATCGTGCATCGGTGAGTAAGTCTGAGACCTCCTCTCTGACCTTGGAGGGACCCCAAGGAAGAGCCTCGGGCTACTGGCAGCTGGGTCTTTCCTCTCCGGGCCCCGGACGGGGCTTGGGAACGTTCTGGAAGGAAGAAAGGTGTCCCTGGAGGAGTCGGGCTCCAGTTGAGGGTCCCGGTGCCCCAGGCCTTTAGGCTGCAGGGTTGTGTCCACAAGGCCCTTGTGAGGAAGCAGTGACTGGCAGGATAATCTTTAGTCAGCGCCTGCAGCCACAGCGGGAGGGGAGGGGAAAGGAAGCACCCGGGGTGGTGGGGGGTAGCGGGTGACAATCCTCTCAGTTAATCCTGGCTGCTACCCTCCGAGGGGGCACCTGTGTGACCCCCATGATACGGTGTCAGAGACAGAGGCTCCCAGGCCGGTCATCTCCTCACTCATTCATTCAATGAACGTTTGTTGAGAATCGCAAGTGCACGGAGGACACGGTGGGGAACAGCGGCCGCCTGGCCCTCAGGGCTCACGCCGCAGCGAGGTAAACCCACCGTCCCGACTCTGACGAAGGCGCTGTGTGACCACAGGTGCGCGGGAGGCCACGGGAGCCAGGAGGGGTCACCTCGCTGGGTCGCCCAAGACCTCCTAGGGAGATTGACGTCCAAACTGAGGCCCGAAAGCACAGGGGCAGTAGGACAGGTGGTTTACAGCGCAGGCAAAGGGCAGCCTGTGCCATAGCTGGGAGGTGGGAGGCCTGCGTTTGAAAACCTGCATAAACCTGGAGTGTCAGCGCCCGGGGTTCAAGGCTGGCTCTCCCGGGGTCTCGGGGAGGCATGCGGAGGGGCCTGGACATCATCCCAGGGGGTTTAGGCAGCAGGGTGACGTCCTCTGACTTGCTTTCTACAAAGACCCTCTGGGTGCTGTGTGGACAACAGACGGGAGGAGGGCAAGAGTGGGAAAGGGGGCTTGGTCGCCAGCAGGGGCATAACCGGGCAGAGCTGGGGGTGGGAGCAGCAGAGCAGCAGGCGCCGGGGAACAGCGGGGAAAGGGGACCAGCAGGGTGCGGGGTGCTGGCTGCCTGGCGTGAAGGTTGTTCTTCCCGGCCACATGCTGAATGGCAGGGGCCAGGGGGCCTGGGGATTTCTGGCCTGCAGCTGGAGAATAGGTTAAATATTTAGGTTTGGAACTCAGGGCTGGCAAGCAGAAGAGTGGACACTCCACAGATGGGAACAGTATGGGAGGGTGTGAAGAGGCTCTAGGGAAAAACCTGGATTGAGCAGAGAGGGGAGGAGGAGGAGATGGAGAAGGAGACGGAGAAGGCCCAGGTAAGAGGTCGGCCCCGTGGCCTCCTAGAAGGCAAGCAGGAGTGGTGAGGACGGCAGTGCAGTCCCCAGGGTGAGCAGCTAGCTGTCTTCTGGAAACGAAACAACTCTGTGGCCTGGGGCAAGTCGTGGCCTCTGGCTTGGAGCCTCTGGCCCTCATCTATAAGAGAATATTGTGAGTCAATGAGTAAGTACAGAAAAAGAGCTTAGACAAGTGCTTGCCCTGCCGCAAGCACTGTATAAATATTAGGGGAATGAAGCAAAGGTCCCTGTATGTTGGGGTCATGGAGGGGAGAGAAACAGTTGAGTTTGTTTGGGGGATTAAAAAGTCCTACCAGGAATTTTTCAAAAACCCTCCATAATTTGTTAAACTGCCTTTTGTTGGTTATTTTAATTTTTGAAGTTGAAATAAGATTTAAAAGAAAAAAAACAAACTGTCCCCCCAAACACACACACACACACACAGACCTATGAAGTATAATAAAATGAATTTTTGGAAGGAAAAAAAAAAGGGCAAGACCTGGTGTTAGGGTTCAGGAACCCTCAAAAGAAGCTGGGTGAAGGGGCCTGATCTCTGCAGCGAGGCCTGGCACCCACTCCAGGCCTGCCCAGGGTCCTGGCACGTTGCCAACCCTACCCCCACCTTGACCTTCTCCCTCTGTCCTCCCCTCTCCCCGCCCCAAAGAAAATCACCAGGGCCTGAACCTGGCCCCTCCACCCCAGCACTGTGGGCTCAGACCTAGAGGGAAGGGGTGGGGAGCACAGGCTGCCCCCAGCTCTCATCCGGTGCCCTCATCTGCGCCTCCGAGGAGCTAGGTTTGGGGCCCTCCTGCCACGGGGCGGGTTGCAGGGGAAGTGCCAGTCCAGGGACTGACCTTCCCCGCCTTTGAGGGTGAATCAGAACTGCCTGGAGGATTTGTTCGCCTGCAGACCGCAGGGCCCCACCCCCGGAGGTGCGGATTCAGCGGGCCAGGGGCGGGTCTCATCTAAGCTCTTTTCCTGACTGTTGACTCACTGTTGGGAGAAAAGCAGTGCCCACTGGGACACGGAGAGTGATCTGACCACCGGCAGAGAATGTATTGAGAAGCTCTCCCAACGGAGGGGGTCTGAAGAACAGACTTCAGCCCCCCCACCAGCATGGTGGGGTCTGAAGAGAGACTTCAGCCCACTCCTGGAAGGGGGACTTGAATTTATACAGAACTGTCCTAGGTGGGGGAATGATAGTTGGTGGGAGGGGGTTGAGGGTCCGAGTGAGGTGCAGGGGCCAATAGGAAGCCCTAGAGGTGAAAACTTTCCCTGATAGTGACTGGAGGACGGTGGGTTAGGGAGTTCCGGCTTCTTGGAGTGCTGCAGGAGCTGATGGTTCTTTGATATGTAGGGACTAAAGGGTTTCGTTATCTGCCTCTGATAGGCAGGTAGGGAGGGTCTCCGTTTCCCTTTACTCTGGTCTCTCTGTGGTTTCATTGTCTAGCCTTTGGGGAAGTGCCTGCCCTTAGACACGTAGGCTTATGGGGGGGGGGGGGTTAGCCTTTCCCCAGTGCACATCAGCTTGTTAATTATTGCATGCCTCTAACACTCACAATATCCCCTCACAGGTGAGGGGCGGGGCTCTGAGCCAGCGGCTGTGACTTGCCACGGGTCTCAGGGCCGTTTTGGGGAGACAGCCTGGTGTGGCCTGAAAAGGCGCGCTGCTAGCCAAGTCCAGGTGACCAGGGGGCCTCAGGTCCAGGACCACCCTTGGGAAACCACGGGGGGCGGGGCAGGAGGCTATCTCCCTTCCCACCACCCTTTTGGGATGGCTCCCCTGCCAAGCCCATCACCAGAGGACACTACCCGCCCAGAAGCGCAGTGCCCATCAGGGTGGGTTCCCAGCTCCTGCAGGGGACAGGTGCGCTTCTCCTCCCCAGCTCCCCGCTCTGGCCACTCACTGGAAGATTGGAGCAGCTGTGACCCAAAGACAGGTAAGGGCAGAGGTGCCCTCTGTGCAGGAGGAGGGTCACGCTGCCCTGGAGGACTATCAGACCACTGTGACACCCTGCCCTTAGGCTCCTCTGCTCTCCAGCCTCACCCACCTCACACAGACCCTCCCCTCCCCCTTGAAACACGTGCCTCACTGAGTCTCTGTCACTTGGACTTCTTTGTTGGAAGTTTTCTCTCTCTCTCCCCCGCCCCCCCCCTCCTCCCCACCAGAACACGCCCTCTGCTCTCTTCTTTCCTGCCTGTACTCACTTCCCAGTGCCCCATCCAGTCCCATGGTTTTCAATGCCAGCTGCTTACCAAAGACTCCCAAACTGGTATTCCAGGCTTAGGCTCCCTGCCTGAATGCCCACTGCATTTCCAACTTAACAGGAACTGGAATCGCTAACAGGCATCTCAAACCATGGCCTGTACAAAAATCTTGTCTGATCTCACTGACAAATTCATAGAACCAAAAACTAGAATACAGGTTACCAGGCACCAGGGTGAGGGTAGGGAATGGGGAGTTAATTCTTAATTGGTACAGAGTTTGTTTTGGGGTGATGGGAAAATTTGAGATTGTAATTAACACCACTAAATTATATATCCAAATGTGGTTAAAAGGGGAAATTTTAGGTGGTATATATGTTGCTAAAAGAATATTATTTTAAAAAGCCAACCATAGGGGAACAGATGTGGCTCAAGTACGTGGGCACCTGCCTACCACATGGGAAGTCCTGGGTTGGGTTCCCAGTGCCTCTTAAAGAAGACAAGCAAGACAGTGAGCTGACGTGAAGGACTGGTATAGCAAGCTGATGCAACAAGATGACACGATGAGGAGACACAACAAGGAAATACAATGAGATACACAACAAGCAGGGATGGATGTGACTCAAGAGATTAGGTCCCTCCTTCCCACATGGGAGGTCTCAGGTTCAGGTCCTGGTGCCTCCTAAAAAGACAAGCAGACACAGGGAGCACACAACAAACAGACAGAGCACAGATAGCAAATGCAAACAAAGAGGAGGGGGAAGAAATAAATAAATAAAATCTTAAAAATAAATAAATAAATAAAAATTTAAAAATAAATACCCAATCATAGGACTGTACAACACCGTGAGCCCTAATGTAAACTATGGACTATGGCTAATGGTACAATATAATATTCTCTCATCAATTGTAACAAAAGTAACACAGAAATGCAAAATGGTTAAGAATGGGGCAAGTATATGGGAACTCTATTTTCTGCATGATCTTTTTGTAAACTTACATCTTCTCCAATAAAATACAACCAACCAACAAAAATGGGGCCGGTCCAGAATAAACCCCTCGATTTCACCTTCCACCAACATGCTCTTCCTTACCCCAGAATGCTACGTTGTCCTTTCAGTTGCTCAGACCAAAACCCTTGGGGTCACACTGATATCTCACAGCCCACGACGTATTGGCTCTGTCTTCACAGCACCCACAGATTTGCTAGCCATGGCCATTGCCACCTCCTGGGGCCAATCATCATCATCTCTTACTGGGAAGGTGCAGCACCTCTGAGGAAGTCTCTTCCTTCCACTGATGGCATGTCATAGAGAATCAAAAGCCAGCCCTGGAGAAGGGTGGGAAGATGGCAAACTAGAAAAACACAGGACTCTCTTCTCTCCCAGAAAAGTAGCTAGAAGACAGGCAGAAATAGCCTGGAAAAAGATCTAGGGTTTAGGACGCCAGGTGAAGGATGGACACTGCCCAGAAGAGAGAGGGACAAAGGAGGGGAACTGCAATGGCAAAACTGTGAGTTGAAACCAGGGACTGCTACTGCCAGCACCCTCTCCCACACTAAAGACACTTTAGAATTGTCAGGCTTCTGAGTTGGCTACAGACAAAGGAGGCTCCAGGGATGCACCACCCCAGGAAAGGGGAGAGAGAGACAGACAACCTAAGGATGACTCAGCTTTTGACCCACAAATTTGGCCTGCAGTGTTGCCCAAGCTCTTCCCTGCTGGGTGGGGTTGCACCATTGTTTGCTTTGGGAACCAGCAGGGGGCTAAAGATATGTGATCCTCCTAATCGCCCTCTCTACTACCTGGGACTGATTTTGAGGACACAGACCTGAGTGGAAATATTTTCTACCGGGGAATAGGGAGGGGGCTGCCAGAGAAAGCTGGAGAACTGTCACTGAGAAAGTTTGAATTACAAGGCTCTTAGCCTCCAGGCAGGAAGCTCTATCACAGTAATCCCTTCTGTTTTGCAACAAACACACTCCAACCAGGCATTGAACTGAGAAGGCTGCCAAAGAGCGCCATCCGCTGGCAGACCAAGGAAGTGCATATGAGAAAATTAAAAGTAAGTGAGAGAGGCTTTTCCCAATCTTTATAGCCTCCCTCCCCAAGGTCCTAGGAATAGGGTCTGCAACCCATTACTGGGTCCAGAGCCCAGTTTTGAGCAACTAACAGAAAGAATCCTAACAATCCAGGTCGAACCAAGAATCAAAGAGCAGCAGTAACACACACCCTTCTGCCACTAAATCCGTAAACTACCGTCCTAATCAAATCCTTAGACATCAGCAAAAAATTACAAGCCATACTAAGAAAATGGAAGACATAGCCTAAGAAAAGTAATATATCAAAGCCCCAGAAGACACACAGGATTTGAGACAACTAATCAAGGAGATGCATACAAGTTTCCAAAATCAAATTAATGAGTTGAAAGACAATATGACTAAAGAGACAAATGACATCAAGAAGACATTGAGCAAGCACAAAGAAGAATTTGAAATCCTAAACAGAAAAGTACAGAGCTCATGGGAATGAAAGATACAATAGGTGAGATCAAAAACATTTTAGAGGCATATACAACAGCAGACTCAAAATGACAGAAGAAAGAATAAGTGATACAGAAGTCAGAACAGCTGAAATTGGAGAAAAGATGGAAAAAAATTGAGTAGGGGCTCAGAGAGTGGAATGACAACAATGAAATACAACAACATACATGTCATAGGCATTCCAGAAGAGAAGGGAAAAGGGGACAGAAAGAGTATTTAAGGAAATAATAGCTGAAAATTTCCCAACTCTCACAAAGAAGTGAACTTAAATGTCCAAGAAGTGCACTGTACCCCAAACAGAATAAACACAAATAGACCTACTCCAAAACACATAATACTCAGAAAGTCAAATATCAAAGATTAAGAGAAAATTCTGAGAGCAGCGAGGGAGGAGCAGTAAGAATTAGTATGGATTTCTCATCAGAAACCATGGAGGCAAGAAGACAGAGGTATGATACAATTAGGATATTGAAAGAGAAAAACTGCCCGCCAAGAATTCTTTAGCCAGTAAAACTGTCCTGCAAATATGAAGTTGAGTATAAAATATTCACAAGCAAACAGAAACTAAGAGAGTTCATAAAAAAGAAACCACCTTTGCAGGAAATATTAAAGGAAGCCTTAGAACCTGAAAGAAAAAGACAGGAGAGAGAAGCTTAGAGGAGAGTATAGAAGAAAGAATAGCAGAAAGGATAACCAAACTTAACAAATTAATCACATTTAAAGAGATTGAATCCATCTTCAAAATCTCCCAACAAAGAAAAGTCCAGGACTATGTGGTTTCACAGGAGAATTTCCCCCAAGCATTTCAAAAAGAATCAACACCAATGCTGTTTAACTCTTCCGAAAAATTGAAGAGGAGGGAAAATTACCCGACAAATTTTCCAAGCCAACATCACCGTAATACCAAAGCCAGATAAAGACACTAAAAGAAAAGAAAATCATCTCTAATAAACATAAATGCAAAAATTCTCAACAAAATACTTTTATATCCAATCCAAAGCATATCAAAAGACTTATACATCATGACCAAGTGGGATTTATTTTTGCTATGCAAGGTTGGTTCAACATAAGAAAATCAATCACTGTAATACACCACTGTAGCAGTTTGATATTATTGATGAATTCCAAAAAGAAATACTGGTTTATGTTTATAAACTAATCTTTTCCTCTGGGCATATTAGATTATATTGATTAAGTAATCAAGTAAACCTCTTGTGCCAGTAGGGCATTGAGTCCCCACCCCTTAGTGAGTGGGTACTCATAGATAAAAGACATAGCAAAGAACAGAGTTGGGGGCTTTTAATGTTGGAGGTTTGATGTTGAAGTTTGATGCTGAAGCTGGAGTCCCAGGGAGAGAGACAGAACCATTCGCCTGATAATCTACAGCTGAACTTGTGGAGAGAGGCAAAGCCTAGAGAGCCTCATAGTTTACACCTGACCTTGTGGAGAAAACAGAGAAGTTGAACCCAGAAGAACCCAGGAAGCCTGACCCCTCGCAGACGTTGGCAGCCATCTTGCTCCAAAACATGAAAATAGACTTTGGTGAGGGAAGTAACTTATGCTTTATGGCCTGGTAACTGTAAGCTCCTACCCCAAATAAATACCCTTTATAAAAACCAACCAATCTCTGGTATTTTGCATCAGCACCCCTTTGACTGACAAATACAACCACATTAACAATTTGAAGGGAAGAAAACACGTGATCATCTCAATCAACGCAGAAACAGCATTTGACAAAATCCAGCATCCTTTCTTGATAAAAAACACTTCAAAATATAGGAATAGAAGGAAAATTCCTCAATATGATAAAGGCACATATGAAAAACCCACAGCCAACATTGTGCTCAATGGGGAAAGGTTGGATGCTTTCCCTCTAAGACTGGAAACAATCACTGGGCCCTTCATCTCCTGCTCCCTCGACTCTGAGACCAGGCATCCAACATCAGGCACCCTCCATTGGATCACAAACACAAACACGGATTCTCTCCACCGGGTGCCAAGGCTGGTGCTGGCACTGACCAGGGATGCAAAAGTAGGGGAGGTCACCTGAATACAAGAGTCATCATCCTAGCACAGCCCAAGGCCCTGGGCCACTGAACCTGGGTTGGAGGGGATGGGGAGCGGAGGATCAAACACAGCCAGCTGAAGTCCAGCTCTGCATCCTGTAGGCTGAACCCCTCTGAGTCCCAAATCACCCAGTTCCATGAGCAGCAGAGCCTGGGCTTAGCTGGTCAGACTTGCAAGCCCAGGCTTTACACCTGCTATGCTGAGAAGAGATGCAGAATTGCCCCCACTTCCCTTTGGGGCAGAAGCCACTGGTTCCTAACTTCCAACAAGATCCCAATGTCCAAAAGCAGCTGCAACGAAGTGGTCACACTCTAGAATCACCAGGGCAAGCACTGGGCATGGCACTTACATCTGCATGGTACAGCCTATGCCTCCTGAAGCCAGTGAACCACACAGGCTGTGCCCATTGTCTCCGGTCAGGGTCCGTCCAGTCACCTCTACCTGGAACCCCTCCTGGGGTCTGGAGTGACTGTCTACCTGGGTAGGTACTAGTCTGAGGTGCTGCATCTGCTTCGTCAATATGTACTACAGGATCATTAGAGGAAAATACAGACAGAAAAACAATGGGAAAAAACAACAAAAACCCTGCTCTTCCTCCCACCACCCAGACAACTGTTTTCATTTCTCTATGTACAACACCTTCCATCTTTACCCATATGTACATATGTTTTATATCATGGTAACCACAGCATACATATAATTTGATGTTCTTCTCTTTCCATTTACCATTATTCTGTCCACGGTTTTCCATGTGGCTCCATGATCTTCTTATTTAGGATGTATGAATGATTAGCATTCCATTGTATAGCAAGCTCATAGTTTATCTAATCACTCCCCTTCTGCCCAACATTTGGACTACTTCCAGCTCCAGCTCTTACAGGGCATGGGAGGTTGAGTCCTGATTTCAAAGATTTCTAAACGAATGGAATGGTTCAGCCTTTCAACCAACAGTTCTGGCAGGACACAGAGAACACAAGTCCCCTCCCTTCCACATGGCAGAGGGTCACAGAGCCCGCAGTCCTCTGACCTGCTGCACCCAGTCACCCTCCCCAGATGCGCTCTCTGGCTGGACCCCACCCGCCGTTCCCCATTTACTGCCAAGTCAAAGCAGAAACTACGCGGCAGGGACTCGACCACGAGCACCTCAAAAGCAAGGGTCGTGCCTACTTTTCTTTTTAAAAAGAGGCCAGATAGAACATATTTCAGGCTCTACTCATCATATGGTCTCTCTCACAGCTATTCAAGTCGGGCACAAGAGCAGCCCGAGACAATACGTAAACAAACGGGCGTGGCTGTGTGCCAATAAAACATTATGCAGGCTGGTGACTTGAATTTCAGAGAATTTTCTTGTATCATGAAATAGTGTTCTTTTGGTATTTTTCAACAATTGAAAGATGAAAAAAAATTCTTAGCATGTAGTCTGTACAAACACAGACAGCACGGCAGATTTGGCACCGGGGTCTTCGTCTGCAAACCCCTGGACTTAAGTACCCCTGAGCACACACGCAGAGGGAGGGCTCGTTCGTGTGTGTTTTAAAGCAGTTTTAGTGCCACGCTGTACAATCTCAGTTAATGCAGTGCAGGAATGAAGGCAAGGGGTGGAGGGGGGAGTGGGGAAAGCAATCAAGGCGGGAGGCTGCCCGGAAGAACACCATAGGGTCTGGTCAGCTCTGGTCCTGCTTCCAATTCCCCAGAGGCAGTTCAGCTCTGGCAACTCCTCGGAGCAGAGAAAACAGGATCCTGGACTGTCAGAGCTGGAAAGGAACTTAGAGATGGTTCTTTGCCTCATTTTCCTGAGAGGGGAAGGATCACCGAGGAAGATGGGGAAAGCACAGACTCCCAGGTACCCCCAATGTCTTCTCCCACCAAGTGGTACCTTGCGCCTTTGCAGCCCCACACTTTCCATCAGCTCCTCACCAGCTCACCGGCCCGCGGATTCAGGCAGCAAAGTCTCCTTCTGGGCAAGGTCACGCGAATCTTTGAACACAAAATGGTTTTCTCATGTGCCAAGGAAAAGAGAGCTTTCTGAAATGTGTATCATATTTCTCTCTGTGAGGCAGGCCCATCACCTCTTTGCTGCCTCTGACATGCTGAATCATCTCTTAGAAATAAAATCCAGGGCCTTTTGCAATAATTTCTACTTTTGGAGCATCACAAAAATGTGCCAGGTGCAGTCTCCGGGGACAGAAAGTAATGAGCGGTTGCCTCGGGGTGGGGCACAGGGACTCTTCTGCAGGTAACGGAAATGTTCTAAGCTTGGTGCTGAGGGCTGTACAACTCTGAGGATACGAAAAACCTTTGAACTGTGCACTTTCAATGGGTGAACTGAAAGTCACAGCTCAACAAGGCTGTTTTTAAAAAACAAGCCAAGAGCTTTACACATCGAATTCTCACAACAAGCCTGGGAGGGCTGGCTTTTTCGTCCAAGCTCACACAGGTGAAACTGAGGCAGGGAGAGGGGATGGAACTACCCCCAAGATCACCCACCCCCTAAGGGGTGAAGCTTGGCTCCAAAAGCACTTATTTCTTAAAAGGAAGATGAACATTTCCAAGACCAGCCTTTGCTGTTTCTGCACTGACAGAAGCAAATGGCAGCTCGGGTTGACTTCCAAGCTTGGCAGCTGAAAGGGGAAATCCTGAGTGATCCTGGGTGAAGCCAGCCCAGCCCAGGCACCCTGCTCCCACACCCTCCAAAGCAAATCCTCTCTCAGCGCGGGAGGAGAAGCTGCACCCGCCCTGAAATGGAGTGGTGGAAAGGCGCGAGCCACTCGCAGAGGCAGCCGTGCTCCAGGGGCTGCAGGAAACACCCGGAGCGTCGGGGCTTCCCACTCCCAAGGCCAGTTTGGTTTGGGGGTTTATGGTATATGCCAGGCACCGTAAATAGCACTTTACACGTATTTCCGCCAATCCTCCTAAAAGCTGTTAGTAGTGTCATCTCCACCCTGACACTCCAAGCAGTTAACAAGGGCACATTCCTAGAATGGCTGGTGGTGGGTGGAAGTTCAAACTGAGGCCTCCCGCAGCCTGCCCAGCGCCCTGACCCTGGGACTGCACTGCTTCCCGCAGGTGGCATCACTAAGCCTCAGGTGCCATTTCACCATGTGAGTATCTGTTTGTCTCCTCAACTTTCCAAGTCGTGGGAAGTGGATTTGGCTCAACTGATAGAGCATCTGCCTACCATATGGGAGGTCCAGGGTTCAAACCCAGCGTCTCCTGACCCATGTGATGAGCTGGCCCATGTGCAGTGCTGATGCACACAAGGAATGCCATGCCACACAGGGGTGTCCCCTGCGTAGGGGAGCCCCACGCACAAGGAGTATACCCCACAAAGAGAGCTGCCCTGAGCGAAAAAAGCACAGCCTGCACAGGTGTGGTGCCACACACATGGAGAACTGACGCAGCAAGGTGATGCAACAAAAAGAGACACAGATTCCTGGTGCCGCTGACAAGAATGCAAACAGACACAGAAGAACACAGAGTGAACGGACACAGAGAGCATTCAACAGTGGGGAGGGAGGGAAAAAAAACAACTTTCCAAGTCAGCTGTCGCCGCCTTCCTAGCACGGTGCCTGGCATGTCACAAGCCTGTGATTCTTATTTGAGGAGGATCCTCGGCAGAAGCACAGCGGTGTGCCCCCAAAGCTGGTGCTGATATTGCCTGAGGTGCTTCCTATTGGAGCCCCTGGCCAGGCCTGGGCAGTATCCGCATGGCCATGGCGACAGGGGCAAAGAGAGCTTGACTCTCCACCTGCCCCAGGAAGGGGCCACGCTCACAAGGGAAGGCAGGACCCAGGAGCGACAATGCCAAACCGCTGGCGAGGCCCCCTCGCTGGCTGAAGCGGAGTTGCAGAAGCCAGAGTTCCTAGACCTAGCATGAGCAAGGCCTGAAGTGCCAGTCTGCTGCTAAAGGAGTTCGTGGGTCCTAAAGGAAAAAGAGCTTGACCCCGGGGATCAGGACCCTCAGGCTCTTGGGTCTCTGCCACTTAGGCTCCCTGAGCCTCTTCCGCTACGTCTGCGAAATGGTGGACATAACCTCTGCTTGCGTTGTTGAAAAGTCTGTGAACGTGCCTGGTCGCCTGAAAGTTCTAGACTAGGGTGAAGCCAGCCCTCACCTCTGCGGCTTGTGCTGTTTTCATGCGGCAGTCAAGTCAACCTTCATCCATTAGGGATTTACTGGCTTCCAGAATGAGGACTCCAGGGGGTGGACCTCAGCCGTGCTGGACTGATTCTCCTTGGCTCGCGTGCGGACTTCACTCGGAGAGGCCTGTCCCTCGTGTTGGAGGAGGCCTCCAAGGCCGGGGGCAAACGCTCATCCTCTAAGCCTGGGTCTGGCTGCCGGGTCCCGAGTCCTGGCCGCACGGAGCCCCAGCGGGTGGGAGTTTTTGATAGAGGGCAGCAGGAATCAAAAGAGGACTTTTCAAGGCCATATCCATCCCTGAAGCAGATACAATTCTGCCACAGCCAGAGATAACAGTCTTCTTCCCACCATCTCCCCGTAATTCAGAGGGATGCAGGGCGAGCGCTGCCTTTTCCGGGCCCCAGGCAGCCTCAGCATACACCCCTAAGCCTTGTTCCTTTAAGCCGGTTTGTCTGTCTATACTCAGACAGGCTCAGCCAGCCCCAAACTGGAGCGACACTTGAGTATATATCAAGAAACAAGTCTACCTTGTTTCACTCTTCACCTCTACTCCTGGCTCCTGGTTTGACTCTGGGCTGCCGTAGGGCCAGTGGCACAGCTCGCAGGGTTCACTCTGTGAGGTTTGGGTGCTGCCCCGAGTGCCAGCAGAGCAGGGCCCCACCTTCCTGGGCTTGCTGCAGGCTTAGTGCTGTCCTTGGCCCTGCCCAGTCACTAGGCCACACCCACCCACCTCTGTTCCTGCCCACACCTGCAGAGCAGGACAAAACACACTGGAGGTTGGGGCATCACCCAACAGCCAGACAGGTGGTGAAGACAATTCCATGTGAGCTTTCAAGCCATGTGTAGACAGGCTTCTCCCCAACTGGCATAAAAGTTAACCCAAGAACTAAAAAAAAAGTTAACCCAGAAACTATGCAAAGGACCAGGGGAGGACATTTAAAAAAAAAAGGGTGACTAGAGGATATGGCGAACACAACATGTCATCCACCTCGGTCACTCTGTGCTGAAGATTTCATCAACTCCCCAGAGATGTCAGATTATGAGGCAACACCCAGCCATACTGCAGAGAGGCCATATTGTCAGGAGCAGTGATCGTGATGCCTTTCCAGAGAACTGGTGTCCATTTAGGTCATGACTTTTCATTTCTAACAAACGTTTTTGCCTTGCCTCTTTTTTTTTTTTTTGGACATGTGTTTTTTCCCATCCCTTTACTTTTTTCATGTATGTCTTGGAAACAGCTCATAGCTGGAAATTTTTGGTCACATTATAAATGCATACCTTTTTTTTTTGTAGAGGATTGACCTGGGACCTCGTACATGTGAGTAAGGCACTCAACCACTGAGCTATACCCACTCACCCACTCCATAATACAGAACTTTCCAGTCTCAAGTTAGTTTTCCTAATACCTTAGTTGTTTTTTTTTTTATATAGGGGTATTAAGATTTCCCCTTTTTTTAATTAAAAAAATTTTTTTTAAGATTTTTTATTTCTCTTCCCACCCCCAGTTGTCTGCTCTCTGTGTCCATTCGCTGTGTGTTCTTCTGTGACTGCTTCTGTCCTTATCAGCGGCACCGGGAATCTGTTTTATTGTTGCGTCATCTTGTTGTGTCAGCTCTCCGGGTGTGCGGTGCCATTCTTGGGCAGGCTGCACTTTCTTTCGCACTGGGAAGCTCTCCTTATGGGGCGCACTTCTCGCACATGGGGCTCCCCTACGCAGGGAACACCCTGCGTGGCGCGGCACTCCTTGCGCGCATCAGCACTGTGCATGGGCCAGCTCCACTCGGGTCAAGGGGTTTGGACCTCGCGTGTGGTAGGCAGATGCCCTATCCATTGGGCCAAGTTCACTTCCCTACCTTAGTGTATTTTAATTCCGTTCTCCCAAGTATGTTACTGCTACCCAGCATATTAGTTCATTTTGTGGACATTCCCAAACCCTGGCCACCACCAGTGAAGAAGCAACTTCATCTTCTCCAGTCCTCTTCCCCAACTAGTGTTTTATATCCTACTTCCACCTCCACCTGAGAATTCCCTCTTGCTCCTTCCATATATTTTCTCCATAACTACATCTCCCATCAAACACTTCAGATTTTATATCGGTTATTAGGAGCTCCACAGGAAGGGACATCCTTTTGTTTGCCTGTATGCCCAATAGGCGCCTGGTGAGGTAGATGGATAACTATTCCAAAGAATATCAAAGTGATGCCACACAAGGAATAATTTGCTCACCTGGGTATGGACCGTGTGAGCATTTTAAAAGGTTTTATGGTGAGTGGCTTTGAGTCAGGAAAGGGCATTTACAACTTATTTGCAAAAGGCTGCACAGGTCAGTTTGAACAAAGCAAAAGCCTAGTTGGGAAGACCTCCACCTACCATGTGCTCCCACTTTTACAGATGGGAGAAGGGAGGCCCCCACGTGCTTCCTCCAGGGTCCGGGACAGGCTGCCGTTGAGGCTTTGGGGCCTCACCTTTCAAGTGCTCCTAGGTCTTCTGTGCTGGAATAAAAACCCTTCCCCATAAGCAAATGAACTTTGCTTTAGATATTATGAAAAAAATCCCTCCTGGTTTTTCCTTCCTGAATTGTAATGCAAATTTTACCATACCCAAGGAACTGACAGAACACTTTTATTTTAATCATTTAACACTTGCGCGGCATATTCAACTCTGTAACGTTTTACACTGCAAACTGTTTTCAACAGATTAGGACTTGAATCTGAGTTGACAGAAATCACAAATTACACAGCTCATGAGTAGAATCCTAAAATCTGATTCCAGATTCCCCCTCATACCTGACAATGCAAGGAGAAGTGTTTATTCATTTTAATGTTGCCCAAGCATGAGGACCATAATTTTTATTAACTTTAGGTAACAATAAGATAGAAAAGTCCCATATTACAGGAATAAAAAGATTGACTATACAATAAATGCTAACGAAAACGGACAATGAAACAGTGGTCAAACAGCCAATGTGATCAGTTGACAAGTGCTGCCAAAGGGCCCATGTATATCAGGCACCATTTTCCATGTAACATCTTGGCCTTTTTGTTTAGAACATAAAAGGCAGATTGACAACCTAAGTCCTATTAAATACATCTATGCTTATAGTTCCTTATTAAAAATTTGAATAATATATATTAGTTTATGCAACATTAGTTTTCTGTTGAAGTTTAAGAAATCAGGTTGGCATCAGACTTATGGAAAATGTTAGAAGTGATTGCACAATCAATAAATCAGAACTGTAAGACAATTCTGACTATTTTCAAGTGTGAACTATAGGTATAATCTAAAAGTTCACATGTAGTTTCCCAGTTGATCCTTTCATACCATCTAGGAGGGGGAAATAAAATTTGAGAAATTAAATGTTACCTTGCCTCACAGGTGTTAAGACTGAGCTCACCAGCAGCCAGTCAAGACAATACCTCGATTCCTAGTACCTTAAAAAGTTATTAAAGTTTTTACCTGAAAGATTACCCTTTAAAAAACTAACACCCTTTCTCTTATCCCAGGATACCATTGTGTTACAGGATAAAACACATAACTTGTCTTCTATGTGGCCTTGACTAGACATAACAGCTAGGTATGCACAGGATGGACTCTAAAATAGATTTTAAAAATACTTCATTAAAGAAAATAAAGCTTAGAAATAACATGCTTCATCTACATAGATTTAACTTTAGTCACCTAGTACATTTTGAATTGGCTCCCATTAAGTGGTAGATTCAATACTTTGTATTTGGTATAGAAACCAACAAAGTTCAGCTATATTAGGCTTTTAGCTTGACAGTACAATGTTTATTTGTATGTAAAGTGCCACTTTTATTTACAAACTAGTAAACTTTAAAATCTGCTTTGAAGCAGGAGGATGACATCTTCCAACTGCCTTGTGGTAGTAACTGAATGTTTAATCCTGCCGGATCCAACTAGCTTGAGGTTCTCCCCACTCGAAAGCAGAGACTGCTCCTGGGACAGCTGTAGGAGAGTCATCTACAGCCAACCTGCTGGCAAAAACCAAACACTAACAAGACCTTTCATAAAATCCTACTAGCCTTTTGTCTTAGATGTCCTCTTTCTAGGCGACTCCACTAGTATTTTTAACAGGACTAGCTGAGGTAGCTACACAGTTTTAAAGATGCCATCAAAGAATATTACTATTAGGGTCAATTCGTGGTGTAGCTGGTTGATACGTTTCAAGTAGCTGATTTTTTTATGAGGGAAAAAAACCAGCAAAGTAAGAATACATCTTCAGTTCATTTAGAAGTCAGCATCCAAGGTAAAGGAATTCTCGGTTGAACTTGACATCACTCCCATCCTCTGATACTCGCCCACTCTCTTCTCAAAGAAGTTGGTCTTCCCTTCCAGTGAGATATTCTCCATGAAGTCAAATGGATTCTCTACTCTGAAAACCTGCGAAGGTTCACACAGAAATATAAATACAGAGCCACCACAAACCTGAAAAGGTTCACAGGAAAATATAAATACAGAACCACCAGTTTCAAAAGAATAGGAAGGCTATGTATAGACAATACTTTACCTTGCCGAAACCCAGTTCCAGCATAAGTCTATCTGCCACGAATTCAATGTACTGCTTCATTAAAGTGCAATTCATTCCAATCAGCTGCACAGGCAGGGCCTCAGTTAGGAACTCCTACAGAGCAAAACATAGCTTCTGAATAAAAGTGATGCATAACGATGGTTAGGCCCTCTACCAAGTATGAGTGACCCTCACACCTCACCTGTTCTATCTTAACAGCGTTGATAATTATTTCTTTTACTCTCTGCTCCGAAGGTTTGTGAAGCAGGTGTTTGAACATTAGGCAGGCAAAGTCGCAGTGTAATCCCTGGAAGAAAAGGTTTGAGACTACTGTAAAGCCAAAGGACTGCTATCATGAACTTTGAATATGAAATTGCTTTTCCCTGTTCTACATTCCCCTTGCTTGGCCACACTAAAAGGACTTCAGCTGTCAAAGGGCCAGTGACTCCAGACAACCACTCTGCTTCCACAGGAGCAGGCTCAGCACCACCTGAGACTGCTGCCACCTGGTAGCAGGAGGCCAGGCCTGCTCTGCACTGCTCAGGTGGCAAAGGATGGAGCACAAAGTCTAATTCAGGAAATTAACTATACAATTTCAAGGCGAAACTAAGCCTGCAAATCCTAGTGCACGAAGCCCCAAGCAATCCTTATCTTCCTTTAAGGGAAAATCCAACCTGCCAAGTGGGTTCCAAGGTGGTGGGTTTTCACAGTCTCTGCCCTTCAAATAGGACTTCAGTTAGAAAATTGAGAGCACCTGCATCTACTTCCTCAGTTTAATCCAAATGCATTCAAAGACATAGAACAAAATGGAATTCTCATCTATTGGATGCTTATAAATTCTGGAATTTTATTGGCTATTTGAACTAGCTTTGAAATACAGTAGGATCGCATAGAATACCAGGCCATAATCAGTACTAGAAAACTGTAATAAAATGTCTCGAGAAATCTCATCAACTTAACAGTTTTGTGCAGTCAAATCTATAGGGCAGCATGTACATATAAATGTATTATACACTCAGGGAATACAAGTAAAACAATTTCAGTAAATTAAAGTATTTCATTCTTTACAGGGTATGTATATGGTTAAATTCACATGCTATTTGTGGACAGAACGGGTTCCCTTCAGTAAATTATTAGCCTGCTATTTCATTTACACTCACCTCATCTCTGCTAATAAGTTCATTGGAAAACGTGAGGCCAGGCATCAATCCTCGTTTCTTGAGCCAGAAAATCGATGCAAAAGAGCCAGAAAAGAAGATTCCTTCTACTGCTGCAAAGGCTACAACACGTTCTCCTGTCGAGGTAACGCAAAAACATCTCTAGTGAGAAATTTTACTGTACATTGATTGGAAAGGCAGACAAACCAGTCTGACAGTACTTAGAAAATGAAGTTCAGGTTACAGCAGGGCCAAAGGATCTTTACCATAGGTAGCTTCTTTGTCACCAATCCAACGCAAGGCCCAGTCTGCCTTCTTCTTTACGCAAGGCATCGTTTCGATTGCATTGAAGAGAAATTCCCTGGAAGATACATATAGCATCAGCAGTGATAGCAAAAACCTTCAATTATAAATGTCTAGATAAGAGGACTGGGACTGAGGTCAAAGTGAAATATTTGCCATTTTTTTCCACAAAAGGATGGATTCGAACAGGAATACATACACACAAATATATTCTACTGGTTTGCTTTGTCCTCCAGACTTATTTTTTAGATCTTAATATTTATGTTTACTAATAGAGGTGGTCTGTAATGCACACTTGAGCCCCCAGATCTACTAATGATAGTCCATTAATCTTGGTTATTGTTTATTGGCTTATTTTCAGTCCAGATCATGAAAGGGGTCCACTGACCCTTTCTGCTTTAAATTTGAAGAACCATAAAATCTTAACTGCTCATTATTTGGGCCCTAATTTCTATACCTAGCTAATAAAATTAGACCAATAAACTAGCTAAGGTTGCTTCCTATTACAATTCTATGTTACACTGTTTATGCTAAGTCAGAAATGCAAATTGATTGAGCCCTACGAGTTCATTTACTGAATCTTCCTTGTTACCCTCTTCCACCTCCCATTTATCCCAGTCCCATCTCAGGAACCAGTTCCTTCCCAGACCATCCTGTTTTCTGAACTCAGTCAGGGTCATCAGACTTTGGTTCCTAATTCTTGCCCCATTTCAAGGTCCTCCTCTACTTCAGAGATCTGCGTCTGCCTCTCCCTAGCTTTCCAAGCTTAACCACCAGTACTTCCTGATCTTACCCAAATCATATCCCCCCCACCCTCTTTTCCCATTTGTATACAAAAATGCTCAAGTCTTTTCCCCCCAGCTTCCTCATTCTTGCTGGCCTTTCAAGTAACCATTCACCTTTCCTCTTGGAGCCACAACTACTCCTCAGCTCCCCCAGCTTCACTTCTATTCTACACAAGGATCCTATTCTACAACACTCTAGACTGCTCAGCCCACTTCTGATTTCCCCTCCTCTCCAACCAACCTCCAAAATTTAAAACAGGCCCCAACCTACTTTTGCTTCTCCTCTAATATCCCCAAATACAAGCTAGCTTTTCAACTAAACTGCTCTACGCCTAAATGTTGTGTGTCACTGCTGCCTCTACATGCTTAGTAATTCCTCAGGCTTCGAGGTCTCTTTTTTGGTACATATTACAAGCCCCCTTAGAAGCAGGTTACATTCTTTTATCCTCTCCCTGTAGCCCTGCCCCCCTACCAACTTCATATTGCAGGTTCTCAACATATTTGCTGCATGAGTAAAAATCGTCAAGACCTAGGTTTTGGTTCATTATATACAACCTCTATGGTTATTTTTCTAAAGGCATTAGATAGGATGCTCAATAATATACTTTAAGCTCTAAAATGAGATTATCGAATGGCTTTCTTTATAAGTAATTGGCTAATAAACTAAATTAAGGCCACTTGCTCAGAGCAGACATGGCCATGGATGCTAGAAATCTGATTGCTCAGTGATCTTAGCTATTTCCCATTCTTATATGAACGTAAAAATTTGATATAAGGTCATCTTGGCATTCCAAACTAATACTCACCTTTCTTTGGAATCTTTAATGTAAGTGTCAATAAGGAGACTATACATTTCAGAATGTATATTTTCCATGGCAATCTGGAAGCCATAGAAACAGCGGGCTTCTGTAATCTGAACTTCTTGGCTAAATCGCTCCACCTAGTGGTTAAAAAAAAAAGTTACACTGGAGGAAAACTCACCCAGCCAAATGGATGGCTACTGGTCCTCTCAGTCTTGGTAACAAAGCCTGCCCTGGCATATGTTTAATACAGCTCGTCACTATACTGTATACTCAATTTACAGAGCAGGAAATAGATAACCTCTCTTTATGATTTTAGTGTACACTAATTATTGATTCATTCTCTCCTAATTCACTGCAAGATCAGTCACTTACAAAAAGACAGATTATAAGCCCAAGTTAAGACAGCAAAGCCACAAAACGAGTTGAAATCAAGGACTAAGCTCCTGACTGCCATTTAACATGGTCTTTGAGTTTCTCTGCTGTCAGGTAAAAAAATACTGTTAAGTAAGAAATAACTGCCAATTACACTGTAAAACAGGAAATACCACATAATACAAATACTAGTTAATATACATACACACATCCAGCACGGAAGAATGGAAAAGATGAGGGAAAAAAAATTAAAAAGTAGTTCTATCTTTATCTTCCAAGCAAATGAAAGCAGACTTTGGCTGCAAACTCACCAAGTTTTCATTTACTATGCCATCACTTGCTGCAAAGAAAGCCAGGACGTGCGATATAAAATACCTCTCCTCAGGCTTTAGGGCTTCCCAGTGCTGAATGTCCTTAGAAAGATCCACCTGAAGTTTAGAAGTTCACAATTTTAGCTAAAGGAAAGAGAGTCAAGCCGACAGGATAACACACAGGCATAGTTTAAAATTTTTCGTTCAAGTCTACTAGCACTGCTTGGTAAATATATTCTTCATAGTTTCTTGACCCTGTCCCCAAAAGGAACGTAAAGTGAATTTCAAAAAGTTAAAAGCGCTAGTGTAGGAATCTTCTAGATTTGGGGACAGTGCCGAATCTAGATTACCTCCTCAGCTGTCCAAAAGGAAGCCTCAGCTTTCTTATACATCTGCCAAATGTCATGGTATTCTATGGGAAAGATGACAAAGCGGCGGGGATTTTCTCTGAGGAGTGGTTCATCCTCCACGCTGGGGGCAGGTACTTTAGTTTTCTCCTGCAGAAAGAAAATGCAACCCAAATTTTGTAAAACAAAGTGAACCAAGTGAAATTGCCACTTTCATGGGTTAAATCTGTTCAAATATCGGCAATTTCGCATGGTTCGACCTAACAGAAAGCCAGAAAGACCGATTTGGGGCCTCTATAAAATCATCTCGGGAGCAGATGTTAACGGTACAAAGCATGTCACATGTAGCATATGCGTATGACACACAGAACTGGACTGTAGAAATGACAGGGCCAGGCGGGTACGTGGAATAGGAAATGCCCGGGAGGGGCCCTTTGGCGGGAACCGGCGGCCCGGGGCGAGCGGGAAGAGCTGCAGGGACAAAGCCGCTTTGGCGCCAAGACCCGCCCCAAGGCCGCCCCCTGCCGGGCTCCGGCCCCGCCACTCGCGGCCACTCACCGGCTCGGCGGGCTCCTGGAAGATCTTCCTGGCGGCCTTGCTGGCCAGGACACGGGTGCTGCTGAGGGTCGGGGGCTGCGGGAGAGAGGCGGGCAGGGCGGCGGGTGAGAGTGGGGTTGGGGTGCGGGTGGGGGGTCCCTGCCGCACGAGCCCGCGCCCCACCCGCGGCCCCCGTCCCGCGCGCTCACCGTATTCTCCTTGTCTGCCAGGCTGAGCCCCTGGAGCTGCTGCGGGTCGGTCAGGGGAGAGAGCGGGACGCGGACAGAGAGCATGGCAGCGGACGGCGCGGAGGCGAGCACAGGAGACACTGACGCGGCGTTAGCAGGTCTGGCGCCGCGACCCCCGCGCTCGCCTTTAAATGCCCACGGGGGTTGGCGCGCGCCAGCCAATCAGGAGCTGTCCCAGCGCCGCCCGCTCCCGGCCGGCCCGCGCCGCCTGCTCATTGGCTGCGCCCGCACCCTGCCCGCCCAGTTCCCGCTGCACGCGGGAGATTCAAGCGCCGCGCCGGGGTCTCGGCCGTCCGGACCCCGGATACCCGCAGGGCACCCCGGGACGCCGTCGGCAGCCTCGGGCGGAGTCGGGGGCGCCGCGGCACGGCCAGTGCGGGGCCTGCGGGAAGCACGGTTGCAGCTCCCGCGCGTCCGGGTGGTTGTGGCGCGCGCGGGCACACCGTGAGCCGTTTGGGATTGCGGGAGGCGCCGCGATTGGCGCCCTGGCCCGGGGAGTGGGAGGACTCCCTCCGAGCCCGCGCGACGGGTGGAGCCGGATGACCGTGCGCAGAGGTGGGTGCCGCCATGCGGAGCCGCGCGCCTGGGGTGGGGTGCCAGGCCGGAGACCCAAGATGGGGAGGCTGGCGTGGGAGACTCTGGCTGCTGATTCCGGGGCGCCAGGCTCTGTGTGGTTTGGACAAGTCACGCTCCTGAGGGATCCAGTGTCCTCCGTGGTGAAGTGGAACGTGGCACCGTCCCTAACCTCTGGGCCATTCGTGTAAAATGGCCAGGACTTGGTAAACCTTCACTCTAAATCAAATGATACTAGGGCCCTTGGTGCAGCCTTAGTGAGTTTTCACTTTATATTCTATGTGTATTTTTTCTGATTTACCAGAGACGTTTGGCCTGCCAGTGGCGAAATGCCAGAAATAAGTTTTGTGAAAGAAACATTAAGATATAGGAAAAGAAATGATTAACCTGGGAAAGCTCCAACATCTGCAAAGACTTAGGCCTGTCACTAAAAAAGACATTTGACACTTTATAAAGCCTTTTTTAGTTATAATACTTTAAAGAGGTTGGGGTAAGGAAATATCCGACGTAGGTCTATTTCTTCCATTTTTTAAAGTACTGCGTGCTTATGTTCCAAATATTCTCAGCTACCGAGAAGGATTACAGACAATTGCACCTCTGACATCAAACTACTAAAATTTCAGTTTAGTATCATTCATTTGAAAAACAACATGCAGACATAGTCAATTTCACCACTACATACTTCAGCATGTCTCCAAAAAGTTGACATTTTCATTGATCATTTATGGCTGATAAAGCCATCGCCACATCTAAGAACAATCTTAATATCCCTTGGTGTCATCTAATGCCCCAATTCACCTTCAAATTTCAGGTGATTTTGGTTACTACTTTTGGTTGCTCTGTTCCTTTGGCACCAGGCACTTAGCTTGTTTTCCTCACTAGAACTGTGTGAAGTGGCCAGAAGGTACGTCTCCCCCTCCCCCCCCCTCCCCAAAATAACACATATGCATTGTAAAACATTCGGAAAGACGAGGCAGGAAAAAAAGTCATCGTCCTCCCCTTCTTGGAACATTTTGGCTTGCTGCCACCCCCTCACCCCCACCCCCAAGGCGGGTTGCTATTGAGTCCACTTTCCAAGAAGGAAGCAAGCGCAGAGGGCTACGTGACCCTCGGGTTGGACACGCCGCTGACCCCTCCCGGCCACGGCTGGCCTCCGGCCCCCAGCGCTCCCTCTTTAGGGCCCAGAGATGCCCGGGCGGTCCAGTCCGGCTCAAGGCAAGCTCCACCCACGGAAAGCAGGACGCTGCTGCTCATCACCGGGATCGGCCGGGGCTCCTGGCCTCTTTACTTCCGCACGGGTTTTGACACCGACCTGGAGAGAAGGCTCTCCCGAAAGCCTCCACTTCACTCGGAGCATCCTCGCCGCTCCACGCCCCGCCCACCTCTAGCCCCGCCCCCGCGCTTGGGCCGCAGGAGTTTCCCTGCAGGGAGCTGCTGCGGGGCCTGCAGGTCCGGAGTCCCCAGAGCTGTACCCCCATCCCCTGTCCACGATTTACCAGGAAGGGAAGCTGAGGCCCGGGGGACTCACCAATTATCCACCAGCCATTCATATAAAACCCACCAGCAGGTATTTCCGCATCACTTTCTCTGTACTAGAACTGCTGGGGATTGTCCTCACCATGAGAATGCCCGCTTCTACTGAGCGTCGGGATCAGGTACTTTACACCTTTAATCCAGACGACAGCAGTGGGACGTCAGTATTTTTAGCCTGTTTTTGGCCAGAGTGCTAAAGAACAAGGAGACTGCTCAAGGCCACACAGCTAATCAACTAGTTCAACTCCACAGCTAGGTGTTTTTTTCCAGCAACTTTTTAGAATGAAAGTTTTCAACATTCAGAAAAATCTAAGGAATTCTACAATCATCCCCCACAACATAGGATTCAACAATTGTTTTCCACTTTGCCATATTTGCTTTAGCCCCTCTACGGGTATGAGGTGGTTTTGTTTTATTTCCTTGGACCATTCGAAAAGTGAGTTACAGATAGTGATGTGGTCTGTGTGTATTCAAGTTTACCTAGTTTCCGGAAAGCCCCCAAGCCTGGAGAAACCAAAACTTAAAACCTTTCACGCCAAATGCTTCTTAACCCCACCCCTGGCATACTCTCTGTATAATGAACCTAAAAGACTGGCTCAGGACTGGGCTTTTGGACTCAAGTCCACTGGCCCGGCCGGCTTTAATAAACTTCCCGTGAAGGTCTCCAGTCCTGGCTTTCAATATCGCGATCATAGAATTCTCCTCAATGCCCCAAAATATGACAGTTCACCCATAAATATTCCAGCATGTATCTCCTAAAAATAAGAGCATTCTCTAACGTAAACCACAGTGCAATATTTCTACCTAAGGAAATTAACAATAACAATCTATCACATAATTTCCAGTCTTGGGAAGCGTACTTGGCCCAGTGGTTAGGGCATCTGTCTACCACATGGGAGGTCTGCGGTTCAAACCCCGGGCCTCCTTGACCCATGTGGAGCTGGCCCACACGCAGTGCTGATGTGCGCAAGGAGTGCCCTGCCACGCAGGGGTGTCCCCTGCATAGGGGAGCCTCACATGCAAGGAGTGCGCCCCATAAGGAGAACCGCCCAATGCGAAAGAAAGTGCAGCCTGGCCAAGAATGGCACAGCACACACGGAGAGCTGATACACAAGATGGCTTGCAACAAAAAAAAGAAACACAGTCCCGTGCAGCTGACAACAACAGAAGCAAAGATGACGACACAGCAAATAGACACAGAGAACAGACAACCAGGGCAGGGGGTGGGGATGGGGGTAGGTGGGAAGGGGGATAAATAAATAAATAAATAAATAAATCTTTAAAAAAAAATTTCCAGTCTATATTCAGATTTTCCCAACTGTTCCACAAATATCTTTTGAAATTTTATTATTATTTTTGAAGCAGAATCCAATTAGGTGCATGCATTACTTTTGGTTATTAGGATTTTTTGGTTTCTTTTTGTTAGAAAAGCTCCTCCACTTTTTATTCCCCATGATACTGACTTTTTGAAGCATCTAGACCAGTTTTCTCATAACATTCTACATTTGTATGGTAATTTCTTTATAGGCGCACTTAATTTGTTTTCCTAACTCCTATATTTACCAGAAACTAGATGCTAGGTCCAAAAGCTTTATTAGGTTTAGGTTAAAAGTTTTTGGCAGGAATAATTCCTATTGATGTCCTACCAAGGATTTGAATCCAGGTCTGACAAATCCTATTTTCAAACTTGCAACTCTATAGCATGATGGAGATAATGTTTTGCCAATTCATACATTCTTCTCTTGCACTCTTTTTTTTTAAGATTTATTTTTTATTTATTTCTCTCCCCTTCCCTGCCCTCCCCCTCAGTTGTCTGCTCTCTGTGTCCATTTGCTGTGTGCTCTTCTGTGTCCATTTATAATCTTGTCAGCAGCACCGGGAATCTGTGTCTCTTTCTGTTGCATCATCTTGCTGTGTCAGCTCTTCGTGTTTGCGGTGCCACTCCTGGGCAGGCTGCTCTTTTTTTGCACTGGGAGGCTCTCCTTATGGGGTGTACTCCTTGCGCATGGGTGGTGGACACCCCTGCATGGCATGGCATTCCTTTTGCGCATCAGCACTGTGCATGGGCCAGCTTCACCACATGGGTCGGGAAGCCCTGGGTTTGAACCCTGGACCTCCCAAGTAGTAGGCGGATGCTCTATCTGTTGAGCCAAATCCGTGTCCCTCTTGCACTCTTTTAAGCCATTTGGTTCCTGTGGTAGGCAGCCTCCAAAAGAGCCCCAGTGACAATGACGGCCTCCTAGGTGACACAGCTTTGTGTAGTCTCCCCACGTTTAAGTCAGGGCTGGTCTGTGGGAACTAATAGAATATTGTGGAAGTGATAGTATATGAGGCAGGTAACTTCCAAGCCTAGAACATAAAAGATATGGCATAGGGAAGCAGATATGGCTCAAGCAGTTGGGTGCTCACCTACCACATGGAAGGTTTCAGGTTCTGTTCCTGGTGCCTCCTAAAAAGAAGATGAACACACAACTAGCGAGTGCAAACAACAAGGGGGGGGGGAGAAATAGATGAAATAAATCTTAAAATATATATATGTGTGTGTGTGTGTATATATATATATATATATATGCCAGCTTCCATTTGCTTCCTTTTTGAGCTCTTATATTACTTGCTCTAGGGGAAGCCAGCTGCCATGTCATGAGGGTGCACAAGCAGCTTTGTGGGGAGGCCCACATGGAGAACTGAGGCCTCCAGCTAACGGTTAGCCTCAGTGTTAGAGCCCATGAACGAGTCACTGGGGAGCAGATTGCCCAGCCCCAGACAAACCCTGAGGTGACAGCAGCCCTGGACTCCTATGAAAGCCTGAGCCAGAAGTACCCAACTGTATTAGTCAGCCAAAGGGGTACTGATGCAAAAATACCAGAAATTGGTTGGTTTTTATAAAGGGTATTTATTTAGGGTAGGAGCTTACAGATACCAGACCGAAAAGCATAAGTTACTTCCCTCACCAAAGTCTATTTTCATGTGTTGGAGCAAGATGGCGGCTGACATCTGTGAGGGTTCAGGCTTCCTGGGTTACTCTCTTCCAGGGTCTTGCTTCTCTTTCCTGTGAGCTTACTTCCTGGGACTCCAGCCTAAGGCTTCAGCATCAAACTCCAACATCAAAAACCCTCTACTCTGTCCTTTGCCTTGTCTTTTATCTGTGAGTCCTCACCCTTTGGGGGGGATTCACAGTAGGACTCAATGCCCTACTGGCATAAAGAGGTTTACTTGATTAAATAATCAAGTAAACTGAATCTGAATCCCATATAATCTAATATGCCCAGAGGAAAAGACCAGTTTACAAACATAATCCAATATTTCTTTTTGGAATTCATCAATGATATCAAACTACTACACCAGCTACTCCTGAATTCCTTTGCCAGACAAGAAATGCTTATTGATTTTAGCTGCTAAGCTTTGCAGTAATTTGGTAGTATAGCAATAGGTAATTAATACTGGGTCTGAAATCAGGGAATTGTGTTCCAGATCAATAAGAATTTGACATAGAAATGTCATAGCAAATACCCATGCTCCCTCCACCCCTTTTTTTTGTTTGTGTTTTTGGTCTAAACAACAGGAGTTTATTGTCTCAGTTTTGGAGGCTGAGGGGCTTGCCTGCTCCTAGGTCAGTAGTGTCTGACTGGCTGCCAGTCCTGGGCTTTTGTGGCTGTCCCATCTCATGGGGATGTCCTCTCCTTTTTCTTCCAGGTTCATTTGTCTTCCAGCTTCTGGTTCTTCCCTGTGGCATGTGTTCTTTCTCTCTAACTTTATTTCAACTTCAAAAATAAAACAACAGACAAAAGGCAGCTTTACAAATTATGGAAGCATTACTTTTAAAATTCCTGTCCAGGCTCATTTTTCTTATTTAATCCTAAAAACAAACTCAATTGTTTCTCCTGTATTGCAAAAGATGAATAAATGAGCACGGACTGGTTAAATGGCAAACCAAGTTCTCCTTGTTAATGAAGAAAATGGGACAAAAAAAATTGCTTGATCATATTCACATCTCATAAAACTAAATCCCATATTCCTTTTTTTTTTTTTTCACCTTTAGCATGGATATTGTACCTTCTCTGCCTATGCTACAAAAATACTCCAATATTACTATTAACTGGAGCCCTTCCTCTTCTTAACAAGAGAAGCGTCTTGATTCTACTTTAGTTCCCACCCTTGGGCCTTTTGATGATTCTTTCCTTGTTCGCAAACTTCCCCCCACCGCCACCCCATCACCACCAGCACTGCGGTCTCCCTGGAGCCTAGATAAGCCATGGGATGCTCCAGGAAGGCATGGTGGCAAGCTGGCTTTGTGAAAAGAGGCTCCCAGGACTGAGATGTTCCTGCTCCTGGGAGGCCAAGTCCCCTGCCCTCAAAGTCATGGTCTCTGCCCCTTCTGTCTAGGCCTGAAGGAGAGGATTTTCCTTGGGCTGACTTGAAAAAAGAAAGGAAATTAGAATGTAAGACCACGGGTTTTTTTCCAGGGCCAGGCTAGTAGTTAGTAGTTTATTTCCTAATGGCCAAGCTCAGCTTCATTATGGCTGATCACTCCATGACTCCCAAATAGCCTTCCTTCCCCAGCTTCTCTCCAGTAGGGAAGCCATAATCAAGTTCTTTCTTAGTATCATGCCCAGGTCGCTGGTGTGGGGCAGAAACCAGCTTTAATGTTTTTTCTAAACTGATAGATATAGATTGTCTGATACAAATACTACTATTAGTAGGTGGTATAGATTGGGGAGTGGGAGAAGAGAAAGGACAAAGTCTGATTCTGGAGAGGGATAAAACTGTAGGTTTCTCTCACCAGCCACACACTTAAATGAAATAATAGCTTTAGAATCCAGATCCAGATACATCAGTCCTACAAAGACATGATGATTTCCTTCCTAGAAGTTTAGCTGCTTTCAGAGCTGGCAGCTGCTGGGGAAGGAATAAATTCCAGTTTTACTTCTTATTTATTTGATGACCTTGGACCGGCTATTTCTTTACTGTTAAAAGGGTCCCAAGACTTTCTATCTCACTAGGCTACTCTAAGGATTAAATGTGAAGGTACATGTAAAGCACCTGTCCTCTGGAATTTCACATCTTTCCCTTCTAGTTAGCCTAGCTGAGAAACTCCTCCTCTTAGTTTAATGAAATATAAAACTCAAGTCATTCAAACGTGTTTTTCTTGGTTTCCTACTCCAGTCCATTTCCAGGGCCCTATTTAATCACAACTCTGTTGATCCAACTCCTTCCATCCCCTCCATTTCCTTTCTCCTTCACATCACCACCTCTAGTCAGTATTCAAGACAGATGAGCAAAGCAGAAGTGTCGCACGTCCACACAAACTAGTGTGCCCCACTGTTCCTCCCAGCCATCAGGAGCTGGAGCCAAGCCTTCCTCCAAGGAAAGGACCGGAAGAGGAGGCCAGGCCCAAATGTCTCAACTCAACAAAGCTCCAAGACCTCCTGGCTTAATTAGACTCACTTCAATCCAACTGACTGGTGTATGTGAGGCTGATTGGAAGCCAGCTTTTTTTTTTCTTTTAACAAATCAATTTTATTGATACGTATTAATAAAGCATACAATCCATCCAAAGTGAACAATCAATGGTATTTGGTATAATCACATAGCTGTGCATTCATCACTTTAATCATTATTAGAGCGTTTTCATTATTTCAATAATAAAACAAAGAAAAAAATTTCAACACTTCTCAATCTCTCTATGCTTCTCCAGCTGTACACTGGAAACTGGCTTAATGAGTGGGATTAGCCATCTGTCTTCTGAGACTCAAAGACTCATAACGCCCAGTGCTGAGCCTGGCCTTGCACTTCGATAGCTTTCTCTACGACATCAATGGCTCATTGAGAGTTCCATGACATCTCTCATTTCTGCTTGAACGCTGCCCTTCTAGGTTTCTGGAGACGGTCAGGTTGGGGGTGAGGGTGGGGAGGGAGGGAGTGGCCCCAGGTGAGCACATATTGGTTGAACCTCATGGATGAATTGAGACATCTTAGCAAAGGAGGTTAAGAAGCTGGCCTGTGGATCCCCACTGCACCCTGGAAGCATTTCTGGAGGACGCGCCTAAATCATCCTGGCTACAATTAGCTTTTAGCAATTCAAACCCAGCCTTGGCCAAAAAATCACTGAGGTAAGTGGAAGGAAGTGGGTCAAAAGCCCCAATTTTCTTCTAGTTAGTGAGCTGAGAAGACTCCTTTGAAATTACCTAACTTACCCTTTTCATTATCTCTAATGAGAAGGGTAATTTGCCAGAAAGAGTTATTTCTTCTTGGATTGTTAGCCCCCAAAACACAAACATAATAAAAAAGGAAGAAAATAATAAAAAGAAAAAGTGTTAGCCCCCCCAAAAAACTTTAATATTGACAGCAAATAAATTCTTCTTGAATTTTACTGTACTCAGACCTTGATTCAAGCAATCAGCCAACAAGTCATATCCATCAAGTAGAGGTAGCAGCTTCCTGCTTTGCTCCAGCCCATTTAAGTTTAAAACGTGGAAATTAGTGTATATGCCGCTAACCCAGCAGTGGGCAGGAAATGGTTAAATAGGAACCATCCCCACCCCCCACCCCACTCCAGAAAATGCCATTTAATGGTATTACCCCTAAAGAGGTGACAGTGTTAACATTTCTCCCAGTGAGGGAAAATCCATTTTCAGCTTGGATCTTCCTTTCTAGTCAAAGGAATTTAGACAATTTTTGCTTTGTAGCCTGGCAGAGCCATAAGTGTAGTGCCTTTAGTTTGGAGAGTTGCAGAGAGCTGCAGCACCGAGAAGCCATTTTCAGGGTAAGCCTGCCTGTTGCAGAGCCTTTTGAAGCAATGGTCTTCTTTGCCCAGGTAACCCCTAGAATGATGGGGCCTGACACTTTGCACACATACAAATGGACATTAAGACATTTTCATCTTAAGTTTAAATAGTTGCAGGGGATGTAATTTCCATCATATTGTAAACAATAGCATTCTAAAGTCACCACTAACTACACACTGACCTTTTCTTAAAAAATTAATTTATTGAAATATATCACCCACACACATACATAAGCAATATATGTATAGTAATAGTTGTGAACTTACAAAACAAACATAACATCATACAGGACTCTCATAACTCACCCTACCACCAACCTTACATTGTTGTTAAACCTTTTAAACTAATGATTAAAGAGCATTGTCAAAATATTACTACCAACCAAAGTATTTTCCCCCAACTCTCCCTATTATTATCTTTATGTCATTTATATATGAATGTACATAAGCAATTACGTGTATAGTAAAAGTTGTGAACTTACAAAGCAAACATGCATAATATCATACAGGGATCCCATACCTTAACCCTGCACCAACACCTTGTATTGTTGTGAGAAATGTGTTACAAATTATGGAAGAATATTGTCAAAATCTTACTACTAATTATAGCCCTTATCTTACATTTGATGTGTTTTAAAACTATCATGCACATATGCAGAATTCCCAAGCAACACCCCTCTATTAACACACCACACTGTGGTGGAATATTTGTTACAGATAAGATAATATCATTTGATTGTTACCATGTCCATAGTATACATTTGGATCACATATTCCCTACTGCCCCATTATCAACACAGTACGTCTTTGGCATAGATGCAAGAATATTATTACTGCTAACCACAGTCCATAGGTCATTCTAGTTGTATTTTTCCCATGTGTTCCCAACACCCTGCAGTAATGATATACATTTGTTCTAGCTCACAAAGGACATACTTGCATCTGTGGCATCAACCACAATTCTCATCCACCTCTTGCTTTACTGTACTATTAAGTTCCTAGATATTCTCTAGCATTCTGTCAATTGGCATTTACATCCCTAGACTATCATTTTCAGCCACATCCCTATTTATAAACTAGCTATCACTATTTTTACCATTCACTCTATACATTTCCACACTTTTACAGTAAAGCTAATTAAAACTTCTACATATATTAAACATCAGTAGTCCATCTCAGTCCTTCTTTTATCTCCATTTAAGAATCCATCCCCTACTGCCAGGTCTTTTTTTTTTTTTTTAAGATTTATTTTTATTTATTTCTCTCCTCTTACCCCACCCCCACCCCCAGTTGTCTGCTCTCTGTGTTCATTCACTGCGTGTTCTTCTGTGACCACTTCTATCCTTATCAGCGGCCCCAGGAATCTGTGTCTCTTTTTGTTGCGTCATCTTGCTGTGTCAGCTCTCCATGTGTGCGGCACCATTCTTGGGCAGGCTGTACTGTCTTTCTCACTGGGTGGTTCTCCTTACGGGGCACACTCCTTGCACATGGGGCTCCCCTATGCAGGGGACACCCCTGAGTGGCATGGCATTCCTTGCGCACATCAGCACTGCGCATGGGCCAGCTCCACACGTCAAGGAGGCCCGGGGTTTGAACTGCAGACCTCCCATGTGGTAGGCGGACGCCCTATTCATTGGGCCAAGTCCGCTTCCCTATACCAGGTCTTGAAGATATTTTCCTATAATTTCTTCTAGCAATTTTATGGTTCTTGCTTTTATTTTTAGATTTTTGATCCATTTTGAGTTAATTTTTGGATAAGGTGTGAGATAGGGGTCCTCTTTCCTTCTTTTGGCTGTAGATTTCCAGTTCTTTCAGCACCATTTTGCTGAAGGGACTATTCTGCCTGAGCCGTGTGGGTTTGAGAGGCTAGTCAAAAATCACTTGACCATATATGTGAGGGTCTGTTTCTGAGCCATCAGTTTGGTTCCATTGGTCTATGTATCTGTCTTTATGCCAGTACCATGCTCTTATTACCACTATAGCTTGGTAGTATGATTTAAAGTCCGGAGATGAGGGTTTGCTTTTCCTTTTGATGTTTCTGGCTATTCAGGACCCCTTACCCTTCCAAATAAATTTGCTAATTGTGTTTTCAATTTTTTAAAAAATGCTGGTGATTTTTATCACGGTTGCATTGAATCCATATATCAATTTGAGTAGAAGTGACATCTTAATGATTTTAGTCTTCCAGTCCATGAGCATGGATTGTTCTTCCAGTTATTTAAAACTTTTTTGATTTCTTTTAACATTGGGTTGCAGTTTTCTGAATACCAGTGCTTAATATCATTGGTTAAGTTTATTCCTGAATACTTGAGTTTTATCAGTCATATTTTATTTTCACCACTCTTTTGACACTTTTTGTTACTTTTATTGATATAATCTTTATTTCTAGACTCTCTTCCAGGCTGCTCTCTCCTGTCTTTTCTTTTTTTTCTTTTTTAAAGATTTATTTATTTATTTAATTTCCCCCCCTCCCCTGGTTGTCTGTTCTTGGTGTCTATTTGCTGCGTCTTATTTCTTTGTCCGCTTCTGTTGTCGTCAGCGGCACGGGAAGTGTGGGCGGCGCCATTCCTGGGCAGGCTGCTTCTTTCTTTTCACGCTGGGCGGCTCTCCTCACGGGCGCACTCCTTGCGCGTGGGGCTCCCCCACGCGGGGGACACCCTTGCGTGGCACGGCACTCCTTGCGCGCATCAGCACTGCGCATGGGCCAGCTCCACACAGGTCAAGGAGGTCCGGGGTTTGAACCGCGGACCTCCCATATGGTAGACGGACGCCCTAACCACTGGGCCAAAGTCCGTTTCCCGTCTCCTGTCTTTTCTTTTCAGGCTCTAGCACACCCTTTAGTATTTCCTGAAAATCTGGTCTCTTGCTTATAAATTCTCTCAGATGCTGTTTATCTGTGAATATTCTAATGTTGCCTTCCTTTTTGAAAGACAGTCTTGCTGGATATAAAATTCTTGCCTGGAAGTTTTTCTCTCATAGTATCCTACATATATCAGACCACTGTTCTTGCCTCCATGGTTTCTGGTGAGCAATCAGCACTTAATCTTTTTGGGTATCCCTTATATGTTATGCATTGCTTTTCTCTTGCTGTTCTCAGAATTCTCTCTTTGTCTTTGGCATTTGATATTCTGATTAGTATGTGTCTTGGAGTTGGTCTATTCAGATTTTTTCACATGGGAGTACGTTGTGCTTCTTGGACATGGATACTTATGTCCTTCAGTAGGGTTGGGAAATTTTCTAACATTATTTCTTTAAATATTCCTTCTGCCCCTTTCACTTCTCTTGGGTGTCTGGGACACCCATGGCACATATGTTTGCACATCTCTGACTGTCGTTTAGTTCCCTGAGAACTTGTTCAATTTTTTCCATTATTTTTGTCATCTGTTCTTTTGTATGTTCACTTTCAGAGGCCATTTTTTTCAAGCTCACCAATCCTTTCTTGTGCCTCCTCAAATTTGCTATTATATGATTCCAATGTTTTCTTAATTTCATTTATTGCACCTTTCATTCCCATAAGATCTGCTATTTTTCTATGCACCCTTTCAAATTCTTCTTTGTGCTCAGCCAGTGTCTTCTTAATATCCTTAATCTCTTAAGCCATCTCATTGAATTTATTCAGGAGATTTGTTTGAACATCTGTAATTAGTTGTCTCAACTCCTTTATGTCATCTGGAGGCTTATCTTGCTCTTTTAACTGGGCCATAGTTTCCTGTTTCTTGGTGTGGATTATAATTTTTGGTTGGTGTCTTGGCATCTGGATCACTAGAGTATTTATTCTGGGTGCAGTTTTTCTCTTTAGTTTAGGGCTTCCTGCCCTTTCTTCCTTGCTGGTTGTAGTAGGAGCCAAGGATGTAGTTGGTGCTATAAACTGTGGAGGCTCAAGCTGCCCTCATTGCCCCAGGGACGGATGAAGCTTCTCCCAACTTTCTCCTTTCCCAGAGGTAGGGACAGATTCACGGTTGTGTGGAATAATCCAAGTTGTGCAGGCCTAGACTGTAGTTGCCCAGAGAGACTGATGAAGCTTCATGCCCCTTTCTCCCTTGCCTGGGGCATGGATGGACCTGCAGGTGTGGGTAGCAATCTATGCAGTGCAGGTCCAAGATGACCACAGTTGCCCCAGTAGACTTTTAATTATTCAGTTTGTGCAAGCTAAAGGTACCCTCAGTTACCTGGATAGACTGGTGCTGAGCTAGCCAGCCTCCTCCCTGTCAGAGGTGGAACTGAAGCCTATGCTAGGGCTGCAGGCTGATCTGGGTGAAAAAACCGGTTCCTACAGTCACTGTGATATTTGGTCAGGCCGGCTTCCCCTCAGGCTGGGGGTGGAGTCAAAATGGCAGCCGCCAGCATTTTTCCAACTTGGACGAATTCACACCCCAGCTGTTCCTAGGGTTATTCCTTAGTCATCCAAGTCTACCAATCAGTAGCTGAAATCAGCAGCCAGTAGTCACCCCCTCCCCTGTCTTTGAGAAACGAGCTCCCAATTCTGGTCACAGAACAGCTCCTGGGGCGGCTTGCACCACCAGAGTAGGACAATCACTGGCCTCTACGGCTTGGCCGGCAATTTCCCAGAGAGGCTGGCGCAGGTCCCTGCAGCTTCCTCCCTGTCGGAGGTGGCATTGGGTCGTAGGCTAGACCTGCAATCTGACCTGGATGGAAAGAAGCCAGTCCCCACCAGCACTGAGATTCTCATTCTGCCTTGCTTCTCCTTGTGCCAGGCGCGGAGTTACAATAGCAGCTACCAGCCTCTTTCTGACTTGGACAGGCTCAAACTTCAGTTGTTTTCAGGATTTTACTTTAGTCCACTGAATTTTACTCATCAGTAGCTGAAGTTGGTGCCCAACCGTCTCTTCCTCCCCCATTTTTGGGAAGTGGAGCTTTCAATTCCAGCCACAGAACAGCTCCCAAGGCGGCCTGTGCCTCCAGTGGAGGATGGGCACCAGCCTCTGGAGCGTGTAGCCTCTACTTACGAGTATTCTCTGCAGACCAGCAGCCTCCTTCTTCGATTCCTTCAAGGATGTTGCAGGATGCCCTTCTGAAGCCCCCAAACAGGTACTTGAGGTAGCTCCAGAGAGCTCTGAGTGTTTACAAACTGCCCTGTAGCAGGAGCTGGCTCTAGGAGATCCTTACTCCACCGTCATCTTGCTGTCTCTCCCACACTGACTTTTGTAAATATATCTAATGGAATCTAAACTCCATAGATTTCAATATGTTTGCTATGCTTATTTTAAATTATTGGTCTGTCCCTTCTAATATCCAGTTTTTGTTGCTATTTATAGTCCTTTTGTTGTTTTCTTCTCTGGAAGTAGTTTTACTTTGGCCTGTGACCTCATACTCCCTGGGGGGCGCAGTTGGTAATCTACTCCCAGGGAAGGGCCAGCCCAGGAGTCTTCAAGGAGGGTGGGGGGACCTCTAGCATCACAAAACTACAGTCACATCCTACCATGCCACTTCTCCAAAGAGGCTTCTCTTTCACCCTCCAGGGAGGAGCCTCAACAGAAGGGGTTCCCCATACCATCATCCTCTGGCTGGTGGGAAGGGGAGAAGCAAATACTGAAGGCTGCTCAATCCTACCTGTTCAGCTTTTTTTCCTTTCTCATTTTTAAAAAAAGTTGTTGGTCCATTGCCTTTAAATGTCTTCATCTTTTTAATGGTAAAAATGATGCATTTTTATTGTGAAAAATTCAAATAGTATAAAAACATATAAAGAAGAGAAAGAGTCAATGTTTCCCATGATATCAAGTTCCAAAGATAAGTCTGTTCAGGTCCTTTTTTTATATGTATGCAAGCTTCCTGGGATCATATTATGCATACTGCTTTGCAACTTGCTCTTTCCACTTTGCTGCATGCTTGGAACAGCCTTCCACAGTAAAAGTGTGTCCTAATGGCTGAAGAAGTGGGTTCTAGACTCGGGCTGCTGAATGTGATTACCAAATGTCCACTTGCTTATGAATTTCATTTTCCATTGTGGCAAAGTGGGGAGAAATACTGTACCTAGAATATACTTCATAGAATAAGTGAGAGTTCCTGGAATGTCGCAAGCACTAGATAAATATGAACTGCATTTTAATAATTTATGTAACCAATCTGTCATGAACCATTAGCTTATTTCCAAGATTTCATCATTAAATACAAGGCTGTCATATAGATTTCTATATTTCCATTGGATAGAGTCCTAGAAGTAGAATTACTGGGTCAAACAGTGTAAACATTTAAAATTTGGATAGGTGCCATCAAAATGCCTTCTAAGAATTCTTGGCTGATTTGCACTCCACTAACAGTTGATAATTATGCCTTGGCCATCAATCTTTTTAGTATTATCACCTTACAGATGAAATCTTCTGTTTTCTTTGTCTTAACACAAAATTATATATTAGTGAAATTGAATGTGGACATTTACCTAATGCCTGTTTGCGTTTCTTCCCTGAACTTCCTAAAATTTGTCCACTTATTGATTGGATTTTTGATCCTTTTCTTTCTTCTTGATTTATAGGAGCTCTAAATATTTTGGATATTGCCTCTTTTTCTGTTGTATGTTTCAGTTATATTTTCTTGATTTTTATCTTTTTTCTTTTGATTATAACTTTTTATTTTGAAATCGTGTAGGACACAAGAAATTGCAAAAACAGTAGAGTTCCTGTGTACCCTCTACTCAGGTTCCTCCAACTATCGTATCTTACACAACTATAGTTCTTCACTCAAACCAGGAATTTGAGATTGCTACAATACTAGTAAGTAAACTGTAAAACTTATTTGGATCTCACCAGTCCAGTTTCTACCTGCACTCGTTTTTGGACGTGCTATGAAATGTTATCACATGTGCAGATTCAAGTAATCATCACCAAATTAGGATACAGACCTATTTTGTCACCACAAGGCAACTCCCTCATCTACTCTTTTTTTTTTTTTTCCCCCTTGTCTGCTCTTTAGCAGCCACATAGTTCCTTCCAACCCTAATTCCTGGCAACCACTGATCTGGTCTCCTTCACTATAATCCTCACTTAGAAACTATTATGTACAAGGACTCATACAGTAGGTGACCCTTTAAGATTGGGTTTTTTCCTTCCTTGAAAGTGACTGGAACTGTTGAATAAATTAATAGTTTGTTACTTTTTAAAATTAATGAGTAGTGTCGCATTATATGGAGGTGCCACAGGGTTTTTGTTTGTTTGTTTTCAACCATTCACCCTTTGAAGATGTTTCTGGTTCTTGGTTATTACAATGAAAGCCTCTCTGAATAGTCATGTACAGATTCTTATATAAACACAACTTTTCATTTTTTTGTGATATACGAAGCATGATTGCTTATGATAAGTATATGTTTACTTTTCCAAGAAATTGGTAAAGTTAATTTATTTTGCAAGTGGCTATGTATTTTACATTCCCACCAGCAATGAATGAGAGTTCTTTCTAGGGTTCTACATCCTCACCAGCACTTGGTATTGCCAGGGTTTTCATTTAAGCCATTCGCAGTGGTGCATGGTGATATCTCCTTGTTGTTTCAATTTCCACTTCCCTAATGGTTAATGATATTGAACATCTTTTTTTATATATTTATTTTCAATCCATCTTCTTTGGGAAAGTAGTGTTTGAATCTTTTGCTCATTTTTCTAGTTCAGTGATTTTGCCCTGCCCTCTTTTAGTTTCCCAGGCTGCTCAAGCAACCATGTGATTGGTTGGCTTAAATTATGGGACTATATTAGCTTATCATTTTGAGGCTGAAAAATGTCCAAATCAAGGCATCAGCAAGGTGCTGCCTTTTCCCAAAGGCTGTGGCATTCTGGGGCTGGCAACTGGCAACCCTTGATTCTTAGTTTGTCACTTGGCTAGGCACAAGGTGGCATCTTCTGGTCTTTTCCTTCTCCATTTCAGCTTCTTGCTTCCTGTGGCTCTTTCTCTCTCATGTCTGAATTCATTCCATTTATAAATCCTATTAATAATTCCTAGTAATAGGAATTAGACCCATCCTTCTTAAGATGGACACACCTTAACTGAAGTAGCCTCATGAAAAAGTCCTTTTTACAGTGTATTCACACCCACAGGAATGGATTAAATTTAGGAACATGTTTTTCTCTGGGGAATAAACAACTTCAAACCACCGCCCCCCCATGCGACATTTGACGCTAATTGGAGACATTTGTACTTGTTTTCTTACTGTTGACTTTAGAGTATTCTTTATTATATGTGGGCTATAAGTCCTTTGTCAGATGTGTGATTTGCAAATATTTTCTCCAATCTGAACTCTTCATTTATCTTTAATATAGTTTATGTTGTCTGTTACCATTCAGATGTTTACAATTTTTAAGTGGTAATTAGTTAAACTTTTTCCTTTTCTCATTTCTGGTTGGTATGTCCTACTAAAATGTCACACAGAGATGCATCTTTTAAAAAAAAAACAAAAAACTATTCATCTGGGCATATGAAAATGTGTACAAAATACGTACAGAAGTAGATGGAATCATATAATGAACTCCTCATGTATCTATCCATCGTCTAGCTTTAATAGTTATCAACACATAGCCAATCTTGTTTTATCAATACCCCTACTCCTCAACATTACTTTGAAGCAAATCCAAAACATCATATAATTTATCTGTAAACAGTTCTGTTTATATATCTAAATGATAAGAACTTAGGAAAAACCATAAACACAATACCATTTTGATATCTTCACAAATTAAAAATAATTCTTTGATATTAATTATCCATAGTTCAAATTTCCCAACTATCTCATAAATGAGCTTTCTAAAAATAACAGTTTGCATTAGCTATGATCCACATATGATGCACACATTGAAATTGCTTGATATACCTCTTAAATCTCTTTTTTTAACCAATCAATCTTGTTTATACATATTAACATAGCATAAATCCATTCCAAAATGTACAATCAGTGGTATCTGGTATAATCACATAGTTGTATATTCATCACTTCAGTCATTATTAGAGCATTTTCTTTATTCCAATGATAATAATAATAATAATAAAGACAAAAAACCGCATCACCTTTATATCTTTGCTTCCCCTGCTACACATAGCTGCTTTTCTGGTTCCATCTCTCTAGTTTATTTGTATTTTATTTTGTAATAAGTCTTGTATATGCAATATTACCGATACTTGTATTTCACATGAGGTTTCACTATATTATACAGTTCCACACTACATTTTTAGCTTTCTTTCTAGTAATATACATGTCCTTAGACTTTCCCTTTCAACCAGTCATACCCATATAATAACTCTTGCTAGTTACAAACACCATGATGTGCTTTCACATTTCTATTCATTTCCAAAGATTTAAAGCAACCTTTTTACCAATTCTGCATAGATTAAACCTCAGTTTTCCATTCTCTACCCTCATTCTATTTTCGGGTGACCTACATTTTAATTATTAACTCCATGAGTTTACACAATATTTTTAGTACAAAATAGCATAATACACAGTATTTGTTCTTTTGTGTCTGGCTTGCTTTACTCAACATAATGTCCTCCAGGTTTATCCATGTTGCCATATGCCTCATGACTTCATTTCTTCTTACTACTGAGTAATATTCTATCATGTGTATACATCACAGTTTGTTTATCCGATTATCAGTTGAAACAAAAAAACCTGGGTTGTTTCCATCTTTTGGCAATTGTGAATAATGCTGCTAAGAACATGGCAGGGCAGATGTCTGTTCATGTCACTGCTCTCAGTTCTTCTGGGTATATTCCTAGTATGGATATTATCTGGTCACATGGCAAGTCTGTATTCAACTTTCTTAGGAACTGCCAGTCATGCACAGTGGCTGTATCATTCCACATTTCCACCAACAGGGAATAAGTGTTCCTAACTCTCTACATCCTCTCCAACACTTGTACTTTTCTATTTTTTTAATAGTGGTCATTCTAATAAGTGTGAAAGGATATCTTATTGTAGTTTGGATTTGTATTTCCCTAATTGCTAGTGATGTCGAACTTTTTATCATGTGTGTTTTGTCCATTTGTGTTTCTTCTTTGGACAAATGTCTATTCAAATCTTTTGCCCATTTTAAAATCAGGTTATTTGTCTTTTTATTGTTGAGTTACACTATCTTCTTATATATCATAGATATTAAATCCTTCTTGAATGTGTGATTTGCAAATATTTTCTCCCAATCTGACTTCTTCATTTATCTTTAATATAACTTATGGTGTCTATTACCACTCAGATGGTTTACAATTTTTAAGTGGTAAATTGGTTAAACTTTTTCCTTTTCTGGTTTCTGGTCTTTCTGTCCTACTATAACACCACACGAAGATGCATCTTTTTTTTTTTTAAAGGATATTGATGGCTTATTTTTTACACTTGAATCATTGATCTGCTGTATATGAAATTTCTGTCAGTGTATTATATAAGGTTAGGACAAAGCTCTAATTTTCTTTTTTTTTTTCAAGTTAAAGGTGAATTTTATTGCATCTTTAAAATTTCACAAATAAGTGATATTTATTTGCATTTTAAAATATCACAACTCTTAGATTGTATTCATCAGCCTGCTGAGCTGTTCCTTTTTCAGACATAGATACCATCCAAAAATTTTCTTATATCCTTGTTTTTAACTGTTGTGTCTTGTTGAATCAAAGCAGCTGAATTTGATTCAAGTTCAGTATCGTTTCCTTCAAGAATTGACTCATCTTTCTGAGCTTGAGATAATGAACAAGCAACACCTGCTCTCATCCAAGCCCTGCGAATGTATTTTTCACCCAAGAAATTCTGGATTTCAACCAGAGACCCATTCCTCTGAAAAACAATGTTGATGGGGAAATGAGCGCATGCAGACCTCATCTTGTAAAGGAAGCCCAGTGTAACCCCCTTGATCCGGTTCTGTACCTGACTACGGATAGTGCCAACTGTAGCCAGTTCTTTTGTATTTCCCCACTGCTTGTCAACCCGAAGCCCTTTCTTTTTCTTCCCAAGTAGACTGGGTTCTCCACTGATGTGACTGAAGTCCCCTGCAGGTTCCTCGGGGACACTTCACAATAACTTGTCATCCCTTCAGGCTGATGTCAACATTTTCTGGAATGTTGACAGTCTGGTTGCTGAGAATGGTCTTCAGTCTCACTGTAGATGTGGCAAAGAGCTGTAATTTTCTTTAGTTTGATAGTTGGTTGTTCCATTATCCTTGCTGAATAATCCATCTATCCTTTCAATACTACAGGCACACCTTGGAGATATTGCAGGTTTAGTTCCAGCCCACTGTAGTAAAGCAAATATTGCAATAAAGCAAGTCACATGGTTTATTTTTGTTGTTTCTCAGTGCATATAAAAGTTATATTGATATTATATTGTAGTCTATTATGTGTGTGATAACATTATGTCTAGAAAACAACGTACATACCTTAATTAAAATACTGTATTAGAAAGGAAAAAAACAAAGAGCCCCCCCACACAAAATAATAAAATAAAATACTTTATTGCTCATGCTTGCTTCAGCAGTACATATACTAAAATTGGAATGGTACAGAGAAGATTAACATGGCCCCTGTGCAAGGATGGCATGCAAATCTGTGCATGTTTGTTTGACTGTAAAGTTTTGGTAATGGATGATGTTGATCAGCACAACACTGTGAATATGACTGATGGCACCAAATTATATATGTGTATAAAAAAGGGGGAAATTTTAGGTCATGTATTTGTTACTAGAATGAAAATTAAAAAGAAAAAAACATGACTGTACAACACAGCGAGCCCTACTGTAAATGATGGACTATAGTTAATAGTACAATTATAAAAATGTTCTTTCATTAATTATAACAAATATCCCACACTAATGGCAAGGTGTTAATAATAGGCTGGTATACAGGGACTCTATTTTATATAATTTATGTGTGATTCCTGTAAACCTACAACTCCTCTGAGAAAAATATTAACAAATTATACATTGAATTGAATTTTAAAAACTTCATTGTTAAAAAATGCTAACCATCATTTGAGCCTTCAGTAAGTCATAATCTTATTTATTTATTTGTTTGTTTCTCTCCCCTTCCCCGCCCCCCCCCTCCAGTTGTCTGCTCTCTGTGTCCATTCGCTGTGTGTTCTTCTGTATCTGCTTGTGTCAGCGGCACCTGGAATCTGTGTCTCATTTTGTTGCAACATCTTGCTGCGTCAGCTCTCTGTGTGTGTGGCACCATTCCTGGGCAGGCTGCACTTTTTTCGTGCTAGGTGGCTCTCCTTATGGGGTGCACTCCTTGTGCGTGGGGCTCCCCTACATGGGGGACACCCCTGTGTGTCAGGGCACTCCTGGCACATATCAGCACTGCTCATGGGCCAGCTCATCACACAGGTCAGGAGGCCCTGGGTTTGAACCTTGGACCTCCCATGTGGTAGGCAGACACCCTATCTGTTGGGCCAAATCCAATGCCCATAATCTTTTTTGCTGGTGGAATGTCTTGCCTCCATGTAATGACTGCTGACCGATCAGGGTGAGGGTTGCTGAAGTTAGGATCAGTGTGGCAATTTCCTAAAATAAGAAATCAATGAAGTTTGTTGCATTGATTGACTCCTTTCATGAAAGATTCCTCTGTAGCATGCCATGCTGTTTGACAACATTTTACTCACACTAGAACTTCTTTCAAAATTGGGGTCTATCCTCTTACATCCTGCACTGCTTTATCAACTAAGCTGATATAATATTTTCAATTCTTTGTTGTCATTTCAACAATGTTCACAGCATATTCACCAGGAGTAGATTCCATCTCAAAAACCCACTCTCTTTGCTCATCCATAAGAAGCAGCTTCTTGTCTATTCCAGTTTTATCCTGAGATTGCAGCAATTAGTCAAACTTTCAGGATTCACTTTTAATTCTAGTTCCCTTACCATTGCCACCACATCTGCAGTTACTTCCTCCACTGAAATCTTGGACCCCTCAAAGTCATCCATGAGGGTTGGAATTAGCTTCTCCCAAATTCTGGTTCATGTTGATATTTGACCTCCTCAAATCACAAATGTTCTTAATGGCATCTAGGATGGTGAATCCTTTCCAGAAGATTTTCAGTTGACTTTGCCCAGCTCCCTCAGTGGAATCACTGTCTATGGCACCTATAGCCTTACAAAATGTATTTCTTAAAACATAAGACTTGAAAGTCAAAATGACTCCTTGATCCATGGGCTGCAGAATGGTTGTGTTAGAAGGCATGAAAACAACATTAAACTCATTGTACATCTCCATCAGAGCTCTTGGGTGACCAGGTGCATTGTCAATGAACAGACATACTTTGAAAGGAATCTTTTTTTTTTTTGAAAGTATGTCTCAATAGTGGACTTAAAATATTCCGTAAACCATGTTGTAAACAGATGTGCTATCATCCAGGCTTTATTGTTCCATGTATACAACACAGAGTAGATTCAGCATCATCCTAAGGGTCCTAGGATTTTTTCAATGGTAAATGAACATTGACTTCAACTTAAAGTCACTAGCTGCATTATTCCCTAACGAGAGTGAGCCTGTCCTTTGAGGTTTTGAAGCCAGACAGTGATTTCTCCTCTTTAGCTATCAAGTCCTAGATGGCATCATCTTTCAATATAAGGCTTATGATGGTTTGATGCTGGATGGACCCCAGAAAATCATGTCATTAGAGCTAATCCATTCCTATTGTAGTTGGGAATTTTTTATTAGATTACTTCTTAAGGAATCTTTTTTTTTTAAGATTTTTATTTTTATTTATTTCCCCCACCTCGTTGTTTTCTTTTTTCTTTGTTTTTGTCTTTTGTTTCTTTCCTTTTTTTTAAAGATTTGTTTATTTATCTATTTCTCTCCCCCCACCCTCCTCCATGTTATCTGCTCTCTGTGTCCACTTGCATTCTTATCAGCAGCACTGGCAATCTGTGTCTCTTTTTTGTTGCATCATCTCGCTGCGTCAGCTCTCCGTTGTGTTTGGAGTCACTCCTGAGCAGGCTGTGCATTTTTCACACGGGGCGGCTCTCCCTGTGGGACGCACTCCTTGTGCTTGGGGCTCCCCTATGCGGGGACACCCCCACATGGCACAGCACTCCTTGAGCACATCAGCACTGTACGTAGGCCAGCTAATCACACATGTCAGGAGGCCCTGGGTTTGAACCCTGGACCTCCCATGTGGTAGGCAGACACTCTATCAGTTGAGTCAAATCTGCTTCCCATCTTTCATTTCTGTTTGTTTCTTGTGTTTTTTACTTTAGCTATTTTTTATTTAGTTTGCCTCATTCTTTCTTGTGCTCATTGTCTGCTCTCTGTGTCCATTTGCTGTGTGCTCTCTGTGTCTGTTTGTCTTCTCTTTAGGAGACTCTGAGAACTGAACTGGGACCTCCCATGTGGGCGATGGCACTCAATCGCTTGAACCATCTCAGCTCCCTGCTTTTTGTGTCTCTCATTGTCTGTTTTATTTTATTTTATCCCCGCCCTCTCCACAGCAGCTTTTTGCGTGCTGTCTGCTCTCTCTGTCCATTCACTGTGCGTTCTTCTGTCTGTATTTATTTCTTTTATTTCCCCTCCCGCCTTGAGGCTTGCTGTCTGCTCTCTGTGTCCATTTGCTGCGCACTCGTCTATGTTCTTGCTTGTCTCCCTTCTTTGTTGCATCACCTTGCTGAGTCGGCTCTCCGTGGTGCTTGTGGGCTGGGCGGCACTCTGGGGTGCTTTGCAGGCTGGGCAGCACTCCACAGCATGCAGACAAGCCTGCCTTCACAAAGAGGCCTCAGGATGCAAACCCAGGGCCTCCCATATGGTAGATGGGAGCTCATCTGATTAAGCCACAGTCACTTCTCTTTCTTCTTTGTGCCTCCTTGTTGCATCATTTTATTGTTCCAGCCCACTGTCTTGCTCATCTTCTCCAGGAGGCACTGGGAACCGAACCCAGGACCTCCCATATGATAGGTGGGAGCCCAATCACTTGAGCCACATCTACTTCCTAGTTAAGGGATCTTTTGGTTAGATTACTTCAGTAGGGCATGACCTAAAGTGGGTCTTTTTAAAATTTTTATTCTTTTTTCTATTTTTATTTTTTATAGAGTGGGTCTTAATCCTTGCATTAGTCAGACAAAGAGGTGCTGATGCAAAGTACCAGAATTCTGTTGGCTTTTATGAAGAGTATTTATTTGGGGTAAAAGATTACAGTTATAAGGCCCTACAGGGTCCAACTCAAGGTTGCTTTTCTCACCAAAGTCAGTTGTTACGTGTTAAAGCAAGATGGTTGCTGATCTCTGTGAGGGTTCAGCCTTCCTCTCTGTCAGCTGTAGGCTGGCATAGAGTTTGTTTCTTTATAGGCTTCCTCAGCTCAGCTGCTCTGTTCTCTTCAGGTGCAAACAATCAGGCAAATGGCTCATCCCTCTTCCCAGGGCTGCAGGATCAAAGTTCTCTCATCTGCCGTGTCTGTGGAGCTGTCTGTCTTTTCCATGTGTCTTCTTTGTGTGTCTTCTTGAGTGAGGATCCATTTATATAGCCCCCCAAGGGGGCAAGAACTTAAACTGAGTTACTCCCTACTGATGTGGTAAAATCAAAGCCCTAATATAATATAATTTAATTTAATGTAATTTAATCAAGGACATCTCGGCTGAATTTAATACAATCAAAGGGGATCAGGCCCAGCGGAACAGATCCATTTACAAACATAATCTCTCTTTTTGGAATACATAAATAATCTCAAACTGCCTCAATTGTCTAATTTTTTACTTTTTCTTTTTTTTTTTTTTAGGAGATACTGGGGATTGAACCCAGGACCTCATATATGGGAAGCAGGTGCTCAACCTCTATATCCACTCACTCCTCAATGAGAGTTGTTTTATTTGTTTGTTTTCTTTTTAGGAGGTACATAGGAACCAGGCGCTCAACCACTTGAGCTACATCTGCTCCATAATCCTCTTACTTTAATAGGAATGTTGCAAAAATTTTCCATTATTATTATTAATTGCTGCAAATATTACTGTTAGTTTTTACTAGATAACTTGCATCAGGTTAAAGAAGTGCCCATCTATTCCTAATTTGCTAAGATTTTCTCTCTTTTTTTCCTTCTAATTATTCTTTATAGATGATTTTCTATTTTATTATTCTAAGGGAGAAAAACAACTTTTTGGTTTTGTTGTTCATCTCCATTTTATTCATTTGAATATTTATTGGATTTTTATTTCATTATTTCCGGCTCTTTATTATTTTATTTCTTTAACTACTTTTGTTTACTCCATGGATTTTCCCACCTTTTTTTATTTTATTTTTAAAAAATTTTTATAATTGTATTTCAACTTCAAAAAGAAAAATAACAGACAAAAGGCAGCTCAACAAACCATGTAAGCATCACCTAAATAAATCCTGCCCAGGCACATTTATCTGATTTAATCCTAAGAACAAACTCAACTGTTTCTCCATCTACCTTCTTGATTTAAATACTTAAATGATTTATTTTTAATGGATTGTGTTTTATAACAAATACCTTTAAGGCTTTAAATCTCTCTCCAAATATGAGTTTAGCTTCATCCAAAGGTTTGGAAATGAATAGAAATGGTGAAAGCATATCATAGGGTTTGTAATTAGCAGCACTAATATATTGGTATCAAGGTGGTTGAAAGGGAAAGTCTAAGGTCGTGTATATCACTAGAAGGAAAGCTAAAAAATGAAACATGGAACTGTATAGTGTAGTGAACTCTTGTGAAAAAGGAGTCTGATTAACAGTGCATATATAAGAATGTTTTTCTCTGAAATAGGAAAAAATGTATATTAAGGTTACAAAATACTAATATCTGGGTGATATTTAGGCAAAAATATAACCAAAGCAAATTATAGACAGTAGTTTATAATAATAGATTAATAACCTTCCATCAGTGGTTAAAAAAAAAAAGTATGTCTAAGCACTAAACAAAAAGTACTACATATTGTTTGATCCATCAATACAAAATGTAAACACAGGGTAGCAGACATGGCTCAACTGATTGAGCATCTGCCTACCATATAGGAGGTCCAGGGTTCAAACCCAGGGCCTCCTGGCCTGTGCGGTGAGCTGGCTCATGCTGCGTGCTGCTGTATGCAAGGAGTGCCATGCCACGCAGGGGTGTCCCCATGTAGGGGAGTCCCATGGCAAGAAGTGCGCCCTGTGCAAGAAGAGCACAGCCCATCCAGAAGTGGCGCCACACACATGGAGAACTGATGCAACAAGATGATACAACAAAAAGAGACACAGATTCCAAGAGCCGCCGAGAATGCAAGCGGGCACAGAAGAATACACAGTGAATGGACACAAGGAGCAGACAACGGGAGAGGGGAAGGGGAGAGAAATAAATAAAACAAATCTTTGGAAAAAAAAGTAAATACAAATAAATTATAGAGTTGAAAATAGATTAGCAATTATGTATGGCAGGAAGATAGAGCGATTGAGAGGACACTACTAAGGGGTAGGGTTTTTTGTATGTTTTTTGCTATTGTTTTTTCTTTTCTTCTGAGTAATGAAAATGCTCTATTGATTGAAATGATCAATGCACAACTCTGTGATTATACCAAATGCCATTGATTGTACACTTTAGATGGATTGTATGGTTTACAAATATGTTTCAATAAAATTGATTATAATAATAAAAAAAAAAAACAGAGAGAACACTGCACTTTATAAACTGTGTCTTTAATTACTCCAAGTCATAATATGGGTACAAGGAAAGGGAGATTAATTTTATTAGAACTCTGTGGTTTCTTGTTGTAAATTTTATAGGGGATATTTTAATAGGTTGGTGTAGCAGTTTGATATTATTGATGAATTCCATAAAGAAATATTGGGTTATGTTTGTAAACTGATCTTTGGGCATATTAGATTATTGGATTCAGAGGTTTACTTGATTAAGTAATTATGTAAACCTCTTGTGCCAGTAGGGCATTGAGTTCCCACCCTTTGGTATGCAGGGACTCACGGATAAAAAGACATGGCAAAGGGCAGTTAAGGGTTTTGTTTTTTTTTTAAAGATTTATTTTAGTTATTTTTCTCCCCTTCTACCCCGTTGTCTGCTCTCTCTGTCCATTTGCTGTGTGTTCTGGGTCTGCTTGCATTATCAGGCAGCACTGGGAAACTGCATCTCTTTTTTTGTTGTTGCATCATCTTGCTGTGTCAGCCTCCATGTGCGTGGTGCCACTCCTGGGCAAGCTACACTTTGTTCCAGCGGGGCGACTCTACTTGCAGGGCACACTCCTTGCTCGTGGGGCACTCCTATGTGGGGGTGCCCCTGCGTGGCATGGCACTCCTTACATGCTGCAGCACTGCGCGTGGGCCAGCTCACCACATGGGTCAGGAGGCCCTGGGGATCAAACTGTGGACACTCCATACGGTAGGCAGATCCTCTGTCAGCTGAGTCACGTCTGCTTCCCAGAGTTATTTTTTTAAGATTTATTTTATTTATTTCTCTCCCCTTCCCCCCCCGCCCCAGCCCCAGTTGTCTGTTCTCTGTGTCCATTTGCTGCGTGTTCTTCTTTGTCCGCTTCTGTTGTTGTCAGCGGCACAGCTCTCCATGTGGGCGGCACCATTCCTGGGCAGGCTGCACTTTCTTTCGTGCTGGGCGGCTCCTCTTACAGGGCTCACTCCTTGCGCGTGGGGCTCCCTTACACAGGGGACACCCCTGCGTGGCAGGGCACTCCTTGCGCACATCAGCACTGCGCATGGGCCAGCTCCACACGGGTCAAGGAGGCCCGGGGTTTGAACCATGGACCTCCCATGTGGTAGACGGACGCCCTAACCACTGGGCCAAGTCCGTTTCCTGCTTCAGGCCTTTCAACTGGACTATGTCAGTGAGGCCTGATGAGATTGATTCTCCGCCCCTTTGCTGAGTCTGATATAGATGTAAACACAGAGAGAGATACACAGAGAGACTCAGGAAAAGTATGCTGTCATATTTCATCCTGCAATGCTGAGACTGAGGAGGAGGCCCAGTAAGAGGCAAGCCCTGTGCCAGGTTTGCCTGCGGCTACAGAAAGGCAGAGACGGCAGCAGAGATGGGTGGCCTTCTTGCTTCCCCTCATGGCAGCTGAGTTTGGTGAGAAAGTGCCTGTTATGGTGCCTCAAGTTGGACTGTTCATGGTCTTGTAAACTTTTACCCCAAATAAGGCCCCTAACAAATGCCAACCCATTTCCAGTACTTTGCATCAGCCTGCCTTTGGCAAAGAAAAACACGTGGCCTAAGGGTCCTGCCCAGCACACCCGTGCTCTTGCTGCCCACCAGTCAGGCTGCTCATCACCCAATGCCCATCCCACCACCTGCACAATTCCTGCTGAGTCACTGTGCTGTCAACTCCTCCAGGAAGCCTGCCTTGATGTGTCCCCTCTGGATTGGGTGACTTTCCATGCTCCTATCACACCTTCCTCTTGTCTCTGTGCTGGCATTTATATATTGGTATGCCCAGCTCTACTCTTCCCCAGCTGTCAGCACAAACAGGGCACAGACAGGGCCTGACACCCTGTCCCATGGTGCTGGACACCCAGAAGGCACTCCATAAAGGTTTGTTGAGAAACTGCATGGCTGTGAGGCAGTGGAAAGAAAACAGATTTAGAAAGCATCTGAGCTGTAGACTTTCAGTCTGGTAACTGCATGCCGTTGAGGTCCTGATGAGGATTAAATAACATAAAGGCCAGAAGCCCTCTCTGCACACTGACCTTCCTGAGCAGCCACTTGACTCTTAGCACTGAGACATGCAGCCAGCACAGTCCAACCACGGAGGTCACCGTAGGACCCACAGTGTGCAAAGCAGGACACTGAGCAGGCCTCCCCACCCATGGCAGGTGCTCAGTGACCCAGGCCTGGGTGGGGGGAGTGGTTGTGACCCCTCAGCTCCCACTAGCTCTCACTATTCTGGATGCTGCAGACAAGAAGTCCTCCCCAGTGTGCTCCCCCACCCTGCATTCCTGCTTCACAGGAGCCTCTTTCAGCCTTAACCTGGCCAAGGCCATGCCCACCACAGACCCCCTGCCTGCACGGCTGTCCTGTAACCCACCCACCTCCTCAGGCTCTTCTGTAAAACACGGGCTTTGGAGTCAGTGTCTGAGGTTGACACCCACAGCTGTAGCAGTCACAGCCTGTGTCAAGATCCCAGACCCTCAGGTCTCTTGAATGCAAAAGGAAAGCAGCGACTCCAGCCTCAGGAGCGTGTGTGTTAAAGAAGGGGTGCTGAAGGCTCCTAAAGAGCTTCAGTTGGGAGGACCTTGGCCCAGTGAGCACACCAGGGACAAGGCCATGCTCGGGAGGAGGAACGGGCGAGAGCAGTGCACGTGAGCCCCTGTCGGAGGCTGGGCTTGCTCTCCTAGAGCTGGAGGGCTTGATGCTGGGGCTGCTGTGGGCAGAGGCTCACCTGAGGCCCACCTGGGAGAGCAGCTGCTTCCCGGCTCTGCTGTGTTGATCAGCAGGATTCACTTTGGGATGGTGATCCAGAGAGGGAGAGTTCACTTGCCAGGGAGAGTGGTGGAGGCAGAAAAGCACTTTGTGTAGGTCTCAGGGGGGCATCCTGACATTTAGTCATTTTGTTTAGCAGCAAGTCCCTAGGCCAGGACTCTCTCCAAGGGGGCGTTTCCGGGGCTGTTTGAACCCGGAAGCAGGGGTGCAGGAAGCAGGGCACAGGCAGCCCAGCACAGAGGAGGAGAGGAGGCACTTGCCTCTGACCCTGAATACAATGGGAAGCCTCTGGAAGGATTTGTGGCCCAGCAACAATGTCTGACTTTCATCTCATTTCAACCTCATCATGATACAGACTGAGACAGCAGTTCAGGAGTGCAGTGGGTTCTGTTTCCAGAGATCACACAGGCCTGAACTGTGCTGTTTGGAGTTGTATTTGATGTTACATCCGTCACCTTCCTGTTTATTCCATGTCTGTGTTGTGTTTTAGCTATGGGTGAAACACGACTATGGAGATTGCAATGTTTGTCCCACATTGACTCGATGCTGTCCCCAGGAAGCAGATGCTAGAATGATTCCTCCTGTATTAAGCAGGAGACTGGGGAGGCCTCAGAGACTAGTCTGGTGTCACAAAACTGAAAAGAGCAGGGAGCCAGGTCTGCACCCAGCTGGGTCTCCTGGTTGGGCCTGAGCTGCACACAGTCCTTCCAGGAAACTGCGGGGAGGGACGTGTGGGCAGAAGTGTGACCAGGTAACAAGATGATCTAGGTGAGGGGGATAGACAGACAGCCATGCAGAGGGACTTTCATGGACTTCTTACTGCTGGGGGGCCCAGGTAAGGGGACCTAAGGAGGTGACCTCACTTCCTTGGTGACAGACCCCAACAGAGCTTGGAACCCTGGTAACCAGGCACCCGGATTCCAGAGCCAGCCCCTTCCCAGCTCACTTGGCATGAGATGCTCAAGGGAGCAGCATGTTTTCCTGCTGTGTTCCCTGATTCTCAGCTCTGGCCTCAACCAAGCCAGGAATGAGTGCCCTTTCCATGGTTTTCAGCATGACTCAGGCCTCAGCCTTGAAGCCACAGGCTATCGGCCAGGAGGTCCCCAAAGGCACCACCGGGTGGCCCAGGGCCAGCCAAGTAAGCACCTGCCACTACTGAGCTCCTGCCTCAGCCACCCCACATCCCATCCACCTCCCAGTGTGGGGGGGCATGAGCTGGGCCCACCCTGGGGAGGAGCAGGTCATCAGGGATGGGAGCCCCGTAGGTCCTTCCCTGTCCCCTGCCAGGCCATGGCTGGAAGGGTGGGAAGGTGTGTCTTGGGGGTGGCTCCCATGTGGACCAGTGTTAATCCTAAGCCCCCAAGCTGACATCTCCTCTCCAATGGGGCCGCAAGGAAAGGGAGACCCCCATCTGGGTCTGATTTGGGTCCTGGCTCGAAAGAAGTGCAGCGTCCCCTGTGGTGTAGGGCAGGCCACTCGCTGACCCTCTTGGCCCAGCTGCCAGGCACTCTGTTTGCAGAGCTCCATGCAGGTGGTGGATGAGCAGCTGGAGGAGGGGCTTGTCTACACTGTCTAAGTACAGAAGGTGCAGGTCCGTTGAGGCCCTGGCCAGGGTCAGTGCTGGTACCAGGTGGGAGCATTGATGGGGGTATGAACCAGCTGGGGGGTAGCACCCCAGGGCCTGTACCCACCCTGGCCACACTCCCCACTCTCACCCAGGGCTTTCTCACCTGCGTGGCTTGATATCCTACTTCCCAAGGGACTTGGGTCCCCACAACCCCCCACCACACTGCCTTTCCATGGACTGTTTGAGAATTTCAGAGAGGAGGCTTTAGCAGGTGTGTCCCTTCAGGGGGCTCACGTGAGATCTGTGTGCACTTTGCTGCTGTACTTCTGTTTCTACTCCCCGGCCCCATGTCCCCGGGCAGCGGTCTTCATGACCGTCCTTCCACACCTGCCCCAAGCCACACTGCTCCTCTCCTTAGGAGGGTTCTTGCCATCTCCCATAGCCATCCCCTTGACCTTCCCAGATCAGGAGCTGAGGCCTGACTCAGGTGTCCAATATTCCAGAAGGGAGGAGGCTTAGAGCAGCGATTCAGCCTTCAGTGCTGTGGGACCTGGAATGTCCCTTTCCTGTGACCCTGTCAGCACTGCTGCCCTGAGCACCTCCCCTGGACCCCAGCACTGATCCCTCCCATCCCCAGTAGAGGCTCCCAGGAAAAGGCTGGGTGGGCAGAGGACACTCAGACATCCCTTTCACCGGTGAGGGCCAGGGAACCTGCCTAAGGCTGGAGCAGTTCCGTTATCACTGGCTGTCTGTGTGGGTGACAGCATCCCTGCAGCCCACATGGAACTGTCTCTGTATTTTCCTTCATTTTCCTGGTCTGGGTTCAGGGTGACAAAGGGCCTCATGTTGTGGCTTTGGCCCCATGAGCAGTGGAGGAAGTTGTTTATGACCAGGTGGGTCTGCTCGTCCCTCAGCGTCAGTTCAGATCCTCGGCCCTGCAGGGTGTTTCCCCCCCAGGGACACTCCAGGCCTCTGCCCTTTGCCAGGTGTGGGGTCTCACCTTTCAATTATTTCCTCACCTCCAATCAACTAAAAGGCCGAGGACCTTTCTCTGCTAAAGGTGCTGAGGGCTTGGGTGCAGCAGGCCTGCCCAGAGCCCCAGCTCCACCTGGGCGTCCCCAGCTCTGCCCCTGAGCACATGTGCCTCCTCTTCCCACCCTAGAGGTTGAATGTCTGGGCCTGCTCAAGGGAGGAGCACTGCATAGTGCAGATGGTCAAGGCAGGCCCGTGGGAGAACCTGGCTGAGCGCCTGGTGCCCGTCTTCCAGGAGTGTGTCCTCGTGTATGTCAGCACCTTCCTCAGCACATACCAGGTCTTCACCACCAATTAGCAGGTCCTGCACCTGTTCTTCCAAAGGAACGCCATCCCTGGTGACAACTCTGCTGCCAACTTGCTTGTGTCTAATGTCATTTCCACCCACTGGCCCAGTTTCTTCTTGGAAAGGGGGGCAGTCCGGGGACCCACCTCCAAGGTTGATTGTAAGCACTAAGAGGGAGGATCCATGGAAAATGCTTCCCTGAGCCTGGCTCCCTGGCAGGGCAGCTGGAGGGGCAGGGTTGCTCCTCATCAGGATTTTCCTCTTCTCAGTGAAGAGGTTCTCAGCCTCACCCCCTTACTGACCCCAGTTTTCTCTTTTCTAAAGGAGGTTTGAGGTCCCTTTCAGGCCTCCAACCTTGGTGTGGTTGGAGCAGGGATCAGTGGAGGCTGCCAGAGGGGTCCAGGCCCACCCTATGCCTGAGAAGGGCAGCTTAGGGCTCATTTTTCACCAAGTATACATGAAGTGTCTACTAGGTACAGGCATTTCCTTACACAGGTGGTTTCATGCAGTGAAAAAAAACAACCAAAGTCCCTGCCCTTCTGTGCTGTGGGCGGAGGCTCACCTGAGGCTCAGCTGGGGAAGGAGCTGTTTCCCAGCTCTGCTGTGTTGATTAGCAGGATTCACATTGGGATGGTGATCCAGAGAGGGAGAGTTCACTCACCAGGGAGAGTGGCGGAGACAGAAAAGCCCTTGGTGTAAGTCTTAAGGGGGCGTCCTGACATTTAGCCATTTTATTTAGCAGTGAGACCCTAGGACAAGACAAGTCACCTTGGAGACAGCAGTCTGGGAACACTTTTCGGGGTCGGATCTTCCCCTCGAGGTAGTGGGATCGTCTGTGTATTTGAAAGACACTTGGAGACATTCACAGTGTGGAGCCTTCCTCTTCTCCAGCTCCTTTGTTAGCCCCAGAGCTGCAAATGCCTCCAGTGCAACCTCTAGCTGGTTCCACCATCTGAGGCAGACACAGGAGCAGTTCCAGAGCCTGAATCAGTTCCATCTCCACCTCTATTGCCAGCCACTGAGTTTGCACCAGTGCTTGTTCTGGGTATAGAGCCTGAAGCATTATCTGATGTAGCACCAGTTACTGAGGTGAAGGTGGCTTTAGTACCACCACAACTGCCACCCGCAGAGTTAGGGCCCATGCCAACCCTGCACATTGACCATCCTACTTCATCAGCCAGAGCACCTTCTCAGGACCTGGTGGCAGCTACATTAGGGTCAGTTTGACAAGTTCCAGAACTGGAATCACCCATATTACCATCACATGCATCAGTTCCAGTGCCAGAGGCAAGTTCTGCTCCACCTACCTTGCCAACTATGCATGTATCAGCACTGCCCATTCTGGAGGAAGGCCTGCTGCTTCGCCATCAGAAGAACAGGCTAAAGAGCTTGAAGAGGGTCTGGTGTCACCTTCACTGACACCTATGGAAGTAGCACCAATGCCCATTCTGGAGGTAGAGATGGCTCTATCCCTAGATGTCACACCCATGGCCAGGCCGGAGGAAACCACATCAACATGTATGTCACTAGTCCCACCCCTACCTCCAATGCCACAATTAGCTACAGTGCCCACTGTGGAGTTAAAGCCTCTTAATTCACCATCAGCAGCAATGGATCTCGAGTGGGAAGCAAGTCTGGCACCACCACCAGAGCCACCGCCAGAGCTCAACTCAGCACCACGGCAGGCCACACCACCAAGCCTTCCTGCCCCTGGCCTGAGACCTCGGAGAACTGGCTGAGTGAGGAGAAGGCTAACCTCCTGGCTTTCCCTCTAAAGCAGGCAGCAGAGCAGTTGACATGGATGGATGCGGTGAGCAGCTGGGCTTGGCAAGGAGGGGCAGGGTGGCTCTTCCTCCTGTGAATCAGAATCTTATGATCTGGGCCAAACCCTCACTCCTCTCCCAGCATTTCAAACTGGGCAACTTATTACTCCCCAAGCCTGCACTTGACCCCTCTCTAGAGTAGATATAGAACAATAACCAGCCCTGCCACATGCACTGACTGGGGAAGATGACGTGAGCGCAAAGAAATAGAAAGCCTGAGGGGGCTTGTCCACAGGGGGTTGAAGGGAGCTCACTGAGGTGCAGCCAGTTCCATAAGTGTCCCACTCTGTGCTGGGGGTCTCCATCACATCAACATTATTAAGTCCCTGATGTGTACTGGATCCTTAGGCAGGCACCCAAAGCCTCTGGTCCCCACAGGGACAGTGCACCTGACCATATGCCATCCCAGGAGGCATTATAATGAGGGATGATGGTGCCACCTGTGCCTGTGGAGGCCTGAGGCACCTCGGGGGCTGGGGGCTGTGAGATGGACTTGAAAATGGAGCTCTCTCTTCTCCACTAGGTGTGGGCCTGGGGTCTCTAGAGGTTTATGTCCCCTCAGGAAACAGAGAGCACACCCTGTCCTCAGCCTGCTGAGCTCCAGCTAAGACCACCTGGGTACCGAGAGCCTCCAGGATCTGAGCTGGTTGGGTGGGGCTGGCTGACATCCCCTCCTCCCCAGGATCTGTTCAAGAAGGTGGTGCCCTATCACTGCCTGGGTTCCATCTGGTCCAAGTGCAACAAAAAGTGTAAGGAGCACATAGCACCCACCACTCATGCCACTGTCACCCAGTTCAATGATGTGATCAACTGCATCATCTCCACCTGCCTTGGGAACCAGAGCATGAAGGTCCCAGGCAGGGCCAGGGTGGTGGAGCACTGGGTCAAGGTGGCCAGGGTATGCTGAGAGACCCTTTCTGGAGTCCTGAAACCCCTCTTTGTTCTTACCATCTCTCAGGACCTTGGGTCCTCCCTGGCCTGTAGCACAGCCCTACACTATCCGTACTACCTAACTCACTTCCTGAAGCTCCTACTTCAGGTTGGGTGTGGGACTCACTCACTGTGTCCATGGTGAGCCTCAGGGTTTCCCTCAGTGTCTTTTTCAACCAATAGGGAGATGTTAGCTGAGGCGGCTGAAGCTGGAGCAGGGGGCCCTCAGACCACATATCTTGCTCCGTCCCCAGGAGTGCCGAATCCTGAAGAACAACTTCTCATTCAATGTCATCATTTACGGTCCCCAAAGTTACTTGTATCTCTCTGTCTGAAGAAGATGTGGGAGGAAGTTCCAGGAGGGCAGGCCTCTCTCTAGGGGATACCAGGTTGGGCCAGGGACCCTGGGGGGACTGGTCATCACCCTTCAGGGAGCCAGGGAAGCAGTGGCTCCTGGGCAGGGTGGGCCTCTAGAGCTCTATGTCACCTGAGGTCAGCGGTTCTGCCTCAGCATTGCTTCCCTCCTCTGTCCCTTACAGAGTTGAGCCAAAGGGGACCATGGTTAAGTGTTTGCTTCTCAGCAATATACACTGATCAACAGGAATCGACACATGTAAAAACCAGCCCTATCATGGAGATAGGGGTCCCCATTGTGCCCACATGAGAGCTCAGCTCCCAAGTCCACACTGTCCTGCAGTGCTCAGATTTACCCAGTTTCAGCACCACCCACCCAGGCAGTCCGAGTCCCAGGCAGCTAAAATAAGGTGGATCAGACCTTACACCTTCCCACCTACTCCCACCTTTTCCTTCCTTCTTGCCCTCCCCCAGTGACAGCTTCTGCCTCTTTCTGACTCTGAGATTTACTCAAAAGAGCACAACTACTCACAGTGCAGTGAGCTGCTCATCAAGGTAAAGAGGAGGCGGGGGTCAGGGCTTAGGAGGTGGGGCTGTTTTTTTTTCACTGACAGTTTCTTTGAAAACATCCAGTCTGGTATATTCTGGATGAAGATAGAGAGGGATAAGTTGGTTCATGGGCAGGTAGAGGGGGCAGTTGTAGGGCAGTAGGCTATGGTTCTCAGATGCAGTGGAGGTGGCTGGGATGTTCCAGGAGGAGATGATGAACTGGCAGGATGAGAGGTCTCCATTCACGTGGGAGGGTTTCATAACTGTGCCTCCTTACAAATGCCATGTGTGCCAGAGAGCTATGAGAAATATTTGCGAGACAGTAAACCAAGGAGGCACCTTCCTGAGCGTAACTAGAAGCATCCACATAAAAAAGGAAGGAAAACATCAATGCCCAGTACTCCTGGAAGCCCCCACCTACCTGGACAGTCAGATCTGGCACCTTGGAGACCCATTCCCAAGTGGATGCAGGGACTCGTCTCCTGGCAGAATATCCTGAGTGGATCCCTGGGGAGGGCTGTCTTTGGAATGGCTTTGGGCAGACTTTGGCATCTCCAGTCCAGTGGCAGAAGCTGTTCAACTAGGCCTCCAGAGGCACCCCATCCTGAGGCTCCATGGATGGGATGACACGAGACCACCCACAATCAAAGGCCTGGAGAACCATTCACCAGTTAGTGGTGGTGGGTGGTGGAGTGACATCAGCTCAGACCTCCATCTGGGAGGGAACAGCCTGTCCTCCAATGCCCTGAGCAAATGAGTACAAGTTGACACCCTCTTTGGTCTCTGTGTCTTCATGTGGAATGGAGGCATGTGCATCCAGTGGTGCCACTGTCACAGTGAGGTGGCAAGGTTCTAGGAAGAAAAGGAACATGGCTGAGTGGTCCCATGACTCTGAGGGTGACAGCACAAAGGCCAGAGCACCTGCACAGCTAGCATACAAAACTGAGTCCTCTGGACTCCTGGTGGAGGGTCAGATCATTTTCATTACAGCACAAATGAACAAACAGGCTCAGGAGACCAGTCCGTTTGCACAAGTTCTGCAGAGGACATCAGGCATGAGGTGGCAGCAGATTTCCACCTGCCCACTATGCCCAGGTGTCCAAGATCCAAGGGAGAAAGGGTGAGGGGTGGAGGGCCTCCTGGCCTCATCCTCAGCCCTGGTAGAAGTCGATCTCTAAGTTTGCCACCCTGGAATCCCACCTTGAAATAGTCCAGAAGCAGCAGCAGCAGCAATTGAGGGTGAGTGTGCCTAAGGCCAGGAGGGCCAGGGTGGGGTGGCCTCCACGTCAGGATGGGGCCCACCTCAAGCCCGTCCCTCCTGGCCACTGAGTCTGGAAGGCCTCCCTTCAGTGTCCCCTCTCCTGACCTTAGGGTGGAGAGCTGTGGGAATCCAGGGGTCTCCTTGCAGCCAGTCAGAGCAAGAACCTTGAAGAGCTGATTCAGGGTGGTTGGGGTGGAGGAGTGGTACACTTGGTGACTGAAGAAAAGCCAGTGCTGGAGTTGACTGCAAGGGAGTTTGGGGTCCTGAGAGGCTGCAAGAGGAATGTAGAGGATTACAGCTAAGTGTCCTAGACTGTCCCAGAGGAAGTTTCGGTGGTCCCAGGAGTCTGAGACTGAGGAGTTTCCAGGGTGGGGTCTTGAGGGCACCTGAGAGCCTGAGCTCATCCCCATCCCACCCAATGCCACAGGGTGACATCCAGGGCATGGTCCCATGCCTGAGAACCTTCCTACTCAATTTTTGCTGTTGGACTCTGCCATGCCAGAGTATCTGGATGTGATTGGGCCTGGGGGCCAGGGCAGGGTGGGAAAGGGACCCTGAGGCTTGGAAGAACAGGTCCCTCCCTGAGCCCTGAGCTCTCAGCAGTGGGCACAACACGTCTCCTGGGAGCCTCACACCGCCCTGGGAGCTGCAGTGCCATGGCCTTCTTACAGAAGAGTAAATGGAGGCTGGTCCAAGGGGCCAGGTCTACATTGTCATCAGATGTGGGGACTGGAAGGTCTCTCTTTGCCCACTTCTGGTCCCCACTCCTGGCACCCAGAAGCCTGCGTCCATCCCTGGTCTGGGCTGCCCTGTGCATGTTGAACCTGCAGCGGTGCTGGGAATAGGGGCTGAGGGGCAATGGGCATGGCAATGGCTGGGGCCCCTTTATGATGAATGCAAACTCTCTGCCTTCCAGGGGAGGAAGGTCAATTCTGACAAAAAGACGAAGGTGAACAGCTGTGGCCATCATGTGGGGGTGGGGCCAGGGTGGGGTTGGGGAAGATAAACAGAGACCCTCCTGGGCAGGACATCCCCGGGCTGCACACAGCTTCCTCTTAAATTGAGGGGAAGAGTGGGTGAGGTTATACACGGGATGAAGGACAACTTCTTGGAGGATGAGCTGTATGAAGTCAGCCCTGAGGGCAGGTAGAGCCTGAAAGTGAATGAAGGGGTGGGGGACCCACAGGAGCAAAACCAGCCACTGGACCCCATCCCACCCAGCAAGCCCACCCAGGCCTCCACAGCGCCTCTTCCTTCCTTCTGGCCCCAGGATTACCAGATGGTGGCTGAGCTCCAGCAGCTCCAGGCAGGCTGCTGCTATGATGCCCTTGTGCCCAATGAACAATTTGGGGCCTGGTTTGGGGCCACGGAGCAGCTCATTGAGGAGGACAGTGAGGCCAGGACAGAATGAGCCACAGTGGGGTAGGATCACCCTAGTGGGTCCTGGGTCAGCATAAGACCTGCTGCCTGAAGATATGTGGGGTACACAAATGCCAACTCCTGCATGGACACTGGGAGGGACACACGAGGTGTGTCTCTTGGAGCCTCACAGCTGCCACATAGTCCTGTAGCTACCACCGGTCTTGGGAGCTAGAGCCCCCATCCCAGTAGGCCAGGAAGAGCTTGAAGGCCAAACACCCACCAGAAGGCATCAAGAATTGGAGCAAAAAATGAGTTGACTGTCCAGGGCTGGCAAATGTGGGCTGGCTTTGCACTCGGGGAACCTTCAGGCTAAGCACGGGCTTGGGGAGCCTGACAGTTATCCCTGGGATCTCAGCTCCAGTCCTGTCCAGCCCTGTGACTGAGGTGAGTCGCCCCAACTCTGGGCCAGTTTCCTCTTCTGTGAAATGGGGTGATGCTGCTTGATCTCTAAGGAAGTTGGGGCTCACTGGCTACTATTGATAAACCCAGCACTTATCAGGGTACAGTGGTAGCTGTGCAGGGATCTGTTTGCATCTACCCAATCTCATGGGATTGAGTAAGAATGTTTAAGTCCCCCTGAATTCTTTCTAAGACACAAGTAGTTAATAGAGTTTCAACAGTTCTACCCAGAACTTTAAAAATGTCTTTCTTCTCCTATAGGTTTAAATTTCTCTAATGAGATCAACCAACTGCCTTAGACTGTCTCCCAGGTAGCAGTCACCAGCTTTCTGCCTACAGCCTCGGCTTAAGGCAAACTCTGTCTTTTCCTCCAGTGATACCAGAAGAAAAAGGTCATGGTCACATAACTTGTCCGCTTTCCAGCAGTAAAAACCACGTCTCTTCCAAGGAGGAGAATGCAAGAACTTTTATACAGATGATGCAGCAAGATTTTATAATAGAGATTTCAAGTGGTTTTTATTACAGAGGATATGTGGAGCATAGTCCTGCCCAGATTTTATGGATCATTATCAATTTTCTTTTTGCCCCTAAATTAAATTGTGTGGTTGTAAGAGTGGGTTATGACAGTATTTAGAAAGAAGAAAATAAACCAGCACATATTCCTTCTATTTTGGGTAACTCATTTGGAATGGAAAGTAATGGTAAGAAACAAAAGATTAACCAAAACTCATTTGATTACACTGTTGCATATAGTAAAAATGCTTGGAGAGGAAGAGTGACTCTTTTTTACAACTGCCTCATTGACAATGTTCACATGGAAATGTCAATGTTGTATTTTGATAACATAATAACATCTCATATCAGTCATTTGTAGGTAATGAAGTAGTCCACAAAACAAAAAATTCTTCCTTATGTTCTTGAGCACGGAACACTTTTTTTTACATTTTTGACTGGGTGATGTGCATTCTAAAATTATCATTTTCCTGCTTTGTTAAGACCTTATTGAGGGTCAGTCACCATTTATGATTATTGTAGTGAAATTGTGGCATCTCCCAAGGGAGTGATCTAGTGAGCAAAAAGAATCTACTTACAGTTGGCACAGCCTAGCCAAGGTGGCTAAGACAGATTCAATCCCAGTTTAAGTGATGATTCTAGAAATAGAAGCCAGGTAGAGGAAGTAGTAGAGGCTCCTTAGCACAATCATGCCAAGAGCAAGCTTTCCTCATATGAGATAAAATGGAAGTTCTTAAAAAATAAAAGGAAAAAAATTAATATTTGCTCTGGAGAGACCTGCTTGCCCAAAGATAACTTGCAAGACCACAATTCTTGCTGGTGGAGGGGCCGAAGTTGTGAAATTAAGGTCTGTTCCTTCCCACTTCAGAGATGACACACCTAGGCAGAGGATGGTCTCCGTCACCTTCTAGCCAAAGGCTGAGCTCTGAAGTTCTCCACTGAGAAGTGGAAAGGGGCAGTGTTCATAAAGGCAGAGTGTGGGTGCCCTGGACATGGGGCCTGTGGAGAGTTTGTTAGAGAAAATGTGTGAGGAGGAGAGAGAGAGAGAGGCCTGGAGAGAGTGAACCTCTGAAGATTGAAGCCTGAGTTTCCTCTCCTTAGTTACAGAGGCCATGGCTCTTGGTCCTCCCACTGCTGTGCTCCGTTCAGCAGTTCACCCCATCTGGAGGCCTGGGAAGCTTGAGAAGGGAAGGTATCTGCCTCCTGACCACCACAGCTGAAGTGAGTAAAGGCTGAAGTGCCATTTTCACCCTCCTCTTCCAGTATTTTAAAAGGGTCTTCACCAGCACCACTTCTCATACAGGCATTTATGACAGGCTGTATTCCACGCCCTAAAGACCAGATTCTCCTCACCCTCCCCGCTCTGGACACTCGCCCCCATAGCTGGACCGAGAGGAGGAGCCTGCTCCCACAACCAGGTTAGACTCGTAGAAGTTTTTAGATTTTATTCTCCTCCCTTTGTGCCAAGCTGTTAGCAGTTAAACCCCCCTTTTTTTTTTCATTAGAAAGTGATGGTGGCGCTTGTGTGGTTATTATAGCCAAAGAGGCATATTCTAAATTACAAAGAAACAACAGAGAAACCCAGTGGTAAAACAGCTTGCGGCGGCTTGCTCGGTCGGTAGAGGTGGGGTCTGGCTGCGGACGAGGGGTCGGTCCCGCTTGGGACGAGGGGTCGGTCCCACTTGGGACGAGGGGTCGGTCCGGCAGCAGACGAGGGATCGGTCTCACAAGGGGTTGCGCGGTTCGGCTGACGGGGTCGCCCGGCAAAGCCGGCGACGAAGGGGTCGCCCGGAGAAGCAGGCGACGAAGGGGTCGCCCGGAGAAGCAGGCGACGAACTGGGGACAAGGGAGGCCAGGCCCTTGTCGGGGGCTCTCAGGACTGGAGGGCGCACGGCAGAAGAACTACCTCGGAGACAAGGTAAACACGCAAGTCCACTTTACTGAGGGAGAGGCAACAGTTTTATAGGGGCTGGGGAAGGCTGATTGGTCGAAGCCACGCCCTGTTCTGATTGGTTGCCGGCGAAAGGTCAGTGGGCGGTACTGGACGGGGGAGGGGTGGTGGTTAGGGATTGGCTGTCGCTGTTGCTGGGGGAAGGGGCAGGGTTTAGGGATTGGTGGCTGCTGTTGCTGGGGTGGAGGGCAGACTGGATTTTTCCACCCACGCCTGGCTGTTGCTGCTGTCGGGGGAGGGGAAAAGGCAGACTGGATTTTTCCGCCCACACCTGGCTGTTGCTGCTGTCGGGGGAGGGGAAAAGGGCAGACTGGAATATTTTGCCCTGCGCCTGCGCAGGGAGAAAGAAGAAGAAGGGTGCTGCCCCACAGGCATCGGGTGGCGCCATCCGGGAGGAGGGGCGGCCGCGGAAGCATGGCTGCCGAGAAGGGGAGACCCAAGGGCACTCTGCGCCCATGCCGAGCTCCCTTCAGGGGTGGCGGTGAGTCCGACCAGCCACCCTATTATGGGGGCAGCGGCTTGGCCTACCGCGGCTGCTCCCCCGCCAGGCCAGCAAACCACACTTCAGCCCGACTGGTGACCGCATTTCCCCCTTCTTTTCAAATAAGGGCCAGGATGGCAGCAGCAACAAGTAGCCGAGGCCCAAGAGGCAGTAAGCAATGAGGGAAGCGGGGCTGAAGAGGGAGGTGAGTATGACGGGGATATAAATGTACAATTTGGGGGGGCGGTATCTTGCCATTGCAAGCAAGGGTGGCCAATGTCCAATTCTTGTTGATCTCGGTGGCTATAAGGTCCATCTGCTGTTAAAAGTCCAGGATGACAGCGCGTTACAGGTAGTTGATCTCTTCTTGGCGGCGAAGAGCGGTAGAGGCAGACTGTGTGATGGTCTGGAGGATCGCAGCGGTGAGGACAAGTCGCGTCAGGGCACCAGCGACGGTGGTGGCGGCAGCGTCGGGAGTGGTGGAGACGTAGGCGAGGACAATAAGAAGGCCAAAGTCTCCACGGGCGCGAGAGAGGCCGATGTTAATGGGGCGGGCCGACATGGGGCGGCCCAATCTGCAACGCAGTAGGGGTTCAAGCGAAAAAAGGAGGGGGGCGGGGGACGAGAAAGGACGCTTTGGATGGCTGAGAAGAGGAGTGAGGTCGAGACAGGAGGAAGCTCCGCAGAAGTATGGGGAGGCAAGAGCAGAAGCGTTATTGGATGCTAGAAAGCAGGCCGCGGGCCGGGGAAAGCGGGTTGCGGGCCGTTTAGCAGGGCTGGAGCTGCTTGAGAGCGATGGCGGCATGGGGGGCCGTGGTTACAATCTTCTGGGGTGGTAGCGGCTAGACAGATGGCGGAAAATATTATCAAGAAAGCAAAGGTTATGAGAAAGAAATACAGTATTAAAGGCTGTGGGGGAAGTGAGAAGATCATTTAGAGGATAGGGTTGAGAATGGTATGTTTAAGACAGAAGCTTTGTGGTTTGTAGGAGACTGCTTTATAAACGAAGGAGAATGAGGGCAGTAAATATAGTAACGATAGATAGGAAGATGACAGTGAGGAGGAGTCTTTAAGGTTCCAATCGTCCAGCGCAACAGTGGCTAGGCCGATAGCGAGGGGTGTTGCTAAATAGACAATGGCTGCAAAGACAAAATCATCTTCTGTTTCCTTAAGAATAACTTTTCTTTAAATACTTAGTAGCATGCAATATTAGAAACTGTTTCCTAAAAGCAAGTTGGCAGGGGAGCTTGGTTGCTGTTAATCTTTCCTGTTATAAAATTACCTTTTATTATTATTATCATCAATTCAGTTTTATATATATATATTTAAGAATGACCTTTTGGAATTAGCCATTTAATACCTTAATGTAAACTACTGAAGATAAATTTTATCTCTACAGAGCACATTCCCTTACGTAAAGTTATCACAATACCTTTTACACTTGCCGCATGCAAATTAAATTTCAAAGAGTTTATGAAAAATTAGCCATCTTACTTTAGGACAAAATACGTCTTTTTGCAAAACTTATTACATTTCCGTTAGCATTTTTACAAACTTTTAACCTTTTTAATATTCATATAAGTTTTACATTCTTTATATTATCCTGTGAAGAAAAATAAGTTATTCATTTTAATCTAGGCAAGAACAACTTTTTATGAAGACGTACAGTTAATTTTGTTAATTAAGACTTACAATTTTTTTTAAAATTGTAGATATCTTATTAACATTTAAACTTATGTATTAATATAATAAACTTAAGTATTAATATAAGCGCTTATTTAATTTTTGGCCATTTGAATAGAGCTCTTTTAAAGATTTCTAGTAATTTATATTTACCATCCGGAGGTATCACAATATACGTTGACATTGAACGAACAGACAGACAAACACAGAACAATTACAACACATTAACAGAAATATATAATTTATTTACAGTTGACTCATAATTCTTACTTTCTTGTATAGCTGCTTTTAAATCCTTTTTTATATAGCATATCATAGATTATACCCTTCAAGATTTCTTCTGGACTTCATGTTGCCTGTAATAAGCCAGGAGGGAATCTCTTACCTTCCTGCTCCACAGCAAAAGTGACCCTATCTATAAGGCAAGTATAGGTGTCCGGGTCCCAAAGCTGACACGTGGTAAGCCACGGATTAAAGGGGAGAAGAAGGTCCCAATATACTTGAAACTGTTTGAAAGAGATCTTACACCGGTGAGTGTCTAGGAGACCGGCGAGGGCCCAAACTTGTGGGGCTTGCTTAGCAGATAGGATGTTACCCATTGCTAATGGCCTTTTGGAGCCGATAAGAAAAGGGGCCCTTACCTTGAGAGCGCGGCGATGGGAGCCGAGGTGTGCGGTGAGACGAGGGGTCGGAGCCGGTGGGGCTCTGACGGTGGTCGCGGGCCAAGAGAAGGCCCCGACGAGGGGAGGGCGGGACAACGAGCAGTGGAGCAAGGCAAAGGGGAGCAAGCACGGAGGGGAGGAGGCAGAGGTGAAGGCAGGGGTGGAGGTGCTCAGGCACGCGCTCCTGAGAGTTTTATTGGCGCCTCTTAATCATAGCGGGTCGGTATAAGCCCCCGACATGGAAGGAGAAAGCCATCCAGCGATTCTCCCAGACCGCCGTGGATCGTATGAGGTCGCCAAGGTTCAGGTATCAGCAATGTTGCAGGAAAGAAGTCCCAAGGTGAGAAGAGAGGAGGGGGGGGGCCACCAGGTTATGGAGTGAGGCTGTGGTGGAGTTGCCTTGCCCCACGTTGTGCTGTGGTGGGGTTGCTTTGCCCCACGTTGTGCTGTGGTGGGGTTGCTTTGCCCCACGTTGGGCGCCAACTGCGGCGGCTTGCTCGGTCGGTAGAGGTGGGGTCTGGCTGCGGACGAGGGGTCGGTCCAGCTCTGGACGAGGGGTCGGTCCCCGCTTGGGACGAGGGGTCGGTCCGGCAGCAGACGAGGGATCGGTCTCACAAGGGGTTGCGCGGTTCGGCTGACGGGGTCGCCCGGCGAAGCCGGCGACGAAGGGGTCGCCCGGAGAAGCAGGCGACGAACTGGGGACAAGGGAGGCCAGGCCCTTGTCGGGGGCTCTCAGGACTGGAGGGCGCACGGCAGAAGAACTACCTCGGAGACAAGGTAAACACGCAAGTCCACTTTACTGAGGGAGAGGCAACAGTTTTATAGGGGCTGGGGAAGGCTGATTGGTCGAAGCCACGCCCTGTTCTGATTGGTTGCCGGCGAAAGGTCAGTGGGCGGTACTGGACGGGGGAGGGGTGGTGGTTAGGGATTGGCTGTCGCTGTTGCTGGGGGAAGGGGCAGGGTTTAGGGATTGGTGGCTGCTGTTGCTGGGGTGGAGGGCAGACTGGATTTTTCCACCCACGCCTGGCTGTTGCTGCTGTCGGGGGAGGGAAAAGGGCAGACTGGATTTTTCCGCCCATGCCTGGCTGTTGCTGCTGTCGGGGGAGGGGAAAAGGCAGACTGGATTTTTCCGCCCACACCTGGCTGTTGCTGCTGTCGGGGGAGGGGAAAAGGGCAGACTGGAATATTTTGCCCTGCGCCTGCGCAGGGAGAAAGAAGAAGAAGGGTGCTGCCCCACAGGCATCGGGTGGCGCCATCCGGGAGGAGGGGCGGCCGCGGAAGCATGGCTGCCGAGAAGGGGAGACCCGAGGGCACTCTGCGCCCATGCCGAGCTCCCTTCAGGGGTGGCGGTGAGTCCGACCAGCCACCCTATTATGGGGGCAGCGGCTTGGCCTACCGCGGCTGCTCCCCTGCCAGGCCAGCAAACCACACTTCAGCCCAACTGGTGACCGCAACAGCTGGCCTGTTTTTCTCAAAAATGGCAATGTTATGGAAGCCAAAGAAAGGTTGAGGAATCAAAGAGATATGACAACTAAATATAATATGTGATATTAAACTGGACAATATAATAGAAAAAAAAGTTGCTATATGGGCTATAATTAGGACAATTGAAGAAATTTGAATATGGAGTATAGATAAGATGATAGTATTATATCAATGTTAAATTTCCTGAATTTGATCATTATACCGGCATAAAGTGGGAGAATATACTTGTTCTTATGGAATATATGGAAATATAAAGGAGTAAAGGGACATGACGCAAGCTACTTTAAAATGGCTCAGAAATGTATGTGTGCACACACATAGTACACGTAAAGCACCTGTGGTGCCTCAAGGCAAAGCACTTTTGTGATTGACATGCAAGCTGAACACAACACTTTTTCAGGGAAATCATTTTTTGCTTGACTTGAAATAACTGACCAGCTATGGTTAATCGAACTTGGTTAGATGATGGAAATTTCTCAAAAATGAATGTGTGTGGGGAGCGGATATGGCTTAAGCAGTTGAGTGCCTGCTTCCTACATGGGAGGTCCTGGGTTCAGTTCCTTCTAAAAACAAAACAAACAAGAAAACAAATGAAATAACCAACTCAGGGGAGCCCAAGGGGCTTGGTAGTTTGTTGGCTCCCCACATACAAGGTCCAGGGTGCAATTCCTGGTCCTGGTGCCTCACAAACACACAAAAAGAGTGAAAACTGTGACACCAAAGAAAACAACTGACAGGTACTTCTTGCCGATGATGAGATGAGTTTTTAAACTAAAATTAGAATTTTGTAACATTTTGCTCTCAGTTTTACTTTGAAAGATAGTAAATTACAATAGGCATAACCCACATAAATAGAAATTCTTTAGCGTCCTTAGTAACTTGTACAATGCAGGGTCTTGAGATCACAATCACTGGACAAGATAACAGCTGAGAAGTGGTAAAGCAAGCCTCACCTTTGTCTGACCTCAAACCCATGTTCTTTCCATGGTACAATGTTGCTTCCTTACTCAAAACTAAGAATTGGGTCCCTAAAGCTTTAGAATTCCAATTAGGGATTCAAGATGACTCTTTCTAATTACAGAATAAAATCCGCTTATGACAGAAATAACAATGTATTGGGTCATGTATCATATATAAAGTCCAAATAGTTGAGAGAAGTTCTTTATTAGTTTTAAAAAATTAAAACAAAACAGAGGTAATTCTGATTCTTTCTTATTTTTCACACCCTTGGGGCTAATATCCAAGGATTAAAGTTAACTTTGAGGAGGGGCAGCTGCGCTGGGCGAGCCTCAGGAGGAAAGCTTGCAGGTTCCTCCTTAGCACTGCGTTCTCAGCAGCCTCCCTCAGGATTCTGTGGAGCTTTTCCATCTCCTCGTACTCACTCCTGAAAGAGCAGACAGCATGCATTTCAGAAAAGTTCCCAGAAAAACAAATCCCCCAAGAATCCGGATATGTACTGGGTCACCTGCCACTGGATGTGAGATCAGGGATGCTGCTTAGATATCAGATAGTCTAATCCCTTTGTTTGATAAATAACCAGAATCCAACCAGGCATTCCTGCTGTTGCTTTAAGACCCTTTTCAGCGTGGGGGTTGCCCTCGAAGGAAACACAAACAGACTCATTAAGAAAAAAAACAACTGGGAAATCACTGTGCATCTTTACTAAGACCGTGTAAGACCTGTGGGGAAGGAGAGAGAGAGCACCCCACACAACAACCCTCCACCTACCCCTCCCAGGCATCTCTCTCCTCTCAGGCCCCGTTCTTCATGAACTTGGTCTGTTTGGGCATCCCTGGTTTCCATCCAGGATCTGCAACCTAATTACAGCCTCTCAGCAGGAACACATCAGGCTGCCTTGGGGCTGTCTGCTGCTCCTGAACGTCTTTTTGACCCCCTTGGCTGTACGTGCCACAGCCCATGACTCTGCCTGGCTCAGAGCCTGGCCTGCAATGGGCCTGGAGAGCAGGAGGGGCGTGAGAACCCCGAGTCTAGTTGTCTGCTCCCTGGCTGGGAGGCCTCCCTCCTCTCAGCCTCGTGAAACCCTTCTGGGCTCTATCCGTGGACCCCACGCACAGGAGGCTTCCCCAGGCCCCGCCCTGAATAACCACTCAGTCGTCTGAACCGGGCCACCTCCCTCCAGTCTTTTGCTGAAAACTGAGACCGTCCCTGACAACCTTGTCACCTACTCCCAGCAGTCCCGCTTTTCCCTGCTTTATTTTTCTCCACAGCCTTTACCACCATTGGGCCTGCCAGATATTTTACTTACTATTTTTACTACCCCTGAGATGTTAGCAACATGAAGGTGGGCATCTTTTACTGTACCAGACACTGCTGGGCCCTCAGTTCCTAGAACACTGCCTGGCACCGAGGAGGGGAAGACAATTTCTTGTTGGGTGAGTGCTCATTACCCAATATTGTTATTTACATTCCTACACATATTGTCTCACCAACCAGGTGATAAGCCCCTTGAGAGCAGGGACTGTTTTTTATAGATCTTTTTGTGTCCTTGGCCCCTGTCACAGCACCCTCTACAGAGAATACATTTCTTATTAACAGTGGGGGAAAAAAATAGCCTTATATTATGACAGAAGCAATTTATATCAAATTGAGGGGAATGTTTTCTATCTGTGAAATCTGGATAATTGGAAGATCTTTGGTGAGTATTTTTTAAGAGGACACAACTGGATGACTGTCATCTTAAAAGCTCAGATTGCTGTGAAGACCTAAAGAGAGGATCAAGAGAGAGAAGAAGAAATTGTGTGGTGGTGTTGTAGCTCTTTCCCTGGATTCCATTAAGACTGGGTGAGGCACCACCCAACCATCCAGAGATGGGACAATGAGGATTTCCAGACAGACAGACAAGTGTGGGGCACATGTGCAAAGCAGCAACTGTGGCTTTTACTTTGTAAACAGCTCTGACCATTTCCACCCTGATTTACTCAGAACTGGCATCAGATCTATTTTTTTTCCTAGCAGGTACCTGGGCACATGGTTCAGAATTTAAAAGGCACAAAAATACACAGAATACAAAGTAAGTCTCCTGCTCCTCCCTGTCCCCATATCCCCTCCTCAGAGACAGCAGTTACCAGTTTCCTGTGTATCCCACAGAGATTTTCATGCATAGGCAAACAAATGCATATATATTTCAAATGCTAGTATATTTCACTATTTCACCCATCTTCTCACTTTGATTTTTTTCTCTTTACAATATATTTTTTAGATTAATTCATAACCCTGCACATAAAGCTGCCTTATTCATTTTATTTTATTTTATTTTTAAGATTTATTTATTTATTTAACTCCCCCCCCCTCCCCTGGTTGTCTGTTCTTGGTGTCTATTTGCTGCGTCTTGTTTCTTTGTCCGCTTCTGTTGTCGTCAGCGGCACGGGAAGTGTGGGCGGCGCCATTCCTGGGCAGGCTGCTCTTTCTTTTCACGCTGGGCGGCTTTCCTCACGGGCGCACTCCTTGCGCGTGGGGCTCCCCCATGCGGGGGACACCCTTGCGTGGCACGGCACTCCTTGCGCGCATCAGCACTGCGCATGGCCAGCTCCACACGGGTCAAGGAGGCCCGGGGTTTGAACCGCGGACCTCCCATATGGTAGACGGACGCCCTAACCACTGGGCCAAAGTCCATTTCCCGCCTTATTCATTTTAACAGTAGCACAGTCCTCCGTATTTTGGTGTACCTAATTTAATTAAACTTGTACACGTGCCAGTCTACCTATGTATGAGGACGTGGACGGGATAAATGCCTGGGAGTAGGACAGCTGGCTGAAGGATATGTGCATTTTTAATTTTTCTAGAAACTGCCCACTTATTTTTTGCATGTTTCCACTCTTACCAGTAACTTGCCGTGAATCCTTCCACTTTACCCTAATAGGCAGGAAGCGTAGTCCAAGGCCTCAGTGCCAGAGGAGTCTGCTGGGTGGACTGGTCAGCTGTGTTCCTGCTGGGTGCACCCAGAGGATGACCCACCCTGCAGCCTTCTGTGTGCCAGGCCAGCAGGGAGCATGAGAGGGAAATGGTTGCCTGCCTCGGCCCACATGGAGCTGGTGCTTCATTCTCGGGCTCCTGAAGGGAAAACTTTCCAGTAGAAACCACCACCAGAAAGATTAGACCTTTCCTGAGAAAGTGTCAACTTAAAGGAAAGCCTTTATGGAGACAGCAGAGCAAAGTTGTGGAAAGAGGATAGATTTGAATTTGCTACTTCCTAGCTATGGGACGTGGGAAATGGCACCCTCTCAGAGTTTCTGTTTCTGCTTCTGCAGAATGGTGCCATGGCACTGACCTCTGTGAGGTACTGAATCTGAGAACTGAATGCGAGGATCCTGCACTGAATGTGGCAATTCGAGGAGGTAGGTAGAAAGCCCCAAGTACAATGTTTACTCTCAGTTGGTGCTCAGGAAAGAGTGGTGTATTCACGTTTCACCATCATGTCCATTCATTGCCTGGAAATTCTTCCTAATCTAATTTTTAAAACAAATTCAGTAAGGAGCAACATAGCCAGATGTGTCTGCATGATCACCTTTTACGCAGAAGATTTATGTATTTACCTGCAAGGTCTTTGTAGAGACCATCCCACTGGGATGAAGCTAGGGTCAACATGGTGGAGATAACTGCCCTTGAACTTCTCGTGATTCCTTTCTACATGACAAAGGATAATCATTCTGTTAGAACAGCAGGGCCAAAGGGAAAGTGAATCCTACAAAAGGGACCCCACCCAAACCCCCAGCAGGAGAGGATACAGAGTGTGGATTACCAAATCCTAAATCTACTCCAAGGGTCAGGTCCCAAATAGCCCAGGAGTTACCAGGGCAGCAGTTCTGAGGGGTCCAGCCTGCCTCAGCATCTCCTCCCCCATCTATTCATGCGGGATTGTACCTCAGGCACTTATTGGCTGAATTAGGAGCTAACAGGATGCACTGAGGCCCGGAGGAGAGGACAGAAACAGCAGAGAGGGAAAAACAGGAAAAGAGCTGGCCATTATCCCGTCCTACATTTAGTCTTGGTTAAATGTTTACTGAGACTTACTTTGTGCTCAATCACACACTGGACTCTTCTTTCCAATTGCCTGAGAAATATCTTCTTGCTAATCTCAGTCTTTTCATCAACTAAACTTTCCCTCTTCTAACCATTTCTTGCTTCTCTTTGAAAAACACCTGACTCCTGGCCTGGCAGAGCCTAGTTTTAAATCTAGACCTCCTGATTTCAAATCGTATGTTTTTTCTTCAACACACCAAACCAGGGGCCCAAAGCCCTGGGTTTAGCTCTAGCTGTTAGCCTTGAGCTAGTAACTTAACTCCTCTGGAAGTCAGTTTCCTTGCCAGTAAATTCAGGGAATGGGTCTTGCCCAGTTTTAACTTCCTACATCTCTGTGATTTAAGATAGATTGCACATGGTCAATATAGTAATTGTTTTTCAAAAAGAAATAGTTTTTTTGGTGCCTAAAGGTCCAATGTCTATGTACTACTATGGGATTGACTTGTAGGAGTTTGGCTTACTTTCTGCATATACTTGTAGACTGTAGTAATATGTTAGGTGACTGAAACTAAACTGTTACGGGTAAATGAGATACCTCTCAGCCCCCTCCAAGGGAAACACATGCTTTGTATTGAGGGAAAATAGTGTTTTCCAAAGCTGCAGTGGTGGGAGTAAGGGAGGGGAGTGGGCAGAGGCAGGTTTGGGATGTTCCTGGAACTTTGCTTCATGGATATTCTAAAATAGCCGCAAGTCAGGCTCTGTAGGTGTTTGGGAGCCTGGACTCAGCCTGGACTGAGCAGACAAATTTGGAGATTTACATGGTCAAGGAGAAGGCCAACAGCAGTTTAGACTCTGACAAAGAATTTATATTAATATATCTTGGGGGATGGGCAGGCAAGCCCCAAGATCCTGAGCTGAGGCAAGGTGGTCCAAACATACCTGACAGAAATGTGTAGTTCGGAGGACGCTCTTAGGAACTATCTCCTGAGACAGAAAAAAAATGAATCCTAAATCTAGTCCCTGTAACTGATTGACCTACAATAGTTTATTGACATTTGTTTAATGACGAAAGTTTTATGTACATAAGAGATTTCTCTCAAAAAAAAAAATTGTTCTTGAGATTATGCTATTGTTGTTGACCTGAAGCCAGGTCGCCTGGTCCCAAATCCTAGCTCAGCCCTTAGCTGCAGGACCTGGGGATACACCTCTCTGTGTCTTAGTTTTGTCATCCATGAAATGCGAACAGTAGAAAATGATGGAAATTGGGATAAGCTCCTTCTGTGAGTACTTCCAGACCCCAGAAACTCCTGGGGAATAGGCAGGAAGATAAACAGGCCAAATACAAAATCCTTCTGGAGAGAAAGCCACTACCCAACCTTGATACATTCTTCATTTTATAAGAACCTTACCTCCTGGATTAGGAAACTTATCTTGCCACTGTCGTATTTCCAGCCATTTCTCATCCCAATTTCCATTATTTTCTCCTGTAGCGAGTGTTTAGAAACATCTATGTTAGGAATCAGAGCCGAACCAGAGGGATTCCAAGCCCTACGAAAGAAAGTAGATCAAAATATTAAGAGACAGTTGTCACTACCGTGGGGTTAAAACAAACAGAAACTAGCTGGTGGCCTTGAATACATTTCTGAGAAATAGAAGGGGGATGAGATCTAACAGTTATCAAATGCTAATAATGTGCCAGGTACTATGACTGTCCTAAGCCCTTGACTTAAGAAAACCTATGAAGTTGATGTAATAATCCCCATTTTAGAGATGAGAAAATTGAAGTTCAGAGAGGATTACCAATGTGTCCAAGGACACAGAGCTAATAAGTGGCAGAGTCAAGTTTTGTCAAATTTCAAAATTCATCATCTTTGCACTGCCCAGTTGCTTCTCCTTGAAAGGGTGGAACTTGACCTATACTTTATTCAAGATTTATTTATTTATTTATTTCTCTCCCGTTCTGCCCCCCACCCCGGTTGTCTGTTCTCTGTGTTCATTTGCTGCATGTTCTTCTTTTTGTCCGCTTCTGTTGTCAGCAGCACGGGAATCTGTGATTCTTTTTGTTGCGTCATCTTGCTGCGTCAGCTCTCCATGTGTGCGGCGCCATTCCAGGGCAGGCTGTACTTTCTTTCGCGCTGGGTGGCTCTCCTTACGGGGTGCACTCCTTGCGCATGGGGCTCCCCTATGCGGGGGACACCCCTGCGTGGCAGGGCACTCCTTGCGCGCATCAGCACTGCACATGGGCCAGCTGCACACGGGTCAAGGAGGTCCGGGGTTTGAACCACAGACCTCCCATGTGGTAGATGGACGCCCTATCCACTGGGCCAAGTCCGCTTCCCTTGACCTATACTTAAAAAGACAGGCAAGATTTAGGGAAGTGAAAAAAGGAAGAGTTATTTGCCATGGGGACAATATAGTGAACAAAGCTTCAGAATGTGCCAGGAGTAAGAAGCAGCATATTGCAGAGGACAGAGCACAGGCTTTACTCTCTAATCAGAGCACAGCATAGCTCTACTTAGGAGCTGGGTGACACTGGAAAAGTTGTGTAATTCCTCCCAATTTCAGATTTTTCTATGTAAAAAGAGAGAAGCTACGTAATGGGGTTATTGGGAGGAGTCAATGACATAATGCTTGCAAAGTGCTGAGCATACAGCCTGGCACATCACAGTAACTCTTTCCTTCCCCGCAGGCTGGCTAAAGGAGAGGGCCCATGATAGGCTACAGGGCAAGGAAAGACTGGAAAAGGCAAGTTGGAGCGAGGTGGAAATGTCTTCAATGACACTCTAAGGAATTTGGAATTTATTCACAGAATGGCATGATCCAAAATGTGTATAAAGGAACTGTCAGAAAAGTGGGGGTGGAAAATGTGGGTGCTGAGTAAGACACAAGTAAACATAGGAAAATGGATCATGAAGTAGCAGGGAATCGACCACATGAAATGACAGAGGTGAAGGAGAAAAGATATTGGGGACAGGAGCTACATTTAGAGATTAAGAGCTTCTGCTTCGGGAAGTGGACTTGGCCCAGTGGTTAGGGCGTTCGTCGATCACATGGGAGGTCTGCGGTTCAAACCCCGGGCCTCCTTGACCTGTGTGCAGCTGGCCCAAGTGCAGTGCTGATGCGCGCAAGGAGTGACCTGTCATGCAGGAGTGCACCCTGTAAGGAGAGCCGCCCAGCGCCAAAGAAAGTGCAGCCTGCCTAGGAATGGCACCGCACACACGGAGAGCTGACACAACAAGATGACGCAACAAAAAGAGACACAGATTCCCGTGCCGCTGACAACAAAAACAAACAAAGATGACGCAACAAATAGACACAAAGAATAGACAACTGGGGCAGGGGAGGGGAGAGAAATAAATAAATAAAATCTTAAAAAAAAAACAAAACCTTCTGCTTCTGTTGTTGGGAAAAGGGATTGGAAGTCAGGGGAGGAGGGAAAGACAGGGGCACCAAGAAGTTATACCCCCCAAACCATGCCACCTCTGTGAGCATTCAGTGTGTCAAAAACAAACAGACTCATTGTTGAGTCCCCTTTCCTTTTCACATTCAGAGAACGTCCTCACCGCCACGTGTTCGCTTAGCTCCACTCTCTCCAACCAAAATATCCTGTCCTGGGCTCAGATCCCTAAGAAAATTGATCGCTTGCTTACATGTTGAGATATTTGAAAAATAGTGGGAATCATAATATTAGTATGAAAGCAACATCTCAATCTCTACCCTAGGTTAGCATGAGAAATCTTTAAATAAACCCAACTAAGAAGGCTTTCATGTTTGCCAAACACCAAGCTTTCCTGCTCAAGTTCCAAGCTACTCTTTACACTTTCAAATCCAAAGTACAAATTCTTAAAGACAAGATTCTGGCCCAACGTTCTTCAGATGTTGTTCACAAAAGAATGAGATGAAAGATCCTTTACGTAAAAATACCTCCAAAAATGGCATCAGTGTGATCATAAACAGGCTGAGTTATGGCTTCATTCAGATCTATTCTTGCAAGAGTCCTAGAGGCATAGATGCCATTCTTCAGGCAGACAGCTTTCAGAGTCTGGTGAAAATCTTGGTGTCTTTTAACCCTCTAGATAAGTAGACAGTAAATTAGTAGGGTTCATAGACATTGACTAGAATGTCACAGGAACAGAAATGCATTGCTTTTAGCCAAAGGCTGTTACCAAGAATCACAGAAAAGAGTAGAGACAACAAGATCTTCAAATATGTTATCAAGCTAGATAGCAGGAGAGCAATCACTCTTCCAAGGCAGCTAGACGCTGCTGCCCTGGGCTTCCAAGGCACCCTGTGCTCACTTTTATCACAGTCCTTCTCACACAATTTTATATCAGGCTCTCATGCCAGATCATCAGCTTCTTGAGATCAGGGACAATGTCTTCTCCATCTTTGTCTTCTCAACATCTGGCAATAGCAACCAATAGTGTTCAATACATATTTTTTAAAGAAGTGATTATTTAATGAATGAATGAAAATGAGCTATGACTCCACTATGAGTACATACTTGGGATTTTCCAAGGATAGTCCAAATTTTGTATACATTTTGGTAAATATTAATGAAATGCTGTTTTATTTTTCTGTCTTTGTAAGATTTTTCCCCAGAGAAATACATTTATAAATCAGAGAAAAAAATATTATAACACTAAGAGACATTTAGAAATTTTATTCACATGGTGATCCTTAGTAAAGAGAATAAAAATACATATGAATTGACCAAAATTTCACGAGATGGTTTTGTAATCAATAGTCAATATTTTGGGAAATGTGGCTCAACCAATTGGGCTCTCGTCTACCATCTGGGAGGTCCAGGGTTCGATGTCCAGGGCCTCCTGGTAGGCGGGGGTTGACCATGTAGAGTGCTGGCCCACTAGGGAATGTGGCCCCACGTGGGAGTGCCACCCTGCATGGGAATGTCGTCCCACGTGGGAAAGCTGCCCCACGCAGGAGTGCCAGTCGTCACGGAGAGCTGGCACAGCAAGATGACACAACAAGAGACACGGAGGAGAGAGAATAAGAAGACAAAGTGGAGCAGGGGAGCTGGGGTGGCACAAGAGAGTAGTTGCCTGTCCCCCACTCGGGAGGGTCCCAGGATTGGTTTGGGAGCTGCCCAGTGAGAGTGCAGGCAGAGAAGAACGTGCAGTGGGTGGATACAGAGAGCAGACAACAGGGGGAACAGGGGGGAGAAATAAATTTAAAAATTTTAAAAACATTAAAAAATAAATTTCAAGAGAATATGTTTTAAGTGAAATGACAGCACAGCATGATATAATTGGGAGGATAACTTGTGCTCTTTTCACTTCATATTACAGCATAAGCATATTCCCAATTCAGTATAAATACTTAAAAATAATTTTAATAACCACATAATATATCCTATAGGTATATAACTATTTTACCATTCTCTTATTATTTGGCATTTAGATTATTCTCCTTTAAGTAATGATATGATGTAAGTATATAAATATTTGTCCAAATTTCTGACCACAAAGGAAAATTGTTTGTATGGTAGGAATACCTTGAATGTGCTTGTAGTCACAGAAAAAGAAGTCACTAAAGGGCTGATACAAGAGGGGACAATTGATGAGACAAAGTCCATGTGAAAGCCTAAAGATCGCTATTTCTTCTTCCTTTCCAAAGCAAATTGTCTCAAAGGGATGGTCTCTACTTCATGCCTTCACCTTCTCAGCCCTTTCTCACTGATAAACTTTTTTTTTTAAGATTTATTTATTTATTTATTTATTTATCTCTCTCCCCTTCTCCCCCTGGCCCCAGTTGTCTGTTTTCTGTGTCCATTTGCTGTGTGTTCTTCTTTTTGTCTGCTTCTGCTGTTGTCAGCGGCACGGGACTCTGTCTCTTTTTGTTACGTCATCTTGCTGTGTTAGCTCTCCGTGTGTGTGGCACCATTCCTGGGCAGGCTGCACTTTCTTTCGCACTGGACAGCTCTCCTTATGGGGTGCACTCCTTGCGCATGGGGCTCCCCTATGCCGGGGCACCCTTGCATTGCACGGCACTCCTTGCATGCATCAGCACTGCGCATGCCCCAGCTCCACACAGGTCAAGGAGGCCCAGGGTTTGAACCGCGGACCTCCCATGTGGTAGACAGATGCCCTAAACACTGGGCCAAGTCCCCTTCCCATGATTAACTTTTTATGATATGGATTCTTCTATAATTGTCCAGAAACAGATCTCTTCAGGGTCATTTAGTAATCCATTGCTACAAAACAAATTTTCCCAACTTTGTAACTTAAAACAACACACAGGGAAACGGACTTTGGCCCAGTGGTTAGGGTGTCCGTCTACCATATGGGAGGTCCGCGGTTCAAACCCCGGGCCTCCTTGACCCGTGTGGAGCTGGCCCATGCGCAGTGCTGATGCGCGCAAGGAGTGCCGTGCCACGCAAGGGTGTCCCCCGCCTGGGGGAGCCCCCACGCGCAAGGAGTGCGCCCGTGAGGAAAGCCGCCCAGCGTGAAAAAGAAAGTGCAGCCTGCCCAGGAATGGTGCCACCCACACTTCCTGTGCCGCTGACGACAACAGAAGCGGACAAAGAAACAAAAGCAGACAAAGAAACAAGACGCAGCAAATAGACACCAAGAACAGACAACCAGGGGAGGGGGGGAAATTAAATAAATAAATAAATCTTTAAAAAAAAAAAACAAAAAACAACACACAGTAAGCATTTATTATTGGTCACAGTCTCTGTGGGGCCAGAAGGAGGGTGTGGCTTGACTAGCTGGTTCTGGCCCAGGGTTTCCCGTGAGGTTCCGCCAGCTGTTAGCTGGAGTTTGGGTCATCTGAATGGGGCTGGAGGATCTGCTTCCGAGGCAGCTCACCACCGGCCGGCAGGTTGATGCTGCCCATTGATGGGAGGCCTCAGTAACTCTGCACGTGGGCCTTTCCACAGAGTTGCTTGGCTTCAGCACACAGGGAAGTTGGTATGCTCCTCAGCAAGTGATCTAAGTGACTGAGGTAGAGCCTCAATGGCCGGTGATAGCCTAGCCTCAGGCATCACACACAGTGGTCTCAGAAGCAATCTCCTGGTCTCAGAGACCAGCCCTGATTAATAGTATGGGGGGGGGAGGCATGAGTATCAAGAGGTGAGGTCACCAGGGGCCATCTTGGAGGCTGACTATCACAGTTACCAGTAAATAACCTCAACAGCCAAATCTAATGACCCCTTCCTCATCCTAATTTTTCTTGACGTCTCAGGAGCATCTGACGGTCTCCTTCTTAACAAACTTTCCTCCCTTAGTTTTCATTGTACTAAGCTATTTCCTCTCCTATAAATCCTTCTCTGTCCCCTTTTCTGGTTCCTCATTATTCTTCTGTTCCCTAAATGTGACCTTTTTATGAAGTTATGCATGGCATCATCCATCTCTCTATTCCTCAATACCATTCCCTCCTAAACGTCTTACAATTACATGCAGCTGGTTACCAAATATAGAACTCCAGTCCCACCCCTTTCTAGAACTTGAGTTCCACATTTCCATCATTCTATTAGATTTTGCACCTAGATTAAGCACTAGATACATAATCTCCAATACTGAAAATATTGTTTTCCCCTAAGAGAAAAACTCTTTCCTCTCATCTCTGTTTTTGTTTTTAATTTACATGATCTTTTCTCTTAGGTACAAAATTTCCCAGCTGTCTTTGCCCCCTTGCTCTCCCACATCCCCCCTATCTAATCTATTGAAAATTCTGATTGAGACTTGCTTCAAATGTCCTCTCCAAGCCATCTCTTCCTTTCCATTACATCTGCCATGCGCCTTGTTCAAATCCTTACTGTATCTAATCTAATCTAAGGGCCCCAACTGGTCTCTCTGCATCCAGTCTTCCCAAAGCACATCTCTGATAAAGCCATTCTCCTGCTCAAACCTTCACTAAGTTCTAATATTTTGACCTGATTTAAAGTCCGCAACAAGCTGACCCTTTCAGCCTAATACCCCCTGGAACCCTTCTAGATGTTCTTTTAGCTACAGTTAGACTCAGCTATTTTTCTGGCTCCAAAATGTGTTTAATCCTTTCTCACCTGGAATGCCTCCCTCTTCCCTATATTTCTTTTTTTTTTTTTTAAGATTTATTTATTTTTATTTATTTAATTCCCCCCCTCCCCCAGTTGTCGGTTCTCTATGTCTATTTGCTGCGTCTTCTTTCTTTGTCCGCTTCTGTTGTCATCAGTGGCACAGGAAGTGTGTACAGCACCATTCCTGGGCAGGCTACATTTTCTTTCGCGCTGGGCGGCTCTCCTTACGGGGCGCACTCCTTGTGCGTGGGTCTCCCCTACGCCGGGGACACCCCTGTGTGGCACGGCACTCCTTGCGCGCATCAGCACTGTGCATGGGCCAGCTGCACACGGGTCAAGGAGGCCCGGGGTTTGAACTGCGGACCTCCCATGTGGTAGACGGACGCCCTAACCACTGGGCCAAGTCCGTTTCCCCCTATATTTCTTTGTCTATGGAAATACTACTGATCTTTTAGGACTAGGCTCAAATACCCCTTTCTCTTGAAGGCTTACTTGATTGTCTTCTAGTTATGGTTTGCAATTGCTTTTATTTTTTTTTTTTTAAAGATTTATTTATTTATTTCTCTCCCCTTCCCCCCCCCCCCACCCCAGTTGTCTGTTCTCTGTGTCTATTTGCTGCGTCGTCTTCTTTGTCCGCTTCTGTTGTTGTCAGGGGCACAGGAATCTGTGTTGCATCATCTTGTTGTGTCAGCTCTTCATGTGGGTGGTGCCATTCTTGGGCAGGCTACAACTTTTTTCGCACTGGGCGGCTCTCCTTACGGGGCACACTCCTTGCTCATGGGGCTCCCCTAAGCGGGGGACACCCATGTGTGGCAGGGCACTCCTTGCATGCATCAGCTGCACACAGGTCAAGGAGGCCCGGGGTTTGAACTGTGGACCTCCCATGTGGCAGACGGACACCCTAACCACTGGGCCAAGTCAGCTTCCCTGCAACTGCTTTTAGAAATAGGCATGTGACCCATTTAGAGCCAAAGACACAATAGGGAAAGTTTGTTAGTGGTGCCTTCACTTTTATGAAAAAGCTTCCAAAAATGACATCCCTCTCTTCACCTAGACTAGTGGTTCTCAACCTGAAGCAATTTGTCATGATTGGAGGTGGGGGTTGAGGAGGATGTGCTACTGGCATCCAGTGAGTAGAGGCCACCGTGCATAGGACAGCTAAACATCCCACCAGGCACACAGCAGCCCCACACAAAAAAATTATCCAGACCAACATGTCAAAAATGTTGAGGTTGAGAAACTCTGCTCTAGTCTTTTTGGAGTGCAAATGTGAATACAAGAACGGCTACAGCCACTTTGCCATCATGAGGAAAGCAGCCTGAGATTGAAGCTCACACACTGAGGAAAGCAAGAGGGAAGGAGGACAAGAGCCACTCTTTCCCTGGACCTCAGTCATATGGGGCCACACATTTCCTTATGTTGTAGGCAGGCTTGAGTTAGAGACTCTGATTTATAGACAAAAGATTCCTACCTGCCATAGCCCCCACAAAAAATCACTCCCTTCTCTGAACATTTGGAGAACGTTTTGGTTCTCTTATGATCCTTACTGCTTACTACCTTTAATTGTATTTCTCTTTTTGCTATTTCATCTCCTCTGAATAAGGACTGTATTTGGGTCATCTTTCTAATTTTCCAAACTTAATCATAATAATTATAGTAGACTTTTATTCTGATTTTATATTTGCTGAGTGCCTTAGTCAAACACTGAACAAATCTCCTTACATACTTTATTTCAGTTAATCTTTACAACAACCCTATGGCTTGGGTACATTTGCCCTCATTTCATAAATGAGGAACCTGAGATATAAAGAAAGACAGTAACTTGTTCAAGGTCAAGTAGGGAAAGGGATATTCAAACCAGAGACTATGCCATTCACCAGGAATTACACTGCCTCTTACTTCTTGTTACATGAAGAAATGAATGAATGGACCAAACCTTACTGCTTTGATGGAATTTACAAATGTTAAACTATTTAACTATATAACTTGGCAATTACAAGTAACTAAAATAATGTGCAAAGTAAGTTTAGGAGACAACAGGCAAGAGTAGGGATTGGGAGTCTGGGTTCTGAAGATACACAGACCTGAAGTAGATGTGGATTCTACGTGTGGGCATGGATGAATTATTTAGCCTCTCTGCAAATTAAAATGATAGTAAAAGAATTAAGTAAGATAATGCATATAAAAGGCTTATCACAGTATCTGATACCAGAGTAAGCATTTTGTTCATATTTTCTGAATAAACAAATGCATGGATTTATACTCTCACATATATGTATTCCATCCAAGAAACAATAGATTTTTATTCTTCAGTCCCAATCAATAACCACATAGAAATATACCATAGTCCTAATTATTCCAACTTACTTACTCTTTTAACTTTTAGCTCTCTTGGCCTTTATTCTTTGTTTTACACTAGAGGCATCTCCTACTTCCCTTTCATCCCAATCACAGAATATACCTACTAATCTAGGTATTTGAACAAGGTTTTACAGAAAACGCACAGATGATGACACCCAGAAGGGGTTATATGCTAGAAACCTAGTGCCATCCCATGTGTAGGGAAAAATCTACATAATTTGAAGAACTCCACTGGACACAACCTATTCACATACTTTTTATTACTAAGCATTCAACTTTCCAAATCTAAAAATAACTACAATGTAATTATATAGGCACTACTTCCAGGGCTACAGACCTCTGTATCACACTCGCCACATTTACCAGTGTTGTCCACTGATCTTTAGAGACCTTTTAAAAATTATTTTTAGTCCTTAGTCTTAGATAAATTTTACCTTGAGCTTACATTTTCATGCCTTATGAACCTCATATAACTAATTTTAAAAATATATGTCAAGTGAGTGGTTACGAGCTGCTTTCATGTGATGCAATTTGGTTGATCCTTATATCAACCCTACAAGATAGGTAGGGGAAGTCTTTAGCACCCTCTTTCTACAAATGAAAAAACTGGTAGGTTTAAAGAGGTTTAGGGCGTTGCTCAGTGCTACATGGCTGATGCTTGGTAGAGTTGAGACTCAAAACTCTGTTTCTGCTGAACCATGTACTCTTTCCTTGGCACCAGCAATGCACAGTTGAACAATTCCCTACATATGCTTTTCTATGTGCAATCATCTTTCCTATTCTCTTCTACCTGTTTAGTCCTTCAGAAGCAATAGGAGAGTGCTAAAAGAGCTTGAGGACCACGCAGACCTCACTGCATATTGTGAGTTTTTCCTGAAAAAAGCCACTCACCACCAAGCATCCACTGAGGATCTGTCATTTTTGCATTTCTGACCCCTTTTTGCAGAGGCCACTCTATTTGGGAAAAGCACTGGTCAATGGCCTTCTCCAGCAGCTGGATCTTGTCTTCCACAAACCTCTGCAGGCTACTCATATGTGATGTGAGTATTCATTCTTGGTTAGGGCCATAAGAAGCCTCAGGCCAGCCCCTCCCTAAAGGCAACCTCTCCCCAGGCTTTGCTTCAAGTTTGTCACCAATACAAGATTTGGCTTGAGATAATCACACAGGGTTGACAACCTTATTGTCCAATTCTGGCATCCCAAACTTCTTTAGGCTTTGCAAGATTGGGAAGTAGGATAAATACATGCCTTCTGTAGGTTATTTTAGGTATGTAATCCATCAGGCTATTAGGAGAAGTAATTATCCAAATGAAAAATCCAATCACCATTCAAACAGATCTTTCAATGACATCCAATTCAACAAATATTTAATGAGCTTCAATTTTGTGCAAGGTAGTTTTTTAAGATGTTTCTTAAACTTTAATGTTCATAAGAATCACCTAGAGATCTTATTAAAATCTGAGGGCCTGAGATTCTACATTTCTGATAAGCTCCAAGGTGATACCAAACTTCTGGGTCCTGGGACCACACTTAGAATAGAAATTTTTTTTATTAAACAAAAATAAAAACACAGTCCTGCTGTAGGAGAACATAGACTAGTCAGAGACAGAAATATGTGTTCAAATAATATAGGGGAGTGACCACCAGGTGTTGGGGACGATTGCTGAGGGCGTGCGCTAAGATCAGCGATGCCAATAGCATGGCTGCCGGAGTGGAGCCCATTTCCTGGTTCTTCTCCCTCCCTGCTCCTTTGTTCTCTGTTCCCGCCACTGCCTAGGCTAATACAGTAACGCGCAGGCGCAAGGCGCGAAATTGAAGTCTGCCCTCCACCCCAGCAACGGCAACAGCCAGTCCCTGGACCCTGCCACTTCCCCTAGTGACAGCAATAACCAATCCCTAACCGCCATCCCTCCCACTACCCCTCCCCTTCCCAAGAGTATAAATGCTTTGTTCTCACAATAAAACTTTGCAGCTTGATCCTCACCGTGTCTCGCTGTCATTCCTCGCGTCTCCTGTCTCACCATTCTCCTCCGCGTGACCACGAGCCCCCGTTCCCTGCCCCGCTGGCCGGGGCATTCACAACCAGGGACAGTGTTGACCTCTAGTTCCAGACTGGGAACCCACAGAGTTGTTTGCCTATGTAACAACCATACTCCTTAGCTTGCCACTTAAAGCCCGTCATAGTCAGGGCACAATCAACTTCTCCAGAACCATTGTCTCTCCACTGGCCTGACACAGCCTCCTAGGTAGCTGCCCTTGAACTTGTGACCATTCCCCAAACATACCATCCCTTTTATGATCCCTTGTCTTTGCACATGCTCTTCCTGCCTTCTCATTCTTAAGACATTTTGCATGGGATGCTTTCTCTGACTCCCCAGGGCAGAGTTGGGGCTCTCTTTCTTGTGCTCCCATAATATTTTGTTCATTTCTATATTATAGCCTGTGTCACACCACGTTATGTCTATTCGATTACATATGTCTTCTTCACTGGACTATGAATTTACTGAAGGGATGACTGTGTTATTCATGTTTAATATTCCAGGGTGTGGAACAAAGAGTGCAATTGATAGACATTTGTTGAGTGAATGAGTGGCATAGACACACTGCTGGATAATATAGGCTTTTAAATTTTAAAAATGTGGACTTTTTTTCTATTTTTTTAAAGATACTTAGATCATACAAATGCCACATAAAAAATGTAGGGGATTCCCATATGCCTGCTGGCTATACCTCCCACATTATCCCACATTAACAACATCCTTCATTAGTGAGGTACCTTCCCTGCAATTAATGAACACATTTTGGAACATTGCCACTAAGCAAGGATTATAGTTCACATTATAGTTTACACTATCTCCCACCCAATTCTGAGTTATGGCAAGATATATAATGGCCTGCTTCTGTCATTGCAATGTCATTCAGGACAATTCCCAAGTCCCAGAAATACCCCTGTATTTCACCTGTTTTTCCCTCTCCCTGCCCTCAGAACCTCCAGTGGCCATTGCCTCCACATAAATGATATAATTTCTTCCATTGCTAAAATCACAGTAAGTTTATAGAAGAATAGCAGTAAGTCTACTTTAGTCCATAGTTCATTCCCCAATCCTGAGGATTCTGGGACGGTGATGTCCATTCCACCTAATTGAGAGGAGGCTGTGATCCCATAGGGTCAATGGATGGGACTCTCTTGCTTGTAGTTGTAGGCTGTCTCTGTTCCTTGATATGGTAGTTGTCCATCATCACTTCCTTGTTAGTTTTCCTGGGTGAGGCCAATGAACTGAAGAGTAAGTGTTGTAACTCCATTGAGATTCAGGGCCCAGCTGGCACGTGAACAGCCCAAAGATTTAAGTCTCTTGGACATATACCTATCAACTTTAGTACTAACTATAGGTTCAAATGGAAGGGTCAGAAGAGCCATGTGTAGGGAAACCACAACTGAATCCAACTCTGTCACACTGGGGAGCATAAACTCCAAAGTAGGGCTCATTGGCAAGGTGCCAAACTCCTGAGCTATCTGGCCTGACTATAGTGTCTGGATGTCTCCAGAGCCCTCAGGAGCCCTGCTATTTGGCTACTTTGGCAGTCAGTGAGATCCTGCTGAGTTGTACATAAGCATAACCTCTGGAATGAACTCCTGACTCACTTTGAAATCTCTTAGCCATATAAACGCATTTGTCTTTACTTTCTCCCCCTTTTGGTCAACATCTTTTTCTAGTTGCATTGCTAATTGGTGCTTGGTAGTAATCCTTCAGTGCCAGTGAGGTTCATCCCCAGGAAACATGTCCCATGCTGGGGGAAGGTAATGAATTTATATGCTGAGTTCAGCTTAGAAAGTGGCCATATTTGAGAAACAAGGAGGCTCCCAGGAGGCAACTATTAAGCACCCTATAATACCAGGCTAAGTTTCAATTTCAAGAGTAAAGGTTCATATGCACAATCATCAATATCAAGGGCCCATCAAAGGACTACCTTCACTAGTCATTGCCCTGTACTTGGGGGATTCTTGCTGATCCATTAGAGAATGTGGCAGGGCTCCCCAGGATGGGAACTTGATATTCCTTCAGTTATTGTGTGAATCTCCAGCCACTGTGACAATGTCCCACAAATATGAACACATTTATATGCTTTATATGTATGGCCAGGTGAACTTCCTTCCATATATTCCCCCACCGCTGACACCATGCTTCAATGACCTTCCCCTGTGATATTGTAACCCTTCTGTGATCCAAAACTTCTTCAAAAATGAAGCCAATAAAATAGCCAAATACAATTAATAAGAAAATGAAATAATGGTAGTTTTAAAAATAAGAAATAAAATACAAAAAATTAAAAATAAAAATTTGGGATAATAAAAAATAATGAAAAAGTATTTTAAAGTTGTTTTGACATTTTGCCTTTCATCACTGTAAGATCTGTTGCTCTACATGTACAGTGACTTTTTCTTCTGTTTATTCCCCCAGTGTCTTACTTTTTTCATTTTGTCCTCAAAGAAGTTTTAGGTTACAGAAAAATCACATACTGAACACAGGGGACTCCAATATACCCAACACCTTCCTCCTTTCTCCCCTTCCCCTATTAATAACATTTTATATGTGGATAGTACATTGGTTACAACTGGCGTACAAATATTGAAAGATAGCTACCAACCATGGTCAATGGTTTACATTATGGTCTACATTTTGGACCATACACTTCTATAAACTTTGAGGCAATGCAACATAGCCTGTATCCATCACAGCAAGATCATGTAGAACACTTCCATTGCCCCCAATATGCCCCCTGATCCATCTATTCTATTCCTCCCTCTCACTACCCTCGAAATCCATGGCAACCACAGGCTTCACTCCTTGGAGGACAAGATTCATAGTTACTTGCAACAACACTAAGGACTTGACACCTGGTTTGTCCTCCCCTATTAAGCACCACCCATGCTCTTGAGAGACTCTTGCCTCTCTATTTGAGAACATAGTGGGCCTCCTGAGGATGGGAGTCCACCACCTTACCGCTCATTATGTGGGTCTCTACCACTGGTAAAACACACTATGGCAAGATGAACATTCACACACTCCCTAGAAGCCTGCCCCAGGTGTGCCCTGTCCCAAATGCTCCTCACATCCAACACCCCAAACCAGCAACCCTTATTTGCCATATTGTCAAAAGAGCTTTCCCAACATTGTAGTTTCAACCATGCACCTGCCAATCCCCAGTGTGCACCTGCTCCCTACTCCAACCCTCCCCCCAGCTCCATGGATAGTCCAATCCACCCTCCCCACCCCACCCCCCTGACGAACAAGCACCACCCAACCCAACAGTATCATTACACCACTGTCATGCCTCTCCACTGTACAACTACACACTTCCACCTTAAAGTAGTCAAATGCCCACATTTTGCAAATGTACATATGGGCAAGATCTACAATAAAATGTGGACATTTAACTAAAACTACTTGGCATTGCTTCACTTTGAAGTCAGTTATTGATTATCTGCCTCTCCTTGTCACCCTCAGCGTAATCCCAGGTTCGTTTTCCCTCATTTTTGGGATCAGTCCCTGGAAATCTCATCGGTCCCTACTGGTTTACTTTCTCGACCCATTCTCTGTTCCAGCCTAATGAGAAGTGAGCCAACTTGATTGTACAAATCTGATGGGGGAAAGCAAGGAAGTGGTGTGGTTGGTGATTGATGACAGCAACAGGTTTTCTCCAAAACTCTCCCAAGTCTCTAAGAGATTCTTCAGCAGCCTGTCCCTCTTAATTTGGGGTAAAAAAAAATTCCCATCAAATAATAAATTTGCCCATTACTATGAGAAAAGTATGTTAAACTGATCATTCAGATGGCCTGAATTCTATGCCATAAAGATAAATACCTAAAATCATTGCTGAAATTCCCTCCTCATTTCTTCCTCTCTTGATATTTTATATGCTCTCTAAGTCTGAGCATTTGACAGTACCAGGGCACCAAGTAAGTAGGTAAAACTTTTTTTGGATTGTATGTACAAACAAGCCTCTCCAAGAAAACCAAGAATTACCTGTATTCCACTAGAAGGAAATGAAATCACTCTTGCAATCATTTAAACATATTCCATCTTGTTCAAGTCTCAAGAGAGATGGAAAAATAGCCACAGGCTATCCTTATAGTTTCCTCTCAGCCCATATGTACCAGGTAAAATATTATTCCTTTCTCTTTTACTTACATGCTACCTTTTTTTTTTAACCCTGTAATTATCTTAGCTGTCTTCTTTAGACCATCTCAGCTTAGTATCTCCTTTTCATATGAAAAGAAAAAGTATCATAAGCTAATTTTCTAACTTGGTGAAAGAGTGTTCTGCCCAGACCAGGAGGGAGAGAATCCATAATACAAGTACCATCCATACTGGCAGATTTTCTGCATTGTCCAAACTGTCTGTGAGGAACAACAGGCCAAAGGCGTCAGTGATATGTTTGGTCACCACCTGCTGCTTCTTGTCCAAGAGCCTTTTCCTGATATATTCTCTTAACTTGGGGGTTTCTGGAGTACACAGATAATACAAACATTTTAAAGTGGCCAGAATATTAGAGTAATTAGAACTTACAAAAATTGAAAGCAGGATAACAGTCTGAATTAACTACAGTTAAGGTCCTATGTGGGCTGGGTGCCAACTCAACCAACCTTTCTGAAGGACATCTGTTCCATGTCTTGGATCAACAACAAATGGCACACCAGGAGCACTGAATATTAACTTTATCTAACTATAAGAGGCAAGCACATAGAAACATGCAGGTGATTGAAAAACTTGGCACTTGCCTTTGGACTGATACCTGCTATGGTGGGCTGGATTATGAACCCCAACAAACACATGTTCTTAATCTTACTCTGCATCCTTGTGGGTGTGAATCCATCATAGATGGGACCTTTAGAATATGTCATGTTTAATTAAGGTTTAATGGTGAACTAATCCAGGGTGGGCCTTAATCCAGATTGCTGGAAACCATAGAAAAAGAACCCGGAAGTCTCAAAAGCCAGAAAGGAGAGTTACTTGCCATGTGACGGGAAGCAGAGGTATGAGCCAAGGAACCCTAGGGACTGCTGGCAGCCAGCACCAGAACACCAGCATTGCTGAGGCCTTGATTTGGGATTTCTGGCCTCTGAAACTGTGAGACAATAAATTCCCATTGTTTAGTATTTGTCATAGCAGTCTAATAAAGATGTATACATTTCCAGAGTCTCAGCTCTTTGGTTATCCTACATCTATCTGTATCAATAATATCAACATCAAAATAACTCTGCTTGCTATAAAAAAAACAAAACAAGAACCTCTGACAAATGGGCCTGTAAGATAAATTAGAAATTTTTCTTAGTCTTACTCCTTTGTTAGTCAGAATATGCCATTCTACTTCTTCCCCCCTTAATCCTGTAAATGGCAATTTTGCTATATTATTCCTCGCATATGCCATGTTTTTTTTTTCCCTTTTACACACTTTCTCAAACAGGTCCCCCATTTCTGGGACATTACACGTCTTCTGTTCCTTAACCTCCTCTCACACATGTACACATGTAGTGAAATATACACAATTTCATGATCAATATAATATAGCCTATTCATGAATTCAAACCTACCTAAATCTGTATCCAAGTATGCCTAGTTTCTAGAAAGCCAATTAAGTGATATAAGCCCTATAGGCTTTGAATATTCAGAAAAGATGTAGACTGAACGTGTATTCAAACTTACATCTAGATAGAATGTGGACAATATGTTAATTCAAGCTTACCTGGAACGTGGGCAATATGTTAATTCAAGCTTATCTGGAATGTGGGCAATATGTTAATTCAAGCTTATCTGGAATGTGGGCAATATGTTAATTCAAGCTTAGCTAGTATTCAAACAAATGGTTAAACCCTAAAAAAACTAACAACAAAAAAAAAGTCTTTTTGACCCCTAAACCTCTCCTGGCCCTACCACATGTGTGTCTTGTATAAAATAACCAAAAGTCCCAACTTAGGGTTCAGGTTTTTGGACAGGAGTCCGCCAGGCCCAGCTGGTCATAATAAATCTTCCTTCTCAGAGAATTCCTGAGTCCTAGCCTTCAACACACGATCACTGAAGCCTCTCTGCTTCTATTACAAATACCTGAGTAAATCTAGGGATTTATAATCTATACTGGGGATTTGTATTCTGTAAATCAGCCCTCTTTATCACTCTTCAGGCCCTTCCTCTCTGCCTGGAATCTATGCTCTGTTATTTTCTCCCATTTCTTTCCTCACCATTCCTTAATAAATTACTGGCCTAACTAACTCAGCATGCTCTTGAAATTCATTTCTTGCAGTGTAGCCAAGAACCCAGACAAAATCTGGTAACATATTTTGGCTCTGACACCAGGAGGTTATTTGTGAGTGAGATTACAGCGTACAGCCTGTTTAATGCCTTCTTTTGGTTCTCCATTTTAAACAGGTTTTCCCACCAGCCCCCACAGGATATAATCCTAGGAGGAAAGAGGCCGGGGTGTGGGAACTGTCTGCGTCTGTGCTGTGTTCCCAGGCTTGTTAGACCTGACGCCAGCTGAGAGGGTGGGGTTGCAGGGCACGGACATGAATCAGGGACCTGGTCTGGGATGGGGTGGGAAGGCAGCAGTGCACAGAGCTAAGATGCATGATGTGGGAGTTCCCTTTCCCAGGGGGGTCATGGGCCAAGACTCTATTCATAACTTACCTTCACCCCCATTTTATCTTCCTCCTTCCTACTTCCACATTTCTCACTACAGGTTTGTGTTAAAATGCTTTGGAATGTCTTAGAAACTGTAAAACTGAAAATACCTTTGCTAGGGAGAAAGTTATTGCCTCAGGGCCCCAAGGCCTGTTAGCTAGAACAATTGGTCTCTAACCACTTAATGGCCTTTTGATGGATGAGACACTACCAAACAGTAAAGTCATAAAACTAGAAATGCTTTTTATTTTTATTTTTTAAAAGATTTATTTATTTATTTATTTATTTCTCTCCCCTCCGCCCCCCACCCCGGTTGTCTGTTCTCTGTGTCTATTTGCTGCGTCGTCTTTGTCCGCTTCTGTTTTTGTGGGCGGCACAGGAATCTGTGTTTCTTTTTTTTTTTTTGCGTCATCTTGTGTCAGCTATGCATATATGTGGTGCCATTCCTGGGCAGGCTATACTTTCTTTCGCACTGGCCAGCTCTCTTTATGGGGACTCCTTATGAAGAAAAGGACCATATCTTCTACTTAATCCCCATCACAGACAAAGCACACAATAGGCACTCAATAAATACTTCTGAAAGCTTTAGCTGGGTGATTGAGGAATCTCATACCACATACAAACCCTGGTTACTTGACCTTATCTAATCCAAGGGAAGATTTGGAGGACAGGAATTGTGGTTTCAGGTCCAACAAAACTATGGAGAGAAACAATGTTCTTTGTTAATAGATACAGAAACTGTGGCAAGCTGGAAGTGTGCCACAAAACATTCTAGAAATGGAAATCTGGAGCTCCAAGCTTAATCTTGAGACTTTTAGCAATTGAGCTGAAAAAAATTAAATTACCTGTTTCCTCCTAAGTGAGGAGAGCTTGATGCCAGTACTCCTGAGCACTGACTATGTACACTAGATTTGCAGCTTCTAGAACCTTGCAGTCAGCCAGCAGTTTTCTCTGAGAAAGAAGAGAGAGACACTCAGGGAACAGAATAACTCAACCATGGCAAAGGAAACAATGAACACACCTCACAAGAGCCTCCAGAATATTTCAGCTCATTCACTTTACTTCTGCAAGAGCCCCATAAGCAATTGATAACATTTTCAAAGTCAGATGGTTCCATCTGTCCTACTAACAAGGTCAAAGTGGTGAGGAAAGCCCTGTGTAGAAACTATTCTCTCTGGAGCTAAAAGTATTAATTCTAGAAGGAAATGTATATAGATAATTGTTCCAATGTGTATTTAAATATTTAGAGGTGACAAAGCACCATGATCCTTTTTGGAAAAAGAAGCCCATCTTTGGCAAAGGCTGTGATGTGCGGAGCTCCCTTGTACCAGCTCCTGAGAGATGGTTGTGCACATCTCTCACCAACTTCAGTAACGCCACATTGGTAGCCTGATATTTGCATTAAGTGTAGTATTTACACAAAGAGAATCGGCAAATGATACAAGTAAGGTTTTGGTTTTCATTTTTTAAAATAAAGCATATTTATTTGGGGTAGAAGCTTACAGTGATCAGGCCATAAAGCATAAGTTACTTCTCTCACCAAAATCTTTTGCCATGTGTTAGAAGAAGATGGCTACTGACATCTTCCAGGGTTCAGACTTCCTGGGTTCCTCTCTCCCTGGGGTTCATCTCTCTCTGGGGTCAGCACATCTGTTTTCTCCATAAGGCCAGCTATAGACTATTAGGTGAATGGTTTGTTTCTCTTCCCAGGGCCTTCTCTCTTTCTTCATGACCAAGCTCCTCTGTGTGCTTACTTCCTGGGGCTCCAGCTCAAGATTCCAGCATCAAAACTCCAACATCGAAACTCTTCAATTTGTTTTTTATCAGAGAGTGCTTTGTTAAACAATTACAAGCACTATACAACATTGGGCAAAGGCCCTATAAAAGTACAGCTATTAATGAATAATTCTATGCATTTTAATGCAGGGTCATGTTTAAGCAAATGGTTGTTTTTGTTTTTGTTTTCTTCTTTATTTTCTTTTAAATATTATATTTAAAAAATATGAGGTTCCCTACCTACCCCCCCCCCTCCTCACCCCACTCCTCCCACATCAACAACCTCTTCCAACATTGTGGCACATTCACTGCACCTGGTGAATACATTTTGGAGTACCGCTGCACCACATGGACAGTGGTCTACATTGTAGCCTACACTCTCCCCCAGTGATTGTTTTGAATGTCAAGCAACTAAGAATCATGTGAGGAAATCTTTTATAATTAGAAAAACATCATCACACAGGAGTTAATTAATATTACACATAAGTGGTGTTCCATAATCATTCATTCTTCTTACTTAAAAGGAAAGAGAAAAACAATATTGAACATGTGTGTCTATCCATATATGTGCATGCACACACACATATTTGGGAGGGGTAGAAAACAGTAAAGATCATGAAACCATTTCCTAATACAAGATCTTGTAGATGATTCCCTATATTACCTTCCAAGATCTTTATGGTTTTGGCTATTCTATTTAGATCTTTGATCCATTTGAGCTAATTTTTTAAATAATAAGATGTGAAATGGTGTCCCTCTCTCAATCTTTTCAATATGGATATCCAGTTCTCTAAGCACCATTTGTTGAAGGGGATATCCTCTCCCAGTTGAGTGGGCCTGGTGGCCTTGTTGAATATCAATTGACTATCTATGCAAGGCTCTTTATCAGAATTCTCAGTTCGGTTCCATTGGTCAGTATGTCTAACCTTGTGCCAATACCATGCAGTTTTGACCACTGTAGCTTTGTAGTATGCTTTAAATCAGGTAGTATGATTCCTCTGATTTCATTTTTCTTTTTCAGTATGTCTTTGGCTATTTGTAACCCCTTGCACTTTCAAATAAATTTCATAGTTAGCTTTTCCAAGTCAGTAAAAAATGCTGTGGTAATTTTTATTAGGATTGCATTAAATCTGTAAATCATTTTGAGTAGGTGTCTTAGTCAGCCAAAGGGGTGCAGATGCAAAATACCAGAAATCTGTTGGCTTTTATAAAGGATTTTTATTTGGGGTAGAAGTTTACAACTAACAGGTCATAAAGCATAAGTTATTTCCCTCATCAAAGTCTGTTGCCACTTGTTGGAGTAAGGTGACTGCTGATGTCTGCAAGGGTTCAGGCATCCTCTTCCTCTTAATGCAACATGGTCCCAACTTCCTCCAATATCAGCTGTAGGCTGGGTTAAGTCTCATCTCTCTCCCAGGGCTCATTTCTGTCCAGGCTCAGCTGCTCTGCTCTCTCCACAAGGCCAGCTGTAAACTATCAGGTCAGTCGCTCGTCTCTCTTCCTGGGGCCTCTGCCATCTCTAATGGAGCCTTCTCTTTTTTCTTCATATATCTGCTTCTCTGTGTGTTTACTTACCAGGGCTCCAGTATTTTTTTTAAAACTCTAACTTTCTGCTCTGCCATGTCATGTTCTCTGTCATGTGCCCACCAAGGGGTCAGGCATTCAACATCCTACTAATGTGGCCAAAGCCTTAATCATTATTCAGTTAAGTAAAAGTGAAACTTCTGAATCCAATCCAATCTAATATGCCTAGAGGAACAGACCAGTTTACAAATATAATCCAATATCTATTTCTGGAATTCACAAATAATATCAAACTGCTACAGTAGGATGGACATCTTAATGACGTTTAGTCTTCCTGTCCATGAACAAGGACTATTCCTCCATTTATTTAGGTCTTCTTTGCTTTCATTTAACAGTGTTATGTAGTTTTCTATGTACAAGTAATTTACATCTTTAAATTTATTCCTAGGTATTTGATTCTTACAGTTGCTACTGTAAATGGGTTTTTTTTCTTGATTTCCTCCTCAGATTGCTCGTTACTGGTGTAAAGCAATGCCTGATTTTTGCACATTAATCTTATAACCTGCCACTTTACTGAATTCATTTAAAAGCTCTAGAAACTTTGTTGTAGGTGTCTAAGGGCTTTCAAGGCATATGATCATGTGATCTACAAACAGTGAAATTTTTACTTCTTCCTTTCCAATTTGGATACCTTTTATATCTTTTTCTTGCCTAAGTGTTCCAGCAAGTACTTCTAATACAATGTTTTAAAAAGAGTGGTGACAGTGGGTATCCTTGTCTTGTTCCAGATCTTAGCAGGAAAGAAGGAATGCAGTCTTAACCCATGGGATAACATGGATGAGTCTTGAAGACCTTACATTGAGTGAAGTAAGCCAGACACTGAAGGACAAATATTACATGACCTCACTGATATGAATTAAGCAAATTGAGCAGTTTCACAGAGTTAGATTCTGGAAGATAAGTTTACAGGAGACAGAAAAGGAGGAGAGTTTGTGATCCAATGCCCATGTGGGCAAAATCTATGAAAAAGTAGAAAGGTGTAGTTGTGCAATGGAGGGGCATGACAGTTGTGCAGTGATACTATTGGGTTGGGCAGTGCTGGTCTGTGAGGGGGGTAGGGTGGAGAGGGTGGGTTGGACTATCCATGGAACTGGGGGAAGGGTTGGGGGAGGGAGCAGGTGAACTCTGGGGATTTACAGGTATGTGGCTGAAACTACAGTGTTGGGAATGTTCTTTTGGCAAATATGGCAGGAGAGGGTTACTGGTTTAGGGTATTGAATGTGGGGGCATGTGGGACAGGGTGCACCTGGGGAAGGCTTCTAGGGAATGGGTGTTTTTATCTTGTCATATTATGTTGTATTAGTGGGTGTAAATCCACATAATGAGCAGGAATGTGTTGGACTCTCATTGTGGGGAGTCTTGCTATGTTCTCATATAGAGGGACAGGAGTCTCTTGAGAGCATAGGCAATGCCTAATAGGGGAAGACAGGCCAGTATGTCAAGCCCTCAATGTTGTTGCAAGTAACTAGAATCTTGTTCTTCAAGGAGTGAAGCTTGGTGGTTGCCATGGGTCCTGAGGGGTGGAAAGGAGGAATAGAATAAATGGAACAAGGGGCATTTTTGGGGCGATAGAATTGTTCTACACGATCTTGCAATGATGGATACATTTCATCAAAATTTATAACAGTGTATGATCCAAAATGTAAACCATAATGTAAATCATTGACCATGGTTAGGAGCAATGTTTCAATATTTGTACATCAATTGTAACAAATGTACCATCTACATGTAAAATGTTATTAATAGGGGAAAGGGTTAAAGGGGAAGGATGGTGGGAATATGGGAATCCCCTATATTATCTATATGATTTTTCTGGAACCTAAAGCTTCTTTGAAGACAAAATGAAAAAAATAATATACTGGGGAATAAATGGGAAAAAATGTCACTGTACATACAAGACAACAGATCTTACAGTGATGATAGACATACTGTCAAAAATATTTTTTAATTTTAGATTTTTAAATTGTTTTTTATTATTCAAAAAATCTTTAATTTTTTTGTTTTTTATTTGTTATTTTTAGAACTATCATTTTTCATTTGCTTATTAATTGAATTTGGTTATTTTGTTGGCTTCATTTGTGAAGAAATTTTGTATTATAGAAAGGTTACAACTGTGGCAGGGAAGGATCATTGGTGTGGGAATGATAGGGAATGCATGGGAGGATGTTAACCTGGTGCATACCTATAAGGCATATAGATATGTTCATGTGTTCATGTGGCATTGTCACAGTGGGTGGAGACTCACACAATAACTGAAAGAATATCAAATTTCTATCCTGGGGTGCTCTGCCACATTCTCTAATGGGACAGCAAGAATCCCCTGAGTACACAGGCAGTGACTAGTGAAGAAGGATGGGCCATTGACAGACCCTTGATATTGATGACTGTACTTATGAACCTTCCCTTTACAAATGAAACTTAGCCTAGTATTATGGGGTGCCTAAGAATTACCTCCTCAGAGCCTCCTTGTTGCTCAGATGTGGCCTCTCTCTAATCCACTTTCAGAATAAAAATGTATAACTTTCCCCCCAATGTGGGACATGACTCCCAGGGATAAGCCTTCCTGGCACTGAGGAATTACTGCCAAGCACCAACTAATAATGCAACTGGAAAAGACATTGAACAAAAGGGGGGGAAGAAAAAGACAAATGAGTTTATATGACTAAGAGCCTTCAAAGTGAGTTGGGAGGTCATTCCAGAGGTTACATTTATGCATGTCTCAGCAGGATCTCACTGACTGCCAAAGTAAACATTTTCTCAAATAACAGGGTTCCTGAGGGCTCTGGAGACATCCAGACACTATAGGTAGGGCAGATAGTTCAGGAGTTTGGTGCCCTGATAGTGGGCCCTATTTTGGAATTTATGCTCCACAGTGTGACAGAGTTGGACTCAATTGTCATTCCCTACACATGGCTCTTTTGCCTCTTCCATTTGAATTATAGTTAGTACTAGAGTTGATAGGTGTATGTCCAAGAGACTTAAATCTTTGGGCTGTTCCTGGCCAGCTGGGCCCTGAATCTCAATATACTTGCAACACCTACTCTCCAGTTCATAGGACTCATCCAGGACAACTAACAAGAAGATGATTGACAATGACCATCCCAAGGAAAAGAGAGTCTGCAACTGCAAGCAAGATAGTCTCATCTATCTGCTCCATGGGATCTAAGCCCCCCTCTCAATCAGTGGCAGAGTTGGCATCACCATCCCAGAATCCTCAGGATTGGGGAATAAATGATGGACTAGAGGAGACTTACAGTTATTCTACTATATACTTATTGTGATTCTGGTAATGGAAGAACTTTTGTCATTGAAGTGGAGGCAGTGGCCACTGGAGGTTCTGGGGCAAAGGAGAAGGAAAAATAAGTGTATTATGGGGGCAGTTTTGGGACTTGGGAATTGTCCTGAATGACATTGCAATGACAAATACAGGCCATTGTATATCTTGCCAGAACTTTAAAAATTGTATAAACTATAATCCACACCTAGTGACAATGTTCCAAATATGTTCATCAATTGTAACAAGTGTACTACACTAATGAAGGGTGGTGTTAATGTGGGAAAGTGTGGGAGGGGTAGGGAGTGAGACATATGGGAATCCCCTATATTTTTTATGTAACATTTATTTGTGTAATCTAAGTATCTTTAAAAAAAACAAAATGTATAAAATAAATAAAGATGTAATAACATGAAATGAAAGTAAAATATTATGATAAATATATTAAGCTTAAAAAAAGAGAAGAAAACAGTAAAGAGGTGTCAATCTTTCTGAAGCAAAGATAAAAAAGAATTGAGTGAGTAGTGACCCTGGGAGCCACTTGGGGATGTGAGAAGCAGATATCTGGCAAGTTGAAAGCACACACAGTAAAGGCTGGAATTGAGAGGCCTATTCAGGATGCCAGAAACCCCACACGCTGGAGTTGGGGCTGAAATTTTATAAAGGGTCGGCTGAGTGTAATGTTTTTTTTCTTCTGATAAAAGTTTTGGTTCTAAAAAAAAGGTTTAGGGAAAAAATGGAAAACTCTTTTCTACTGAAAGGATGGATTAATGTTGGAATTAAATTTATTTATTTATTTTTAAAGATTTATTTATTTATTTATTCCCCCCACCCCCGGTTGTCTGTTTTCTGTGTCTATTTGCTGCGTCTTCTTTGTCTGCTTCTGTTGTTGACAAGGCATGGGAATCTGTGTTTCTCTTTGTTGTGTCATCTTGTGTGTCAGCTCTCTGTGTGTGCTGCACCATTCCTGAGCAGGCTGCACCTTCCTTCACGCTGGGCGGCTCTCCCCACGGGGCGCACTCCCTGCGCATGGTGCTCCCCTATGCAGGGGCACCCCTGCGTGGCAGGGCACTCCTTGAGCTCATCAGCACTGCACATGGGCCAGCTCCGAACGGGTCAAGGAGGCCCAGGGTCTGAACTGTGGACCTCCCATGTGGCAGACGGACGCCCCAACCACTGGGCCAAGTATGCTTTCCAGAATTAAATTTAGATAAGAGTTGTAAACCCTTTCAAAGTTAAGAAAGTAGCATACCAAGCTGTGCCTAGGTATTTGTATGAGTTTAAATCTTGGTATAAATTTTGTATCTCTTTTTGAAATCTGTGGATTTCAGCTTTGGGATCCTGGGGCTTTCTCTGTCAGCTTCTGCAGCTTTGTGAAGATTTTTATTCTTGTTTATAAAGGACTCCAGCAAGAGGATCAAGACCCACCCTGGGTCACACTTCACTGAAGTACTCCAATTGAAGGACCCAAACTGAATCCAATCCAGTCAAAGGGTCCCACACCCAGAGGAATGGACCAATTTAAGAACATACTTTTCTGGGGTTCACAAAAGACTCAAAACGACCACAAGTCGTTTCCTGAATGTTTCCCTGATTCCAATCTTGCCCCATCCACTCTATTTGCCACATGGCAATCAGAGTGATCCAACCCTCAATTAAAAGCCAACTCTGTTATTCCTCTGCTTTAATTCTGCCACATGTCCCACAGGCTCTGGCCTGAAGCCCTGGAGTTTACGTTGGCCCACAAACCCTCCCCAGCCTGTCCCTGTCCTGCCCATGCACCTCAGCTCCTGCCACTCCATGCTCAGCACTTTCTATTCCAGGGACATGAATCTGCTGAACATTGACCTGTGTGCATCAGTCAGTTCCACTTGACTTCCTCAATTCTCCCATTTGTTCTTGAGTACTTAGCTCAGGCATTTTCTTCTCCAGGGAGCCACCTAAAACCCTGTAGTGTACTTTTGTCAGTTTTTGGCTACCAGCATTCAAACACATCCCCCTACCTCTCACTGTGACCAAGGGAGAACAGCTATACCTGTTCCCCAGTGGAGAACCAGCATGAGATGGAGGTTTGGCCAAATGGATGCTCTTGCCTGGTATTTTGCCTTGAGGGGTAGAGGGATGCCAAGTTCAGGGATAACGGGGAGTATTCCCAGCAGTGTGATGACTGTGCAGGGGCAGTAACGTCAATGATGGGTACTAAGTAGATGGTTCCAAGTTATGACCTTGTGCTCTCTGCTGCCCAGCCTGCCTTAGTTTCTGCTCATTTTCTGAGCCAGATTCTCCAACTTTCCAATCAATTCTATCAGCAACCCGATCTTCTTCCCATAAATTATTTTTCTGCTTATGTAAGTCAGAGTTGCTGGCAGCCCAAAGCCCTGACTGATACCCTCTGGAGCAAGCTGCCCCCCTTTTCTCCACATTGCTCCCAGGATATTCTACTTCTGGCATTCTCATTCTGCTATGGTTCTGCCTCCTTCTCTAAAACTGTAGGATCCTTGAGTCTCATTGGCCTTGCCAATGGTTTCACCAGGGCCTCGCTTAGATGCTCAATGTTTGGCAATCGAATCAGTGAATTCTTTGCCATCTCTGACCACAACAATTCCAAGCAAGTGCCCTTATCACCTGTCCATTTTCTCTTACTCAGTTCCACTAATGCTTGGGGCTGCCAACACTTCTAACCTCACCCATTATTGCAAGTCTCTTTCTTCCTTCAGACCCTTTGCTCAAAGAAGTCCAGGGGCAGTGTCATTTTCTCCCTGCCTCTCATTTAGGTCATCGGGCTCCTAGCAGTGAGTGAGACTGGTTGTTCCAGCTGCAATCCTTGGGCTAAACCTGAGATCTTAGAGACCAACACCACTTGAAAAGCCTAATGTATTTTTTAAATTTATTGTCTTTGGGCCCCTTGCTTGAGTTTCTTTTTGTGCATTTTGGGAGTTGGTTTGATTTGAGCTTTTGTCAAAGGAAACAAATAAAGCCATCTCCCTGTAATGGCACCTTGTTGTGTTTGGTGGTCCCAGTGCTCCAAGATTTCAACTGACTGTCAAAGCTGGATGCCCAAGAAAAAGAGAACACCCACTAACAGTCAATCAGAACAGTCTATCTTATATTCAGTGGGGACATTTTGATCATTTTCAGCTTTCCTAATGTAGGACCAAGACCCATGAACAGAATTTGCTCTGAAAAACTGCCCTTGAGCCTTTCAGAGGATGACTCAAAGGTATGACTTGCCTTTGGTGAGGGCTGATTTTCTAAAGAACCAAGGACACTTGACAAAGCATTCTGAGAAATGTCACCCATTCATTTCCCTCCTGGGATGTTGTGTTGGCAGAGTAAAGGCCTGAGAAGACCTGCAGGAAAGAAACCTGTTCAACATCATTTGACTTAAGACAAAAATTGGACTAAGTGGCCTAAACCCCAGCTGCTTTCCTGGGTTCCTGAGCTCACCACCAGGACTTCATCCTCTGGCCTTCCTTGCCAGCTGTTGAAGGAGGTGTGGAAAGGAAGGCCATGAGAAGGTGCTTGCCTACTCCAAGTGCAGACCCCACTGCACTGTTGCTGGCCTTTCTGGGCATCTGGGGAGAGAGTAAGGGGCAAAGCAAAAACCACTCAAGCCAAGCCCACCTTCTTTTTTCCAGCTTTATTGATGCATCAAGAGAGAAGGAAGCATTTGAACCAAAGCAGAGGTTAGATAGGTAATGATAGATAGATAGATAGATGATAGATAGATAGATAGGTAGATAGATAGATAGATAGATAGATAGATAGGTTTTCTCTTTATTCCACTAAAAGCCCTATCTCTCAACCACTTTGATACCAGAAGCCCATTTATCCTTGACCAGTGGTATGGTGATGATGACAGTGAGTAATGATGATGATGATGATAGCTACATTTATTGAGCATACATTATATAGCAGCCACTTGCAAGAAGTTTTTGTGCATTATCTCACAGCTGAGGTTGCTAACCATTATAATCTTTAAACAATTCCTGAGCCCACTTCGGGCACATAATAGATGCTCAGTGGGTGGAATGGAACTACATGCTGTATTTTCATCTTTGTGAGTCAAGTCAACATAAAGATCTTATGAAGCTCTGTGTTTCCCACATCTCTTAGAGCAGTGTCTTGCACGTGGAAGGACCTGTTCAATGTTAAATTTAGTTAAGTGAAACTGAAGGAATGGGACAGTGATGGTGCCAGGAGGAGTGGGGGCAGGGTGTGGGGGGAAATGCAGATCAGATAATGTGCTTTTGGAACAGCATCTGTCAAGTACTATAGCCGCCCATTCTCCCCAACTTAGGCGCAAATGGCTGCCCCCTGTACAAGTTCTGGGAGCCCATGCCAATTTGGTCTTGGAGTGTGCTCGTGGATAGTTTATATCAGTAATAATCACTAGAGGGAGCCTTCAGGCTTTACATGCATTAACAAGCATCTCTCCTCTCCCATTATTTTCCAGGAACTGTCAGAGATACTATGATGTGAAACATGACATTTTAAAGAAACGAAAGTTTGGGAATGGAGCTTAGTCTTTACATTTGAAGACTGAAAGCAGTGAAACAGTTGCTTAATATACAGAAGACGCAGAGGCATAGTTATATTACAGAGGACACGTTTTCATTTCATATAACCACCAGAATTTGATACAGTCATGTTGAGCACCAAAAAGAGGATGGATTTTGGAGCCAGACAGACCTGTGTCTAGTTCTTCTCCACTGGCTGGTTGTACAAGCCTAGCTGCAGCCACCCCTCTGTGTGGGAATCCTTCTGTACACCTCATCCAGGCCTCGCAGCAACCCATCCTGGAGAACATGCAGGCTGAGGCACAAATCGATTGTGTGACACTGGCAAGTGTCACCCTCCCCTGTTCTCAGTTTGCTCATCTGAAAGGATGGAGCTTAGACTGTGCCATCTCTAAGTATCTCTTGAACTCTGACCAACTCTGAGTTTGTAAAACCAGTGATGCGTCCAGAGCCAGAAGGTAAAATGAAGTTGTCCCATCTGCTGCTGGTTTAGGGGCTAGCATGTAATCAGGCCTCAATAAATGTCCATTTAATTGATACTAGTCTTCAACTGATTATCAGTTCAGTTACCCAACTTTTCTCTAGAGTTCCAGTTTTTCCCACACATTTTCTGGAAAAAGTGTGTTTTGAGTTTTAAATAGTCACCTTTTACAAATGTGCTTTTAGCAAACCTTTTTTTTTGGGGGGGGGGTGCTTGTTATGTGCTAGACATGGTGCTAATTGCTCAGCATCCATTATCACATTTTCTTTTATTCGCCTCTCAGGACAGCATCATGAGTTAGGTATTCCTGATCCCATTTGATGGATGGGGAAACTGAGGCACAGTGAGATTTTTTTAAGTAGTCTATCCAAAGCTCCCTTGATGGCAAAGGGAGGACACAAATCTGAGTGTCTCCATTTCCAAAATGCACTCAGCCACCAAGCCATCAAGCTGGCACTTGAAAACCGACCTCATTTCCAAGTTGGCATTGGCTGGATGGCAGTTCTGTGGACTGTTTGTCTATGCTTATTCCTGGAGAGAGCAGGTGGTTCACATACATTCTTTCCTCACAACTATTGGTTGACTTTGTACTTCTTTCCTGCCAGCCAGGTGCTGTTCTAGGTGTGGTGTCACAGCAGGGAACAAAATTGATGAAAATCCCTGCCCCAAGAAGCACACGGTAGAGGAATAAACAATTGTAAAATCAGTAAGTATACTAAGTTGTCTGTTAGAAGGAAAAAGTGCTATAGAAAGAAAATAGAGCAAAATAAAAGGAATCCGGAAGGTAGGAGGGGGGATTAACTTAAAATTGGCTCCACTGAGATGAAACTTGAGTACAGCCTTGAAAGAGGTGAGAGAGAGATGTGGATAGATGGGAGCTATGTGGCTATTGGGAGATGAGACAGACGTCCATGCAAAGGCCCTGAGGTGAGGAGACCTATGAGCCTGGAGAGGACTGAGAGGAGGCAAGAATAGTAGGAGCCAGGATCAGAGAAGTCACAAGGGGCCAGATTATAAACAATCTTAAGAACTTTGATTTTGACCCTGAAAGACGTGGGGAGCAACTATAGGTTTTCGAGTACAGAAGGGACATAATGGACCTATATTTTAAGTCTAGCTGCTGTTTTGAGAATAGACTGTTGCAGATGAGGGTGGAAGTGGGGACACTGGTGAAGGGGCTCTTGCGCCCAGCCCTGCAATACCCCTTGGCAGAGGCACCACCTTGGCGCTGGGGAAGGATGCTGCACCGCGGTTTCAGCCGCCAGGGCCACAGTGGAGCTGCAGACCAGGAGGGGAGTGCAGGGCCTGGGGGCTCCGACCTACTGGCAGCACCCGGGGAGGAGGTAGAAATCTGTCCAACCCCACGTAGCCACCCAAGTCGGGAAACTATCTTGCCAGTCACTTCATTAAGAAAGGACTCAACTCATCCTGGAGATGACCCGTTTGAAGAGAATTGCGGTCTGAAATTCTGGGAAACAGTGTTTCCTGATGCCACCCCATCTTCCCAAGAACCAGGGAAGACTCCGAAAAGCCTGATCGACATCTGAAAGGACACACTAAGACTAGGCAAGATGTGCTGAGGATGGGAAGAGCCCTGCTGGCAAAGTCAAAGTCCACCACAATGTGAGATTCACCTTTGACCCTGATGCTCCTGAGGCCACTACCTATTCTCAGGCCACTGGAAAGTTCCAGAACAGTATTGCCAGCTACATCCAAAAGGACAAGAGCCTGCAATCTGAGGCTGTTGCCAGGCAAAACACCAGGGTTATAAGCCTGATGTACTCAACAACCAATCACGAGAGACATCGGGATTTCAAAGAGAGAAAAAGTCTTTAGGGCATTGCTCAAGGCAGGTGAAGAGAAGAAAATTCTAAGATCTGTTCTTCCTGATTTAGAGAAGCTTTGGGCTTATACGAAATTCAAATGAAGGAGGGTAGAGATAGTGGTGTTGGGATGTTACAGAATACTGATTGATTTGTTTTAATTTGAAGTGTTTAAGCATGGGCTCCAGAGGCTGACTGGGGTAAGCATCAGGTTACAGGTTACAAACTGGGTTGTAAATTGGTTCATTAACATCCATTAGGAAGCAACAAAGTTTTGGTTGGGGTAATACTTAAAGTTGTAAAGAGTTCAGTCCACATAAGATAATGCTAAACTAGACAAAGTTTGGCAGAGGTAATACACAAAGTTGTAAATCACTTAATTAACATAAGTGATCTAAACAAGCAAGCTGTCAAGGGGATGTAAAGGATTGACAAATTCCATGCATGATAAGATAATGGAGTACAAATGGGGCCAGTTATGAGTTAAAGATTAGCACTTATAAAACATAGTATTTGAACCAAGTGAGTGAGACATTCTATATTATACTAAAAGTAAGAAACCCATTCTATAATAATTCAGTGACTCTAGTTATTTGTTCATTCTCAATACTTGGTTTCAAGATGATACACTGAGCGGGAGGTAAATAAGCAGTTCTGCCTGCCCTCCCACTCGGAATGGGCTGAGGAGGATTTTGGCTCTGAATTGGAGCAGGAGGCTTCCCTTTTAGTGGGCAGACAGGAGTTGAGCATTTTGGCCCTGGCGAAATATTGCTGGGTTCTTTTGAAAAGCACACAGATGGAACTTTCTGTGTCAAGCCCCTCAAACGAAACAAGCAGCAGATGGGGCCAGCTACCTCCTTCAAGGAACCTCTGCACGTGAAAACAAGTACAACACACCTGATTCTGAGGATGAAGCGAATGACAACAGTGCCAGGCTACTCTCAGACAATTGGTACCCCTTGGTTCCATCCTGCTTCCACCTCTTTCTCTGTGACACCTCGCCCCCCACACACACACACTAGCAGGCCAACAACTGCCCTGTCTGCCAAATGCCTTTCTGGGCACTGCTTCAGATCGGAGCCATGAGGAAGGAACTGGGCCCCTTACCCCCAGCAGCTTCACCCCATCATCTCATCCCAGACACCTGACTCTGAAGGGAGCCTTCCACCAGCTTAAGAAGTGGGGTCTCTCCTGGAGGCCCTCAGTGGGCCCCACACCCCATCCCCGGTGGTCCCACCATTTGGCATGCTTGGAGGTGGCTACCTCTCAGGACTGCCACCTTCCCGTGGCAGTGACGACCTCCTACTCCCTTGCAGGACACTCTCCCCACCTTGACAGCCTGACTGCAGCAGCCTAGCACTCAAGCTCAAAAAGCATCTCTCCAAGTCTATTTTCCAAAACTCTTCTGTTGCAGGAAGAGGTAGGTGAGTATTCGTGTAGTGAGTTGGAGCTGCACCTCTCTCAGAGGCAGTCTACTCAGCATCTTAGAGAGGAACGTGGTATAACTTGAGAGAGGGAGAATCTTACCTTGTCATCATTAGGACCTATTGGCTATTCATATTCCACAGTTTCCTCCCCAGAAGACCCTGCCAGCAGCAGGCTGGCCCAGTCCATCCCATCCATGGTATCCCCCAGATTGGCACCAACAGAATCTCCTGATGTCTGACTTCTACAATGCCCTGGGCACTGAAGACGAGGGAGAGCCCCCTCCCTTCCCCCCAGGCTGCCATGAGGACACGATCAGAAAAAGAAGAGATGATACCAGTGGAGGCTCTAGATATCAACTTTGTGAGCATTCCAGGTGAAGTCCCGGATGCAGAGGAAAATGACATTAGAGAGGAAGATGTTGGCTCACCCAAGCAGAAGATGGCTAGAGGACATGCACGTTTCCAAGTATGGAGTGTGATGGTAGCAATGACTTTGACATTGCAAGCATGAAAGTGTGAAAGTGCTCTGAGGTCTGCTTGCCTGGTCCCTGGCAGGCTTATGGCAATGCTCTCAGTTGTAGGAGCACCTAGCGCCTGTGTGTGGAGGATCCATAGAACTGGCCCTGGGCATGGGGTCCTTCGGCTGTTTGAGGACCTCCCCTTCTGTTCTCAAATTCCATCCTGTCCTCAGTGGACTGCTGGCCTTGGGGTGTCCTCATCAAGCACACAGAGATTTTATACTCAGATGCAAGCTAGATGCTGAGGTCAGCCTGCTCCTCCTCCCAGCCTTGTCTCCTATAACCATGGTCCTTCCCCTCAGAAGAGACTGGATGTCTTCCTTTACCCTTGAGAGCTGAAGCCACATGCACTATGGCTCACCCAGACTCTTGATGTCTCCCCAGTATCTTGAGCTTTAGGTGGAGCCAAGGTCCATGTATTGGCTGTTTCTTGTGCCTATTTTTTTCTCCTTGGGGATAGGTCAAGAAGACTCAAGTATTTGAGGGGCAGAAGGGTTACAGCTGTGGCAGGGGAGGATCATTGGTGTGAGGTGTCAGTGATGGGAAATAAATGGGGGGAAGTTTACCTGGGCATACATATAAGTTATATAAATGTGTTTAAATGTTCATGGGGTATTGTCACAGTGGGCAGAGATCCACATAATAACCAAAAGAATATTGAATTCCCATCCTGGGTAGCTCTGCCACATTCTCTAACAACAGCAACAATTCCTGAAGAGCAGGGCAATGACTAGTGAAGAAGGATCGCCCATTGAAGGGCTCTGGATATTGACAATTATGCTTATGAGCCTTTGTTCTTGAAATTGCAACTTCACCTAGTGCTGTAGGGTGCCTAAGAGTTGCCTCCTGAGAGCCTCCCTGTTGTTCAAATGTGGCCTCTCTCTAAGCCAAACTCAGCATACAAATGCATTACCTCCCCTCCAGCATGGGACATGACACCGGGGGATAAGCCTACCTGGCACCAAGGGATTACTACCAAGCACCAAGTAGCAATGCAACTGGAAAAAGACCTTGAACAAAAGGGGGAAAAGGTAAAGACAAATGAGTTTTATGGCTAAGAGACTTCAAAGTGAGTCAGAAGGTTAACCCAGAGGTAACGCCTCAGCATGATCTCATAGACTGTCAAAGTACATATTACCTCAAATAGTGAGGCTCCTGAGGGCTCTGGAGACAGCCAGGTGCTACATTCATGGCAGATAGCTCTGGAGTCTGGGGCTTTGCCAGTGAGCCCTACTTTGGAGTTTATGCTCCCCAGTGTGACAGAGTTGGACTCAGTTGTAACTTCTCTACACGTGCCTCTTCTGCCCCTTCTATTTGAACCTATTGTTGGTGCTGGAATTGGTCGGTGTACATCTAAGGGACTTGAATCTTTGGGCTGTTCGTGTGCCAATTGGGCCCTGAGCCTCACTGGAATTGTAACTCCTACGCTACAGTTCATTGGAGTCACCCAGGACAACTAACAAGGAGATGAGGATGGGCAACCATCCTACCAAGGAACTGAGAGAGTCTACAACTGCAAGCAAAAGAGTCCCATCCATCAGCTGTATGGGATCGAGGACCCCTATCAATTAGAGGTGGAGTGGGCATCACCATCCCAGAATCTTTGGGATTGGAGACTAAAATATGGACTAGAGTGGACTTACTGGTATTCTACTATAGACTTATTGTGATTCTAGCAATGGAAGAAATTATATCATTGATGTGGAGACAGTGGCCACTGGAGATGCTGAAGGCAGGGAAAGGGAAAAAGAGGTGTAATATGGGGGGCATTTGTGGGACTTGGAATTGTCCTGAATATCATTGCAACAATAGATACAGGCCATTATATATCCTGCTGTAACCTATAGAATTGAGTTCGAGAGAGTGCAAACTACAATGTAAAGTATAATCCATTCTTAGCGGCAATGCTCCAAATGTATTCATCAATTACAACGGATATACCACACTAATGAAAGAAGTCATTAATGTGAGGAAGGAAGGAAGATGTGGGGAGTGTGGCATATGGGAATCCCTTATATTTTTTTGTGCAACACTTAGTGTAATCTAAGTATTGTTTTAAAAAATTAAAAATATATTTAAAAAGACAACCAGCAAGGTGGCGGCAGAGTAAGGAGCTCCTGGAATCAGTTCCTGCTACAAGGCAGTTAGTAAACACCCAGAGCTATCTGGAGCTTATCTGAAGCACCTGTTTGGGGGCTTCAGGAGGCCAGAAGAGCATCCTGCAACATACTTGAAGGAACAGAAGGAGGAGACTGCCCTTCTGCAGAGAAGATAAGTAAGTAGAGTGGTCCATGCCCTGGAGTCCAGTGCCCATCCTCCCCTGGAGGCACAAGGCTCCTCTGGAGCTGTTCTGTGGCTGGAAGTGGAAGCTCCACTTCCCAAAAATGGGGGAGGAAGAGAGAGCGTTGGGCACCAATTTCAGCTACTGATTAGTAATTTCAGCAGGCTAAAGTATAATCCTAAGAACAGCTAAAGTTTGAGCCTGTCCAAGTCAGAAAGAGGCCAGTAGCTGCCATCTTAACTCTGTGCCTGGCATGAGGGGAAGCAGGGCAGACTGAAAATCAGTGTGCTGATGGAGGCCAGTGATTATCCTACTCTGGAGGTACAAGCCACCCCAAGAGCTATTCTGTGACTGGAATTGGAAGCTCCATTTCCCAAAAACAAGGGAGGAGGAAATGGCTGGCTACTGATTTTGGCTACTGATTAGTAGACTGGGCTGGCTACGGTATAATCCTAGGAACAACTGGGGTGTGAATCTGTCCAACTTGGAAAGAGGCCAGTGCTGCCATTTTGATTCTGCCACTCATCATGAGAGGAAACCAGATTGACTAAAAATCACAGTGATGGTAGGAACCGGTTTCTTTCACTCAGATCGGCCTGCAGCCCTAGACTAGGCTTTAGCCCCACCTCTGGCAGGGAGGAGGCTGGTGGGTCCTGTACCAGCCTATCCAGGTAACTGTAGGTACCTTTGGCTGGCACAGACTGAATAATGAGAAGTCTACCAGGGCAACTGGTGTCATCTTGGACTCACACTGTATAGATTGCTGCCCACACCTGCAGATCCATCCCCACCCAAGGAAGGGGAGAAAGACGTGTGAAGCTTCATCAGTCTCTCTGGGCAACTACACTGTAGGCCTGCACAACTTGGATTATTCCACACAGCTGTGACTCTATCCCTACCCCTGGCAAAGAAGAAGGTTGGGAGAAGCTCATTTGTCCCTGGGGCAATGAGGGCAGATTGAGCCTTCACAGCCTATAACATCAATTACATTTTTGGCTCCTACAGCACAACCAGCAAGCGACAAGGGCAGAAAGTCCTAAAGAGAAAAACTGCATCTAGAATAAATACTCTAGTAAACCAAATGCCAAGACGCCAACAAAATTTACAATCCACACCAAGAAACAGGAAACTATGGCCCAGTTAAAGGAACAACATAAGCCTCCAGATGACATAAAGGAGTTGAGACAACTAATCATAAATGTTCAAACAAATCTCTTTAATAAATTCAATGAGATGGCTAAAGAGATTAAGGATATTAAGAAGACATTGGATGAACACAAAGAAGAATTTGAAAGCATACATAGAAAAATAGCAGATCTTATGGGAATGAAAGGTGCAATAAATGAAATTTTAAAAACATTGAATCATATAATAGCATATTTGAGGAGGCAGAAGAAAGGATTGGTGAGCTTGAAGAAATGGTCTCTGAAAGTGAACATACAAAAGAACAGATGAAGAATGGAAAAAACTGAACAAGTTTTCAGGGAACTAAATGACAGCACAAGGCATGCAAACATATGTGTAATAGGTGTCCCAGAAGGAGAAGGGAAAAGGGGCAGAAGGAATATTTGAAGGAAATAATGGTAGAAAATTTCCCAACCCTGTAGAAGGACATAGATATCCACGTCCAAGAAGTACAATGTACTCCCATCCAAAAAAATCCAAATAGACCAACTCCAAGACACATACTAATCAGAATGTCAAACGCCAAAGACAAAGAGAGAATTCTGAGAAAAGCAAAAGAAAAGCAATGCATAACATATAAGGTATACCCAGTAAGATTAAGTGCTTATTTCTGGTGGCGGACTTGGCCCAGTGGTTAGGGCATCTGTCTACCACATGGGAGGTCCGCAGTTCAAACCCCGGGCCTCCTTGACCCATGTGGAGCTGGCCCATGCGCAGTGCTGATGCGCACAAGGAGTGCCGTGCCACACAGGGGTGTCCCCACGCACAAGGAGTGCGCCCCATAAGGAGAGCCACCCACAGCAAAAGAAAGTGCAGCCTGCCCAGGAATGGTGCCACACACACGGAGAGCTGACACAACAAGATGACGCAACAAAAAGAAACACAGATGCCCGTGCCACTGACAACAACAGAAGCAGATAAAAAAGAAGATGCAGCAAATAGACTCAGAGAACAATCAGGGTGGGGGGTGGGGGATGGGGGTCAGGGGGTGGGGAGAAGGGTAGAGAAATAAATCTTAAAAAAATCTTAAATAAATCTTAAAAAAAAAAAAAAGTGCTGATTTCTCACCAGAAACCATGGAGGCAGGAAGACAGTGGTCTGATATATTTAAGAAACTACAAGAGGAAAAACTTCCAGCCAAGAATCTTATATCCAGCAAGATTATCTTTCAAAAATGAGGGCAAGGTTAGAATATTCAGAGATAAACAGAAACTGAGAGAATTTCTAAGCAAGAGACCAGATTTTTAGGAAATACTAAAGGGCATGCTAGAGTCTGAAAAGAAAAGACAGAAGAGAGAGGCCTGGAAGAAAATGAAGAAATGAAGATTATATCAATAAAAGTAACTCAAAGTGTCAAAAAAGGGGTGAAAATAAAATATGACAGATAAAACTCAAATAGGAATAAACTTAAACAATGATGTAAAAGCACTTATATTCAGAAAACTGCAACTCAGTGTTAAAAGAAATCAAGAAGGCCTAAATAACTGGAAGAACTACCATGCTCATGGATTGGAAGACTAAATATCATTAAGAGGTCAATTCTACTCAAATTGATATACAGATTCAATGCAATCCTGATAAAAATTCCACCAGGATTTAAAAAAAAAATTGAAAACATGATTATAAAATTTATTTGGAAGTGTAAGGGATCCTGAATAGCCAGGAACATCATTAAAAGGAAAAGCGAACCCTCATCTCCAGATTTTAAATCATATTACCTAGCTATAGTAGTAAAAGTAGCATGTGTACTGGCACAAAGACAGACACAGAGACCAACGGAACCAAATTAATGGTTCAGAAAAAGACCCTCACATGTATGGTCAAGTGATTTTTGACTAGCCTCTCAAACCCACACATCTTGGACAGAACAGTCCATTGAACAAATGGTGCTGAAAGAACTGGATATCCATACCCAAAAGAAGGAAAGACGACCCCTATCTCACACCTTATCCAAAAATTAACTCAAAATGGATCAAAAACCTAAAAATAAAAGTAAGAACCATGAAACTTCTAGAAGAAATTGTAGGAAAATAACTTCAATACCTAGTGGTAGGTGGTGGATTCTTAAAGAAGATAAGAGGAGGACTGAGATGGCCTACTAATATTTAATGTATGTAGAAGTTTTAATTAGCTTTACTGTAAAAGTGTGGAAATGTATAGAGTGGATGGTAACACATAGTGAGTAACAGCTGGTTTATAAATGGGGACGTGTGAAAATGGTAGTTTAGGTATGTAAATGCCAATTGACAGAAAGCTAGAGAATAACCTAGGAATTGAATAGCACAGTAAACCAAGAGGTGGATGAGAATTGTGGTTGATGGTACAGATGCAAGAGTGTCCTTTGTGAGCTAGAGCAAATGTACATTACTACTTCAGGGAGCTGGGAAGGTGGAGAAGCATGGGAAAAATACAACTGGAGTGAACTATGTATGGACTGTGGTTAGCAGTAATAATACAATATTCTTGCATCTATATCAAAGATACACTATGTTGATAATGGGGCAGTATGGAAAATGTGAGCCAAATATACACTATGGACATGGTAACAATCAGATGATATTACCTTATCTTTAACAAACGTTCCACCACAGTGTGGTGTGTTGATAGAGGGATGTTGTTTGGGAATTCTGCACATGTGCATGATTGTTTTATAAGCTTACAACTTTTGCCATAAAAAATATATTAAAAAAATAAAAATAGGGTTGGTTGGAGGAAAACACACCAAATGTAAGATAAGGACTATAATTAGTAGTAAGATTTTGACAATATTCTTTCATAATTTGTAATAAATGTCTCACAACAATGCAAAGTGTTTGTGGAAGATTGATTTATGGAACCCCTGTATGATGTTATGCATGTTTGCTTTGTAAGTTCACAACTTTTACAATACACTTAATTGTTTATATATGTTCATATATAAATGATATAAAGATAATTATAGGATGGGTTGGGGGAAAAATACTTTGATTAGTAGTAATATTTTGACAATGCTCTTTAATGATTAGTTAAAAAGGTTTAACAACAGTGCAAGTTATTGTTGGTAGGGTGAATTATGGGAGTCCTGTATGATGTTTTATATGTTTGTTTTGTAAGTTCACAACTATTACTATACACTTATTATTTATATATATTTATGTATGCGTGATATACTTCAATAAATTAATTAGAAATATATATATTAAAAAAAAGGAGTTTGGGTGGTGTGACAGTTTGAGATTATTTATGAATCCCCAAAAGAGAAAGATTATGTCTGTACAGTAATCTGTTCGTCTGGGTGTGATACCCTTTGATTGTATTCAATTCAGTTGAGGGGCCTTTGAATTACCTGTTAAAATGGTTTTAGGCTTTTTGATTTGACCATTTCAGTAGGGTGTGACTCAGGTTGAGTCCCCCCCCCTTGCTGGTCTGATAATAAACAGGCACACACAGACACATACAAGAAGAGAGAGCTCTGTTATTTTTTATCCTGCCGTGTGATAGAAAGGAGAAGGCTCAAACAGCTAAGGCCCCGGGATGAGCCATTTTGCCTAATAGCTTACAGAAGACCTTGGGAAGGGAGCAGAATAACTGAGACTGATCTAGGGAGCCCTAAGAGACAAGCCCTATGCCAGCCTGCAGGTGAAATTGGGAAGAAACTGAACAGCTGAGCCTGAGAGAGGATGCTCAGAGGGAAGGATGAAACCTCGCAGAGATCACTCACCATCTTGATCCGACATGTGGCAGCTGCCTTTGCTGAGAAAGCTCCTCTTATGGTATCTTGAGCTGGACTTTCCACAGCCTTGGGACTACAAGCTTTTATCCCAAATATATACCCTTTATAAAAGCCAACAGATTTCTGGTACTTTGGCTGACTAATACAGGGGGCTTCATTACAAACACCCACCTGGCACTTTCTTGCCTGTGGCCCATTGCAACCAATTTGAAAATTCCAGTTTGGGATGGGGTTTGGGGGGTGACTCCCATGAAAAGGTAGCGACCATAGTGGACTGGAGTGGAGTGCCCTCAAATCGGTTTTTTTTTTTTCCTTTGAAAGTACAAGAGCAGCAGGTGAGAACCAAAATATTGGCTGACAAAACTGCTTCTTCATCCTGGTAGCAGAGCTAGTCTGCCTTTGCCTGGTATGCCTGCCTGCTTAGGAAGGAGGCCTGACATCTCAGAACCCCCCAGTTAAGAGGACAACCCTTTTGAAGGATTGCTTATGACCAGGTGCATTCACTAAGGCCTGGGACTCCGAAGATTACATTTCAAGAAGTGCATTTTTTTACCACCTCTCTGGGCCAGGCACTGGAGCTTTTGTATATTAGCACCTTTTGTCTTCACTACAGCCCATGAAGTGGGATTCTTACCCCTTAGTCTCCTTCCTTTTTCCTTAAGAGTTGAAGAAATAGGCTTAGAGAGGTGTGACCCAGTGAGTCTCAAGTTGATGCCCAGGGGCTAACTCCAGCAACACCCTCTGTTTGGAGGCAGGGCCTCTCCTTCCTGTTTTCCTCCCTGCCTTCCAGATCCTTGAAGCCTGATAGCGGGAGAGAGAAGTTCAGTCCATAGGCTCCAGCAGAGCCTTCCACAGGTGTAGAGAGACCGTTGTTCAGTTCATGTCCTCCCACCTTCTCCATCCCAGCACAACCACATATAAACACAACCTGAAACCGCAAGGTTAGAGTAAGCCCTCACGTGGCACTTCTTTTCCCAGTCCTAATATTACTAAAGGATCCCATCCAGCTCTTGGACAGGTGCTTGTCTACAGGCTGATGGAAAAGGTGGTGGTTTAGGGGAGTGTGAGATGGTTTAAAAAGCAAAGTTTGAGAGAAAATTGTGAGGTTGAGATGAGGTAGAGCCTTGAGCTATGCCCATTGCGAGGAGCCTTCTTAGTGCTCGGTTTTGTCTCCTTAAAAGAGGTTTTCAAGGCTGTTTCCAAGCCCAGGGCCCAGGGGCTGTGTTATAGCTCTTGGTGTAGCAGCTGAGTCAGGAGGAGGTGGCGCCCCATGCTGCCTGGTGGTGGTGCCCCACGAGGTGCCCTGAGCAGGGCAGGCCCACTGTCCAGCCTGAGAGCAGAAGCTCCCATGTCTACCCTCTTTGAAATACCTCAGTGGACTCTTTGCCTTTCTTTTCTTTTTTTTTTTTTTTTAAGATTTATTTATTTTATTTATTTCTCTCCCCTTCCCTCCCTGCCTCCCCCCCGGCCCCGGTTGTCTGTTTTCTGTGTCTATTTGCTGCGTTGTCTTCTTTGTCCGCTTCTTTGTTGTCAGCGGCACGGGAATCGGTGTTTCTTTTTGTTGCTGTGTCATCTTGTTGTGTCAGCTCTCCGTGTGGGCGGCGCCATTCTTAGGCTGCACTTTCTTTTGCGCTGGGCGGCTCTCCCTACAGCACACACTCCTTGCGCGTGGGGCTCCCCTATGCGGGGGGCACCCCTCGTGGCACAGCACTCCTTGTGCACATCAGCACTGCGTATGGGCCAGCTCCACACGGGTCAAGGAGGCCCGGGGTTTGAACCACGGACCTCCCATGTGGTAGATGGATGCCCTAACCACTGGGCCAAGTCTGCTTCCCTCTTTGCCTTTCTTAATCTCCTTTCTCTCCCCCACCATTTTTCTAGTCCCTTTTGTATTTAAGATTTAAACCAGTATAAGTTCCTTAATCACCCCGTTTCCTTATTTCCTTGAAGTTTGAGCCCCAGACACACCAGGCAGTAGAGAGCTTACATAGCTTAGGAATGGCCCTGTACTCCTTGTTTCTCAAACACGGTTCTGTTGTCTCTTTTTTCTTTTTTCCTTCCTTGTTCTCATTTAGCACCTTGACGAGTGGAAACAGCCCATCCAAAGGGCCTGGTGCTCAGCCTGATCAAGGCACAGGTCAGCCGCCAGCCCTCCTGCCTCCAGTCCATTATCTGAAGGAGACAGACCTTGTGTTGTCAGCACTTTACCCTGAGAGAACGGGGTGGGCCTGGCTCCCCATACAGGGCATAGATGCAGGTGCCAGTGGCTCCTTCCTGCCACATCTTTTTTTCGTATAGGAAATTTATTATGAACCTGACTTCACAAAGTTAGACAAAATGGCAATTTCATTTAAAATTACCTCTTCAAAAAGTTTGTTGTATTATAGATATGTGCTATCAAAACTTCTAGAAGGTAACATGACATATATTGCAACCCATCTGTGGACAGCACAGTAACACCATTACTGAAACTGGTTCCCAGGTCAGCATGTACCGCCTGCTCTCTTGTCTAAGGGAAGAGAGGAAGGACTGAAGCAGGCATTGCTGATGCAGTAGTTACTGGAATGTTGTTCCTTCACAGTGCTGAAACAGCGCTCACACATTTTATTTAGTGATGCAGCTGATAACTGTTGCCTCTGCTTTGTTTGGACAGCTGCTGCTCATAGTCCTGGCATCATACCCAATCATTCCTAGAGGAACCCTAGGTGGTAATATGAGTCTCTTAATAAAGCACAGCACCTCGAATTCATAGGTGTGTCCCCCAGGTTTCGGGAACTGGTCCTGGCTTCCTCGCAGAGCCATCCTTTTCTTTTCCTTTCCCCGTTCATCCCACCAGACTTTATACGCACACTGGGGGCTTCTCCTGGGCCCTGACCCCTGCACTCTAAACGCTGGAGCATTAGGATCCTGTCCACCTGACTTGGCATGCTGGTTGCTACTTTGCTTTACCTAGACACCTGGTGTGTGCAAGTGTGTATGTATACTGTTGGTGCCATCTGTGTACTCCTCTCATTCCCTGGAGGAGGCTGACAGGCACACTACAGTGAGAACCTCAAGGAGGCAATATTTATAGATTCTTTAAAATGAATAAAACTGTTTACAAGGGAAGGAGGGGAAAAAAAACTTTTGTAATAATCCGGGTGTGGTAGATTGAGTCATGCTGCCCCACCAAAGTATGTTCAAGTCCCTGTGGGTGTGAGCTCATGCATAAATAGGACCTTTGAAGATGCAAAGATCAAACAGAATCAGGGTGGGCTTTAATCCAATATATCCAATATAAGCAGGAGGGAGTGAAGACAGAGGGAGAGAGAGAAACCAGATCACTCTGGATGGAGGCAGAGATGAGTTAGGGATGGCTGGAAAGCCGCAACCGGAAAGCCACAGACTTCAGAGAAAGCATGGCCCGTTGATACCTTGACTTTGGATTTCTAGCCTTCAAGACAGTGAGTCAATAAATTCCTAAGTCCACAGGGCATGACATCTGTTACAGCAGCCCTGGCAAACTAGGCCACCAGGCAAGATATGAGCAATGGTTTGGAACAGGGGTTAGCAGTGGAGATGGTCAGAAGTTCACTGACCAAGGGAAATGGATGTGGCTCAAGCAGTTGGGCTCCCGTTTGCATACTGGAGGTCCAGGGTTCAACGCCCAGGGCCTCCTGGTAAAGGCAAACTGGCCTGTGTGGCAAGCCAGCCCATGCAGAGTGCCAGCCCATGCAGGAGTGCCACCCTGCACAGGAGTGCTGGCCAATGCAGAGAGCTGGTGCAGCAAGATGATACAACAAGAGACACAGAGGAGAGACAATAAGAGACATAGAAGAATAGGGAGCTGAGGTGGCACAATGAAATGATCGCTTCTCTCCCACTCTGGAAGGTCCCAGGACCAATTCCCAGAGCTGCCTAATGAGAATACAAGCAGACATAGAAGAATGCACAGCAAACGGACACAGAAATCAGACTATGGGGGTGGAGGGTGTGTGTGTGGGGTGTGAATAAATAAATAAATAAATACTTTTAAAAGTAAGATCAAGTTTTTCTGAGGTACACATAGCTACAAACCATCACACTTGGACTGTCCAAGTCAGAAAGAAGATTAATGGCCCAGTTAATATGTAAATGAATGTTCGTTCTAAGGGAGGCTGGTGTTCAGATCTGATTTGACCTTAGAAATGCAGTAAAGAGCTTGATATAATGATGGCTGAGAGAGACTCCACACACATACAAATAAATCTTTCCTGTAGTCTGCCACTAGACATGTGTGTATGGGTGCCAGGTTATGCAAACTAGAATGTGGACTGTGATCTTTTTGGGGGCATAGAAAATGCTGATACAGCTCTGGTCTGGGAGAAAAGCTCCTCAGAGGACAGTGGGCATATGCTTTATAAATGCCATCAAAGCCATTTCTGCAACTATCTGCTGCTCTTCTAACTGCAGGTGGCTCATTGGTACAATGGAGAGTGCAGCTGGGGAGCCAGGTTATCTGGATTCAGTTTGAGGAAGGTGATAGAAGAACATGGAATTTGCAGAGAGACCACATGAAAGTCCATCACTGATTATTTGTGTGATTATTGGCAAGCATCTTGGAATCTCTGACCCTGAGGGCCTGTGACAGTTTGAATTTGGTGAATCCAAAAATAAAAAATTGTCTTTTTAACTAATACATGCCTGTGGGTGTGAGATCCTTTGATTGCATTAGATTCGGTTAAGGATCTTGATTAGATCACTTGATTATATCACCTTTGATTGGACTATATCAGTAAGGCGAGACTCAGTTTGGGTCTCTCACCTTCTTACTAGAGTCTTATATAAATGGAGACACAGAGAAGAGACACAGAGAAAAGGGAGCTCTGCCATTTTGCCCTGGCCATGTAAGAGAGAGGACTCAAAGATCACTATCACTAGCAGCCAAAGCTAAGGCAAGACATCCCCAAGAGGCTGGGCCCACATAGCAGCTCAAGGTTGAAGAGATGAGCCATATGCCTTATCACCCACAGCTGGGCTCAGGGAGAAAGTGGAGCAGCCAAGGCTGAGAGATGAGGAAAGAGACAAGACATATGCCTGATCATCCACAGCTGAGCTCCTGGAGATAGTGCACCTTGAGGGGCAGGCAGGGACCTCAGCAGAAATAGCCCGCCATGCTGCCTCACCACATGGAGGGACTCCAGGATCACCAGTCGCTGACTTTGGTGAGAAAGCATCTCTGATGGTACCTTAATTTGGACATTTTCATGGCCTCAGAACCGTAAGATTTTACCTTAATAAAATTCCCCTTATAAAAGCCAGCCTATTTCTGGTACTTTGCATTGGCAGCCTTGTGGCAAATTAAGCCAGGGCCCTCAACTGTCAAACAGAGAACAATAGAATCTACCCCATAATGCTGCAAAGGGATAAATCTTAAGAACCTCACAGAGTGGCCAGAACACTGTAAATGATAGCTTTGAAATACTTGCCACATGACCTTGGATAAATATTGCCCTTCTCCAGGAGTCTGCTCTCTGAGCATGTGTTGAGGTTCCTTCCCAGGCTGTGCACTCCTCCCTGGGGTCAGACATGCAAAGACAACACAGCGCCCCACAAGGCAAGTACCAGAATGACCTCAGTGTTGGGAATAGGAGACGGCATGGGAGATGGGGTGTGAGAAGCTTTTTTTTACTTTTGGATTTCATTTCATTCAAACTATAGAATTTTAAGAAATCAGATTGTTAAAGTTTCCCCCACTATAGTAGTAAGCAAACTACACATTTTTAAACATTCAGATAATAGCCTTCTCTCTCATTTCTCTATCTTCACCCCTCTTCTACATACCAAACTAATCAATAATTCCCAAATGGTTCTTGTTTATACATTTCTGTACCTTTGCTTCTACATTTACCCTTCCCTTCTTCTTGTAAGATCTTTCCTTTTTCCATTCATCTCTTTTTTAAGATTTATTTTATTTATTTCTCCCCGCCCCCTCATTGTTTGCACTTGCTGTGTCTGTTCATTGTGTGCTTGTCATCCTTCTAGGAGGCACCAGGAACTGAGCCTGGGACCTCCCATGTGGGAGGGAAGCACCTAACCACTTGAGCCACCTCCGCTCCCTGCTTTGTTGTGTCTCTTATTGTATTTTTCTCTTTGTGTCTCTTGTTGCATTATTTTGTTTTGTCAGCTCATTGTGCCAGTCCAGTGTGTCAGCTTGCTGTCTTGCTCATCTTCTTTAAGAGGCACCAGGAACCAAACTCAGGACCTTCCATGTAATAGGAGAGAGCTCAATCGCTTGAGCCACATTTGCTCTTCATTCTATTCATCTTTTGAAACCCAGCTCTGGTATTTTTTTCTGTGCCATTTTATTTGCCCTTCCAGGAACTATTAATTCATTTTAAATCTCCTTCCTTTGTATTTTCCACCTGTTATTTCCCATTTCTCCCTTTATTTTAATTATTTAATGTAGTTCTCTCTCCCACTGGGCCCGGAGCTCATCAAGGGTGGAGATTATGTATCATGAATTTCTATATTCTATAAACATGGTAGGTGCTTGACAAACATTTGTAGAGGTGAATCAAACTGAATGTATATGGACTATATACTTGTTCAACTGGATTGAGTTTCTTTTCTGATTGTTTCATTGGGCTGTAAGTTAAAGATGTTTACTTTCAGTTTAAGTAACAAAACATATTTGGATAAGTATGGTTGAGTGGATTAAAAATAACTTTTAATATGCTCCTGGTATTGACTTGCAAAACCATGGAAATCTAAAGGATTTTTCCTTTTCCTTTTCCTTAAGAGAAAGAAGAGGGGGAGGGGAAATGCTTTAATATTTTTAACTGTAAGGAAAAAAGAAACAAGAGAAGTAGAAAAATAAAGATGATTTTCAGACCTAATTTCTGATTCTTACAAAAGAAGGAATTTTAAATTATAAGGAAATTAAGACACTTGGAGTATATACAAAAGAAACTGTCACTGTACATAAAAGATAACAGATCTTTGGTAATGAACAACATGATGGAAAAATATTTATTTTGTTATTTTTTATTTTTGTATTTTATTTATTATTATTTTATTTGTTTATTTTTTGGCTCTTATGGGGGGAGGTTTTGGATTCTAGAAGGGTCACAGCTATGGCAGGGGAGGATCACTGGTGCAAGGTGTTGGTGATGGGAGGAATATGGGGAGGGGTGCATTTGGAGCATGCCTCTATGGCATATGAATATGTTCAACTGGTCATGGGTCATTGTCTGTGTGGGTGGAGACCCACACAATAACTAAAAGAATATTGAATTCCCATCCTGGGAAGCCCTGCTACATTCTCTACTAGAGGGGCAGGAATCCCCCAAGTACATAGACAGTGCCTAGAGAGGAGGACAGACCCTTTATATCGATGATTGTACTTATGAACCTTTGCTTGTGAAATGGAAACTTAGCCTAATATTATATATTGCCTAAGAGTTACCTCCAGAGAGCCTTCTTGTTGTCAAATGTGGCCTCTGTCTAAGTCATATTCATCATATAAACACACTACCTCCCCCCAGCATGGGACGTGACCCCCAGGGATGAGCCTCCCTGGCACTGAGGGATTATTACCAAGCACCAACTAGCAATGCATTTGGGAAAAAACCTTGACCAAAGGGGGAAATATTAAATACAAATGAGTTTTATGGCTAAAGAGACTTCAAAGTGAGTTAGGAGATCATTCTTGAAGTTATACTTATGCATGTCTCAGCAGGATCTCATTTACTGCCACAGTAAACAGTGCCTCAAATCCAGAGATCCTTTAGGCAGGGCACACAATCTCAGGAATTCATTACCCTGTTAGTGGGCCCTACTTTGGAATATATGTTCTCCAATGTAACAGAGTTATACTCATTTATAATTTCCATACAAATGGTTCTTCTACCCCTTTTATCTGAACCTATAATTAGCACTACACTTCTTAAAACATATGTCCCAGAGACTTAAATCTGGTCTCTTCATACGCCAATTGAGTCCTGTATCTCAACAGAGTTGCAACTCCTATGCTACAGTTCATGGGACTTGCCCAGAACAACAGACAAAAGGAGTTTTGCCCATCCCAAAAAATAAGAGTACCTACAACTGCAGGCAAGACAGTTTCATCCATCTGCACCATGGGACCTAAGCCCCCTCTCGGTTAGAAACAGAGTGGGCATCACCATCCCCAAATCCTCAGGACTGAGGAATGAACAAACATAAGGGGTGAATGCAACTATGGACTAAAGTAGATTTACTAGCAATGGAAGAACTTGATTCATTGATATAAAGGCAGTGGCTACCAAAGGTTCTGAGGGGAGGGAAAGGGAAGAATAGTTGTAAGATGGAGGCATTTTGGGAACATTAGAATTGGCCTGCATGAAATTGCAATGATGGATACAGACCATTATACATTTTGCCAAACCTATAAAATTGTACAGGGCAAAATGTAAACTCTAATGTAAACTATAGTCCTTTGTTAGTACAATGCTTCAAAATGTGTTCATCAATTGTAACACATGTACTACACTAATAAAAGAAGATTTTAATGGGGGAAGTGTGGGAGGGGTATCTGGGAATCCTCTCTTTTCATTTCTTTTTTTCTCGTCTGCTTGTTGTTTTTTATTGTTGTTTGTTTGTTTTCTTTAGGAGGCACTGGAAACCAAACCTGGGACCTACCACGTGGGAGGCAGGCATTCAACTGCTTGAGCCACTTTTGCGTCCTTCTATATTTTTGATGTAACATTTATGTAATCTAACATTTCTTTAAAAATTACAAAAAAATTGAAAAATAAAAAAAACACATAAGGAAAGCTGATTTATCTACAAGAACCTTTTTACTTAAAATTTCATAATACAACAATCTCACTTAGGGTCCCAGGAAGAACACCAAGTTTAAGTATGAAGGAATACACTATGAAAAATCTTAGGTGGTTAATATTAACTTCCTTTTCTTTCACAAATAAACCATGTCACTTAGGATTAATGGGAGAAACCCAGAGGACTCTCAACTAAACCAGGGATCAAGAATCTCTTTTTGTTAACTATTTTAGGGCTTTAAGACATATGGCCACTTTTGCAACTGTTCCATTTTACCATAGTAGCAAGCAGCCAGAGACAATATGTAAATGAATGAACGTGGCTATGTTCCAATAAGTTTATTTATAGAAGTAGACGGCAGGCTGGATTTGGCCTGCGGACTATAGTTTGCTGACTCCTGAACTAAACACTCCATTTTCAGGTCTGAGTATTACCCTTGTCGTAAAGATAAAAGGAAGCATGTCTACCAAACTGCACTCTAACTCAGGGCTGGAAAGAAGCCAGATTCACATCGCTAGACATGAGTGTCAGATCCAGAAAGAATGTCTGAGCTCCCACCTGGGTAAAGCCGACCTCTTTGTATTCCCTCTGCCATCAACGGCCTGTCAGCTTATCATTGTCACCCTTCTTTATCCCAGCAACCCACTGTCTCTTAGCTATGGTGTGTGCGAGAAGGGAGCTTGCTGGAATGGTGCCGATTTACTTTATAGATGGGAAGAGCACATGACTACACAGAATCATGAGCCTTCAGTGTGGCAGAGAAAGCCCCAGGACAATCAACTAGAAATATGAACTTAAGAAATGTAGGAAAATAAATTGGCTTCTTTTATTGCTCTGAGACATTTTTGTGACTACCAGTAATTTTTACATATATATATATACACACACACACAATTTTTGAAAAATCTTAATTTTTTCAGAATAGATTTAAAATTAATCATACTATCAAATTTATTTATGTCTAAACTTCCTCATGAGACAGGGGAGGATGATGTTTGAAAATGGCAAATTTGACTATATTACTGACCTACAGAATCAAGTGCAAACTTCTCTACCATGGTGTAGGAGTACGGACAGGCTAGGTCATGCTGCAGTAAGAAATAGCTCGCAAAAAGAAGTGGCTTACAACAACAAAGGTTTACTTGTTCCCTGGGCTACCTGCCCATCGTGAGTTGGCTAGGGGATCTCCTGAGTCCTTTTAGTTTGCCAAAAGGCTGCCAATGTAAAGTACCTGAAATGTGTTGGCTTTGATAATGGGAATTTAATTTAGGGTAAAATCTTACAGTTCTGAGGCTGTGAAATATCCAAATCAAAGCACCAGCAGAGGTGCTTTCTCACCGAAATCAGCTACTGGTGATCCTAGTGTCCTGTCACATGGTTAAGATGAAGGCCAATCTCTACAGCAGTCCCTGCCTTCCCCTCTAGAATCTATCATCTCCCAGAGCTCAGCTGTGGGCAACCAGCCATAGGGCTTGTCTCTTACTGGGCCTCCTCTCAGTCTCAGCTGCTCCACTTTCTTCCAGAGTTCAGCTGTTGAGCTATCAGGCATATTGCTTTCTCTTCAACCTTGAGCTACTCCATACGCCCAACCCCGAGGGGCCCTCTTCCCATGCTTTGCTGGTTCCAGCCTCCGGGACCTTTCTCAGCCCTCGGGGCTTCTCTGCTTTCCTGCAGTCTTTTCTCTCTCACACAGCTTTCTTTTCCTCCGTGTATCTCTCTCTTTCTGTTTCTTTTATATCAGACCCCATAAGAGAGTGGACACTCAACCTGAGTCATGCCCCACTGATGTAGTCCAGTCAAAAGGGTCTCACACTCACAGGAATGGATTAGTTCAAAAACATAATCTTTCTCTTTCTGGGACTCACCAAATTCAAACTGTCCCTCTGTCCTCTAGAACCCTGGTAGACGGAGCTGTTGCCATCTCAAACAGTGCTCGTCACCATGACAAAGAGAAAGAGAATTGGGGAGGATCCTTCACCAGCAATTAAATGATCTGGTCCAGAAATGATCCACCTCACTCCTGCTCACAACTCATTGGCCAGAGATTGTCCCATGACCACACAACTACTAGGGGGTCAGGAAGTGCATTCCTACCCTATGTCCAGAAGGAAATGCTCAGAAAACAGCAGTCATGACTATCAGCCAGGGCACTCCAGAGCCATCGTATTTCTCATTCACTTTCTGTCCATGGTGGGAGAAGTTTATAAGAATGTGGTTAGGAATGTGTGCTTTATCTCCTTGGGGGTGAGGGAAAGGGAGTGGGAGAAATTACCTGACACAGCAGGACAAAAGTCTGGTTTAAAATTAGGCCGTTACTTTAATCATGGAACAACTTAAAGCTCTGGGTTAAGTGTCCCAGGAACTAGCATGGCCTTAGCTAGTCCATATGGTACCTTCCTCTGGGGGCACACAGCCCAGCTCTCCAGGGGACATCTTGGTGCATGGAGCATTTCAGCCTCTACTTGCCCCCTTGGTCAGGCACCCTTGTGCAATGAACAACCAGAATAACCCTCCATGTAGGGTATCAGCTCATCCGGTTGAATGTTCTACAACCCAGAACCCACTCAGTCCTGGGCAAACAGGAGCAGTTGGTCACCCTATGTCCTGAGGCCCTATTATGCACCAGCCAGTGCATGCTCTGCTGGACAGTCATGGTGGTCCTTGACTCTACAGGGGTAGCTCCTAATACTCAGAGCTCAGCCTGTCTATTCAGTTATGTTTCCACTTATTTGGTTATAGCCAGCATAATGAAAAGACCATGGGGTCCAGCAGACTTGAGTTCAAATCTCAGCTCTGCTACTTACTAGCTTTGTTTTGTTTTTGTTTTTTTTTAAAGATTTATTTATTTATTTAATTCCCCCCTCCCCTGGTTGTCTGTTCTTGGTGTCTATTTGCTGCGTCTTGTTTCTTTGTCCGCTTCTGTTGTCGTCAGCGGCACGGGAAGTGTGGGCGGCGCCATTCCTGGGCAGGCTGCACTTTCTTTTCACGCTGGGCGGCTTTCCTCACGGGCGCACTCCTTGCACGTGGGGCTCCCGCACGCGGGGGACACCCTTGCGTGGCACGGCAAAACCGCGGACCTCCCATATGGTAGACGGACGCCCTAACCACTGGGCCAAAGTCCGTTTCCCTACTTACTAGCTTTGTGACCTCAGGCAAGTCCCCACCCCTGCTGAGCCTCAGCTTTGCCATCCATAAAATGGAGGAAGATAGTATCTACCTTATAAGGTTGTTGTGAGGCTGGTTTAATGAGCCAGGGTCTATAAAGGGACTCGTGCAGCCCTGGCATTATGCAGCTCACCAGAATTGTTAGTTACCCCAGTTGAGGGGTGGTGGATGGCTTAGAGAAGAAAAACTGCATTCCAGAACAGACGATCTTTCCAGCCAGGCATTAATCAGTAATCGCTGTAAGGGGAAGGGATTTCAACTCCACTTCCTAAGTTAAAGAGCTACAAATTAAAAGCCAGGAGACTCTAATATTTAACCTGACCTTTAACTGAAGACTTCCAGTCCTTTCAGTTGATTCATTTACTAGTTAAATCTCAGGTCTCTAGTGCTAAGTAGGAATTTAAGCATCTTCCCAGCTCTTTAGACTGCTGGCTGGTTCTTTGCAGAAGTGACCAGTCAAACAGGGGCAGTTTCCACACTGGAGAAGTTGCCACTCATGAGAGTGTGTTTGAGTTTAAAGTTGGATATGTCATGTTTGTTGCACACTTTTTTAGCCAGTGATAGTGCAAAGATTTACTTCTGTGATAAAATTACATGTTCAATGGCCAAATTCACACAAGTTTAGCCCTTCCTCCCTCAGGTAGTTTGGAGGTATATACCCCAGAAAAACATGTTCTTAAACTTAATCCATTCCTGTGGGTGTGAACCCATTGTAAGTAGGACCTTTTGATGAGGTTACTTCAGTTAAGCTATGGCTCCACTCAATCAGGATGGATGTTAATCCTATTACTGGAGTCCTTTATAAGCAGAATGAAATTCAGATAGAGAGAAAGTCATGGGAAGAAAAAAGCTGAAGGTCAACAGAACCCAGAAGAGAAGGGAGAGCCGCCATATGCCTTGCCATGTGACAGAGGAGCCCAGGACCAAGGATTGCCAGCAGCCAGCCCCAGATCACCAGTCTTCAGAAAGAAAGCATCTCCTTGATGATACCATGATTTGGACTTTCTCCCAGCCTCAGAACTGTGAGTGAATAAATTTTCCATTGTTTAAGCCAACCCATGGCATGGCATTTGCTTGACCAGACAAGGAAGCTAAAACATCTTCTAACCTCTCCACTCTCCCCTCCCTCTGTACACACCCTCACAATTTCCACGGGGTGATAACTTAAGAAAGCCTGCAGTCTGAGTGTACTTTGAATGATTTCTCCAACTCAAAACTGTGGGTTCATGGCAAGGCAAGCTAGCCCGTGGCCCGTCCTTGTGCAGGAATCTGCAAAGGAGAACTTACATTCACAGAGGTCCTATGATGTGCCCACAACTACCACACTGCACTGGACAGTTATGGCGCTTGCCACACCCACAAACTTTTCCAAGACCGACCCAAGAGTAGCCCAGTGACAAGGTGGCCAGCTTCCTGTCTGCCCCACTAATCCAAAGTCTGCCTATTAGTAAGTCCCACCTCACCCCACTCCCAACTCCCAGGCTAAATTCCTACTCCAGGTTAAATAGGAACAGTAGTCTCCTTTACACAGCAACAGTGTAAAACCACACCAGCTACCTAGTTCTTTTCCCTTAAACACGAATGAGGAGGGAGCAAGGAGAAGAGGGACTGATGCTTTTGTCCCATATAAAGACCTTCAATTAATCCAAGTCGCAGAGCCTCTTCTGTCGTGAAGGCTGACTCCCATTTCCTCTCCAGACCTGGACAGCATATTGCAGGCTGCAATTACTCAGCCTGTTTCTTGTGCAGCTCTCTATCAGCTATTCATGTTCCAGAAATGTGTTGAAATCTCGTCTTTGTGATTTTCTTCACAACTGTTCCCCCATCCCCTTTTCTTTTCTGAGCTTCCTTTTTTCTTAACTTCAGTATCTTAAGTTTCAGAAGGTCTTAAGTAAACAGAGAATCAAACTGTGTGCATGACCTGCCATTTTGAACCAGAAGCCCATAGGTGTTTCTTTAAGCGATGGGAACTGATCAAGCAGATCAAAAAGACTGCATCATATATTCCAATGTCTGTTTCCTGTTAAACTGGGAATAAGTCATCCTTGTTCCACCGCAGGTGACAGAATTTTATACAATGTTATGGAATTTATCTTAGTTAACAATGGGCCAGCTCAACCATGACTACACACACAGCCTTGAGCCCTTACAATATCTTATTTCTGGGCAAATATTGCAAAGGAGTTCAATAACTCAATTATCACCCCTAGTGCATTTACATTTTTCTTTTTCTCTCTGTTGAAACCATGAAACCCAATACAGAAGCTTGGACACTTTGCAAGAAGACAATAGCAATTACAAGAGATAGTGCTGCACAACCATATCAGCACAAATTAATAGCCTTGTGGCTCTCTCAAGTTACTGAGCAATCACTAAAACAGAAATTCAGGTGGCTGTCTTTCAAATGTTGTCTCACCGGTCACCTGACTATAAATATTATCTTTTTGCCTATTTTAATAACAGGAACCTACGCAACATATCTCTCTTATATAACATGCCATGCCTGACAGAAGACTATAGAGGTTCTAAGGAGGGAGAGAGATCTGGAAGGTCTTTGAAGAAAGGGGCACCTGAGTGGGGCTTTAAAAGGTTGATGGGGTTTGGCAGCCCACTGTATCGGGGAAGACTCAGGCAAGGAAAGGACCAGGCTTCACCTCCGGATGCCTGATTAGTCCTTCTGTTGCCAGGGCAAACATCATTCAGGAACACGGCTCCTGAAAGGACCAACTGACTGCAGTTTTCTTCCAAAGCTTCATTTTTTTATTGAGAGGAAGTATTTATTTCCCAGGTGTTAAGCAGATAATTTCCAGGTTAGGCTTCATTTTTCACCCACCAGTAACCACCATCACAAACACTGCATAAAGAGTCCTTTAGCTGTAGAGGTATGGCTGCGAGGATATTTTCTTAACAAAATTAGGCCCTATTTTCAATTTCCCAATATTTCTGAGACTTTGATAACTTTTTGGAACAAAGAGTTGACTTCCAGAGATGATCATAGGGGGCATTAGTCACAGGGGAAAGGTTTTGGTTGTTTGCTTATTGTGGGAAACTTGTAATAAAATCTGGGTGGTTTTTTGTTTGTTCTGAGTGGAAAGGACATCGGCTTTGGGTTTGCTCTCACTGAAGTGGAATCAAATGTGACAAGTCTGGGGAAAAAGAATTGGAATCAGGAGTGGACAGAAAAAATTGGTTGCTCTGGGAGGTGACCACAGGGAGCTGTGGATATATTTAAACTGTGAATCACATGACTAGATTCCACTCAGGCAGAAGTAAAACATGTTTTCCTTTAAATGATTAAACTTAGTTGAATTTAGTTCAAGAAAATTTTCCTTCTTCCTCCCAATGTTCTTTTCCTCAGGCTTAAAGAGTTTCAAGATGAGATTTGTTTTTCTTAAAGAGAAAATTTACGTCAATAGCTTCCATAGTAGATATATCTGTGGACTCAGAACACCCAAATACATCAAATAATGTATTTGGCCTCATCTCCTACTGGATGGTGAACACAACACATCCATAAAAAAACAAGGGAGGAATTATAAACATCTTGGTAATAAAACACAAATGGGCTTGAAGGAATCCCATGTTTATTCCATTTTCTTGGGCACAAAGTTTTTGATGTCTATATTCTGAATTGATTAAAAAAAGTAAAATTTCAGTTCTATGGTTGGGAAAGATCAGCCAAATTTCATTTTCACAAGTATCATTCAATCCAGACTCAATCAGGGTCAAAGTCAAGTCAAGATAGGGGAGCTAAACCCAGGATATTTGAATTGCTCTGTCTGGGAAAGGTTGGATTTTAAAAGAATTGGGGAACCCGGAGGAGGAAGTTAAGTCTAAGTTAAATACAAACACAGCCAACAATAATGACTGACTGGGTTTGATTCAGACATCTTTGGAAAGTTTCTTACTCTTATTGCAAGGTAATTCATTTAAAAATAAGTGTGTGTGTGTTTTAAATATCTAATGACCGAAAACTAGAATTATGACTACTACCTATTGGTATTTATTTTAGCTTTTTGTTGTTGTTTTGGCCTTTGCTTTTCTCAGCTTTTTTTTTTTCTTCTAAAAGTGATTACTACTTCTGGTTTTCTCTAAGGCTAGACATTCACACCCCAACCTCCGCTGGGACAAGAGGGTAAAACTGGAGGGTCCTCTTGCCGCGCGTCCAAGAGGAAAGGCTGGAGGGGACCCCTGCGGTTTCTGAACGATAGGATCGCCCCCCTTTCCCTCCTGTTCTTTCTGGGGTCTGCCTGTTCGTGCGCGGGAGGGAAGATGGCAGAAACGGAGGGGTGGGAGCGCGCGCAGGGCGAGGCCCCTCCACACGCCTGACCTCACTCACTCCTCAGAGGTACTTGTACCGCCCTCCCCCCTTCTCCCATTTTAATATTTGGCTCAGAGCGCCCGCCGGCCCCTAAGCTCCAGGAGGACAAAGCTGCGAAGTCACCTCCAAACTCCCATCACCTCACCCAGGCCTGGCGCTCATAATGAACGAAATAAATGAACAAACGCCCCCAGGCCTGTGCGGGCCTAAGTGTTTTCGGTTCCTGGCGGCGGCGGGCACAAGGTCGACGCGGAGGTCGCGGCGCAGAGCCGGGGAGGGAGGAATTGGCAAGGAAGGGGGTTGAAAGGGGAGACCCAGGAGAGGGGGACCCAGGCGGAGAAGGGGGGAGGCAGGAGGAGGGGAGGGGCCTAGGCAGAGGAGGGGGGCCCTGGGGCAGGAGGGGGACCAGGCGGGGGAGGGGGGCCCAGGAGGAGGAAAGGGATCAGGCGGAGGGGGGGGCCCAGCAGGGGGAGGGGGACCCAGGGAGAGGGGGGGCCCAGCAGGGGGAGGGGGGCCGAGACGGGGGAGGGGGCACCCCGCGGCCCCGCCTCTCCCCAGGGCCGGGTCCCCATCCGCGTCCCGCCCCCGGGCCTCGCCCCCCGCGGCGCCGCCGGCCTGCTCGCGGGTCCCGGGCCGGGCGGGCGCGCCATGGGCAGCGGCAGCAGCCGGAGCGGCCGGGCCCTGAGGCGGCTGCGCAGCCCTCACAGCCGGCCGGCGGGGCCCGGCGAGGCTGCCCCGGAGGGCGGAGCGGGGTCACCGGCGGCCGCGGAGGAGGCTCCGAAGGCAGCAGCGGTGGCGGCGGAGGTGGCGGCCGACCCCGGCCCGGGTCCCGCGGCGCCCGCCCGCCCGCAGCCCCCGGGCGGCGGGGACGAAACCCTGCGGCTGCTGGACCAGCTGCTGGCGGAGTCGGCGGCCTGGGGCTCCGGGGAGCTGGCCCCGCGGAGGACGGCCCGGCCCGCACCCGCGCCCGGCGCCGGGGGCCCGGTGAGTGACGGAGCCCGCGAGCCGGCCCGGTGGCCCCGGCCGCCGCGGCCGTTTCTCCTCGGCGAACCCCCTCCCCGCCGTCCCCGCATCCGCGTGCGCGTCTGCTCTCGGGCGACCCCCCCTTTCCTCGAAGCCAGCCGGTGCCGCCGTCTCTCCCTGCAGCGTTTCGCTCCCGTCCGTCGTCCCCTCTAGACAGGCGCGGGGCCTCGGTCTCTCCCTCCCCTGCCGACCCCGGGTGTCACCCACCGTCTCGCCGCCTCTGAATCGGCTGAGGTCTCTTGCTGCATCTCCTGGCCTCTGTTTCTCTGACGCCCCTTCTGATTTTCTGCGGCGCTGCCTCCTCTCGGGGGGGCTGGTCTGACTATCTCGAGTGTTTGGATGGTGCCGGGAGCAACTAACTGTAAAGGACAGAGGGACAGCCAGCAGCTCTTCCGTGCGGGAACGTGCCTCCGACGCCTCTCTCCTCGGCCCGAGTTCACCTTTCTTCCCTTTTGGAACTCTGTGCCCACCCTCAAAGTTCCTCGTTCCCTGAAGTCCAGGTGGGAGCTGGCCCGGAGTGCTGGCCTTTCCCTGAAGCCCTAATTGGCCATGCCAGGGCTTCTGTCTATTAGGGGTGTCCTAAGGGGGAAGACCCTTCAGCCAAACAGTGGTTCACTAATTTCCTGCCGTGCCAGACAAAATATATCAGGATCCTGGCCTCTCTGGTCCAGCAATTTTCCTATTACTGGTTATTTTTAAGACGCTGTGGGGTCTCTCTTTAGCTTCCTTATTCTCTTTTCCAGAACACTTGTAATAACAGCCCTGCTGTTCTAGAAAAACAATAAAAATGAGCACTGTGGTTTGGCAACATTCCCTGCGGCCAGGCTGAATGGAAAAGACCGTTAACATCAGCTCCTGGGCTGGAGATGCCCAAGGCAGCAGCGCCTTCTCCGGAGTTAGGGAGCCTTTGGTGAACAACTGCTGGGGACCTAGGGAGTGCCTCACTGGGCAGTGGCCGGGCAGTGGAATCCTGAAAAGGCCTGGGTAGGGGTGAGGGGAGAGGGAGGGAAGAGCCTCGCCAGTGCAGAGCGCTTTGCCTCCTTTCTGCCCTCCCACCCGGCCCCACTACCCGCCCTACGCGGTTTTTCAAAGGAAAAATGAGGGGCAGTCAGTAGGACTGAATTATATAACAAAATTCCTTCAAGCCTACATCAGCATTCAGTTACATAACACTAAAAATGGGCAAACAGTTGAGAGGTTTGGAAAAAATTCCCTCTCCTAAAGAAAGCCTGACACAGCAGGAAGCAGTCTTTTAGCAGACATTTTTACACGTTTTGGAATCTTCAGAGGTGAAAATCTGAAATTATGGACTGCCCCCCACCATTTACTGAGTATCAAAGTGACTCTTAGGGTGCAGAGACTGTCTTACTCATTCTTTCCGTTGTTTCTCAGTTATTGTTTGAGCACCTGTAACAGTAGGTGCTAGAGATGAAATAGATGGCATAGTCCTTCCCCTAAAGAAGTCTGTGGTGGAATTGGGGGGTGGGGGGGAAGATCCACAAACAGCAAAGTAAATACAGTGTGATAAGAGAGCTTTATAGAGAGGGCGCGGCTAATCCTCTGGAGAAGTTAAGGTTGGTGGATGTTAACCAGGGGACCAGGTGAACAGAGGAAGAACATTCTGGGCCCAGAGAACTTCATATGCAAAGGTGATGGTGACTGGTTCTTCTGGTGCCTGGGCAGCAGTAGAGGTTGGAAGGGTCTGGAAGGGATATGTGATGCTGTGGATATGTCATGCTGAGGCTTCTACTCCAAGCAGTTGGGACTTGAGCTGTGAGTGTCTTTGAAGAGACAGGAGGAGTAACATTTTGTGTTTGGGGAGGATTTCACCATCTGCTGTGGGAGAATGAACTGGATATGATAAGGCTAGGGGCAAAATGATGGATTAAGAGGCTGCTTCAGTAGTCCAGGTGGTTAGGACCAGAATGAAAGCAGTATGGTGAGAGGGCTGACGAGGAGACGGCAGTCAGGAGATTCAGGGGAGGGAGAACCCAGGCAGGTATGATTATTCTTTTGGATGTGGATTATGTATATCATTTATGGTATAAATGTTTCTTGAGTGGATGAACAAATTCTCTAATCATAGATGATTAGCGTTGTAAGGGAGCGCTTGAATTCAATTCATTATTTTCAGATCTGGGAAGACAAAGTAAAAAGGTTGAGTCCTCATAAATTACTAACCCTGACAGATACAGTTAGAAGGCCAATTGTATGCTGGAGGATGGCATTTATGCTTTTATGCTTTACAGATTCCATCCTTTAATTGATTCTTTTAGCAGTTGCACATTTTACAAGGAACTCTGCGTCAACAAAATACCACTGAGCCAGGAAAAAATTCAAAGATTGGTGAATTAGTAGTGAAATCCATACGTAGAAGCTAGTCGTTTTTCACAGTGATTTTCAAGAGCAGAGAAAAGGCTTGATTGAAGATGTAAATAATACAGCTTTTATTTCTTTAGAAAGACAAGAAGAAAACTACTTCTTACATAATTATCTACCATTTGGGGGGAGAGAGGTATTCTGTATAAGCAAATATTAAACTTAAGTGAAAATTATCTTTTTAAGTACCTACATTTTAACATCTTAACCACTGTTGATTAGAATATCCTCAGGACCGATTTGCATCTCCCTGAATCTTCCTTCTGAATATTATGTATTGCACTTGACTATATGCAAGGGATGATTATATAATAAGTTATCCTTTATATAGTTATAATATTAGTGATATATAATACATAATAATCATGCAATATTTAACTTACTCTATACCAGATGTGTTAATTTTTAAAATCTTTACTATTATCATCATCCCCATTTTACAGGTGAGAAAGAAGAAATAGGCACAGAGAAGTTAAGTAAATAACTTGACCAAAGTCACAGTTCTAGCAGAGATTAGAACCCAGATAGCCTGACTCCTGCACCCTTATCAAAATGGCCTCTCCCAGCTGTGACATTTGTTCTCCGTTGCCATTTTGTCCATTAGTCCATCCTCAGGCTTTCATCTGTCACTTTTTACTATGGTCAGCCTACATGCAACCAGCCACTCTTGTTTGTGTTCCACCCACTGCCCCAAGTCTGCCCTAACACGCACCCTTCTAATTTGCCATGGGTGGGGAAATCAGATAAGCAAGCTTACTTAGAACTGTGCCGAAGGAAGGGCAAAACCGTCGGGCTTAAAAGACCTGAGAGAAGACCCCTCCTTGGCTTGAAGATCAAGAATAATCTCTGGAGTGAACTTGAGCAATTATTTTAATTGTTCAGGTGTGCTTTTGCCTTATTTCTAATTCTTGGTTGTTTTCCTGATTTACAGTTGCTGGATAAATGAAATATTTCCATATTCCATCTAAAACTGGAAATTTCTATTATTGTGGCACTATATATATAATGTAGATTTTGCCTTCGCATTTTGAAGTGTGTAACTTAGTATTGTTAATTGCTTTTACAGTGTACTACCATCACCACCTTCCATTCCTAAAACTTTTTCATCATCTAAAACAGAAACTTCTTAGTTACTCTTTAAGCAATAACTCCTCATTCTCCCTACTACCATCATCACTACTCTCTATTCTTTTTGTCTCTGTTAATTTGCTTTCTCTCAATATTTCCTGTGTGTGGATTCATATATATATTTATTCTTTGTGTCTGGCTTATTTCACTTGACATATTGTTTTCAGGATTCATCCAAGTCGTAGCATGGATCAGAACTTCATTTATGTTTAGGGCTGAATAGTATTCCATTGAATGGCTGTACCACAGTTTGTTTATCTCTCCATCTGTTGATGGACACTTGGGTTGTTTCCACCTTTTTGCTATTGTGAATAATGCTGCTCTTTGGGGTATCCCTAAGAATGGGCCTGTAGATTTGTATGATAAATCAGTGTTTTTAAGGAGACAACAAACTGTATTCCACAGCAGCTGCACTATTTTACATTCCCACTAACAATGCATGAGAATTCCAGTTTCTCCACATCCTCACCATCACTAATTTTCTAAGAAACTGGGGATTTTAAAAATTAATTTTAAAGAAGTATTTAAAGCAATAATTTAAAACACGAGAAAAATACCACTGCCAACAAACAAAAGCAAACACACACTTTATATGTTCTGATAAAATTGATTTTAAAATAATTTTAAAAACACTGTAAACATGGAGTTTTTCAATTCTTATTGTGTTTCCTTTATATTTTGGCAGAAGCAGTTTTCCAGTAAACTCTTTTTTGTATGGAACTATAATACTTTGTAATGAAACTCTAAGAGGATTTTCACTCCATAGTGTAAGCTCAGGAAAAATTATGAACCAATTTGATGTAAAGTACAAATGTAAAGAATACAGTAGTCCCTCTCTATTGGGGTTATGTTAAGAAATCCCTCTGGTCGGGAAACATAGGATCTAATGAAGAAGAAAAAAGGATTAATGAGACCAAGGCCACTGGTAAATCTATGACACTGTGTGTGTCTGTGTATGTACATTTACTAAAATATAACAATTGAGACAGCTCACCCAATAAAGAGAACAACAATGGCATTCTTATTTTCCAGTCTGATTTCATAAAATCTTTTTGGTATCAATGCAAATCAGCTAGATAAAATATTTCTCTTCATGTACTTTTCTTATAATTAATTAATTTTTAGTTGTAATTATATATAAAATCAAAATAATTTTACCATTTTAACTGAAAATTATTTGACATTAAGTACATTAGCAACACAATTTTATCACTGTCTGTTTCCTGATTATTTTCATCATCTCAAACCAAAACTCCTACTCATTTAGCAGTGAATTCCCTGTTCTCCCCTCCCACTAACCTTGGTAACCATTCTTCTGCCTTCTGTCTCTATGAATTTGCTTATTGTAAGTATCTCATGTAAGAGAGAGCATACAATTTTTGACCTTTGGTATCTGGCTTATTTCACTCAACATGATGTCTTCAAGATTCATCCATGTTGTAGCATGTACCAACACTTCACTTATTTTTATGGCTATATAGTATTTCATTGCATGATTAAACCACACATTCTTTATCCATTCATCTGTTGGACATTTGGGTTGCTTCCACCTTTTGGCTATTGTGAATAATACAAATGAACACTGATATACAAATACCTGTCCAAATCCCTGCCTTCAATTCTTTTGGGTATATATGTAGTAGTAAAATTGCTGGGTCATATGTTAATTCTATATTTAACTTTTTGAGGAACCTCCAAAATATTTCCCACAATGGCTGCACCATTTTACTTTTCCACCAACAGTAAACAAGGGTACTTATTTCTCTCCAGCCTCACCAACACTTGTTTTCAGTGTTTTTAATAATAGCCATTCTAGTGAGTGTGAAGTTGTATCTCATTGTATTTTTTTAATGGGGTGCTGATAAGCTTTATTATTTGGTTACATGGATGTATTCACTCTGTGAATAATCACTGGGCTAAACATTTCTTATTTCTGTACTTTTATGTATGTATATTATATTTCAATTTATTTTTATGTCCTATTATTTAATTATTTAAATTAGAGAAGTTGTAGGTTTACAGAAAAATTGTGTAAAAAATACAGCATTCCCGTATACCCCCTATTATTGATATATTGCATTAATGTGTACCTTTGTTACAATTGATGAAAGAATATTAAAATAGTACTATAAACTATAGTCCACAGTTTATATTAGGTATATTTTCCCCATACACCACCCTATTATTAACACCTTGTATTAGTGTTGTACTTTTTTAAAAATTTATCTTATTTATTTATTTCTCCCACCCCCTCATTATTCACACTTGGCTCTGTCTGTTCATCTTGTTTCTTTTAGGAGGCACAGGGAACCAAACCTGGGACCTCCAATGTGGGAGAGAGGCAGCTAATCACTTGAGCCACCTCTGTTCCCTGCTTTGTGTCTCATTATACTTTTCTTCTTGTGCCTCTTGTTACATCATCATGTTGCATCAGCTTGCTGCGTCTGCCCATCATGTCAGCTTGTGTCTTGCTCATTTTCTTTCAGGAGGCACTGGGAATCTCCATTCCCTGCTTTGTTGGGTCTCTCGTTATTTTTTTCCTTCTTGTGTCTCTTGTTGCTTTATCTTATTATGTCAGCTTGCCATGCCTGCCTGTTGCACCAGCTTGCTGTCTTTAGGAGACACCAGGAACTGACCAGGGACCTCTCCTGTGGTAGTCAGGCACTCAGTTGCTTGAGCCACATCCACTTCCCTGTAATTTTTTTTTTTTTTTAAGATTCCTTTATTTCTTCCTCCTGGCCCCCATTGTCTGCTCTCTGTGTCCATTCACTGTGTCATTTTTTATAATTCATGAAAGAACATTCTTATATTTGTACTATTAACTATAATCCATCATTTACACTGGGGTTCATTGTGTTATACAGTCCTATATATATATATATATATATATATTTTTTTTTTTTTTTAAGATTTATTTCTCTCCCTTTCCCCTCCTCACCCCAGTTGTCTGTTCTCTGTGTCTGTTTGCTGCGTCATCTTCTTTGTCACTTCTGTTGTTGTCAGCGGCACAGGAATCTGTGTTTCTTTTTGTTGCATCATCTTGTGTCAGCTCTCCGTGTGGGTGGCGCCATTCTTAGGCAGGCTGAACTTCCTTTAGCGCTGGGCGGCTCTCCTTATGGGGCGCACTCCTTGTGCGTGGGGCTCCCCTACGCGGGGGACACCCCTTCGTGGCCCGGCACTCCTTGCACACATCAGCACTGTGCATGGGCCAGCTCCACACGGGTCAAGGAGGCCCGGGGTTTGAACCGCAGACCTCCCATGTGGTAGATGGATGCCCTAACCACTGGGCCAAGTCTGCTTCCCCAGTCCCATATTTTATCCTTTGATTTTTATTCTAAACATACATGACCTAAATTTTCCCCTTTAAAAACATTCACACATATAATTTAGTACTCTTGATTACACTCACAATAATGTGCTACCATCATCCATTTCCAAAACTTTACAATTAGCCTAAATAGAAATTCTGTACAAATTAAGCTTCAGTCTCCATCCTTTACCCCCAGGCTACCCCTGGTAACCTGAATTCTAGATTCTGACTCTATGAGTTTGCTTATTGTAATTAGGTCATATCAGTGAGCTCATACAATATTTGTCCTTTTGTGTCTGGCTTGTTTTCACTCAGCATAGTGTCCTCAAGATTCATCCATGTTGTATGCATCAAGACTTCATTCCTTTTTATGGATGAATAATATTCCATTGTACAAATGAATGCACACCTTTTGTTTTTCTAGTCATAGATTGACAGACACTTAGGTTGCTTCCATCCTTTGGCTGCAGTGAACATCAGTGTGAAACTACCTGTTCAAGTCCCTGCTTTCAGTTCTTCTGGTTTGTATACTTAGTAATGGGATTGCTGGGTCATACAGTAATTCTTTACTTAGCTTCCTAAGGAACTGCCAAACTGCTTTCCATAGCTGCTGCACCATTTTACATTCTCACCAGCAATGAATGAGTGTTCCTGTTTCTCTACATCCTCTCCAACACTCGTACTTGTTTTTTTAAAAATAGTAGCCCTTATAGTGGGTGTGAAATGATATCTCACTGTGGTTTTGATTTGCGTTTCCCCGATAGCTAGTGATGTTGAACATCTTTTCATGTGTTTTTTAGCTCTTTGTATTTCCTCTTTGGAAAAATGTCTATTCAGGTCTTTTGCCCATTGTTAAAATTGGGTTGTTTGTCTTTTTATGGCTGAGTTGTAGGATTTCTTTATATATGCTTGCTATCAAACCCTTATCAGATGTGTGGTTTCCAAATATTTTCTCCCATTGTATAGGCTGCCTTTTTACTTTCTCAGCAAACTCCTTTGAAGCACAAAACTTTTCTGTTTTGAGGTGGCCCCATGTATCTATTTTTTCTTTCATTTCTTGTGCTTTGGATGTAAAGTCTAAGAAAACTACCACAAGATCTTACAGATGCTTCCCTAGGGAAGTGGACTTGGCCCAGTGGGTAGGGCATCTGTCTACCACATGGAAGGTCTGCGGTTCAAACCCCAGGCCTCCTTGACCCGTGTGCAGCTGGCCCACGTGCAGCGCTGATGCTTGCAAGGAGTGCCCTGCCACGCGCGGGTGTCCCCCCCTTAGGGGAGCCCCACGCACAAGGAGTGCGCCCCATAAGGAGAACCGCCCAGCACAAAAGAAAGTGCAGCCTGCCCATGAATGGCACTGCACACACGGAGAGTGGATGCAGCAAGGTGACGCAACAAAAAGAAACACAGATTCCCATGCTGCTGACAACAACAGAAGGGGACAAAATGAAGAACACGAAGCAAATGGACACAGAGATCAGACAACTGGGACGGAGGAGGGGGGAGGGGAGAGAAATAAAATAATTAAAAAAAATGTTCAGGTTTTAAAAAAAAAAAAAAAGATGCTTCCCTAAATTTTCTATTAGTTTTATAGTCCTGGCTCTTATATTTAGGTCTTTAATCCATTTTGAGTTAATTTTGTATAAAGTGTGATATAGAGTCCTCTTTCATTCTTTGTGATATGGATATCCAGTTCTCCCAGCACCATTTGTTAAAGAGCCTGTTCTGTCCCAGTTGAGTGGACTTGGCAGCCTCCTCAAAAATCAATTGAGTATAGATGTGAGGGTCTATTTTAGAACTGTTTGAGTGCATTCATCAGTATGTCTCTCTTTATGCCAGTACCATTCTCTTTTGACCACTCTAGCTTTGTAATATGCTTTAAAATCTGGATGTTTGAGTTCCCCAACTTCATTTTCTTTTTTGAGATGTTTTGGACTATTCAGGGCCCCTTACCCTTCCAAATAATTTTGATAATTGGCTTTTCCGTTTGTGCAAATAATGCTGTTAGAATTTCTATTGGGATTATGTTGAATCTGTAAATCAATTTGGGTAGAATTGACATCTTAATGATATTTAGTCTTCTAATCCATGAACATGGAATGTCCTTTCATTTATTCAGGTCTTCCTTAATTTCTTTTAAGCAATATTGTATAGTTTTCTGTACACAAGTCCTTTAAATCCTTAGTTAAGGTATATTCTTAGATAATTGATTCTTTTAGTGCTATTGTAAATGGATTTTTTTCTCCATTTCATCCTCAGATTTCTCATTCATGGTGTACAGAAACTGCTGATTTTTGCATGTTGATCTTATATCCTGCCACTTTGCTGAACTTGTTTATTAGCTCTAGTAACTTTGTCGTATATTTTTCAGAACTTTCTCTTTATAGAGCCAAGTCATCTGCAAATAGTGTAAGTTTTACCTCTTCCTTTCCAATTTGGATGCCTTTTAATTCTTTTTCTTGCCTAACTACTCTAGCAAGAACTTCTAACACAGTGTTGAATAAGAGTGGTCACAGCAGGCATCCTTGTCTTGTTCCGGATCTTAGAGGAAAAGCTTTAGCCTTTTACTATTGTACAATGTTAGCTGTTGGTTTTTCATATATGCCCTTTATCATATTGAGGAAGTATCTTTCTATTACTATCTTTTGAAATGTTTTTATCAAAAAGGGCTGCTGGATTTTGTCAAATGCCTTTTCTGCATCAATGGAGATGATCATGTAATTTTTTTCCTTTGATACATTAATGTGGTATATTAAATTAATTGAATTTCTTATGTTAAACCATTCTTGTATACCTGGGATAAAGCCGACTTGATCATGGTTTCTAATTCATTTAATATGTTTTTGGTTTCAGTTTGCAGGTATTTTGTTGAGGGTTTCTGCTTCTGAGTTCATTAGAGAGATTGGTCTGTAATTTTCTTTTCTTGTAGCATCTTTATGTGGCTTTGGTATTAGGGTAATGTTGACTTCATAGAATGAGATAGGTAAAATGTCCTCCCTTTCAATTTTTTGGAAGAGTTTGAGTAGGATTGGTATTAGTTCTTTTTGGGATGCTTAGTAGAATTCATCTGTGAAGTCATCTTGTCCTGGGCTTTTCTTTTGGGGGGTAGGGGGGTTGATGACTAATTCAATCTTATTACTTGTGAGTGGTTTGTTAAAGTCTTCTCTTTCTTCTTTCATCAGTGTAGGTTGTTTGTGTGGTCCTAGAAGTTCATCCGTTTCATCTATGTTGTCCAGCTTGTTAACATACAATTTTTCATAGTGTCCCCTTATGATCCTTTTTATTTCTGTGGGGTCAGTGGTGATGTCCCCTCTCTCATTTATGATTTTGTTTATTTATATCTTCTATTTTTTTTCCTTTGTTAGTCTAGCTAAGAGTTTGTCAATTTTATTAATCTTCTTTTAAAAAAAAAGACGGCTTTTGGTTTTGTTAATCCTCTCGTTTTTAATCCTCAATTTCATCTATTTCTGCTCTAATCTTTGTTATGTCTTTCCTTCTGATTGCTTTGTGATTAGTTTGCTGTTCTTTTTCTAGTTCCTCCAGATGTGCAGTTAGGTCTTTGATTTTAGCTTTTTCTTGTTTTTTAATGTAGGCATTTAGGGCTACACATTTCCCTCTCACTGCTGTCTACATTGCATCCGTAAGTTTTGATATATTGTGTTCTCATTGTCATTGTCCTTGAGATATTTACTGGTCTCTTGTTATTTCCTCCTTGTTCCACTGATTGTTTGAGTGTGTTTTTTAACTTCCATATATTTGTGAATTTTCCATTTTGGGGTGCAATGTTTTGTATATGTCTATTAGACTATGTAATAGCTCTAGTTCCTTTAATGTATTATTCAAGATCTCTTTTTCTTTATTGGTCCTCTGTCTAGATTTCTGTCTGTTGCTGAGAGTGATATATTGAAGTCTCCCACTGTGTTATAGAGGCATCCATTTCTCCCTTCAGTTTTGCCAGTGTTTGCCTCATGTATTTTGGGTCACCCTGGTTAGGTGCATCAGTATTTATGATTGTTCTTTCTTCTTGGTAGATTGCCCCTTTTATTAATATATAGTGTCCTTCTTTGTCTCTTAGAACAGTTTTGCATTTAAAGTCTATTTTGTCCCATATTAGTATAGCTACCCCAGCTCTTTTTTAGTTACTGTTTGTGTGGAAAATTGTTTTCCAACCTTTCACTTGCAACCTATTTGTGTCCTGGTGTCTATGATGAGTCTCTTGTAGAAGCATATAGATGGATCATATTTTTTTTATCCATTCTGCCAGTCTATGTCTTAATTGGGAAGTTTAATCCATCAACATTCAATGTTATTTCTTTAAAGGAAGTACTTCAACCATTTTCCATTTTATTTTTTGACTTATATATATGTATCTTATTTTTATTTCTCTTTTTATCCTGTTAGTTACCCTGACTAATAATCTTCCTTTCTACACTCTCCTCCAAACCTCTCTTTCCTTTCAACCTGCAGAACTCCCTTTAGTATTTCTTGTGGGTAGGACTCTTGTTGATGATTTCTCTAAATTTCTGTTTGTTTGTTTTTTCTCTCAATTTTGAAAGAAAGTTTTGCTGGATACATATTCTTGGCTTTTTCTCTTTTGGCATGTTACCTGTGTCATACCACTGCCTTCTTAACTCCATGGTTTCAGATGAGAAGTAAGAACTTAATCTTATCTAGCACCCCTTATATATGATGGATCTCTTTGCTACTTTTAGGATTCTCTCTTTATTTTCTGTGTCTGAAAACCTGATTAGTATGTGTCTCAGAGTAGATATGTTAGGATTTATTCTCTTCGGAGTACATTGCACTTCCTGGACATGTACATCCCTGTCCCTCATAAGAGATGAGAAATTTTCAGCCATTATTTCCTCAAAGACTCCTTCTGCCCCTTTTATCTTCTCTTCCCCCTTCTGGGACACCCACAATGCATATGTTTCTGCATTTAATGCTGTCATTCAATGCCCGATTCTCTGCTCAATTTTCTCCATTTTTCTCTCTATCTGTTCTGTATGATTTCAGATATCCTATCTTCTCATTCACTAATTCTTACTTCTGTCTGTTCAAGTCTGCTATTGTATGATACTAGTATATTTTTAATTTCTTCTATTGTGCCTGTCATTACTGTAAGATCTGTTATTTTTTGTGTATATTTACAGTTTCTTCTGTGTATTCACTCAGTGTTGTCTTAATATCTTTTCCTTCTTCTACTTGAATTGATTTAGGAGATTTGTATGGACATCTTTGATTAGTTGTTCCAAATTCTGCATTTCCTTTGGCTTTTTAGTTTGTTACATTGAAACAGAAACATATCTTCCTATTTCTTAGTATGGCTTGTAATTTTTATTTTTATTTTTATTTTTATTTTATTTTTTATGTTTAAGCATCTGTTTATCTTCATGAGTTTACAGTGTTGGTCAGTTTCTCTCTCTTGCCTGGGGTTTTATTTTTGTTTGGCTTTGTGTTAAGACTCTTCTTTAACACTTGGTTCCACCTATTCTAAATCTTTAGGCTTGCCTGTGTTTAACTGAAAAAATAAAAGAAAAAAGGAGATGGACAAAAGGAAAAGAGAAATAAGGAAAAGTAAGAAAAAAGGAAGGTAAGGAAAGTAGAGATGAGAGGGGGAGAAATGGGTCTTCCTCTCAGGCCCCCAGTGTTGGGCTAGACTCCTCCTCACTGGGCACCTGTTCCTGCCATTGGCTGGGTACCTAGATGAGGAGAGAGAGGGAAAAAACAAAAACAAAAACAGTTCTCCCACTCAGGCCACCAGCATAGGCTAAGCTCTCCTTGCCAGCTACCCACTCCTGCCTTTCACCCACAGCCCCACCACTTCCTGGGCAGAGGGGAGGAAAAAAAAAAAAAGAACTGGACCTCCCTTTCAGGCCACTGGCATCTGGATAGGCCCTTCCTTGCCAGCCACCCACACTGATCTCCCCATGGCCCCACTGCTTCCCTAGTGCCTAGCTGCCCACCCCCCTTGCCAGCTACTTCTTTTAATCACCCAGCAGTCCTTTGGCTTCTCCTATGCCTGTCAAGCCTGCTTAGTTCCTTCTGCTTCTAGAGTAGGAATGCAGCCTGCTGTTTCCTATCCACCATCTTGGATCTCTTCTTTATTTTGTGGAGATAATTTTTCCAGATACAGAATTCTTGGTTGACAGTTCTTTCTCTAAGGACTTTATTTTATTTTATTTTTTTTTAAAGATTTATTTATTTATTTAATTCCCCCCCCCCTCCCCTGGTTGTCTGTTCTTGGTGTCTATTTGCTGCGTCTTGTTTCTTTGTCCGCTTCTGTTGTCGTCAGCAGCACGGGAAGTGTGGGCGGCGCCATTCCTGGGCAGGCTGCTCTTTCTTTTCACGCTGGGCGGCTTTCCTCACGGGCGCACTCCTTGCGCGTGGGGCTCCCCCACGCGGGGGACACCCTTGCGTGGCACGGCACTCCTTGCGCGCATCAGCGCTGCGCCTGGCCAGCTCCACACGGGTCAAGGAGGCCCGGGGTTTGAACCGCGGACCTCCCATATGGTAGACGGACGCCCTAACCACTGGGCCAAAGTCCGTTTTCCTCTAAGGACTTTAAATATTCCATCCTACTCTCTTCTGGCCTCCCTGGTTTCTTCTTTTTAAGCAACTGAATGGTTTATTAAGAATTAAATAACTATGGAATGTGATACAATACAAGTAAGACAGTTAAGACTGGTATAATAGTATAATCACACGAAACTAAATATCACTTCAAAAATCACAAGACAAAAAAAAAATAACAATTCCATCATGATAAAGTAGATATTTCATGCACAGTACAAAAAAAAATAAACCGCTCAAAACTCCCAAACCCCAACTAACAAAAAGCTATATGAAAATACTGCAATTCTATAACATATTAACCACAATAAAATCAATCATGGGAAAGCAGCACACTATTTAAGCAATGGATTAGATGAAATAACACAGATGGTAATATTGTAAACTCATAAACCATGGTGATTTTATATGACAAGCAATTCTAGAATCACTCATAGGGTGAGTAATACGGGCTAAATGCTGAGGGATAAAGGTATCCCTGTTATCTCATTATCTTCTAATTAGAAAAAATCTGGAAGCTTACAGAACTTGAAAAATTATATAAAATTTAGTGTAGTTCAATTGTATTTCAAGAAATGACTTTAGGGTCATATTTGCAACTGGAGAGCTGTATAAAAGCACTTCAAGGTCAGGATTTGACCTGTTAAATAACAATCACAATCTTTATCATAGCAACAATCCCAGATGTGCATTTACTACGATTAATTCTTACTCAGAACAGGAAACATAATTTTCTAGCATTTATGTACAAGTTACTGCAAAGGGCCATTTAATTCAGTGAATGAATAAAATGTAAAAAAATGGGACCTGGCACGAAGAGTGAAGGGGAATACCCTCATTTACAAAGACTTTATTGGGTTAAAAATTCTTCCTCCAATTTTGAGGGAGCTCATCAACAAAAGATTGTCAAGCTGTAATGTATCTCTGTACCAAGATGCTTTAGCATGCAAGAGATTGTTTGACTTTAGGAAATAGTCAGGAAGGACATTTTATGGGATAGCACTCCCCTCCATGTCTGCCAAACTGAACACAAACCTGATCACCAGGTAGTGCACAAACTGAAAGTGTAGTTCCAGTTGGGCATGATGTCATATGGCAACACAGGAGCAGGCAGCACGAGTCTCAAGGCACTTGCTCATTCAGGAGGCCAGGAGCAAACTGGGACAACTACCTTTTATAGTTCTGAGTCAGGTTTACCTCTGGTGTATGTATTGGCCACAAATCTAACAATAAAGTGAAGAAAAAACAACAGGACAAAAAACTACCCACTCCCATTTGCTATGGTTTTCCTTTAGATTTAAGGTCAATAGACACAGTGGGAACTATCCAGGATTACCCTCCCCACCTTTGAAACTTAACTTCCTATTTACATTCCATGAAAAGGACACCATAATTAAACAATGGCAGGATTTACCCTTTCTAAAATATAGGCATACTTGCTCTAATTTTCACAGAATGACAGTAGAAAATTTTCCAATATGAAACCCAGAGTTTGTGGCCTCTGTGGTTTCTGATGCATGTAATCTTCTGTTAATCTTATTGGGGATCCCTTGTATGTGATGAGTTTCTTCTCTCTTCTTGCTCTCAAAGTCTTCTTTGTCTTTGGATTTTGACAATTTTGTTATAATGTCTCTTGGTGTAGTACTCTTAGAATCTATCATGCTTGAAGTTAGTTGCGCTTCCTGGATGTGCATAGTCATGTCTTTCTTCAGATTTGGGAAGTTTTTTGCCATTATTTCTTCAAATACTTTTTCCTGCCCATTTTTCATTCACTTGTCTTTGGGAGTCCAGTGATGTATATATCAGCATGCTTAATGGTGTCCCCATGTTCCTCAGGCTCTGTTCATTCTTCTTCATTATTTTCCTACTGCTCCTCACACTGGATAATTTATATTGTCTTATCTTCAAGTTCTAATCCTTTCTTCTGTCTGTTCAAGTCTGCTGTTGAATCTGTCTAATGAGTTTTTCATTTCAGTTACTGTACTTTGTACTCCAAAATTTCTGTTTTGTTTCTTTTCATCATTTCCATCTTTGTTTTGTTCCAACAATGCTTTCCTAATTTCCTTTAGCTTTTTGTTTATGAATTCCTTTAGCTCATTAAACATATTTAAGACAATTGGTTTGAAGTTTGACTACTAGTTTCAATGTATGAGCTTCCTCAGGGAAGGTTTTGGCAAATTCTTTTTTCCTATATATAGGCCATTCTTTCCTCTTTGTGTTTTGTCATTTTTCTTGAGACCCAGACATTGAGTATTATATTTTTATTACTTTGGAAATCTAGTTCTCCCACTCCTTTGGGATTGATAGGGTTTTTGTCCTTCTTTTTGTTGAGGGCAGAAGCCATCAGCTTGTGACTTCTTTCCCAAACTGTTTTTGCTCCCTATTGGGGAATGGGAAGAGTACAGCGAAAAATTAAAAATAAGTACCCCTTCTTTAAGACTCATCTGCCACTTTTACCATAGTGGGGGTTGAAACACTGGCTGTCCTGAAAGCTGGATTCCCAGTGAACTGAGATAGGTGATCAAAAGTCGTGATTAGCAATCAGACCACACCTGGGATTTTGGGGGCCTAGGTCTTTATGCCCGCCCCGGCACTAGCAGGCTGCTCCCGGAGCCCAGGGTGTAGTCTGCCATGTGCTTGGGGGATGGGAATGAAATTCAGTGCTATTTACCTCAGTTTACCAGCCTCTTCCAGGTCATTCCTGGATGCTGTAAAGTGTTCCGCTAGACTCCAGAATTTCAAAATAGTTGATTCAGACAGTGCCAGTGAGTTCAATAGTTGTTTGAGTATAGGTTACTCTATTTCTGGAGCATCTACTCCACCATTTTCCCACAATTCTCCTCTCTTTCATGTACTTTTAAGTTTTCGTATATGTTCACTACAGAGATACTTGTGAAATCATTTAGCTTCATTGCAGATAATATGCATACTAATGAAGAAAGCGGGAGAAATTTGAGGGGCATCTGTTTTATGTTATTAGGTATTTCATATTCATGATCTCATTTTTTCCCTTCCAACAGTCCTTAGAGGTAAATATTACTTTCTCCATTTTACAAATGGGGCCATTTCATCCCAGAGAGTTTAATAACTTACCCAAAGTTACACTGTCAACAAATGGGGGGGTCAGAGTTTTTAGGCAGGTATGTCAGGTGCCAAACCCTAACTTCCCTTCATTATAGCACACTGCTGTGTTGTGCATTTAGGGTCTTCATCAAATGTTCCATGTCTTTTCCATTTTCCAAACGTTCAGATCACAAGGCAGATCCAACACTTTTAATGATTCTACCCATAATATGGTCCTTAACCTCTTCTGCATTTTTCTTTACTGCATGATTTTAAAATGTATTAATCTCTAATGCTCAAGGGCTCTGTTACTTTTATCTTGAGCACGCTTACCAAGAACTTTTATGTTATCTGTTAAAAGAACACCCTTCTTGTCCTCATAACACCGCTTGAGTGTTATTTTCAGCTGCCAATTTATTCATTTCTATGTTTATGTGCTTAGGGGTCATAAAAGTTTTACTAAAAGTTATGTAGGTTCTCAGTTAGTTACTATGTTATATCTCTAAATATATTTTATTTATCCATTTTATTTGAACATTTTCATGAGACCATTTGAGTGTGGATATTGCTGGTTGCATGAGGAGCCAAGACAGAAGAACAAAGATAGAAGTAGAAGAAAACTTTGAAAGAAGTTCATTCTTTTACCAGCTTTAATTTTATGAAGCAGAAAGCTTTGCATTCTACTTATAATCACTCAAAAATTCTTCCAGATATGGAAAATATATGCCGAGTAATAGCCACTGTTTATTAAGGGTATTCTAAGAGACAGCTCTTTCCATATGCTATCTTACTTAATCCTTGCCTTAACCCTTTGGAATAGGAATTCCTCCCCAAACTCCATTTAAGCTTGAAAGGACTCAATCCAAGTCTTTCAGACTATAAATTCCCTATACTATGCTTTGTATGACAGTAGAATTCCAAATCAGTTGCTTTGCTCAGTTTTTCTCAGGTCCCCATTCACCTTGGCCTAGCTTGAACAGGTCCTAGAAGTCATGGGTAAATCACTGTGCTGTCAAACACAGAAAGGTTATGCTATTCACCAGAAGTTTCACTTGTCCTGCTTGTTGTCTCCAATAACAAAATGAAAGTTACTCTCACTAAGAGCAGTTTTAAAATAAAAACGTGTCTATGTTATCTTTACTTTCTGATTATAAAGGGATAAATGTTTATTGTAGAAAATTGGAAAAACAGAAGTATATTTTTAAAAGGAAATAAAAAGTTCTCATAGCTTACCTCTCACAGACATTACTGATATTTTGATTTACTTACCTCTGGTCTTTTCTATGTCTCTTTCCCTATGTATCTTTTATGCAGTTAGAGCATAGTATATATATACAATTTATATCATTCTTTTCTTTAGCATTCTAAGATAAGATGCATTTCTCCCATTAGTGGCCTCAAAATATGCCCAGTGTATAGAGGTACTGTTGTTTAATCCCCCATTATGAGATATTAAGGCTAGTTCCAGGTTGTTGTGTTTTTGCCAATGTTGAGACTTTTAAAAATATTTTAAAGGCAAAAGCAATATTGTATCATTAACAACCTGAAAATCAAGTACTCCTCTCTTAACCTAGTGATTTTCATGTCACTTGTTCTCTTCTAGTTCTTCATAGATCTCTATAAAGAACTGGAAGAGGACAAGAGACATAAAAACAACTGATAAGCTTATATATATAATTTTTATATAATTGAAAATATAATACTACAGATTTGATTTTATATTTTTCTACTTGTGTCTCATAAGCAGCTTTCCACAGTGCTGCATAATCTTAATTATTATGTTAATGAATGCAAAATATTCCTCAAATTCATGTATTTGAGTCACTAAACCATTTCCTATTACTGTTTTGGATTAATTTTTAACTCTGAGTCTGTACAGACTTAGGTACCCAAGGCAGGATTTCTTTACCAAAAGTCAGTGGAACTTTAAAATCAGCAGACTTGTAGGGGGATGTTTAAAACTCAAAACTATTTAGGGTGGGAAAATTATATGAGAAAAGGATTTGTGATTCAATAAGTTACTTAATCAAGTTGTGGCTTTTAAAAATGTAGCATTGTGTCTATCAATCAATGGTCTATTAACCAGGAAAATATATTGTGGAATATCTATTCGTTCAGCATGTTTTTGAGTACCAGGAACTGTGTTAGGTGCTGGTAATACATAAGTGAAAAAAAACCAGACCTCTGTTTACATTCTGGTAAGACCAAGGGCAAACAAAAATCGTAAGAAAAAAGCAGAAGGGGGAATGGGGAGAGCAGAAAAGGGATCAGCAAGTCAAAGGCCCTGGGTGGGAGCCTGCTAGGTGAGTTTACAGAGCAGCCAACTGGGCAGTGTCTGGAGTGGAGTGAGCAAGGTAGTGAGAAGTGGGAAATGAAGCGGTAGCCTATTGTTTGAACAGATAGCGTTAGGCTTTGGGCTTTTGCTTTGAATGAGGTGGGAAGCTACTGGAGGATTTTCAATAGAGGAATGATAGGATCTCATGTTTGAAGGGTCACTTTGGCTGTTGTATTGAGGATAGACCAGGGGAGGGGCAGAAGGGCACAAGTTGGAAAGCTGGGAGACCAGTTGGGAGGCCACTGCAGTAACCTCAGCAAGAGGTGATGGTGGTCTCTACCAGTGTGTTAGTGGGGAAGTGGTGAGAGGCGATTGGCTTATGGTCATATGTTAAAGTTGGAGACAACATTATTTGCTGATGGATTGGCTGTGGGATGTGTGAAAAAGAAAGGAATAAAAGGTGACTCCAGAGTTTTTGGCTTCAGTTGGAAGGACATAGTTGCCCTTAACTGACTTGGGAAATGTGGAAGAGGCAGGTTTGGAGTGTCATTAATCAGGAATTCAGTACTGAGTATGGTAAAATTAGGGATGCTATTTGACATCCAAAAAGAGATGTCAAGTAAATAGATTTATATAAGAGCTTGTCTTTCAAGGAAGAAGTTGTGTTTGGAGTTATGAATTTGGGAACGCTCAGAACATAGGAGGATTTAAACCCATGAGATCAGATTGGATCACCAATAATAATGATGATAGTTAATACTTAAAAAGCACTGACTATGTACTAGGCACCCTTCTGCGGCTTTATATAAACTAATTAGAAGCCAAAGACTTAACACTGCGAAGGGGATATTCTTAAGGACAACCTAAAAGGAACAACCAGTAAAGTGGGAAGAAAACCAAGAGAATCAGGTGCCATGGAAGCCAAGGGAGGAGAACGTTTCAAGAAGCAGGGAGTGATCAGCTGTTGGAAAGACTGCTGATGGTAAGATGAAGATTGAGAACTGACTGTTGGATTTAGCCACCTGAAGGTCACTAGTGCCCTGCTAAGAGCTGTTTCAGTGGAGTGATGGTGAAAAGTCTGATGGGCTCGGTTGGGTTCTTTTTTTTTTTTTAAAGATTTATTTATTTAATTCCCCCCCCCCTCCCCCAGTTGTCTGTTCTCCTGTGTCTATTTGGTCGTCTTGTTTCTTTGTCTGCTTCTGTTGTCGTCAGCGGCACGGGAAGTGTGGGCGGCGCCATTCCTGGGCAGGCTGCACTTTCTTTCGCGCTGGGCGGCTCTCCTTACGGGGTGCACTCCTTGCGCATGGGGCTCCCCTACGCGGGGGACACCCCTGTGTGGCAGGGCACTCCTTGCGCGATCAGCACTGTGCATGGGCCAGCTCCACACGGGTCAAGGAGGCCTGGGGTTTGAACCACGGACCTCCCATGTGGTAGACAGACGCCCTAACCACTGGGCCAAATCCGTTTCCCATTGGTTGGGTTCTTGAGAAAATAGGAGGAAAGGAATTGAGTGTAGTCAACTTTTTCAGGAAGGTTCTTTTTTAGCAGTGCAGCAGTTGTGGATGCACTGGATGACGTAAGGGTGGCTCTATTAGAATACTGAATGAAAATGAACCATAAAATCTCAGTCCCAGGATGGGCTGAATAAGTTTTTGAATATTAAATATGCTAGTGAAATTTGAAGACACCCTTCAAGAGGAAATTTTGTGAACATTGGCATATAGTTAGTGGTGGGCTCTATGCAAGAGTATAAGATTGCTAAGAGAGTCTATGGGTGGGTTGGAGAAGAATGCTTAATCTGGAACCTGGAATACATTTGAACTAAAGGGAGACTCTTCAGAAGATGTACAAAAACAGTTAGATTTTTAAATGCTGGGTGTACAGTGCCTGGAGATGGGAGCAGGACCATGCCTTCTCAGAGGTCTCTCTCCTCTCTGGTTCCTGGGTGTTGGCTGTTGTAATGACTGGAAGCCTGTAAGGATTAGAAGTAGTGTCACGGTGCCTTGCCCTGGTGTTGGGCTTCAGTGATTGCTGTTAAGTGCTGGATATAGGAAGTGAAAGGATGAAATGCATAGGATGTGGCTGGAGCAAGGCTGGACATGTACTCTCTGAGAGAAATGCTGAGCTGAGGTGGGTTAAAGCTGTATGTATCCCAGAAAAGCATGTCCTTAACTCTAATCCATCCCTTTGAGTGTAAACCCATTGTAAGTAGGAACTTTTGAGGAGGTTACTTCAGTTAATGTATGTCCCACCTCAGTCAGGATGCATCTTAATCCTAGTACTGGAGTCCTTTATGAACAGAGGGAATTCAGACATGAGAGAGAATGACACAGGAAATGAAACTGAAAGGGAACCCAGGAGAGAAGGAAGAGACCAGGAGACACCGCCATGTGCCTTGCCACGAAATCGCCAGCAGCTGATCTTAGGGAAGAAAGCATCACCTGATGATTTGGACATTTTCTGGGCCTCAAAAGTGTAAGCTAATAAATTCCCATGGTTTAAGCCACCCTCTTTCGTGGTATTTGCTGGAGCAGCCTAAGAAACTAAAACCGATGCTAAGTAGAAATTTTTTTAGCACAGGAGCTTTGAATTTTTAGCATAGGAGCTGGGACAGGCCCTAAGTAGAGATTAGTGAGGAGGGTCAGTGCAGTGGTTTGAGCAGAACAGCGGTTTTTTGGTACCTAAATGCCACCCCTTCTCTGTGAGCCCATTACTCAGCAACAAAAGTAGCCCCCAGCCTGGCTACCAATTCAGATTTCCACTGAACTCTGCCTCTTGGTAGCCAGAATCCAGTGGACATTTCCAGGTCCCTTGTAATTGCTTTCCATTTTTAGCTGTAGATTATTAGAACTGGAAGGATCCTTAGAGATGATCCAGTCCTACCTACCTATTTTTCATCTGAGGCCTTTGGGACCTAGCAAGGTGATAGCGCCAGTTCCTACAGCAAGGTTACAGTTTAAGCTGGAGTGTCTGCTGCCCAGTGCAAGGGTGTCACAGTCCATCATCTCAGACAACCAGTGGGGTCAGGTGGAGGAAGCACAGGTCTTGTGCATCAGGCAGACTGCAGTCCATCCCATGCCAGCTTGGTCAAGCCTCTTGAACTCTGAGTCTAAATAGGTACTCAATAAATGTTCGTTAAACAGAAGTTTAATAGAAGGATTAAATGAGAATATATGTGCAAGTGCTTTATAAATTGATAAAACTCTTTAAATATAATTTGTTGTTATTTTCTTCCAATCCTACCCCCTTTAGTTTCTCCAATTCTCCCATGCCCTCCTTCTTTGTGGCTTTGGAAACATTTTCCTGAATGGAGGTGGGAGACCTAGGACTGGCAGTCCCAAGAGCCAGAAGCATATTTCTCCAGAGCCTCTTATTTTTTCCACATAACTTTTTAAAAATTTATTGAAGTATATTACTCATACATAAACAATAAGTATATAGTAATAGTTATGAACTTACAAAACAAACATACATAACATCATAAGGGCTCTTATACACCCTACCACCAATACCTTGCATTGTTGATAAACATTTTTAGGTAATGATTAAAGAGTATCTTCAAAATATTACTACAACCAAAGTATTTTCTCCCAACCTGACCTATTTTTAAAAATTTTTATATCATTTATACATGAACATATATAAACAATAAGTGTATAGTGAAAGTTGTGAAGTTAAAAGCAAACATGCATAACATCATACAGGGGTCCCATACATTAACCCACCACCAACACCTTGCATTGTTGTGAGACGTTTGTTACAAATTATGAAAGAATATTGTCAAAGTTTTACTATTAATTATAGTCCCTATGTTACATTTGGTATATTTTTCTTTCAACCCACTGTATTATTATTTTTTAAATATATTTTTTGATAGAAGTTGTAAACTTACAAAACAATTATGGACATAGGAGAATTCCCAAATAATACCCCTTTATCAATACACCACAGCATGGTGGAACATTTGTTACAGATTATGAGATATCATCTGATTATTACCAGATCCATAGCACACATTTGGCACACTTTTTCCATGCTTCCCCATTATCAACATGGTACATCTTTGGCATAGATGCTTGATTACATTATTACTGTTAACCACAGTCCATAAGTCACTCAAGTTCTATTTTTCCCATACTTCTCCACATTCCTACCACCCTACAATAGTGATGTACATTTTCTCTAGTTTACAAAAGACACTCTGGCATCTGTACCATCAACCACAATTCTCATCCACCTCTAGGTTTGCTGTGCTATTTAGTCTGTAAATTATTCTCTAGCTTTCTGTCAATTGGCACTTACATCCCTAGACTACCATTTTCAGCCACATCCCCATTTATAAACCAGCTGTTACTCACTATATAAATCAACTCTGTACATTTCTTTTATAATAAAGCTAATTAAAACTTCTACATAGATTAAACATCTGTAGTCCATCTCAGTCCTCTTCTTAGCTCCTTTAGGAATCTATCACCTACCACCAGGTCTTGGAAATATTTTCCTACATTTTCTTCTAGAAATTTTATGGTTCTCACTTTTCTATTTAGGCTTTTTGATCCATTTTTAGTTAATTTTTGTATAAGGTGTGAGATAGGGGTCATTTTCGTTCTGTAGCTATGGCACCATTTGTTGAATGGACTGTTCTGCCTGAGCAGTGTGGGTTTGACAGGCTAGTCAAAAATCACTTGACCATAGATATGAGGGTCTGTTTCTGAACCATAATTCAGTTCCATTGGTTTATGTGTCTGTCTTTATGCAAGTGCCATGCTGATTTTACCACTGTAGCTGGGTAATATGATTTAAAGTCCAGAAATGGGAGTGTATTAATCAGTCAAAGGGGTACTGATGCAAAATACCAGAAATCAGTTGGTTTTTATAAAGAGTATTTATTTGGGGTAGAAGCTTACATTTCCCAGGCCATAAAGCTTAAGTTACTTCCCTCACCAAAGTCTTTTGCCACATGTTGGAGCAAGATGGTTGCCTACATCTGCCAGGACTCAGCCTTCCTGGGTTCCTCTCTTCCCAGGGCTTGCTTATTTCCAGGCTCAGTTGCTCTTGTTACCTCCACAAGGTCAGCTGTAGACTATGAGGCTCTCTAGGCTTTGCCTCTCCACAAGGCCAGCTGTAAACTTTCAGGCAAACAGCTCTGTCTCTCTCCCTGGGCTTCTGCTGTGTCTAAGGAGCTGTCTCTATTCTTCTTTGTTCTTCTCCTGTGTGTTCACTTCCTGGGCTCCAACTCAAAACTCCAATATCAAAACTCCAATTTGTCCTTTGCCATGCCTTTTATCTGTGAGTTCCCACCCACCACGGGGTGGGGACTCAATGCCCTATTGATGTGGCCCAATCAAAGCCCTAATCATAATTTTTTTTTTTAATTTTTTTATTTTTTATTGACTTTGTAATAATATTACATTAAAAATATATATGTGAGGTCCCATTCAACCCCACCCCCCCACCCCCCCTCTCCCCCACCCCCAACAACACTCGTTCCCATCATCATGACACATCCATTGGATTTGGTAAGTACATCTTTGGGCACCTCTGCACCTCATATACATTGGTTCACATCATGGCCCATACTCTCCTCTATTCCATCAAATGGGCCCTGTGAGGATTTACAATGTCCGGTGATTACCTCTGAAGCACCATCCAGGGCAGCTCCATGTCCCGAAGACGCCTCCACCTCTCATCTCTTCCTGCCTTTCCCCATACCCTTTGTCCATTATGTCCACTTTTCCCAATCCAATGCCACCTCTTCTATGTGGACATTGGATTGGTTGTGTCCATTGCACCTCTATGTCAAGAGGAGGCTCAGCCTAATCATAATTTAATCATGCCCAGGTACAGACCAGTTTATAAACATAATCCAGTACCTAATTTTGGAACTCATAACTCTATCAAACTGCTACAGAGAGTCCTCCAGCTTCACTTTTCCTTTTTAAGATGTTTCTAGCTATTCAGGACTCCTTACACTTCCAAATAAATTTGATAATCATGTTTCCATTTATTTAAAAAATGGTGGTGGCATTTTTATCAGGATTGTATTGAATTTGTGTATCAATTTGAGTAGAATTGACAACTTAATGATACTTAGTCTTCCAATCTGTAAGCATGGAATGCTTTTCCAATTATTTAGGTCTTTTTTAAATTTCTTTTACAATGAGTTGTAGTTTTCTGAATAAAGTGCTTTACATCATTGGTTAAGTTTATTCCAAATATTTGGGTTTTAGCTGTCATATTTTATTTTTACCACTATTTTGATGCTTTTAGTTACTTTTACTGATACCATCTTCATTTCTAGAGTCTCTTCCAGGCTTCTCTCCTGTCTTTTCTTTTCAGGCTGTAGCATACCCTTTAGTATTTCCTGCAAAGGTGCTCTCTTGGTTCCAAACTCTCTGTTTCTGTTTACCGTGAATATTCTAAACTCACCCTCATTTTTTAAAAAGATTTATTTATTTATTTATTTCTCTCCCCTTCCCCTCCACCCCCACCCCAGTTGTCTGTTCTTTGTGTCTATTTGCTGCATCTTCTTTGTCCACTTCTGTTGTTGTCAGCGGCACGGGAATCTGTGTTTCTTTTTGTTGCGTCATCTTGCTGTGTCAGCTCTCTGTGTGTGCGGCACCATTCCTGGACAGGCTGCACTTTCTTTCCCGCTGGGCGGCTCTCCTTATGGGGCACACTCCTTGCACGTGGGGCTCCCCTACACGGGGGACACCCCTGCATGGCACAGCACTCCTTGCGTGCATCAGCACTGCGCATGGGCCAGCTCCACACGGGTCAAGGAGGCCCGGGGTTTGAACCGTGGACTTCCCATGTGGTAGACGGATGCCCTAACCACTGGGCCAAGTCTGCCACCTGTCACCCTCATTTTTGAAAGACAATCTTGCTGGATATAAGGTTCTTGGCTGCAAGTTTTTCTCTTGCAGTATCTTAAATATATCGCTGTTGTCTTGCCTCCATGGTTTCTGATAAGAAATTGGCACTTAATCTTATTGGGTATCCCTTATATGTTTTACATTGCTTTTCTTTTGCTGCTCTCTGAATTCTCTCTTTGTCTTTGGCATTTGACATTCTGATTAGGATGCATCTCAGAGTTGGTCTGTTTGGATTTATTCAGATGGGAGTATGTTGTGCTTCTTGGACATGGATATCTAGGTCCTTCAATAGAGTTGGAAATTTTCTACCATTATTTCTTCAAATATTCCTTCTGTCCCTTTTCCCTTAACCTACTTCTGGGACACCCATGACACATACGTTTGCACATCTCTAGCTGTCATTTAATTCCCTGAGACCTTGTTCAATTTTTTCCTTTCTTTTCTTCATCTGTTCTTTTGTATGTTTACTCTTAGAAGCCATTTTTTCAAGCTGAACAATCCTTCCTTCTGCCTCCTCAAATCTGCTATTATATGATTCCAGTGTATTTTTTATTTCATTTATTGTACCTTTCACTCCCATAAGATCTGCTATTTTTCTATGTATGCTTTCAAATTCTTTGTGCTCATCCAATGTCTTCTTAATATCATTAATCTCTTTAGCCATCTCATTGAATTTATAAGGAGATTTGTTTGAACATCTATGATTAGTTGTCTCAACTCCTTTATGTCATCCGGAGGATTATTTTGTTCCTTTAACTGGGTCATAGGATTGTAATTTTTTGTTGGTGTCTTGGCATCTGGATTACTAAAGTATTTATTCTACATGCAGTTTCTCTCTTTAGGCTTTCTTGCCCATTCTCCCTTGCTGGTGGATGTAGTTGGTGTTATAAGCTGTGGAGGCTCAAGCTGCCCACATTGCCCCAGGAACCAGTGAAGCTTCTCCCACCTTTCTCCTTTGCCAGGGGTAGAAACAGAGCCACAGCTGTGTGTAATAGTCCAAGTCATGCCGGCCTAGACTGTAATTGCCCAGAGAGACTGATGAAGCTTCACGCCCCTTTCTCCCCGACCTGGGGCATGGATGTAGCTGGAGGTGTTGGCAGTAACCTATGCTGTATGGGTCCAAGATGAACGCAGATGTCCTGATAGACTTCTGACTATTCAGTCTGTGCTAGCCAAATGCACCTGCAGTTACCCAGGGAGGCTGGTACAGGACCCGCCAGCTTCCTCCCTGCTAGAGGTGGGGCTGAAGCCTAGTCTAGGACTGCAGGCCAATCTGGGAGAAAGAAACTGGTCCCTAATGCCACCGTGATTTTCAGTCAACCTGGCTTCCCTTATGCTTGGAGGCAGTGTCAAAATGGTGGATACTGGCCTCTTTCTGACTTGGCCAATTTCAAACTATAGCTGTTCTTAGGGTGGTACTGTAGCCAGCCAAGTCTGCTGATCAGTTGCTGAAATCAGTGGCCAACTGTCTCTTCCTCCCCTGTTTTTGGGAAATGGAGCTTCCATTTCCAGTCACAGAATAGCTCCTGGGGCGGCTTGAGCTACCAAAGTAGGATGTTTACTGGCTTCCTCAGCATGGCCTATAGTTTCCAGAAAGGCTGGCACAGGCCTCCCAACTTCCTCCCTGCTGGTGGTTGCACTGGGGCTTAGGCTAGAGCTGCAACCTTATCTGGATGGAGAGAAGCCAGTCCCTACTGGGATTTTTAGTCTGCCCTGCTTCCCCTCATGCCAGGCGCAGAGTTAAGATGGTGGCTTCTGGCCTCTTTCTGACTTGGACAGGTTCAAACTTTAACTGTTCTTGGATTATGCTTTAAGCCTGCTGAAGTTACTAATCAATAGCTGAAGCTGGTGCCCAATTGTCTCTTCCTTCCCTGTTTTTGGGAGGTGGAATTTCCAGTTCCAGCCACAGAGAGCTCCCAAGCGCCGTCAGGGGAGGATGGGCACTGGCCTCGAGGGTGTGGAGTGCTGTACTCACAAATCTTCTCTGCAGATGGGCAGTCTCCTTCCATTCTTTCAAGGATATTGCAGGATGCTCTTCTGGTCTCCTGGAGCCCCCAAACAGGTGCTTTAGATAGCTCTGGGTGATTAACTGCCCTGTAGCACAAGATGACTCTAGCACCTCCTTACTGTGCTGCCATCTTGCTGGTTGTCTTCACATTAGTTTTTTTGTGTGTGTGAGGCCAGGTTAGATTTAATAGAATCCATTATAAGAAATAGATTGTATACCAACATTTATAAAGGTAAATACTAATTCTAATATAATAGACAGTAATTATAACATAATTCTAATTTTTATATTAAAGGCCTAACTATTGAACATAATAATCTTGAAGAATGAAATAAATTATTGGTTTAGTTAATTAATTTCAATTTAGGTCATAATTCTTTCTGGATAATCAAATTCCTATTTGGGAATTCTTCACATCTTAAGGGAATGAATTATTGCAGATAATAATAACCAACTCGTAATATTATGAGGCACTTTTTTATTGTAAATGTTTTTTTTAAGTATACTATCAATGGTATTCAGTATAATCACATTAGTAATGCATTCATCACTTTGATCATTATTAGAGCATTTTCATTATTCCAATAATAGTAATAATAAACAAAAAATGCATCACCTCTCCATCTCTGTGTGTCCCTTGTCATATATATCTGCTATTCTGTTTCTTTTTCTCTAGTATATGTGTATTTATATTTTTAAAAAATAGTCTTATATGTGCAATATCACCCATATTCATATTTTACATGAGGTTTCTCTATGTTATACAGTCCCATGTTACATTTTTTAGCTTTCTTTCTAGTAATATACATGACTTTAGACTTACCCTTTCAACCAGTCATACCCATATAGTAGGTGTGCTTTCACCATTTCTATTCATTTCCAAAGATTTACAAACTTTTTACCAATTCTGCACATATTAACCCTCAGTTTTCCATTCTCTACCCTCATTCCAGAGCCTCTTTTCGAAAAACAAATCGATGGTTCCTTCATTTTAGGAACATGAAACAGCCCTCACATGCAGAGGCCTAGTACCCCTTTCAGCTTTTTGCCTTAGAAACCATTAAATGGAGCTTCTAAATGGGTTAGGGAGATGGGCAAGATGGCGGCTGAGTGAACATCCCTGTTAGAGTCTTCTGCAGGGAATCGGCTGGGCGGCGTTGGAGACTCTTTGGGACCGGATTGTTTCGGGATTTTTGCTGGTCCGGAGGTGTCTGGACATCGATTTGGAGGGAAGGTAACAGAGAGGATTCATCTGTGAAATATACACGGAGATCCCAGCTACCTGTAGAGGATTCCCTTCTTGGGTAGGCGGAGACGAGGCATCTAGCCCCGCTCGGTGGGGCTGAGCCAGGCCGGGCCGCAGCGGCGGACGCCGGAGCGGGGCCGGGCGGGGCCGAGCCAGGCCGCGGTAGGTAGCATTTGGAGCCGGGCGGGGCCGGTGCAGGCCCCGGCTGCGGGCCGCGGTAGCGCTTGGAGCCGGGCGGGGCCGGTGCAGGCCCCGGCTGCGGGCCGCGGTAGCGCTTGGAGCCGGGCGGGGCCGGTGCAGGCCCCGGCTGCCGGCCGCGGTAGCGCTTGGAGCCGGGCGGGGCCGGTGCAGGCCCCGGCTGCCGGCCGCGGTAGCGCTTGGAGCCGGGCGGGGCCGGTGCAGGCCCCGGCTGCCGGCCGCGGTAGCGCTTGGAGCCGGGCGGGGCCGGTGCAGGCCCCGGCTGCGGGCCGCGGTAGCGCTTGGAGCCGGGCGGGGCCGGTGCAGGCCCCGGCTGCGGGCCGCGGTAGCGCTTGGAGCCGGGCGGGGCCGGTGCAGGCCCCGGCTGCGGGCCGCGGTAGCGCTTGGAGCCGGGCGGGGCCGGTGCAGGCCCCGGCTGCGGGCCGCGGTAGCGTTTGGAGCCGGGCGGGCCCGGGTCAGGCCACGGCGGGTACGGAGCCGGGCAGGGCCGGTCCAGGCCGCGGTGGCGGGAGGTGGACGCCGGAGCCGGCTGGGCCGCTGTAGCGAGCGGAGCTGGGCGGAGCCAGGCCAGGCCAAGGCGGCGTGAGGAGCCGGGCAGAGCCGGTCCAAGCCTCCGCGGCGGGCGGAGCCGGGCCTGCGGAGGGGTTTCTGGTTTTTTTTTGTTTTGTTTTTTTTTTTTTTTTTTTTTTTTTTTTTAATTTTACTTAATTTTTTTTTTTGAGCATCTGCAGTACCGGGGAGTTCGTGGGCCCTGGGCGGCCTATTGGGGGTTTGTGGGAAGGGAGGTGCTTGCAGACCCATTTGGGCAGACAGACGGGGGGGTTTTAGGGCAAAGCGGGGGGAAGTTGTTGTTTTAGATAGTGTTGCAATTGTGACACGTGTGTACCTGTATCTCTCTTCTCCCTATCCGTTCCCCACCGTTTGCCCATCCTCTTTTTCTTTCTTCCTTTCTTCTTGCCTTTCTTTTTTCTTTATTATAATTAGTTTTTTTTTTTTTTTCGGTTTTCTCTTTCCCTCTTGTCCCTCATCTTCCACTTATTTTTACTTTAATTCAAGTATACAATAGGTGCTACAGGGAACACCTCACATTTGCTGGGTTTTCCCATCCTCCACTGCCTCATTTCTGTGTGAACTGATTTAGGCTACCTACACTATCCCCCTTCCCCTGCATCTTGATATCCACTATCATCTACTGTCTCTCCTATATTCCACCCCCCACCTCCCGTTCTTTGATCCACAAAGTGTCTAACTCTTAATTTCTAATACCTTTGTTCTGTTTTCTGTCTATTATCCACTCTTGAAACTATTACCTTTCTTTTCTTTTTCCCTCTCTCATGAAAACAATAGCTGTGTAGTTCATACCATATTCCTCCCAAATTCAGTCATCAACTTCATAAAAGGTACTCTACCTACAGCTATAACTCTATACAATCTACATGAATCTAACCTCCATCCTTCCAGATCTCATATTCCTGCTTTATTAACATACATCACCAATACAACTTTACACTTTTCCCTTGCTTACACAATTGCCTTTCCCCAACACTAATACTTTCCTCTAAAGTGAACTTAACCAACAACAAGTAACTAGAATAAGAAGAAAAAAGTGACAAAGAGAAGATATAAATGGGTTAGGGAAGGCTTAGAGAGAACAGTGCCCTTTAGTGGCAAGCAGGCTGCACCTGCGGTGCCCCCCACGTGTCCAGTCCCAGACCTCAGAGCTGGCAAGTTTTCAATGGGTACATCACACAGATGGACCAAGTCACCACCCACTGAAGCCTGCTTGGAACTAAGCATTCAAACCACCTCTCCCTCCTGATCGTTTTTACATAAACCCTTGAGTCTCTTCTGCAGAATCCCTGTGGAGGAAATAAAATCCCCTCATTACCTGTATGTAAGTACTTTACAGTTTACAAAGCTCGGTCATGTACAACTTGTGCTCATGAGAAGAGTTCTACATTGGTGGTTTGGAGCCCTGAATTCTGGGATATTGCTTTCCAACAAGTCCCCTCAGGGCCTGGTTTCTCATCTATAAAAGCATAAAATTGGGCCCAATGATCACAAAGGGCCTTTTGGGCTCTGAATTTGTATAATTTAGCATTAGTTTATTTGATTCTCGTCACAATTTTATGAGACCGGTAAGTCATTTTGGCATGGAAAAACTGAGCTCTCCGAAAGTGGAGCAGCATGTCTGAACACATACAGCCAGTAAAAGGTATTTCCAAGAGGCAAACAAGATGTTGAAATGCCACATCTAGACTTTATTGGCCTTACTATAAGACCTAGCATCGTCCACAGGAATCAGTGTTTCTTGAGTGATGGGGAATTATTTTTTCTCTTCCTTATTCTTTTTAGGAGGATTGAACCCAGGACCTCATCCATGGGAAGCAGGCACTCAACCACTGAGCTACATCTGGTCCCCAGTAAGAGTTGTTTTTTTCGTTTGTTTTTTGCTTTTAGGAGGTATCAGGGATTGAACCCAGGACCTCATCCATGGGAAGCAGGCACTCAACCACAGAGCTACATCCACCCCCCCTTCCCTTATTTTATTTTTTTGAGGTACCAGAGCCCCTTATTCTTGAAGCAGGTTCTTATATGAGAAGACTGTGCACCCTGTCAGCAGAATCATTCATTTACACAACAAGCATTTTGAGCCCTGGACATGTCTCTTAGGAGTTGGAGTGGTAGGCTGTGTGCCCAGAATGTCACACCGGTGGTCCCTGGAAGCTGTGCTTGGGGAGATAGAGGAGGGGGAGATGCACAGCAAGGAGGTAGGCTTTTGACAGGGCCTTTACTGGGTATTAGATGAATCAAGAGACTGATTCTGTGATAATAACTTTGTGGTTATGGGTTGTTGGAGGTGCATACTGTTATGGGTGAAATGCCAGAAAGTCAGGGATTGAAGCATATTTGCTTTAAAATATTTCAGGGGATGGGGGGATACGATTATAGGGAATAAATAACCAAGATCAGCAAAATACTGAAGATTATTGAAACCAGGAGATTAGGAGATTCATTATACTATTCTCTCTATTGTATGTATTAAAAATGTCAAAAAATAAAAAAGACCAAATAAACAAACCTGGGCTTTGAAGAAGGATAATTCTTAGGCAAAGAGTAAAATGGGGAGATTTAGCCATATAATGGAATATTACTCAGCAATAAAAGGGAATGAACTATTGGTGCATGCCACAACATGGATAAATCTCAAAACAATTACATTGAGTAAAAGAAACCAGACCTACCCTCCCCCCAAAAGTGTACGTACATATAGTTGCATTTTTCTAAAATTCTAGAAAGGTATCACTAATCTGTAGTGACAGAAAGCAGGAGCAGAGAAGGAAAGGAGGGGATTCTAGAGGGGCATGAATAAACTTTTGGGGGCGATAAATTTATTTACTGTCTTGATTGTGATGATTTCACATAAGCATATATGTCAAAATTTATCAAATTGTATACTTTAAATGTGCAGTTTGTTCTAGGTCAATTATACATAGAATTGATATGCATATGAATATACCTATAAAACTGTTAGAAATAAAAATAGAGAGTTCAGGGGAGAATTCTCTAGATTGGAAAGAGGCAGAGTATAATACGTTTTGGTGCTTAAAATATGAAGTTAATTTTAAAAATTAACCTTCGACACTTTATGATAGTTGTAAGAGTCATAGGAGACATTAGAGATCATTGTATTCAACTCCTTTGTCAGTGTTTTCGGCTTCTTGTTCAGCTGTGGTTTGTTTTTTCCAGCCCTCTAGGGTCTTAAGTGGTGACACATGTACACCCCCCCCCCCCAAAAAACACACACACAGACATGCACACATGCCCTTGAGGCCAGCTCAATCCCCTGTTCCCAGGGCTTGTGTGGTCCCAGCCCGGCGCAGCCCGCCACCGTAGGGTCCAGATGGCAGTGTGGGCCAGCAGGTGGCAGGCAGCCAGTCGGCTGGTGGCAGGAACATGCTTGAACAGGCCTGGAGTGGCTACCAAGGGAGGCCGTGGCTTTGTTGTCAGCCGAGCTCCCTTGTGCTTTCAGCAGGCTGTGTTTTCTGGGAGGGAGCCTCATACATTTCCCATCCAAGGATGCCGAGTTGCAGATGTGAACAAATGAGTGAGAGCCACACATTCAAACCTGAGACACAAAAAGAAACACAGGAGAAAAATGAAAAGATGTAAGGAAGCTGTGCCATCAGGGAAATGGCAAAAGAAAACGAGTCTGGCCTTCCTTTTGCACCCAGCTTTAATGCTGGCCGTTCACGTCCATGGTGGTGTTCCCTTCCCATAGCTCCCCCGAAATCCCCGCTTTCTTGTCCCAATTGACAGTAGAGACCTCTGCCCTTCCGAGCCGAGGCCAGGCTGCTCTGGGGCAGGTGTTTGATTCCAAATCAGGTGGTCTCACGCAATCACCAGCCTGGTCAAAGAAACTCTATTTTTAACGAACCTCCTGGAATCTGGTGACGAAAGGAAAAGCCAAAGTGGATGGTAGCCAAAGCTGGTTCCAGCAGAAGGCAGGAGGAAAACGGGGTCCGTGGAGGACGACTGCCTGTTCCTCTCCTAAAAGTAGTTGAGGGTACCTGGGTGAAAGTGTTCTTCGCTGTGGCTCCTGAAAAGAAAACTAGGACCAGTGGCTAAAAGTTGGAGGGAGGCAGAGCTGGCATCAGTGTATGGAAGATCTTTTCGCTAGTCTGAGCTGCCCTGAGTGAAATGGGCTGCTAGAGCAGATAATGGGCTCACCGTCACAGGAGGGGTGTGTGTGCGCGTGCGCGAATTCCTTCCTGGTTTAGGAGTCCTCCCCTTTTCATCTTTACAGTCCTGCATGGATTAGGCACAAAGAGTGTCCAAATAAATGCTTTTTGAATGTTGACTTCCCAAACGGGAAAGATGATCAGTCACTGGCAGCCACCCATGGCTTCTCAGAGTCTCCGAGACTGGCGCTGTGCCCGTGTGCCCTGCTGCCAGCCTCTGCCTAGAGATGGCGCCGGGTAGACGGTGCGCACACGTCCCCAGCCAGCGAGCCACCGCCTAAGGCAGCTGGCCGGCCCTCCGCTGCCATTTTCCCACATGATTTGCATCACCAGGACACATCTGTTGTCAGCTGGCTCCTGTTTATTTTCACTGTTTCCCAAAAGACGAGTCAGGACGAGTTTCTCAGGGAAGAATATGCGGCACTAGAGCCTTGCCCCAGGCCTTGAAGACCAAGAAGGCCTGGGCGGGGATGGCCCGTGGGGCGCCTGGGCTCTCTTCTAGCAGCGCTGTGCCTGAGGACATCGGCAGACCAGACATTGCTCCAGAGACTGACACGGGTGTTTGCTGGTCACCGAAGGCAGCCTTTATGAAAAGAATGTTCTCTCTCAACTTCTCCCAAGCCTGAAGGGTTAGTCCCCATTATGCAGTTGGCTGACTGGGGCTCAGAGCACCTCATAATTCACACAAAGGCAGATCGTCCTTTAGACGGCTAAGTGGGGTTTGCACCTTCTTCTTAGGCTCTTTTTACTCTACTCTGCCAGCTGCTTGGGTTTTAAACCCAAGATTGCATCTTAATTTACTTAGTGTTGATTGTGTGCCCCAGCTTGGAGATCTGTTAACTTGGGGGAATTGGTAATCTCGTGGGGGAGTATTAGCTAATGTTAGCAGGTTAACAATTAGGGAAACATAGTATGTAGCACTGGTCTGATGATAATATAAATTATAATAGCTAATATTTAACAAGTACTTATCAAGTACCAGGCAATTTGGTAATTATTTAAAAATAATATCACAATAAACTCATTTTACAGATGACAAAACCATTGTTTAGAAACGTTCAGTCATAGTGCGGGCAGGGGGGAGAATCAGGTCTGTATATCTCTCTCTTTTTCAAAATGCATGCTCTTAACTACCATCCTGTATCACCCTTTCTATTGCACACTCATTTTATAGCCACCGAACTCGCTCTCGGTATAAGTCTTACATATTTTGCTAATTGTTTAATGTGCTTAAGACGTATTTCTCTGTTGAGATTGTGAGTACCGCAGGAGTACAGAGCCCGTGTCCCCATGGTAGCTGATGTAAGTAGCTGTCGGCTCCCTGGAGGTGCTGAATACACTGCTGGTGAATGATTAAACAGTATGATTAAGTCTCAGAATTGGAGGATGAATACAGGCTTTCAAAGAGAATTTGGGTAGAATGGAAGCAACTTCCTGCAGAAGTCTATTTATTGACGGAGTAGGATTATGTGCCAAGAGTGCACAGGAGAAGAGCTTATCTTGCTTAAAAAAACAAACAAGCATAAAAACCTTTAAAAGCTGCCCAATGTCAGCAGAATAAGTAGAGTTCCTATGCCAGGCCTTCAGCGGCCCCCTATGTACAGACCAGCTGCCCTTTCAGCAAACCTCATCTTCCATAGCAAAGCCTCTGCTTGGAACCCGGCCCGGTGCTCAGTGCTGGGAGCACAGAGATGAATGGAGGAGTTCTCAGGCTGTCTGGGGAAGCCGAGGCTAGCCCAGCGGTTACAAAACAGAGTGATAGACAATGAGAGGGGTACAGACAGGGCAAAGGGCAGTACATAAAGGTGACCTTGTGGTGTAAGGCTTTCGTGGACCCAAGGAAATTATGTTCTTAAATGAATCCATTCCTCTGGGTGTGAACCTGTTGTAGGTGGGACCTTTCGATTAGATTCAGTTAAGGGCCATTTGATTAGATTCCTCCAGTAAGGCATTCCCCGGGTGGGTCTTGATGCTCTAACTGGAGTCCTTTATAAATGGGATGAATTTACAGAGAGAGACAAAGAAAAACCCCTAGGAGCTCAGAGAGGAAGCCACAGAAGCTGAGAGAGAAGTCCGTAATAGCAAGAAGCTGAAATCAATGGAATCCAGGAGAGAAAAAAACCACAGGTGGAGCAGCCAGAAGCTGAAAGCAGCAGAGTCTGTAGGAGAAGGCAGAGACCAGCTGATGCCACTATGTGGCTTCACATGAGAGAGAGAAGCCCAGTACTGTCAGCGGCCGGTCTTCAGGGAGAAAAGGCTCATCTAAAGGAGCCTCGATTTGGACATTTTCTCAGCCTCCGAACTGTACGCTTATAAGTTAATACCTCCCCATTGTAAAAGCCACACTGTTTCTAGTATACTACCTTGGCAGCCTTTAACAAACTAAAACACCGACACAGCCTGGGAGAGGGAGGGTCGGGGGAAGCTCCTCAGAGTCAGTGCATACGTGGGAGAGAGGAACAGGAAACTCACTGTTAGATTATCCCTTACGTTCCTTTTTTCAGCTGTTGAACGTCTCTCGTAGAATGCAAGTGTGTGTTTGGCCTTGATTTTAAATTCCAGTTGGAGGAACAATTGCTGGTGCCAGTTTCCAGTGCCTTCCGTCTACCTAAAGGCAGAACCCTTCCTGTCATCATGTGGCCTTCATCTTTACATCAACTCACTCACTCACAGAACCAGGGAGAGAAATTTCAAGGGCAAAAGAGCCCCCTTTCTAATTCTACTTCAGCTCTCCTTCTGCAGAATCCCCACCAAATGGGCACCCAGCCTCTGTCAGATTTCATTGATAGGGAGCTCTCAACCTCTGTGGGCAATGCTGCTAGTTCTCTGTGTTGAGCCAGAATCCACCACCCTCTAGTTTGTGCATGTTGAACCTGTGGGGACAGGCAGAAGAAATGTGAACCCTCTCTTACATGTCACCTCTTTAGATGTTAAAGTCAGCAATCTCAATCACTTGAGTTGTCATGAAGATGATTTGAACATGGACAAGTTGCTTTCTAGGTTTATTGCACATTATCTTGAAATTTCCTTTGCCTTCCAGTCCTGGGTTCCATTAGGCTCCTTCCTCCCTCCCTCCCTCTCAAATCTAGAAATTTTTTACTTAATTTCAAGAATTACCTTTGCATGGAAAAACAGGGTCTGAGTGTGGTAGTTTGAAGCTTTTGTGGACCCCAGAAAATTGTGTTCTTAAATTAACCCATTCCTCTGGGTGTGAACCTGTTGTAGGTGGGACCCTCTGATTAGGTTACTTCAATAAGACATAGCCCAGGGTGAGTCTGAATCCTCTCACTGGAGTCCTTTATAAACAGGATGAATATACAGAAGGGAAAAAAGGCCTCAGATACAGAAACTCCCAGAGGCTGAGAGAGAGGGCCAGAGGCTGGAATCAGTGGAGCACAGAGGCAAAGAGAGGAGCCCACAGAAGCTGAGAGAGAGCCAGGAGAGCAAGAAGCTGAAGTTGGTGGAACCCAGGAGAAAGACTGGCTCCATGGCGTGAAGCACCTGAGCGAGGGAACAGATGCCCCACCTTGAAAGGAGTCCTGTGAGCACTTCCCCCAGCACCTGCAGGGTCTGGGGTAGACTGGGGTCTGTATCTGTGCTCATGAGCACAGTCAACTAACAGCATCAGCTGAGAAGCTCAGGGCAGGAGAGAGATGGAGGCACCCAGACTCCCCAGCACCCACTTGCCTGGCCCTCCTGGGAAGAGACTCACTTCCTTGATGACTGCTCTCCGCAGCCAAAGCGTCTCCCTGACCCTTCCATGGCTTGGGGAAACTGGGAAAAATCGTTAAGGCACCAGCTGCCTTTGAGGACCAGGTCACAACTGTGCTGTGAAAGATGCTGCTGCCCCAGATGGAAGAACTGGACATGGGAAGGGCCAGTTAGGGCAAGGAGGGGAGGCTGGCTCAGAGTCTCCCTAAATTTGGGTTAGTCTGATGATTTTCTCCTGGTTAGACTGAGGTTATGGGTTTTGTGGAGAAAAACACACAAAGGCAAAGTGCCATCATATCAAGAGTACATGCTACCAACTTGCCTTATTGCTGTCGAAGTTGACCTTGAACCCCCTGGCTAAGGTCATATGGGTTAGGTTTTCCACTGTCAAGTTGCATCTCCCTCCTTCCCATACTACTCTTTGGAAGCAAATCACTAAGTGCAGTCTACACTTAAGGGGTGCGAGGGCCAACACTCCACCTCCTGGAGAGGATAGTATCTACATGCATTAATTGGAATTCTTTTATAAAGGAGCATTGTCTCTTCTCTATTTGCTTATTTATTTATTTGATCAAGTATTTATATAAGGATGGACTCAAAGATATTTATTATATACTTTGGGTTATAATCCAATAAATACTATGTTGTTTATTTTTTGTGGCTCAGATTCCAGCTTTGGCCATTGGGAGCTCTTTCAGTTGGCTTCTGTGTCCCTTTGGCATGCCCTCATCCTTTTGTGTCGGGAGCACTTCCTTACTTTCCAGCTCTAGAAGATGCTCCAGGCTCATCTTTTCTGTTCCTTGTCTCAACCCTAGAATCAGCTGTTTCTCCAAGGAGCCCTGGCTCCTGTTACAATGTGGGCACTGGGTGGCCACTGGGTTGTCACTGCTTCTAGGCCCTCTCAGTGGACAGGATAGTCTGTATGCTAACCACATATACACGAATTTATAATTATTTCCTTATCTCTTTGTCTCTGGATTAAGCTAAACCTGAGTTCATACTGATGTCTCCCACTCTAATCAAGCACCCCTCGGTTCACTCTAGCCTTCTCCCCCGCTTATCTATCATTACTTCCTTCCCTGGCAGTGAGAAGCCTGGCTCCCAGTGTCCTCCATCCATTTCCTTCTCTGTCCGCCTGTCGTGTACATGGGCAGCAGTTGCAGAGTCGTCCCGGTGAGGAACAGCTCTTCCATCCAGAGCACCGTGTTTGGGTGTGATCCCTTCCTTCTTGAGCCTGGCCAGTTCCCAAAGTCACTGAGGCCGGCTCCTGTCCTCTCCACCCTGTGAGGCCGTCATGCCTTTATAAATAGAGTTAGATTCTCTTGTCACAGCCTGCCTTCCACCTGAGCCCGAGCCCCAGTTGATTTTTTTTTTCAATCTGCATACATGAAGGCTCACTCTTCGTGCACGGCACCTTCCTTCGACTTGCGGGAAGTATTTGTGTGCGCGCGCATGCGCGTCACTTGGGGAGTTTGCTCCGCCCTGGAGTCTTCCCTGCTCCTCTCCAGGGACAGCCCTCCTCCCCTCCGCGGGCGCCTGCCTTGTGCTAGACCCTGTGCTAAGCGCAGGTCACTGTGGGGGCCAAGCACAGCCCGGCCCTGACGGAGCTTCCCCTTCCCCCGCTGGAATACTATCTGTACCACCTCCTTGTCATGACCTGGTTTTATATTTTGCCCAATATTACAGATGGGGGGGCGGGGCCGGGTGTCAAGGCTCCTAGAGGTGAGGTCATTTGCCCAACCATCCCCAGGGCAACACTTAGACTGCGGGCAGGACCACGCCGGGTGAGGGGCCGGGTGGGATCCTGCCAAGCAGCCGCCTGGGCAGCAGGGCGCACAGTCCTGACTCTGCCACTTGCTCTTTGAGCTCCCCGCCCCGGTGTCCTTACCCACAAAATGAGCACGTGGAACAAGACAGAGAGGTGGAAGAGGCTGTCCAGTTCCAAGACTCATTCGGTCCTGGGTTGAATGGAGTGGCCATTGTCTTTCGGTCAGTATGGAGCCAGAATGCTATGCAGTGTGTACTTTAACAGCCGTCTGACGTCTCTTCCTTTTGTCCTTCTCAAGGTGTCCCCCAAACCGAGTGACGAGGACCACCAAGAGAGCAGCAGTGTCTCAGAGTAAGTATGGGAAAGCTTACTTCCTATTCCAAAAGTCCACAGATTTTTTCTGCTGGCTCTGGCTCCGTTCCCCCAGACTTCCCTATTTCCTGCTTTTTCCACTTCCCAACTTGTTTCCTGATACAGGCTCCCTCTTTCAGAACAAAGCTCTATCCTTCAAGGTAAGGTCCCCAGCCAGGGAAAATTGCAGAAGCCCCCCAATTTCTCAGCAGTTTTGACCTTCCTCCTAAAAAGGGGACTGGCCCAAATCATACCAGGGTTTGCCTGGCCCTCTCCATTCCCCATTCCACCCTCACTAATTAATTCAGCAAGTATTTAGGTGCTGTACGAAGATACAGTCCTGACCTTGAGGGGATCACAGCCAGGGGTGGTAAACCTATTATTCCATCACAGTGTTTTCAGGAAAAAGCACTTCTGTAGTGTTGGTTGAGGACCCCAGGATGAGGACTTTGTCCTCCTTTAAAATTCTCCAGGCCTAAAGACCAGGCCTTCCCTGTCTGCTCCCTGCAGCTGGTCGGCCCTGCCCGGCTTGGCCGGACACCCCACCCCACGACAGGAAAGATGTGGCCCAGCCGCTGGAGGATTCCAGTGCACTCGGGAGCAGCTCAGCCAAGACGCGAGGAAAAGCCTGGACTCTGGGCTTGCCTGGACAATTTGCAACCCCTGCCCATCACTTCCCTTTCACGTCCTTGGTGCTAAAATGGCAGGAATGACACTGCCTTGAAAGGTTTTGATATGGGTGATTGTGAATGTGGTAAGACGATGGATCCAGAAAAGTTAGAAAGTTCTGGCGCAATATTTTTATCCTCAATTCCAAATGATTTCTTGGCAAGAGACACACTGGCTTCCCTTATTTCACAAACCTCCGTGGAGGACTGGGCAGGTGCACTAAGAACTGGCAGTACAGGGAAGTCTGGGGCCCGGGCCCTGCCCGGCACGGCCTCCCGGTCTCTTAGGAAATGCAGGTATCCGAGCAGCTTTCCAGAGGACAGGGCGGTGGGACACTCAGAGGGACCACAGAGGCAGCAAGAGGGGTCTCAGGGCTCATGGAGGAACTGATATTTAAATTTAGCTTGAAGGACATATGGAGGTTTTACTGAGAAGAGAGGAGGGAGGGAGATTCCAGGTAGCAGAAAGAAGACTTAGAGGTCTGAAATAACACAGCTCGTTCAAGAAACGGCACGCAGGCTGGTAGAGTTGCAGCACGGGGCCTGTGGAGGGGAGCGGAGAGAGCTATATTTAAAAGTGCAGGAAGGGCTTTGGAGGGCGAGCTAAAACACTGGCTGCTGCCCTCAGGTGGGAGTCAGCGCTGGGATTTAGCTCTTCAGGTAGCAGAGGAATTAGGCACAGCCAGGGGCCCGAGTAGTAGGAAAGTCTAGGTGGGATCTCTCCCACCCCTTGCCCGGCAGCTAGGCCCGCAGCCTTTGGTTGGGGACGCCCTCGTCCCCACTCACTCAGGCTTTCCCCCGCTGCCTCACGCACTCGCCGCAGTGGGCCGCTGAGGCGGGGCACGTGGCCCTGGGCCTGGCGCCTCAGGACCCTGAGCTGAGACCCTGGCCCTGCACCTCTCTGGGCCTGGCGCAGAGCAGACCCCCAGCACGGCGCTGTGGGGTACGTAGAGGAGGCAGCGCTGCTCCTGGGGCTGCGTCAGTGGGCTGCCCCCCAAAAGCATGAGTCCAGTCCTGGCTGAATATCCCCAGTGGAATTTAAAGGTTATTTGCAGTGACTTTCACTATAGTTTTCATCAACCCAAGGAATTTAAGAGGACTGAGTTCTCTCTCGAACTAATTAGCTGGTTTTTTCTTGTCTTTCTACCGCATAGGCTTCACCCCTGTATCCACTCCCAGGGGTCCCCTCGGTTACTGCTTCTTGTCTCATTTAGCCTGCAGGCCTCTGTAATCCAATTCTAATTGACCGGCGCTTTCTAGAGAATCAGATTGTCTTCTTTTCTTGAAGTAATTTTCTCTTTTTTTAGGAGGTGCTGGGGATTGAACCTGTCATTTCTAGGGCAAGGGGCGGGGATGTCTGTACCTGGATACCCCGAATCCTACTTGTTAGATCTTCGTTCTTCCCCGACACCTCTTTGGCCGTATACACCTTTGGGAGACAAAATCAAGTTACTGTGCCCTTGGGCCCAGCTCATGCCCAGGCTCCTGGGAGAGCCAGACAGGGTCCCGGAATGCTGCTCTCTGAACATCAGTTGAGGAACATAGCTGTGGAAATGAGACAGCCCTTGAAAGGTCATCTCGCCCAGCAGCCCCTTGAGCTTACAGCTGGGGAAAGAGCGGCCCAGAAAGGGTAGGCGGCACGGCACATTTCAGTGACTGATAAATGGCAGCGAGACCCAGGGCTCCTCTCCTGGCACGGTGGCAGGTCTCTGACTGGCATGTGGGAGGCCAGTGTGTTCTGCACCTGGCACTTGTGCAACCCTCTGACCCTCTCTGCAGCTGCAGACCTGCATGCCCCCGCCAAAGGCAGCTCCCTCCAGCGGGCAGCACCCAGCATGGCCACATCTTCACACCCTGCTCGGGGCTCCCGCCTGTCAAAGGGTAGTGCAGGAAGACACAGCCATGTGGAAGCCTTGAAGGACAGGGAGAGGGAGGCCCTCAGCACCACCCAAAGGCCACGCAGAGTCCAGAGAGTGCAGGGGGCTGGCAGGCGGGCCAGGCTGGCGGGTGGGCACTGCCTAGAGCCCGGTCTGCAGGGCGTAGGGTCTAGATCACCCTTCAGTTTTCCTGCCAGATCGACTGAAGAGCAGCCAGCATCACAGGACTCCAAACCCCTAATCCTGTCCTACCACAGCAGTCCTGTGTGGGTCCCCAGAGCTGAGACGCACAGCAGTGAAACCAAGCAAACGAACATCGTAATGCTGGTTCCCGTTTCACCAAGGGCACATATATGTGCCAGAGTCTGTCACACGCTGTCCGTGCATGATCGTGTTTACCCCGCAGAATGAGCTTATGAACACAGCATTATCTCCATTTTAGAGAAAGAAAAAAAGATGCTCAAAGAAGGCAATGACTTGCCCAAGGTCACCAAGCTGTGAGTGGCAGAGCTGGGGTTCATCCTCCAGGCAGCCCCAGAGCCCTTCCTCCTGAACACCACGTGGCCCGGCTTCCTGCTGGGGTCTAAGGTCTCGGCGGTCCGAGGAGTGGGAAATGAAGCCCGAGAATTGGGCAGGGGGTGGAACCTGTCTTAGATGTTGAGCTGAGAGATTTAGACGGTGGGAAACTGGCAGAGGTATTCCATTTTGGTTTTAGGGTGGATCAGAGATCTGTGAAAGGGCCCATTGCGGCTGTCTGGTAGAGATGACATGTTTGAAGGGGACATCTTGCCGGCTGACATCCCATCCTCGTTTCTCACCTACAGACCCCCAAAGAGCAGCCACAAGAGGCCCGAGAGCCAGCCGGCCGTCCTGTACGACTACTCGGAAGAGGAGCTGATGGCGAGCATCGAGCGGGAGTACTGCCGTTGAGGCTGGACTAGTCCCGGGGTTTGGGGGACGGCAGCCTTGGGGTCACCCACTGCCAAACACGCCGCCTCAGCTCCGGGCCCCCCCCCCCGCAGACCCGACCCCACCCCGAGCAGGCCTCGGGGGCATCTCCCTTGGTCCTGAACCACCTCCAAGATGTAGGCCCCCTGGATCTTTGAAAACTGACCTTTTCAACCCCCGTCTGCTTGCTGGAGAGAGTGCAGCTCTGCAGATCCAGCCCAGCGCGAGGGCGCAGGCACCGAGCCGAGCCGCGCGGGCCAGTGAAGGAAGTGGAGGTGGCCGGGACAATCCGCGCCTCTCAGTTGCGGTTGCAGAGAGAGCCTGTCAGTCAGCCTTGTTCCGAGCCCCTCTGATCACCCACTCGACAGTGGGGAAGGCTGGTTGGATGAGTCATGGCCTGGGGCCCTGAGGTGTCACAGGTGAGCACCTCTGGGTCCCCAAGCCTTGGGGTCTGTTCTGTGGAAGGGGCACCGTGAGCCACTCCTGAAGGAAGTGCATCCTCGGGCCTGCCTTCCCGCACTGATCTCTCCAAAGGAGGCCCCTGCAGCACCCGTGCCTTGTTAGCATGCAAATGTGCCACTTGGGTTGTTGTCAAATGCAGATTCTGATTCTGTACCTCCAGGGTGGGGCCTGAGCTTCTGCATTGCTGGCAGGCTCCCAGCCCAGCTGCTGGACTTCCACCTCGTGTGAGGAGCGAGCATTTAGTCCACATTTAAGGCCTCTGGCAGTTCCTTTTCCAGCAGCTGCTTGTAGCCTCAGCCCCACCTGCCCCATCCCTCACCTGCCCCGGCCTCCGGACACCCCGGAAGAGAGGTCTGTTCCTTCTGCAGTGGGGTTTGGTGGAAAGGAGCTCACCCGGCAGGGCACCAGAAGACCCAAGTTCTACTCTTCGCTCTTTCATTAACATGTAATAGGCTTTCCGTTCCTGGGCCTCAGTTTCCCTTTTGGAAAATGAGTCCTGATCTTCTCTGAGGTCCTCCCCAGCTCCATAACTTCATGATTATACCATTCCAGGCTTTCTCAACCAGGAGGTGGGCGCTTGGTCTCCTCTGTTGTCTTCCCACCCCGCCCCCGAGACACAGAACTGCCTTCACTGCCAAGTAGGAGCTCGCCCAGGCCCCCCTTGAACAGATCTTCGTGGTCACCTGGCCTCTAGTCCTTCCCCTGCCCAGGCAGCCTGAAGACTGCCCTACGGGCCATTTTACGCCCTTCCTCCCTGGGTGGAAGGTAGATAATCACAGGAAATGAGGCTACAAGAGCCGTGCAGTCTTCCGGTTGAGACCCTGAACTGACAAATGAGCAGCGTGATGTGCAAGGACACCCTGTGAGCAGGCGGCAGGGTGGGAGCAGCACCGGCCTGGCTGCTGGAAGCCGGGCTTCCCACGGGGCTGGGGTCGGATTCCAGCCACCGGCTCAGGTGTGGCGTGCTCTGGGGGCGCGAAGCTTGGAGAGCAGAGCCGCGCCTGGGGAGGCGCAGAGGCAGGCTCCTGAGCGGCCGGGTGGCTCCAGCACAGGGAGATGGAGACAAGGCAGCTTCCGGGGAAGCCCGAGCACGCCGACGCTTCTCTCTCACCTCCCCACCACCGCAGTGGCCTCGCCCTGGCAGGCACCCTCTCTCGAGAAGAAGCGCCAGCCCAATGTCCTCAGTACACAGCCGGGGGGCACGAGTATCTCAGAAACACTAGCATGGCCCTGGACCTGCAGGCCTGTTGCTGTGTTGTGACAAATGGGCGTTTGCACAGACGTCCATTAGCTGGCAGGGGTGCCCGGGGTGGGATTTCCGCAGCAGGAGACTTGGGTGTGAAGTCAGAGGATGGAGCAGGGACGCTTCCAACAAACCCTCCTGAGAGGTGGCTCAGCGCCTCCCCCAGGCAGAGCCATCACTCAGCTAAACCAAAGCTCTTCTTTTGCTATAAAGGTTAGACCCGTTACAATTTTTAATAATACAAATACTTCTTGAAAAAGAAGTTGATTTTGTTCTTACCACCAGGCAGATCAGGCATGGAATTTAGCGATGTGAAATGTTGACAGTTTCACATCACTATTTTGTTAAAATGGAACACATCCAGCCAGTTTCCTAGAGAAAGACAGTACCTCGGCATTGTCCAGCGGAAACCGTGTAAAACCTTTAATGAGATAAATATGTTAAGAAAAAAAAATATTCCTGAAGTGGTTACAGTCAGTGTCAAAGTGAATGCACTTAATCAAAATTAAGAAATCACCATACTTGTTCTCTGGTCCTTTTTTTATTCCCTGAATTCAGGAGTGTCCTCTGAATCGAGGCTAACCAAATAAAGCAATGTGTCCTCGGCTACTGCAAGGCTAGTCTGCTCAGTTCCCTGACTGTGGGACGGAGGGTGGGCTGGTGGTGGGCTCCAGGGAACGGGGCAACTAAGAAGTCGTCTTAGTGGAGAGGATAAAATCACATCTTAAGTTCTGGAGGTTCGTTTCCTCCAGAAAAGAGGCCATATCATTAGTTTTTGTTGAGAAGATTTGGACACCCTGGGGATAAGTCAGACCTGTAGAGGTGGGTTGTTTCTTTGTCGTGATGCAATGCTCTAATCTCAAGAGTTGGAAAGGAAAAGCTGCCCTCTCATCAGGGTGTGGATTCCTAGGAAAGAAGCCACACAAGGTGGGCTCCTTCGCCCAGCCCTCCAGGGAGCTGGTGCCTCCATGAGGCCAAAAGAGGGCCCCGAAAGCTGTGCCTCTAGGGGCTCGACAAGGGGTCCGCGTGGTTGAGTTTGCCGCTGAGGGCACAGGATTGTCCTTCCAAGCGCCAGGCCCCACGTGGGGGGCGTGTGGCTGGCAGCCAGCAGTGACGCCACGTGGCAACAAACAGCCGTAGTGGCTGCTTGGACTTCACAGCTGTATTCCTGGGCAGCTGGAGAGACCGACTTGGAGTAAGAGGCTTAGGACAATTCCCGGGGAAAGGGAAAAAGTGCAGAGGGAGAGGTTGGATTTCCCACTAATCTGGAAGAAGAGGATTTGAGTGAAAAATAAAAATGACCTTATGAGCACCTTCATTTAGGGGAGCATAGGTTACAGAAACGTCCTTGTGTGGGTGCACGGTTAGTTTATATGCAGGTATTTGAAAAAGTTTCACGCATGTCAGGCCCTGTGCTAGGTGGGCCCTTGGGCTATAAACTGAAGGTGACTAACGAAGGAGCGAACAATTTGCCCAGGTTCCTGCAGGAAACCATCATCATCAGGACTCACACCGATGCGGTCAGACCTGAAGTCCAAGTCACTCTCACCTGTTCTTGGGAAAGCGGGGATGAGTGGCCAGGCTTCCTGAGGAAGGTTTTTGCCTTCTCTGCAGCAACAACAGGGAGGGAGAGGATGGGGGCAGAGCCCCAGCCTTGACATGACACCATTAACCCACCATGTGATCTGGGGCAGAATCCTTCCCCTCAGGGAATCTTCACTTCCTCAGCTGTTAAATGGGCCCAATAGTACCCGCCCTTCCTACCTCCCAGGATTATGGTGGGGCTCAAATGAGAGATGACCTCCTGGGTGCTCCGTATACTGCGAAGTCCACACAAGTAAGAGGTGGGGGCCTGGTCACACAACGCAGAGCCCCAGGGAGATGGTACTGGAGGAGCCCTGTTTGGCCCCTTGGCGTGGGTGGGTGAGCCAGTTCTGGGACCGTGGAATGACCCTCCGCAGAAGGATGTCAGCTGGGCCTGGTACAGCACCGCCGAGTTCGCTTGGGGTTTGGTCGACCAGAAGACGGGACTCTTCTCAGGGGCCCAGTAGCCCAGGCTTTCCACCCTCCCACGGCTGAGCACCCGTGGCTTCAAGCCCTCCTACGTTTACTAGCAGGAATTCCTGTATTTTCCCGACTTTCCCCTCCGTAAGTATTTCTGAGGTGCTGCTTGAGGAACTGACCCTCGATGGTGCCCCTGGAGTCTAACCACAGGCCTCCGGGGGCCTGGCTGTGAGCACAAGGGCTTCAGGTGCCTCTTAGCTGCCAAGGCCAAGCCCCCAGGCTGGGTTTTCCTCTCGTGGGTGGGGTGGGGTGGGGATGGGGGAGTGGACAGGTGGGAGAGGCACAATGGTATCTTGGTGTCCCATAGTAAAAGAGTAAAACTGCCTGGGCCCCTCGTGTCACAGCTCTTCTGGCCCTCACAGACAGCCCCTTCCCCCTCGTGAGAGTGCCGAGCCGTTGTGGGGATAATGGGTCCCAGGACTGGTGCACACCGAGCCCTGGGCCCAGCCAACATGTCCTGTGGCACTTGTGGACCCTCATCTGTGCTTTCTCCAAGAATCCTTGTTCTCAAGAGCACGGAGCTTAACTCTTTAGGGTCACTCTTTGAGCAGCTGATTTTAAAAATGATGAATATTCAGCACCCAGAAAAATGTACACATGGAATTGGACCTACAATTTTGCCTTCTGTCTCGGGTGTCCCCACCCTGCTCCAGCTTTGCTTGCCCCCTGGGGCCCTGCCCAAAGAGAAGCCAAGGCCTCTCGCACTGTGGACACCCCCCCACCCCCCCCACCTCCCCCACCTCCCCCACCTTGGATGCCCAGCATTCCCTGAATTCCAGGATGTAAGGCCAGAGTCCACTCAGTGCCTCTGTGTGGTCTCCGACGGGATGGGGAGCAAGTTCTGGCAGGACTCTGGTGAGCGAGGGGGTGGGTGCCCTGAGACTCGACGGCAGGCGGCCGAGGAACTGGTCCCTTCTGGTCTCAGTCTGGGCCTCCATCTTCCCTTGCCTGTGGTAGGGGTAACACCTCAAAGAAAATCAAGGCTTTGGCCAGCCTCAGCTATCTAGCACGTCCTTCTCAGCCCCCTCTCTCATTCCCCTCGTGACGGTCCCCACTGTTTGCCACCTGCTCCCTCGCCTTTGTCAAGAAAAGGGAGGACATCCAACAGGAATTTTCTCCACTCCTTCCCCACATACGCACACCTGCTATCCTAGAGCTTCCCACACACAGGGACCAAACAAAACAAAACACACCCATCAGCCCGAGGGGCAGCCATCAGTAGCCCATGGCTCAGCTCTCCCGAACCCACTAGTGGAGGCCCGACACAAACAGCCCTCTTCCCCTCAGGATGCGGCACTGAGGAATGGAGGCTGAGGCCCTTGGGCCCTGTGGAGCCCCAGCTGTAAGCCTCGTGGGCACAGGGCTGGTAGCCCTTTTCAGCCGTGTCCCGCCCTGGGGGAAGCTGAAAACCTTTGGGTGGGCAGTGGCAGCAGGGACGTGGAGCAGATACCAGGGGTTGTGGCAGGCCCTTGAGAGAGACTGAATGTCTGCCTCAGCTTCTCAACTGCTGTACCTCTTGCCAATGGGTTCTGTGGCATTTCCCGGGGCTGGAAAATGCTTGAGCCTGGCTGAGTGTGTTTCTGGGTCCCGCCACCCAAATTCCTGTCCAAGATCCTCTTGTTCTCACCCCTCCTGCACCCCCTCCAGTCTCTGAGGGTATAGGTACCTCACCCCCTAGAAAGCAAGCCTGCCTTGACCACGCACAGCTCCTCCCTCCGTCTCCAGGACCCTGCTGCACTCCTCAGTCCCCCAGTGTCTCCATGCCCCCTCCAGCCCTCCTGGCTCAGCCCTTCTGCTCCCTCAGGTAAAAGGCTTGTGTTTCTCACGTTTTCAAAACAAAACAAAAATTTCCCTCTCCCCTGCACCCTCTCCAGTCAAACCCTTTTTGCCTTCTCCATACAATTCTTCTTTCTTTTTATTTATTTTTAAAGATTTATTTTATTTATCCCCCCCGCTCCATTCCCCCATTCCCCCCATTGTCTGCTCTCTGTGTCCATTCACTGAGTGTTCTTCTGTGTCTGTTTGTATTCTCATTCTGCGGCTCCAGGAACCGATCCTGGGAACATCCAGTGTGGGATAGAGGCGATAACTCTCTTGCGCCACCTCGGCTCCCTATTCTGCTATGTCTTCTTATTTTCCCTCCTCTGTGTCTCTTGTTGCGTCATCTTGCTGCGCCAACTCTCCATGTTGGCTGGCTCTCCTGCGTGGGTGGCATTCCCGCGTGGGCTGGCACTCTGCATGGGCCAGCTCACTGCGTGCCCTCACCAGGAGGCCCTGGGCATCGAATCCTGGACCTCCTCTATGGTAGACAGGAACCCAGTTGGTTGAGCCACATCCATGGCTCAATGCATGGAAAGGGAATTCTATTTTAAGAATACAGGGGTCTTTTTCCCTATTCTTTTTACTTATTTATTTTTTTTATTAGAAGCCATCTCCTTTATCAAAGTTCAAAAGTTTCAAAAGAGTGGACAGTAAAATGTCTCTTCTGTAGGTCCTCATTGCCCATGTTCTCCTTTCCAGATCAACTAACATGACCAGCTTCTTCCAAAGACATTTTGTGCAAATGCAAGAACATGCATTTACAGGCTTTCTGCCCTTTTATACCCAGAAGTAGTGCCTCCACTCTTCTATACCTTGCTTTTTACATGTACCTATACATCTTGGGGATTTGTTCCAGATCCCTATAAACAGAACTTCCTATTACTTATGTCTGCTTAGTATTCCATTGTACATGTCCCCTGTCGATGGCCATTTAAGCTGTATCCAACTTTTTGCTGTTATAAATAATGAGGCAGTGGGTAGCACTGAACACATATCATTTTACATTTTCCTACAGGTCTTTGAAACTACTGCATGTACTGCCTCAATTCCCAATTGCTCCTTAGCCCAGTACCACTTGGTTTCTGCCCTCCACCACCACCCCCAACTCTCCTGGACTGGCTCTCTGAGAGGTCAGCAACAATCTTTCTGCCTCCGTCCCTCAGTTGCTCTCAGCTGGGTCCAACACAGTCGACGGCTGTGCCCTGGGACCCAGGAGTCTAGACAGGGCTGGCCGACTGGCCCATGGCCTGCAGTGTTTGGAATCACTTTATTATCCCATTTGTTTGCCTTCTTGTAGCTTCTTCTCTTCCACTTGCAGAATCTCATTGTATGCCCCCAGCAGCCCCTGTAAGGCTGGAAGGTCAAATATTATCTTCATTTTACAGAGGTGGAAACCAAGGCTCAAAGTGACTTGCCAGGTCCTCACAGCTGCCAAGGGTGGAGCCAGGCCTCCAAATGCCAGTCGAGCGGCCATCCCACCAAGCTGCGTCCCTAGCCCATTTCCAGCCACCACCACCCTCATGCTCCCCAAAGAGCCCCCATTCCTCTACCTGTGGAGGATGTGTTGGTTGCAAAGGACAGAAAGCACTGGGCCTGGAAAAAAATCAGAAGGATGCAGGGTTCTCAAGGGAACCCCAGAACAGGGACATAGCAGTCAAAGGCACAATCTGGAATCATGTTGCTGTGTGGGGACAGGACTCTTCATTTGATACCTGTGTCTCTCGCTGCAGTCCAGCCTCTCCACCTCTTGGCCAGGTGGTGGAAACCCAGCCACCAACAGCTCCTGGGTTTAATGGGTCTTGGGGAAGTGACTGGGCCATCTTGGCTGATCTGTCCTCTTCTAATCCAGTAAGAGGTGCCCAAGGTGGAGAAGGGTTGTCACAATTTCTGAATATAGTTACCAAGAGCCCTCCCCGTAACCCTGAAAGTTCTCAGGCAGCTGATAATCCGCAGGTATTCATGACACTTGCCATTGTTCTTTCCATCCTCTGGGGGTCAGGTTCTCCCTCCATCACCTTAGCCCAAGGCCAAAGCCCCTGGAAATACCACAGAGGAAGGGGGAGGGCCAGGGGCCCATGTTGACCTCGAGGCAAGTTTTTGAGCACAGCAGGTTTGTTTGGGAGGTGATCCCAGGAAGCACAAGTAGAAGCACAGGCCTCACCACCTCCTCTCACGGGCTCCTCACAGTGGCCTCGAGGCAAATATTTTTTCCCTATTTACAGACGTGGGGACCATGCCACAGAGCAGGAGGCAGACCCAGGCCCGTGTGACTCTGAAGCTGGTCTTTCCCTTCACCACGCTGCTTCCAGAGCTTCCTCCTCAGAGGCGCTACCGGCCCCCAGGGGGAAGGCCTTTCATCCTGGGACCGGCTTCTCCTAGCAGGCTCAGACCCGCCCCGGGCGGAGCCCTCCTCAGCCAGCCAGTGCGCAGGGGGCTGCGTGGCCACCGGCCATTCCAGCAGCAGTGTCAGCGGGCCGGGTGGGGACGTGTCATTTTCTCTGAGACCCTTTGCTCTTTGTCCATGGCCTCATCCATGTGCTTGGTCCACCCACTGTGCAGTGGTATTTATAAAACACAGCATTTCCCAGCAGAACAACATGTCATTTAGGTTCCCGAGACGAGAGGCCTTTGGGATTGCTATTTAATTTAGGACATACTGTGTGTCAGTCTGGCCCAGCCCCTGGCCTACCCACCAGCCTTCCGTGTCCTGGTCGGGGCCTCGGAACCTGTCTCCCACCACACCCTCCCTAGCTCCCCCGCCAGGGCTCATCCTCGCTCACCAGGAAGACAGCCAGAGCCTGGGCTTCTCCTTGCAGCCTGGGACCCCCGGGCCCCCGAGGAGTTTCTCTCCAGGCCTCGGGCCTGGCAATTACAAGGCTTTGCCTGGCAGGGCCAAGGGGGAAAGCCACCCCCTACACACCAGACGTGGTGCACAGGCGGGGCTGTAGTCTTCTGCAGGTTGTGGCAGGCGAGGACTCGGGACCCCCACCCAGGCCAGGCATGTGCGCTCACATATCTGCATTCCTAGCCCAGGTGCCTCTCTGCTCAGGAGCTTCCTTATCAGGAGCCTGCACTGATGCACTTTTCTCCACTGGACTCAGTGCATACTTTCCCACTCCAGCCTTCCCCCCCTCCCCCACCCAGACTCCCCTGGCCCGTGAAAAAGCAAGAGCTCTAATAATACAGTTATAGCCCATAGTTAACAATAACAACGTCATATTTTTGTAGCAAAAGCAAAGAAGGTCCTATATCAAATGCTAAAGGTAATAAAAGAATATGGGGCTTAGTTTTATGAGAAATGAATATGATAAGGCATTTCTTTTTCTTCATTGTCTTCATTAACAAGGAGACCTTGGTTGTGTCATTTAACCAATCTTTTTTTTTTTTAAAGATTTATTTATTTATTTATTTATTTCTCTCCCCCCCGCCCCCCACCCCGGTTGTCTGTTCTCTGTGTCTATTTGCTGCGTCTTCTTTGTCCGCTACTGTTGTTGTCAGCAGCACGGGAATCTGTTTCTTTTTGTTGCATCATTTGTTGTGTTAGCTCTCCGTGTGTGCAGTGCCATTCCTGGGCAGGCTGCACTTTCTTTTGCACTGGGCGGCTCTCCTTATGGGGCGCACTCCTTGCGCGTGGGGCTCCCCTACGCGGGGGACACCCCTGCATGGCAGGGCACTCCTTGCGCACATCAGCAGTGCGCATGGGCCTGCTCCACAGGGGTCAAGGAGGCCCGGGGTTTGAACCGCGGACCTCCCATGTGGTAGACGGACGCCCTAACCGCTGATCTGCCGCCCATTTAACCAATCTGTGCTCATTGTGTAGCTTTCTGAACACCAGAGAAACAATTGAGTTTGTTTTTAGCATGAAATGAGATAAAGGTGCCTGGACAGGATTTTTAAAAAGTAATGCTTCCATGATTTGTTAAGTTGCCTTTTGTCTGTTATTTTCTTTTTTGAAGTTGAAGTAAAGTTTTCTTTAAAAAAAGGCAAGTGATGACACCATTTCCCTCTGACTACACTGCGTGTCACCTGACCCCTTGCCTGGTGCCATGGAAAAAACTGGAACCTGGGAGAGTCAGCGGGTTTATTGCCTTTTGCTGGCAAAAGTAGGTGAATCAAGGCTTGATTGTTACTTTCTGGTGTTCTCATTGTCCTAACTGACCACCCCACACCGGGAGGCCCAGCAGGCGTCAGAGGACACCTACCACGGAGCAAATCTACCCGGGTCATGACCAGCCAAAACCTTCCACTACACAAGTGCCTTCGTGGTCTGCGCCTCGCCTGCTCTTTGAATCCACCTCTCCTGCCACCCCTTTTCCACAAACTCTGTGTTTCAACCCAGCTCTTTTTGGTTCCCCAAATGTATCCATTCTTTTCACTTCGGGAACTTTGCACATAGTTCAACTGAAATAGTTTCACTTTTTTCTTGGAATGCCATTTTTTACTGGCAGATAGATTTAGACTTGGATATTTAATAGACTTTCTCCAAAATCAACTTTCTCAAAAATTCGAGGATAAGAACTGACAGTATTTGTTGCCATGATGAAATTCAAGCAGATATTAGAATTATGAAAAACTGGCATCTGTTCATGCATTTGACATTTTCCCAATATGTATAGGCTTTTCTGGAAAGATCAGTAGTGATATTAATGAATGTGATTTTTTTATACTGTATAACAAAAATGTATCAACATTTGGAAGATCTGTATATCTCAGTGAACCACTATTTTCTAAAACCTATGTGTGATGTTGCAAAATGATGTATGGGTTAAAAAGCCAATTAAAGTGCATGCTAGACCAATGGATTTTAATGAAACAGAGTGCAAGAGTTCATTCATTTTGTCAAATTTGGGTATAATATTGTATTAGTCCGCTAAAGGGATGCTGATGCAAAATACCAGGAATTAGTTGGTTTTTATAAAGGGTAGTTATTTGGGGTAGGAGCTTACAGATACCAGGCCATAAAGCATAAGTTACTTTCCTCAACCAAAGTCTCTTTCCATGTGTTGGATCAAGATGGCTGCCGACGTCTGCGAAGGGTCAGGCTTCCTGGGTTCCTCTGGACTCAGCTCCTCTGGACTCATTGGTCAGCTGTAGACTATGAGGCTCTCTAGGCTTTGCCTCTCTCCACAAGGTCAGCTGTAGACTATCAGGCAAATGGCTCTGTCTTTCTCCCTGGGGCTCCAGCTTCAGCATCAAACCCCATCAAAACTCCAACATTAAAAGCTCTCAACTCTGTCCTTTGCCATGCCTTTTATCCACCAAGGGGTGGGGACTCAATGCCCTAATGATGTGGCCCAATCAAAGCCTTAATAATCATAGCTTAATCACGCCCAGGTACAAACCAGATTACAAACATAATTCAATATCTATTTTTGGAATTCATAACCATATCAAACTGCTGCAAATATCAAAGAAGACATCCAAATTATCTGAACAGGCTATTTCCAATTATGTCACTGTGAAGCCAGATTTTCTTCATATACTTCAACCAAAACAACATAGTGCAACAGATTAAATGCAGAAGCAGATAGGAGAAGACAACTGACTTCTAATCAGCCGGATGTGGTCAGCACAATTCTAAGACGACCCCAAGCGCCCACCCCTGGTGTGCACACCCTGTACAATTCCTCCCCTCAATGGTAAGCAGAACCTGAGAGTATGCTGGGCAGGAACCCTGGGATCAGGGCTTGCCCAGGGGGTGAGCCCTCCTGAAAGATGCGATTTAAAGAATGAGAGGGCCTGTGGAGGGGCGCGTGGTAAGGAACCACAGGCAGCCTTTACAAGCTGAGGCAGCCAGCAAGGAGGGACGTTCTCAGTCCTCCAACCACAAGGAACAGAAGTCTGCCAGACACTCCATGAGCTTGAAAGAAGACCCCACGTCCCAGAAGACAATGCACTTTGGCCAGCACCGTGGTCTCAGGCTTCTAGGCTCCTGAACACAAAACCCAGTTCAGCTGTACACCTGACTTCTGACCCATAGACACTGTGAGATGATAAACAGATCTTGTTTTAAGTCGCTCAGATTCTGACAATTTGTTACACTTTGATAGAAAATGAATACATGAGGCATGAAAGAGATTTTCAAACATGGAAGCTATGCCGTACTTCTCACTAGCTTTTCATGAAAAGATAATTATTTTTTCATAAAAATATGTTATTATATGATGACATGCAATGTGATTACTATTGGTAGCTTTAAATGAATTAATGAATACATTCCATGTATTAGTTTTAATTTATAATATGATGAATATTGATAGATATACTCCACATTTTTACAAAAGCTGTTTGAGGTCTTAAGTGGCTGCTTTTTTTAAGATTTATTTTATTTATTTATTTCTCCTTACCCCTCGTTGTTTAGCGTTTTCTGTGTGTTTGTTGTGTGCTGGTCTTCTTTTTTCAGGAGGCACTGGGAATCAAACCTGGGCCTCCCACATGGGAGGGAAGCCCCCAATCTCTTAAGCCACCTCCACTCTGCTTTGTTGTTTCTCTCATTATGTTTTCCCCTGTATATCTCTTGTTGTGTCATGTTGTTGTGTCAGCTTGCCGTGCCAGCCCATTGTGTCAGCTCACTGTCTTGCTCGTCTTCTTTTTTTTTTTTTTCGTCTTGTTTCTTTGTCCGCTTCTGTTGTCGTCAGCGGCACGGGAAGTGTGAGCGGCGCCATTCCTGGGCAGGCTGCTCTTTCTTTTCACGCTGGGCGGCTTTCCTCACGGGCGCACTCCTTGCGCGTGGGGCTCCCCCACGCGGGGGACACCCTTGCGTGGCACGGCACTCCTTGCGCGCATCAGCACTGCGCATGGCCAGCTCCACACGGGTCGAGGAGGCCCGGGGTTTGAACCGCGGACCTCCCATATGGTAGACGGACGCCCTAACCACTGGGCCAAAGTCCGTTTCCCCTTGCTCGTCTTCTTTAGGTGGCAACAGAACTGAACCTGGACCTCCCATGTGGTAGGTGGGAGCTCAATCACCTGAGCCACATCGGCTTATTTTCAATGACTTTTAAGAGTATAGAGGAGTCCTGAGACCAAAAGGTTTGAAAATCACTGCTTTAGGTAGTATCTCTTAGCTCCCCACTATGAATAATAATTAAAAGTCAGAATGAATAATACAATAATAATTCCCTACTATGAAAAATAATAAAAATAAAAATAGATAGTAACTTCTTCACCATCTAAGTTGTTGGCCCTCGTTTTGTTTGTTTATTATTATTTTAACAGTTCTACTGGGGGTACAATTTATGATCTGTAAAATTCAGCAGTTTAAGTGAACCAGCCAACGGGTTTGGGTAAATTTATAAAGTTGTGCAATTATCACCATATTCCAGTTTTAAAACATTTTCGTCACCTCCAAAAATTCCTTTATTCCATTTGTGGTTAATTCCCATTCCCACCTCCAGACCTAGGCAACCAATGATCATCTTTCTGTTTTTATAAATTTGCCCTTTCTGGACATTTCATGTTATATAATAGAATTATATAATGTGTGGTCTAATGTGTCTAGCTTCTTTCCCTTGGCATAATGTTTTGAAGTTCATCCAGGTTGTAGCAGGTATCAGTAGTTTGTTCCTTTTTTGAATAGTGTTCCATCACGTGAATATACATCATTTTGCTAAATCCATTCATCAGTTGATGGACAGTTGAATTGTTCTTACTTTTTGACTTTTTGACTGCAGATCTGAACATTTGTGTTAATGTCCTTGTGAGGACTTCAGTTTTATTTCTCTTGTGTGGATTCCTAGGGGTAGAATTGCTGAGTCATATGGTAAGTTTATGTTTAACTTTTTAAGAAATGGTGAAACTATTTTCCAAAGTAGTTGCACCATTTTACACTGCCATCAGCAATGGATGAGAATTCCAATTTCTTTACCTCCTTGCCTATGTTTCTTCTACCTTTACAGTTTGAACTCTTCCATTTAGGACTATGATTCATTTTTAATTCATTTTTGTGTATGATGTGAGGTAAAGGTCCAAGTTCATTTTTTCCATGGGGGTATCCAATTGTTGAAAGGGTTATCCTTTCTCCATTGAATTACTTCTGTACCTTTGTCAAAAATCAATTAGCTATAAATGTAAGGATTTATTTCTGAACCCTCAATTTTATTCCACTGATCTCTATACTTATCCTTGCACAATATCACACTGCCTTGATTACTGAGATTTTGCAGTAAAATTTAAAATCAGGTAGTTAGCCTTCCAAATTTGTTCTTCATTTTCAAAATTGTTTTGGCTATTCTAGGTCCTTTGTAATTCCATATAAATTTAGGATCATCTTGTCAGTTTCTACTAAAAAGCCTGCTAGGATTTTCATAGAGATTGCACTGAATTTACAGATCTTGACAATATTGACTCTTCCAATTCATAAACATGGACTGTCTCTCCATTTATTTAGCATTCTAATTTCTCTCACAATGTTTATACTTTTTAGTATATACAAGTCATTCACATCTTTTTTTCAGATGTATTCCCAAGTATTTCATATTTTTATACTATTTTAAATTGTTTTTAAATTTTCGATTTCCTATTGCTCATTGCTAGCATAAAGAAATACAATTGATTTTTGTATATTGATCTTGAATCTTACAATTTTGTTAAACTCACTTAGTAGTTCTAGTAGCTTTTTTTTGTAGATTCCATTATATTTTTATATATAGATAATCATATCTGAAAATAAAGACAATTTTACTTCTTCCTTTCTAATCTGGATGTATTTTATTTCTTTTTCTTGCCTCATTTCACAAGCCAGAATGTCCAGTACAATGTTGAATAGAAGTAGAGAGAGTACATATTTTTGCTTTGTTCCTGATTTTAGGGAAAAACATTCTGTTTTTCTCCATTAAGAAAGATGTTACTGGGAAGCAGACTTGGCCCAGTGGTTAGGGGGTCCGCCTACCACATGGGAGGTCCGCAGTTCAAACCCCAGGCCTCCTTGACCTGTGTGGAGCAGGCCCATGCACAGTGCTGATGCGCGCAAGGAGTGCCATGCCACGCAGGGGTGTCCCCCGCGTAGGGGAGCCCCACACGAAAGGAGTGTGCCCCATAAGGAGAGTTGCCCAGCGTGAAAAGAAAGTGCAGCCTGCCCAGGAATGGTGCCGCACACACGGAGAGCTGACACAACAAGATGATGCAGCAAAAAGAAACACAGATTCCCATGCCACTGACAACAACAGAAGCGGACAAAGAAGAAGATGCAGCAAATAGACACAGAGAACAGACAATGGGGGCAGGGGCAGGAAAGGGAGAGAAATAAAATAAATAAATAAATAAATCTTTTTAAAAAAAAGAAAGATGTTACCTGTGGATTATTTCTAGATGCCCTTTATTAGGTTGAGAATGTTCCCTTTTATTCTAGTTCGCTGTGAGTTTTTACTGGGAATGGGTGTTAGATTTCATCAAATGCTTTTATTGTGTGTATTGAGATAATCATTTTTCCTTTTTTAGTTTGTTAATATATTTATTTGAATGTTAACCTTCTCCTCCTCCCCCGGAATTCTTAGGATAAACCCAACTTGGTTATGATGTAGTAATTATCCTTTTTATATACTGCAGGACTGAGTTTCCTAAAGCTTTAATATTTTTGCGCATATACTCATGAAAGGTATTGGTCTGTAGTTTTCTTATGTCTGTTTCTGGTTTTGGTATCAGAGTAATGTTGGCTTCAAGAAATGGTTTGGGGGAAACGGACTTGGCCCAGTGGTTAGGGCGTCCATCTAACACATGGGAGGTCCAAGGTTCAAACGCTGGGCCTCCTTGACCGTGTGCAGCTGGTGGGGAGGGGGAGGGGAGGGGGAGGGGAGGGGAGGGGAGGGGGAGGGGAGGGGAGGGGGAGGGGAGGGGAGGGGGAGGGGAGGGGGAGGGAGGAGGAATAAATAAATCTTTTAAAAGAAAAAAGGGAAAAAGAATTGGTTTGGGAACTGTGTCTTCCTCTTCAACTGAAAGTGTTCGTATAGAATTTGTATGATTTCTCCCTTGACTGTTTAGTAGAGTTCACCAATGAAGCCATTAGGGCTTAGACTTTTCTTTGTAATAGGGTTTTTTAAACTACAAATTCAATTTCTTTAACAGATATAGGGCAATTCAGGTAATCCAATTCTCCCTGAATGAACTTTTGTAATTCATGTCCTTCAAGGAATTTTTCCCTTCTATCTTAACTGCTGAGTTTACAGGCATAAAGCTATCTGTAATATCCCCTTACTTTCCTTTTCTCTGTAGAATCTATATTGATGTCATCATTCTCTTTCCCAATTTTGGTAACCTGAGACTTTTTTTCTTTCCCTGATCCATTTGGAGGTTTACCAATTTAATTGTTCTTCTCAAAGAGCTAGTTTTTTGTTTCATTGATTTTTTAAAAATTATTTTCCTCTTTTATATCTCATTGATTTCTGCCATGATCTTTTTTTTTTACTGTTTTAAATTTTATTTTTTTTTTAATATTTATTTATTATTATTATTTTTTAATTACATTAAAAAAATATATGAGGTCCCATTCAACCCCACCGCCCCCGCCCCCCACTCTCCCCACAGCAACACTCTCTCCCATCATCGTGATACATCCATTGCACTTGGTAAGTTCATCTCTGAGCATCACTGCACCCCATAGTCAATGGTCCACATCATAGCCCAGACTCTCTCACGTTCCATCCAGTGGGCCCTGGGGGGATCTACAGTGTCCCGTAATTGTCCGTGAAGCACTATCCAGGACAACTCCACGTCCCGAAAACGCCTCCACATCTCATCTCTTCCTCCCGTTCCCCACACCCAGCAGCCCCCATGGCTACCGTTCCCACACCCATTTCACATTTTCTCTGTGGACATTGGATTGGTTGTGTCCATTGCACACCTATGTCAAGTGAGGGCTTAGATTCCACATGGGTACTGGATGCACTCTTCCCACTTCTAGTTGTAGACACTCTAGGCTCCATGTTGTGGTGGTTGACCTTCTTCAACTCCATGTTAGCTGAGTGGAGTAAGTCCAATAAGTCAAAGTGTAGGAGCTGAAGTCTGTTGAGGCTCTGGGCCTGGGTGTCATATTATCAGTCCAGAGATTCAAATCCCCTACATATATCTTAAACTCAGCACCAACTACAATTCCAATAAAGTAGCATGCAAGTCTTGTGAAAAGAGATCCCCTCTGAGTCCATTTCCATCACGCAGAAACACCAGCTCCAAAGAAGGGCCATCTGTCATGGCAGTGAACCCCTTCTGCCATGACCATAGAACCCGTGGGTCTCTTTATCCCTCAAAAGAACCAATACCTGGGGTTGTATCTACCTTATCTGTCTCTTAGACTCTGTTCAGTTGTACATAGGGGTATTCCTTCCGACAGCCTCCAGACTCTTTTTTAGAGACTCACAGCCTTATAATCTCATTTCTCCTTTCCATTTCCCCCTTACATTAGGTCAAACCGCTTCCCGAAGTCATGTTATTATATGTAGACAGGTATATTCTGCTGTTCCGCATTGAATCTTTAATTCAAGGTCATTTTCTAGTTGCTTCTTCAGCTGGTATGTGGTAGTGATCCCTCGGTGCCAGGGAGGCTCATCCCCGGGTGTCGTGTCCCACGCTGGGGGGAATGCATCACATCTACACGCTGAGTTTGGCTGTGAGAGTGGCCACATTTGAGTAACATGAAGGCTGTCAGGAGGAAACCCCCAGGCACAATGCTACTCTAGGCCTTGTTCTTATTGCAGGTGCATAGGCTCAAAAGTGTAGCCATTAGTATCAAGAGCCCACTGTTGGGCCCTCCTTCCTTCCTAGTTCTTGCCGTTGCACCTGAAGGATTGCCGCTGCTCTCCCAGGGCCCACAACAGTGACCCCCCGGCCAGGAGCCCAGTACCCCCCCAGCTGTTGTTTTTAATTGTTTCCACTATGAGTATATATAGACATTACCATATACCCTGGGCATATGCCCTGTATAACTCCCTGTCAACCATATATATCCTGTCAATAACATCCCATATCAGTATTCCTCCGCTGCCATTGTTGAACCACTCTGTGATCCATAACTTCCCGTAAAGTGAATCCCAACATAATGTCAGCTTCAGAAGAGTCTTAGATCACCAAAATTCATATATACAATATACAGTATTTCCCCAGATCCACCATAAAACCTTTTCCCTTCCACAGCAATAATCTTTTAACTTATTCATATCATATTTCCTGAAACTGATGTACAGATTCCGAAACTATAGTTTTCAAACAAGGTAACATTTGTGCTTACTATGTGGTCCATACTTTAGGTTGTACAGTTTTCTAAATTTTTTAGTTATCCTATGTTTTGTCTTATGGTTTTCATTATTAGTCTGTCATCCCCTATATGTTTTTGGTGTAATATTAGCTGTTTTATATTCATCCTCGTGTACTCTCACATAACTCCTCTTTTGCCCCCTTATTTACCTTTGTTCTATCCATTGCATGTCCATTTTCCCCTCCCCTTAGGGCCCACAACGCCTGCCAATCTAATGCCCTGGGAGCCGTCCTTTCTCACGAGAGATACAGTTCTCTCTATTCGACGGCATTAGTCTTCCCCAGGATATGGGTCCACCCCACCCAATGGTAGAACCCACCTTGGCAAAATGAGCCTTCAGCTATTCCCTCCGGAGTCCGTCCCACATCACACCATACCCCCTGAGCGTCCTAACCAGGTGACCCTCCTACTTATACTTTGATACGTTTTACTCAACATTTAGTTCTCAACGAACTTCTGGCACTCTCCCATGTTTGTATGTTGCCCCTCCCTCCCACCTATTTCTTGGACCATATTACCCCTCTTCCCATCCCCAGCCCCCCTCAAACCCAGAAAACCCCACCCGAAGGTAACCCCTTGCCCCCATTTTGTCCCTTCTTTGTGCTCATACTTACCCCCAGCTCATCACAGATTCCACCCCTACAAACATTAACTCACATCCTTCCTCCACCCCCCGATTTCCAGTAAGCCACTTTTCCAGACTCTAGCTCTCTGAGGCAGTTAACTTATTTCATATCATTGAGGTCATATAGTATTTGTCCTTCAATGCCTGGGTTGCTTCACTCAACATAAGATTCTCAAGGTTCATCCATGTTATCACGTGCCATTGTAGTGTATTGGTTCTTACAGCTGAGTAGTATTCCATTGTGTGTATATACCACATTTTATTGATCCACTCATCTGTTGATGGACTTTTGGATTGATTCCAACTTTTGGCGATGGTGAACAATGCTGCTATGAACATTGGTGTACATATATCGGTTTGTGTCCTTGTTTTCAGATCTGATGGATATATACCCAGCAGTGGTATTGCTGGGTCATATGGCAAATCTATGGATAATTTTTTGAGAAACTGCCAAACTGTCCTCCAGAATGGTTGGATCCTTCTGCATTCCCACCAGCAATGGATTAGTGTTCCCCTTTCTTCACATCCTCTCCAGCATTTGTATTCTACTGTTTTTTTCATGGCTGCCAATCTTATGGGAGTAAGATGGTATCTCATTGTAGTTTTGATTTGCATTTCCCTGATAGCTAGGGATTTGGAGCATTTTTTCATGTGCTTTTTAGCCATTTGTATTTCTTCTTTGGAGAAGTGTCTGTTTAAATCTTTTTCCCATTTTTTAAATGGGTTGTTTATCTTTTTGTTTTCGAGATATATGAGTTCTTTATATATGCAAGTTATAAGTCTCTTATCAGATATATGGTTGCCAAATATTTTCTCCCATTGTGTGGGTTCCCTTTTTACTTTCTTGACAAACTCCTTTGAGGTGCAGAAGGCTTTAATTTTGAGGTAGTCCCATTTATCTATTTGTTCTTTTGCTGCTCGTGCTTTTGGTGTGATATTCATGAAGCCATTTCCTATTGCAAGGTCCTGTAGATGTTTCCCTACACTGCTTTCTAAGGTCTTTATGGTCTTGGCTCTTATATTTAGGTCTTTGATCCATCTTGAGTTGATCTTTGTATAAGGTGTGAGATGGTAATCCTCTTTCATTCTTCTACACATGGCTATCCAGTTCTCCAGGCACCATTTGTTGAATAGGCCATTCTCTCCCAGTTGAGAGGGTTTGGTGGCTTTATCGAATATTATATGGCTATATACATGAGGTTCTATATCTGAACTTTCAATTCGATTCCATTGGTCTGTGTGTCTCTCCTTATGCCAGTACCATGCTGTTTTCACTACTGTAGCTTTGTAGTATGTTTTGAAGTCAGGAAGTGTGATTCCTCCTATTTCATTTTTCTTTTTCAATATGTCTTTGGCTATTCGGGGCCTCTTTTTATTCCAAATAAATTTCATAGTTAGTTTTTCTAGTTCCTTAAAGAAGGCTGTGTTGATTTTTATTGGGATTGCATTGAATGTGTAGATCAGTTTTGGTAGGATAGACATCTTAATAATATTCAGTCTTCCTATCCATGAACAGGGAATATTCTTCCATTTATTTAGGTCTTCTTTGATTTCCTTGAACAATCTTGTATAGTTCTCGATGTATAAGTTTTTTACCTCTTTAGTTAAATTTATTCCTAAGTATTTGATTTTTTTATTTACTATTGTGAATGGTATTTGTTTCTTGATTTCCTCCTGATCTTGCTCATTATTGGTGTATAGAAATGCTACTGATTTTTGCGCATTGATCTTATAACCTGCAACTTTGCTAAACTCATTTATGAGTTCTAGGAGCTTTGTTGAAGATCTCTCAGGGTTTTCTATATATAGGATCATGTCATCTGCAAATAATGAAATTTTGACTTCTTCCCTTCCAATTTGAATGCCTTTTATATCTGGTTCTTGTCTCAGTGCTCGAGCCAGTACTTCCAAGACAATGTTAAATAGGAGCGGAGACAATGGGCATCCTTGTCTTGTTCCTGATTTTAGAGGGAAGGATTTCAGGATTTCGCCATTGTAAACAATGTTGGCTTTAGGTTTTTCATATATACTCTTTATCATGTTCAAAAAGTTTCCTTGTATTCCGATCTTTTGGAGTGTTTTTATCAGGAAGGGGTGCTGTATTTTGTCAAATGCCTTTTCTGCATCTATAGATATAATCATGTGGTTTTTTTCTCTCAATCTGTTTATATGGTGTATTACATTGATTGATTTTCTTATGTTGAACCATCCTTGCATACCTGGGATAAATCCCACTTGGTCATGGTGTATAATTCGTTTAATGTGTTGTTGAATACGATTAGCAAGTATTTTGTTAAGTATTTTTGCGTCTAGGTTCATTCGAGAAATTGGTCTGTAATTTTCCTTTCTTGTGGTGTCTTTGTTTGGCTTTGGTACTAGGGTAATGTTGGCATCATAGAAGGAATTAGGCAGTGTTCCTTCTGTTTCGATTTTTTGGAATAGTTTCAACAGGATTGGTGTTAGTTCTTTCCGGAATGTTTTGTAGAATTCACCTGTGAAGCCGTCTGGCCCTGGGCTCTTCTTAGTTGGGAGATTTTTAATGACTGATTCTATCTCTTTGCTTGTGATTGGTTTGTTAAGATCATCAATTTCTTCTTTCGTCAGTATGGGCTGCTTATGTATTTCTAGGAATTTGTCTATTTCCTCTAAATTGTCATTTTTGTTGGAATATAGTTTTTCAAAGTATCCTCTTATGATAGTCTTTATTTCTGTGGGGTCAGTGGTAATATCACCTTTCTCATTTCTTATTTTGTGTATTTGCATCTTTTCTCTTTTTTTCTTTGTTAGTCTCGCTAAAGGTTTGTCAATTTTGTTGATCTTCTCAAAAAACCAGCTCTTGGTCTTGTTTATTTTTTCAAGTGCTTTCTTATTTTCTATTTCATTTAGTTCTGCTCTTATCTTTGTTATTTCCTTCCTTCTTCTTCCTGTTGGGTTACTTTGTTGTTGTTTTTCTAATTCCTTCAAATGTGCAGTTAATTCTTCAATTTCTGCTCTTTCTTCTTTTTTGATATATGAATTTATGGCTATAAATTTCCCTCTCAGTACCGCTTTTGCTGCATCCCATAAATTTTGGTATGTTGTGTTATCATTATCATTTGTTTCAAGGTAGTCATTGATTTCTTTTGAGATTTCCTCTTTGACCCACTGTTTTTCTAAGAGTGTGCTGTTTAATTTCCAAATTGTCATGTGAAGTCTGGGTCTCTGTCCCTTGCAAATTTCCAGCTTGACTCCACTGTGGTCAGAGATATTGTTTTGTATGATTTCGATCTTTCTGAATTCATTAAGCCTTTCTTTGTGGCCTATCATATGGTCAATCTTGGAGAATGTTCCATGTGCGCTTGAGAAAAATGTATATCCTGCTGTGTTTGGGTGTAATGATCTATATATGTCTATTAGATCCAGCTCTTCTAATATACTGTTCAAATGTTTTGTTTCTTTAGTGATTCTCTTTTGAGATGTTCTGTCCAGAGTTGATAGTGGTGTATTAAAATCCCCCACTATAATTGTAGATGCATCTATTCTTTCACTTAGTTTTTCCAGCGTTTGCCTCACATATTTAGAGGCGCCCTTGTTAGGAGCATAAATATTTATGATTGTTCGATCTTCTTGACAAATTGTCCCTTTCACTAAAATATAGTGTCCTTCTTTGTCTCTCACAATTGTTTCGCATTTAAAGTCTATTTTGTCTGATATTAATATAGCTACTCCTGCCTTTTTTTGGTTGTTGTTTGCTTGTATGATTGTTTTCCAGCCATTCACTTTCAACCTCCATGAGTCTCTGGGTCTAAGATGTGTCTCTTGTAGGCAGCATATAGATGGGTCATATTTCCTTATCCAGTGTCCCAGTCTGAATCTTTTGATAGGTGAGTTTAATCCGTTGACATTCAGTGTTATTACGTTTAGAGAGTTATTTATGGTAGCCATATTTTGGTTGGATTTGTGTTTGTTATATTTTGTTTGCATTATTTTATTTTCCCCTTCTATTTTTGTCTTTCTTGTTGCTTTTACACTCTCCTCCATCTCTGACTGTCCTGTTTTTTCCTTTCTTCCTGCAGAATTCCCTTAAGAATTTCTTGAAGGGGAGGTTTCTTGTTGATATACTCTTTCAGTTTCTGTTTATCTGTGAATATTTTGAACTCTCCATCATTTTTGAATGCTAGTTTAGCTGGATAGAGTATTCTTGGTTGGAGATTTTTTTCCTTTAGTACCTTGACTATATCATACCACTGCCTTCTTGCCTCCATCGTTTCAGATGAGAAATCAGCACTTAATCTTATGGAGTTTCCCTTGTATGTGATGGTTTTCTTTTCTCTTGCTGCTTTTAGAATTTTTTCTTTGTCTTGAGAATTGGATAATTTGACAAGTATATGTCTTGGGGTGGGCCTGTTGGGGTTTATGACCAGTGGAGTGCGCTGTGCTTCTTGGATATGTACATCTGTCTCTTTCAGTAGATTTGGGAAGTTTTCATTCATTATTTCCTGCAACACTCCTTCTGACCCCTTTCCCTTCTCTTCTCCTTCTGGAATGCCTATAATACGTATGTTTGAGCATTTTGCGTTATCATTCAGGTCCCTAAGTCCTATCTGGATTTTTTCTACCTTTTTATTGACCACTTCTACTATCTGTTTGATTTCCAATGCACTGTCTTCCACATCACTAATTCTCTGCTCTGCCTCTTCTAGTCTGCTGATATTTGCTGCAAGTGTATTTTTGATTTCTTGAATTGTGGTGTTCATTTCCATCATATCTGTTATTTTTTTGCGCATGTCTGCAATTTCCCCTCCAAGTGTTGTCTTCACGCTGTTAACCTCTTTCATTACTTCATCAAATTTGTCGGTGATAAATGTTCTGAGATCTTTCATTGCTTGTGCGAAGTCCTGCCCCCCTTCCTGATTTTCAGTTTGTTGATTGGATTCAGCCATGTTTTCCTGATTACTGGTTTGGTTTGTAGATTTTTGTTGCTGTCTTGTCAACATTTTTTCTTGATGGGTTTAATCAGTTCCTTAGCTTCTTTGTCTAGTCTTGGAGATTAATTAGCTGTTGTTTTTGCGTAAGTGTTATATCTTCTCTTTGTCACTTTGTTCTTCTTATTCCAATTTCTTATTGCTAGTTAAGCTCACTTTAAAGGAAAGTATTAGTGCTGGGGAAAGTCAATTGTGTAAGGAAGGAAAAAGTGTGAAGTAGTATTGGTGATATATGTTTACAAAGCAACGATATGAGTTCTGGGAGGATGGAGGTTAGATCATGTAAATTGTGTAGAGTTATAGTAGTAGGAAAGTACCTATAATGAGGTAGACGACTGAATATGGGAGGAATGTGGTACGTACTAAGGGGCTATTGTTTTCGTGAGAAAGGGAAATAGAAAAGAAAGGTAATAGTTTCAGGGACGAATACCAGATGGACAACTAAACAAAGGTATTAGAAATTAAGAGTTAGACACTTTGTGGATCAAAGAAAGGGAGATGGAATATAGGAGAGATAGCAGATGGTGGAGGATATCAAGTTGTAGGGGAAAGGGGATAGTGTAGATAGGCTAAATCTATTCACAGAGAAATGAGGCAGTGGAGGGTGAGGAAACCCAGCAAATGTGAGGTATTTCTTGTAGGACCTATTGTATTGTTAAGGTAAAATAGTATAAGAAGAATATTGGGGACAAGAAAGAGAGGATTGAAAAAAAAAAAAAGAACAACAAGAACAACAACAACAACAAAAAAGAGAAAAAAAAAAAAAAGAAAAAAAAAAAGAAAAAAAAAAAGAAAAAAAAACCCAAAGAACAGAAACCCCGCCGCCAGGCTCGGCTGGGCTCGGCTGGGCTCGGGTCCCCCGCCTGCCGCCCGCCGCCCTGCCATGATCTTTTATTTCCTTTCTTCTGCTTACTTTGAATTCAGTTTACTCTTTGTTTTCTAATTTCATAAGGTGGATACTGAGGTTATTGATTTGAGATCCTTCTTTTCTAATAAGCAGTTGGTGATAAAACATTTTCCCTAATACTGCTTTAGCAGCATTCCATGAATTCTGATATGTTGTGTTTTCATTTTTATTCAGTTCAAAATAATTTTACTTTTGATTTCTTCTTTGACCCATGGGTTATTTAGAAATATGTTACTTAGTTTGCAAATAATTGGGGGATTTTCCATATTTTTTTTGTTATTGATGTCTAATTTAATTACATTGTGGTCAGAGAGCATGTTTAGTATGACTTGTTTTATGGCCCAAAATATGGTATGCTTTGTGTGCAGTTGGAAACAAATTGTATTCTGTTACAGTTACATGGAGCATTCAATAATTTTCAGTTAGGTAGCATTGATTGATGGTGGTGTTCAAGTCTGTTATAAGACTTCTAATTTTCTGTTTACTTATTCTATCAATTATTGAGAGAGGGGTATTAAAATCTCTGATTATAATTTTGGATTTTTCTATTTATCCTTCTACTTATACCAGTTTTTGCTTTAAGTACTTTGAGGCTTTTTTATGAGGGACATAAATTTATCTAGATACTATGTCATCTTGATTACTTGACCTGTTATAAATGACCTTCTTTAACTCTGTTAATATTCTTTGCTCAAAATCTATTTTGCCTGATAATAATATAGCCACATTAGCTTGTGGCTTGAAATAATTCAAGTGACAAAACAGTGGAATGACATTTTTAACATATTGAAAGAAAAAAACTGACAACCCATTAATAGAATTATATATTCAGTGAAAAAGTCTTTCAAAAACAAAAGTGAAATCTTTTTTCACCCATCTTGGTTAATGTTATCATGGCATAACTTTACTTTTAACCTATCTTTATATTTAATGTGTGTTTCTGATAGGCAGCATAAAGGTGGGTCTTGCTTTTTTTTTTTTTTTTTTAAGATTTATTTATTTATTTATTTAATTTCCCCCCTCCCCTGGTTGTCTGTTCTTGGTGTCTATTTGCTGCGTCTTGTTTCTTTGTCCACTTCTGTTGTCGTCAGCGGCACGGGAAGTGTGGGCGGCGCCATTCCTGGGCAGGCTGCACTTTCTTTTCACGCTGGGCGGCTTTTCCTCACGGGCGCACTCCTTGCGCGTGGGGCTCCCCCACGCGGGGGACACCCTTGCGTGGCACGGCACTCCTTGCGCGCATCAGCACTGCGCATGGCCAGCTCCACACGGGTCAAGGAGGCCCGGGGTTTGAACCGCGGACCTCCCATATGGTAGACGGACGCCCTAACCACTGGGCCAAAGTCCGTTTCCCAGGTCTTGCTTTTTTATCCAACCCTGCCAATCTCTGCCTTTTAAATGGCATGTTTAGATAATTTACATTTAATATGCTTATTGATATTGTTAGATATAAGTTTGTCATCTTGCTGTTTTCTGTATGTATCATCTGTTCTTTGTTCCCCTTTTCCCTATTTTTCTATCTTCTTTTGGATTATTTGAATATATTTTTTATGATTCCATTGTTTCTCTCCTTCATTGGCTTATTAGATATAGCACTTTATTTTGCTATTTTCATGGCCACTTTAGAGTTTATAGTATTCAGTATCTCAATCTGTCTTCAAGTGATAATATCACACTTCATGTAGGATAAGAATCTTACCATTATAGACTTTCATTTTCCCCCTTCTGGCCTTTTTGCTACTGTTGTCATACATTTTACTTATGCATAGGTTATAAAACCAACAATGTATTTTTTGTTTGTTTGTTTATACAGTCAATTATCTTTTAAAGAAAAATTTAGAATGAGAAATATATGTGCACGTGTACCCATCTATTTACTTTTGAATTTGTTCATTCTTTTGTCTAAAAATAATTAGATTTCCTTCTGGTTTTATTTTTCTTTAGACTGAAGGATTTCCTTTAACATTTCCTTGAATGTATGTCTTCTGGTGCTGAATTATTTCAGGTTTAAAGGTCTGAAAAAATATTTCACTTTTGTTTTTGAAAGACTTTTTCACTGAATATATAACTCTATTAATAGGTTGTCAGTTTTTTCTTTCAATATGTTAAAAATGTCATTCCACTGTTTTGTCACTTAAATTATTTCCAGCCAGAAACTGTCATTCTTATCTTTGTTCCTCTGTATATAGTGTCTTTTTTGCCCCCTTTTAAGATTTTCTCTTAGCACTGGTTTTGTTTTTGTTTTTGTTTTTTTCTCTCCCCTTCCCCTCCCCCAACCCCGGTTGTCTGTTCTTTGTGTCTATTTGCCGCGTCTTCTTAGTTCGCTTCTATTGTCGTCAGCGGCACGGGAATCTGTGTTTCTTTTTGTTGTGTCATCTTGTTGTGTCAGCTCTCCCTGTGTCCGTGTGTGTGGCGCCATTCCTGGGCAGGCTGCACTTTCTTTCGCGCTGGGCAGCTCTCCTTACGGGGCGCACTCCTTGCGCGTGGGGCTCCCCTATGCTGGGGACACCCCTGCGTGGCAGGGCACTCCTTGCGCGCATCAGCACTGCGCATGGGCCAGCTCCACACGGGTCAAGGAGGCCCGGGGTTTGAACCGCGGACCTCCAATATGGTAGACGGACACCCTAACCACTGGGCCAAGTCTGCCACCTCGTAGCACTGGTTTTGAGTAATTTGATTTTCATAAACCTTCGTGTTTTTTTCTTCAAGCTTCTTGCCCTTGGGGCAAGGGTCATTGAACTTCCTGTTTCTGTAGATTTATTAGTTATTCGTTTTTGTCAAATTCGGGGGGAAATGGCCACTATTTCTTTAAAAAATTTTATGTCCCCTCCTGTATCCTCTGTCCTCTCCTTTGGGAACTCCAGTTACACATATATTATGCTGCTTGAAGTTGTCTCACAGCTCATTGATGCTCTTTACATTTTATTAGATTTTTTTTTCTCTGTGTGTTTCATTTTGGATAGTTTTTATTGCTATGTCTGCAAGTTCACTATTTCTTCTGCCATGTTTAGCCAGCCATTAATTCCCTTCGGTGTATTTTCCATCATTGAGATTTTGATTTTTATCCCTAGGAATTTGAGTTTTCTTTATATCTTCCATATAACTTTTTGAACATATAAAATACAGTTACAATGGCTTTTAAAATGTCCTTATTGGGAAACGGACTTTGGCCCAGTGGTTAGGGCGTCCGTCTACCACATGGGAGGCCCGCGGTTCAAGCCCCGGGCCTCCTTGACCCGTGTGGAGCTGGCCCATGCGCAGTGCTGATGCACGCAAGGAGTGCTGTGCCACACAGGGTGTCCCCCGCGTAGGGGAGCCCCACGCGCAAGGAGTGCACCCATAAGGAGAGCCGCCCAGCGTGAAGGAGGGAGCAGCCTGCCCAGGAATGGTGCCGCCCACACTTTCCGTGCCGCTCATGACAACAGAAGCGGACAAAGAAAAAAGAAACAAGACGCAGCAAAAAGACACAGAAAACAGACAACTGGGGGAGGGGAGGGGAATTAAATAAATAAAAATAAATCTTTAAAAATAAATAAATAAATAAAATGTCCTTATTTACTAATTCTAACATCTGTGGCAGTTCAGTTTTGGTTTCAGTTGACTGAATATTCTCATTATGGGTCATGTTTTCCTATTTCTTTAAACGCTTGATAATCTTGGACTGGATGCAAGACATTGCAAGTTTTATCATTTTAGGTGATGGATATTTTTGTATTCCTATAAATCTACTTGAGTTTTATTCTGGATGTAGTAAAGATACTTGGAAACAATTTGATGCTTTCAGGTACGACTTCTATAATTTGTTAGGTAAATCTGAAAAAGTTTTCACTGTAATGTTAATTATTCCCCAACAAGTAGGGCAGGGTCTTCCTGAATATTCTATACAATACTCCATTTTTAAGAGCTTTTCCAGTCTGGCTGGTGGAAACAGATACTATTCCTAGTCCTGTGTGAGCACTGCCAAACACTTTTCTTTAATCATCTCAGATGTGTGTTTGGTGTTTTTTTTTTGGCTGCCCCCCCCCCCGCCCCACCCCATAGTATGTACATTCATACATTCATACACTGACTCTGCTGATTATTTGAAGGGCACTCTCTGTAGATCTCCCAGATTTTCTCTCTCTGTCGGGAAATATGTTGGGGTCCATCTGAGTTTCCCTTCCCTGCACTGCAACCTAGATACTTCCTCAAGGCAGTGAATTTGGGCAACCATAAGGTTCATCCTGCTTATTTCCCATCTCTCAGGGATCACTGTTTTTCATTACCTAACATTCAGTTTCTTGAAAACTGTTATTTCATATATTTGTCCGGTTTTTATTTTTTTCTCATTATTTCAGGTGCAAGGGTCAATCCAGTCCCTATCACTCCATCTTTGGCAGAAGTGGAGGTCAACTATTATTTTAATGTTCAAATGGTCAGAACTGGGGCCAGTGGGAGTCCCTTTGAGTTGACTTGTCACTTTAGCACTGACCCAGATACTGTTGAAGCATCTGACAACACAAGAATATGCTAAGCCCACGCTGATGTTTTCATTCTCCCAAGGACAGCTGCTGGAGTCCTGGTTCCTTTTGATGGGAAACCACCAAGGCTTTCTTCCACATACAAAGTAAAAGTGTCAGACATTGAAATATGCATGTTACCTGCTGTCTCTATTTCATCCGCAAGGAAATTAAAGCCTAGAGAGGTAGACTTCAATCTCTCAACAACACATGGCTTAATAGAGTTGGTATCCTAACCAAAGCACCCCACCAGGAGTCAAATTTGTGTATAGAAGAATTAGACCTTGTGGTAGCAGAGAAGACCACTCCATTTCCTGTGCTGCTTCTGTACTCAGCCATTCATTCATTCCTTCGACATACACCCTTGGGCTGGAGGCTGGAAGGGACAGGACTGCCCACCTCATCTCTTCTCTCACACTTCTTACATCAAGACATCACTGTGTTGGCCTCTCAAAATCCATCTGTTTCTTGCCATTCTTCCTTTCTTCTCTCTCTTCCAAACTCTATCTCCTAACAGACGTCCTGCCTCCAACCTCGCCCCCTCCAGTTCCTCCCGCAGAGCAGCTGAACCAAAGCATGAGTTTCCCTTCTTTATCAAATATTACTGGATTCACCCTGAGACTCTCACAGGGGGCTAGGCCTTACAGACACAGGTAAGCCACAGAGAACAGGCCACCTGCCCTGTCCTCAGGGAGCTCATGATCAGGGAGGGAGATGGACAGGTACACGGAGAGGTGGGATTATGTGTGACAGGGGCCGTGAAAGAAGCCTGGATGATAATGAGGAAGTAAGCAGTTCAGCCCGGAGAGGTGACGGTGGTATTGGGACAGAGGGGAATTCAGAAGAAAGAGAGGAGAAGCCAAGACCTGAGGCTTCAAGTAGCACATTCCTCCAGCCCCCACTCATCCCCCACTAGAATTCAGGTGATGGTGGTGGGAGCAGCTTCCTCTCCTCCTCTGGGGAAACCCTTGCCTTGCCTGGCTCTTTGGGAGGAGATTCAAAACCGCCCCTCCTGCCCTCGCCAGGGGCCTTGCACTCCTACCTCACTGAGCTCCCCAGTGCCGGTTATTGTACTATGACATCTTTGTTCTACATGTGCTGCTGTTCTGGTTCTAAGCCTGGAAACTCTTCTGGGACCTTCAAGGTCAGTTCAGATGTTCTCCCAGGAAACTTTTCTGATGGCACAGGCAGAATCAGCCATTCCCTGTAGGGGGCTCCTCAGACCTCTATCCCTTCTCAGTGACCTGCTTATTACTCTGAAGTTTCATCATTTGTTTTCATGTCTGTCTTACCAGAAGACTATGAAATCTTTTTTTCTTTTAAGTCAGTCTTGATCAAAATGATCAAAGTTACATATAATCTCTGAATTTACAAAAATAGCACAATTTATACAATAGATTATATTTTATAATTAGCCTCTTTTCAGTAAAGGTAAGATGATATTACAGGGGTAAAGATGGGGTTGCAGGCTGTGAGACATGCAAACAGGAAATAATCACTTCTCATTCGCTCTTTCCTTCCTCTTCTGTACATAGCTGCTATTCTGATTCTGTCTCTCTAATTTATTTGTATTTATGTTTTGCAGATGGAGTCAAACAATACGTAGTACCTTTTGACTAGTTTCTTTCACTTAGTATATTTCCTTTTATTACACTTAATGGAAGATTATTAACTAACTACTGTCCATAGTTAGCTTTGGTTATATTTTTGCCCGATACTAACATCTTGTAACGTTAATGCACATTTGTTCAGTTTCAAATAAAAAGTCTTATATATACAGTATTACCCATAGTCATATCTCACATGAAGTTTTGCTATACTGGATAGCATGTTACAATTTTTGGCTTTCCTTCTAATAATATACATGACTTAGACTTTCCTTTTCAACCACTGTCATACCCATATGATAGTACTGCTAATTACAAGCACTATGACTTGCTTTCACCATTTCTATTCATTTCCAAAGATTTATGAACAACCTGTTTACCAATTCTGCCTCAGCTTTCCATTCTCTAATCTCATTCTATTTTCTGGTGACCTATATTCTAGTTATTAATTCCATAAATTTACAGAATATATTTAGTTCATAATAGTGCAATCATAATGTATTTGTTCTTTTGTTGACTGGCTTGCTTCATTCAACATAATGTACTCCATGTTCATCAATGTTATCATATACTTCACAATTTCATTTCTTCTTGCACCTGCATAACATTCCATGTATACTCCAGAATTTGTTTATCCATTCATTGCTTGATGGACACCTGGGTTGTTTCCATCTTTGGGCAATTGTGAATAACACTGCTATGAACATCAGTGTGCTAGGTATATACCTACCAGTGGCTGAGGCTACATGGAAAATCTAATGCAACTTCTTCTTTAGGAACTGCCAAACAGTCCTCCACAGTGGCTGTACCATTCTACATTCCCACCAAGAGTGAAGAAGCATTCCCAGCTCTCCAGTCCTCTCCAACACTTGTAGCTTTCTGTCTTTTGAATAGTGGCCATTCTAATATGTGTGAAATGATATCTCATTGTAGCTTTGATTTGCATTTCCCTGATCATTAGTGATTTGAATTTTTTTTTTCATATTGTTTTTTCACCATTTGTATTTCTTCTTTGGACAAATGTCTAAGTCTTTTGCCCATTTTTTAATCGGGTTGTTTGTTTCTTTAGTGTTGAGTTGTAGAATCTCTTTATATATCACAGATATTAAATCCTCACTGGATATGTGATTACCAGATATTTTCTCTCTTTGACTTGGCTGCCTTTTCACCCTTTTGACAAAGTCCTTTGAGGTGCAAAAGTGTTCAGTTTTGAGAAGGTCCCATTTATCTATTTTTTCTTTTGTTGCTCATGTTCGGGTGTAAGGTCTAGGAGACCCCCACCTACCACAATATCTTGAAGATGTTTCCCTAAATTTTCTTCAAGTAGTTTTATAGTTTTTGCTTTTATATTTAGGTCTTTGTTCCATTTTGAGTTGTTCTTGTATAGGGCGTGAGATAGAGATCCTCTTTCATTCTTTTGGTTATGGATATCCAGTTCTCCTAGGACCATTTGTTGAAGAGACTGTTTTGTCTCATGAACATGGTCTTGATAGGTTCGTAGAAAACCAGTTGGCCATAGAGGTGAGGGTCTATTTCTGGATTCTCAATTCTATTCCACTGATCAATGTATCGATCTTTATGCCAATACCATATTGTTTTGACCACTCTTGCTTTTTAATATCTTGCAGGGTCAGGCAATGAAAGTCCTCCCACATTGCTCTTCTTTTTTAAAATGCTTTTGGCTATTCAAGTACCTTTCCCTTCCAAATAAATTTGGTAAATGCCTTTTCTATTCCAGTAAAATAGGCTGTTGGAATTTTGATGGTACTGCATTGAATTGATGAATCAATTAGTCAAAGGGGTGCTGATGCAAAATACCAAAAATCTGTTTGCTTTTATAAAGGTTATTTATTTGGGGTAGAAGCTTACAGTTATCAGGCCATAAAGCATAAATTACTTCCCTCTCCAAAGTCTGCTGGAGTAAGATGGCTGCTGATGTAGGCAAGGGTTCAGACTTCCTCCCCCTCTTAAGGCTCCGTGGCCCCAGCTTTTTCCAATGTCAGTTGTAGGCTGGATAAGTCTCATCTCTCCACCAGGGCTTGTCTCCCTCTGGAGTCAGCTGCTCTACTGTCTCCACAAGGCCAGCTGTAATCTACCAGGTGAACAGCTCGTCTCTCTTCCTGGGACCTGTGCCGTGTCTAATGGAGCCTTCTCTCTTTCCTCATGTATCTGCTTCTCTGTGTATTTACTTCCCCAGGCTCTATCTCCTCTGCCTTGTCATTTTCTCTGAGTCCCTGCCCACCAAAGGCATGGGGACTCGACAGCCTACTGATGTAGCCCAATGAAAGCCCTAGTCATAATTTTACAAAGTAAAAGTGAAACCTTTGAATTCAATACAATCTAAGTGTATCACTAGTCCAGAAGAAGAGACCAATTTAAAAATATAATCAGTATTTCTTTTTGAAATTCATCAATAATATCAAACTGCCACAGTAGGATTGATGTCTCATGATATTGAGTCTTCCAGTCCATGAACATGTAATATCTTTCCATTTGTTTAGGTCTTTGATTTCTTTTAATAGTGCTTTATAGTTTTCCAAATACAGGTCCTTTATATGATTGGTTAAATTTATTCCCAGGTATTTGAGTCTTTTAGTTGCTATAGTAAATGGAATGTTTTTCTGATTTCTTCTCAGATTGTTCAATACTAATGTACAGAAACATTACTGATTTTTGCATGTTGAGCTTGTATCTTGCCACTTTGCTGAGCTCATTTATTAGCTCAAGTAGCTTTGTCATAGACATTTTGGAATTTTCTAAATATAGCATCATGTCATCTGAAAATAGGGAGAGCTTTACTTCTTATTTTCATATTTAAATGCCTTTTTTTTTTTCTTGTCTAATTGCTCTAACTAGAAATTTTAGTACAATGTTGAATAACAGTGGTGACACGGCATCCTTCTCTTGTTCCAGATTTTAGAGGGGAAGATTTCAAGATTTCCTCTTTGAGTACAATGTCAGCTGTGGATTTTTCATATTGAGGAACATTCCTTCTATTCCTATCTTTTGAAGTGTTTTAATCATGAAAAGATGCTGGATTTTGTCAAGTGACTTTCCTGCATCAATGGAGAAGATCATGTCGATTTTTTTCTCTTCAATTTGTTAATGTGGTATATTACGTTAATTGATTTTCTTGTGTTGAATCATCCTTCATACCAGGAATAAATCCCACTTGGTAGGTGGCATATAATTCTTTTGATATGCTGTGAGAATTGATTTGCAAGTCTTTTGTTGAGAATTTTTGCATATATGTTCATTAGAGAGATTGGTCTGTACTTTTCTTGTAGTACCTTTATCTGGTTTAGGAATTAGGATGATGTTGGCATCATAAAATGTGTTGGGTAATTTTCCCTCCTCTTCAATTTTTTTGGAAAAGTTTAAACAGGACTGGTGCTAATTATTCTTGAAATGCTTGGTAGAATTCACCTGTGAAGTCATCTAGTCTTGGACTTTTCTTTCTTGGGAGATTTTTTATGACTGATTCAATCTTAAAATGTGATTGGTTTGTTGAGTTCCTGTATTTCTTGTAGAGTCAAAGTAGGTTGTGCATTTCTAGGAATTTGGTCATGTAGCTTTGTCTAATTTGTTGGCAGTTTCTCATTATATCCTCTTATGATCCTTTTTATTTCTGTAGGGTCAGTCATAAAACCCCTGCTCTTGAATTTCTGAATTTATTTATTTGCATCTTCTCTTTTTTTCTTGTTAGTCTGGCTGAGGGTTTGTCAATTTTATTAATATTCTCAAAAAAAAAACAACTTTTGGTTTTGTTAATTCTATTGTTTTATTTTTCTCAATTTCACTTATTTCTGTTCTAATCCTTACTATTTCTTTTCTTCTGCTTGCTTTGGGATTGGTTTGCAGTTCATTTTCTAGTTCCTCCAGGTGTTCAGTTAGGTCTTTCATTTTAACTCTTTCTTCTGTTTCAATATAGGCTTTTAGGGCTATAAATTTCCTCCTCAGCACTGCCCTCACTGTATCCCATAAGTATTTAAAGTTGTGTTCTCATTTTCATTCATCTCAAGATATTTACTAACTTCTCTTACAATTTCTTCTTTGACCCACTGATAGTTTAGGAATGTGTTGTTCAGCCTTCACGTGTTTGTGAAATTTTGCCCTTTCCCATCTGTTACTTATTTCCAGCTTCATTCCATTATGATCTGAGGAGGTGCTTTATATCATTTTAATGACTTTATATTTATTTAGACCTGCTTTTTGACCCAACATGTGGTCTGTCCTGGAGAAAGATCCATGAGCACTTGAGAGGAATTTATAACCTACTGATTTGGGGTACCATGTTGAGGTATATGTCTGTTAGATTTGTCCATTTATCACATTGTTCAAGTTTTCTTTTCCCTTGTTGATCTTCTGTCTAGTTGTTCTATCTAATGATGTGAGTGGTGTGTCGAATTCTCCAACTATTATTATAAAGATGTCTATTTCTCCTTTCATTTTTGCCTGAGTTTGCTCATGTATCTTGAGACAGCCTGGTTAGAAGCATAGATATTTATGACTGTATCTTCTTTATGGTGGATTGTCCCTTTTATTAATATATAATGGTCTTCTGCATCTCTTATTACTTTTTTGCATTTAAGTCTGTTTTGTCAAATATTGGTATAGCTACCCCTGCTCTTTTTTGGTTACTGTTTGTGTGGAATATCTTTTTCCATCCTTTCACTTTCAACTGATTTGTATCTCTGGATTTAAGTTAAGTCACTTGTTGTAGCAGCTTGATATAATTCATGAATTCCAAAAAGAAACATTGGATTATGCTTGTAATCTGATCTGTACCTGGACATGACTGAGTTATGATTAGGGCGTTGTATCCCAACATCTTGGTGGGTGGGAACTCACAGATAAAAGGCATGATGAAGAACAGAGTTGGGGATTTCTGATGTTAGATTTTGATGCTGAGACCTGGGAAGTCAGCACCCAGAGGGAAGAGAAGCCAGTACCAGGAAAGAGGGAACCTTGAACCCAGAGAAAAGCAAGCCCCAGGAACGTAGGAACCCAGGAGGCCTGAACCCTCACAGGCGTCATCGGCCATCTTGCTCCAAATAGATTTTGGTGAGGGAAGTAACTTATGGTTTATGGCCTGGTATCTGTAAGCTCCTATGCCACATAAATACCCTTTATAAAAACACAACCAGTTTCTGGTATTTTGCATCAGCACCCCTTTGGCTTACTAATACACTTGCAGACAGCATATGGATGGCTCATGTTGGTGGTTTTTTGTTTTGTTTTTCACTCCATTCTGTCAGCTTATATCTTTTGATTGGGGAGTTTAATCCATTCACATTCGATGATATTACTGTAAATGCATTATTTACCCTCACCATTTTATTATTTGGCTTTCATATGTCATATCTCATTTTAGTTATCATTTTTGATAGCCTTTCCTTCTACACCCTCCTCTAAGCCTCTCTCTATCATATTTCCTTTCAGGCTGTAGTATTCCTTTAGTTCTTCCTGCAAAACCTGATTCTTTTTTACAAATTCTCTTAGTTTCTGTTTGTGAATATTTTAAGGACAATTTTTCTGGCTCAATATCCTAATTATATCATACCACTGTCTTCTTGCTTCCATGGTTTTTGATGAGAATTCTGAACTAAGTCTTCCTGGGTATCCTTGTATATGATGATTTGCTTTTTCCTTACTGCTTTCAGAATTTTCTCTTTATCTTTGCATCTGACATTCTGAGTAGTATGTGTCTTTGAGTAGCTCTATTTGGATTTATTCTGATTGGAATACATAGTGCTTCCTAGACATGTAAATTCATTTCACTCTGCAGCCTCAACAATCAATCCCAGTCAATAATGGGGGTGTTTGAGAGGGTCAGATCTCTTTTGTTCTGTTCCAGCTTCCAGAGCAAGCAATGGTGTGCCCCCACCCGGCCTGGAAGGGCTCATAGGACACAGCAGACCAAATTTGTTGGCCAAAAGCTGAATAAGCCTTAGGCTGTGCCCCTCCCTTTCCTCTTTCCTGGGGATGTGGATTCCTGAGGACACCTCCCTGTAGCCACCAGACTAGGGAATTCAGAGCTGCTACTCCAAGAGTGGGGGGTGGAGGGGAATGAGTGTCTGTAGCTGCAGCTTTATATTTAAACTTTTTCTGTTGAGATTCTTTTCCTTTGTCCCTCTCTCTTCTGGTGGTGTCCAGTCTTCCCCTGGTTTACTAAGCCCTAGAACATTTTTTCCAGACTGTTTCTGCCTGCCCTCTAGCTATTTTTCTGGGAGAGAAGCTAGTCCTCCATCTTCCCATAGTAACTCTGAACTCTTTAGGGACAGGAACTGGGATGGTTCATCTCTTGATTTCTATCCCCAACACCGCAGTTTAATAAATGCTTGTTTGATGGATAGATGAATATGATCCTTACCATGGAGAAGATTACATTTTAGGAACTAAAGTAGATTTGCAATAAAACAGAATAAAATAAGGCATGCTCTTACTAGAGGTCAGAACCAAGCCCTTTAAGAGTCCAGAGGGGAGGCTCCTGGAAAAGCCTCCCGGAGGAAGTCCTTAAAGCCTGGTAATGAAAGCTGAGGAGGAGGTATCAGCCTTTAGCTTCTTCTACTTTGTATTGTTATCTCACTATTGGTGTGCATCTCCCTCCTCCTCCACCTCCTTCAACACTTTGCTTGTAGAATCCTGTTTCTTCTTTATCATTGTTGCTTGCTGACCAATTAGCCTTCTGAGCTTAGCAAGAACTGGCTGGGAGAGAAAGCCTGATTTGCAGAACCAGCTCAGGGCAATCCTGGCACTCCCCAGCTTTCTCAGGAGAAATGGTTTCCTAGCTATTGTCACAGATAATTATTGACTGATGATTTTGAGGCTAGAAGTCCAAAACTGAGGTGTACATAAGGCCATACTTTCTTTCTGAAGACAGCTGTACTGTGGGGCTGGCTGTCGGTGAGCCCTGTTCCTGGGCTTTTGCATCTCATGGCTCTGTTCAGTGGTTCCCACTGTGTCATGGACACTGTGGTGCAAGCCCAGGATCTTCCTTTAGGGCCAAGCCACTCATTTCCTCAGCTGCTGAGTGTTGGTTGCTGAGGCCTCACAGCAGATTCCCTTCCGGCATTGCCTTCTCTCCCACCTGCCCTAACCCCACCTCCCCCAGGGAAGCCCTCATTCAATGGCAAAGTTCTGCAGTGGCCTCCATTCTGGGACCACTTCACAGGGCACTCCCAGTGCCAGAGCTCCCATAGGGTCTGCAGAGGCCTCTGCTGCCATCTGCGTTGTTCTTCTCCTTGGGCCCCATCCTGTCCCCCTCACTTCCTTACAGGTGTTGTTCCTGGAAGTATCCACCGATAAATTTCTTGCATGCAAATCTCTGTCTCAGGGAAGCAGCCTCAGATGCACTGCCATCAGGTCACCATGTGAGACGAGCTATTGAGTTAGGTGGAGCCAACTACTGTGCTGTTGGTTCTCTGCATTTAGTAGTACCTTCCTGATTCCAGAGAGGTGAGAGGCCAGGGCAACTGCAGCAGCAGGAGATGAAGGCAGTAGAGGCCTTGAAGGTCACTGTGCTGACTTTGACTTTACCCAGAGGGAGATACAAAGCTGAGGGAGAGCTTTAAGCAGAGGAGTGGTGGGATCTGACATTTTCTAAAAGATTCCTCTGACTGTTGTGTTGACAGTAGACAGAATGGTTATCAATAATCCAGAAGATATAATGGTGGCATGGGCCAGCGTAACAGCAGTGTAGGTAGCAAGGAGCGGTCAGATTCTGGATATTGTGAAAGAGGAACCAATAGGACTTGTGACCATTTGGCTATGAGGTGAGAAAGGGTGACTCCAAGATTCTGTGCCTGAACAACTGGAATTTTCTTAACACAAGGTCAACCTTGAAGAAATTAAGTTTGGGGAAGAAGTTGAGCAGTTTGGTCTTTTTAAGTTTGATATGCTAATAAAACAGATGTCCGGTAGTCGGATATAGGAATTTGGAGAGTCTTTATGATAGAGATGCTGTTTAAGTCACAAGACTGGGAAAGGTCACCAAGGGGGTGAAGGTAGATAGAAAGTAGTCCAAGAACTGCGCCTTGGGGTCCACCATGGGGAACCAGGGATGGATCAGTGAGCCAGGTGGGAGCAGACCAGGAGTGTGGCCTCCAGGTGCCTTTTCAATGCTTTTCAGGTGCTGCTGAGAGGCAAGTAAGATGAGGATTAAGAGCTGAATCCCATGAAAGTCTCTGGAACATCCAAGGTAGCTCTTTTGGGGGGAGCAGGTGGAGCAAAGTCCCCACCACAGAAAGAATCTCCAGCAGCAGGAGTTAAGACTGTGGCTCCATTATTCGTTTTTGCTTTTGTTAACATTGGACCAAAGATGGGAGGGGGAGGTAGGGCAGAGGCTTCCTCGCATCAGTACTAGAGTGGCCAGAGAACTTCTTCCAACATTGCTTCCTCAGCAGTCGCCCATGGGCACAGGCAGGAGTGCCAGAACCGAGCACCCCTGGCCACCCAGCACATTCACACCCTATCCTGGCCAACAATTGTCAGTCATCCTGTCAGAGTGGCTGCCTCAGAAGCAGCTTATTCCTTTTCTTTTTCCCAGAAAGAACTCTCCAAGGAATCAAAAGTGTGTCCTGGAAGAACAAAACCCAAGAAAGCCAAGAGGATTAAGGTTGGGCCAATACACCATAAATGCGGTAGATTCTTTTCTGAAAAGTCGCTGGGTGTGTCGCGGGACAGTCAAACAACACAGGACACCAGAACAGTTTGCAAATCAAAAAGTTTTATATGACTCAGAGAAAAAAGTTACACTACACATACTCATTTAAATAATAAGTCAGAGTCTGTTACATAAAACATAATTATGAAACATTTTCAATTTTATTCTTGAAACTCCTTAAAAGGCTCAAAAAAAAAAAAAATCAAGCAAAATTGCTCAGGCAATAAAGTGCACAGGGGAAGCCTGCCTCACCGCATCCTCCCTAATATCAGCAACGTCAGAGGGGGGAAGCCACAAACAGCAAGGGTTTTGGGTTTCAGGATAACAATTTTTCAGATGGGAACTGTTTCAAGGTTATGGCCTTTCAGTGAACAAGCAGGCAAAAAGGTGTTTATATAAATTCTTTCTAAATCAAAGCTAGAAATGGAAGTGAAAATTAAAACCACTTTTAACATATCTGTTCTTTAGAACCAACATTGCTTGGAGAATAAAGTTCTATGGGAGAAGCAACCAAATACTCAAAGACCTTTTATTATCCACCAGGGCACTATCAGGACGAAATTATTTTGCATGTCATAATTAGGAAAACTATCCAAATTTGATGCCATAAACATCAAAAATGTTTATGCTGATTAACAAGATATGAATAGGAAAGAGATTGAGTTGATGGAGAAAAACATGAAATATTATATACATTTAATTGTGGTTCTCTTTCGACTGTATTGTGTGTCATGACAAGCAAAAACATTCAACTATGGAGCATTCAAAAACGTGAAACACTCATAAAAATAGAGACAGCACTTACATACATATGTCAAATAGTATTTGATAATAAAGCTCAACATAATGACTATCAAGGAACACACACCGAATGACCAGGTGAGGGTGGTATCAAAGATGAAAATTCCTGAACACAAAACTCAATTACAGGTAATTATTCAATATTTCACCTTACAATCATTTTAATAAAGGCAAATGTCAGTAACTAAAAGGCAAAGACAAAATCTAAATATATATACAGCACAAAAAAGAAATATTTCCAGGCCAACACAGTAGTGCAACATTCTGTATGTTCCTTCTCATTTATTCTGTTGCCTGGATTTCCAACAATGTTGAACAAAAAACAGTTTCAGTGGCAGACAGGACACAGGAGAAAAGTCATCTGTCTGGGACATGCACTCACACAGGTGAACTGTGGTGCTACAATCTATTTTCTAGGTGGGCTGCAAAAGCTTCTCACTTTTACTTCATTCCAACTAATTTTCTGTTTGAATAAAACAATGTCTGCCAAACAAAATGAATGAAAGGGCAGCTGAGTCATATGACTGCCATTGGGCCAATTAACTTGCATTTCCTATAGTTTTTAATATTTAATAAAGGAATGAGAGCACTGAGGCTGGACAGTTTGCACATGCACTTTGCTTCAGGCAAGCTGTACTTTGGTGAGAAGTTCATTCAACCAATAAAGTTTTACTCTAAGAAATTATTCTACCCACAATATACTATGGATAAGGCCACATCAAAAGAAGTCAATTTACAATGTACAAAGCAGCAGGTTGTTTGAGTGCTTCTCTTATCCTTTTGGCGTTTTAGATACAAACCAAAAAAAACAGACATTAAATATAGACATTCTACAGATCCTTGCTGCTCACTGGGTATCTACTGGGTATTCTAAGTCATCCTCTGGGGTACATCCTTCACAAGTCACACCTTTGACACAGGTGAATAATCCTAATTAACCAAAATTTTAGTTTCTTGGGCTACAGCCTAGAAGGAATGGCTGTCTGGAATTTCCCTTGAAAATGTTACACAGGGAAGCAAACGTCAAAGTTTACTTTCTCCTTTCCTTTAAGAGGTCCTTATTCAACCAGTTCTGATTCTAAAATATTCTTAGGTCTAAAAGGCTGGTTTATAAACTTGTGATTTCTTTTTGGCTGAATAATGCACCAAGTTCACTAAAAGTAGGTCATTATAAAAACTTTGCTACACTGAAAAGCAGGCTGTAAAACCAACTATCTAGAAATTGGTGATCTGAACACCAATAATATAAACATCTTAATAGAAAACAGTATAAAAATTAGTACCCTGTCTCATTTGTACAAAACATGAATAGAAAGGTTGTAAAAATTCAGACTTCGTAAACTTTATTGCCAAAATGTTTATCTGAATGCTGGTGACTTATGCTTACCAATTCCCTTCCATTTCCTTAAAGAAAATCCTGAAACTATAAAAGATATTGAACAGGGTCCCAAGCAAAAAAGAAAAGTTAACAAGCTTTCATCAGAACCAGCTCCCCACTTACCCCTAACCCCCCAATTTATCTGCAGAGGAAACCATCAATATTCTTTTATCCTGAATCAAGGCTTTTTAAAAATCCCCAGATCACTCCCTGGCTGGCCCTTCAGGCAGAGGCTGGCATGGTCTCTAGTGGGCTTCCCGGTTTCTCTGCTGAGGCAATTTTGTTCAGTTTGCCAACCTCTGCCTGCCAGCCAGGGGCCCTCTTGGCAGTCACGTGACGCCGGGCATGCTTCGTCAAGTGGTCGCTGCGCATGAAGCGCCGGTCACACACCGGGCACACAAACTTCTTCTCCCCTGTGTGAGTTCTACGGTGGCGCGAAAGTTCATCTGAACGAGCAAATTTTTTATCACAGCCATCCCAGCTGCAGTTGAAAGGCTTCTCCCCTAAGAGGTGAGAAAATATATATTAAAGAAAAGGTAAATGCTCAATACCTTAATGGATAGTTTAATTCATGTAATTTTCCATTTTGTTCCCCAAAATTTTAGAAGAAAGGAATATCCTATTATTCTGGTGTCAGGTTACTCAAAAGAAAGCCTCCAAAAATGCATGGATTCCTTATGTGATGGTTTAAAGCTGGATGGACCCCGAAAAAGTATTTTCTTTAAAGTTAATTCATTCCGGAGGATTTGGACCCATTTTAAGTAGGAACTTTTAGAGAGTAGGACCTTAAGATATGACCTACCTCCTTCAGGGTGGAGTCCTTTGAGAATGAGAATGAGAATGAGAATGAGAGAGACAGACAGACAGACAGACAGAAGAGAAGGGAAAGGCCAGCAGGCACCGCCATGTGCCTTGTCACAGGACACAGGAGCCCGGCAGCGCTGGCAGGTAGTCTTCAGAGAGAAAGCATCCCCTGATGATGCCCTGATCTGGACATTTTCCTCAGCCTCACATTTGCAGGCTTGTAAAGTATTAATCTCCACTGTTAGAAGCCAACCCTTTCATGGCATCTGCTTTGAGCAGCTTTAGCAAACTAGAATATCCTACCACACCTAAGATGTCTTATAAGACTCAAAATATATCACTATAATCTAATCTTTCATAAGGTGTTTTAAATAAATCTTCAAGCTTAAGGTAGAGATAAGATGTAAAGAAAAACAAAACAAAACAAAACAAAAAACAAAACAAAACAAAACAACATGGGAAGTGAATGTGGCTCAAGCAATTAGCCTCCCAGCTACAATATGAAAGGTCCAGGGTTCGATTCCTGGGGCCTCCTGGTGAAGGTGAGCTGGCCCGCATGGAGCTGGTGCAACAAGATGATGCAACAAAAAGGGGCACAGAGGAGAGATGCAGCAGACTAGGGAGCCGAGGTGGTACAAGAGATTGAGCACCTCTCTCCCATTCCAGAAGGTCCCAGGATCAGTTCCCAGTACCGCCTAAAGACAACAGACACAGAAGAATGCACAGTGAATGGGCACAGAGAGCAGACAACTGGGTAGAGGGACAATAAATCTTTAAAAAAACAAAAACAAAAAAAAACACAGGAATATCCAATGGAAAATGAAAGAAAATGAATATCTGGAAAGCCTGCCAGCAGAAGTTCACCTGGGCCAGGTGCAGCTGGGGCCACAGGTGACCAAGCGGGAAACCCATGCTGAAGAGACTCCGCCAGCTGCTGTTCCCTGTCAGCCTCACCCTGTGGGGCCAGGGCCACCCTGGAGGGTCAGCTCTGGTCCTGAGGGCTTGGCCTTGGGGTCCACGGGAAGAGGCACACAGGGGGGTGCTGGCTGGCAGGGCAGGAAGAGGGACCCACATGCTGTGGCTGCTGGGCAGGGGCTGTACAAGGGCCCAGGCTGACCCCTGCTCCCTGCCCCCCTGGCGCCCACCACGGGCCTCGGCCACTTCCCTGAGAAAGGCTGAGGGCCAGTGGCAGAGGGGAAGTTCTTGAAAGGAACAATTCCTTCCATCTCAGGATGTGCTATATACCCAAAAAACCCCTCCCCAGGACCTGTAAGTCTTCTCCCCGTTTCCTTATCACATTGAAAAGAGATTAATCACAAAAGGAAGAGTTAGCACTCTAAGTCACCTTCCTTTACAAGCTTCAAGGTTTGTAACAGACTGAGAATCTCACCTTGGTCATTCATTAATTCATTTGTTCAAAGTTTCAGAGCACCCAGTAGGGGTCCTGCTGTGCCTCCCTGGAGTTACAGAGGTGAGCAGGGGAGCCAGAGGGAGCACTTCCCTGCCTGTACCCCGAAGCCCTTCACTTTACCGGGCTCTTAACCACCAGATACCCCTTGTGAAATCTTGTGAACTGATCTGTAAGCCCCACGGTGCGCTGTCACGTAACCCACCTTGCCATGGATTTCTGCCTGGTCTAAGTCATCTGTGTTTGTCAGTTAAGCCCCCAGCACACTTTGCCCAGCAGGTGGCTAATACCTGGTTCTCAACGAATGAAGAGTCAAGAGACACCAACTAAATATTTTTTCAGAGTTGAATTAAAAGGAAAACTCAGCACCACAACAGTCTTTTAGGAACTGTTTCAAGAACCGGGGTCTGACACACCATGGCTCTCAAAGGCCCCACACTGGAAGCCTTAGCGCATCCTACCTGCTCCCAGGAAATGGCCCTCACTGGGGATAGCAACCCAGGAGGCCCGGGGGCGAACACAGACAGTCCTTTTAGCGCAGAAGCTATAAAGTGCCCTTTCCAAGGGCAGTGCTTGTTCTCAACATATTAAAGTGTTGCCTTCATCGCTCTACCTTATTCTTAAAAAAAATTTTTTTTAGGTTGGTAGAAACAAATGAAAATGCTCTCATGCAAAGCAAACTAATTCAAAGTTTCTATTTTTTAATGAAAACTCCTATTTTCCTCAAGGGAGCATTTAGTATTTACAAAATGATGCAAGAGGTTTATTCTTCTAACCTTTACACAGTTATTTAAATCAAAGAACTTTGGGAAATATGAAGAAAGTCTGTTTTGATTGCCTTATTTTATGACATTCTGCCAGTACTTCTACCAAGGGAGAGTAACTGAAATCATACTAGACTCTCATTCAATCACCTTCCAAATCTGTAGTCTGCACTTTTACGGGATTTGAAGTTACCTTTGGATGAAAAGCAGTGCTTACTAAGTAATGAACTCGTATGAAAAGAACAAGCAATCCCTCTCCGAAGGACCCACTTCACTTTTATACAGTGGTAACACTCACGTGCAGCTCTAACGACAAGTCGTCATTTACTAGGACCCCAGGAATTTATAATCCAGGTGAGACGAGACAGGTATATAAATAACTGCGAAATAAAGGAGAGTGTGGAGAGAAATTCAACCATCCACGAGGGTCAAAGAAAGGAGACCCTTAAAGGGCTTTAAGCAGTGAAGGGCAGAGGGGTGAGGGTGAAGGCAGAAGTGCTATGGAACTGACAAGAGAAGGTGGAGGGAGGATGTTTCCAAGAGGGCAGAGAGCCAGGTAGTCACAGGCCAGGTGTGGGGGATGGTCCCCAAAGCACAGAGCTTTGTAGTGTGGAGGGACTTGGCAAGCCTGAACTCCAGGCTCTGCTTCACTCTGCAAGCAGGGGCTGCCATGATGAGAGCGTGCTCATTAGAAATCACTCTCTCAAATGCATCTGGAATAAAGCACAAGAGTAACTCCCTCCGCTTCAGCCTTTTCTACAGTGCAGTCCAAAATCTTGTCCCACAGACTCCTAACAGACAGTCCGGTGCAAATGGTGTGCTGCCTTGAAGAGAACGTAAGAAACACACTTCTTTACTGCAGAACTGTAACCTGTTAGGAGCTATGTACATTGAATCTCTAAAAGGTGAATGTAGCAGTCTGATATTATTGATGAATTCCAAAAAGAAATACTGGATTATGTTTATAAACTGGTCTTTCCCTCAGGGCATTTAAGAGAGTTTTGGATTCAGAGATTTTACTTTTACTTGATTAAATAATGATTAAGGCTTTGACTGGGCCACGTCTGTAAGACCTGCCTGCCCTTGGTCCTGCCCTTGGTGGGTAGGGGCTCACAGAGAAACAGCACCACAGAGAAGGGAGATGGGAGTTTTGATCCTGGAACCTGGGAAGCAAGCACACAGAGAAGCAGACAGGTGAGGAAGGAGAGAAGGCTCCATTAAACAAAAGCAGAGGCCTCGGGGAGAGAGATGAGCCATTCACCTGATTTTCTATAGCTGGCCTTGTGAAGAGAGCAGAGCAACTGAGCCCAGAAAGAAAGAGCCCCAGGAAGGGAGGAACCCAGGAAGCCCGAACCCTGGCAGACATCGGCAGACATCTTGCCCCACACGTGGCAACAGACTTTGGTGAGGGAAGTAACTTATGCTTTATGGCCTGGTAACTGTAAGCTTCTACCCTAAATAAACGCCCTTTATAAATACCAACTGACTGCTGGTATTTTGCATCAGTACCCCTTTGGCCAACTAGTACACACACAAAAACAGAACACTAACTCACAGAAGAGGAGGTCCACACAGCCAATCTGAGAACTCTGCCCTTAACCCACAACAGCAGACTCTACCAGGCAGTGCTCAGACCTCCGCTAAACAACACGCTGCTGCCAGTCATGTGTACCTATTAAAATTAATTAAAATTTTAAATCCTGTTCCTTAGTCACATGTAACTAGTGGCTACCTAATGGCCAGCCTCGAGAGACATTTCTATCACGGCAGAAAATTCTATTGGGCAGAGCTGAAAAGATCATAAAGAGACCCCTATGTCATCACAGTTTCATGTGTGACTCCAACTTATGAATTAAAAATGATATACTCTCAGGAAAAAGGAAAATACATTCCTTTAAAATATTCTAGAATTTGAACTCTTCAGTAGTTTGGTGCTGATGTTTTACCCCATGTGACTATACTGTTTCTAAATGCAAAGGAGGGAAGGACTGTCCACTGCAGTGTGAAGAGGACGGGCCAGGCAACCGGGACCAGCCTCAGAGTTCTACATTCTTCCTGCCAGGTGAAGAGCTGGCACCTTCTATGAAAACCTCTGATGGCTGTGCTAGGAACTCCAAGTTGCTATGAGACCGTGAAGCCTTTTCCAAATCAAATTAAAAAAAACCATCTTTTATACTTTCTTTTCTGAATCCAAACTTGGGACTGACGGGGACCAAAAAACCCGGAGACAGCAGATTCCCCACTCCACTCACACCTCACGGTGACAGCCACTGCCCGCGCTTGTCCAGTGGTTCCCGAGTTGCCCCTGCCAGCGCGAGGGAGCCTCCGTTCTCCTGCGCGGTGTTCAGCCAGGCCCCGCCTGCCCCCAGCACTTACCTGTGTGCGTGCGGAGGTGAGCCTTGAGGTGGGAGCTTTTGAAGTAGGTCTTCCGGCAGCCTGGGAAGCTGCAGACGTAGTTCCTCCTGCGGGAAAAGTCCACCTGAGGGGCACAGTTCTGGCTGGAGGTGATGAAGAGTGGCGCGGGGGCGAGGGGCAGCAGCTTGGGGTTCCCAACAGCCACGACACCGGACGGGCAAGGGGCAGGCGGGGGGAGGGTCCCCTGGGGGAAGACCAGCATCACGGCACCCTGAGGCACGGGCGGGCCCATGAACATAGGCTGGGGGGCTGCAGCTGCCTGGGGCAGGAGGGGCTGGGCGGTCCCCGCGGGTGCTGGAGGAGGGGGCTTCACAAAGGCAGGTATCATGCCATTTTGTCCGGTCACAGGGATCATTTGGCAGAGGACAGGGGGACCAGGGACAGGGACAGAAATCAAAGGGGTGGCTTTCCTTGGCAAGTCACTTTCATACTTCTTTGGTGAGGTCTGAACCGCAAGGGGCCACCCTGCCTGCTGGCCTCTGTCGGTGGGGGTCAGGCCACCAGAGCTGTGCAAGCAAGGCTGACAGGACGCCAGGTCGGTGCTGAGGGAACTGTCCGCCTGGGGTGTGTCCTGCACAGCTTCGAGAGGTCCCTGAAGCTGTTCGTCTCCTTCTCGGCTCTGGGCTGTGGGCCACCCCTCCGTGTGGCCGATCACGCTCCTCAGCAGGGTGCTGGAGGGGCTTCCGGGGGCCGGCTCCCGCATCGCAGTCTTCAGTCCAGGCAGCCCACCCTTCCCCGTCCTGCTCAGCGCTGTGGCTGCCACGGCAGCGGGCGGCCGGGCAGCTGTGACCCTGCCTGCCGCAATACCAGGTTCTGGGGGAGGAACAGGTATTCCTGCTGATGGTTCCGTGACGTCCGGACTCTGAGGAGGAGTCATGCACTTTAAAAAAATGACAACAAAAAAAGACTACATGAAATTTTAAATTTTAAAAGGGATCTACTTTGATCATGTTGCCCCCCAATGCCTTGGAAAAGCATCCAGAAGACAATGGTCAATGGGGGAGCAGGTGTAGCTCAGTGGTTAGAGCACTTGCTTCCCATGTACCAGGTCTCAGGTTCAATCCCCGGTACCTCCTAAAAAAAAAACACAGAAGAGACTGCTCTGAGCCTGCATACCACAGCACTCGGGATCTCAAGGGTGCACTTGGCGCTGCTTTCTAGGCTTCTCCCTGATCCATACTTCCCCCGCCCCCAAAGTCACTTAAGAGAACACATCTATTTGCTTTAGTATAAGAAATGTCAGAGCTGTCTATGGGACTCGTGGAGCCACTGAAACGAGCAATTTAAGCTCTGGACTTCAAATGAGAAATATTTATACTTCAAAATGAGAGCTTTTCACAATAATTTTAGATTCTCAAAAAAAAAAAAAAATTCAGTGGTAATCCTTTAACAAATGCATACCCAGTGCCTACCAGATAACTGAAACCTGAGAACCATCCCTTAAAAGGCAATCATTTAATCAGTGGCTCTTCTAAATACCCCTAAGCCTCTCTGCATACCACCCCACCCCTTCCAACAATTTCCACTTATTATCAGCCACTGTGTAGAAGAGCCAGCGCCAAGGACTCAGGGTGCATCCCACAGGCAGCCACAATTCCCTCCTCATCCCTAAGTCTGCTTTCCAAGGGCTCTTCTTCCAGCCCAAGCTAATCAGATCAGAATACTCATTTCTGTTAGCAACCTATGGCTCTCAACTTCTCCAAGCTGAGAAACAATTTCTCTAAGCCATTTCATGGCTGTGGCAAAAGTTAGAAACAGAACAAAACAAAAAACAGTACCCCATGGTACTCAACTCATACAACTAGAAGTCCGCAGCAGAGAGATCAGAACTTCAACCCAACCAACCAAGGCTGTGTGAAGCCACAACGCCGGCTTTCTCCAGCTGCCACCCACCTCCCCTGGCCCAGACAGGATCATCTAGGGGGACTCTAAGCCCCATCCCTAGAATTCCCAGGGATATGAGTCCACTTTACTTCCTCATATATTACAATCTGTTCGTTTTCTCCCATGGATACTTTAGCCCCGTGGCTGGCAAGCTAAGAGCCATCAATGGAGAGAGACCACATTTTCGAGAGAGAAGTTTCATCCCACAGGACCCAGGGCAGATGCTTTATTGTCAGCATCCCAGAGAGTCTTCCCCAGAGTTCAACCGAATTGACTTGAGCCAATTCTATGAAAGGCTTCTCTCCCCCCAGCCTCCTCTTACCAGGGTTGATAAAAAATGGAAGTCCTTGGGAGGCTCGGGTGCAGCTAGTTCCACGTGCACAGTGGCAGTGACGTCCCCAGAGTCGGAGACAGGCGTGAGGGGCCTTGTCTTTAACAGGTCACCTTTCTGGGATCTTTGACCCCAGGAGCTCATGCACACAAGTGCCTCAACGGCCTCCATGTCTGTCTGCTCCCACATGCTACAGGTCGACCGTTCGCTGTCATGCTGCTTCCTCTCCAGGATCAACTCACAGATGTCCATGATGTCAACCTAAAGGCAACACAACGCAACAGCCTCTCAGTCCAGGTGAAACCCAGGGAGGTGTGACCCCTGCAGGCCTGTCGACATGCACATCAGAAGACAGGGTAGGTTTCAGGAACGCACAAGCGACCGTCATATGGAGCAAGCTCTTTTCAAGTAAAAGAGGCTAACGGAACAAGCATGACAACTGTGCTTTTAACCCAGTGTTCTCAAGAGGGCGGGAAGATGACCGGGCAAGGAGTTTCCAGAGAAAACCATGGTTCTTTTTAAAAAAAAAAAAAAAAAAAAAGGTTAAGTTCACGTTTTCCTTCAGTGATTCCTGAGACTTTAATGCCATAGGTGGAAGCTCAAGGGGTCAATGTAATAACTGTCCCTGGGGCACCATCTCATAAGTCTTCTGAACACAGGAGGTCAGAGGAAGGCTCCTCTGAGCTGGCAAGGCCATCAGAACAGCTGCCCTACTGCTGCATTTCTGGAAACCGTCTGGGCCATGCACCCTAACCCTCTAAGCCAGGCGGTGCCACAGCAGGATTTTCAGGTCACTGAACTTCATGGTTACTGAGTCTCCCTTGCCTTCTCACAGGCTGCACCAACACCGAAGTCACTCGCTCAGGCCACAGGGAGAGCAGGTGGCAGAGGACCAATTTTAAGCTCAACTACCACCCAGAAAAGAGGGCTCTTTGCAGCCGGTCCAGATATCTCTTTTTAATCGGGAGACGGGAGGAGGCAAGCGGCTGGCATAAACTCATCTCTTCCCACAGAGAAGTGCGAATGCGCAGGGATACAAACGTCCACTCTCTTCTCCACAGCACGACTTTCTGCCTCCCTCACCCCCGCAAACAGGTAACGAGGGTCCTTAGACAAACGCCCCTGGGCCTGGGCTGCGCCCTGGACCACAAAACACACGCTGGGAAGTCGCAGGTGAGGGACGCCGAGGCCACTACCAGCGGGTCCCCCGCCCAGCCTCCCGGGACCAGGGACGGAAGCAGGGACGCCGGCCCCGACCTCCCACTCGCCCGCGGCCACCCCGCCCCAACTTCCCCGCGGCCTCCAGCAACCACCCTGAGGGGGCCGCCCCCCCCCGGGCCGAGCGTGGGGTGCAGAAGGCCGCGGGCGCCCCCATCTCCCTTCCCCGTCCCCGGACCCGGCGGCCGGGCGTCCCCCACCCAGGGCCCGGTGACGTCATGGGCGCCCCGGCCACGCGCGCCCCCACGGCCGGCGCCAGGCAGCGCGAGACAAAGCTGGGCGGCTCAGGGAGCACGCCCCCCGCCCTGCAGCCCCTCGCCCCGCAGGCCCCCGCAGCCCCGGGCCCACCCAGGCCGCCGCGCCCCGCGCCCCGCGCCCCGGCTCCGACTGCAGGTCCCCGCTTCCCGCCCCGCTCACTCACGGAGCCCGGCGCGTGCATGGTGCCGGCGGTCCAGCTGAACCAACGGCCGCGGGACGTGGGCCCGGCGCAGGGCGGCGGCGCCCCGGCCTCTCCCCGCGGCGAGCTCCAGGCGCCGCCCGCAAAGCCCGGGAGGGGCGGGACACGGGCGGGGGCACGCGCGGGACGGCGCGCGGGATGGCGGGCGCGCGCGGGGCGGGGCGCCGCGGCAAACCCAAATACGCCGCGCCAAACCCAAATACGCCGCGCCCTGCCGGGTTGGCCGCGGGGCGGCCGCCAGCCAATCCGCGCCCGGCCCGTGCGCGCCCGGCCAATGGGCGCCGCGGGGAGCCGCGTGATCGAGGCCTGGCGGCGGCGTGTCGCACCGGCCGGGAGGCGGCACGTGCGAGGGGTGGGGCGAGGGGCGGGGCCCTGGAAAGTAGGGGAAAGGTCCCGGGGGCGGGCGCCGGGGGAAGTCCCCGGCACCGGGCGGGGCGGGGCTGCGCGGGGAGGGGCTGCTCGTTTAAAGGGACCGCTGGCGGCCGCCCCCTGCGCCTTCCAGGTCTCCGGCCAGGAGAGCTCGTCAGGGTGGCGACCCACCTCGGTGCCTCAGGCCCGTTTCCGTTTGTTTGTTTTAATTTTCAGGGATCCACCTTCAGGTCTTAGGAACGCATCCCTGAGCTGGAAAAGGGCTTGAAAGCTGGTTGGCTCTCGGTGACATTCCTGCCTCCGCTCCCTCCTGCCGTGGGTTCTGGAAGAGTGGCGGAAAAAAGGGACCTGGCCCCCGGAGCCCGAGCTTCTAGGCATCACACTGGGCATCTCTGGGCCTCTGTGTGCCTCCTCCTGAAGCGAGGGCAGGGAAGCCAAGATGAATAGTGGCCTGAAACGTGCCTGGTGACAACCCACCCAGTCCTCCCAGGCCTGTGGCAACTTCACTTGCAGGCACTCTGCGTGTGGTTTACCCACTTCCGCAGTTCTTGGAGACCTGGTACAGGCTGTTAATTTTGGTGCCCACTGCTTCCCAGCCCTCTCTCTCCCTGACCCTCCCACTTAGAAGGTGGCCTTCCTTTATTCATCTCTGAGCTCCTTTGAGGGAACTCTGATATGCACTGGCACAGCCCAAGGTGTAGGGGAGGCCATGAGAAATCCTGGTCCCTAAAAGCTCGTAGCGGGTGTAACCAGCAGAAAAGTGGACAGAAGTTCCCCACGCAGCCCTCGAACTGCCCTGGGCCCCAGCTGACAAGCCTGGTCTAGCCAAACGCATGTAAGCAGGCGGAACCATCCCTCCTTTTACTGATAAGGAAACTGAGGCACGGTCCAGGGCTCTTCCCACCACTCGTTGCTGACCGGCCTACTCTGTGTAGTCCTAACAGAGGTAGCTGCTGAAAATAACAGAAAGATGAAAGGAATTAAGCACAGGCCACAGCTCCCTGCCAGGCCTCAGAGATTCTGAAAAGAACACATGATTTCTGGTGGTGAAAAGGGTTGTCTTAGATACAGACGGCAATATCCTGGGTTGCCTGGTCCCCAACGCTAGCCTCCTGACTGGTCTCCCTGCTTCAGCTCCTGTTCCCCATAATCCATTTCCCACCCATCATCCAGAATGATCTTAAACCTTCCCTGCACCTGGGAGAATATCTCCCTACCCACCCCACTGGCCTCATCTGCAATTACTCTCCTTACACCCAGGCTATATGCTCCACTCCTCCCGCCCACCAAGGCCTCCTCCCCTCCTTTGTTGACAAACCCTCTGGTGTCTCCAGGCCCTTGCACTTGATCCACTCTGTGCTTTTTTCTCCCCCAAACACATCCTTCTCGTCTTAACCTGCCATTTCCCCGGAGAGGCCTCCTCCAATCTACCTGTCTAAAGAGGATCTCCAGTAACTCTCTCTCCATTTCATCTTCGCCTTTACTTCCTCCCACCACACTTAGGATCTGAAGTGATCCCATTTCTCTAGTTGTTTGTTTGTCTCCCCACCTGAAGGAGAGCTCCCAAGGACAGGGACCTGGACTGTTCAGTTCACTGGGATCCTCCCCTCCCAGCACCTGCCTCCTTGTAGGCTCACAGTATCTGTTTGTCCTGTGAATATGGATGCAGTCCCTGCTGGCCAGCCACCTTTCGACTTCCGCAGGCACCTCTAACTTGACATACTGCAGGACTGACCTCAATTTCTCCCAAGTCTGGATTTCTTGCCTCAGTGAAGGATGCCACCATATAACCTGACCCTGGATCCAGAAGTCTGCAGGTCACCTTTGACCCTTCACTTTCCCACATCTGCCAATCACGTCCTGCCGTGTTTCCTCCTAAATAGCTCGCAAAGCCTGAACTTATCTCCATTACCCACCCCTTGCTCTGGTCCAAGCCACTGTCCTCTCTCACCTGAATCATTGCACCTGCCTCGGGTGGCCCTGCCTCCAGCCCTATCAACTCCATCTGCCCCTCCCCTCACTGCCAGAATGATCTGGAAGCCGAGATAGGCCTAAAGCCTCATTCAATCCCCTGGACTCCAAACTCCTTAACAAGGAACACACGTGTCCTTGTGCCAAGGCTGTGGCTGGCCCTTCCTGCATCCTTTCTTGCTGTTGCTTAGATCTCTTTCCCTGCTGCCTTCGTGCCCATGCTGTCCTAATGCAGAACCTTGTGCTGGAGTTCTTTCCAGTCCCCAAGCTCATGCTGAACCACTCTTTTCTGCTTTGCAGATGAAACACCCCAAACCTTCTCTGCTTTTACTCGGTAATACTGCCACAGAACTCCCCGGGAAGCCCTTCCTGACTCCCCCAAATAGAAGGACGGCTCAACAGAAGCCAATGTGCATTGGTTTTGGAGTCAGACCTGGATCTAAATCGTAGCTCTTGCCAGTGAAAACTTGGCCATGTCATGTGGCCTGCCTGAGTCTCATCCTGTGGACCAGGAGGTGGGAGCTGCTCTCAGAGACCCTGGAGCTCCGTGGAGAGCAGGAATATATGGAGACTTGGATAGCAGGCTGGCTCAAGGCTCTTCAAGAACAAGCCTCCTTTCTTCTCCATATCTAGCCCATGTTCCAGACAGACAAGAGACAGGACTACTTGTGCTGGTCCCTCCTCCCTTCTCCCTCACCTCTACTTATCAAAATCCCATCCGCTCTCCAAGGCCCATCACCACCAGCTTCTGCACCCAGCCTTTCTTGATCCCCCACCCCTTGCCCCACAGCAGGCCGTGGTTGCTGACAAACCCTAGTTTCTGGCCCTACCTGCAGTCAGATGACTAGCAAATGGCTGTCAGCTAAAGATGGTCCAAGCCATTCATTCACTTGGAAGCACCACCGATGGCCTTGCCTGCACCAGGCCTCACAGACTCTAGGGTCTCGCGGGCAGCCTGGCTGTGGACACAGTCACTCCTCTATAAAGCAGAGAACAGTCCTCTGGACAAGAAGGCAATCCCTTGCTCTTGTATTCTTCCAGAAAGAGTCCATGTACATTCAAACTTTTGCCCATCATTGTTAGTATTCCATACACATTCTCCCCAACCTTGCTTGACAACGTTGTCAGATATCTTAGAGATTCTTTGTCATGGTTAAATGATCTTCCATTCTACGCACGTGGCATCATGTATCTGAGCATCCCTACTGATAGATAGTAGGTTCTTCCAGTTGGCCAGGGATATCCAGCATCATGTGTCCACACACGACGATAAACTGCTGGATCAGTTCTTAGGTTTAGGATTGCTGGGTCAATGGTCTTTGTATTTTTGTCTTTTTTAGGGTTTTGGTCAATCTTATTGAAAGATCACATAGATGTAGAGAAGTGTGAACGTGTAAGTATACAACTCAATGAGTTTTTGCAAGGTAAACACACTTATGCAAGATCAGGAAACTGAATAATAGAAGTTCCGGAAGTCCCCTCAGTTTCCTTCCTAGAGTAACTCTTACGTGATGTGGAATACTTGGATTTGGTTTTGCACTTACAGAGACTGTTCTAAAGAGAATGCTGCAGAATGTTCCCTCTTGTGTCTGGCTTCTTTCACTCAACGTGGTATTGTCTGTGGTTGGAGTTGGTTTATTCTCCTTGCTGTGAATAGCCCACCATGCGTTTATCCTTTCTTTCTGCTGAGGACATCAGGAGTGTTTCAATCTGGGGCTGTTAGGGCTAAAACTACTATGAAAATGCTGATTCATGGGGATGTGCATTTTTAATTTAGCAATGTCAAATTGCCCTCCCCACCCCCCAAGATGCATTTACCCCACCAACCATGGACTGAAACACCAGGTCCCCTCTCCCTCATTAATGCTGGGCCCATTCAGATGTTCACTTTACCAAGCTATGTGGGAAAAACCGAGAACCCTTAATATTATTTTGTATTTCTCTGATGGAGTTCTGCTGAGAATTTTCCGTATATTTCAAAGCCATTTTGATTTCTTTTTCTGTGTATGTTAGAAGGGATATTCCAGGCTCATACAGAATTGTGAGCACATTTATATGCTGAAGGGAAGGAGCCAGTGGAGGCCAAGTAATGATGCGAGAGAGAGAGGGAGGGATGGGGCTGGTGGGTGGCATGAGGCTGGGGAGGTCCGGTAGGCTTGGGGTAGCACACAACAGAGGAGCCAGGCCTGTGTGAACCTGGTTCATCTGAGAAGGGGTGGAAAGAACAGAAGGTGGATGGAGATGCAGGAAGATTGAGAGAGAGGCGAGAAGGTCTGGGTGCACAGGTAGGGCCATCTTCTCGGGGATGTGGCAAGACGAGCCATCTGCTGTGGGGAGTGGTCCCAGTGAGATGGAGATGGGTGAGATGAGAAAGATTTGGAGCAGACTGAGAGAAAAGCATGCTCATCCAGGGAGGATGAATAGGATTGACTGTCCACCACACCGAAAACCCAGTTAGAATATTCTAGTGACCTGGGTCAAAGAATCGGGCTCTTGTCCTAGCCCAGGAGTTTAAGTGTGGGGTATGCCTGGGAAGATCCCTTTCTCCTCTTTGAACCTCAGTTTCCTGGTCTGCAAAATGGAGTTGGATTAGTTCTGTAATTTTAATCCACCTGAACTATGATTGCATTAGCATTCATTGTTTTATTATGAAGGAGAAAAATAAGGTCAAAGAATGGATGATTTTTTCATGTAGTTAAATACAATTTAAGGGCTATCATTGATTCTGAGCTAATATTCTTCCTGATTTTTTTCTTGTTAAAATATCCTGTCTTCTATGAAGGGACAGTGGCAAGTTTGTTCTAAAGTTTTGTGGTCAATGAAATCCCCAGATCTGGGAATCTCTGGACTAGATGTTTGCAGAGGTCCCTTCCAACAAGCCACCATGCTACCAGGCTGGTCTCCTTTCCACACTAAACTTGGTGGAGCTGTCCTCAGGACTGTTGACACAGACTCCCCTTGTTCTGGGCCCGGCAATTGATTTGACCCAGAGACTTCAGATGACTGAGGACCCACAGGAAGCCACACTCCTTCCTCTTACCATGACCCCATCCTAACACCCCAGCACTCCCCCACCCCGGGCAGGAGTCTGGCTGGCCCAGGCATCAGCTGCTCTAGCGTATTTCAGCCTTTAGCCAGAGCCCGGCTGTGGCGCTGACCAGTGACAAAGCAGTGGCCAGAGGCCACCCTCCCCAGTCCCCACCGTCTGGCAGGCTGGGCCGGAGGGCCAGGAAGAGCTGCCCGCCACGGTCTGAGCCCAGCCCATTCTTCTTGCCTTTTTCTTTCTTGGCGTTTGATCTTATTAGGCTGGAAGCAAGCACCAGAACATGGTGTTACCCGCCGAGCGCTGGGTACAGGCTGGCTGATAACGACTGAATAAATGATTCATTTGGATGAATGACTCGTGGACCCACCAGTTCCCCGGCCTGCTTAGCAGTGGGTCCACCAACCACTTGGAAGTGAGAGTCCTTTATCCCTAACACCCCAGAGCTATAATCGGGGGGACTGGACAGGAGGGAGCTGGGGAGCTTGTAGGGATCATTGAGGCACAGATCACTTAGATCATCCTCTTCGTTTTGGGGAAATCGAGGCCTAGCGAGTTCACACAGAGCCACTCGCTTAAGAGAGAGAAAATATAGTACATTAAGGAGAGAGATTGTCTGGCCGATTGGAGTCTGCAGAGGAAGTTGAGTGCAGCAAACCATTCAACACTCAGGTAGGCCCAGGATTGTGCAAGGTGCTGGCTTTCTTCCCTTTTCATCCTCCCATTTTCAGCCCTCCTTTTTTTTTCTTTGATTATAATCACTTTTGTAGAAACCTATTTGTACATCTAAAGTGTCCAATCAGGGCATTTAGTATAATCACAGAGTTGTGTGTTCATCACTTCAATTGATATTAGAGCATTTTCATTACTCCAAAAAGAGAGGGGAAAAAAACAACAAACAAAACCCCTTAGTAGTCACATGTCAATCTCTGTTTCCTCTCCCTGCCAGGCGTAGCTGCTATCTTTTTCTGTCTCTCTAATTTATTTGTATTTACATCTTGTATAGATGGATTCAAACAGCATGTAGTACTTTTTGTCTCGTTTCTTTCACGTAGCATACTTCCTTTTTTTTTTTTGCCATTGGTGGAAGTTTATTAATATATTACTATACACTGCTGTCCTTGGTTTGCTTTGTCAGCCCCATTTTATGGAAGAAACTGAGACCTAGAGAGGCAAGGCCACTTACCCACCATCACCAGCAAGCCCAGTGCTGCTTTCTTCCAACAGTCTCCTGCTGGAAGCGGGGCTGCCAAGAGCTGCAAGTCAGTGTGGGGCAGAGGAGGCCGTGGCAGCTCGCACTGGACACGCAGGGGATGGTAAGCTTTCTGTCATTCCCGGAGACAGAGTGAGGAATCTGTGCCTCTCTGTATCCTGCGCGGCTGATCACCCCCACCCCCCAACACACCTTCTCCTGAGTCGGGGCATCCCTGCTCTGGGGCTGCTGGGCTCTGCCCTCCTGCTGTGTCTCAGGGCTGGGGCACAACCTCTCTGTGTCTTCAAACCTTCCACGAGAGAGAACCATGTTGTGTCTGTGGCTCAGGCACCCAGGCTCAGGACAGACAGCCCATGTGACACCCAACCTGCCACTTTTGCAAAAGGAAAGTCCCAGAATGGGACTGTGGGCCTCGTGGTCCCCAGGGACCCCTCTGAGGGATGGAACTTGGCTTGGCAGGGCCTGTGCAGGGCAGCCTAGGGTACGGGGAAGGGGGAGTACAACCGCGTACCAGGCATTGGCTCCGAACTTGACCCATCCCTGCCCTTGAGGTGCTCACCATTTAGCAGGGGAGCCTGAATGTCCTGTCCCAAAGGCCATGGTGGAGGTACGAGTGCTGGGGGAGTGGAGCAGGTGACTCCTGCCTGTGGGACTGGGGGAGGGCTGGGCAGGCTTCCCAGAGCAGGTGCCATTTGAGCTGAGTGTCAAGGGCTTGGCAGCAGTTAGCTGTCCCGGAAATAAGCCCAGCAAGAGACACACGAGATTATCCCGTCCTGTGGCTGTCAACCGGGAAGGCGTGTCAAAACCCCGACTGCTTCTGATTTAGGAGCTCTTGGGCCTGAGAATCTGCATTTCTAACAAGTTCCTAGATAGTGTCGATGCTGCCAGTCCAGGGTCCCTGCAGTGAGAACCGCTGAGTAGTACAATTCCTCGACTCGTACCAAGAGAAACCGAGAGCCAGAGAACAGAAGCAGCTTGTCCACGTCACTCAGGTGAGTGTGAGCAGACAGAGGACCCAAACCCACACCCCTTCCACCACACCCCTATATGCCTTGCGGGGGCTCCCTCCCCATACCACCCTTCACGGGCAGTGTCCAGGACTGCTGTCCTGAGCACTGCCCTAAAAGACAGCCCTGAGAGGCCAGTGTGGCGCTGGGCAAGAGCACAAGCCACCTACTACCCCAGCAGGCATGCGTCCAAGTGTCCCCGCTGTGGCCGGGCGTGCTGCCAGCCTGGCTGCCCCCGTGACCCAGCCCGGCGCGGGCACCAGCCCAGACTTGGCAGTGGGGCCGGCCAGGGCAGAGGCTCAACGGCCAGGGAGACACATCTCATCAGGGGTGACTCTTGGTCCCTGCAGGGGCCGAGCGGAGTCCCCGGTGATGCCTGCTCCTCATGCCCGCTTTCCGAGGGGTGCCAGGCTGAGTGGTCCCTGGTGCTTACCGGGTCTCTGTCTGCTCAGGCTGGCTAGGTGTTTGCTTGATGGCTTCCGGGGGCTGCACGACCTTGGGAGGGAAGGCCCCCAACCAGCCAGCCTCCTGACTCCACATGAAAGTGGATTTTAGCCACGTGGGGGAATGGCTCGGTCCACGGCAGGCCTGCCCCCAGCTCAAGCTGAGGCCACGGAACCAGAGGATGCCCCCAGCTTGGCACTGGGGACAGGGGACGCCTCGTCACAGGCTCTTCATTCCGGGCTCTCCCTTGCTGTGCTCAGGTGAGGGCAGCCATGGGTCTCCGGCCTTTCCTCCAGGGCCCCCTGCCCAGAAGCCAATGGCTCTCCCCACCCCCAGGCAGTGGGTGAGCCCTCCTGGGATTCCCACTTGGGCCTCTTCAACTGCTCTGTCACATTCATTATCGTTCCCACCCTGTCTTCCCCCTAAACTGGGAGCTCCAATTCCAAAGAACATGAAGTCCTGCCACAGAGGAGACCTGGAGTCAACTATTGCTGACACCAAGATTTCGGCCAACCTTTCTGGGCTTCGAAATGTGCGTCATGCCTGCATTCGCCCACAGCCCCTCCTTGGGGACCTTCCCGGGCTCGGTGTCCTCATGGGTGCGCCTGGGTTCCTGGCCACGCGGGCAGCTGACGGAGGTGTGGCTGCTCTGTCTGCGGTTCTCACGGCTCACGTTCTGGGGCTGGTTCTCACTCCTTTCGGTATCACGACCTGTCCTGTTCCCCGTTCACCAGTGAGTGCGGGAAACTGAAGAGGTGGGAGCCCTCCCTGCACAACTTTTCAGCAGCCAGCTTCTCTTAAAACCCACTGCTCTGCCAGACACCATTTTTGTCCTCAGAGTTACCTGTGTGACCTTGGGCAAGTGGCTTAACCTCTCTAAGCCCTAGTTTCCTCATCTGTAAAATAACAGGGGTAAAATATCTACTTACAAGAACATCGTGAAGATTAAATGAGATAGTACTCATATAAGTCCATGGCCCAGGTATCTGCCACAGGATAACTACTCAATAAAAGATCACTAAAACACTTTACTGAGATAAGGAAGCTCACAAGGCAAGAGATGATTCTGGTGCAGCTGGATAAGTGCAATGAGAGAGAAAAGCATGGGGGGTGGGGGGTGTGAGCTGACTCAGTCACTTAGCTAACTGAAAGGGAGGAGGGCCCAGAAAGCTTTTTAAAAAGAGAGATCATTAAGATGCATTGTAAATAAATAAAGCGGGAAGAAGGGACAATTCTCCCTTACAGAGGAATTCCAGATGAGATAGATAGATGATAAATAGAGATAGAGATGGATGATAGATGATGATGGATGGAAAGATAGACAGACACCCCTCAAACAGGTGGATCGTAATTCTTCTTCCCTTGAGAATGGGCTGGCATAATGTAGATGAGGGCCTCCAAAGACTTAGAGGGATTGGAAGGTTAGAATGGATTTATTATGTCAGTCCTGCTCACCCACTCCAGGAATGTCCAGAGACAACAACTAGTCTATCTTCCCTGTAGGTCAGATATTACTGTGGGAACTGCTGCCCCTGAACTTGGATCCTTAAACACAATGGGGATGATTAGATCCCACATTGGCAGAAGTGGCAGCACGAAAACAAGGTGGGTGTGGCTACCACAATGAACAGCAGACTCACAGCAGTAATTAGAATAGTCTGACTCACAGAGGCCCATGACACTGGCTAGTTGATCGTGGGGTGCCTAGAAGTAAAATACATGGGTAGTAAATTCTTACTTGATCTGTACAAGCAGAGTTCTAGGTCAAGTGAACAAAAGTCTACCTTGAATTACAGAAAGAGTCAAGGTCCCCTCAATCAATTCCCAGACTTGAGACAGTTTACAAGCCCAGACCCCTTGAACAAGGGGAAGGCTGGGTCCCTTTGGGGAAAGAAGCTGGCTACACTTCTATGGTGGTTTGAAGGTGTGTGTACCCAGAAAAACATGTTCTTAGATTTAATCCATTCCTGTGGTATAAACCCATTGTAAGTAGGACCTTTTGATGAGGCTATTTCAGTTAAGGTATTAGCCACTTCATTCAGGATGGGACTTAATCCCATCACAGGAATAAATACAGAGACAGAAAGCCATGGAAGCAAGAGGCTGATAGCAACAAAACCTGGAAGCAAAGGGAGAGACCAGCAGATGCCACCATGTGCCTGGCCTTGTGGCAGAAGAGCCAAGGATTGCTGGCAGCTAGTCTTCAGGACAAAAGCATCGCCTTGATGATGCCTTGATTTGGACATTTTTTTCTTGGCCTCAAAAATGTAAGCTAATAAATTCCCATTATTTAAGTCAACCCATTTCACAGTCTCTGCTCTAAGTGGCCTAGGAAACTGAAACAACTACCACTAATTTATTCTATTAATCTTCACAGCCTTTCCCAAAGGGACCTGTGGCCTTTTACCAAGGTGCCTGTGCACTGGGAGAAAGGAAATGATTAGATATCTAGGGGATTATTAGACAGTGTTTAGAAGCGACATTAATTCCAGGAGACCCAGAATGTCACTATGGTCCAACATAGGGGCTTATGGAGGTCAGGTGATTAAAGGAATTTTAGCTTAGGTCCATCTCACAGTGGACCTGGTGGGCCCTTGTACCCACTCTGTGGTCACCTCCCATTTCCAGAATGCATAACTGGAATAGAAATAGTAACTGGCAGAATGCCCAGAAAGGTTCCCTGACTTGTGGAGTGAGGGCTGTTATGGTAGGAAAGGCCAAGTGAAAGCCACTAGAACTGCCCTTCCCTAGCAAAATAGTAAATCAAAAGCAATACTGAACTCCTGGAGGGATTGCAGAGATCAGTGCCACCATCCAGAACCTGCAGGATGCAGGGTGGTGGATCCCACCACATCTCCTTTCAGCTCTCCTATTTGGTCTGGACCTTGGAGGCTGACAGTGGATTATAGTAAAGGTAGCCAGGTGATTCCAATGGCAGCTGCTGTTCTAGATGTGGTATCGTTGCTTGAGCAAATTGAGGGATCCCCTGGTACCTGGTGTGCAGCTCTTGATGTGGCAGATGCTGCTTTCTTGATTCCTGCTAGTAAAGATCACCAGAAAGTAAAGATCACCAGAAACAGTGTGCTTTCATCTGGCAGGCTAGCAATGCCTTCACTACCTTACCTCACCAGACTGTCAGCTCTCCATCCCTAGTCTGCAGGGAGCTTGATGGCCTTTGCCTTTCACAGGACGTCACCCTGGTTCATTATATCCCTGACATCATGCTGGTTGGACCTAGTGAGCAAGAAGTAACAATGACTCTAGACGTATTGGTAAGGCATTTCTTTGTCAGAGGGTGGAGATAAATACAACAGGCGCATGGGTGCTGGCCCTGCTGGCATGGGGGGACGGGACCCTGTGGGGTGCCGCCAGCCCTTCTCCTGGGCGCTGAGTTTGCACTGGTGGCTGCAGTGACAGCAGCAGCAGCGGTAGTGGTGGCCTGGTGGAGACAGTGAGGGCGAGGGGCGTGCCAGCATGGGCCTTGCCGAGCTGCAGGAAGAGACCTCAGTCCCACATCAGGAAGTCAAATGCCAGGGAAACCAGTAGCTGGAATTTACAGGGGGGTGGAAGAGAACAGAAACTCTGGCAATGCAACACGGAGCAACATGAAGTCCCGAGAGCAGATCAGGGACGCCAGGAGAGGTCTCCTGGCACCTTTTCCAAACCCAAAATCTGAAGCAGCAAAACCTCCAAAACTCCCACCGCGTCTTGGGATCCCACCAACGCAGCTGTCACCAAGCAAACTGAAAAAGCCTGTCCAGGGCAAACAAGCCCCTCCAAATAAGCTTGCAGGGATACTCAACAAGGCAAACTCCCTGTCCAGCAGAGCTCCAGGAAGAGCGAGGCTGAGCTGCAGGCTGAAGAAGGGACGAGAATAGACGAGTTGGTGGGAAGTGGGAAGGAGGCAGGAATGAGGATTGGTCTCATCGCTGGCGAGGGCAGGGGAGTTATTGACAACCAAGCTGCTCTCCAGGGCGAGTTTGTGGTGAAATACCACGGGGACCTCATCGAGATCACTGACGCCAAGAAGTGGGGGGCACTGTGTGCACAAGACCCCCCCAGAAGCTGCTACATGGACTATTTTCAGCATCTTGAACAAAACTACTGTGCAGATGAAGCTAGAGAGACGAATCACCTGGGAAGACTGGTCAACCCAGCAAATGTGGGACCTGCCAGGCCCAGCTGCGCGGCCCTGGAGGCGGGACCCCTCCCTCCCCGCCTCTGTGACATCCAGGCTGGGAAGGAGCTCCTGTCCGACTATGGGGACCACAGCAAGGCTTCCATTGAAGCTACCCATGGCTGAAGCACTGACCTACTGGCCCCCTGCGCCACATAGCCCCCTCCCTGGACGAAGTACCCTCAAAAGGAATTGAGTTTTTATTTTTTTACACAGAAAATCTTAGTGGATTACTTCAGATATATTTTTAAAGTATATTGAGATGCCTTTTCACCGTAGCATTTAAATATCTGTTACATGTTCAAGGTGGGCTTGAACAGATGGCCTTAAATTACCACAACTTTTATATTCTAGTTGTTTCTGTACCTTTTTTGCAAATGAGTCAAGTTTGTGCTTCCCCTGCAGGCAGTCATAGTCTCAGCAGAGGTTTTAGAGGAAAGATTCAGACATGAACTAGGAAGCTGGGCTGTTCTCCTGCCTGGAACTGAAGAGCCAGGAACCCCAACCACACCCCCAATGCCCCTCAGTGTCCGCGCCCAGGCGGGTGAGCAGGACCCTGCCGCCCACCGCCTGGCTGGATGTCTCCAAGCGCTTGTTCTGTGCCTCGCCAGGCACGCTTTCAAGTGCGTGATTATTTTGCTCTTTCAACAGCTTGCTGACCCCGTGGCGTGAACGCGGGCCAGGCATGTATTTACTCTCCCACAAGGCAGCGCTTCTCTTGGCACCTCAGCCTCAGGGCAGGTAATCAAACTAGATGTGCGCAGGGAGAAGCGTTGCTTAGCTGCCCCCACTGGGGCAGGGTTTCCTGAAACTTGGGTTAATTCTTTATAGAAATGTGAACCCAGAGGTTATTTTTTAAAAAATAAAGAGGAAAAAAAGGGAAAACCAACAGAAAACAACTTACACGTGTATAGGTCTTGACGCGAGTGAAGTTGCTGTGTTATCCCCCCTCCATTTTCTTTTGCAGAAGATACTTGGGGTGGTACTTTCTTCTAATCCCAGATAAAGGCGTGTAGCGGGACCTGGCATTACTTACCCGATGCCTCCCGGCCCGGCCCTGGCTCTGCCGGGTGAAAGCTGGAGCCCTGCTTCCAGGCCTTCCTTGGTGAGGCTCGCTGGGGTGGGCCTCCAAGGCCTGAGATGCGGACCCTTCCCCCCAGCCGCCCCCCCCAGCCTTGGAAGGGCGCCCGGGTGCACAGGTCCAGGGAGCAAAGACAAGGCTTAAAGGTTTTCACCCCAACTGTGACGGCAGGAGGAGTGGGGGCTTCCTCCTCTCTCCCCAAGGGGAGCGGTTCTCCCTGCCCACCTCCAGCTGGGGGGGTGAGTGGTGGAGGTGCCCCGGAGCGCTCACCCGGGTTCCCGCCCTCCTGGTCCCAGGTAGGTGTGAATGGAGACAGGTATGAGAGCCTGTTCGCATCCTTGTTTTTTTTTTAAGATTTATTTTTTATTTATTTCACACACACACACACATACCACACCCTGCTCTCTGTGTCCATTTGTTGTATGTTCTTCTGTGTCCGCTTGTATTCTTGTCAGTGGCACCCAGAATCTGTGTGTGTCTTTTTGTTGCGTCATCTTGCTGCGTCAGCTCTCCGTGTGTGCGGCGCCACTCCTGGGCAGGCAGCACGTTTTCGCACGGGGCGGTCCTCCTTGGGGGGCGCACTCTTTGCACGTGGGGCTCCCCTACGCGGGGGACACCCCTGCGTGGCAGGGCACTCCTTGCGCGCATCAGCACTGCGCATGGCCAGCTCATCACACAGGCCAGGAGGCCCGGGGTTTGAACCCTGGACCTCCCATGTGGTAGGTGGACACTCTATCAGGTGAACCAAATCCGCTTCCCAGTCCTCGTCCTTGATCCTCCACGCCAGGCCTCCCGGCGATGCTACCTCAGAAAGTCTTCCCCTCCCTCCCCGCACTTGCCTGATCAGTGGTCAGCAAATCGGAAGAGTTGGCAGAGTGTAGATGTGAGAGGAAATACCTTCATTATACCTACTTGTGGTTTAGCTTTGCATTTAAAACCAGCAAAAGCCAAGGAAATAAACTCAAAAGTTATTTGCTGACATAAAAACAAAACAAAAAGTTAAAATATTTATTGCCAGGCCAAAAAAAAAAAAAAGATCCAGGGGCTTTCCACTAAGGTAAAATTTCTAGGCATCTAGTGGTGCCAGACATGTTAAGACATCCATCCCTTTTGAGGGAAAGAGTAAACTGTTGCATCTGGCCTCTCCTGCAACCAACAGAGAGGCACAACTCCTAACGGCCTGTTCAGATTTTTTTTAAAAGAGGTACAGGGATTGAACCCAGGACCTCGGACACCGGAAGCAGGCACTCAACCACTGAGCTACACCTGCTTCCCAATGAGAGTTGGTTTTTTGTTTGTTTTGTTTTTAGGAGGTACCAGGAAACGAACCCAGGACCTTGTACATGGCAAGCAGGTGCTCAACCACTTGAGCTATATCCGCTCCCCAACCTCTTCAGATTTTGACGGTAACATATTCCTCATTTGGGTGTGCTACTTGGGCCCATTTACTGAGTGCCCCAAAAAGCTATCAAAATTACATACAAATGTGGAAACAGCTTTGAGGTCAGGTAATGGGTCGAGGCTGGAAGAACTGTGAAGTGCTTGAGAGAAAAAGCCCAGATTTTTGAAGAGACTGTTAGTAGGAAAATGGATGCTAATGATACTTCTGATGAGGCTGTCTGCCCCGGGGCTTGGAGGGGGCTGGCCTTGCTCCCTGCTGTTCAGGGAGAGTGCTCCCACCCCAAAGCTCAGAGAGGGTGGGGCCTTTGCCCCAGGGTTGGAGGAGAGCATGGCTCTGTGCCAGTGCTTGGAAGGGGTGGAGCTGCAGCTGCATCAGGCCCGGGGGACAAAATGTGGACCCACGGATGACTCTCAGACCTTGAAATCTAATGGCATTTGCCTTGCTGAGTTGTTTGGTGCTCATGACCCCTGCTTTTCTTCCAATTTCTCCCTACAGGAGTGGGCATATCTATCCTATGCCTGTCCCACCATTGTGCATTGGAAGCAAATAACTTCTCTAGGTTCCACAGACTGAGGGGGCTTGTGTCCTAGGACTGACCTCACCCAGAACCCACACTGATGAGAATTTGTTCTTAGCATTGCTCCTGACTCAACTTCAGGCTTTTGGCATGTTGTGAGGGGATGAATGTATTGTGCATGTGGGAAGAGCATGTCTTTCTGGCATCCGGAGGGCCAACTGTGGTGCAATGAATTGTGTATCCCAGATTGGACATGGTCTTGGTCTGTGTCTTGGCGGTTGTGGATCATTGTAAATAAGATTTCCTCAAGATGCTACGTCAAGTGTTAAGGTACGGCCCCACTGATTCAGGATGGGTTTGAATCCAGATTACTAGAGTCCTTTAAAGGCAGAGTGAAAGTCAGACGGAGAGGAAAGCCAGGAGAGGCCTCCGTGGACCAAAGAACGCCATCGCCTTCCTGGAGAAAGTATCGCCTTGCTGGCGCCTCGATTTTGGACTTCTCCTAGCCTCAAAATGGTGAGCCAATAAATTCCCCTTATTTACGCCAGGCCTTCATATGGTTTTAGCAGCTGGGTAACTAAAATAGTCTGGCCTTGGGAAGCTTCCTGGTCAGCTCACGCAGGGGTTAACCCCTGGGGAAGTGGAGCTTCGGCAGGAAATACTAACATCACACCAGCATCCCACCGAGGAGCTTCCTCCCACTCCCACTTCTAGACTGCACGCAGCGTGGTGGTCCACTTACTTCCACGTGAGGTTCATTCGGCAGAAGCTTCCGGAAGCCTCTGGGTCCTCCTGCACTGGGTGCCCTGACCACTTGCGGCTCAGGAGGGGCCCGAGGAGCTGGGCAATCTGCTGGGTGTTGAGCCTCTTCTGCTGCAGGAGGAAGGATGTCCCAGGAGTGGGTTCCCCAGTATGGGCAGGGACCTGTGTTCTCAGGTGGGAAGCTCTGCCCTCTGATTTTGTCTGATCTCCAGGTCTGACCCCTGGCTCTCAGGCCACCTGCCTGACTGGTTTTCCTCCCATCCCTGGAGTTTCTACCCGAATCCCAGTGTGATGGTTCGAAGCTGTATGGACCCCAGAAAAGTATGTTTCTTAAAGTTAATCCATTCCTGCAGCTGTGGACCCATTGTAAGTAGGAGTTTTGGGTGAGTAAGATCTTAAGATGTGACCCACCTCATTCAGGGTGGGTCTTAATCCTTTTACTGGAGCCCTTTATAAGAGAATGAAATTCACACAAAAGAGAAAACTATGGAAGCAAGAAGCTGAAAGCAATGAAAGCTGGAATAGAAAGAAGAAGCCATCGGATGCTGCCATGAGACAGAGGAGCCCAGGGTCACTGGCAGCTGGTCTTTAGGACGACAGTATCACCTTGATGATGCCTTGATTTGGACAATTTTCTCAGCCTCGAAACTGTAAGCTTGAAAGCTATTAAATTCCTATTGTTAAACACTGACCCATTTCACGGTATGCTTTGAGCAGCTTTAGCAAACTAAAGCACTGTTGGTATTAAATTGATTATTTTCTGATTTGCTTTTTATTTTAAGAATAGGACAGGAACCTGTTTGCCATGGTTGTCTGTGGGTGTCAGTACTCCTACCTGCAGCCAGAACTTAACTTTGGCAAAGAGCCTTGGCTTATTCTGGTAGAGAATGGAGTTATTTTGAGCCAAATGCTCTGAGGCACTCCGTTCTCTGGGTAGTGTTTTCTCCAGGCGGAGTTAATTTTAATGACTTATTATAAATTTATTCACAAGTGGATGATTTATAGTTAATACCAGTCCTGTAACTTTTTGTCACCTGACTGACATCTCAGAAGCATCATTTGTAAAGGCCTATTACATTTAGGAAGGGGAAAAAGAATTAAGTTGTGGCCATTTCTGCCCATGTCCTCTCTCTCTCTCTCTCTTCTTTTTCAGGAGATACCAGGGACTGAGCTCAGGACCTTATACCTGAGAGGCAGGTGCTCAACCACTGAGCTATACCCACTGCCCTGTCCATGTCCTCTCTGTCGGTGATTGAGCAGGAAAGCTGTGGGCGCAGCCTGGCTCCACGTGTGAAGTGGAAGGACAGACAGCCACGAGGGACAGCACCTCTGTACCCACATGGCCCTGGCCTTTCTGGGTGTGGTCTCTGTTCTATCAACCATGTGGTGTCCTGTGTCTTCCCAGGAACTCTCGGAGCAGGCAGGTGGTGGCTGGGGTCCCATTTTCCAGAGAAGGACATGGAGGCCCAGGAGACCAGCAGGCTTGTCCAAGGTTTCACAGCTCCTGAGTGACCGAATCTGCACGGAAGCCAGGTGCGGCTGACTCCCAGGCTGGAGCGGGGCCGAGCACACAGGTGCTCAGTAATTGGGGTGTGAATCATGTCCCCCCCAAAAGGCACGTTCGGGTCCCAACCCCTGGTGTGCAGGGGTTATTGGTTATGGTGTCCCCTCAAGTAAGGTGGGCCTTGATCCAATAGGGCTGAAGGAAACCGGACACAGAAGAGTAGCCGCGGGGAGTAGCAGCCAGAAACTGCAAGTCAGGGGAGCCCAGAAGAGCTCGGAGAAGACACTGCCATGTGCATTGCCATGGGACGGGCCAAGGAACCCTAAGGAGCGCTGGCAGCCAGCCCCAGAGCACCACAGGCTTGGGGGAAAACACATCGCATGATGCCTTGATTTGGACATTTTTCTCAGCCTTGAAAATGTAAGCTTTTAAGTTAATAAATCCTCATTGTAAAAGCCAACCTATTTCAGATATTGCTTTTGGCAGCCTAGCAAACTAGAGCACCCAGTTATCATCCTTCACGTATAGATGCACAAAGCACTCTCTCCTTCATTATCAGCTCATGGCCACCCGAGCAGGGATGGTTATTTCCATGGTGAGAGGTGCAAGCGGAGGCTTAGAGAGGTAGCGTGGTTCAGCCAGTGACAAGTGGAGTGGGTGGCTGTGCCCTAACTGGGACTCAGGCCTTCTGAGATGCCCCTCGCAGCACCTGCCTGTCAGCAGGCTCTCCATCCCAACCTTTCAATTCCCTGGACGCTCACCATGGACGTATGGGGTGATGGGAAGAGTTTGGGCCACAGATTGGGCTACCGCCATATTATCTTTTTACCCTGGAGGTTGGCACCTGAGGGTGCAGGAGGGATGGGTGTGCTCCCAAGAATGGGCTTCTATGGCACCCAGCCGATCCTCAAAAAGACAGCCAGGGGATGAGTTCTACAGGGATGGGAAAGCGGGCGGGGCTCCCGGGTGTGGGCAGCAGGCCGGGTGACAAGGCAGGGAGAGAGGCAGAGAGCCGGAGTGAGCCGGGGCTCCCGGCCAGTGTCAGGCTGATTCGCCCAGCATGCCTGGTGGAAATGGCCCCCGAGGCCAGGCTGACTCTCAGGGGCGGAGAGGGGTCCCAGGGGGTAGCAGGACAGGACAGCTGCACGGCCCCGGGCTGGTCTGTGGCCTGCTAGGAACTTTCTCAGGGTGGGGTCAAGGCCTGCACAGACGTGAGCGAGGTGACCAGCTAGGCTGCCTTCTGGTTCCCACAGGTGACGCAAGGTCGCCTCTCCCCGCTGGCAACTGGGCGAGGACACCTGGCGAACCATAAAAATACAGGAGCAGAGTTTCAAAATGATGAGTCAGGAATTCTCAGTCATGGCGCCTTAAGGTAATGCCGGTAAGGTTCCTTTGGAAATGTTGGGCTGAAAAACCCAGTAAAAGATCTACTTGCACATGAAGATGGACGAAGCTTTAGGACTTGATGAACAAAATGCCTTAAATCGAGGTCCCGCACCCCCAATTTATCATTCTGCTTATTAGGAGTTGGAGCGTTAGTAGCATCAGGTTCACAAAAGGCTAATCATCATAGCCAGTATTTATGACACCCTGTGTGCCAGACACTATTTACAGACACATTTTTCCCTGATCTCACTCAACTTTCACGTAGATCTTACAGTTGAAGGGTTATCACTTCCATTTTACAGAGGGGGAGACTGAGGGCGGGCGGGGTAATGAACTTGCCCAAATCACACTGCGGGGCTGAGTTGAAGCTCCGGTAGACTCCAGGGTCCCTGCTGTGTCCCCTGCACCCTGCGCCCCTCACCTCGCCCCCACACCGACACCCAGGGTAAGTGTGTGGGCGGGGCCATGGGGTACTGTGCTTGCGGGTTGTGAGTTCCCTGTTTAGATCCTTAAAACAATGTTTTTGTGGGTGGCACAATGGAAGATTTGCTGATTTGAATACTTTCTACAGTATTGCGAAAGCATTATGTAAAATGGAGATCATGAAGGGATTAAATAGAAAGTATAGCCCCCCTAATTTGTTCCATTTTCTCCTCACTCTCTCTTTTTCATCATATGAAGGAAAAAAAGTCTTCTCCTCTTCATTTTCCCTTTCCAAGGTATGTCACCAGTACCTGACTTTTTTTTTTCTATGTGTAAACACACACATGCATTTTATTTGGTTTGGATTTATGTTTTATCAAAAAATTCTTCAGTGTTGTAATGACCATACTGCCATTTGCTCTTTCTCCCTGATGTCTTCCCTTCGTCGGGGAAGTCTCACCAGGCCCAGGGTTTATACACCCTCAGGGAGGCCACCTAACATCCCGAGTCCTCAGCTTCTTCAGCTCTAAAACGGGAGTGATAATCCCTACCTAGCTGCGCTGTTTGAAGAATGAGAGAAGATGCTCCGTAAAACATGGCCCTGAGAGGGGTTTGCACGATGACAGTGGGTTAAGATTGGCTGAGCTGGGCCCAGCTCTCCCCTCATGCCAAATCCCTTGGCCTCCACTTACATGTGTGGGAGGAGGACAGGCTTCTGGTTTTGAAGGGGGAAAGTTTGGCTTGAGGTTGGGTCGATGAAAAAGAAAAGATGGGGAGACGGGGGTCTGAGTGGACCTCAGAAAGAAGGGACACTTGAAGAAGGGTGAAAGCTTGTGTCAGGCCTCTGTGCCAAACCTCGCTACCCCTTGTAAGAAACAAAGATTAGTTTTCACGTTAAGGAAGAAAATATTAATTAATGTAACCTGGCAGCCTACTGCCCCTGTCTCCCACTCCCGGGTTAAACAGAAACAAAGGAAACCAGCTTAAGCCAGTCCTATAGGCAGTAAAAAAAGATGCCCAAGGAAGAGCTAAGTTAATATCAATTCAGCACTAAATTCCATTCCTTATTTGGCAAAGGGGAGCAGGTAAAAACTAAAATGATTGGAATGTGATGGGGGAAGTGGTTAATCACAAACTTTTGCGCAGGAAAGTTAGTTCTTATCGGATAGGTTGTAACCTCTGAAGTATCCAATCTATGGAGAAACAGAGTGAGGGCTTGCTTGCTAGGCTTAGGGGTATAAATTGTGTCATTTTTCTTTGTTTGGGGTGTCAGCCCCGTTTTCTGGTTGTGTGCTCCTTCTTGCAAGACTGAGAATAAATTTTTTCTTCTCCATAATCAGGTGAGCCTTATTTTCTTCCAGAAGAAGATTTTTTTCTTACACCCTGGTGTCCCAGGAACCCTGGCCCCACCCACTGTTTTGTGGGGAGGGAGCTTGGATAGATGGGAGGCAGTGCTGGGAAGAAAGAACCCGTGGGGGAGTGTTTTCATTTGCTAAACCATCCAATGCAAAATTACCAGAAATGGGTTGGCTTTTATAAAGGGAATTTATTAGGGGTAAAAGCTTGCAGTTCCGAGGTTGTGAAATGGCCAAATAAAGGCATCATCCAAAATGCTTTCTCACCCAAGGGCATGTGCTGGCAGATCCTGGAGTCCTGCCACATGGCGATGCAAGATGGCGGCTGATCTTTGCGGCTCCTGAAGTCTTCCCTCTCACATATCACGGTCAAAATGGTGGCTTCCTTTCTCTGTGTTTCTGCTTTCAGTTTTTAGTTTATATAAGCCCCCACAAGAGGGCAGAGACCTACCCTGGGTCAATGATGTTGTCCAATTAAAAGCTCTTAAGCCATCAAAAGTGATCTAATGAAAAGTCCTTAAACCAAATCAAATCAAAGGCCCCATCTACACTGTTTACAGGCATTAAGTATGGATTAGCTTAAGAACATAATTTTCTGGAGTCCACAAAAGACAAACCAGGACAGGGAGCCTCCTGCTTGTGGGTTGCATCCGTCCTCCCAGCACCCGGGCAGGGGGCTCAAGGCATCCCAACAACATTGGCAGGTAAACAATGCCACTGAGTTTGCCCTCCCACGCTAGTGGGCCTGCTTCGGCTGGAGTGGCCTCAGGACACTCTTTAAAAGCCCACTGTCCTCCAACCGGGCTGGCATGGAACCAGCCTTTTCTGGCACGTTCTTGCACCTCACTGCTCAGGATAGTTCAGAGAAGGGACTGGAGACTATTCTCTGTCCTAGCTTTCCTGGCTCTGGTTGACAAAGCTCCAGGCAGGAAAGGAAGGGAGGGGACAGGGGTGCCTCTGGCACAGTGCATTCTTCTGGTCCTCTAGGGGCTGGGCGAGGTGCATAGGAAGCTTCCCGCCCTAAGGAGACTCCTGCTGCTGGTGGGGTGGACCCTGGCCTCTGATTGTCTCACTAGTGGGGAGCGGGGGGGAGGGAGGCGGTGGGAGGGGAGAAGGCTCATGGGAGGGAGGTGAATTCCCTTTGCTCCACTCTGCCCCAGCCTCAGTTACCCCTTTTGGGGTCTGGGAAGGATGTTGTTAGTCTGGTGGCAAAGGAGTAGCAGAAGAGCAGATAGAGAAGCCCAGGTATGCTTCAACCAGTCCCTCCGGTTTCTGCAAATGGCAGTTGGACTCCAGAGACCCCGGGTGGTCCAGACATGGGGGTGGGGGTGGAGAGCACTTCCCAAGATTGGCACATTCACGCGGCGCTCACACTATTTGGAGGGCATGGGAGCACTATGAGACCCGCGCCCCTGCCCAGAAGCTGAGCAGGCTTTTCATTAACTCATTTCAGAAAACCCTCATTGGGCCTCAGGGCATCTGGAGAGACAGCAAGCTTTTTGCTGTCCTCAAGAGTTCACAGTCCAGCAGGGGGCTGGACTGTGGGGCAAGACCAGGCAACATCCAGCGGTGCATGGGCCTGAGGGCTGGGGCAGAGGAGCTGTGTGGGGGTGAGCCAGCCCTGGGGTCAGCCTGCTGCCTCCCAGCCATATATGAGCAGAGCACTGAAGAGCTAGTAGAAAGGAGAAGGGGTGTGTGTACTGGGGAGAGGGGCAGAGATCCCGTGGAGGTGGGAGTTGGGCCAAAGGCCCATTTACAGGGCCAGATTTTCAAGGGCTTTGCAGGCCATGCTAAAGAGTTGGCACTATAATCTGAGAACCACAGGGAGGCATTGGTGGAATTTAAATAGGGGAATGAGCCAATCCCATGTATATTTAAGAACATCCATGGGACAGTAGTGTGGTGAGTGTACTGAGTCATACAGGGCTGGAGGCTGAGAAAGCAGTGTGCAGTCATTCCCATTAGAAAAATGGGGATGTATTGGTTTGCTATGTTGCATAACAAATACTGCAAACTTAGAGGAGGCTGAAAAGACATATTTATAATCTTGCAGTTTCTGTGAGTCAGGAGTCAGGACCCAGTTTAGCTAGGTCTTCTGCTCGAGTTTCCTAAGTCTACAAGGTGTCTGTGGCCTCTGTTCCCTGGAGGTTCTGCTCATAATGACTGCTTCCAAGCTCATTTAAGATGCCGGCAGAATTTGCTTTTTTGCAGCCCTGTGGCTGAGGGCCCAGCTTCTTACTGGCTATGGCCTCGAGGCTGCCCACAGGTCCTAGAGGCCACCCGCAAACCCCTGCCAATGGTCTCTTGCAGGCAGTCAGGACACAGCACCTAGCTTCTTCACGACCAGTGGTGAAGATTCTCTGCAGTCTGCTAAGACAGAGTCTTAGATCACGCAGTGTCATCATGGGAGTGACATCCCATCACCGTTGCCATATCCTGTCAGCTGGAAGCAAGTCACAGGTCCTTCCTGCATTCAAGGGGAGGGCATGATAAGGTTGCAAAAGCAGGGGTGGGTGATCATGGTGCCACCTTTGAATTCTGCCTACTCTAGGGAACATCTCCTGTCCATTTGTGTACATACCCTTCAATATTGATGGAAACTGAAAAGATTTTATATACAAACCCACACGTCTAACTGGCCCATGGTCTAGATAAGGGCTTGGAGACCACCTCCCTTCCTCCTAATATCCTCTGGGGCTTACAGGCTGCCTTGGGGTTTTACAAAGCCCTTCTCACATGTCTGTTCATATCCACAAAGTTACCTGAGGGCCCAACAGCCTCATGGGAAAAATGGACCGGGCTCCAACCAGCTCCTTTTCCTGCCAGGTGGCCCAAGCTGGGCTAATCATAATTCTGCATTCCTCAGAACACAGTGATTGATGGATGGATGAGCGTGTGGCAGAAGTCAGACCAAGAGGGATTCTTCCCGAGACTCCTGCCAGAGCTGGCAGGAATGACGAGCTGGGAGACGGTTCCCAGGACTGCCTGAGGCTAGAGGTCTAGGCCTGTGTAGAGAGTCTGTCAGCAGCAGGAGAGACTGAGCTCAAAACTCAGAGAGAATCAAAGAAAATCAGAGAAAAAAAGAGGGAGCGAGAGAAGACAAGTGACCTAATGGCTCATTTGAGTCCCCGGATGTGGCCTTGCCTTCCTGACTGTTTTGAGTAGATAAACTCCCTTCTTTCTTTTGCTGAGTTGGGATTTCTGACTCTTGCAACTGAAAAAGTGTCCCAGGATTAATGCTCTTAGGTGTCCCTACATGTATCCATCACTGTGGTCTGGGCGGGGGGGAGTGGGAAGCCACCACTGGAATTGACATACAGAACATTTCAATCATCCGCCCCAAATTTCTTGGCTCCCTTTGCCACGAATTCCTCACTCCATGCTGGGCCACTGGCAAACACTGATCTACTTTTTGTTGCAGTTCACTTTCCTATAAATGGAATCACACAATCTGTATTCTTTTGTGTCTGGTTTCTTTTGTTCAGTTTAATGTTTTTGAGGTTCATTCATGTAGTTGAGTGGATTTTTAAGTGGCTGAACGGCATTTCATTGTATGATGTACCTCATTTTCTTCATCCATTCTGCATCCTGGGATGCAGGTGAAGGGCTCCCATTCAGACTCCCAGGGAAGAAGTGGACAAGGGGGTGCCCAGATGCCCCCTCCTCTGTTCCAGCCCCTCGTGCCTTGCCCCTTGCGGTGACGCCTCCATCTGACTGGCCCAGAGAGCCTGCCTGCAGCCTTCTCAGGCCTGCACATGCCCACAGGTGAGGCAGAGCCAACTCCAGTTCTCCAGCTGCTTCTGCCACTTCACAGGGAAGAGATGGGGCTATGAGAAGAGGAGGCAGAAGTTCATGGCTCCAAAGTTCTTCCCATCCCATCAGACGCCTTGAAGATAAGGCTGAGCCCAGAACCTTGGACCCTGGTGAAAAAGAATGCCCTCTGGAAACACACATTGTATACCTTGAGCTCATTCACCTTATCCAAGCCACTGACCTCAAATCTCCGCAGAGCTGTCAGGTGTTAGAGAGAGGAGAGCCCAGTGGTGTGCTGGAACCAGTGAGCACCACGTGCTGGTGTAGTCTTTTTTTATCTTCCTCCCTCCCTCCCTCCCTCCTTTCCTTCCTCCCTTCCTCCCTCCCTCCCTCCCTAACTTTATTTTGTACGTTTAATAACTGAAAATATAAACAATTAAAAATTAAAAACACAGTTGAATAAAAACATACATATCTCAATTACATGTACTGGATACCTATAATTTCTTTTTAATCATACAATATATTACACAATATATTGGGTTCATAGTAATGCAGTCATTCAGTATTTGTCCTTTTGTGTCTGGTTTGCTTTGCTCAACGTAATGTCCTCCAGATTCATCCATGTTGTCGTATGTTTTATTTCTTCTTAATAAACAGTTGTCTTAATAGACAACAGATGAATGTCTATCCATTCATCTGTTGATGGACACCTGGGTTGTTTCCAACTTTTGGTAATCGTGAAAAATGCTGCTGTGAACGTCTTGTGTATTTCTTCTCATTCTCTGAGGTCATGTCAGGGGCTTGGAATCAATCTTGATGGAAGCGTGGCACTACTGAAATTCACAATGCTGCATATCAGGCCCCTTTCCCCTCAGAGAGCTGCTTCTTGGGCGTTCACCACCACAGCATGGCAGGAGACCTAGAGGCCAGGGCTGGGTGGAGGTAGGGGGTGTTTCACTTACCTATTTCTGAATGACAAACCACCTTAAAACTTAGGGGCTTAAAACAACAGTGACTGGGCATTTCGCAGGGTTCCGTGGGCTGGCGAGGTGGTTCTTCAGCTTCCCTTGGTATTGGCTGAGGTCCCTCTCGCAGCTGTATTTGTGGCCTCTCTCCCCAGGAGGACAGCCTGGACTTCCTGAAGGATGGTGTCAGGGTTCCAGGAGACAGCATGTCAAGACTGTGAACGCAGAAGCTTCCCGGCCTCTGAAGGTCTAGGCCTGGTACGGGTACAGCATCTCTTCTGCTACGTGACATGGTCACCCACGCCATAGGGCCCTGTGGGAGGCGACGACAGAAGAGCATAAACACTAGGAGGCCCTCAGTGGAAGGGTCTACCCCAGGAGGTAAGACAAGCAGAACTCAGCTCTGACAGGGAACTGGAGTCTCTGCAAAAGCAGCCCTGGCAGGGAGAGCTTGGTGTCCATCCACAGGTCCTAGAATAAAGTTGTGCACTGAGCAGGTCCCCAGGGCAAAGCACTAGGGCTTCACCCACGCTGCCTTGTGGGAAGCACACATAACCCTAGGAGATGGGTCTTACCTGTCCCAGTTGACAGATGGAGAAGCTGAGGCTCCCAAAGCCTGAGCTGCTTGCTCAGGTTCTCACAGCTTCTCAGTGGCATGGTCCCGGGGGCTCCTGGTGGTCTGGGAGGTGGCAGAAGGGATGCCTTCTCCCCAGGTGCCTTAGATGTTATGAACCTGCTGCACCGGGTCTCTGAAGGGGGAAGGAGGGGAAAAGCCATCTTGAGGGTCTTTCCTGGATTTTAAGAAGAAGAAACTATTTCAAAGAGTGGGAGAGCAAACTCTGCACCCCCCAGTCCAGCATCATTTCCCTTCCCCCTTTCCTTTCCACAGTGGGCTCAGAGGGTTTGGCCTCTAGAGCTTGTCTCCACCACCTCCCGTTTCAACATGGCAGCAAGAGCAGTGCTGGGGTGACTCTGGTGACTTGGACAGACTGTGGGCCAGCACAGCCTGGGGTGAGGTCTCTGGCCGAGTGCATCCCCCTGGGGGTCTGTCCCACAATGTCCTTGCTTGGCCATCCACACCCCCTGGGTCCATGGCCTTGAGGAAACAAATATTATGCCAATGCACATGCTCTAGGACTCTTTTAATAGCCACTGTCCCCACCTGGACCTCAGTTTCCCTCATCTTAAAATCAGAGTATGGCCCACAAGCGACACGGAGAGCTGACTCAGCAGAGTGACACAACAAAAGGGGAGACAAGCAAAAAAAATAACACAGAAGAACACGCAGCGAATGGACACAGAGCAGACAGCAAGCAAGCCACAAGGCAGGGAGGATAAATAAATAAAAATAAATACAGACACAGAAGAATGCACAGTGAATGGACACAGAAAGCAGACAGCAAACAAAAAGCTGCAAAGTGGGGGGAGGGGGAGTAAAAAAAAAGTGAGAGTAAAATTTCAAAGTCTCAAAGAACCTTCCCATTGCCAAGCTGGGGTGCCAGAGACCCACATGTCCACCCACACTTGGCCAAGTCTTGCTTCCTGGAGTGTGTCTCAGGGCTTTTTTCCCCTTGACCCTGGATAATACTTTTCATTTGAGGAAATAGAGTCACACTTGTTGCAAGAAACCATATTGGGCTCCTGCCCTGTGCCAACACCTGGGGCAGAAAGGTAGGTGGGGCAAGATTCACGGGGGCCAACCTGAAAGCATGTATTATACCATCAGAGAGTAAGTGTGGAGGGCGTGGGAATATGTACAATGTTCTAGAAAAGTCATTTATCATTTGATTCCTCGGAATTTTTTTTTCAGGTACCGGGGCTGGGGATTGAACCTGGGACCTCGCGTGTGGGAAGCTGGTGCCCTACCACTGAGCCACATCGGCTCCCGGAGGTGTTTTCTTCATTTGTTTACTTGTTTGTTTTTCTGTTTTCAGGAGGCACTGGGGACCCAACCCAGGACCTGCCATGCATCACGTGCATCACAGGTGTGCATGTGTGTACATGTGTGTGTGTGCATGTGTATGTGTGCGTGTGTATGTGTGCGTGTGTGTGTGTGCGCGCGGTGCTGCCTCACCACTGCTCTGCTCAACATGTTGAGGACGGGCTCCAGGCTCAGGGCAGAGGAAGAGGATGTCACAGGTGACATCATCCAAGGTGGAATCTCCCTCATAGACTTCTCTGGAGGAGGCGGACAGGCAGATCATGACAGGGATGTAGAGGGGACACAGGGGACACACAGGTGGCCCGCAGCCCAGTGGCAGCAGATGCTCAACCACTTGAACCACATCTGCTCCCGGATTCTAACTTGGGTGACTAATCCAAGACAGGGAGGAAACAAGGGTTTACTGCAACATTAATTAGAACGTGGAAACCCCCTAGACACCCAACAGCAGCCCTTCACGTCCTCTCTACTCCAGCCGCATGGACCGGTCCCCAGAACGCCCGGTGTCAGAGGCGAACTTTGCACACGCTTGTCCCCTCTGTCTAGAACTCCAGCCACTCCCTCTGCTCACACACACACACTCTTCCTCACCCTTCAGCTGCTGCTTAGACTTCCAGGAGGTCTTCCCTGGCCCTTCCGCTGCCCGACCGTCTCCTCCAGAGACGTCTATGAGGGCAGATTCCACCTTGGATGATGTCGCTGTGACATCCTCGTCCTCTGTCCTGAGCCTCGAGCCCGTCCTCAACATGTTGAGCAGTGGTGAGGGGGCGCACGCACGCACACGCGCACACGCACGCACACACGCACACGCACGCACACACGCACACGCACGCACACACGCACACGCACGCACACACGCACACCCGTGATGCGCGCAGCCGGGAGACGCTGCTCTGCGTCGCTCTCGCATTCCCGGGTTGTGCAGGGCTCTCTGCCCCTGCTGGGTCCAGCTGCAGCCCCAGCTCCTGGCCTTGCGCCCTCGGTCCTGGCGCCTCCTCCGCAGCCCCCAGCCCTCCTCGTGGGCCGCAGCTTATCTCCCGGGCAAAGGCCCGGGCACGGCAGCAGCGCACAGAGACGCACTGCATCGGCTGTTGTGTTTTTTCCCAAGAAATCAGAGTCGCTTTCCCAGGAGGCCACTCGGCTCGGAGCCAGCGGCCCAGGGCCCCGCTTGGGGAGAGGACATGCCCCACGGCCCCAGGGTGGGTCAGAGTACGGCAGGTTGGGGCTGGAGCTGCAAGTCCCGCCGCCTTCCCTCTGGCCGTTTGCTCTGGTGAACTTGTCTGCAGCCGGGCACCTTTGCCTCCACATCCAGTCAACCACCGAGGCGGGTCATTTCTCCTGCCTGAACAGCTCTCGCAGAGCGCCTCTCCGCATTGCCACCACCGTCATCTCCTCGTGTGCCCGGATTATTCAGTGGCCTCCCGCCTCCTGCCTCAGTGCCCTTTATTCAGCTGTAGCCAGAGTCATCATTCTGGAACCCAAAATGGATGCAGAACTGCTCTGCTCTGAGCCCCTCAGGGGCTCCTCCCTCCCCCTCTAAAGCAATTCTAAAAGCATCTGGCAGTGGGAGAAATGCAGAGGCACAGGCCTGGGTTGCGCCCTGGCCAGGCACGTTCTCATTGTGTGTAGCAGGTGTTCCTTCCAGGAAGTGACTGGGGAGGGTCACCCTTTGCAGAGGAAGGAGACGGTTGCAGGGGAGAGGAGGCAGACAGCCGGTCACATTCTTATATATCCTGCGCCCCAGCCCGCGTCCCCGCCCCCACCCTCCATGGCCACACCCTCATATCAAAGCTTTGTCCACTCTGAATCAGGCCAGGCCTTCCTGCTTCACCTGCCTGCTCAGCTGGCTGTTCCTGCCCCTTGGAAGGTCTTTCTCCATGTTCTTCTCTCAGGCACTCCTGCCCAGCCCTCCCCATCCAGCTTCATTGTCACCTCCTCTGTGAAGGCCCCCCACCCCATAGCTCCTGGCCTCCCCTACTCCAGACCTCTGGACCCTGTTGAGCTGGCCCACTCGCCCACCTTTCAGAGTCCTCAGGGCAGGGCAAGGACATGTGTCATTTATGGCTGCGCTGCACCCCAGCCCTTCCTATCTCCCAGAAAGCTTCCAGTAGGAAACCTCGGAGGGAGGCCACCTTCTCACTGGCAGCCTAGGCTTAGCAAACAGGGTGCTGGGACTTTGTCGACTCTCCAGGGAGGGATGCCAGGAGCAGGGGTCAATTAGAGGTCGTTTCCCACAGTGGTGTGGGCAGGAGCTCTGCGTCCATCGATGGCAGGGCCAGTGGCAGTGGCAGCTGGAAGGGCTGTGTCCCGGGCAGCCTATTCCTGGGGTGTGGTTTCACTGGGGTTCCCACCTGTTCTCCCAGTTTCCCAGCTTTCCTCTGAATTTGTAAAGCACCTTTTCTGCTTAAGTTAGAGTGATTTCTGTTGCTTGCACCCAGGAACCCTGACTGGTAGAAGTGGAGACCATATATAAATCAGCCAAATCCCAAGCACCCAGTGCAACGCCCAGAGAAGGTAGCTTCTCCCGTGTCCTCTTTTCCCGCTGCCTCCAGGTGGAGACACCCCACCTGCTTGCCAGTTTCCTTGGAGAAGAAATGAAAGAGCCTACAAGAGTCCCATCAGCTCATTGACCATGTGCAACTTCTCACAGGGATTCTTGAGAAGCCCCAGGGTCCCACACAGTCCCTCTTCCCAGAGTTGGTGGTGAAGCCACTAGGGGGACTTCTTGGTTGACCCCTCCATGCAGGTGCACTTGCATCCCTGTGACTGCCACACCCCCTCTTCCTGCACATAAAGCCCCTGTGGCCACATGGGATCCTCTGCCCTACCCACTGTGAAGCCCCCCCCCATTGCAGGGGGCCGAGGGGTTGCCTTTGCTTGAACACCCCATTACCAGGGCAACCTTCAGGTGGCGCCTCTAATCATACTGAACCCAGATCTCTGTCCCTGTCTTTTTCACCCCTTGATCTCCCTTCTGCCCTTTGGCCTCTGGGCTCAAACACTTGTCAAAAACAAGGTCACAAGGGCCTTGTTGACCTCAATGCATTTCAGGCCTCCTGCCCCATTTCCCCCCAAATACACCCCACAGCTCTCCAGCTAGAATCCCACTGGGTCCATAGAGAGACACTCCACACACCCTCTCCAGCAGCCCTGGAATTTGTCTACACTGGCAAGGCTTTGTCTACACTGGCAAGGTGAAGTAAGTAACCCAGATGGAGCCAATGGTAACAAATGATGTATTAGGAAGCTGTCAGCCCAGAGGATTTCTCCGAGGTGTCCCTGGAGCTGTGGGGAGAGCTGAAACTCCAGGCAGGTCGCTGTGGGCTGGGTGGTGCCAGGTGACGTTGAGTCCCTGACCTTGTACACACTTAAAAGAAGCCTGGCCCTGGTGGGTGGACGAAGAGAAGAGGAGTGTCTGGCAGAGACAAGAGTTGAGATGGGTGGTTGTGGAGGACCTGGAGTCTGTGAATAAGCTGCTGGGAGAAGCCAGTCACAGCAGAGGTTGCAGATGCAGGAGAGAGGGGAGCTGGCAGGAGGATGGGCCCTGGAGCAGAGTGACAGAGCAGCCTGAGGGTGAACAGCCCCATTCTTTCCAGGTTGGGATTTGAGGGGGCAGGCATGGACACAGCTGGGAACAGAAGCTGGGGTCCCCCTTCAAGGGCTTCTATTTTTCACCCCAATGTGGAGACGGGCTTCTCTGCTGAGAAGAGGTGGGAGAAGATAGGGGGCTGTGAGACAGAAGAAGGAGTAGTGAGGTGGCCGCGTGGGATGTGAGGGTGGAGCTGCGGGTGGAGGGTCATGCTGCCGAGTACCCGGATGCCCCAGGGTAGGGGATACCTGGGGGGAGCCCACGTTTGGACTTTGTCTGGCAGCACTCAACTGCCCTGATGGGCGGCTCTGAAGGTGGATCCAGGCAGGGTCCCAGGAAGGAGAATGGCGGGTGGGGCTCCCTGCCTCTGTGGGGACACCCAGCTGGGAAAGGAGGAAAAGAAGCAGGAGGTGGAGAGTGGCTGAGAGGAAAGGCTGGCTGTCAGGGACGCACTGGGAAACCAGGTACATGGTCCAAAGAAGGGCCAGCCCCGGTGCCCTGCCAGGCTCTGCGGGAGGCAGTTTGGTTTTTGACACCTTGGTGAGAGCGAGCCTTGGAGCGCTTCCCCCTGCTATGGGAAGAATAGGGGTCGTTTGGGTTCAGAAAGAAGGGGTGTAAGAAAGTTTCAGTAGGGCTGGGGCTGGCTCCGTTTTTTTACCCTGTATTAAGTGTAGGCTTTTTGATTTGACTACATCGGAGAGCATGCCTCAGGTTGAGCCCCCCCCCTTGCTGAGTCTGATATGAATGGACTCTCACTCAAGAAGACATGGAGGAGGTGACTTTGTCATTTTTTATCCCGCCATGTGACAGAAAGGAGAAGGCTCAAACAGCTAAAGCCCTGCGGAGAGATGGACCATTTGCCTGATAACTTGCTGCTGTCATGGGGAAAGAGCTGAGACTGACATAGGAAGCCCTGGGAGAAAAGCCCTAGGCGGGCCTGCAGCTGAGATGGGCCCACAGAGCCTCAAGAGGAAGAGGAAGCCCAGAGGGGAAGGCGGGAACCTGGCAGAGATGGCCCTTCATCTGGCCTCAACACGGGGCAGCTGACTTTGGTGAGAGAGCACCTCGTACGGTACCTTGAGTTGGACTTTCCACAGCCTTGGGATTGTAAATTTTTACCCCAAATAATTACCCTTTATAAAAACCATCGATTTCTGGTACTTTGTATCGGCACCTCTTTGGTGGACTAACACTCCATTCATTACACTCCTTTATTTGTTTTGATGTTCACATGATCCCAGATTGCCAGTGGGGGCCCTTCAAGCTGCCCTTGTGTCCTCTTGACATGTTCCCATCATCCTTTGAGTACTTTCTTGCTTTGGGGCTCAACAAGATGTTCTAGACTCCTTTTTTTTTTTTTTTAAAGATTTATTTTCTTTATTTCTCTCCCCTTCCCCCCCCCCCCCCCCCCCGTTGCTGTGTGTTCTTCTGTGTCCACTTGTATTCTCCACAGCACCAGGAATCTGTGCCTCTTTTTGGTTGCATCATCTTTCATCTTGCTGCGTCAGCTCTCCATGTGTGCGGGGCCACTCCTGGGCAGACTGCTCTTTTCTCACACCAGGCGGCTCAAAGCAGGGTGCACTCCTTGCACGTGGGGCTCCCTGAGCGGGGGACACCCCTGCATGGCACAGCACTCCTTCCATGCGGCAGCGCTGTGCATGGGCCAGCTCACCACACAGACCAGGAGGCCCTGGGTTTGAACCCTGGACCTCCCATATGGTAGGGGATGCTCTATCAGTTGAGCCACGTCTGCTTCCCTCTAGGCTCATCTTGTACTTTCCCTGTCCTATCCTGAGAAGCAGCCATTTCTCTGAAGAGCCCTGGTTCCTTTTAGTGGAGAACGGCATTTAGAAGTCAAGATTTGGTCACCAGCCGGGCTCATTATTATCAGAGTGTCACCTCTCCTGGGTCCCTTTCGGTGGACCTGGGAGCAATACACACACACACACCCCTATATTTCTTTCTCTATCTATAAATATTGAAAAATGTGAGTTCCCATAGGTAGCCCCTCCTGTTCGCATCAACAGCACAGGGTTCCTGTAGTCCTGTAGTTGAAACCCCTTCTCTGACAATGAGAAAACTGGCTTCCATTATCCTTAGTATATTTACTTATTGGAGCAGCCCCCACCCCACCCCATGTAACCGATCTTCCACGTCCCCTGCCACACCCTCCCCACATAGGCCCCCTTCTCTCCCCACCTGAGCTGCCTGCCAGGTGCTGCTCATGGGTAAAAGTTTCCTCTCTTCTTTTGGGCTCTGACGACTCATGCCAACCCACCCTCCTGCCGGAGACCCCGTTCTTGCACCGCGCAGCCCCAGGCCACCCCTCCGCGTCCCTCCACCCAGACTCCTTCATCGCCCGGTTCAGGACCTGACACCCCACAATGGGCAGCAAATCCAAGCAAATCCCTCTTCCGCCTGCTTGGACTCTGACCCAGGCTGGTGGTCCTGCCAACCATAGCCCCTTCCTTGCTTCCGTCGGGTCTGACCCCTGCACCTGGCCGCCTGGCTCCCCCACCTGGACCACCTCCTCACCCCTCCCAGGGCCTGACTCCCCACACCAGAAGCCCCCCGGGGTGGATGCCGTCCTTACCCCATTGCACGTTCCAACGACCCACTCTAGGCTATGGTGTCCCCCAACGAGGCACAGACACCGCCTTCACAATACCTCAGCTAACATCTTTAAGGCCTTACTGTTTGGGAAAGGAAGGGAAGGAGTAGAAAAGGAAGGGGAAGAGGAAAGGAAAGAGCTGTTATTTCTTTCTTTTTGATTAGAGAAGTTATAGATTTACAGAAAGAGCATAGACAAAGTACAGAGTTCCCTTATGCCCCTGTTTTTAACATTTTGCATCAGTGTGGTACCTTTGTTACAACTAGTAAGAGAATATCATTATGAAATACTATCAGCTCCAGCCCATAGTTTACTTTCAAGTTCACTGCTTGTGTTGTACACTCTTAGGGCTGTTTTCTTATTTCTTAATAGAAGCTATAGGCTCCGCAGAAATAAGAGAGATCATAAGAGGAGACAATGAACAACTGTATGCCAACAAACTTGACAACATCGTGGCAGTTTGAGATTATTTATGAAACACAAAAGAAAGATTATGGTTGTAAACTAATCTGCTCCTCTGGGAGTGATACCCATTGGTTGTGTTAAATTCAGTTAAGGGACCTTTGATATAAAATTACTTGATAAGATCAGTTTAGGGCTTTTGATTGAGCTATGTCAGAGGGTGTGACTCAGGTTGAGTCCCCGCCCCTTGCGGAGTCTGATATAAAGGGACACTCAAGGAGACCCACAGGAAGAGAGAGAACTCTGTCATTTTTGGTCCTGGGGCCCATGGAGAGATGAGTCATTTACCTGATAGTCTGCAGCTGACTTTGGGAAGAGACCAGAGCAGCTGAGACTGATAGAGAAGGCCCGGAAAGAAATGAGCCCTATGCCAGGAGAGAGAGGACTGAGGTCCGGAGGGGAAGGAGAGGCCAGGCAGAGGTGAGCCGCCATCTTGCTCAACACGTGGCAATTGACTGTGGTGAGAAAGCAACCTTGAGTTGGACTTTTTACGGCCTCATAACTGTAAGCTTTTTACCCGAAATAAAAACCAACAGATTTCTGGTACTTTGCATGGGCACCCCTTTGGTGGACTAATACAAACATAGATGAAATGGACAAATCCTTAGAACAGCCCAAACTGGTCCTAGAAGAAATGGAAGACCTCAACAAACCAATCACAAGTAGAGAGAGTGAAAATGAAACAGTCCTCAACAGAAACCGTGGGGCAGGTGCCTTGTGCGAGGAAGTGCTGAGCTTACAGTCCTAACTCAGGGCACTGAGGACAGACGGCGCACGAGGCACTTTATAGTTCCCATCCCAATCCTCTGAGGTAGGTTTTTGTCATTGCTGCATTTTCAGATCGCAGAAATCCAAACTTAGGAGAAGTTGGGGAGAAGCCTCGGCCCGGGAGCCACAGAGCCAGGGAGTACCACACCAGACCATCTGGCTCCCTGGGTGCTTCTCTGCAACTCGGAGCCAAAATGTTTGGGGACACCCCTAGGAATACAGTTTGATTCCCTTTCTCCCCTGCTCCAGGCTCCCAGGCACTGGGGTCTCCGCCTATGGGCTCCTTTCTGGGACTTCAGGAAACTTCCGGCAGCCTGAGAGGCCTCGTGTGGACTAGAAGGTGGTCAGTACATGGGGCTGCAGGCGGCCAGTACTTCCCTGGGGGCAGGGGGTGTGCCAGAACCAGGGACCTTGGAGGTAATGGAGATCCTGGGGTGCCCAGGGGACTCGGCTCCCCTGGCGTGTTTGCTAAGTCCCCACGACTCACCCGGGAGCACTTCTACAGGCTGCACTCCGCCGCCCCAAGTCCTGAAGGCCAAGCTCTGCCCCCGTGCCCTGGGCACCACCTCCACTGCCATCGTCACGTGACCTTCAGAGGCTCCTCATCCAGGCCTCACCAAAAAAGCAGGTGGGGGGGGGGCACTTCCAGAGCCCAGAAAGGACCAGAAAAAGGAGCCCGAGGCCCGTAAGTATCCATCTGGATGGCGTGATTTCCTGCCTTGGACCCAGCTTCCTTCTCCAGAGGCAGAGGGATAGCCAAGATGACCTTCTCACATTCCTGCCCCCACCAGGGACCCACAGGGTGATGAAGGCAGAGTTGGGGATGGCGGTGGCAGCTGGTGGACAGGGCCCTTGTGCTCCTCTTGGAAAGTGGCTTCTCCTGTCCTGCAGGTGGGTGGCAGAGGATTGGGCAGCCATTGGCCCTCCCTGCACCTCCTGCCCGAGTCCACAAGGCTGGGCCCGGGCAGGGTCCACAGTGTCTGGCGTCAACATTCAGCAAGTCTCTTGCCACCCTGTGCCTCGGTTTCTCCATCTCTGCCACACGGGGTGCAGTGGAGTTGGGCTCAGAGCCCAGCAGACCCATGTCTTTCTCTCTGGGAAAGCTGCTTGTCCTCTCGGCTTGTCGTCATGTGTGATGGACACTGCTGAGAGGACTAAATCTGCAGATGTAAGGGTTGGGGCTCGGTGGCCAGGGCCACCCCCGGTGGTACCCACAGGTGAGCAGCACCTCCCCAGGGATCAAGAGGCCTGAGGAGGCCTTTCTGGGGAGCCCTGGGGGGCTCAGGGCCCTCTCAGCTGGCCGGGCTCCACCCCTCCTCCAGCACACACCTCAGCCTGGCAGGACGTGCCTGTCCCTCCCTGAGGTCACCCCCTGGAGCCTGATAGAACTGTCCTGGCCTTGGGGGCGGAGGACACATCCCCACTGGAGGTTAAGGACTGTATGGCCTTTGGAGGCAGCCACAGGAGCCTCCAGCCCAGGGTGAGGAGGGGAGGCACGGCAGAGAGGAAACAATGTCACCCGTCTGAAGCTGGGGAGCTGGAGGGTGGGTGTGCAGAGGACCCCCGAATGCTGGGCTGCAAAGCCCGGGCTTGACCCTGTGGGTTTGGGAATGCCATCAAAGGACTTGCCTGGGGCAGGGAGAGGGGTAGGGGGAGACAGTGAGCACGGCCCCTGGGCTTGAGGTCCAGAGCCACCACTTCCTGGCCCTGGGACCTGGGGCAAGTCGTCTGCCCATGCAGGCCTCAGGTTCCACATTTGTGAAATGGACGTGGCCAAAATATTCCTTCCCTAAGGGATCGACCATGGGAGGGCTGCAGAGAGAAAAGTGGGGGGCACGTTTGTCACCACTTGTCCTGAGAACTGGTGTCTGGGTGTGTGAGGAATGGGGGTGCGGGGCCCAGTGGGGAGCTGGGGCACTTGGCTGGAGGCAGCCCAGGAACCAGGCCCAGGGCTGTGGGGATGAAAGGCAGACTGACAGACTGACAAATGTTAGAGAACCCCTGGGCACGGCTCCAGCATGCTGGGAGGCAGAGGGGGCTCTGGTCCTGGGAGCACCCCAGCCTCAGGCCGGTGCTGGCTGCTTAAGTGGGTCGCTGACCTGCCCTGGTGACGAAGGGTCCTTTAGGCTCGCTCACTTCTCGGGGGGCGGCTCCTTAGGGTGGGCCCGCCAGGCCCTGGGGGGGCAGGGCTTGGGGCCGTGAGCTCTGCGGCCCGCCTGCCTCACCACCACGGGGGACAGTGCTGGCTCCCAGCCCTGTGGCCTCGGCCTGAGTGCCTGCCCCACAGGCCTCAGAGTGGGGAGAGAGGCTCCTTCCCTGCCGCCCAGTGAGGCTGTCCAAGCCCAGGGCAGGGAGGGAATGCCGGGAACGTGTGCGACATCCTGGTGCCAGCGGCGTGGGACTCCTGTCAGCCCCCGGTGCCTGGAATCATCGGGACCTCAGAGCTGGGAGTGGGGGAAAGGGCACAGCCTCGGGCCCTGCAGGGCTGGGAGCCAGGCCGAGCGCTGCCGGCTGCCAGGCCCCGGGGAGGCCTCGCACGCCCCGGATGTGCCAGAGGCCCGCGGCCCCCTCCGGCCCCGCTCTGACCACGCGGCTGGACTGAGGACAGGCGGGGAGGAGGCTCCCTCACGGGCTCGCCCCCCTGCCCTCTGCAGAGGCCCCCGAGGAGAGAGCCCGAGCCACCCGGAGCTGGGCGGAGAGGCAGGGACAGAGACGCGCAGCGGCGGGCGCCGCAAAGGAAGGAAGCGAGGGCGCCGCCAAGAGGAGAGGAGGGACCGAGGGGCGCAGCTGGGCCGCCGGATCCTCCTCCCTCAGCTGCGCTTCAGGCCCCCGCGGGGCCCTGGCGGTGTGTCCGGAGGGCGTAAGTTACCGACACGCTGACCAGTTCGCAGCCAGCCCAGTCCAACCGCAGCAGCTTGCTTTGTGCTCTGCCTTCTTCACTTCATGTCACCTTACCCAGGGCTTACCCAGCCTTCCTGCCATCAGCTCACAAAGCGTTGCCACCAAATTATGCCTCCCATGGCTTACCCAGCCCCCCGCTGTGGACCACTGGGGTAGTTCCCAGCTGTTTTTTGCTGAATTTGCTTCAGGCAGCAGGTATCTAAGCCGGGCTCCTTGCGCCTTCTCCCGCGCGGGCAGTGGCGGGAATGGAAGATTCCAGAACAACAGGGGCCACGCCCTGATGGAGCCGGAGTGGGCCTGCGGGGCCCAGGCAAGGGCATCTGCCCACCCTCAGGGCGAGAAGGGTGAGTGGGGTAACTGGACCCAGCCCAGGAAAGCGGAGGCCCAGAGGCAGGCGGCTCTCAGGAAGGAGGCCTGCTGGGGCCTGGGCAGTTCTCTCAGTGACAGAAGTCATCTCCGAAATGCTGGACGAAGGCGGATGCAACCGCGGGGAAATGAGATACAGCAATTGTTTTCACATAGGCCAGCCAGGTAATTTAAACATTTTTGAAAAACAGCTTGACTGAGGTATGATCCATATATGATAAACTGCCTCTGTTAAAAAGGTGCAATTTGATAACTTTTGAAATAGGTATATACCCACCAAACCATCATCACCCTCGAGAGACTGAACACATTCATTACCCCCAAAAGTTTCCTTGTGCTCTTCTCTTCCTTCTTTCCTCTCCCTCCCTGCTCTGCCCCTGCAAACTCAAGCAACCTCTCATCATCTGCCTTCGGGACTATAGATTAATTTGCGCTTTCTGGAGTACTGATTGAAGGGAGTCATATCATAGCTATTCTTTTTTAGCCTGGCTTCTTTGCTCACCATCCTTATTTTGGGATTCAGCCATGTTTTTTGTAAGTCAACAGTTCTTTCCCTTTGTTGTAAAGCAGTAGTCCATAATTTCTTTATCCATTCAGCGGCTGGTAGGTATCTGGATTGTTTCTCTTTTTTGGCTGTTATGACTAAAGCTGCTATAAGCATTCATGTCCAGGTATTTGGGTGAACATAAGTTTTCATTTCTCTGTGATAACTGCCCAAGAGGGCAGTTGCTGACTTGTACAGTACTTGCATGGTTTCTTTTTTTAGAGAAACTGCTAAACTGCATTCTGCAGGGGCTGTACCCACCAGCAACGAGGGGGACCCAGTTTCCCTGTACACTCAACAGCATCCTTTGGTGTTGCCATTGTTTTTTATTTGATAGATATGTAGGGGTATCTCATTGTGTGTTTTTAAAATGGATTTTTTTAAAACAATTTTTCTCTTACCATATATACAAACTAATATTTTCTTTTAACCACATTCAGATATATATGTCAGTGCTGTTAATTACATTCATAATGTTGTGCTTCCATAACCACCATCCATGACCAAAACATTTCCATCTTTCCAAATAGGAACCCTATACATTTTAAGCCTTAATTTCCCATTGTCATTATGATTTTAATTTATATTTCCCTAAAGGATAATGATTTTGAACATATTTTCAACTGCTTATTTGCCATCTGTAGATCATCCTCAATGAAATATCTATTCATGTCTTTTGTCCATTTTGTTTTTTCATTAAAGAATTTATAGGTTTACAGAAAAATCATGCAGAAAATACAGTGTTCCCATATACCACCCTATTATTAACATGCTGCATTAGTGTAGTACAGTTACTGCAGTTGATGAAAGAAATTTTTGTAGTTGAACTATTAGCTATAGTCCATGATTCATATTAAGGTTCACTGATTGTGTTACCCAGTTCTATAGATTTTCTTTTTATCTTAAATTTTTTATTCTAGTAACATATATATAAACCAAAATTCACCTGTTTAACCACATTCAAATATATATTTCAGTGCTGCTAATTACATTCACAATGTTGTGCTAACATTACCACCATCCATTATCAAAACTTCATTCTAAGGAGAAACTCTGTACAATTGAAACATTACCTCTCCATTTCCTACCCCAGTCGGGTGCCTGGTAGCCTATATTCTAGATTCTGACTCTATGAGTTTGCTTATGGTAATTAGTTCATATGCAGGAGATCATCCAATCTTCATCCTTTTGTGTCTGGCTTATTTCACTGAACATGATGTCTTTAAGATTCATCCACGTTGTCGCATGTATCAGAACTTCATTCCTTTGTAGGGCTGAATAGTATTCCTCTGTCTGTCTATACCACGTTGTGCTTATCCATTCGCTGACTGATGGATACCTGGGCTGCTTCCTCTTTTGGCAGTTGTGAATAATGCCACCACGAACATCGGTGTGTAAATATCTGTTCGAGCCCCTGCTTTCTACTCTTCTGGGCGTATTCCTAGTAGTGGGGTTGCTGGGTCATGCGGTAGTTCTATACTTAGCTTCCTGAGGAACTGCCAAGCTGCCTTCCACAGCGGCTGCCCCATTTGGATTCCCACCAGTGGTGAATGAGTGTTCCTGTTTCCACATCCTCCCCAACAATGGTAGTTTTCTTTCTTTCTTTCTTTTTTACATAATAGCCGTTCCAGTGGGTGTGAATGGTACCTCATTATGGGGTTTATTGTTTTCCCAAAAGCCCAGTGCTCCTTTTCCAGCTACAGCTGGCACCTGTGCCCCGGCAGTGGGTCAGCCCATCCTCAGGGAGGAGGAAGATGCAAAAGACAGAAGGAAAAGCGGGTGAACCCAGAGCTGCGAAGGGGGGACCGGAGCGGAGAGCTGGGAGACCCAGGGACCAGCAGAAAGGAAGGAGGCCGCCTCCCCCTCCACCCTTCCCCGGATTAGGAGAAGAACGCTGAAGGGGAGTGGGTGCAGAGAGGGAGGGAGGGAAAGAGGTTCCGCAGGAACTGGGGCGGAAGGGAAGGGCGGTCCTGGGGGCTGAAAGGGAACAAAACCCGTCCACTCCTCCCCTCCCCCCCACTCTCACCCCTCCCCCCCACTGGCAAGTCCCCTCGGCTGCCAGCACAGCTGGTTTCTCTACACAAGCCCCCTCCCACCGCGCCCACTGACCCAGGCCATCCCAACACTGGAGGGGTCGGGCCAGCTCTAAGTTTAGCCTCTTTGCAATCTAGTCCCCAGCACCTGCCGCTAGCAGGGCACTGCCGCAGGGGGTGGGACACCCCGCAGTGTAGGTGGCGGGGGCAGGGGACACAAGGGAGCCCTGCAGAGAGAGCATGTGCACGTGGGGGTGCTGGGTTAGACCTCGCCCCCACACACCCGGTTGCTTAATCCGCGTAAAATTCTGCTGGGTGCTAAGGCTTGGTGGGGTTGGGGCATGCCTCCCTGTGCAGGCTGTGGGTCAGACCGTGGGGCAGCCTCTGTGTGGGGTGGCACATGGACATGTCGAGCCCCTGCTGGATGCCCTGCTGGCCTGGGACTTTGGGGGGTGGCCACCAGGGGCTCTGCTCCATCATCATGTTCTGCAAGTTCAGGAGATGCAGACTGGGGGGCTGGGTCTTGGGGGTGGGGGCTGGTCTTGCTCTTGGGGAAGGACTCCAGGGTACTGCTTGGCTTCTCAGAGGGGCTGACCCTTACCAGGTGGAACTCAGGGGTCCCCGCAGGGGCAGGTCGGATCCCCTGGCTCAGCTCGGGCTTGTTCAGCGTGGATGCCATCCCAGGGGCACACCCGGTGGGCATACGTTGCCCAGGGACCCGGCCAGGCCTTTGCCCATCAATGCTGCGGGGGTGGGGGGTAAGGGGCCTGGCGGCGGGGGGCGGGTCCTGCTGGGGCTGGGGCATGCCTGAGGGGCGGTGCTGCTGCAGGCTGGACCCTGCACCCCTGCTCCTGCTGGGGGCTGCTGTAGCTGAAGGTAGGCAGAGCCTCATCTGGGAAGAGTGGGGCGCAGGGCTGCGGGGGACATCCAGGGAGTCTGAGCCTCTGGAGCCATCATTACAGTTTTGAGGGGAGCCCCCCATCCCCTGTGCATTGGTGGAATGTGGGAGCCCAGAGGGGTGGGGGAGGACAACGTGGTAGGTGGGGGCTCCCGGGAAAGGGGCTGCTGGCCTGGCAGGTTGACAGCCACGGGCTCTGGGCAGCGACTGAGCTCGGGTGCATCTGGCAGGCTGGTTGTGGCTGATCCCTGGTCCGGAGCAGCAGGGGCCAGTCAGGCAGTGGCTGGACATCTGAGGTGGCGATGGTCTCGACAGCATTGTGGGAGAGCCGGGTAGAGTGGGCAGCGCGGACTTGGACGTCTGGGACATCATCAGGACAGGCAGCTGTGGGAAGGCGCGAGGTCTGGGGAGGAAGTGAATGGCAGGTGGGGAGGATAGGCAGGGGGCGCTGGGAGTGCCCTGGGGGCCGCCAGGAGGGAGAGCACCCCGCTCCATGTTGCCCAGGGGGACAGGAGAGTTCAGGCTGAGAGGCGACTCCTTGTTCTGGACGTATGAAAACACTGGAATATAGACTGTACCCTTCACGTCAATGTTACATGTCTTGAACTTGGTAATTGCACTTAAGGTGGACACATAAGTGAATAACCTTTTTCTTGGGAAATGTACTTGGCCACGTCAAGTGTCCAAGGAGCATGATGTAGACAACCTACACTCAATTGTTCAGAAAATGGTCTGAAAGACAGATAGATGGATAGATAGATGTAGAGATAAACTGATGGATAGACAAATTAGATACAGCAAATGTGACAAAATGTTAAAATTGGTGGACCCAGATATCTGGGGGGTAGGCGGGTGGGATGTGGTATGTTGCAGTTCTCTGTATGGGGTTTGTGTTATTTTTGTAACTGTCCTATAAGTTTGAAAATATTTCAGAATAAAAAGTTAAAAAAAACACACAGATACCACTAAACACCCACTAGGATGGGGGGTGATAATAAAAGAGACAGACAATAGTGAGTGTTCGATGAGGATGTGGAAAAACTAGGACCCTTGTCTTCTACTGGTGGGAATGTAAAATTGTACAGCTGCTTTGGAAAAACAGTCCAGCAGATCCACAAGTGGTTAAACACATACCCCAGCAGTTCCGCTCCTAATTATAGACCGAAGAGAAATGAAAGCCTGTGTCCACACAAAAATGTGTGCACGACTGTTCTTCGCAGTGTTATTCATGACAGCCAGAAGGTGGAAACACCCCCATGCCCATCAGCAGATGAATGGGCAAATAAAATGGGATATATCCAGACCATGGAATATAATTCAGTTGTGAAAAGGGATGACGTTCTGACACATGCTACAGAATGGGTGAACCTTGAAGACATTCTGCTAAGTGAAAGCAGCAGACACACAAGGCACATAGCCTGTGCTTCCATGTTACCGAAATGTCGGGAACTGGGAAATCCGTGGAGACAGAAAGTGAGATCAGGCTGCCCGGGGTGGGGTGTTGGGCATGAGGTTTCTTTATGTGGTGGTAGAAATGCTCTGGACTTAGCAGTAGTGATGGTCGCTCAGCCTCATGAACACACTAAAAGCCACTGAACTGTGCACTTCCCAGGGGTGGATTTTATGGGATGGGAATGATGTCTCAAAAACGTAATGCTACGGGTGCAGTTGTAAGGGAGGCCTCCCGAGCTGTGATGGGACCTTCCTGTTTGAACAGAGGCATTTTCAAACCATGTGGTAATGGGGGGTGGGGGTGGGAGAGGACACTTCTTGTGACCCAGGCAGACTGGAGCAGGCCAGAGGGGCCGAAGGGACCTACGGGTGGCCTGGCACTCAGGCCCATGGCTCTGGGTGCTTTGGGAAGGTGAAATCCAGCACCAGGACGAGACCAGGGCTACCCTCATGCCTTTATCTCATCAGACAGCAAAAGGGATGGAGAACAGAACCTGGCCCCAGAGCGCCAGCACTCAGCACAGAGCCACCTGGAGGGCTCCCCGTCCTTCTGGAGGTGGCAGTTATCTGACTATATTCAGCTCTCCAGGTTTGCTGCAAAAGGCAACTTCAGACCAAAACTCCCCGAGGAAAAGAGAACTTGGCCCCATATCCTAGGAAGGTGCATGTTGGGGGGATGATGGGATCTCGGCTCTCCCCCTGGGTTTGGGTGGCCTGGATTAGCCGTCCTTCCTTGCACTGTCCTATTGGACAGGACTGCCTTGGCCTTGCTGCCCCGTGACTTCTGAAGTGCTGACCCATGCCTCTGGCCAGCCTTGCCCAGTATGGGGCAGCCTGACCACGGGGCCTCCCGATTTATATCCTCTCTCTGCCCCGGGGTCAGGATCGCTCTGCAGCCAGCCTTTTCTGGTCTGTTCACTCCTCAGCCGCTGCTGCAGGGACCTCTCTCCTAGACTCCCCCACCTGGGCTGAGGTCCGAGTCCAGCCAGCCCCAAAGTCCAGCAGTCACAGGGCCTCTGGGCCTCCAAGTGTAAAGTCACTTGCCCAGAGCCACCCCCCACCCTGCTTCCTCCCCACTCCCACCCCACTCCCATCCTCTGAAAGCTGCCTGGACATGGCTCGGGAAGCTGTGGAAATCTGGGCGGGGGGCCATGAGCTGCCCCCTGAGCCACTGCCTTCCAACCCCGAGGGAGCTGGAATGAAAGCGCAGGCCAGCCTGGGCCTCTGCGGAAGGCAGCCAGCTCAGACCCAGCGGTCAGTCAGGCTGGCTTCTATTGAGCTGGACACCCCTGCTTTGAGGACTGACTCCAAAAGAATAAAAATGAGAAGAAAAGGGAGCAGACTATCAGGAGTGGAGTAGAAAGTGGAACGCGTGTTGCTATCGCCATCCGACCCACACCAAGCACGCCCTGGGTGCCAGGCATGAGGCTAGGCTCTGGGATAGTGGAAAGATGGCGGGCTCTGTCCCTTGCTCTGTGATGTGGAGCAGGTCACTGTGCCTCCTTGAGCCTCAGTTTGCTTCTTTGTAAAGTGGAGGTGATGGCCCTCACCCTGTTGGGCCCTGCCCTTTCCACCTCACGGCATTGCTTCGAGAATCCGTGGCGGAACCGACATGTGAGCAACCTTAGGGTGGGTTTCTCCTCTCTCTTGTTTTTTTCTGCCAGGGACTGCCTGGGGAGGGGCTACTGAATCCTGGGGGTACCCTTGCCCGGTGGAGCCACAGCCGCCGGCCTGTACAGCCTGCACAACGTTTGCTCACTCTTTTCATGACCAGCCGTGCAAACAGAGATAAGTGCCTCCGTGTGGGCACCTGGTAACCAGGCCTCAGCCAGCTGCCCGGCTAGCCTTGTGCTTCATCAGCAGTGATGGGGCAAGGAGGCCACTGCCACGTTCGGCCCCATGGAAATTGGGAGGGTTTGGTCAGAGGACAATCCAACTTCCTGGCTGAGGAACTGCAGTAGGAAGAGCTGACTGGCCTCGGAGGGCTGTAGGAAGCAGCCTTCCTCCCTGGGTCACCCCACGTGCAGGACTGAGCCCGAGCTCTGTGCAAACAGGCCACCCACACAGCCCGCCCTGGGAGGAGGGAAACCCCTGGGCGCTAAGGAGGGCTGGGAGCACTCTTTAACCTTGGGTTTAGATACGCAGTCAGGGGTGGAGCAAGGGCTGGTTCCTGCAGGCGCTCAGCCTGTGCTCAAGCGCCTCAGGCCTGTGAGAGAGCCAATCTACGCTCACGTGGGAAACATTTTAAAGATCTGCATTTATTCCAATGGGTAAAATGTTCACACCATACTCTCTACACTTTTCTCTCATCCTCCTCACAAGAGCAGTCTCTGTGATAAACTCCCTGATAAGTTTTCGGGACTAGAAGAGGTCATGCCTCTCCCCTGCAGAGCACCTTGTAAACAAGTCGGCGGGTTGTTGCTGTTAAGCATTTTCTCCAGTAAGCCCATGTCAACAGTTGGGTCTTGACATATGGTAACACACAAAGAAGGAAAAAACTAGACTTCAATAGTAATAGAGAGTGAAAAACAACTTCTATCTAATTTCGTTTTTATCATTTCATATTTTCCTGAAAATTAAGCGTGTGCGTGTGTTTGAGTGTGTGTTTCCAGTAGGGCAAAGGAACTAGGTTATGGAGTGAATCAAGAGATAATCATGATGCAACTGTGCAACTTGAAGTGTGGCCTTGGGCGATTCCTGAACACAGGGGCTGGGGTGCACGCGTGTGTGAAATCGTTTCCCTGGGCTCTGGACTTAATTTTCTGTAAGGAGTGACAGGAAAATCATGAACTGACACAAAGTCCACTTAGATCTCTGAAATCATCATCCTTCAAGTATGCACACTTCAGCTGAACCTGGACACCAGGTGTACACCAGTTGGGAATGTTGAAAAACTTTTAGAGAAGGAAAACCAAATTTTTTTTCCTAATCACTGAGGGAGAACTCACCCACTGAATTCATTACTCTCCTAAAGGGCTGCTTAATAGCTTTCCTCAGCATTTTATAACTTGGAATAAAGACTGGCAGAATTGCTCTTCAGCAGCAACATACAAGAGAAGATTCAGGGGAGAAGAGTTGGGATTCAGAAAGTCCATTGATCTTTCAGAGGCTGCAATCTATTCATGTCACAAACATTTGATGGCAAAGTTGAATGATTCATTCATTCATTCAGTGCAAGCTTATTGACCACTGTAACAGTAAGGACCTCAAAAGGAAATTGATGGCACACTCACAATAGAATAACTCAAGAAGGGATTATTTACAAAGGACTATTTACCAACAGGAAATGTAGGGGAATCTAAAAGGTTAGTCTCATAACCTCCAGCAAGTAGCAACTAAGCCCTGAAGGAGCGAGGACGTGGTACCACGGGTGGAGGGAAAGAGTAGTGTAGAGGAGGCCAGCTTGAGAGAGACCGTGCGCTTCAGGAGAGGAGCTGGGGAATCAGCATCCTGGCCTCACTCTCTCATCTCAGATCTCCAGCCAAACCCATATGGGTGGTGCAATCCACAGGGGTCAGCCTCCTGGGAAGGAGAGAAGGGTACAGAGGATGGAGAGTGGATCTGGAGGGGCAAATAAAAGATAACCAACACAACTGTCTCCAAGGTGCCAGACACTTTTCTCAGTATTCAGGACTCATCAGTAGATGAGTCAGAAAAAACCCTTGGTTTTGTGAAGGGTACATTCTAGCAAGGGAAGGCAAACAATAAACAATATGTATAATAATCAAGTAAAATATATAGCAGTTTAGAAATTGTTAAGTGCTGTTGTCTTAGTTTTCAGGCTGCTATGATAAACAGCCCGCAACGGGTTGGTTTAAACAATGGGAGTTTATTGTTTCGTGGTTTCAGAGGCTGAACAGTTTGCTTCCTCTCAGGTAGGTAGCGTTCACTACAGCCGGCAATCCTTGGGTTCCTTGGCTTTCCATTACATGATGATATTCTCCCCTTTCTCTTCTGGGTTTCACTTACTTCTGGCTCCTCCCCATGGCTTTCTCTCTCTACGTCTGAATTTCTTCTGCTTATAAAGGAGCCCAGTAATCATATTAAGGCCTGCCCTCATTCAGGAGATCCTTTACACAATGAATTCACAACCACAGGAATGCGGATTAAGAACATGTGGTTTCTAGGGTACATAATTCAACCTACCAAATCTTGGGGAAAAAAATAGAGCAGGTTAAGGAGGCCTGGGGATGGCAGAGGGAGGAGGTTGACGGGCCAAGCAACAACTTGTCCTTCCCTTGGAAGAGATATCTTGACATGCCCCAGATGCCTGGGCACATAGACATTTTATTGAAGCAGCTCCCTGAATTTCTGTGGGATTTACTTTCTACCTTCTGGCATACATGTATCTTTCTAACATATCTACAGAAATTGCTATTTCTTTGCTCACAAGATCCTTTCAGCATAATATCATCCGTGGTATGACTTGATATGCTATGGAATGGAAAGCTGACTAGGTTCCTACAGACTAGACTATAACAGATGGCTGGAGAGTTGATTTAGCACTGAAGTAGGAGAGTGAGCATGCATTGTTGGCCCTGCCAGCTGAATGGAAACTCTTTCTTGTGGTCTTTATTAACAGATATAGAGAAAAAAGCATTTGCAACAGGGACAAGTCTGAGACTCGTTCTTTTATTCATCTTGTTATTAATACCACTGGCTTCCCTTGGGCTCATAAAAATTCTTCCTGGTAACATGACAAAGATAGGCCAGAAATCTCCAACATGACTCTCAGCAATGGAATACTAATAGTCAAACATAGTAGCGTTTGTTACCCGAATGTTAATATCTGCTTTTTAAAAAATAATATATATATATTTAAAAGATACTTAATGGGAAGTGGACTTGGCCCAATGGATAGGGCGTCCGTCTACCACATGGGAGGTCCGCGGTTCAAACCCCGGGCCTCCTTGACCTGTGTGGAGCTGGCCCATGCGCAGTGCTGATGCGCACAAGGAGTGCCGTGCCACGCAGGGGTGTCCCCACATAGGGGAGCCCCACGTGCAAGGAGTGTACCCCGTAAGGAGAGCCGCCCAGCGCGAAAGAAAGTGCAGCCTGCCCAGAAATGGCGCCGCCCACACGGAGAGCTGACACAACAAGATGACACACACACACAAAACAGATTCCTGTGCCGCTGACAACAATGGAATCAAAGAAGAACATGCAGCAAATAGACACAGAGAACAGATGACTGGGCGGGGGGGAGGGGGGGCAGAGGAGAGAAATAAATAAATCTTTAAAAAAAAAAAGATAGATTACATAAATGTTACACAGAAAATATTGGGATTCCCTTATGCCACACTCCCCCATCCTGCCACATAGATAAACGCATCCTGGGGCATTGCCACTGAGCATGGACCATAGTTCACATTGTAGTTTACATTCTCTCCCACACAGTTCTGCATGTTATGGGAAAATATAAAATGGTCTATATCTGTTGTTGCAATGTCATTCAGGAAGATTCCCAAATCCCAAAAGAGCCCCTGTATTAAACCTGTTTTTCTCTCTTCTTGCCCCCAGAGCCTCCAGTGACCACTGCCTCCACATCAATGTTGTAATTTCTTCTATTGCTAGAATCACAATAAGTCTATAGCAGAATACCAGTAAGTCCACTCTAGTCAATAGTTCATTCCCCAGTCCTGATGATTCTGGGATGGCAATGCCCACTCCACCTCTAATTGAGAGGGGGCTTTGATCCCATATGGCTGATGAATGGAACTCTCTTGCTTGCATTTGTAGGCCCTCTCATATCCTTGGTATGGTGATTGTCAATTCTCACCTCCTTGTTAGTTGTCCTAGGTGAGTCCAATGAACTGGAGAGTAGATGTTGCAACTCTGCTGAGGCTCAGGACCCAGCTGGCACATGGAAAGTCCAAAGATATCAGTTTACAAACTCCAGCACCAAGTATAGGTATAAATTCCAGCGCCAAATATAGGTATAAATAGAAGGGACAGATGAGCCATGTGTAGGGAAGCCATAACTGAGGCCAATCTGTCACTCTCAGAAGCACAAACTCCAAAGTAGGGCTCACTGGCATTTGCTTTTAACATCATGAAACCTCAAGTGGCATAGCCGTGTAGTAATGATGATGTATATAACTGGTTGCAGCATGTGCTGGTTGCAGCTTGTGCTGCTTGCTGCTCATTGCAACATCTGTTCATTGCAGCAGTTGCAGCATCTGTCATTGCAGCATCTGCTCATTGTAGCATGGTGTCTGCTGGTTGCAACATCTGCTGGTTGTGGCATCTGCTTGTCTTCTTTAGGAGGCACCAGGAACCAAACCCGGTTCCTCCCATGTGGGAGAAAGGTGCCCAACTGCTTGAGCCTCATCTGTTCCCTTCAATCTAATTTTCCTTTTTTTTTTCAATCTATTTTCTATTGTCCTTTCAATTTAACCTGCAGAATGCTCTTTGGTATCTCTTGTAGAGCTGGTGATGAACTCTCTCAGCTTTTGTCTCTCTGGGAATGTCTTAATCTGCCCTTCATTTTTGAAAGACAGTTTTGCTGGATATAGAATTCTTGGTTGGCAAGTTTTGTGTTCAGCACTTTAAATATGTCACCCTGCTGCCTTCTTGCCTTCATGATTTCTGGTAAGAAATTGTCACTTACTCTCATTGAGGCTCTCTTGCATGTGACATGTTGCTTCTCTCTTGCAGCTTTCAGAATTCTCTTTATCGTTGGCATTTGACAGCTTGATTAGAACGTGCCGCAATGAGCGTCTGTTTGGATTTATCCTGTTTGGAGTTTGTTGAGCATCTTGGATGTGTATATTCATGTCTTCCATTAAATTAGGGACGTTTTCAACCATTATTTCTTTGAATATTTTCTCTTCCATTCTGTCTCTTTTCCTTCTGGGACTTGCCTAATTTACTTATTGATACCCTTGATGGTGTCCCCCAGATTCCTCAAGCTATGTTCACTTTTCTTCACTGTTTCTTCCTTCTGCTTCTCTGACTGGATGATTGCAATTGTCTTATCTTTAAGTTCACTGACTTTTTGTTCTACCAACTCCAATCTTCTGTTGAACCCCTCTAGGAAATTTTTAATTTCCATTACTGTGGTCCTCAGCTCTGTTCAGTTCTTTTTCATGATTTCCATCTCTCTATTGATATTCTTTGTATTTGTCTATCATTTTCCTGATTTACTTTAGTTCTTTGTCTATGTTTTCCTTTAGCTTAGTTTATTTAGGACCATTTTTAAAAAGTCTTTGCCTAATATGTCCAACGTGTGGTCCTCCTCATTGGTGGTTTCTAATGCTTTAATCTTCTACTTTGCCTGGACGATCTCTTCCTGTTTCTTTGTATGTTTTGTAATCTTTAGCTGAAACTTGTACAATTTGATATTTTAATGTGTTCTTGCTGGAATTTAGACTCTGAGGTATCTGTTCCTTAAGGTTGTATATAGTGAGTGTGATGACAGAGCTTGTCTTGAAGGCCAGGAGCTAACAAAAAAAAAAAAAAAAGGAGAAAGAAAATACATTTCCAAGTTTTTTCAGATCGACTTATGAGAGTTCTCTGCTTCAGGGATTTCCACACAATGAGTTTAGAGAATAACTCAATGCTAAATTGTGGGGGCCTCCCTGATCCTTTCTTGCATGCATCTTGTCTTGGGCATGGGCATGGGGCCCTGGAAATGTATCCACAGATATACATGTTCCCTTTCCCTAGGAAATAGTTCCCTCAAGCTCCCAGGCACTATACTGTATGTCTCATAGCCAACAATCCCTTGTCTCACGCATCCAGAATTGCCTGCTCTCTCACAGTATTCTGTATGAGAACTCTGTGAGTTGCCTTTCTACACACAGGGCAAATTCTGGGAAACAAGCCTGAAAATAGTGTCATGGTTCAGTCCCTCAGGCCATCGACCAGAGAGAAGGGGCCAGATAGACATCCTCCCAGTATCTGCATGATGGTTACTCTACTCCTTCTGGAACTAGGACTAGGGACCTACACTAGGAGTGTGGGCCAGCTCTTTGCTGAGTCAGTGAGGGGATAGGGGTGACTAGCCAAGGTGCCACAAGAGTCTCCCACCCTTTAGTTGCCTTTTTCTTGATTTGGTTCTTGTCCTATTACTGAAATCCTTCAACCGTTTCTGGAGTTTTGAAAAAAATGTTTCTGTCACTTCTTGCTGGTTGTTCAAAGTTTCTATGGAAGATGGACTCCTGGAATGTCTCACTCCAACATCTTGATTAGTGGGGGGCTGTTGGCAATTGTTTTGGACCACAAGAAGAGCAAGAAGATGAAGCTCAAGTTTGCCATCTTTCAACTTTTCAGTTATGAAAGCAGGATGTTTCTTTTATTGTTTAAACCAGTTTGAATAGAGTTTCTTATACTTGCAGTCTTCGAGCTGAATCACTTGTCATAAAAGCCAAAGTAATTTAAAAGCTTATTATTAATATCAAATGCCCTAGGGATATGAAAGTAAGCAATTAGCTGTTAGGCAATTTAGCTGTCAGGAGATCACTGGAAACCTTGGAAAGAACATTTTCAGCAGAAACAGCATGTGATAGTGGAAAGAAAGTTTGGAGTCAGTTATACTTCTGTTGCTCCTTGAGCATCTATAAATCTCATCTGTGAAAGGGGGCATTTCATTTGATTCTTGGGAGGATTAAAGATTATGTCAAGTGTCTAACAGCTCAGTAAGTTAGCTCAATAAATGGTATAGTAGGAATAGAAGTCAGACTGCAGTGAAGTGCATAAGTGAGAAAGTGAAACAATAAAAAGATTGTTCTTTCAATATATAAACACGCAGTTCACAAAAAATGAAGTTCAAATGGCCAATAAACTTGAAGTTTTGTTCAACCTCACTCAAGAGAAGTGTAAATCAAAGCAATAAGATACAAGTGTTGATAAAATACCCAGAAGCAAGCTCTCTCATACTCAGTTGGTAGGAATATAAAATAGTTCTCTTTGGATGGCAATTTGTCAATATCTATAAAATATTAACTAAACGTATTATTCGACTCAGAATTTTTCTGCTAAGAATTCATCCTATGATTTTACTTTTAAATGGGAAGATGTACAAGCATGTGTTCTGCAGTAATGTACCCAGATTTTGTCTAGATTTTTGACTATACTACAGAAAATGAATTAATGAATTTCAACAGCACGTCGGGTTAGTTAGGCCAGGAATTTATTAAGGTAGGGAGGGAATAGAAATGGGAGAAAATAACAGATCATGGGTCCAGGTAGAGAGGAAGGGGCTAAAAAGTGATAAAGAGGGCTGACTTACAGGCTACAATTTCCCACTATAGATTATATATGCCCAGGTTTTACTTGCGTGGCCATGATAGCAGGGAAAAAAATGGTGAGAGCAGGGCACAGAGAGCAGAAACAGGCATATAGGCTGGCACTGGGACCAGCACCAGGACAGGGCGAAGGCAAGAGAGCAAGAAGGTCTTTGTGCTTGCTTTTTTTTTTTAACGTTAATTTTTTATTTTTAAAGAAGCTTCTAGATTACATAAATGTTACATCAAAAATATAGGGGATTCCCACATACCCCACTGCACCCCCTACACACCCCCCACTTTTCCCACATCAACTTCTTTCATTAGCATAGTACATTCATTGGAATTGCTTTTCACACCATTAATTATTTCGCCCCTTTGCTAATGACAGGAGTCCCAGCTGTTTGCTGTTTTGATTGATTATTCCACCTATCAATCCCCCAGGAGGACCCAATGATAAGGTTCCTGAAGAATAACCAGGGCTTCTCCTGGTTTCTGGAGGAAATCTCATTCCAAATGGCAGAGTCTCATGAGAGTCTTCCAGCAGCCACCTTGGGGGTACCAAGTGACACAGGGACTTTTTGCCTGGTTCCAGATCTGTGTATTGATTCCCTATCTAGCCTGTTTCAGTAATGTTTGAAACAGCAAAAACTTGGCCTACATTATAAATCTTACCATAACCTACAGAATTGGGTGGGAGCGTAAACTACAATGTAAACTTTAATCCATGCTTAGTGTCAATGCTCCAAAATGTGTTCATCAATTGCAATGAATGTACCTCACTAATGCAGGATGTTGTTAATGTGGGAAAATGTGGGAGGTGTGGGGAGTGGGGCATATGGGAATCTCCTATATTTTTTATGCGACATTTGTATAATCTAAATATCTTTAAAAAAAACAAACAAACTTGACCTAAATGTCCATCAGTGGGGCACTGATTAAACGTCTATGAAAGGAATACAATGCAGTCATTACAAAGAACAAATGTCTAAAGGATACTGATAAATGAAATCATTAGCTAAAAACAGTATGACTAATATGGCCCTATTTACAAAACAGTATGAATACCTCTGGGGAGTGGGATTTTAGCAGAAGGAAACATTTTCTTTAGAGAAATCATCTCATGAGGTTCTAAAATTCATTATAATGGCTTACTTTGTTTTTCTTAGCCTGTTACATTTATAAAATAAATGAAACTTTAGTGAAAAGATTATTTGACTGGGGTAATGGCTAAAAGGGTTGAGGATTAAGGAAGTCATTTTTTAAGATATAAGAGACTTGAACATGGAAGAAACAATGAATATACCTATTTTTATTCTGCATCCATTGGGACAACTGTTGAGCTTGGAAAGATCACTGGAGGAGTCACAAGTCCTGGGTTTAAAGCCTGGCCATAGCACTTAACTAACTGTGTGACCTAAGTCAGATGAACATTTTGGTACTATTTGGTGAAAATAATACAATGCTTCCTTCATAGGGTAAATGAACCAATGAATGTGAGAGCACTGTGTACACAGTTTTATTGACTGAGGTCCAGCTAGCCTCATACTTTCAGGTGCTGCATTCAGTCTTCTCCTGTTACTCTTTCATAATAAAATTGTGTCTTTTCCTGGAAGCCACATTTTCTACAGCCCCGTTGTCTCTTACTGACTTCTGCTTTACTGATTGTCGCCCTGTTGAATGGACAGTCCCCACCTCCTGGCCCCACTTGGTGGACTAACTGGTCCATGTCCAATCCAGGCTAATTTCTGAGCTTATAACTTCTAAAAACACCTCGTTGCTGTCTTACAAATTACAAAACTTGGGCATCTTCTATGTAACTAGCATTGGGTTGGGTACCAGAGATCCAAAGCTAAGACATCAAACCTTTTCTCAAAGAAATCAGCGGTTGTGGGGAGGACTGGCCAAGTTTCAAGTTATAATACAAGTAGTGAGCGCGGTGAGATAAGCAGCATTGCCTACTAAAGAAACCAAGGATAATGCTACTGGGGAGATTGGGAAAAATTTGTCTCCAGGGGAAAGCCAAGTTTTAAGGCAGAAGATAGAACTAAGTGACAGGAAGAAGTGCAGTGTATGGAAAGCTAAGGAATATTAGGGAACCCCAAGTAGCTTCATGGAGCCCTAGTGAAAGGTAGAGCATGGGAAAGCCCTGAGAGGAAAGGTTCAAAGAGAATAGAAGGGCCATATTGCATAGGGCTTCCTATGCTAAACTAAGACCCTGAAGCCACAAAATGATCAGGGACTAAGTCTGTTGAAAGGACTCTTGCCTTTTGATCCAAGGATCAGAGTGAAAAATGCATAGATGTCATAGGAAATCTATCAGAGATCTTCATTAATTTGATCTTGTATTCATTAAAAATATATTTTAGGGGAGCAGATGTTGGCTCAAGCAGTTGAACTCCTGCTTGCTTCTCACATAGGATGTCCCAGCTTTGGTTTCCAGTTTCTCCTAAAAACAAAACAGGGACTTGGCCCAGTGGATAGGACGTTCGTCTACCACATGGGAGGTCCGCGGTTCAAACTCCGGGCCTCCTTGACCCGTGTGGAGCTGGCCCATGTGCAGTGCTGACGTGCACAAGGAGTGCTGTGCCACACTGGGGTGTCCCCCGTATAGGGGAGCCCCACATGCAAGAAGTGAGCCCCGTAAGGAGAGCCGCCCAGCGTGAAAGAAAGTGCAGCCTGCCCAGGAATGGTGCCACACACACAGAGAGTTGATGCAGCAAGATGATGCAACAAAGAGAAACACAGATTCCTGTGCTGCTGACAACAACAGAAGCGGACAAAAACAAGAACACACAGCAAATGGACACAGAACAGACAAAGGGGGCGGGGGGATCAATAAAATAAATCTTAAAAAAAAAAACCTATCTGGTACTCAGGCAAAGACTTAACTAATAAAGAAAGTAGTTTTCTTTGATAAAGGCACCATTTAACTCCTCACCCTGTATAAAAATAACTTGAAAATCTTGTTCCAGGCTCTGGTTTGAAACAGAAAGCTCCCGAGTCCGGCTGGCCATCAATAAATCATTTTCCCTTCTCAAAATCAAAAAACAAACAAAAAAACCAAGCAAACAAATGAAAAAACCAGCCCGGGAGCTGATAGGGGGCTCGCTGTTGAGCGCCAGCTCCCACACATGCATTAGAGCATGAAAATGGTCTACTAATGATTGAAGGGATGAATGCACAGCTATGTGATTATACCAAATACCAATGACTGTACACTTTGAATGAACTGTATGCTTTATTAACATGCATAAATAAAATCTATTTGTTTTTAAAAAAATAATCAAATATAGTACTGTACAACACTGTGAACCCCAGTGTAAACCATGGACTATAGTTCATGTGAATAGGTTGGTACATGGAATCTCTGTATTTTCTAAATGATTTTTCTTTTATCCCTCAACTTCTCTAATTAAAAAAAAAAGTAAAAAAGAAAAACAACAACAACAAAAAACAAACTCAGGGGAGCTGATGAGGCTCTATCACATTTAGGCCCTGGTTTATCTGAATATGCTCAGAACAGCTGTTTAATTTAGAAATTCTCATTAATTTAAACATTATTGGAATATTCTAAACTAAACATCATCTGCTAAGCTTTTAAAAATTAAGAACAGTAAAATTTTAGGTCTGAAAACCTTAACTACTACTTTAGCTTTAGTGGTTCAGATTTGGTAATAGCTGAGAAAGTATTCAGGACTCTCTTACTTAGTAATTATTACTTGGGTCATTTCAGACCCTTGTAAGGCAAAATTAACATGAAGGAAAAGACCTAAGTATCTAGGTTGAGAAATAAGTAGAAAGTACCAAGAAGATTCTTTTCTGCTCTAATATTTTAAGATTCCAAATTTTGCTTTACTGATTAATGAAAGGATAAAGTCAAATTGAATAACAGAAGAAAGACATCTTACGAAATAGACATATAAAATTTAATCCCTTTGGCTTAAAATACATCTTTGATGATACAATTAAAAACAACAAAGACAAAATCATTTTCATAAAATAAAATATAAAATATTGTTATATGACCCGTGTCCCATTATATCTTCTATTAGAAAACCAGCAATTTAGTTCACAGACTTCATTAGAATATTTTAACATAAGGATGTATCCATCAATCCTACTTATACAAATGACCTATTCTAGTTTCCAAAACCTAAAGATACCCATGATTTTATTTGTTATGAACTTATACTTTTTAATATTTTTATATATTTAAATGTGTACAGAATGTTCCTCTGCCATGTAATATATTTTCTTAAATCCATGAATGCTTTCTAGAATTGTTAACATACAAGATAAAGCTCTGAAACATGACAAAATAAAAATCATTCTCATAACAAGATTAGCAAGAACTCCATTCTGAGTTTGTTCGCTTGGTTCACAATAATTACAATATGCTTGGTGTAATTACTGTGTTTGTTCACTCAATACAGGTATATCTGACTCAGACACTAGCAAACATAACACACATGAATTGCAGTAGTGTTTTCTTTTACTTCATTTGTTAAACAGTGCAGAAATCCAAGAAATAATATTCTCAATAGCAAACAGAATCTGTCATTTGAGGTTCTGCTAGGCTATGGAATGATTGCTTGTGTTTGGGAAAACACATAGAGAAAGCTTTTTAGTGGGTTCCACTAAACACAGAATTCTATCTGTTTGGAGTACTTTATAAAAAATAACTTAGTTTTTGTCTAGAGAAAGTCTTTAAGGTAGATCTTATTGAATATCTTCACTATATGTACACAGTCACCATATTTATATATTATATATTTATATAAGACATGTATGTACACATTTACAGACACAGACCTTCAAAAATATATTGCACTTATATACAATGCAGCTTTATCTTAACTGATTTCATACTGTAATCCATTTAAATTCTTCATAAGAAAAACAGGTGACATGTCCAAGGAAGTTGCAAAGGAAGATTTCAGTAACATGCCCTATTTCAGTAAACATTTATTGGAGGGGTAGTGTTTGAGAAAGGGGCTCGTCCCTTTATTCTTCAGATGCAACTCCCTCGAACCTGAGGCTGCCAGAGTTATAATGAGTACAGGCAAGAGCACAAAGTCCTTAAAGCCAAGCCGCCTGCTTTTTCTGCATTCTATTAGTGAGCAGGCCCACTAATACTGAAGAAACAGAAGGTAGGTATTCTAATATTTTTTAAAATAATGGAACAGATAGCCTAAATGTTCCCAGAGAGTCTAGTAAATCTTGGAACAAAGTTTTCACTTTTAAACCTAAATATCTGTATTGGAAAATTCAAACATATGGGTATATGGATTTCTCTGTCACCTGAAAAAGGCCAATGCAATATATTATATACTATCTTCAGGCCAAACACTTGTACTGACATCTGCCCACATTTGGAAGGTGTTTGACTGGTGTACCTGCAGCTTGCCAAACAATAAGAACTGTTTAACACCTTGATTTAACTCATTGGGAGTTGTGGGCCAGTATGCCTTTAGATCTCAGTGAGGGTGAGTTTGTATGATCCTCCTGCTTCCTCGATCTGCAACTGGAAGGTATCTTCATTAGAATAATGCTTCACAATGTTGTCATCCATGTTGACCAGTATACTAAATAAGGAAAGAAAGAGACAAATTCACTTTATTCCTACTAGGCTTTAGAATCAGTCCCAGATTTTTAAGCAGCTACCTCTGTTACTTACTAGCTCTGACAACTGAGACAAATTACTTAAACCTCCACAACCTTATAAAATGGAAATAATAATAGGGCCAATCTCATAAGGTTGTTTGAGCATTAAATTAATCAAGCAAAATATTTATAACAGAGTGTGGCACATGATAATAAATATTAGCTTTTTATTGTTATTTCTGGCATGTAGCAACTACTAAAACAGTAGCTAATATAATACAATTAAATAAATTACAGAAGGAATACATCATTGGAATGCATATTAATCAAATTAATCTACATGACCTGAAACTACAGCCCCCTGAAAAATTATCATCCCTGGTAAATTATCCTCAAAGTTGAAATGATCCACTATAAAGTCCAACCGTTTCCACTAGTGTCATCCAGAAAATTTCAATTAAGATTTGTTTTAGAATTAAGCCAGAAAACTCTTATACTGTACCATGCTTATCCATGCGAAATAGCAAAGGCAGTTAAGTAAAATAGAATTGAAAATATTAATTTTTGGACAATGAAGCAATGTTATATGACTTCAAGATATGATCTAGGGCAGGATGATAAAGTAGAAAAATTAGAGGCTTTGAATATCACTCATGGTTCCACCAGTAATATGCTACAAGACCCTAGGCAAGTCTCTTAAGCCCTCTGTGCCTCAACTGCCTCATCTATAAGCCACAAATAATGATATCCATCTCAGAAGAATGATAGGAAAATTAAATGAAATACATGAAAAGTGCCTGATCCAGTACCTGACTCATGATGGGTGCTCAATAAATAGAGTAGCTATTATTGTTATACTTAGTAAATTTCATAATATGCTGTGGAATCTGAAGCCACTTCATTGCTGCCAAGTATGGGAAAAGCAAATAAAAATTTTACTTGAAGGAAAAAAGCAAAACCCCACAAAGAAGTTTTTAAAAAGTACATCAACTTTATGTGGATAATTTAATGAGAAAAAATACATTATAGAATTAATGTTTCTGTAACTTTCTGGACTGGGCACAAATGCATGTGAATAATGTAATTTTATTTAGATGTAATAAAAATGCCAATCAATGCTCACCCCTTTTTACATTTCTTGAATATTTTTCCAATTTTATCATGGGGAACATCATACTTGTCTGAGATCTAAAAGAGAAAAGAAAAATTACAAAGTGTTGTTTTCATGGCTATACACACACATACACACACAAGCTCAACTTTTTATTTTGCAAAAATTGCCTATCAAGATAGGAATAAGATCCAATTCATATCTTCAGGGATTTCCTTCATCTGAGGGGAACTGGAATCAAGTTCTTATTAGTTCCCCCTAATTTACAGATATGAATAAGCCAAGTGATTGGGAAATATATACACAGACTAGGACAAGGTAAGTGTATATACAGTCATAGGTATTTACATAAAATGTATAAAGGCCTCTCTTGGAACAGACACATCTAAGTTGAATCAATCCATCAATTAGCTTGTGACATTTCTGATCCTCAGTCTCTCCTCAAGAAAGTACGAGTCTCACTGCACACATCACTGAGTTGTGGTGAAGATTAAAAGTATCTAGCACAAAGAAAGAGTTAATGATTTTAGAGATGGAACTATGGAAAGGAAAAAAAATTAATATCCCATAGTCTAAAAGACTTCTGGAAGACCTCACCTTTGCCAGTTCTGCACAGCCTCTCAATAGAATAGTAATGAATTTTGCAAAATCATGAAGGCTCACGGCTAAACACAGCTGCACCCACTGGTGTGTGGTCCTTAGCATCTCCTTGGTCTCATCCCCTCCCCTCTTTTCTTAATCACCATGAGTAGGCTAGACTGTGCAGTGAAATTATTACAATGTAAACTTTGCATGTTTCCCTTTCAGGGCACAGAAACTATCTTTAAAGAGAAAGGATGAATTACTACTCAAAGAACAAACAGCTGATTCAGTCTACTGGAAAGTCACAGATCAAACCCTTTATTTGAAATTGTCTAGACTACTCCTAAACTGGAATTAGTGCCCTAGCCTCAATTTAAAGAGAAAAGTTCAAGGCAATACTGAGAAATGAATGACCAACCTTCAGATCTCTTTTACTCTAACAAAAATAGGAATTTCATACCAAACCCAAGCTCAGTGCTCCTATCAAAAAAATAAGTCCATTTCTTTTCTGTATCACTGGTTAATAATACTTTGTATATTTATAAAATCACAGCTCCAAAAGACTTAAGATAGTGCAATAAATTTCTTAATGAATTGTAAATAAGTTATGTTTGGCACAGTTTAAGTCCAATCTTTCTTTACACTCTTCTCTCGCTCCATAATCAAGAGTTTCCATGATTCTTAAGAAATGATGAATGGGACATCAAAAGACAAGGTAAGAGAGAGAAACCCAGGAAAAAATCATAGGAACAAGGTAATAACAGTTGGAAACTAGAATGCTATTGATGCTTGCTAGTTGTGGTACAAGTGGGAAGGGAACATGCTGTAAGAGATGCCTGTAAACTCAGACAGCTTCCCAGGAGAGACTAAACAATAGTTCCTCAACAATCTACTGTTTCCTCACCTTGCTTTATTTTTCTTCATTATACTTATTAATACCTGAAAAATTACATAGTAATTTCTTTACTTACTTTGTCTCTACCCTTCTAACTAGAATATAAACACCATTAGGCACTGTGTCACTTACTCTTGTAACTCTAGTGCTTAGAACAGTAACTATTTATTAAAGCAAGTCCATAATGAATATTTCTTAAATGAATTCAACACACTGTAGTAGTTAAGGGGAATCAGAGGAAACATATTTATAATTCAATTATGCACATGGTTTTAACTCAAAGGCAGAGGAATGAAGTTGACAAATACCTGGATTCAAGAGATGATCACCTGAATTTTACCCAGCGACAAGACCAAAATGGGGAGCCAGCACAGCACCCTTCCCCTGTTGTCATTTCTTACTAAGATCCCAAAAGGGAATACTTGGGTCAGTTTACTCTTCATCTTTTTGTTGGGGTCATGTATGAAGAATTATGGTCATCCCAAGTTACATCTCCAATTTTTTTCAAACATGCTTTGGGTAAGGTCTTGATACAAGTTCAGTAATTCCCTAGAACCCGAAATTTTGAAGACAGACCTAGGAACCACTATTTTTTTTTAAAGAGCTTGTCTGTTTATACATCTTTTCATGTCTCATAAGTTTGTCCAACTGTGCATGCATCTATCTGTATATCTCTAAATAAGATCGGAAAGTAGGACTTCTCATATCAAAATCCAAAATACAATTCTGACTATTAGTAACTTGCAGAGTGAGCCCAAGGTGTATTCTGAGGCTTTAACCAAACCATGAAGAGCAGAGGGGTGGGGTAATGGCATTGGGGTGGGGCAGTCCCATCACTGGAGTCATTATTTTTATGTATGAAGTTTTCAAGATTTTACTATATTAAAATATTTTTTTCTAAATGATCTGCTAAATGGCAATCTCTTGTTAACCAAGTATAACCAATTTAAACTATCTCATATCACAAATTCATTCAATTTCATGAAATAGACACTTGCTGGTTGATTACTATCTACTAGCTATCTGTTAGGCACAGGAGTTTAAGAGTCAGCTGGGGCGGAGGACTTGGCCCAGTGGTTAGGGCGTCTGTCTACCACATGGGAGGTCCACAGTTCAAACCCCTGGCCTCCTTGACCCATGTGGAGCTGACCCATGTGCAGTGCTCATGCGCGCAAGGAGTGCCCTGACACGCAGGTGTGTCCCCCACGTAGGGGAGGCCCATGTACAAAGAGTGCGCCCCGTAAGGAGAGCCGCCCAGCGTCAAAGAAAGTGCAGCCTGCCCAGGAATGGTGCCGCACACATGGAGAGGTGACGCAGCAAGATGACGCAACAAAAAGAAACAGAGATTCTCGTGCCACTGACAACAGAAGTGGACAAAGAAGATGCAGCAAATAGACACAGAGAACAGACAACCAGGGTGGGGGGAAGGGGAGAGAAATAAATAAATAAATCTTAAAAAAACCTCAATTACAAAAAAAAAAAAGTCAGTTGGAAGAGACAGATATGCAAATAAATGACTACCATAAAGGCAGGATAAAATGTGTGATACAATAAAGGCATAAACAAAGTACTATGCCTCAGGAAAGGTTTCAAAGATTTCAATACAACAAAGGAATTTGGTTAGTCTGATAAAATTTGTTTCAATGGAATTTTATCCAAGTTCGGTTTAATTTTTTAAGGGCATTATAAAGTTTATACTACTTACAGCTTCCATCAAACCTTTCAAAGACGGCGTCTTGAGCATCAGGGCATCAAAAACCTCTTCCGACTCCTTTCGAACATAGAGCAACACTAATTCCCAAATATGAATAAGGAGATGAAATTTTTATTTAAAAAAGGACACAGTTAATTCTTATGAGCAAAATTAGTAAATAGATAATGGGTATTGGTTGAAATAAAAATACACATCCACATCAAGGACAACAAACACAAGCTAATATAAAATCTGTCTTAAGGAACACAGCTTTCAGTTTCTCTTTTAATTCTAAATCTAAGCTCAAGCTAGATGTTGGTCTGATGAAAGGATATTCAAAAAGTAAAACTGGACAAGATTCCTAATCAATTAATGCAGATTCAGGACTCACTTCTAATTTTAAACCCCCACTAAGAAATCTAAACCAACCTCTCTTTGGTTCTTCTATTCGGGTCAGTTTAGCAGGAGATGGAGTAGCAAAGTCATCTTCCGTTCCATATGGCCCCCTTTTCATGTTAGATCTACAAGTGATCCAAAATTTGCAGTTAATGATTTCAACTTAAATGCTAACTACAAAATCAACTGCATAAACAAAGAGAGCCCTAGGATATATCATTGAATTTTAGATTTTAAATGACCTTCATTCTTCTTTATTTTGTGGATGAAAAATCTGAGGCCCAAAGAAAGGTACTGATTCACTCACCCAGGTGCTTATGAATATTAATGGCATTCACCTGCAAACACCTTCCATTGCTCTTTGCCTATATCAAGTTGTCTCCACAAGAAAGGAGAGTTTCTTTTCATGAAAAATTTTATGGAATAAGAAGAAGGACCTAAGATAATCTTGTATAGGTGATAACAAAGGAGAGGGAATTTTAAAAAGTGTAAGTAGGAAAGTGTAAGGCCAGGCTAGTGAAACATGTTGATGATACAGTTCAGACTCTCATTATTTTCTGGTTCTGTAGAGTCTATATATTGCTCAGTTCTTTCTACAAGTTTTGAATTCCATTTGGTCTTCATTTATTTGAATACTAGTCTCATCTCTACCACCTTGCCTATGTGGCATTCAGCAATCCTTTGCCTGGTATTGTAATAGTAATCCCCTTTTGAATACCAAATTTAAACATTTAAGGCAAAATATAGGAAAATATGGCTTCCATTCTTAGGAAGGAAAAAGATACCAATCTGGATATTTGGGTTGCTTCAAATTTTAAAGGAGTATTGAATTTAAAATAATAAAATTATTTTACCATTTATTGAACACCTACTCTGGGCATTTTATAGTCATTACTGCATTCAATTTAATCTTCATAACCACCCTATGAGATAGAGATTTTAGCCTCATTTGAGAGTTAAGAAAACCAAGGCTCAAGACAATATGCCCAAGGTTACAAAATTAGAAAGTGGTGAAGTTTATGTGTTTTTAAAGCCTAGGTTCTTCCCATTATGGTACACTTTTCTGAAAGTAAGATAGTGTCAAGTGGAAAACAGATTAAAAAACCAAGTCATAATCTTCCCCACTTTCTGAAAATTTAGTCCCCAAACCAGCAAGTGGGACAAAGCAAGACTAAGTCTGAATAAGATGAGGAGAAGAGCACTATAATGGCCCCAGGGTGCAGGGGGTACCAGACCCTCAACGGGGTAAGGAAAGCATCCGAATAGGAAGGCTTCCCAGTGTGGGAAGTCAGAGCCCAAGTGCAGTGAAGAGGCTGCCCACATAAAGAGGAAGCAGCAACGCCTCAATAGCAATGAGCACACCTAAGGTTCCAATCATGTACTCTAAAAGCCATTCTTCATTAAAAGGAACCTGAGTTCCTTGAAGAGGCTTGACAATAAAGTACAAGTGCCTAGAGCATACTGTGCCTGAAAAACAAGGGAGTGCTCAAAGAATAAGGCAGACATGTCGAAAGGACCCAGTGGCCAGAGTGAATGGCTCCCACTGACCAGTTCTGGGGCAATTTGAGCGATGTAAATCATAATAATGGATTACAACTTACTGAACAAAATAGGAAACTATGAGTCCATATTGACATAAATAAATGAACAGATAAAAAGTTTGATGAGGAATTAGATATTGGCAAAATTTTAAAGTACCTTCCCATAAAACACTTCTTACAAAAGGAAGAAGTGTAACTTCATAGTAGAGAAGCCTGACAAGACACCACCTTAATCAAGTGATTGACGTGAACATCAGGAATGCAACACAGTCAAGTTGTGTGCCACCTGATGTATTGAGAAGAACACAGCATTACTTCTATGACATTCCTGTCAAAGATATGTAGCTTGAATCTAATCATGAGAAAATGACAGACCAAACTGAGGGACAATCTACAAAATAATAAATTTGTAATCTTTAAAAGTCAAGGAGAGACTGATTCAACCTATTCCAGACTGAAAGAGATTAAAGAGACAAGAATATATAATGTGTTATTCTGTCCTTTTTTTGTTCTACAGGACTTTGGAACAATTGGCAAAACTAAGTGGAGATTGAGGATTATACGGTGTGGAAGTTTGGAGCTATGTACCACAGAAAATCATGTTCTTATGTTTAATCCATTCCTGTGGGTGTGAACTGACAGTAAGTAGGACCTTTTGATGAGGCTACTTCAGTTAACAAATGGCCCAGTTCAATCAGGATGTGTCTTAATTCTGTCACTGGAGTCCTTCATAAGCAGAATGAAATTCAGACAGGTGTAGAAAGAGAGTCATGGGAAGTGGGAAGATGAAGGTCAACGAAACACAGAAGAGGAGAGAGAGGCCAGGAGAGGCTGCCACGTACACTGCGATGTGACAAAGGATGACCATCACTGGAAGCCAGTCCAGAATGCCAGTCTTCAGAAAGAAAGCATCACCTTGGTGGTACCTTGATTTGGACTTCCTCTAGCCTAAAAACTGTGAGCCAATACCCATTCCTTGGTATTTGCTTTAGCAATGAGGAAATGAAAACATATGGTATCAATATTAATATGGTGATTTTCACTGTTATTTAGGAAAATATCCTTGTTTGTAGGAAACCCACTAAAGTATTTGGGACTGATGGGTCAAGTTGGCAAATTACTCTCAAATGGTTCAGAAAAAATGAGTTCTTTGTGCCACACTTGTAATTTTTCTCTAAGTTTGAGATTGTTACAAAATAAAAGAATTTTTTTCAAAATAAAATAATTTATAAAAATAAAACAAAATATAAATCTTACCCTTCACCCTCCAATTCTTCTGAGGCAATGGGAAGCACCTAAAACCAAAAAATAGATTGCTTTTCAAAAAATATGATCATAATGTTTCAAACCATAAATGAATGGGAATAATTTTAAATTTGACCAATCTAATACAAAACCCGTTAGCCTTATTTTTCAGTACCAGGTACTTACAGATATCTTGAACTACTCTAATCCAGAGGTTGTGCAACTATGGCACATGGGCTAAATCAGGCCCCAATGGCTGCTTATATAAATAAAGGTATTGCTTATATCTACTTTCACATGAAAAAGACAGAGCTTAGTAGTCATCGCAGAGATCATATTGTCCTAACAAGTTTAAAATATTTACTATTTGGTCCTTTACAGAAAAAGTTCACCGACCTCTGCTCACTCCAAAGTTTCTCTTTAGAAATTGAACACAATGGCAATGGGTTCCCTAAGAACTCTGAAAAAATCATTAGTCCTTACAAACTTACCTAAAAAATACAAGTTAAATGGTCTTTTTGATATTTATTTGAGCTCAGCATAAAAAAGCATGCTCTTTCCTGAAGTTGCCATCTCTAGTAAGCTTTTGCTGCAAAGCAGGGTATGATTATGTTTTATATTTATAATTAGTTGCCAATGATGATTCAGTAATGGAAACCATGAAAAGAACCTTCAGATGTTCTTTATGTAATTAAGGCTTCCTACCAGAGGTATTCTACTGTCTCTTTTCTTCTATCAAGACCCTATTTTAAGTCATCTGGGAATACCCTTATTCCCATTTTAGTTAAGTTCACAAAATCGCCAACCCAAACTCCCAATTTAGTTACTATTCTAAAATCTTTTAAATAAGTTAGGAAACAGAATTAAGATGATAGTTTGGTATTATACTTCCAAATCAACAAAACTGACATATATTTTATCACAAAAGTATCATGTCACCCCAACTAAAAGTTCCAGAGTTGACATTTACCACTAATCAAACTTCACTAAATTTTGGCTTCTATTTACATGAATAATGTCAAAGAATTTATTTTTGTCTTGTTATTACTTCCTTGTTCCCACCCCTGGGGTACTGGTTACCTACATGAGCGCCCCGCTGGAGGTTGGCAAAATGCACATCAGGAATAAAGAGTACAGGCTGAGTATCAAGATCAATAAAGGGTTTGAAAACTGTGACATCCATTCGTTTGTGAGAGGGAAGCAGTGGCACTTTAACATCAGAAACTGAAAAAAAAAAATGAGGATACCAAAGTCAATAGATGATATACACAGGCTGGTTGCAAGCCACAGAACATTTTCCTCAATGTTTAAGAAATTTAAAGTTCATGTTAAGGTAGAACTTTATAAGATACAGATTGTGTTTCCTGAATTAAGAGAAAAATCAGTTTTATGAAGGAATATTATTACGTGTATTTATACTCAAATCAACTGACTATCTTAACAAAATGAAAAAGGAAAACACCCAGACATATACACATAAGATTTGGAACAAGAGTAAAGCATATTTAGTTTTTGCCTGAAAGATCAGAAGTTATAATTTCATGAATATAATTTGGAAGTAATTTCACCTTAGTTGTCCTCATTAAATTATTTACATCTAATTGCAATGTATCCTTCAACTTTAGAACATACTGAGAAGCTCAATACAGAGGTTACAGAGAGGTTAAGAGCAAGCATGACTATCTAATTTTTAATTTAATAAATTATAGACTTCATCTTGCCTTATAATCTGGCCTTCAATTACTTGGTGATGAAGTTTCCTTGTTAGCTGCTTTCTGAAGTGACACCAGAATATTGTACTTTGATACCAGTAGGAGAATCCTGCCTTATGTGTTGCAGGGCAAATATCTACTGTTCAAACAACAGATGCTAGAATCCCACATACTACAGATGAAATGCTACATTAACAGAATTTTTTTCCTTTTAGTTAAGAAATACAGGATTTTATGAATATGAATATTGCTCATGTTAAAAAAAAAAAGGAAAAAAGTTCTCCTAGTAAACGTTTAAACAGAAGCCCTGTAGATTCATTATGAATTAAGACTTCCTGAATTCTCAAAAGGTCTTACTACTATTTTTTTTTTTAATCTAGACAATTCCCAATTTTACTATCAGCTATTCAGATATAATGTACATTATTTTTCAGAACTGCAACTATCAACCTCAGCTAAAACTGGCAGCCAAAAAGCCTGAGCTCTGGAAAAACTCAAGAATCCTTCCTACAGTTCTCCAAAAAAAAAAGAAAAAACGAAAACAAAAAACTACTTAGTCATTCATCTGTTTTTATCTCTGGTTTAAAAAAAATGCTACCCCTCCTTCACTGTTTCTCTTTAAGCAGTGGAAACATCCAATATTATATCTTCTGCTTGAAAATTCAAGCCACTATTCTGAATGGAAAAGTTATTAAGGCATTGTGGGAGCATTTCTACTTACAGGCATTCAACTGAGAGCTGGGGTCAGTACACTTGCCTTTTCTTTTGCTTTGTTTTCGTTCTTCATCCCTGATTTTCCGTTCAGCTCCCTGAAAGTCAAGAGTAGACAAAATAGGATTCTGTTATCTGATCTCCTATAAAATATCTCTTACCCTGACCAGTGGGGAAAAACAATTTCTCTCTCCTCTCTGTAGATGAACTCCATAACTTATATTCATGGAACTTATCATGACAATTTACTCTATAAAACTTATTCTTAAAATTATTTTTAACTATAAGAAATTATAAGGAAACAGTTATTTAAGAAATAAGTAAATAAATCAAACTTCTACTCAATAAAAGATGTGGCCAGGTTAAATAAAAAGCTGCAAAAATTTTATAATGTACCACCCACAATGACTTCAAAGAAATGAATGCCTTTCTCCTTTATCTAATAGTGCCCCCCTCCAAGAGAATGAAAGAAAAAATACAAGTTGGCCCTACTTTTGAATGTATTTTTCTTATATGGGTAATGTTATAATTGAAAGTTGTGATTTTGTCCATGGTCTTGGCATCAAGTAAGTGACAGATATGACCAAATATAATTCCCAAAAGCAAAGCTATTAACTATAAATCTGTATAATCATCTAAAAGAGAAAAAACATATTCCTAGTCCCGTAACAAATACATATGCTCTGTATATCAACTATACAAAGAGTGACAGTGTGATGGAACTGAATAAAAAAAAGAACTAAGTAATAAACATGACCTGAAATTCAGCAAATAAATATAATAAAATATAACTATTAATCATTTTGCTTGACTTATTGGCATTTCTTTCTAGATGACACAGATTTCCCTACAGTTATCCAGGTAAGTCTGAACTGGTGTGTTATTTTTATGCAAATGAATTTCCTAATAGTGAAGAGAGGTAATAAAAATCATTCCACTGATCTCAGCACTGTTACACAATGATGGGCACATTTTTTTTTAATACTGTTTCACTTTTTTTATCCCCGCCCCTTGCTGCTTGCTCGCTTTCTACTCTCTGTGTCCATTCGCTGCGCGTTCTTCTGTATCTGCTTGTTTCTCTTTGTTGTGTCATCTTGCTGCGCCAGCTGTCCACAGGCATGGGCCATCAACTCTCTGCGAGCACCAGCCATCAGCTCTCCGTGGGTGTAGGCCAGGGTGCCTTCACAAGGAGGCCCTGGGAAGTGAACCCAGGGCCTCCCATACGGTAGTTGGGAGCTCAAACAATTGAGCCATGTCTGCTTCCCAATGAGGAGCACATTTTAAAAAAGAGAATAAAAACCACCTCCTGCCTCTAATATACTAACATACTACTATACTAACAGGTGCTACTATACTAACGTATCACTGGCAAACATATATCCTGCTTATGAAAATGCTATGTAATACTGATAAAAACATTATGTCCCTAACATAAAAAATAGGTAAATAGCTCCAATCTTTTACCACTATTGTAACTCAGTCCCTTTTGATGAAAGTCTAATAATAATGACATTTGATGATAAACTATACCCTCCAAAAGGTATTTTCACAAAGCAGGACATTCCCTTCCTTATTTTTTTAGGTACATCCATAAACAGTGATAAGGAACTCCTGCTTCTACCCCATAACTACATTTATCCTCCACCCTGAAACAAAACAAAGCAAAAGAGACAAAATACATGAAACAAGAATTTTTAAGACTCTGGTCACCAGGCAACAAAAAACTGTGATTCCTGACAGATGGGAAACGAAAGAGGTAAGCCCTTCAATTGTCCCAAGTTACAGTCTTGAGAAAGAATCCAGGCTGTGGCACAGGGAGGAGGAATTTGGGTAGAATTTGCAGATTCCCTGAGTTGAGGAGACAGAGGTGAAAGTCTACAGAGATCTAGGTAGCAGGACAAAGTACCGAAGAGGAAAACACTACAGAGAGTACTCTAGAGATCAGTGCCTGAAACTCACACAGGGCCCAGGTATAATGTATATTCCCACCAACCAGACTGGAAAAACTTATAATTCACAGGGCATTGGGCGGAATGCTCAGGAAAATCTTACCTCAGTAGTGGAGATGCTCAAGAAGATTTATAAGAATACAAAAATATCCAGCACCCAACAAGGTAAAATTCACATTGTCTAGCATCTGCTAAGATGATCAGGATTGCAAAAAAGTAGGGAAACATGACCATAATGAGGAGGATAACAAAGCAACTGAAACAGATCCACAACTGACAAAATGTCAGACAACAACATTAAATGGTTATTACAACTGTGTTCCATAAAAAGCTAGTGAAATAACTGAACAAGTAGAGACATGAAAGATATAAAAAAGCTCCAAATTGAACTTCAAGAGATAAAATTATAATGTCTGAGATGAAATATACACAGGATGGGATTAATGGCAATTTAGACATGGTAAAAAAAAAAGACTATCCAAAATGAAATCAAAGGGAAAAAAGTAATTCCAAAAAATGAAGAGAACCAGTGGACTTGGGATGACTTCACATGGCCTTATATATGTTTAATTGCAGTCCCGAAAATGAGAAGGAAGAGAAACCATTTGAAGAAATAATGGCTGAAAAGTTTTTAAGTTTGATGCAAACTATAAATTCAAAGGTTAAAATTCAACAAACTCCAAGCACAAGAAAAAGAGGCACTTCATAATCAAACTGCTCAAAACCAGCAACAAAGAGAAAAACCTTAAAAACAGAGGGAAAAAAGACATGTTGTGTACAGAAGAACAAAGATAACAGATTTCCATGAGAAACAATGCAACCAGAAGACAGTAGAGCAATGTTTTTAAAGTAAAATAAACTGTCAGCCTAGATTTTATACCTAGCAAAAAGATCTTTCAAAATTAAAGGTGAAATAAAAACTTTTCAGACATACAAACCTAAAGAATTCATCAATAGACATGCACTACCAAAAATGTTAAAAGAAATCCTTCAGGCAGGCAAAAAGAAAATGATGCCAGATGGAAATCTTGACCTACACTAATATATAAAGAACAATAGAAATGTTAACTACCTTGGGCAAATACATACATTTTTCTTCATATTATTTAAGTCTCTGTAAAATATATTTGACTGTTTAAACAATAATAATGATGATGTATTGTAGGGGATTTTAACATACATTTAAGTAAGTATATATGACGATAATATAGCATAAAGGCCAGGAGAGAAGAAATGGAAGCACAGTATTGTAAGGTTCTTATACTATACATAAAGTGGTATAGTGTCACTCGAAGGTGGACTGTGATAAGTTAAAGATGTATACAACCACCCAAATAACAAAAAGTTACAGTTAAGTAAACAAAGAAAATAAAATTGAGTCATAAAAAATACCCAACCAAGAAGAGGCAGAAAAAAGAGAAAAAAAAGAACAATAAACAGATGGAATAAATAGAAAACAGAGAGATGATGGATTAAACCTAAACCACATTAAATATAAATGGTCTAAACACCTCAATTAAAAGGCAGAGATTATCAGATTGGATCAAAATCCAAGACCCAACCGTATTCAGCTTGCAAAAAACACACTTTAAATACAAGGACACAAATAGATTTAAAAGTAAGAGGATAGGAAAAGATATACCATGCTAACACTAGTCAAAAGAAAGATGGTGGGCTATTTTACATCAAAGTAGATTTCAGAGCAAAGAATATTACCAAGTGTAATGAATCTTTATGATAAAGGTGTCAATTAATCAAGAGGATGTAATAATTCATAAAGAATGATAAAATCTGCTCATCACAGCTCATCTAAACAGAGTAAATAAAGAATAGAATTTAGAAAGGTCTATTAAGTTGAAAGTAATTTTCAATAGAAAGTTTGTGAGTAGTAAAGAACTGCTTAATTCCACAATACGGAGGTAGTAGATAGAAGAAACCATGCAAAATTGTTACACACTCCTGGTGTCATTATAAAGGACCATTTAAATTCAAGCTTCTCTCTTTCTCTCTCCCTCCCTTCCCTCTCCCCTCCTTCTCCTACCTCCCCCCCCCCCCCCCACCCAACAACTAAGAGATTGATCTTGAGCAATCACACCAGGCCATGGCCCAAAAATGTAATCCGTAACATTTCCAGTTACAGCTATAAAGAATATTACTCTGATGAAGAAGAAAACTGTCCCTGGGAAATAAGTACGAATGAAAAGAGGAACTACCAAATTTCCATGGTTAGAGATCTAATTTCTACTTCTGTTTTCTCTAAAAAAGTCCTATAATGCTGCTGTTTCTGAAATAAGAGAAAATTCTCCAATTATTTAAGTAACTTAAAGTACCGACATAACTTTCTTCCTAGGAGAGAAAAATAATATATATACCTCTGAAGGATACCAAAAGATGTCCTATTTCTAGTTTCTTACTGAAAGTGTAGATCAGATTCATAGAAAGAGAGTTTTAAGAGCCAACAGAGAGAAATATAAATGACAGGCATCAAATAACAAGAGAGTCAAATGTCAGAAAGGACAAAACCAAAAGGCAGGCAGTATATTCCACAAAGAAGAGGCAGCACAGGACAAATCTAGAATAAAAGATGCAATCACAGTCATAAAGGGATGACAGAAAAACTATAACCAGGATGCACAAGAATCAGGAGTGGAAGTGAGGGTATATGGGGTTTCTTGTGGTTAAAGGCCTTTGAAAATTAATTACATATAGCTCATACATAATATTTTCCTCTCATGCAGGATTTTATATTAACCCATAATAGCTGAGATTAAAAAATGGGATGAAAATAGTTTATAATTTTACCTTCTATGCCTCTTAAATACCCAGCTGTTATGACACTCTTTACCATTCCTATATGCCATAACTTCAGAAAATGGGAGAGTAGACCAACAACTTTCATTTCCATTTGGATCTCTAGGATGACATATCCCAGGTAAGGAAAAATATAGGTAATGAATATTTTTAGAGGCCTTATAAAGAAAGACATAACCAATGAAGGCTCAGGGTGATTTGAGTCTCTATTGACTTAGGCTATACAATGTACCACTAGAAAAAGATTTCAATTTTTCTACCCATGGCTTTGTATGATTTTCTTTTATCACTTTACCGTACTTATTCCCAAATGTGAAAATCAGTGAATTACTGTGGCCTGCACATTTCATATGATATCCAGAACCTTGGATAATATGTTTCTCACATGATCTAAACAGGTGTACAGGCAAGCAGTAACATCAGAAGACAAAATCATGTGTTGTTCCAAACCACATCCTCTTTGGCAACTTTGAAGAAAAGGTATTTTGCTTCCCAGAATATGATAGTACTGCAGTTTTTAAGCACTTCCACAGTAAAGAGAACTGATTTCTAAATATTATACTACCATTGATTAACAATAATGTTGGACAATTCATGAGACCTTTCCTATGTTTCTTTTTTTTAAAGTCAGCTCGCTACCAATATAAAAGTCTCCCTTGAAAAGTCTTAATACTAAAAACAAATTTGCTTAAAAACATGAATCAATACTGTCCTTCCCTTTGAAATTGTTTATACAATTTTACCATCTGATTTGGACAACTCCAGTTCATGCTAATTTATGCTGACATCCTCTAATACAGTAAGATTCATAGTGTGATCTGTGGACCACTATCAGTCCACATACTGTTATGGTCTGAAGAAAGATATGTCAGAAACAGAGAATGATTAGAAAGCAGGAAAGTTTTATATCTGTTGAACCAAATAGTTAAAAATGGGAGTTGTAGTTTGATTACTTTTACTTTTCATTTGTTTCATTTTTCTTGTAGAAAATGAAATGAAGTAGTTCATGACAGATTAGAAATACAAAATACGATACTATAAATAGTTTGAGAGACACTGTTCTAACAGATGATAGTACTCTACACTGAGGGAAGTCCTTGATTCAGGAACTGCCCTTTTGGACGTGTTTTTTAATGGTGTTATTTCAAATATATGGTCTCACAGCTGGAACCTTGAGGATAGCACTAGGGCAAACCTCTATTGTTTTACTACTTGATACTATCAAAGGTCTTTTGAAAAATAAGCATTTTTACAGCATTCAAAATATAAGTTTATGAATTTTAGATAATATTAAGGAAAATTACTAAAAAGAATTTTTTAGAAACATAAGATGTAAAAAAAAAAACATTTTTTAAGTTGAACTGAGAAAACTAATTTCTCCCTAGCTTTTTAGAAAAGGAACATGGATATTCCAATAGTTTTTCTTCAGGTTTTCTTTTGGCTTGAAAGAGGAATGTGGTATAAATAAAAGAAATTTGACTTATAGTCAAAAATCTTTGCTCAACACTAGATGTGACCCATCATTTGTAAAATGCAGTATATGAGAAAGTACCAGTGTGGCGAACAGAATAATCCTATTTGCTGGAACCTGTGATTACTATGTTACATGGCAAGGGGGAATTAAAGTGACAGAATTAAGGTTGCTAACCAGCCGACTTTAAAACATGGAGAGTATTCTGGATTATACAAGTGGGCCCAATGGAATCACAAGGGTAAAGGAAAGAAACAGAAGAGACAGAGAAAAAAGTGCGAAAAGAGAAGCAGTGTCACAGGGATGTGATGTGAGAAAGACTCTATCAGCCATTGCTGGCTTTGAAGATGGAAGGGAGTCATGAGCCAAAAAATGAGGATATCCTCTAAGAGCTGGGAAAGGCAAGGTAACAGATTCTTTCTCCCCTAGAGCCTCCAGAAAGGCATGCATGCTACTGACATCTTTATTTTATTTTATTATTATTTTTTAGGAGGTACTGGGGACCAAACCCGGGACTTCATATATAGGAAGCAGGCACTCAATCACTGAGCTGTACCTGTTCCCCAATACCTTGATTTTTAGACCAGTGAGACATAAGTCAGATTTCTGACCTATAGAGCTGAGATAATAAATTTGTATTGTTTCAATCCACTAAATGTGTAATAATTTATTATACCAGAAATAGAAAACTAATACAACCTGGCACATTATCAGGCACATGGTAGGTATTCAATAGATATTAACAAAATCTGAGTGCTTGAGAAAGCTCTCTGAACTTGGAAGATCTTAGGCTCAGTCACTATGGTCAGATGCTGTGCCTTCTGTACTCAATACAAAAGTCAACGTGATAGACAGGCCAGTCCTCTGAAAGCAAATACACTACCAGTAACCTAGTGTCTTCTAAAAATCTTAATGAAAGAGAGGTTTTATTCAACAGGATGAAAAGAAGTGGCAAAAAAACAGTCCAATATTTTTGAGTGGGAAAAGTCAAAGTCTTCTTCAATCTTAGCTCAATGGATGACTTATTCACCTATGGTTGCTACAGTTTTCAATGATACCATAATCCCCTATATCAAGGGTCCTTAAAAGCACCTGGCAAAAGTGACAATCTCTCTTCCAGGAAAACAAACACACAGATAAACAAAAACAAGGTTCTGTGCTTTTTCTTCTTGCCTGTTACTATAGAAAAGAATTGGAATCTCATTCCCTCCTGCTTTAGTAAATTGGGTAACAACTTACTAAAAAAGCCTGAAGGTTGGTGACCACCATTTGTGATTCCTCTACAATGGAGTCCTAACAGACACAAAGCTGAGGAGCTCCAAAACAGTGGTTACTGACTACAAATCCCGGTCAAGAAACTGAGTGCAGCTCAGTATGCATCTTATGTACATCTATACTACTTTTACTCTATTAGACATTTTCAACAAGTATTTGTCAACCCTTTTGTTAAAATGAAAATGAAAGTTTTTCTTCTCTCTGTATAAGGTCTTTGAAAGGTCAGAACAACAACAATTGCTAATTTAAAATATCTTCTTTTACATTAACAGTAACATTCAAATTGATTTAAATATTCAAATGACTTTTCCTGTGAGAAAAAGTATATCTCAAACTCAGTTTATTCTAAATATCCCTTCCCAATCTTACCTTGTCACAGAAAACTTTTATCTGGCAGTAGGCCCGATGCACAGGCTTATTGCTACGGTTGTTATAACTATAGGTGTCAATTTGAATGTTAAGAGGCAATCCCTTCACACCCTTTTGAGAAGAAAAATCCGTGCTTAAGCAGTTCACAGAGATAAAAACCTGTAAAGGAAAGAAAAGGTTCCATAAACAACAGACACTAGCAGTCAACTTAAGCACACCCTAGAAAAATACTTATATCATGGAAATTAATCAAATATATTTTAAATGAGAGGGGGAAAAACACTTTTTTTTTTTTATGGGTAAAGGGTTTTATTTTAAAACTACCTTTGGGCATAGGAATGCACTATAAAGGGATAAAATGGACATCGGCTTTGAACCCTTGTTAATTTTCCCTTTCATAATATTTATTTAATATCAGGACAAGTGGAAAACGCTGGTTGGTTTTCCTGATGTCATTTTAAAATGTTACCAATACCATACTTTTCTTTGTAGCTGTTTTATAGCTCAGTAAAGACTCTTTGGGAACCTGCCTGTATTTATGTTTATTACTGCCTCTTAGGATAACCTGTAATATTCAATGTCCTAATATTTTGGAATTTATGAAATCAGTGTTCTTCTAATCTATAATATTTATAATTATGATTCCAATGAAGTTCTCTCTTAATCCCTGCCTTTCCAGACTAAAAAGTCTTCATTTTTTCCCCAATTTATTCCTATTGGTCTTTTGGTTACAGAATCACATTAGACCAAGTCCTCAGGGAATAATTTATAATAATTTCCATACCTCTTTTTTGGGTGGTGATCATCATCAGTTCAAGGGTCTTCCCTTGTTGTTTTTATAATTTGCATTCTTATCTTTACATACCCAGGTTAAAATTTGTTAACAGATTGAGAAAATGATCACAAAAGACTAATTAAAACCAGGAAACATTTAGTAATTCATGTCCCCATTCAAGGCAGTTCCACAAAGATATGACAGAAACTTCCTAGTAGGAGAATAAAATAGAAAGATGTTGTGCTGGTAGGTCTATTTCCATGAGAGAAAAGAAAAATTCAATTCTTTAAGCCATTAATATAGGTTCTACTATTCATTCACAAAATTCCTTTGAAGAAAACTGTCTAAAGCCAGACTTTGAGGTTGTCAACTCATGGCTTCAAAAGTGTTTGTGAATAAAACCAAATGTAAAAAAAAAAAAAAAAAGTGTTTGAGTATGTACTTGTGTGTATATGTATGTTTTTATCACTACTCAAGCTACCACATTCCCACACAAGCAAATTTTAAAGAATATATTTCCAACTACAGTAGGTTTACTCTAGCTACTTTCATTTCAGTAGGTGACATATTAACTTAGCAATGTGTTAATCAGGTGAAAATCTACCTCAATGGGTTTCTCCTCTCCCAAAAAGAAAAACAAAAAATGTCATGCCTTTTTCTCGTTTCCCTATCCTGGCTCCAAGTCAGTGTATAGATATGATTATCTTCCAAGCAAATGTTCTCAAAAATTAAAAATAAATTGTCACATTTTTAAAGTGCTACTAGAGGTTGTTACTGAGAGAAATCCAGGTAAATCTCTGTACAACAAAGGAACATGCTCCATCCCCATCCTTTTTTTTATTTTTTCAGAATTGTAACTTCTCCCACACATAGTCACAACGTTTTTAAAGTCCCTTTCAACTTTATTTAGCTTTAGAATTTATTTGATGAATGAGCACCACATAGTGGATAGTTTTGGAATTATAGTATTGAAAACTCGGGCTGGCACATTTCAAAGACCCAAAACTCTTAAGTTAGGTAGACTTGATCTTGAAGTCCATGGGTCAGCAACATCTTTACTCCTAACAACCAAGATCAGGTTTACCCCAAGTAGTACTGGGTACCACTGACAGAAATAATGATCAGAAAGGGATAAGTATAAGTTAAAAAAGAAGGGAAAAAAACTTATGAGAAGGAAAATGAAAAAGAAAGTGTGAAGAGAGGTGAATGAGAAAGAAACTTATTAACAACAACTAAGAACCCTCTCTAAAAATTATGCAAAAAAATGAAATAAGTTTTCGGGGTTTTTTAAATCCTTGCTGTAGTCTAACGCAACTTCTAAGTAAGGAAAACACAACAATAACAACAACAAAATCCTACATAGATTATGAGGGCTAGACCAAATAAACAGATTTAAAAGTTCTTCGTCATCTTATCCATTCACAAACCCAGACTAGTCTACTCACTGTCCCTAGAACATACTTTGAATGTTCAATGCTGTCCTGTCTCTCTGTTCTTGTCATTCTTCTTTTTCCTTTTCCCCTATCCTCACAGATTATGAGGGCTAAACCAAATAAACAGATTTAAAAGTCTTTCATCATCTTGTCCATTCACAAACCCAGACTAGTCTACTCACTGTCCCTAGAACATACTTGGAATGTTCATTGCTGTCCCAGCTCTCTGTTCTTGTCATTCTTCTTTTTCCTTCTTCTCTATTCAGTTGATCCCTGGTCTGGAATCAACTCCATAGTTTTCTCTCCCCCTCTCTAAATCTTTAAAGGTCCAGCTCCAGTCCCACCTCCACAGATGTTCCCATCCATCCCAGACTTCTGTAATGGAGCTGCCAACAACAGTAATACCATTTACTGAGTACCTAATATGTCTCAGGACCTGTGTTAAGCACTTGACATTCATTATCTCATTTAATCATCACTACAACCTTGAAAGAAAGCGTTATTCCCTTTTTGCAGATAAAGCCCAGAAAGATTTTTAAAACTTTTCCTAAGGTAGAAAACAAAGGAATTGGCATTCATATCCAGAAATTTTTTCCCTTTACACCGATTAACCTTTCTTTTCTGAATCAACTTTTTTCCCCTATGTTAATCTCCTGGCTTTTATTTACTATCTGGAATGGTTGCAATTTTTATATGTGTATGCTTCATTTCCCTGACTAAACTGTAAATACTGGGTAAGCTAGGTCATAGGCTTCTCAGTACTTATCACAGTGCCCTAGCTATGATTGCCTTATCTTCCCTATTAGGGGTTTTTTCTCATTTCTCTTATTTATTTCTAGTAAATAAGCAAATTGCTTTAATTTTGTAAATAATTAGATCTATGTATATATAACAGGCAAAAAATGGCACATATGAACTTCAGATTCATGACGGTAATTTTTTGTTTTGACTTCATGTATTTTCCAACATATATATTTTTAAATGTTTCATATACAAGTAAAGGAGACAACCTATGGGAAAGATCCAGGCTAAAAATAAAAAGTCCAAATAATTGTGCACATAAAGTAAAAGTAACAACCCACTGTATTTTCCATTTTACAACCAGATAGAAAACCTAAACTTTTTTCTATCATTCTAGGCTGCCTGGGAAAGTTACACTTTACCCTCAACAATTCCAGGAAGTCTATGCCCCAAAGTATATTCTGCTTTACAAGAGGATTTCATGGTAATCCAACTTAAAACCTAACCTCCCCTTGCTTCCCAGTTTCAAGTTTCTATTCAAAGCAGAATTAAGCAGGAGCCAAATTCCAGGATCAGTATAAATATGGAGGCTTCAGAGAGGCATTACCCTATTATTTGTGGTTACCTGCAATCTTTTACTTACATACATTTTCCTCATATTTTAAAAATCAATTATTTCCCAACTTGGCAGTTTCCTAAATTTATCAAAGAAAGTTTAGGGCATTTCTAATTCAGCTTTTTTTAAAAAGTCTCCTTGTTTGGATAAATACACAGACATAACAGGGAGCAGTGAAAAAAAGTGAAATATAAGCATACTAGGCCAGACACTTAAGGAAAAAGAATTGTGGATTAAAGACTCCGAGAAAGAAAAATGGGGACTCATTAGGCCACTCACAGCAGGATCCAAGTCAAGAACAAGCACGACGATCAATAGGGACATGCTATAAAGTGGTTAATCTTCTATATACTTATACACTTTGATCTACAAAAGGTCTCCTTTGCCTCAAAAATTCTTTGAGGTTATTAACACAAATCCAAATATAATAGTTCCCTTTCTTTAAAGAGATCAGATATTCTCACACTTACTTATATATATACCATCAGTTTTTTTTAATTAAAAAATTTTTATGGAGGCAAGAAAAATATTCATTTAAACCAATGGAAAGATATAAATTAAAGTGTTTTGCCCAATCCTGTTATTCAGTATAGTCAGGCAAATGCTCAAATACTCATAGTTCATAAGATACTAAAAAGTAAATATTAGAAGCCTACTAAACACTTTTAAAATTTTATTGAAGTATATCAATCAAACATGAGCATACAGAAACAAGCGTATAGTAAAAGTTGTGAAGTTACAAAACAAACATACATATCATCATACAGGGGTCCATATATCACCCCACCAACAACACTTTGCATTGCTGTGAAACATTTGTTACAAATTAGGAAAGAACATCATCAAAATATTACTACTAACTATAGCCCATATCTTACTTTTGGTATTTTTCCCCAACACACCCAATTATTAGCACCCTGTATTAGTATTATAAATCTATTAGAGTTCATGAGAGAACATTCTCATATTTTCTTATTTTTATTATTCATGTTATACTTGGTTTTTGGAGGGGTTTAGGTTTGTGGATGAACTTGTATGTCCAGATGAAGGTTTTTTTCCTAACACTGAACTATAATGCAAGGCATGATTTGGATTGTCTTTCTCACTAAACTTTTAGTAACTTCCTTGAGAAGAGAGAAAATATCTTATCTCTCTATTCCTAGAGCCTGGTACATAGCATATGCTTAACAAATGTTTTTAATAAAAGAAGGAAAAATGCACAGGGAGCAATGAATTATTATGGCTAAGAATACATAAAATGTGAACATATAAAATAGCTTTGCATATATTTGTCTAAATCAGGATATGGTAGACTTATTCTATAAAAGGACCTGACAGTATTTTAGCCTTTGTGGGCCATAACTACTACTCAACTCTATAAAGTACCTACAGTGCAAAAGCAGCCACAGACAATAAGTAAACAAATGGGTGTGGTGATGTTCTCAGTAAAACTTTATGTACAAAAACAGGTAGCTGACTAGATTTGGCCCAAGAGATATAGTTTGCTGGCCCCTGATTTAAATAATTTCCTAAATTGTTAAAAGTTGTGTAGATATTAGTTTCTTTGTACATCATCATAATGTGGTAAATAGGGAGGAGGTTATTGTTTCCCATTTGGTAATTCAGTATTTCCATTTTCTATCTAAGTGAATTCTGGACAAAATATCCAGTGTAATCTCACTAATACATTATTTTGCCCATAGAATCACACAGACTTTATCAATGTAACCTTTACTCATGAAAGAGACTAGGATAAATTCTCTCTCTAGGATCTTTATTTAGAAAGGTGACAATCTTTAATCAGCAGCACTCCCAAAAAAGTCAAGAAGGCAAGTATAGGAATTCAGGCCAAACCTCTCCTTTGAATCCTTTGGAAGCAACAAGATAGGAATTTTGTTCTTCATAGTTTTAACATTTGAGATTGGGTCTACCTAATGTGCAACTCTCTAAATAAGACAATAAGCCAAGTCAGCTAAATCTGGATAAAACAAATATGTAGACCATTCACATTGTGTAGAGAAATACTTTCAGTAGATATGATTACAGAAAAAATTCAATTATCTACTGCAGATGATGGGAAAGAGGTAAGAGGGTAGATTATTATACATCCAACTACTACTACTTCTTTATAAAGTACACACACATACACATACACACTCTCTTTTTAGAAGTCCTATTTCTGAAGTCTGAGAGTAGGCTGAATGATACAGATCTAGAATGTTGTAAAGAACTCAGAAATAGAACTTTAAGAACTGAAATAATTACGTTTTTCTCTGTTTCACATTATTCCATGTCGCTTATTTGAGGAAAAGTTTGAATTGATTCAGATAATGAGAACATAAATCTGAAAAGGTGAGCAACTAATGTTCCCACTCAAAATTACTAGAAGAAAAAAACACTAACCACACAAATAAACTGCTCAACAGGCCAAAGATGCTCTGCAAGATTCCTTTTTAAATGTTCAGCCCATTTTTCTAAAAACTTCCTCATTCTTGGCTGAGAATTCATGCTTTTTGCACTTTTCAAAAGATTTAATTTTAATTTCAAACTTCAGCTTGAAAATGAAAGGAAAACAAAAATAACAAAAAAGTGATTTACATTATCAAAGAATTAATTTGTACAGATTTTTTATTTCAAATGCTTACCACCGTAAAAACCAACAAGAAATCAGATCTCAAACTAATTTATAATGATTTTTCCAGGAAGCATTATGGCAGCCATACAATATTGTTCACACAATTGGCTTCTTTCGCCAATATTATTCTTCAAAAGAAAATAAAAAACAAAGGGAAACAGTATGATCAAAATGAGATCAACATCAGAGGGTCATTTCCCAGCAGGTAAAGTGCAAACATCTGATAATAAATTTTAATTTTAATTTTCCAGGAGATAAAATGGGAGTAAAGAATGGGGAGTTGATGCTTAATCTGTGCAAAATTTATAATTAGGTTGACTGTAGTAGTTTGGAAATGGACAGAGGTGATGATAGCACAAAAGTATGAGTGTAACTAATAGCACTGAAGAATGTATGTGAATGTGATTGAAAGGGGAAGTTTTGGGTTATATTTATTATCAGAAGGAAAGCTAGAGGATAAAATATGGGACTGTATATACAATAAGCCCAGTGGTGGCAGAGGATTGTGGTTAAAAACACAAAATAAGAATGTTCTTTCAGGATCTATTTTTAAAGTATGTCACTAATACAAGGCATTAGTAATGGGGTGCATATAGGGGGAAAGTGTACCTAAAGTAAATTAGGGACTATAGCTAACAATAATATTTTAACATTCTTGTATCAACCGTAACGAAGGTACTACACCAATGTTAAATGTCAACAATGTGGGCATGTACGGGAATGTTGCTACCTGTCAATTAATAGAAGCCTGGTAAGATGGGACATGGTCAGGTGTCCCAACAGACAAGTCCTTTTGAACACTGTGAACATTATATAGCTATATAATTCTGGAGGATATAAAGGTGTTCTTGTTGTCATAGGTATATTTCCTGGATAGATGGGGGCCCACACAGTAGCTAACAAAATATTAAACTTCTCTCCTGGGGACATCTGGCTACTTTCTCAAATAAGATGGTCAAAAGCTCTGGAATATATAAAGCCTAATAAAAGAAACAGGCCAGTAAGCCAAGCCCTCAATCTCAAAGCTTGAACTTATGACCTTATTCCTGTAACAATGAAACTAAGTCTAATTATACTTAATGCCTAAGAGTTACCACCTGAAAACCTCCTTATTACTTAAGTGTAGTCTCACTCTAAGCCAAATTCTGCAAAAACTCAATCTCCCTCACCCCCCACCCTCCAATGTGGGACATGACTCCCAGGGATGAGCCATCCAGGTACTGAGAGATTATTACAAGTATGAATTAGCAATGTAATTCGAGAAAGACCGTGATCAAAAGGGGGAAATATTAAATTAATGACTAAGAGATTTCAAAGTGAGTTGGGAGGTCATTCTTGAAGTTTCACTTATGAAAGTCTCAGAAAGACTTCACCAACCGCCACAGTAAACAAAGTCTCAAACAAAAGTGCTCCAGAGGGCCATAGGGACGTCCAGACACCACAGACAAGCCACATAACCTCATGAAATTAACATCCCCTCAGCAGGCTTTATCTGGGAATATATGATAAACTATTTCCACTATGTAACAAAGTTATACTCATCCATAAATTCCCTAATCATGATTCTTCTACTTCTTTTATTTGAACCTACAATTTTCAATTTACCTGTTAAGTATATTTCTCAGAGACTTAACGTCTTCGGATTGTTCCTATGCTGGTTGAGCCTGAAACCCAGCAGATACACGGCCAACTCCTACTCTCCAGTTCCTCAGATTTGCTCTGGACAACTAACAAAATTATGATGATGGACCAGCCCCACACCAAAAGTAAGATGAGTATCTTCAACTGCAAGCAAAACAAATCTTTCCATCTGCCCCATAATATCTATGTCCCTTCTCAGTTTGAAGCAGTCAGACTGGACACTATACCAAATCCCTCAAGACTGAAGAATAAACAAAAATAAGGGGACCGTGTAACCACTGACTAAAGTAGATTTATTATTACTGTAGTATTTTTGTGTGTTAACTCAGTAAATGGTAACATTGATATATAAAACAAAAACAAACCCAACTCACTCTTTTGGGGCTTTATTTATACACTAAAATCCAAGGCACAATTTCGGTAAAACATGCTGACTGTTTAAGTCTAAAGAGAATAGTCAGATATGTGAACTTCAACAAGTGATTTTACTTTGGGGGGGAAAGTTACAGAAATATTTTCACCCTCCAATTCACAAAAAGAAAGTATTGGCAAAATAAAGAGCGACATCACATAGATGGTGGTATAAGACATCCCTGGGAAGTTTTCTCCTTAGAGATAGCAAATAGAGCAGATTCAACTCACTTAAAACTCCAGAGGATGAAAGAGACTGGAGAAAGACTCCACAAATGCTGAATCAAAGGGAAAAAATGCACAGGATAAAAAAAAAGAGGGTAAAAGAGTGTGGTATGGCCTTGCTAGTCTGTACCCCATGCCTAGGCTCAGTCCCACAAGATATAAGAGACATACAGTGGCAGCGGTCTGGCCAAGGCATTTCCTGCCACTGCTATGGTCCCCAACCACAGCAACATTTCAAGTGTGGGGACCCAAAGCCATGTAGACCCAAGGTGGGGCCCTAGCAGTTGGCGTGCATGCATATACCAAGTGGTCCCCTGGAAACCAGAGCCACCCACTGCAGAACTATTCTATTGCAAGCTGTGAACACTCCAGCCTGGTCCCTAATGACTGAATGAAAAAATTGCACCTAAATGAAAAAAATTGGGTATTTTTGAACACTGACCCTATCTGGCTTTGATGGTCAGGGTCCCCTAATGTAAAGTAACTGGAGGAAGAAAAGCCACATGAAAAGGGGAAACTGAACCATTGTAAAGCAGGGTAGAGCTGGAGTGAAAAGGCAGCCTGGAGTACAGGACAGGAATTAAGCAAATTACAATTGCTATGTAGGAAAATTTGTATAAGGAAAAAAGAAAACAGCCCAGGACGCCTGAGGAGAAACAGAGGAAAGGAACTCCTCTCCTGGAGGAAAAGAGTCACACATAATGGGGTAATCTAAAAAGTGACTGTGTATACCCAGGGCAAGAGGCAGGTACAAAAGAAGTGAGGAAATCCAAACTGTTACACACAGGTTGCTCTAATGCTCTAAAGGTTCAGAATAAACTGGACCAAGTGTTGAAGAAGAGCCTTAGCATACAGCCAATCTGCAATAAAACCCCAAGCAAGAAGGGGAAAATGACTTCCAGAATTAGCACATCAAAATCAAATGCCCAGACTGCAACAAAAGATCACAAGCTATACAGAGAAATAGGTTGGTTCATTCATGGGAATAAATAAAAACTTCAGAGGAAAAAGAATTAGAACCACTAATCAAAGATATTCAGTCAAATCTCCTAAATCAATTCAAAGAGTTAAAGGGAAATGTGAATAGAAATAAACTAACTATGGACATAGAACTAAAGGATATAAAAAAGACACTGCATAAACAAAAACAATTAGAAGGTTTAAAAATACCAACAAAATAGAACTTACAGGGATGGAAAACATGATAATGGAGATTGAAAATACACCAGAGGTTTTCAAGAGAAAAGAAAGAATCAGCAAATAGAAGACAGGACAAGAGAAACCATACTTGCCTTACAAGAAATGCTAAAGGGAGTTCTTTAGGTTGAAAGGAAAGGACTAGACACAGTAGCTTGGAGCCGTACGAAAAATGAAGATATCCAGTAAAGGTAATTACATGGGTAAGTGCAAAATTCGATACTATTGTATCCTCAGTAGGTAATTCTACTCTTTATTCCCTATAAAATTTAGAATACAATTGGATAAGGCATAATATTTCCATGTTATGGACATGCAAAATATAAAGAGGTATTGTGTAACAAAAACAACATAAAGAGGGAAACAGAGAGGTACAGGAGCAGAGGCATTGTATGCTCTTGAATTTAAATTGGAATCTTTTCAAATTAGTGTGTTACAGGCTTAGGCTGTTTAATACAAACCCCAAGGTAACTGCAAAAAAAGTACTGAAAATTTATACAAAAACGGAAAAGAGAAAGGGATAAATCACTTACATCACAAAACATCAACTGTACACAAAAGACTTCAATAAAGGAAAAGAAGGACAAAAAAGGACACGCCATATAAGAAGCAAAGGACACAGTGGCTGAAGCAGCTGAAAGATCCTGCCTTTTCGGTAATTACACTGAGAGTAAAGGATCAAATGCCCCAATCAAAAGACACAGATTGGCAGAATAAATTACAAAAAGCATAATCCAACTATATGCTTTTTCCCAAGAGACTCACCTTAGACCCAAAGACACAAATAGGTTGAAAGTGAAAGAATGGAAAAAATATTCCATGCATACCAATCACAAAAGAGCTGGAGTAGCTTTGCCAATATCAGACAAAATATACTTTAAGTCAAAAGCTGTTATAAGAGACAAAGAAGGACACTAAATACTAACAAAAAGGTCAATCTATCAAGAAGAAATAATAACCATATATATTTATGCAGTTAACCACAGTGCCCCAAAATACAAACACTGACAAAATTGAAGGGAGAAATAGATACCTCTATAATAATAGTTAAAATTTGAATATACCACTTTCATCACTGGATAGAACAATTAGAAGATCAATAAGGAAATGGAGAACCTGAACACTACAATAAATGAATTAGAACTAATGGACATATACTGAACACTGCATCCCAAAACAGCAGAATACATATTCTTCTCAAGTGCACATGAATAATACTCCAGAATAGACCATGTTAGGTCACAAAAGAAGTTTCAATAAATTTTGAAAGAATGAAATTATATAAAGCATTTTCTCTGACCACAAAATAATAAAGCTAGAAGTCAATAATAGAGGTAGAAAAGAAAAATCCACAAATAGATGGAAGTTAAACAACATACTCAAAGAATCAATGGGTCAAAGAACAAATCACAGGGGAAATCAGGAAATATCTTGAGATGAATGAAAATGAGAACACAATATATCAAAACTCATGGGATAGAGGGAATATTGTATTCAGAGGGGAATTTATAGCTCTAAATGCTTCATTACAGGCCCACATTACTGTTTTTGTTTGCAACATGACACCCATTAGACCTTGTTTTGGAGCCCTGACCCTGTCCTTGGACTGGAGCAACCTGGGTGTGTTAGCCCCTGCTTATTCTCCTGTCACTGGCAGGACTGCATAAGGATGCCTGTATATAGTTATTGTACCCAGCATGTGAGTGCAGAGAAGAGGAAGAAGGAAGAAGGAAGTAGGAAGGAAGAAAGAAGAAGAAGAAAGGGGTAAGCCTCAAATCACAGACTTAATCTCACATCTGAAGGAACAAGAAAAAGAAGAGCAAAATAAACCCAAAGTGAGCAGAAGGAAGGAAATAAAGATTGGAACAGAGATAAATGAAATTTGGAAATTTAAAAACAGATAATCAATGAAACCAGAAGGTGCTTCTTTGAAAAGATCAATAAAATTGACAAATCTTTAGCTAGACCGACAAAGAAAAAAATGAGACAACACAAATAACCAAATTCAAGAAAGAAAAGGGGTAAACATTACCTATCCCACAGAAATGAAAAGGACTATAAGAGGATACTGTGAACAACTGTACACCAACAAATTAGATAACCCAGATGAAATGGAAAAATTCCTAGAAGCACACAACCTACCTAAACTGACTCAAGAAAAAGATCTCAACAAACCAGTAACAAGTAAGATTAAATCTGGGGAGCAGGTATAGCTTAAGTGGTTGAGTGCCTGCTTCCCATGTACAAGGTCCTGGGTTCTTTTTCTGGTACCTCAAAAAAAAAAAAAAAAAAAAAAGATTAAATTAGTGATCAAAAACCTCCCAACAAAGAAAAGCCCAAGACCAGATGGCTTCACAAAAGAATTCTACCAAAAATTCCAAGAAGAATTAATATGATTCCTGCTCAAACTCTTCCAAAAAACTGAAGAGGAGGGAATACTTCACAACTCATTCTATGAAGCCAGAATCACCCTATTATCAAAGCGAAATAAATATATCACAAGAAAAGAAAATTACAGACCAACAGCCTTCATAAATATATATGGAAAAAATCCTTAACAAAATACTAGCAAACAGCACACTAAAAGAATTATCCATTATGATCAAGAGAGATTTATCTCAGGTATGCAAGGGTGGTTCACCATAAGAACATCAATTAATTTAATATACCACATTAATAGAAACAAGGAAAAAAGCACCCGCCTCCCACCTGGGAGGTCCCAGGTTCAGTTCCTGGTGCATCCTAAAAAAATGAACGAACAAACAACAAGCAAACAAACAAAAAAACTAATTCAAGGGAGCTGATGTGGTTCAATGGTTGAGCACTGGCTTCCCACATATGAAAGGTCCCAGGTTCAACCTCTGGTCCCAGTACCAAAAAAATAAAAAATTAAAAACAAAAACAAACAAACAAAAAAACCACAACATCATCTCAATTGAGGCAGAAAAGGCATTTGACAAAATTTAACACCACTTCCTAATAAAAGCACTCAAAAACTAGGAATCAAAGGAAACTTCCTCAACATAAAAGGCATAAATGAAAATAAACCCACAGCTAATATCATACTCAATAGTGAAAGAATGAAAGTTTTCACCTAAGAGCAGGAATAAGACGAGGATGCATACTGTCACCAATGTTATTCAACACTGTACTAGAAGCTCTGGCCAGAGTAATTAGGCAAGAAAATAAATAAAAGGCATTCAGATGGGAAATGAAGTAAAACTCTTCCTATATGAAGATAACATGATCCTATACATGATCCTGAAAAATCCACAGCAAAGCTCTTAGAGCTAATAAACAAATTCAGCAAAGCAATGGTATACAAGATCAACATGCAAAAATCAGTGGTATTTCTATAAACTAGTAATGAACAATCCAAAGAGGAACTCAAGAAAAAAAAATTTACAATAGCAACTAAAAGAGTCAAATATCTAAGAATAAAATCTAACCAAGGATGTAATGGACTTGTACAGGGAAAACACTGTTGAAAGAAATTAAAGAAGTCCCAAATAAATGGAAGGACAATCCATATTCATGGACTGGAAGACTAAGTGCTATGACATTGTTGGGGATTATATCATGTCATGCCATAAAAGGTATGTTCAGGTCTCAACCCTGGTCCTATGGGTATGGACCCAAGGTAAATAAGATCTCTTCAAGACATTACTTCAGTTAAGGTAAAGCCTAAGTCAAGTTAAGCTTTAATCCAGGTTACTGTAGTCCTTTATAAGCATAGTGAAAGTCAGAGACACACCACAGGGAGCAGTCAGAAGCTGGAAGTTAACGAGACAGGAATAGAAAGAAGACGTTACCCAGCATGTGCATTGCCATATGACAGAAAAACCAAGGAACAGCAAAAATGGCTGGCCAGCCAGAAGATACCAACCCCAAAGCAAGCAAGCCTCTAGCCTCTGAAACAATGCTCTTGAAACCATGACCCAATAAATTCCTGTTGTTAAGCTAACCTATTACACAGTATTTATTTTAGCAGCTAGGAAACTAACAGATGTCAATTCTATGCAAAGTGATATACAAATTCCATGTAATTCTGATCATAATTCCAGCAGCCCTCTTTGCAGAAATGGAAAAGACAATCGTCATATTCATATGGAAGGGAAAGTGGCCCCAAATAGTCAAAACCTCCTTGAAAAAGAAGAGAAAATTAGAGAACTCATACATTCTGATTTTAAAAATTACAAAGCTACAGTAACCAAAACAGCATGTACTAGCCCAAGGACATAGACCAATGGAATCAAATTTAAAGTTCAGAAATAAACTCTCACATCTTCAGCCAAATTAAGCTTTGACAAGGTCGCTAGATCCACTGGGTGGGGAAGGAACAGCCTCTTCAACAAATGTTGCTGGGAGAACTGGATAGCCATAAGCAAAAGATTGAAGGTAGATCCTTACACCTCACACCATATACAAAATGGATCAAACATCTGAATACAAAAACTAAAATTACAAAACTCCTAGAAGAAAACAGAAGGAAGTATCTTCAGGGCCTTGTATTAAGCAATGGTTTCTTAGACTTCATACCAAAAGCTTGAGCAGTGAAAAAAAAAAAAAGATAAACAGTACTTAATCAAAATTAAAAACTTTTGTATATCAAAGGACTTTATCAAGACAACCTATAGAATGGGAAAAAATATTATGAAACCATTTATCTGATAAAGGGTTAATATCCAGAATATATAAAGAACTCCTATAACAAAGACAATCCTATTTAAAAATGGGCAAAAGAGTTAAATAGACATTTCTCCATAGAAGATAAACAAATGGGCATTAAATACATGAAAAGAAGCTCAATTTCATTATCCACCAGGGAAATGCAAATCAAAACCACAATGAGATACCATCTCACACCCACCAGAATGGCTATAATTGAAAAAGTGACCCCCAAATGGCTGCAGAAGGTATTTTTTTAATATCATGAAGCATAAAATCAAAGGACGCTATATTTCAAAACAAACAGCTAGCCTGTGCCAAGCTTCCTATTTGACTTCACATATAACTCACAAGACCTAACTGATGACGTGGCTCATTAGAGACAGTTGCAGCTGTCTTGGATACAGTCCCAGTTGCCTCTAGGAGTCTTTATCATTTTAACCCATTCGAGCATCAAATTCAATTTAGCCAAAGATAGATATTATACCCATAATTTTGTTTCTGGGATGTAATTGATCTAGTAAATTCAAAGTAGAAATCCTGGAAAAGAGTTAGTTTAATTCTTCTCCAAATCAGTCAAAAAGATTGTTCTGAGACATCTCTAAGTAGTTCTTCTTAAAGGAGAAATCCATTGAAACTAAAATGTGAGGTCAATAAAGTAGCTTATGATGACCTCAAATCCAACAGTACTAATTAAAGTGAATAAAATCATTATTATTCCAATATGTTTATATGAAGTTAAAAATATCAACTGAAGCCAATGGAGTAGGAAGCTGTTTAAATTAAGAAATTAAGATCCAATTTTTGGCTAAAGTCTAATTAGACACAAAAATTTATTGATTAGTAAATAGCAAGACACTTTCCCCCAACCAAAAAAATAAATAGAAACCCTAATTGTTTTAGTCTGTATGAGTCCTGCATATCCTCCACTTCTTACCTCTATATGTGTTGCCTTGATAGTTAGCTAAGCTCAAGTAGTATAAACTGAATCATAAACTCAGAAGTAGAATCCATTTCCACTACTAAACTCAACTGATAATAAAAATAAAAATCCCACTACAGAAGGATACTAACATGAACTAAAAAAGACTTAAAATGTAGAAACTATTATGTGTTACTATCAAAAGACCATCAAACAAAAAGAAAAAGAATTGTAAAGACAAAGGGCAGAGACGATAGGGAAGTGAGAAGAGAAAAGCACTAACATGAAATCATCTCACATCTAAGAGAGGCGTTTCCTTGAAGAAAAAACAAGGATCTAGTCATCACCCTTGATGTTGCCACAGTGCTTCCTTCCCACACTTTCCACACATCATCTTTGGTATCTGCACAGATTGCAGAGAGCCAGGGGAAAAGTCACACGGTGGGGGGAGGGAAGGAGGAAGGGAGGAAGAGAAAGAGAGAGAGAAAAAAATATTCTGGATGTACCCATATATTATTCTTGCCTCTATCATATCCCTATTAGCAGGACATGGTGAACTTAAGGACACTTGGCAGATACAGTGATTTGGCCCCTGTGGTCCCATATAAATAGAATGCCCTGTAATACACAAAACTGGATGCCAGTATGACACAAAGCAAACAGACCACATTCCATCATCACTAGGTACAGAATATGGGTCATAAAGGAAGACTTGGCAGGTAAACTTACTTCCAACCAAAATTACTAATTATAAGGTATTTTCCACTTAAAACAAACTAAAGAAAAAGTCTCTAAACAAATCATGTGGAGAGTCCACTTATTAGAGGATTTGGAGTCTTGCATATACAAGAGCTACATGGCTGCCATGTAAAAGAAATATGGACCCCAAGGCCCCATGTATACATATATGCTGCTTTGAAACCTTTATTCAAGGTAAATTCAGTAACTAATAATGTTAGGTTAGAGTCAAATTTAGTTTATAAGTAGTAAAAATGATTGAAATGGCAAATTTAGACAACCACCTTAGATGGAATTTCCAGGAAGGAGCTAGGAGGAGGAGGGTTAAGGTGACAAGCTGTCAAAGAAGAAAGCTCTATAGAGGAGTCTATTGTTTCTTGACAGTGGCAGAGTGGGGGAAGGGAAAAGATTAACAACAACAACAACAACAAAAAAAAAAAAACAGAGAGAAAGAAAGAAAAACTAATCCAAGTTACAGCAGAAATAGTGGCTAAACAGACACGGGAGCTTCAAACCCGTTTTACAAGATGCAAGTTTCACTACCAAACCAAAGCTTTCTTCAGCTGCCAAGTGTCTCACCTGTCCAATCAGAGACATCATACACTTGGCTCTTACCCTCAGGCATGTGCTGTAATAAATGTAACCTATTGTTACCGTGGATTCTAAACTTCCACCATGCTTCAATGTATTTTACATTTGGACAGAATCTCTTGCTTAGACACTACAGAGTACTTTCCTTGAAATGCTTTCAAGCCAAAGTCAAACAAAACTAGCAAAAAAAAAAAAAGTCAAGAAGTTTAAAGAAAAAACCATCCACACAATCATATCCAGAACAGTTTCTCTGAAGCAAACTTTCAAATTACCAAGTAAAGTTATTCCATTTCAGTTAAAGGCATTCTCCACAAATTTCTAATCAAGGATGTTCTTATACTGATCAAACTATAACTCTAGACTATTCATTACCTAAAAAGGAAAGTGACTATCTCTCTGGAATAAAAAATGCTTTTTACTTTAATAAATACGCATTTTCAAAGTGCTTAAAAGCAAAGAGGAGATGGGTGAAGCTGAATGAATCTCAACTGAAGCCCTCCACTTCTATCTTCAGTTTGCCTATGGTTTTAAAGATAGAAACATACGTACATTCCAGTTTAATCTAGTTAGACTTGCGATCTGTCTAAAACTCTAAAAGTCTCTTATTCTTTGTTTTAAAAGTAACAACACTTCCTGATTTCTTTCTAAGCCTTAGGATCTATCTAGGCCAGGAAGTACACACACTTTAGTTTTAGACCTCCTGCCTTCATTTAATTGCAATTGCAAGTAAGATATCTGACTCACTTCTCCCCCTCCTCCCTCCATTCACACTGAAAATTATAGTTGTGAAACAAACCAAACCCGTCCCTGTTTAATGCAACCAAACTGGCAACACCTTATTTTAATGGAGCACTTGATTGATACTTCACTAGAATGGAATCCTTATAAATGCCAGCAATATGCTCAGTCCAAACAAATTAAAAATTGCTCTCACAATGAATTCCAAATATTATGCTTAGACAAAACAACAAACTGTTATTAAACTCATAAACCTACATCCCACAAGCACATACAAAAAGTCTTTAAGTTCAAATTACCAGAATGGCTACACCCCTCTTTTAGAGAATAACTAGCCTCAATAATCCATCACCAGGAACTTCATATACTTTTGCTGAGACAAGGAGACAAAAGAGAAAGATACCAATGCTCCATCCAAACACAGAGTACCTCGTGGTAAAGCTTCTAGTCAGACTCCAAATTCTATTTTAATCTCTTTCTTTTGTAACATAGGCCTTCCTGCGACACATAAAACATTTGGCTCTGAAGGACAATCCTTCAGAACTTCTTGGAGTTCCTTCTTACAGCAGGTAGACTCTAATTAAAAGTAAAAGTACAACATATTCTCATTTGACAGGGTTTTCCCCCTAGGGAACAAGATGCTCTGATCTTGTCCTCTCTCCTATCTCTGACTGCCCTTTTCCTCTTCTCCATTGGCCAAGACACATAATGAAGGTAAAAAATGTACGGAACTAAACCATGAAGAGAAAAACAGTGTGTTAAAATCAGCTATGTCACCCTCAGAGATAAGATCATACCACCACGAAAAAAAAATGCAGTTCCATTTGTCTGTGAGTAATGTCATCAAAAACGGAAGGTTTAATGAAGATTTATTTTTTCAAAAAATTAAACCTCTGAATGGTAGTAGCACCTCTTCCACCTTCTAGTGAAAGGATTTATATTTGTCCCTATCGAAATACAACTATTAGTTAGATATTTTGTATCCCTGGAATTTACTACATCTTTAAAAGTTTTGCTTAACCAGACACAAAAGGACAAATACTGCATGACCTCATTAATATGAACTAAATACAAAGAATAAACACATGGAGTTAAACCCTAGAGTGTAGGTTATTAGGCGATAAGAGAAGGGCTGAGAAAAACTACAGATGCTTAATGTATGTAGAAGTTTTAATTAACTGTGAAAGTGTGGAAATGGACAGACTTAATAGTAACATATCATAGTAAGTAGCAGCTGGTTTATAAATGGGATTGTGGCCGAAAGGGTAGACGAGGGATGTAAACATCAATTGAAAGAAAACTAGAGAATAATCCAGGCATGGAATAACACAGTGAACCCAGAAGTGGATGAGAATTGTGGCTGATGGTACAGATACGAGACAGTCATTCTGTGAGCTAGAGTGGATACAAGTCACTATTGCAGGTGGTGGAAATGTGAAGAAGCATGGGAAAAATACAATTGGTGTGAATAACTGTGGTTAACAGCCAAGAGTCTTGCATCAATGCCAAAGACGTGTGTTGACAATGGGGTGGCATGGAAAAAATGTGCCAAATGTATATTATGGACCATAGTTGGTGGTAATAGTCTGATGATATCAGCTCATATCTGAAATAAATATTCCACCATGGTGTGGTGTGTTGGTAAGAGTGTTGTTGTATGGGAATTCTACATACGTGCATGATGGTTTTTTAAGTTCACAAACTCTGTAATAAAAATATATTTTAAAAAAGTAATAGAGTGGGTTGGGGGAAAATACACCAAATGTAAGATATGGACTATAGTTAGTAATATTTTGATGATGCTGTTACATAGTTTGTAACAAATGTTTCACAGCAATGCAAGGTGGTGTTGGTGGGATGATATATGGGATCCCTGTATAATGTTATGCAGTTATTTGGTAAGTTCACAACTTTTACTATACATTTATTGTTTATGTATGTTCATGTATTAATGATTTACCTCAATAAAAAAATAAATATTTTTAAAAAGTTTAATATTCATTAAGATCATAGCCACATATAGATGATCAAAGAAATCTCTGAAAACATGTTTTCCTATTTGCCACACTGTCTAGTTAATTATAATCAAAGATGTTTCTACACAGTAAAATAGATATCCTTTCTGATTAGCAATTCCTTGGATTATAGAACTTCTTGGGAGTTGGCTGGCCTAATTTCCACTGGATTCAAATACATTCATTTTTAACTAAGGGGAAGTGGAAATTTAAATATCATTCATTCAGTAAGAAGCATAAACTATTCCTAGTAACAAATGTGTACTTTTACTATAGCAATTTATATTGGTGAATCCATAATGCTGCTTTATGAGTAAGTATTCTTATATTTTTAAATAATCTCCCCTGCCAAGAATACTTTGTAGCCATTTCAAAGTCTAAATTCTTGCCCTCTCAAAAGGCCTCATTCCAGTGACCAATCACCAAATACATAATCATTTGTAGGGCTGAGTGCTTTTTTATGGATACTGAGCAGGTAGCACTGCCTTCTAAATGTGAATATAGGTAAAGCATCATAGCATGCTGCCTAGCATTCAAAAAAGTTAATTCCCTCTCCCAACTTTTTTCCCTCTATTTATTTTAGATCTTCAGGCTCTAAAGGGCCGTTACTTCACATACTAACCAAATCTCAAAGCTGTTGTAAACTCTTAGATTTACAACTCAAGCAAGAAAAGAAACACTAAGCCAGGATGTGTAGCCTATCTAGAATTACTTAGGAAATAAATAGCAGGTTTAGGAAAATACTGAAACTGGAGCAGAACAGAAAGCCCCTAATTAATAAATCATTTGTGTCCCTAAAGTTCATTTGTAAAGGGATATAAACACATTTTTCCTTTAAAACCAGGATCTCAAGCTGTTCCACAAAAGCTTATTTGACCTACAATATACCTGAACTACAATGCTAGTGTTATTAGCCTAGATCTAACATAATACCTTGTACAAAGCAGGCACTCAGATATTTGCTGAATAAAGTCATAAGTTTTTGCAATACAGGGAAAAGGTACACAACTAGTTCTGGATAAAATGTTTACAGAACTGCAGTTTGGGTTCACCTTTCTTCCACCTCCCTTTATGCACCCCCTAGTCATCTCCTATTCCTCTATTTCCCACATGACTCATGCCCTCATACCTTGAACTACAATTCTAAACTTCAGCACCTCACCAAAGCTCCATCTTTTAAAGTTTCAGGGGTAAAATTACTTCTTTCTGCAGCTGATTTCAAATGTAAAACAGGAGGGAAAAAATCTGATTATTTCACAATGAAAAGTGCATATTTCTTGAACTTTAGCATGTCTTGAAATTTGACTCTTTAAAAGATGCCTGACTACTTAAATAAATCTAATTATGTATAGAGTACAATAAAATAAATGAAATAGGTCTATATAATAGACTAGTGCTGCCCGGGGGACTGTTTCTCAGATATGTCTGCTTCTCAAAGCAACTTCCTTCTTCCCTACCACTTACAAAATCAATGATTTTTCACAAATGCCAAAACTTCTTAAAGTTTCCATGGTAGTGTTTATGTTGATGAACAGAAAGTAATCAGGGATAGTATGAGTCTTAGCCTGGGCAGTGTTTTTCTCAACTGAAACATAAGCAAAGAAGTTCAAGATTCAACCTACATTATCTTCAAAATATAGTAACCACCAAAGTGGGAGGCAGAAGTTACATGGATGATTCAGATGTTGACAACTGGGTCAGAATTCTGGTTTTACTCATTCTGGTACAGCCAAAAGAGTATGTTAGATATCTTTTTAAAAAGGGAGGTGAGATGGGAAGTGGATGTAGCTCAAGTGGTTGAGTACCAGCTTCCCACGTACAAGGTCCTAGGTTTGATCCCTGGTACTTCCTAAAAACAAACAAACAAAAAAACGAACTCTCATTGGGGAATGGATGTATCCAGTGGTTGAGTGCCTGCTTCCCATGTATGAGGTCCTGGGTTCAATCCCCAGTACCTTCTAAAAAAAAAAAAGAAAGGGAAGTGGGAGGAAACGCTACGTATCTGCAGTGAACTCTTATGTTTGTGGGAGAGAAGGAACTGCAATTGAGAATCAACAAACACATTCTAAATGCGAACAATAAACTGGGTAAAGAAAGTGGATATTTTAAGCAAAAGAAATGAAAACAAACCTACAACTGCAGAAGTCAGCATATATGATTTGTTCCTCTAGCTGCCCTGGGGCATTAATTACTTTACGTATCAAAACAGAAAACATCAGTTTGGACAGGGATAACAAAAAATCTAGATACTTAATTCCAACATGCCCTTGAAGTTGATGCCTGATATCAGCTTCAAAAGGTAGCAGCCTCATTAGGAAATAGCACACCATCCTTCCCGTAGCAGTCAAAAAAAAAAATTTTTTTTAAATCAAGTCAGTGCTGGGGGTCTGGAAAGGGCAATGAAATTGAATTTACCTACATCAATTAACCATGATATTAAGGTTACTTAAGACACACCTCCAACAATATTTCTCTTAAATACAAATGTGCTATAGGCCTTTAGAATAAAACAAGCCATTATCCCTATCAGTCATCTTAGCTTTCATTATTCCCACCCTAAGGAGTGACACATCAAAGAAAACACCCTGCCCATATAAGAGCCTTTCAGCCAAGATCTCCAAGTGCTCTGACAAGTACTTATTAATCCTGACAACACCCCAACAAAGAAGAGAGTTATCCACTCTAGTCTTTTTATTTTTCTATGGGAATAAAGGGGAAAAACTGAACTAGTGAACTAAGGAATAACCCAAGGTTACAGATAAGTCAGAGAAATGAACTCAGGACCCATATATTCTTAATCATCCCCTCCACAATTTCTCAATTGGTACCTAATGGTAAATAGGAAGTATTTCTCTAGCTTGCTTTAAGAACAGAAAGCAGCCCTGGTGGCACAGATCCAACTCTTCTTAAAGGTTGTTCTTAGTAGCTAGCACATAGAAAGTTTACTTTTCTTCCTATTAGTTCTTCTGTAGTGAATTCACTATTTAATCAATCACCAAATTCTAGACTAAGTAGCTTGTTAACATTTGTGTATGATCAAGGTGGTCAACAAGGAAAGCTTCATGTAATTAGAATAACTTAACCTTCCTTACAGACTAGTGAAGCAAACTTAATATATCCTACAGTCTTAAAGATACATGATACACTTTTGCATTAGACATGATAACCACAATAAGAAAGGAAAAAAATTATAGGATAATTTTAATATGACTCTCAAGAATCTAGTCATATGATTTTTAAAAGCAACCTTAGACAGTATAAAATGAAATTTTGTAATACTCAAAATTTAATAGAACATCTTATTCTATAAGTTACTAAAATTCTTGTTGAATAAATAAATGAAAAAATAGAAAGAACAGGAGGTAATTTTAAGTTTATACCCAGTTATTAATAGAGAAAAGTATTCCTTATACTGCAACAAATACCAAAGACCAATCAAATTTTTTTAACAATTGTCAAAAAAAAATTCCAAAGAGAGAAATAAATACCAAAACTCTACTAATTTAGTGAGGAAAGGGATTACATTTAAAGGGAAGAATGCTGTGGACAAGGCAGAGATGACAAGAAAATATTTAATTTTCTTTAAAGGGGTACTAAAACCTTGATTTAGAATTACCAAAATCATCACCTGAATTGGAGGCAATTCTTCATTTGTAAAGAGTACAAGATAAGAAGAATCTTAACATGAGTTGTCTTTGTAAGGAACAAATATGAAACAAAGTATAGCTAATGATAACTTGTAAATTAAGGACTTTTCTCCAACAAGCTCAAATAACTTTATAGGCATTGTCATAATAGTCCTTACAATACCCCTAGATGGAGGGAAAAGAGAGGTATTATCTCTACAAATGAGGAAATGGAAGACAAAGTGAATGAGAAATCAGACACAAGGTCAAACAGTGAGCAGTAGCAGACTATAACTCAACAGATTCTGACATCCATTTTGATGTTTCACATACTAGACCACATGTTTTGAAATATGTTAAGAAAACTTCTCTTTTTTGGAAGAGGGGGAGTATAGAAAGGGGAGGATAATTTTATTAAGGTCTGGAAAGCTTTACTTTCAGAAAATGTAAAATAATGAAGAGAGAGAAAGTAAAGTATACAGCTGGCTCTGATAAAAGAAATGAGTCCGGTCCTGTTTTTATATGCTTCATGAATTTTGGCTACAAACTATCATCTTAGAAAAGCTTAATCTCTATTCCTTATCACAGAAATGAAAACAATGTAATAATGTAAAAAATAGCAGTTGTCAAATCATTAAACTCAAAAAGCTGGAAATATAGGATCCCCTGGGACTTTATTACATACCTTTGCTTCATCATTAATGTCCCAAGTAAAGGAAATGGCATTATAAGCAATTTCCTCTATGTTACTGATGGTATTGAAGCTTTCTTTATAGTCAGCTGTTAGGGAAATGATGAAAAAGAAAAAGAAATTAGTGATTTCTTATTTCAATATGAGAGTGTAGTAGTTCAAAGTAAGATTCAGTTTCTCATTTTATCACCTCTGCATAATCTAAATTAACATCTTGTTTGAGTTGAAAGTTATAAAAATGAAAGAAGAATCACAGAATTTTTGTAATAGAGGCAAGCTTAGAGATATTTAGTTTCATACTATTATGTCAAACTTTGGAAATTTAAGTCTAACAAGCTTAAATAATTGTCCCAAGGTCACAAAACCAGTCCATAGAGCCAAGATTAGAACTCAGTTCTTTTAATTCTTTTGAAAAGAGAGCATGGGTCTTCCAAAAGATAAAGGGGAAAAGTTACACAGACGATGGTCTTATATGAGTATTATACACAGGGCAAGAACAGAGGACTTCATAAAGCTACTACAATAAATATAAATTTGTGTTGCTGTTATGCCCCAAGTGATAAATCTCTGGGTCTAGTTAAAGATACAAGAGATGGGCAATATAGCTCAGCATATAATGAGGGAAGACTGTTAGGCAACAGCGTATCAGCAGTGTTTTATTTTATTTGTTGATTTGCTTTTTTCTCCATGTTATAATCTCCAAATAATCAGAATCTCTTAAAGAAGACATCACCCCTCAAAAAATGTACAATCTGAGAAGTGGTTAACTATTACATAAATTAGCTGCCCATTTAGCTTCTGGTCCCAGTGTTATATGGAATCCCTCTGCATGGGGTACAGGTCCTTATGAAGGAAGTAATGGTTAGACAGCACTGATTCCAGGAGGCCAAGGACAGCATTTGGAACAGATCAGTAGCTGGCACAAAAAATTCAAATGCTTTCGGCAGGAAGCCGATCACTGCCAAAAATAATTGGATTTAGAACACTGGATGCTTGCACCTCTGAGAATAAAAGCAGGCTCCTGAGCTACTTACCTATGTCAATGCATCTTTGTTTAGCAGTGTGCTGCCGGGAGTGCCAGTATTTCCAATGCCTTAACTGATCTTCTCTGCTTTTGTCTTCAGCAAACACTACCATGATCACACTCTATGAAAGAGAGTACATTAAACTATAAAGACACTAAAGGGTATCTTCTGGAAAACTTATTTAGTATTAGGTTTTACAGTTAAAGCTTAAAATTGCAATTTTAAACCCTTGTTTAGATCTACTTCAGACAGGGAAATATTAATCTCTCACTAGCTTTCTTAGAGAACCAAGAGCAGAACTTACTCGAACTTTGCTGATAGGGTGGTGGATTCCTTCATTGCTGCTCACTTCCTTTAAGGTGATAGGGTAGAATTGGCCTTTGTTCAGGTATGTCATAGTGCTATCTCCTGGCTTCTGTCGAAGTGATTTTGAAGCTTCTAGGGTATATTCAAAATTGTTCCTATGGAATGAATAGAAATGGTGAAAGCAAATCATGGTGTTTGTAACTAGCAGAGCTAATACCTGGGAATGACAGTGGTTGAAACGGAAAGTCTAAGGACATGTATGTTACTAGAAGGAAAGCTAAAAACTATAACATGGGCCTGAATAAGGTAGTAAAACCTCATGTAAAACACAAATATGGTGATATTGCATATATAAGACTGTTTTTACAAAATATAAATACTAATATACCAGCGAGAGGAAAAAGAATAGCAGCTATTTATGGCAGAAGGAAGCATAGAGAGATTGAGAAGTAATGAGTTTTGTTTGTTTCTTATTATTATTACTGGAATAATGAAAGTGCTCTAAGCATGACTGAAGTGATGCATACACAAATATGTAATGATAATGAATACCACTGACTATACACTTTGGATGGATTTATGCTTTATTAATATGTATCAGTAAAATTGATTTGTTTAAAAAATTGTTCTATGGGACAAAAGTATCATAGATCTCGCATCTCCTTTCTTAGAAGCTTCTTACATACTTTAATTCAGTCTTGAAATGTATTGATGTATTGAGATAGCAAACTACCAGTAAAAATCCAATTGATCAGACCATATTATAAGTACCATTTCCTACCTTTTCCATGATAAATATAATCTTAGATAAAAGTACTTAGAAACCTATAAATTTTCAAATCTCTCAGGTTTGAAACTATGAAATGCCCACTAGAAATTCTACGTGATGTTAACAACTAGACATTCAGAGGTTAAGGATATTAAAAACACTAATAAATGAAAAGTACTTTGGAAGGAAATCCTCACAAGACATGCTGCCAATTTGGTATTTACCTAGCAAAGGCTGCAAACAGGTGACTGGTGGTCCTTTGATTAAATTCAATTTGGTTTGCACAGCACTTCAAAAAAATTATCCTTATTTTATTTAAATATCCTTAGATAGGCACTCCACAATTCTCCTCATTTTCTATTATCTTGCACTACCACTCATAGATGCCCCAAAGTCTTTTTTAACCTTCTTAGACCAACGGTTGGCAAACTATGCCTGTTTCAGTAAATAAAATTTTATTGCCACACCACTTGTTTATGTATCATCTATGGCTGCTTTTGCACTACAAGCTGAGTAGTTTCAACAAAGACTGAATGGTCACAAAGTCTAAAATATTTACTGTCTGACTCATTACAGAAAAAGTTTGTCAAACCCTATCCCAGACCCTAAAGGCATTTGAATTTGTGACTTCTGAACCTTAAGGGAGGCCTATAAGGAATATCTCAACTCCCAAAAAATCCTAGACTTAAAAAAAAAAACTTCCATTGCAAAATATGATACACATATGAAAATGCATAAAACAAAACAAAATTATAAAGTGAAATCCTAGCCTCTTTTAAAAATCAGAAGGTGTTTATAAATGTTTCTAATTAACTTTGAAAATTTTCATATTCCCGGAGTGAGAGATAATTTTGTGATGATAAAAAGAAGAGGTTGTCAGGTTGGAAACAGGTTGACTTCATTTATTACTAGTGAGGATAATTTTCTTAAAAAGCCTTGGTATTCATGATTTTATTCCTAAATTCACAAAGAATCACAGACTTTCGGAAACAGATGGCATTGGAGATATAATTTAATCCCCTCATCTCTTCATTTAGAGTCCATTCTACAACTATCACATAAAGAAACTAAAGGGAAGAAAAATCACCAGCACCAAGAATTAAGGAAACTTGAAACATAGTTCAAAGAGTTCAAAATGAAATGAATTAAAGCAAATGTTCTCTATCAAAGATATTATCATAGTAATTGTAGTAAGGGAAAGGTAAAAGCCCACTAAAGCCACCTCTGATTTATCAATATCAAATTAACAAAAAAGAACTAAATCATAAAAGCTGAAAGTTAAAAATCAAATTAAAAGACAACTATTACCCAGAAACACTGTCAAAAACATAGTCCTCTGAATTCATGCCAGGCATCCGCAGACTGAGATCCGAGGGGAAGAAAACCTGAAATATCAATGTAATAAGCCACAACTATTTAACTGGTTCTCATGATTACTGAAGACCAAGATCTGGTACAGCACAAAAGTATGTGGCTTACAGCAACCCACTACCTTTTCAATATTGGTTTTCAAATAAAAACTTTAAATCTACAAAATAGAAAAAGGAAAAAAGAAAAAAAGCATTTTTAAAAATTTAAAAATCAATGAGAATAAGAAAAGTAAAAAGTGAAAAAGAAAATATCCATTTTTATATGTCAGCCAAGTAAATTAAGACAATGTATTTAGGGACTACCACAAAGTACCTATGATTCATTACTCCCATTTCCCATCATTCCCACACATCTCAATTCTTTTCAAACTCTACAATCTGCAATCAAAATCTTACGACTTTTAGGAATTGCCCTATCACCTTATTAAGTTAAGATACACTACCAAGTTCATACAAAGGCTAGATAGAATTGCTGTATTTTCTCAGTACAGCAACCATTCTACTCTGAACCCCAAAAGCATAGATTAATACTCTCTTCCTCCACCAAGTCTTTAACAATGCCCTCAAACATCTTTAGTACTTAACTTTTACCTGAATGAGGTATTCACCATCATAAGACCCTTAAAAGTATTTGGAATTAATTTGTAAATTTTATACAATGAATGTGTCATCAATTTCTACCTGCCTCCCTGACTATACTAAAACTAAGATCTTCCAAGCAAACACATAGATCATTTTATACAGCCAGTTGCAGAGAGTTTATTTTGATCTAGGACAAAATCTGAACAAAACAGACCATGTGAATATATCTGTAAGTCAATGAAAGATTATGTATGGGGTTCTTTTTCCCTTCCTCTAGCAAATCACTTAGCTCAAATCATAATCATTAACTCAGCAACTGGTAAGATTAGCTACGTGCTCTTGATAATAATTTCTGGTTTTATAGGTTTAGTTTACAAATTATCCCCATGGGCCTTTTCTCTTTAAAAAAATCTTTTATTCCTAATCCATTCATTTCAGGCTGAGTTTCAAACTTACGTAACAAGGAAAAGGTGGAACCCAATACTTATACAAACACACAGCCATCTTTGGAAGATGTTTTTGTTTCCTGTACCTCCTGAACGCCTTCCTTGAAGGTCTCTGAAAAGGTAGAGTCTGGAGTACGCCTTTGAGCATTTGGGGGTTGAGCACCAGAGCCGAACTGGTCACTATTAAGGTTCCTGTCAAAAACTACCACACGTTCAGTGGGCTCAGAATGATACACTGCTGGGGGGATTCCCACAGCAAAGCCATGTGGCTGGGTTTCTGTCTTGATGGAGTGGGTAGGCATCGTTGCTATGGAGACAGTGACTGTTGTATCAGGAGCTGTCAGGTGGCCTCTCTTATCAATGCCCAGCTGGTTGCCATGAGGAAGGACAATGTTAAATGGCACATTTTTCAGTACTTGTACTCTGTTTTCTCCAGCAGAAATTAGGGGCTGTTCTGTCACATTTGGCATGCTGTTTCTTTAAAAAAAGAAAAGAAAACCATGTTTTTAAGCTCAGTGCTGGTATAGTTCTTTGACAATTTTTATTTTTCTAATGACATTGAGCTGTGTAACCCAATAATAATACACATGGTAGAGACCAAGTAAACAGAAAATGGTACAACAACCCATTACTAGAGACAGAAAAATAGACTTCATAGTTATAGGTGAAGTCAAATCCAGAAGTATTAGGTAAAATTACATTTGAAATACCAGGGACTTTATTAAAAATTATCAAATTTTACTAAAGTTTGAAACTACAAATGTAATTAGAACAGTATAGAATAGTGGTTAAAATGCAGACTCTAGAGTCAGACTGCTTAGGTTCAGGTGCCGTGTGACCTTGAGCAAGTTACTTCATCTCTCTGACCAAATCCTTATATATTAAATGAGGATAATAATGGTATCTATCCTCACAAGGCTGTTATGAGAATTAAATGACATGATACACTAAAATGCTTATAATAATGTTTGGCACATATGTGTTCAAGAAGTATGAGCTATTATTAATTGGCAACTACTCTTCCTAGTACTTAAGCTTATTTGACTTTCTCGTTCATCAAAAGATAAGCTATGTTACATTGTACCAGTAGATACAATAGTATAAAATTATATAGGCTAAAAACTTTAAAGCAATTTGGTAATATTGCACATTTCAATATCAATAAAATTGTTCAAACCTTGGATCATAAATTCACTCTTAGGAAATTATCCTAAAGAAAGAGAAAAAAGAAAAAAAAAAACGAAAAAGCTATGTAGGAAGCTTTATAATAGTGAAAAACTAGATACAGCCTCAATGTCTAACAAAAGAAATATATATGACAAAAATATTTAGGTTTTGCTTTAAAATCCTACAGCAATAATCGGAAAGCAATTAACTTAAAAGTTGAGGAAGAGGAAGGGAGAGATGAAACTGGAGGCATCATGTTCATAATTGCTGAAGCTGGTAATGACTACATATGTACTTATACTATTTCTCTATTTTTGTTATTTGAAAATGTCCATATTATAAAGTCAAACACAAAGCCTTTCTCCAAAGAGTAATTATGAAGATTAAAACATCAACATAAAAAATACTAATGAAACATGCTAAGTAGAAGAAAACATACTACCAAATCTATCTGTGGATACAACCACAACCACACAAAATTTGTGCCACATCAAAATAAAGAAAACATCAGGATTGTGGGGTTTAACTGATCATTCTTTAATTTTTTAATTCTTTATTATTAATAAAACACAGATAGGACCATTTTTAAAGTACAATTAAGATGTTTATCATGGCTACATAAGTCAAGCCTTAATTTAATTTTCTGAAAGTTTTAACCCAAAATCATTTCAATAGAAGTTTGGAATGCAGTTTAATTTTCTTAAGTTTTACTTGGCTGATTATTCAACAGCCACTGGAACATAACATATTTTTAATTGGATCCCCATCTCTACCTTAAGCTGTATCCTCCTTAAGATGCCCTTAAAAACAAGCAAGCAAACACTTCACTTAAGTTATTTTGAAAACATCTTTTCTGGAGGAGCAAGTTAATGCTTTTGTTTTCTAGAAAAGGCAACTACACTTAAAGAATCATAATTAGTAAGAGGCAAATCAATAATGAAATCTGACTTTAGATGTGAAGAACCAACTTTCCTATCTCTTCCACTAGTGCTTGTTTATTTAAACAAACTTCAGTTTTATTTTTACATAAATGTGGCATTTGTCAAGTGTACCCTTCATGTTGCTGTATATTAAACGTTACCTTTTGCTGTGATCTGGCTCTGGGTGCTCAACATCTGGCTTTGCTGCTGATGACCTTCTCTCTCTCGGAACCTTATATATTAAGACACATGAAAAGAATTTAATTCTTAGTGAAGGATAGTTCATGAAGTCACAGCCCTCTATTTTACAGTAAATTCAATCATTCATTTATTTAGTCAACAAATATCTACCCAATTGCTTACTCTATACCAGGCTCTGAGGACACAAAAATGAAAGAGACAGTGTCTGCCTTCAAGGATATTACAATTTTGTCACCAGGTTGATAAATAAAAACCAACTGTTAATTAGTTGCCAAATCTCAGGGCATCAAAAATTTACTTTGTCAGTGGAGTTTGGATTTCATTTCTTAAAAAAACACCTCTGGCCTGGTTTTACCATCGACATACTATGAGAAAAAAAGGACCCTTTCAACTCTCTTAATGTTTTTTTCTATTACCCTTACTTTCAGAGCAAATACATAATCAAAAAGAACAGCTCTGTTAACAGTTTATATTTCAAGAGTCTTCATATGATACTTTGGGATTCACATGTCCATTATCCAAAGGACAAATCTAACTCAATTTATTCTATTCCTTATTGGATTCTGCTCTTCTGTGCAAAGGAGGCAAAAAGTAGGCAAATGTTATTAGAGAGTGTATTGAAGACATCAACTCAACTGAGCCTTAATCTAACTTCTACTCCAAAATTGCTAAGACATCTGAAAGTGGTTTTCAATGTGGGAATTTCATTCCTACATTCTTGTTTTACCATCAAAGGCAAAATAAATAATTGCTTTATGTAGTAACATTGTGCTTTTTAAAGCTCTACCAAGTTATTAGGTAACAATGGCTGATGCTTACATTCAAAGAACTGAAACAAATACCTCAGTTCATTTAAAAAAGAAAATAACCCTAATCATATCACAAGAAGCCTGCAAAATAGGTATTACTAAAATTGTCACCCTTTATGGACAGACATGAGGATTTATCTCCCAGTGAGGCTTAAAATACTTTTAGGACCTTTATTTAAAACACACGCATATACAGCCACCACTGTAATTAATGTTGTTACAGTGGTCTTTCTGGCACTAAATTTGTTGATTTTCTCCAATTCTCAAAAGTTTCAGCTAAAAATATGTAACTTCATAATAATATCTTAGAAACTTATTTTTATACTGACTGAGTCAATAAAACAAGCCAGAAGAAGAGCAGATATATAACTTCTACTTCAAAGGAACCCTCCATGGTTAAGCTTTCCAGGCAAGGATCTCTTCTAGCATCATTAGTTTTTAAACCAGTTTCCTTCATATTCAAAAGAAGAAAAAAAAAAAACTAAAACAACTCACCCCAATCTCTAAACACAACATTCTGGACACATGGTCTTATACTAGGAAGTGGTTAAATCTTTAATTTAGGCCCGACCCTAATTTTGATAATCAAATTATTTTCTTTGTTTCCCCTTCCCCTCTGCATTTCTTGTGTTAAGAAAAGAATACAGTGCCAATAACATAAACAATTGGCAAAGAGGCAAGTTGAGGTGAGGTTAATTATCCTATTATTTTAACTTTTCTGTAGGTTTGAAAGCTTTCAAAATAAAATGATGGCAAATATAAATTGTAAATGTATAAGTAGTGCCATAAGAGACACTGTCATTAAGAAGTTTTGCTCCATAGTTTCATTTTGCTCTTGGGAAAATTGAAAAATTCCTGTCTTTATAAGGTAGTGGTGACAACACACTGATTACACATAGGAGTTACATAGGGTAATAATGAGACAAGTGTTTTTACATGGCAAGGCTGTGCCTCAACTCAGCGCAATTTTAAACTATATCCTAAATTTTTAATAACCATCCCCAAGTACCTGCTATTGGTCAAAAAGAAGAATGCCAAAATGAATATAGCAGGAAAAGCAAAGTCCTACAGGAGGAAGCATGTTGTACAGAAAAGATGGAATTAGGCATAAACCAGACCAAGGCTGAAATCCTGGCTGTAACACATGCTAACTGTGTGACCCAAGAACTTTTCTCATCTGCAAAAAAGGAATAATAACACATATTTTGCAGGGTTTCTGTGATTTTTTTTTTCACGAATTCTACAATCAAGTTAAATAAAAAAGATTCTGTAATATCATTCTGAGACAAGGAAATCACCCTGACTACACAGGAATAAAGGCTAAATAAAGCACGTGTAAGTTAACCACAGTCTTCTCTTCACAGTAAAATGTTCAATATCAATAAGACACATCCACCATCTTCTCTTACAGTGGCTTCACCTTTCACAGAGCCAGAACAGGTGGTTACTGCACATTTTAAAAGCAATCCTTTGATTCTATGATTGTAGATTTTCAGCTTTGAACCACATTAAGTCAAAGTACTCATTAAACTATTTATAGTCAGCACAGAAGCAACTTGTGTTACATTCTACCAGCAAATTACTGTTTTATATGCTGTTGAATCAAGTGCATCTTGGACTGTTGTTAAGGATTTTTAAAGAGTAGGCAAAGCTACCTTATAATAGTCATAGAGCAAGCCTAGTGCAGCTGCACTGTCTTCATCTCCATTGATGCTCATCATCGCTTTGGTTGCTGCAGTGAGAGGGTTTTCCAGGAAAGATTTCCAGGCTTCATCCTCACTAGTGTAGGAGCGACGCTGTGGATAAAGTGCTTCATTCTGAAGAACCAACACTGGCCGTTTGCTTTAGAGAAATAAAAAAGTATCCATACTTTTCTTCTGCAAGGCATCTATAAGCTAATTTTTAAAGACCCAAACAACCAAATCCTCGACATTCCCACAATATTGTTTTATCAATGACTCTAGTAAATCAAATTCAGACAAGACCAGAGGACAACCCACTTTAATGCAGACCAATGGACTGTCCAGGAAGACAGAAGGTATTTTGGCAGCCAGGCAACCTGTAGTTAACCTATGCATTGTGTGAACCCAGACTGTAACATTTGGTCAAAAAACAACCAAAGAAAAATGCTCCAAGAAAATGTCAACCTATTCAAACACTCTACAAAAACAAACATAAGGATGATATAAGGAAAAACAGAATATTTATTCTCTTTGGGCACATACAATCAGGACTGTACCCTCTTAAAAAAGAGTATATAAGATTTAATCATCCTCCTACATGTTATTTCTCTTTTTCTCCTGTTAAGGCCCATGTCTTAAAAAAATTTTTCCTATCTGAAAAAAGGAGGGGGTAGAGGTGGAGGAAAAAGAGGGATTTTAAAAAAAATCCTTGGGGGTATATGAGAAAGTTGGAATATTCTACCAAAGATGAAGAGATTGAGCAAGGAATGTGGTTAAAGGGGACTATAAATCAATAAAAGAGGCATAATTTTCTGATGAGGGAGTTTATCTGTTTATCTTAGAGATAAACACTTAATCTACAACAATAAATGAAGTCACTGAAAAAAGAAAAATAGTGGAGAATCTGTTTTTACAAATCACTAGTTTTCCACACTGAGTAAGAAGTCTTTCCTTTTAAAACTGTTGTTTGGTGGGGGAAAAAAGTCCAGAAAATGAACTGAAATCTTAGTGAAGCTTTATAGATTTAATTTAAAAGATTAAAGCAAACATTACCAATTCCAAAATCTTGAAATGTAAACAGTCTCAACAACTGTTCAGTTGGTACTATTTAAAAAGTCAATAAAAAGAAAAAGTGGAACACTAACTCTAGTAAAATGAAGCCGCTTTCTTTTAAAAGGAAAAAAATTACTGTTCGGAGCTACTCTGGATTATCACTATTCTAACAAGCAAATATAAGGATCATTTCTTATTGCAACACACAAGTAAGATATGTAAATGGCCTAAAGGTGACCTGCCTACTCTAAAAGTGAATGTGAAAACATTGATTATCTTTTCAAATAATCAACAAAGGTTAGGGTTTGGCAGTCACTCAGCCCCTTTAAAAAAAGATATAGATTTAGAAAAAGGAGAACAACTTTGAAAAAGGAAAAATAAATCCAACAACTTAATTTATTCTTAGCCAAAACTCAGTATTATTTCAGAGCCAATTTTTTCACATAAAGCCTTATGGAGCTTATATTTGGTAAGAAAAAGAAGTCTTTAGGTGGTGTACTATTTTAACACAAGACAAACAAAATGGGTTGTTCAAAGAAGACAGTTTGTTTAAAAATGGAAAAGACTGTTTATACAAACCTTAAAGAAGAAAAAAATATATAAAGGGGCATTCCCTGATCCATCATGAAGAGAGTATAATAGCTACTGAATCAGTGATACCTTGTGGGGATTTACCGGTGTACTTCTAAACTATTATTAATAGTGTAATAGGTACTTCCAGAACATTATAAGAACACTTGGCTCATTCAATTCCTCTAATGCTAGTTTTTCAGCCTCTTTTCTTCTCTGTCACATCCCAAATTTATATAAGCAACAAAAAAATAAATTTCTTTTGCAAATGATTTTACCTTCATAATCACTCCAAAGGTGTCTTATATATCGATACAAAGTGTGTATAGGCCATAATTTTAGCTTTGCAAATTTTGCCCTATCTAACACGTAAGTCAAGAAATAAACACAAAACCAGTTGCCTTTCTTAGTCTGATTTCCTCATACAACAGGCTAAAGGAATATCATCGTTTTCAGGTAAGTCTTTAACATTTCAACAATGATCTCTGAGAAACTTCTGGAATATAAAAACTTTTGCATATTCTACAACTCAAAAATAATCCATTTAAAATATTCCATAAATAATATCAATCGTCTAATATAGAAAAAGAGCTCACTTGAACAAATGATCCTTAACAAAAAATTATAAAATTGAAGAGGGTACCTAGCTGGCCTGGATTTACTGATCTGAAATATACTGATTCATTTGGTGCCATATACTTTATATATAGAGAGAGATTTTTGTTATTTTGGAATTTTATATTTACGGAAAAACTGTAAAGAAGATACAGAAATATCCCTCCCCCAGTTTTCCACATTACTTTTGTCAACGCGCTTCTTTTCGTCGCAAAGTAATTTCAAGAGGCATATAAACAGTACTTTCTAGTTTATTGCCCTGATTTAGAAGTTTCACCCCTTGATGTTTCCGAGCATTTAATTACCATCAATGGTCCAAGTGGCAAAATAACTCCTGCAGCGATTTTCTCACTCTCCCAGCCACCCGGGACCTCCACGCACTCCCACCTTCCCCTCACATTCTATTTCCTGGGCGTTCGAGCCGGTCTGCCGAATCACCCCGTTTAGAGACCTGAGAGTACCGGGTGAAGTCTGTCTAGCCTGCTGAAGAGCGCGTCTCAGGAAATCTGTTAGTCCATCTGGGCCCGGGAGGAGACTCCAGGAGGGGGGCAGGAGGCGAGCGGCGATTCGGGAGCTGCCCGCGACCCGCGCGGACCCCTGGCCAGGGAGCGAGGCTGCGGCGCCCCGACTCTGCCCGCTCCAGCCTCGCCGTCACGGGGAGAGAGGGGCCCCGAGACCCCTCCCCACAGCCCCCCTGTTACGGGGGTGACAGCGGCGTCCCGACTCCTCCCTCCCACAGCCCCGCCGTCATGGGGGAGACAGAGGTGCCCCGGCTCTCTCCGCCACAGCCCCGCCGTCCTGGGGTGACAGAGGCGGCCGCCCCTGCCCACTGGGGTCCGCCCGGCGCCGAGGCCCGGGGAGGCAGGGACAGCGGGAGGAGGAAGAGCCCGCTCAGGTGTCGGGTTTCCCACAGCCAAGGGTCTCCTCCCGGGCCGCTTCGAGGAAACAAAGAGGCGGGGAAGGGGTCGAGGGCCCGGGGAGGCGGCAGGGGAAGGCGAGCCGTCCCCGACGCGCGCCCCGTCGCACCTGCCGCGCCTCGGCCCGGGTCCCGGCGGCAGCGGCGGGACACGCGACGCCGGCACCGCCAGCGGCGCGGCCCGGCAGCCGGCGACGCCCCCTCGCCGCCCCGCAGCCCCCGGAGTCCGCGCGCTCCCGGCCGAGGGCGGCGCGGGTCCGGGGGTTCGGGGCCGGGGCCGGCGCCTCAGACCTCGACCCCGGCCGCCGGGCGCCGCGCCCGCACTCACTTGTCGTATTCCTGTGTCATCTCGCTCGCTCGCCGCGGCCGGGCCGCAGAACTGGACTTTCGGGTTGGGACAGTACACCCGATCCGGCGGGGGGGTGGGGGAGGCGGCGGCGGCCGGCAAGTCCGGAGCAGCGGCCCCGACGGGTTGGGTTCGCTTTTCTCGCTCTCTGAGCCGGCTCCGCGCGGGCTGCGCGCCTTGGGGGGCCCGGGCCCGGCCTCCGATTGGCTGGCGGCGCCCCGGCCCGGGGGCGGGGCCTGCGGGGCGGGGCGGCCGGCAGCGCCGCCCGATTAGTCGGCGAGCCGGGGCCAGGGAGGGGCCGGCGCGCGGCGGGGCTCGGGGCGGCGCGCTCCCGCGCTCGTGGCCGTCCCCGCCCGCCCCGGCTGGCGTCGGCGCTCCGCGGCTCCTGACGCGGGTCTGCCACCCCTGCCGCAGACCTCGCGGCGGAACCTCCTTATCCCGCCCTTACGCCCTCGGTCGCCCCAGCGCCCTTCCTCCGCCTCTTCCATCACAGATCCCTCCGCGTCCAGTCCCCGCCATTGCCAAGGGCACCCTCTGCCCCTCTTGGGGTCTCTGAACGCCCACCCTCGTTCGCGCACTCTTCTCTTGCAGGTCCCACATCCACTTACTTGCTGAGTCCTTTGACTTTTACCTGAGAAATACCTCAGAACCCCGCCCTCCTTCCTCTCCTTGCCCCCCACAGCCGTCTGGTTTCAGACCTTTCCGCTCCCCCACCTGTGTAACCCATGTCCGCTACGTGACAGTCACTGGAAAACGGCTCCGGTCTCCTAACTTGTTTTCCAGCGCCTGGAAGCTTGGGTAGTTTGCAAGGTGGTCATATCGGTCTCTCCTGAGCTTTCTTCTACCCGAATGCCTGGCCCTCCCTCTCCCCACCTTCCTCTGGACCCCACCTCACTCCTAGGCCCGACCAGTCTCTCAGTTCTTACCTCTGCCTTGCTCTTCGTTCTCTCAGGATCACCCATCTGCGCTTCAGCACTCCCACCCACCACTCCCTTCCCCACAGTGCTGCTCCCTGTCTCCATTTTGCCACGTCCTGGCAACCCGATTGCAGTCTCACCACCTCTGACCACCAGCTTCTGTTCATTTCCGCCTCTATCCCTGGCCCAAATTTTCCTTCCCAAGATAGAGCTCTCCTCCAGGGTCTGCCCATTCGTTATTGATCGACCCATTCACTATATGCCAGGCACTATTCTAGACGCTGGGGAGAAGGCAGTGAACAAAACTAAAATTCCCTGCCTTCATCCAGCATCCTAGTTGGAGGCAACAGACAATAAGCAAATAAGTAAATTATATGGGCTATTAGAAAGTGACAAGTTCTACTGGAGAAAAAGCAGAGCTGGTAGACAGAAAATGTGGGATGAGTTGGGGTTTCAGAGAACTGGAGGAGATGAGGCAGTGAGCCATGCAGACCCTTGGGCAATGAGTGGCCCAGGCAGATGCACAGCCAGGCAAAGGCCAATAGGTGGGAGCTCATCAGATGTGTTCAGCCAAAGGCAGGGAAACCAATGTGGCTAGAGGAAGATAAAAGAGAGGAGTAGGGGAGATGCGCCAGAGAGGTAGTGGGGACAGGACAGCCATTCACATAGGGCACCGTAGGCTCCTCAAAAGGCCTTTTTTAAAACTCTGAGTGAGATAGCGACTTCATTCTACCTCATGTTTTAAAATAATCTGGCTGCATAGGGGAACACAAGTGTAATAGTACAGGCAAGAGGTAAAATAGCTCCACCTAGGCTGGTAATGGAGGAAGTGGTGAGAGGTGGTTGAACCAACAGGTAGAGCCAACAGGATTTCCTGAAACTTGGATATGGCGTATGAGAGCAAAAGAAAGTCAAGGCAGACTGACAGACCTTGGCAACAGCAATCACCACCCAACACACACCCACAATGTCTCAGCCTTCAAAAACCTATAGCTAACAGATCTCTAAGAACCAAGCAGGACCCTGGACCAAAGCCCACTCACTAGACTATATGAACATTGCTCAGTGTTGAAAGGAAGTGTGACATCCAGAAAGTAGCTGGCAGAACAAAGAACTAGCTCTGCAATTCTCCCAATTCCACATCCCCTTTAGTTAGCCTGATCTGGAAGCTGTAAAGATGCTCTAGACTCAATAGATGAAAACCCCTAGGTAAACTGTGGGGTACTCTGTAAAAAGAGGATTATAATCACAAAGGCAATCATAAAGAAAAGTTTCACTTTCAAACAAACAAAAGAAAGTCAAGGAAGACTACAAGGTTTTCAGCTGGGCAACTGGAAGGAATGATCTAGTTCCTGGAGAAGATTTGAAGAAGACCAGATGTTCTATTTTTGACATGTTAAGTTTGAGATTTGTATTTGAGACTCAAGTAGATGTATTGGGTTGGATATGAGTCTGGAGAAGTCTGGGTTGAAGGTGTTCATCTGGGAGGCGCCAGCCTGTAAATAGTATTTAGAGCCTTGAGATGGGCTGAGATTTCCACAGCAGTGAAGGAAGAAAACATGGACCAAGACTGACTCCTGGAGCCTCCAACATAGAGAAGCTGTGAAGCAGAAGAGCCAACAGAGGAGAAGGGAAAGAAGAGGCCACGGGGGTAGAAGGAAAATCAAAGTGTGGAAGCCAAGTGAAGAAAATGAAACAAGGAGAAAGGAGTTGTCAACTGGGTTCACACTCTGCCAGTAAGTCAAAAGAGGATTTAGCAATATGGAGGTCACTAGTGCTTGTTATTCCACGCCAGCTGCCACTCATCTGTTCTCACCATCTTCTTGCTTCCTGTTCTCTCGCCCCTCAGGACCTAACTTATTCACTACAGACTCACTTCTTTCGGTCATATTCTGCCATCTCCACTTCAAGTCTAGATGCAATACTGGAGCCCTGGATCTGTTCCTTTTTTTTTCTTATTCACTAGTCCCTTATTTAAATAAATTATTTACATGTTAAAAGGAAGTTAGTTTAAGAAATATATTAATAATAGTACAGATGGCACGTTGATACAGTACAAATAATTGGAGTGTTGAAATGACTAAGGTTGGGAAACAATGTCTCTTTCCCTCCTCTTCCTCTAATCCATCTCCAAGCCAGAGTGACCTTTATAAAACATAAGTCTTAGATTATGTCACTCTATTACACTCAAGAAGCAGGGTAAAGTGTAAACTATAATGTAAACTACTGACCATGGTTAACAGCAATACTTCAATATGTGTTCATCAGCGTAACCAATATACCATACTCATGAAAGATGTTGTTAATGGGGAAAAGTGGGGGAGGGAGAGGGGTATATGGGAATCCACCTATATTTTTTCAGCTTCTTTAAAAATTAAAAAATGAAAAAATTTTTTAAAAGTCTTAACTCCTTAGTGTGGTGTATAAGCAAACACCTCAACCTGACCTTTTGCAATTCTGCTGCTTTCCATACTGTTCACCACCACTCCTCATTTCCTGTCTGGGCTTAGCAAACTCGCTTCAACTTTCCGAACTCAGTAGACCTCTCCATCCCCCCAAGTGGTCTTCCCTGACCCCTCCAGGCCAGTTGGATGTTCTGTGTGCACCCCCACATTCATTACAGCGTTTACAGTATTCTATTTTTTTTTAGGTAACAAGGCCAGGGATTGAACCCAGGACGTCGTATGTGGGAAGCCAGCGCTCAATCACTGAGCTACACTGGCTCTCCTGAACTGGCTTTTTTGTTTGTTTGCTTGTTTTTGTTTTTAGGAGGTTTTGGGATCAAACCCAGGAACCCAGGACATCCTATGTGGGAAGCAGGCACTCAACCACTTGAGCTACATCTGCTCTCCTTATTCTACTTTTTATAAGCTATATTCTTTTAGTGCATTTGTCTCCACAATAGGGTAAGCTCTTCAAGAGAAGGCAGGGATTGTATCTCTTTCTTTTTTATAACCCTAACTCCTGGAATCTATATACCTAGAAAATAGCCAGGAAATATTTATTGAATGGATACATTCCTCTGCTAGCATCCATTCTGCCTGTCAGTTTTCTCCCTTCTATGCTATATCTAGGATTGATGTAAATGGCCCTCCCATTGCAGAAGACTTAAGGCTTCGTGTTTCAGTTCAAATGTCTGATATCTTGTAGGTGAAAAATGAATATGGGATGAATGAATACATATCAAACCATAAGATAAAAAACAAGAACAATGGGATCAAAGTATTTGATCACAGATATAATAATTAAAATAAAATTTTATTCATTTATAAATTTTAAAATTTGTTTATGGGATTGTTTAGTTTGTTTCTAATAGCTTTCTAAAACATGTTAAAAATCAATGTGCTATTGGCAATAACTTCTTGATTTTTTAAATCTTTTTTACTATTTTTAAACTATAAAAATAATATAATCTCATAATTAAATACATAAGCAAAAAGAGAGGTAAGAAAGACATTTAAGAAATACAGAAGGATAGAGAGTGCAAACTAACTCTCCCCTTCATCCCCAGTCTATCTTCCCACTAGTAAAGATTTTTGTCTATCTTTCCAGGTATTTGCTGTGTATATACAAGCATTCATATGTTTTTGTTTTATTACACAAAATGGGACTCAGCCTATTCACAATGCTCTGCAGCTTGCCCATTTTCAATTCTTATATTTTAAAATTTTCCATATCAGCACATGTACTTCTACTGAACTTTTAAAAAATGGTTGTGTATTATTCTTCTCTGAATGTGTAAGTAGACACTATTGTTTTTCCCCCCAGCTTTTCATAATTACAAATATTCTGCAATAAACATCCCTCATTACATTTTTTTTTAAAGATTTATTTATTTATTTCTCTCCCCTCCCCCCCCACCCCGGTTGTCTGTTCTCTGTGTCTATTTGCTGCGTGTTCTTTGGCCGCTTCTGTTGTTGTCAGCGGCATGGGAATCTGTGTTTCTTTTTGTTGCATCATCTTCTGTCAGTTCTCCGTGTGTGCGGCACCATTCCAGGGCAGGCTGCACTTTCTTTCACGCTGGGCGGCTCTCCTTATGGGGCTCACTCCTTGCGCGTGGGGCTCCCCTACGCGGGGACACCCCTGCGTGGCAGGGCACTCCTTGCGCACATCAGTACTGTGCGTGGGCCAGCTCCACACGGGCCAAGGAGGCCCGGGGTTTGAACTGCGGACCTTCCATGTGGTAGACGGACGCCCTATCCATTGGGCCAAGTCCGCTTCCCCCTCATTACATTTTTACACACTTGAAGGAGAATAGCCTCTATATAAATTCCTAGAACTGGAGCTACTGGGGGAAAAGGTATGCACATTTGCAATTTTGATCAATCTTTCCAAATTGTTCTCCACAAGGCTGCTGCCATTTAGACTCCTGTCTATTGTGCCTCAACCCTCATCAACGATGTGCTTTATCAAACTCTTTCAGCTTCACCAGTCTATTAGATGAACAATAGTATCTAATTGTTTTGATGTGCATTTTTAAAAATTATGACTGAAGCTTGAGCATCTTTTTAAATTGTCTAGCTATAACCTCTTTAAGCTCAAGGAAGGGGTAGTGGGTTTTAAGAGAAGGAGGATCTTTGAGGATACCTTCCCAAGGCTTCAGAGCAGGGACCTAATTTTTGGGCCTCTCCCCCATTGGAGACCATGTGGTGCTAGATAAAGGGAAGCAAAAAGTCAGGGAGGTAGTAGAATGATAAGATCCCAAGGGTTCCAGCCCAGGTTCTTCCCCTGACCAGCAGGTGACTTCAGTCATGTCTTTTCTATCTGAACCTCAGTAAAAAGAAGAAGTTGGATGGGTTATCTGGCCTCCCAGCTCCAACATCTCATCACTCTGAGAATGGTAGCTAAGAATACTTCTGATCATAGCTACACACGGTTCACAAGCTTCTTAGCCCGGCATTCAAGTAAGTGCCGTCTCAATCTGGCCCAGCATAATTTAGAAATTTGTCCCCATAAACCACCACCAATACCCCATGCTCCTGTCACAGTGTTCCTTGAACACATCTCGTGATTTCAGGCCTCTAGGCTTCCATCTTCTTTAAAGATCAGGAGGACAGGAATCCTGTCCTCTTCCTCCATGTGCCTGTTTATTGGGCATGCAACCTCACAGCATCCTACCAGCCATTTCTAGGGTCCATCACATTCAGGGAACCTCAACTCTCATGAAACCGCCTATATTCAAGGAACATCTCAAGTAGTTTGAAAGATAACACGAGAGCCTCCCACTCTGACCTCTGCGCTGTGCCCTGACATCCAAGAGTCTGTCCTTTTCTTTCCAGTTCACCAGAGCCTTTGTGCCTCATGCTGCTTTCCAGTGACTCTTGGGAGATGAAAGTCTTTCTACTCCTCAGAAACAGGGTGTGGAAGGCAAAGAGGGCTGTCTCCACCTTCACGTCCTAACTTGGTGACTTAGGAAAGTCAATTAATCTCTGAGCCTCAGCTTCCTCAACCATGGAACAGGGGATAATTATCCCTATCACAACAATTTTTGTTTTATGAAAAATGTCTCTGACAATGCCAGGCACATTATAGGATATCAATAAATGTTGAAATTTCCACCTCCCTGTTTTTCCTTACTATGTTGTAAGTGGCTTAAGGGACAGAAACTAAGCCTTACGTGAAAAAAAAAAAAAAAAGCCCTTCATCATGTAGCAAGGGGGTAAACATATTGTAGAGGACCGATAATTATTGCTGTTATTCAGAATGGTAACAACATTAACTTTCTCTCAGCAGTGCTCAGTGTTCAAAGAGATCACATTCCTGAGCTCATTTGAGTCTTAAAACAACTCTCGGAGATAAACAGGAGGATGCCCTTCTTGTGGATAGAGAAATGAGGTCCAGAGAGACCAAACAACGTATCTGAAGTCTCATGACTGGTCATTTCAGGGCTTGAACCCAGATATCCTGTTTTCAAATTCCACAATTTCCTTCTGTGTGGTGGTGCTGCTGATATTTGAGTATTGCTGTGGGATATTCTGGGTCTAGCCTAAGGCCCCAGTATAGAGCAGTCCAGACATATTAAATGTAGCAAAGCCATGGCTGCTTCTTCCTAGTGACAATATGTGGTTTGGGAGATGGCATGTGACCTCTCCATTTTTTAGTATCCACACACTCTAATTTAAAATGTTCTAATGACATTGCCATGAATTTAGTTGTGAAGGTTTTTATCCCCTTTTCTCACCATGCCTACTTGCTACGACCAGGATGACTTTAGTCTCAGGTGGGTCTTGTCACGCACCTGGAACTTGATCCAGACTCAGTCACCAGGAAACCAGCGGCTCTCTACATTTCTAAAAGGGGGCAGAAGCAGCTAAGTTGAGGTGGGTGTCACCCACTTGCTGGCAACCAGAAGAACCTAGATATCTCACATTCTTTTCCGATGGCTTCACTGTAGATCAATCATTCCAGGGAAGGCTCAACAGTTGCAACACGCTACCAGAAAGCCCTAGGCTTGGGAACACTGGTCTTAACCTACAGTAAACTTCTCTTGCCTGTGACTAACACTAAGTGAGCCGTAGACATTACACGTAATGCCATTTCAAGAAAACACCCCAGATAGGGCACTACCTCACATTTACATATTTTGCCCTTTGAATAAAAGATTACTCATGGTAAAGTACCACTTTCATTATAAAATAATGTTCATTTAAAATTGTTGTAGCATCTCAAACCACATTTTAAGACAAGAGAGATATTATCCCCACTTTACAGTAAGGAACCAGCAAGGAAGGGTTAAGTCATTTGCCCCAATTTTATATTTCATTAACTCAGTTTTTACAGTAGTCCTTCCCCAGTCGGGTTTCCTTTGCTTGACATTTTAGCATTTTTGGATTTTTGAGTATACCTTTTGTATAACTTTTCTGTAGAGGTAGACCGAGACTATTGATTCCAATATTGGGGATTTTATTGGTGGTAGGGAAAGGAAAAACTGGAGTCGAACAAAGAAAAGAGAAAAAATCAGAAGACTTTTTTAAAAAAAATTTTTGGAGGTACAGGAGATTGAACCCAGGACCTTGTCATGGAAGCAGGTGCTCAACCACTGAGCTACATCTGCTCCCAAAGAGAGTTCAGTTTTTTGCTTGTTTTGTTTTTAGGAGGTACCGGGGATTGAACCTGGGACCTTATATGTGGGAAGCAGACAACACCTTGAGCTACTTCTGCTCGCCGGGAGACACTTGCAATAGGCATCAAGAAAGAGAATGAAGTGGAAACAGAACTTGAAGTTGCAGGGTTGCTTTCCATGAAGGGAGAAGGGCACATGTGCGACTGGACTGAAATTACCATGGGTGAAACCGTGGTTATGTCTACATTGGAACTGCAGAAGTGGTTGAGCCTTACTTATGTAAGTATTCTTTAAGTTGAATAAAAGCTACTCAAAGCATCACAAAACTCGAAGTTACTCTGGGGTCACTGTAGGGACCAGGAGATGGAAGGCGCTAGCCCAGAGGTGTGAAATCAGAAGGACTTTAAGCATTTAAATAAAATGGCAAAGGACAAAAAAAAAAAAAAATGCTTTTAGGTATGCCTGAAGTCCTTAATAAAGCAAAGTAGATTTACAGGCATCTTGTTGAAAACGTGTAGAAGAGAACCCCAAAACGATTCTGATGAGCTGTAGGTGGTAAATGGAAATTGCACAAACCTCATGATTACAAATTAGATGTGTAAAATGGCCTAGATATTCCTGTTGTTACCAATATTATTTTCTCATTGTGAACTCTATTTTTCACATGAGATCTCAATTTTCTTACCTTCAAAATATCCTGTTAAGCCCTCAGAGTGCTATGCCGAGTACCTACCCACTGTGCTGGCACTGGGCACATACATGACTAAATCATGGTCTGGAATTCAAGGAGCTCAATCTAGAGACACAGGCATATGAGCACAAACAGTAGACATGTTGTAATGGAGTTGTGGACTATGTGCTTCGGGAAAAAATTCTGCCTGGGGGAAATGAGTTGGGAAAGGTCCAAAAGAACAGATGGCATGTAAGCAGGATCATAAAGGAAGCGTAAGGTTCTGCAGAAGAGGGAGAAGGACATTTCTGAGAGTATGGCTTGTTCAGGAGCTCTGTGGCCTTTGCCTGAGCTTGAAGGAGTAGTAGTGGGGCATGAGACAAGGAAAGTTGTGTAGGAGCCACACTCAAATGAACTTCCAAGGCCAACCCATTGGGTCTATAGGCAGGCAACACAGAGCAGTGGAAGGATTTTGAGCCTTAGAATGTTATTAGATCTATTTTTGGGAAACAACTGGCTGAGCAATGATAAATGCTTGGAGAGGAGAGAGGTTTTACAACCAACCAGGAGAGAGATGATGGGGTCCTAAACTGGGTAGTGACTACATGGACAGAGGGAGGAGACTGGTGAGAGGCACTTGGTGGGAGAAATGTCAGGGCTGAGTGACTGATGATATGTTGGGAGTGACAGATGGGGAGGGGTTGGAGATTTATAGCTTGGTGATTAGTGAATGGTGCTATAATTGAGAGGGAACATAGAGGAAGAACAGGTTTGGGCTTGTGGGTTGGAGAAGGGGGTTGGTGAGGATATATACTCTAGTCATAAATGCTAAGAATGTTTTCTTCTGAGTAGCATTTAGGTTCTTTAGATTCCAAAATGACATAACCAGGGGTTGAGATCTTTGAGAAGCAGGCTGGAAGGGGATAAAATTCCACAGCCTCCAGAGCCAGATGGCTTGGGATCAGAGTTTGGCTCCAACACACAGTGTGACCTGGATAATTCATTTAACTTCTCCATGTCATAATGTCCTTATTTGTAAAATAACATAATACCACATCATAGTTTTGTTGAGAGGAGTAAGGGTCAAATGTTATTTGATATTTGAAGGGAAAAACAAGTTTTTTTTCCCCTTTGGTCATAAAAGTACTTCGAATGATTCAAAACCAACATTTACAGAAGGCAGATAACTGAGTTCATTCACTAAATTGTGATCCAGTAGGGAGCTTTTGGTAATTTTCTCCTTTTGATCATCATTTTTGTCAAAGATATTTACTGACCATCTATTGGATGTGGGGTTCTCTTAGGAGCCCAGTCTCACAAGCTTACTGCCTAGATAGGAAAACAGGACACATCCAAAAAGAGCCTATTCTAAATGTCAGACATAGGTAGGGTGGTAAGTGCTGAGAGATTGAAAGGCCGAGCTGGCACTGAAGCTGAGGAAGGACTCATGGAAGGGGGTGTCTTACTTTGCTAGGGCTGCCCTAATGAAGTGCCACACACTGGACTTACTGTCTCACATTTCTGGAAACTGAAAGTCCAAATTCAAAGTATCAGCAGGGCTAGGCTCCATGGGAAGCCTGTAGGGGAGAATCCTTCCTTGCCTCTTGTATTTTTTGGTGGCTGCCGGCCATCCTTGGTCTTGTTTGCAGATGCACCTCGGCCTCAGTCTCCACTTGGCCTTTTTCCTTGTCTCTGTTTTCACACGGCATTTCCCCTTGTCCTTGTCTGTGTCTCTCATCCCTTTTATGAGGACACCCATCATAGTACTTCATCTCAACTAATAAGGTCTTCGAAGACCCCACTTCTAAACGAGGTCACCTTCACAAACCCAGGTAAACGGGTGTTTTGGGAGGACGCAGTTCATCCCATCACAGGGGGGTAGGGGAAATTTTCAGGCAGAGGGAGTGAGGATGGAAGTTGAGGAAGGAAGTCAAGGAAGCAGACAGCGAGCTGAAGGGGCAAGCAGAGGTGGAAGCAGCAGTCGGAGCAGGGCTCTGGCCTGGAGTAGGAAGGGGTGGGAGGCCCTAATCTCGTAGGCGCATCAGAATTGCCTGTGGGGGTTGGGGATGCCGGGAAGATAAAATGTAGATTCTCAGAGGTCATCTCACTTACCCTGATCTGCAGGCAGGTTGAGGAGGGGAGGGGCAGGGCACAGGGGCATTTTGAACAAGCACCACCTGTGATTCTGATTCAGGGCCATCCCTTTGAGAAATGCACTACTAGTTGACTAGTAAGGAGCAACTTTGGAATGGAGAGGGATTGGCACAGGCAAACCATGTTTTGGCAGGTTTGATGGTGGCAGAGCTGAAGCAGCAGAAGAGACCTGAGAAGAGCCAGAGATGAGGAACCTTCTGGCATAGATAAGCTGCAAGGCTCTGAATGACTGCCTGTGAGCAGAGGGACTCGAAGCCAGGTGACCTCATGAGGATTTTTATTCTGGTGTGAATTTCTAAGAAAAAGGTCAAGATAAGTAAGCATGCTATGTATGTCCTTATTGGCCACCATGATAAGGAACACATTTTTCTTACTTTTAACGTGGGAGTTTTAAAATTCAGAGACCACTTTCTTCATTTTTGGTAATGTTTAACTTAATAAAATTTAAATAAATGTGGACAACAATGGTGACAAAAGGTAATTGAATTTAAGTGGCATTCTAACTTAAAAATTCCTTAAGGAGTATCTGTGAGTCATCCAGTTCAACGCAAATATCCATAAAACATGTACTAATTGTTCCAGAAGAAAATAATTGTTTCAGAAGGGCAAAAGGACAAGTGAGCTGAAATACCAGGTTCTTAATTTATAAAGTCAATAAAAGTCACTCTTTTGTAAGCTCTTCTCAGTCATAGTGTATTATCAGGTAAGACTGGCACTAAAAACTTTGTTTAAATACTTCACAAGGGCACAAAACAAGGCAGTATACACTAAAAGCTTCTTGAATTTTGTAAGAAATTCATTTACAGTCACAGTTTTTGAATTCTATTCAAGTTTTTCTTTAAGTTTCAGGAAATAAGGCCCCTTCTCTCCTTTTAGGCTATGTAAATATTGACTTGAATTAATACTGCCTTTTCTCCTAGGTGGCTTTGACCCAATGGAGCAAAAACTCAAAAACCAAAGAGGTAAGAAAGAACTGTAGACATTGTACAGTGCAGGTAAAACGTGCAGCTCCCTGCTGCTAAGTGTTGTGCTGCCCCAGTTCCTTGCTTTGGGTCTTGGAAGGCGGCTCCACTTCCGTGGCGGCCTGCTGCAACTGCAGAGAGAAATGCTACCCTTCAGTGAGATTAAGATACCCCATGGGTTATCAACCAGCTAATCATCATTAACCAACATTCCACCAATAATGTTGATGGCTCCAATGCAAGAGGAGCCAAAGCTGGCAAGTAGAAGACATTCCTTTTCCTTTGAATTCAAACACAGACATCTTAAACTGCCTAAAGAAATGCAGTTTGGAGACTTCAAAAAAAACTAGATTAAAATTTTTGGGTTATCCTTGAAAATTAATGAATACTTAGGTCAATATTCTGTATTCTCAACAAATAATGAAAATGTAGCTAGAAAAACTTTCATTGTACATTCACTGATTTTAAATTTTAGTCTTTATTACACTATGACCAAAGTTTGCTATAGTTGTAGATGAATAGATTTATCCAGTTAGGTGAGAAAACATGTAGAATGTTTAACATAAACTAGGTGCTTAATAAATGTTTCACGCTGTACTTTCCATGTTTTGTTTTGTTTTTTAAGGAGGTACCAGGAATTGAACCCAGGATCTTGTACATGGGAAGCAGGTACTCAACCACTGAACTATATTCACTCCCCAATGGGAGCTGGTTTTTCTGTTTGTTTTTAGGAGTTACTGGGAATTGAACCCGATACCTCATACATGGGAAGCAGGTGCTCAACCACTTGAGCTACATCTGCACTCTTCCGTGATGGGTTTTTAAAATTTTTTTAAAATGTTACATTCAAAAAATATGAGGTCCCTATATACCCCCTCACCCCCCTCTCTCCACTCCTCCCCCCATAACAACAACCTCTTCCATCATCATGATACATTCATTGCATTTGGTGAATACATCTCTGAGCACCGCTGCACATCATGGCCAATGGTCCACATCATAGTCTACACTCTCCCACAGTCCACCAAGTGGGCCATGGGAGGACATACAATGTCCAGTAACTGTCCCTGCATCACCACCCTTGCGTGATGTTTTGATGACCCAAAATCTAAAATTGAGTCTAAGACAATTGAAAACATTAAATTTAAGTCAATTTCAGCACATAGATAAGGCTATAAGCTCAGACTGCTCCTTAAGAGACAAGAAATAACTTAAAAGACTTTTTTCAGAAGTATCTGCATTTTATATTTATATATCTGACTTTACACTATTACAATAGTTACTGGATCTGAGACCATGTGAAATCTTACTTGGTTTCACTTCCTTTAGGCTGGGCACCTAAATCGCAAAATTGCTTCATAGTGGTATGGAATTTAATATAAAAAAATGAAAAACTATTTTTTCATAAAAGAGATTAAACTGAAATCAACAAATATAACAAGTCATTCCAGTCCACTTATTACTTCCCCTGAAAGGAGATTAAAAACAGATGCAGCCTAGGAACCAGAGGATCTTCACTTGAAAACTAGCTCTTTCATGCCCTAATCCTTTGGTGTGGTGGAAATTTCTTCCTCCTTCTACAGGCTCTGTATCCAGCCATTATGATACTTAGCCCACTTCTGTTAAGTGATAGTAATTGTGGATGTTTGTAGTTTAGGAATAGCTAAGACAAGTATTTAGGCAGACAAAGGGTTTAAGGAGTCCACCGGTAGGGTGTCCCTCTGCCAATATGGGGTGACTGCAGCTGAGAAGACATGGCTGCCCAGCCTACCAAGTCGACCCTTGAGAGTGGAAGGGATCTAGAAGGACATTCATGCTTCCAGACAGGACATAGGAGACAGACCTAAGACTCAGAAGATTTCCAGGTTAGTTGGAACTGAGGTGGCGCAATCAGCAAGGGAATTTTATCTGATACAAGTGCCACAGTGGGGCCATCTGGGATTTACTTCACGGTATATAGAGTAAGGATATGATCTATTTGAAAAAGTAAATTTAGCTTTTTAAATGAATACAAATTTCTGGATACTATTTATATGTCTTATTGTTGCTTTATTTAAAGCACATTCATAATTAAAAAAAAATTCAAAGTTCACCTGTTTTCTAATACACATCTTTATAAGTACACTTATCATTATATTATACATATACATAAAATTCTATTTTCCACAATTCTCTGAAGTGCCATATTATAGTTTGACATTACTGACACTATTAAATTATTTTCCTGAGAGAGTTTCTATTTCCTTTTCCTCAATATCTTCTCGCTTTCTTGGATCTTGAAGATTTCTTTTTTGTTTTACCATATTTTGCTTTAAAAAGTCTCTTTTCAATTAAGCTCACTTCTTCATGGAGAAAGGAGGTCTTTATTCTTAGCAGAAAGGAGAAAAGATTTAGTATAAATTGATAACTCAGAGAAAAATTTGACTCTTCATAGGTTGTCACATGTTTGCAATAGCTAGAAGGGGAAGAAACAGGAGAAAATTATTTTTTTTAATTTTTAGAATTTAAAAAATATTTTAAATTTGTTTAAAGATACTTACATTACATAAATGTTAACTTTTAAAATGCAGGGGGAAAAAAGAAAAAATAAATGTAGGGGATTCCCATATGCCCCACTCACTACCCCTCCCACAAAAAGTTATCTTTAAATGGCAATCTGGAAATAGCTGCATCTATTCCTTGAACATCCCCACATCCCCAAGGAGCTCGGTAAAACTCCTTAATTTTTAAATGGGAGAATCTTTTAGCCCTGTTCACGGCCCATATGAGAGGCATAGGTGGTCCTAGGAGACGAGTCTGCCGACCCCTTGTGCAGGTCTTTCCACTCCGGATGGACCACCAGCCCTTTAGACATTGTCAGGACAAACAAAAGTATGGAGGGACAGGGTCTTGATGTAGAAGAAAACAAATCATCATTTACCCACCCCAAATAAAACACTGACTTTATTACTGCGCTTGCAATCCTGTACATATTGTAGAAAAGAGTTCACAAAGCTATTTCACTCATTTGAAAACAGTGAAACCTGAGTCGGATCAATTCCCTAAATTCCAAGGTATAGGCAAAATAGAGAACAGAGGAACCTATTAAATGATATCACAGGCTATAATCAGCAAAATTCAGACTATGGAAAATAGTACAGCATAAATGACTTGGCTTATGCAACAAACAAACTGCAAGGTAATAAAAATGATAAAGATGGGGGAAATATGGATGAAAACATTTAAAGGATATAGCAACTACTTGCAAAGAATGGGGTTTATTTGGATTCTGAGTCAAACACATTTTTTAAAAATTAGGTGACAATTGGGAAAATCCATATTTGATAATATTAAGGAATCACTATTTTTTTTTTGCCTGGCAAATAGTATTATGGTTTTATTTTAAAAATATTTATAGATGAAATGAGATGCTTTTATTTCAAAAAGAATCTGGAAGATAGTGGGATAAGGAGTGAGTTGGGTTATACATGAAACAAGTTTAGCCATGTTGATACTTATTGAAGTTGTGTGATAGGTACATGGGACTTCATTTTAGTATTCTCTCCACTTTTGAATATACTTAATATTTTCATAAAAAACCATTTGAAAAACAAGTAAACAAATAATATAAACTTTTAGATATTATGACTCATGTAACATATATGGTCCTAAATTCCTGAAAGAATGTTTATGATTTATACTACAAGGCTCTGCCACCAATCAGCTGTCACTATGGATAATTAGTCTTGGTTCTCTCATCTACAAAACAGTAAAACTTAATGGTTCCTATCTCAGAGTTGGATAAAAGCATTCAATAAGAATTTATATAAAGCATGTAACCCAATGCCTGGCACACAGTAAAGGCTCAAAAATATTTACTTCCCCTACACTCCTTTAAAACAGATTCATTTGTTTTTTGCTTAAAATCTTAATACAATAAAACATATTATATTTTAATAATATACAAAAATGCCAATATCATACAATGTTCACTAGTAGGAAATTAGAAGTCTCAGGTATTTGTTTATTGACTGGTTTAACAAAAATTAAATATGAGCTATTTATAGCAAGTCTTACAAATATGGTGGCCTCTTACCTCGTTTTTAATTTTTAAACTTCAGTATATTAAGTATACTTATATATATTGTTATATATATATATATTTAATAATATTTATATTATTGTATATATTATTGTTTTCCTTCAGACAAATTCCAAGTTAAAATGCTAAAGGGTAAAAGTATTGCAAATTACCTTATTGTAATTATCCTTATCGCAAGCAAAAAGGGTAAAATTATGGTTTCTTTTATTCAGGAACCATAAGAAAACTTCATTTCTATATCAGAACGATTAGAAAAAAAAGGTATAGAAAAGGGTATGTAGGGGAACTGTTTCAGTGATACAAGAGTAAAAAAAAAAAACCATTAGAGGCCTCAGAATATTAGGGATTCCTCTAGCTATAAGACTATTATTGTTGTTATTATTATTATTTTTATTTTTTAGGAGGTATTGGGTATTGAACCCCAGAACTCATGTGGGAGGCAGGCACTTAACCATTGAGCTACAACCGCTCACCTAGCTATAAAATTAAAAAAAAAAATTTTTAAGAAACATCTTATTGGTACAAATTGATAAATTAAGTTTTAACGTTAAATTGGCATAAAGTAACAAATGTTTGGCAATAAACATTTTAAACAGAGTCACTTATGACAGTTTTAGTCATAATACCCTGAGTGTCGCATTTACTTCTGAGAATATTAAGAAAATCCTGATGTACAAAGACAAGTACTTATACACAGCAAATTTCAAATAGCTTTGTCATATTCAGATTCTTTTCAAATAAATGGTTCCAAGTTATTTGTTGGGTAAGAACTTTTTATTTCTAAATTGAATCAATGGTACCATCTTTTAAAGGATTACATTCTTCATCAAAAACAGAAAACTATCCTAAAAGTAGAAGATATAGCTAATTACAATACATAATAATTTGTTATTGCCAATTATTCTGCTGAGTAGAGGATGTGCCAAGTGATGTCCCTTGAGCTCTGTCTGACACTTAAATACAGTAAATGTATGCTGTGAGTTTATATAAACAATTTCGTGAAAGTAGATAAGCATAGGTATAAATTTAAGAGAGGGAGGCAGTGTGAAAGTACAACTTTCCTTATGAGAAGTTCAATTGCACACAAAAGGGGTAGAGTCTCCGAAAGTCTGCACAAAAATAAGTAAACCTGGAGATACAAGTTAATGTTTTGGTGATCTAAAATACGTTCAGATTTGGCATATAACATTTTTAAGTATTATATTTTATCATAGTTTAAAGAATAGTTAAAAATAAACTTAAAAAATTCAAACCAAGCATTTATGGGACCCCTAAAATATATTCATTTCCTCTGGAATACAATTTGAAAACCACTGCTCTATCTTGCCCTTTGGGAAGGAAAGATGATCTACTACTCAGGATGGTTAGGGATAGGTCCTTGATTACCTATCACTCTCAAGTCTTGGATTGAGCTAATTGTCAGTAACAACTGTCCATTCACAGATGGGGACTTATAAAAATGTAAGAACTATTAAGGGAATTTAAATTCATTAAGATTGTTAGCTCTGTCTCAGATAAGAAGGATAAACAACATCCCATATCTGAGGTGCTCCTTTTGTCTTTCTCTGCTGAGTTCTTAAGGCCTGAGTGTTCTCACAATTATTTTACAGTAAAACTTTCTCTCAGAACCCTCAGAAATGAGTCTCTTACATAATAAAATTCTCAATTTACCTGAAGATTAGTTCTCTTAAGCATCAAAACTTTTCATTTAAGCCACGAAGGATGGAAATCCTTAAAAATAAGTATGGATTTCCTGGTTGTCTTAAACAGAGATATTCGGCCTATTTATTTTGTTTTAGCTTTCCAATTTTATTATATTGTAAGCTGTCCATTTTTAGTGTAGAAATACTAGAAAATACAACCTAGAAAAACAAACCAAAGAAAATGCGTATCTATCTTGGAACATGCACTGTGCTGAAACAGAGCTGCCTGATCCTATTTAGTTATGGACAGCCATGAATTCAGTGCCAATAGCAAACTGTAAATTGGGGTTTTGTCTGCTTCTGATTGTGACACTTTGGCTCTTCTATTGTTTGTCAGAATGGATGGCATTTATGTTTGCTGTCAACGTGCCTATTGGCAGAAGCACCTCTCAGTCCCCCTCCCACTTTGTTTCTTTTGTTTGGCAGTCAGACAACTAAGCCTGAAAGAAACACATAAAGGAAGAGTAAACAGATTTTCAGTCAGGGGCTAAGGAGTTTTCTGAGAAAAAAAGTGCATAAGCTTTAGTAAGGAGACTCTGTGACACTGGTTGAACCCTTTTTTGCTTACTCTGTGGTTCTAGATGGTGGTCTAAAATAGGCAAGATTGACATAATTTTGGTGCATAAAGTCCTGGTACTATTGAAATGTCATCTATCTGTTGCAGTTTAACCTTGTATCAGGGGTTCTTAACCTTTTTTGTTTATGGACCCCTTTGCCAGTCAGATGAAAACCACTGACCTCTTACTAAGTCCACACTATACTGTGTATTATTTAATAAATATAGCTAACCCACATCAACATGTCCCTACAAGAATTTTTTTTTTAATTAAAATTCAAACTCACTGACCCCTTGTTAAGAGCCCCTGACATATAGTTCAGGTAGAGAGAAAAATCTTGGCTGCTTCATCTCTAACTATACCAAGATCTATGTCTACCTGTCTTATATTAATGTTTTAAATCTAAGTAGAACACCCAAAGCTCCACTAATGTGGCATTTGGAAAGCATGAAGGTGTAAGATCACACTATAACTCACTCAGCATCAACTCGGCAAGCAGGGAGGCTCAAGCATGCCAAAATACCATCTCTTAACTTATAGATCTTGTGGGAGTGCTCCTCATTGACCCAGAACTACAAATTTCCTCCTTCCCATGAAATCTTAACATCTTAACAAGTCAGTGCAACTGACCACTGCAAAGGAATGTATCACCTCAGATTTGGAGCTGAACCGGGGTAAGATTAGTATAAAAATATAAAGTAGCAATGAGAAATGTCTTAGTACTTAGAATTTAGTGAGTCTAAGCCTTTTATTTTTAAATATGAAGAAACTGAGTGAAGTGATTTCAAAGTCATAAAACTAGTTTACTTAATGCCTTTTGACTATTACATAAAATTGAACTAAAAGTTAAGATAGGCAAGGAGGAAAGAATTTTTTCACATAGATTGAACCTCTTTAGTTCCCCCCCAACATTTACTATAAAAAATTTCAAACATAAAGTTAAAAGAATTTCACAGTGAACATCTGTATACCTACTAATTGTCCTTGTAGCTTTTAATCTGTATATTCCTTTCTACAGCTACTGTTAGGACATTACATGAGGAAAGTGGAGAAAACACATATATACTCTCATCAAATATATCTTCTCTCCAACTGGACTTAGAAAAGAAACTTCCTTATTTATCTTTGTATCCACCTGGGATTTAGGAAAAACGCTCAAAAATAGTTTTTGAGTTGAATTTCAGAGAATTAAAGAAAAAACAAATCTTGCATTTTGGGGAGTAATAAGTTCTTTACTCCCTATTACCTGATGACATTTTCTGAATTATATGAAATAAATTACCTACACAAAAACTTACACTGCATTATTTGAACATCCACCTTCTACAGGGAATATAAAACTCTTAAGGACCGTAGGTATACTAAAAGCCATTGAGTGTACACTTTGGATAGATTGTATGGTATGCATATATGTATCAATAAAACTGCTTTTTAAAAAAAAAACTCTTCAGGAAAAAAAATAAAGAGAAAATAAAGAGACAGCCTATTGCTAAGTAAGAAATCTGAGAATGCAGTGAACCCAGAATGTCAAAGAACTGATAATTAAAACCGACCTAAGTCAAAAGTTTGTGTGTGTTTTACCTTTTGGTAATTATGGAAATTTTGCTATGTCCAGTATAGATTGCTTTCCTCACTACAGTCTCCTATCTTTAATCCCACTTTCTCCAAACTCAATCATCATAAAAGAAAGCTTTGTTTCTTAGAATTTACATACCCCACACTTGGTGTATATTAAGAAAGAATCTGAACATGAAATAGAGAGGTTAAGAAAGGAAAAGAAATCAAGGTAATAATTAAGCAATTGGATTAAATCTCAGTGGTAATTAGTACCGATATATTATACACTGGTATTTTAATACTGGAGATACATACATATATATACATACATATATACATACATATATATTAATTGCTTCATTCATGCAATTGATACCCAGATGTCTCATTACAATATGACTCTTCATCTTCTGTATTACCTGTTTGTCAATATGCCTTAGCCTTAGTCCATAGATATAGGGTAGGTACTATTTTAGAACTGGCCTCTTAACATTTTTCCCATTATTCCACCTGATGGCATTTATATATGGGAAATCAACTCCATATTTTTTAACAATAAGTATTAAAACTTATTTCTGTATTTCACAAGATATTTTTACCAAACTTAAAATCTCCACTTAATTTCCTAGTAATGAGAAAAAGGTAAAAAACTAATATTTAATCAACTGCCTAATATTTGTGCTATACATACTGCTTGTTAAAAGCACAGCAAGTGCTTTCAAATATATTATCTCATTTAATTTTTCTCATAACTCTGTAAGATGGCAAGATTATCCAAATTTTGCTGAGAAGCACTTGAATTAAGGCTCAGGGAACCAAAATAAATTTTCAAAGGTCACCTAACTAGTATGTATGAGAGTTAGAATTTGAACCAGTCTCCTAACATCAAATCTAGCTCATTCTACCTATATTCTGCTGACCTGTCACATCAATTTATAATGCTTCCAACTGTTCCCTTGGTGATCCAGAGAGTGATTTTTGTTCAGAAGTCATTTACTTCTTTTTTGTTGACATTTTTGTTCATGTTACCATAATAATTTAAGAAAGCTGTAAGTGCCCTGTAAATTTTTAGTAAGAAGTTTGATCCATTACACTAATAGTTGTATGGTTGCTTGGAGATGGGTTAATTTAAAGTACGTGGCACCAGATACATACTTGTGCTCTAATGTGATTTTAAAACAGTGTGAAAAGGAGTTAAGGCTCTTGGAGAAATGGCTGATTCCGGGATGAGACAGGGAGACAGATTTAAGATGAGCTTGGAACATCTTATTGTATCAAGTAAGGAAGTACCCAAAAAATAAATAATAAAAAAATAGATAAAAAATAATAAATTAAATAATGGGGCATGCCAGAAGAACATAAGAGCTAGCTTAAAGGACTCTCACTGGCCAAATATGAGAAAATTTGAGCAAGAAAATAAAGAAATTCTGACTATTCTGATTATAAGCTCACTACCTTTAATTCCAACAAATAACCTATCTGGTTCTTATTATAGTGAACTTCTTTGAATTGTATATGACTTTTTTCTTTTTACTCCTTTGACAAAAATAATTCAAATACATATTGTTGTTTTTTAAAATCACACTACCAAAAAGTTCTATTTCCCTTTTTCTCCATGTCTTTTATCTTTTGATTTCTAAAAGCATCACAAACCTTTTACAGAATTTCTGTGTACTAAGCCAATATAGTGAATTCTTGGTTGTCAGTGATTGGCCTTTCTTTTTCAGGATTCCCTGAAGGCTGTGTCCATGGAAACAAGTTCTATCAGGGTCTTCTTCAGTCCAGGTGAACTGAAAACTTGAAGGACCTTTTTTTTCAATGAGTGGTGTTGAATCAACCAGTGTGCTAAACTGTTTTTGTAAGTTCACTACCATTTCTGGAAATGGAGAAACAAAGGAAAGGAATAAAATAAATTTGTTAAATCATAAAATTTGCAATAAAGAGACTTATTTTAAAATAAATATGACAAACTTCATATTCATTCATTCATTGTTAAAACCATTTATTATCGACTATATCCTGGGCATTGTACTAGGTACCAGAAATACAACCCTATATCAGACACAATTTCTGGCCTCAAGACCTTAGCATCTAGCTCAGGAAAAACAAACAAGTAACTGTAATTGCAATGAAGAATGAAACTACATAAATAATAAAGAGGGCCTAAAAGAAAGAAGTGGTCAACTCAGCTCAGAAACATTTTCATAAAGAAGGTGATGGTTTGTTTCTTCTTTTAACTTTTTATTTTGAAGTAATTCCAAACTTACAGGAAAGTTGCAAAAATCATAAAGAAACAATATGTACAACTGCAATACACCCCCCTGCTACTCAGATTTACCAACTATTAGCATTTGCTTCTCTTTCTCTCCCTCTCGCCTAAACATTTAAGAGTAAGTTGCGGGAAACGGACTTTGGCCTAGTGGTTAGGGCGTCCGTCTACCACATGGGAGGTCCGTGGTTCAAGCCCCGGGCCTCCTTGACCTGTGTGGAGCTGGCCCATGAGCAGTGCTGATGCGCGCAAGGAGTGCTGTGTCACACAGGGGTGTCCCCCCCGTAGGGGAGCCCCACTCGCAAGGAGTGCACCCATAAGGAGAGCCGCCCAGCCCGAAGGAGGGAGCAGCCTGCCCAGGAATGGCGCCGCCCACACTTCCCGTGCCGCTGACGACAACAGAAGTGGACAAAGAAACAAGACGCAGCAAAAAGACACAGAGAACAGACAACCAGGGGAGGGGAGGGGAATTAAATAAATAAAAATAAATCTTTAAAAAAAAAAAAAGAGTAAGTTGCATACATCATGCTCCTCTAACACTTAACACTTACTTCCATGTACATGATAAGAAGGTCATGTTTGAGCTGAGTTGTGTAAAATGAGGAGATGTTTGTCAGAAAGACAATGGGGTAGGGGTTGTAGTAGAAAAAGACTAATTAGAAGCAAACAAAATGAAGGACTGGTGTGTGAAACATGCTAGTGAGATGGGCAAGGATCAGACTGAGAAAAAAATTATACACTATGACACAGGATTTGGATCTTATTTTTTGACAATAGGGAGACCATTAAGGGCTCTAGAGAGAGAATTAACATTATCAGATGTGTGTTCTGGAAAGATCACATTTTAGAGGATGTAGAGGACAGACCGGGGTAGAGAAAAGTAAAATGAGTCAAGAACAAAGAATAATTGGGAGACTTTTTAAGTAGGTAAAAAAAAAAAATGTTGAGGGCCTGAATCAAGGCAGTAAATGGCAAAAAATAAAATAAGAAATGGGGGCAGGAGCAAGGGTGATGGTGAAGTGGTTAGAAGTGATTACTCCAAAATACAAAATCATCCTCATAAAAGTAATCATCTTAGAAAGCAAAACACTTATGACAATGATGTTACTATCAGTCAAAACTTTTTGGCATTTCCATCATAACAATGCTTTCAGAGCCATTTAATTTATTCACTCATCCAACAAGTACAGGACAGAGTGTAAACTATAATGTAAACTATAATCCACACTTAGTGGCAATGCTCCAATATGTGTTCATCAATTGTAACAAATGTACCACACTAAGGAAGGATGTTAATGTGGAAAAGTGTGGGAGGGGTAGGGAGTGGGGCAAAGGGAAATCACCTATATATCTTTTCTAACATTTATGTAATCTAAAGTTTTAAAAAAAAAGAAGTATAACAAAGTCAAGATATTTAACTTTTCTACAACTATGTGGCTATGGGGCACTAATAAAGAGAAAATTCAACTTACCTCTTCTTTTGTATACTACTGATTTGTCAATGGATGAGTGGTAGAGTGGCTTTTCACTTTTCCAAAGGTACCTATATAAGAAACAAACAAACAAACAAACTTGGAGCTGGATGGAGAAGAAATAAAACCTAAATACATTTCAGAGAATACTCCTCGGAATCAATAGCTAAAAGTCCTGATATTACATGTAACAGGTCTGGTGTAGTAAGGCCTACTGACACATATCTAGAGCTTAAGTCTTAGAAGTAAGCAAATGGCACTGAATGAGAGAGCAGGACAATAGAAGGATGTGCTCCTTTTAACGGTTTAATCTATAACATAAAAGAAGCTATTAATTATACAATAAACTTGGAGATAGTTTTTCTCTCACGAAATTCCCTTGCTGCTCATTTTCATAAAGTAAGTGAAGCCACCTAAGAAACAATCATTCCTCTTTACTTTGCCCCAACTGCCCTTCTGCTACAGACTAAGTTGGTAGGCTATCTGATTCTGATAACTATTAACAAAGTTAACAATTATTAGATGAATTTTTCCCTGGCACTTAAGTTCTAGGAATCCATCCTATCTATTCCTGGTGGGACTGAAGAAAGATCTGGATTCTAGCATGACATAGTTCTAATAATCCCTGCACAGACTCAAACTCTTGCCTAGAGAAAGAAGGTCAGCCAGGAGGTTCCTCTATAAAATGGAGATCCTGGTAGAGCTGGCCCTTTGGGCCCCCTCCAGAGCAAAGACCAAGAGTCATCTGGGGTTCCTCCAAATTGGGGATGACCAGCACTAGGCTCAGGCCAAAAGGAAGAGACATATTCTATTTCAGTTATTGATAAACTTTGCCAAGCAGGCTCTGCTGCTCTGAAACAAAGGTAATACTTAATGTTCACATTTTAGTCTCATTTTCATTACCTCTGAGTTCTCTAAAATAGAGGGTTTTCCTAATTGATAGCTAAAAAATAAATTATAACTTCTTAAATTTCAGGCCATTTTCTTATTTTGAGAGGCATTGTGATACATGAGAAAAAGTATTGAATCAGATCACATATGGCTCTGCCGCTTTCTAGTAAATGATAACTTGATGAATTATGGAGGTTCTCAAAGGCTGAGGCTGAATCTCACTCTTCTTTGTATTCCCAGTGTTGGTTGGCAGTGATAGGGACAGGGTAGGAATTATGTAAATATTTGTTGAAGAGTGAATGAACATATGAATAAACCAAAGAATTTATCATCTCTAAATTTGGCTGCTACTTTGACGGAGTTGTTGTGAGGAATAAATAAGAGAATGTACATAAAGGGTCTTAAAACCCAAATAATTGTTAGAAATAATTATTATCCATTGCTTCACAAAGAGCGTGGTAAGATATTCAAGAAATATTTGTGGACATTTAAAAAAGCTGATAAAGAATAGAAAGTAAGAAATACAAATAATGTTTTAAAAATCTATACCATTTTATAATTAGTAATTTTTCATCATTCTTTCTTAATGTTGGGAAAGAAAATGCATATAAAGTAAACACTATAGCCAAATTATTATCTTAACCAATTTGAAGAACTTAGATTTTTCTCTCAAGGATAAAAAAAAAACTTGATCAAATCAGTTAAATCATGACTTTGCATAAAACAGAGATGTCATTTTTCTATTTTAAATTCTCATGGTGATTTAAAATGTTAAGACCAGAAATGCAACTTCTCTAATTGTCAGACAGCAGTAGCAATATAATCAATATAATTAGTTAGGAGATCATCTCCCTGAAAATTGTGAGAACTAAATTTTAGTGAACCATATACCGTTTAAAATATAGAAGGGAGGGGAATGGGTGTAGCTCATTTGGTTTGAGTGCCTGCTTCCCAGGTACGAGGTCCCAGGTTCAATCCCTGGTAGCTCCTTAAAAAAAAATACACACACACACACATATGTATGTATGAATACCAGGGAAGGAGCTTGTAAATGAATCTATAAAATTTTTAAGTATATTTTTCATTATTTTCTTAAATAATAAATAAAAATTAAATACTTATGGTAAAAAAGGTCTCAAGCAATAAATAACTTCCCTAAACAGTCCAATCCCAATTGCTGGTTATAGCCAGAGTTAAAAATTCCTTATGAATACCTAATATAGATAGATGTGACTCATACATCCATAATACATGCCTACACAGGTGGCAATTATGCTATAATCAAAGAGGCATTATTATTTCTTTGGGGTCATATACCCAGAGAATGGTAAAGGTGATCTAAAATAACAATACTCAAATTATCTGTTTAGATAACCTTTCTGAAACTAAACTTCTTGAAAAGTTTGCTTTGCCTTCCTCTTCTCATTACATAAAGCTACAAAAATGAAGATATGCCACAAAGTCCTTATGTTTTCTAGCTTGAAGTTATCTGTATGCGTGCCTCCAGTCTCCATATGCTTTGTTTCCCATGTTTTAAATGAAGACATAATTTTTGAAGAGTAAAATTCACCTTTTTCAGCAAACAGGCCATGAGTTTTGACAAACATATGTGTAATCACCACCACAATTAATATACAGAATAGTTTAATCACTGCAAAAAATCCCCAATACCTCTTGTAAGTTAACCCATCTCCATGCCCTTGGAACCTGGCAATCATGGATCTATTTCCTGTCCTTGTAGTTTTAGCTTATCCTAGAAGATCATATAAATGGAATTATTCAATAGTAGCCTTCTGAGCCTTTCATTTAGCATAAAGCAATTAAAATTTATTCATATTGTTGGATGTACCAGAAGTTCATTCCTTCCATGTATGGATATACCACAGTTTGCTTATCCATTCACAACCTGAAGGACATTTGGGTTGTCATGTTTTGACAGATTATAAATAAAGCCACTAGAAACATTCACATACAGACTTTGGTGTGAACTGAGGTTTCCATTTCACTTGGGTAATTAGGAGTGAAAAATATTGGGTGGTATGATAGTTATATGTTTAACTTTATGAGAAACTGCCAAACTGGTTTCCAAAATACCTGTATCATTTTGCATTCCCTCTGTTTTGTTTTTTAATTGATTTTTTTTTCCTTCTTCCATTCTGTTTGGTGTATAATCACTCTCACTGTGGTCTTAATTTGCATTTCCCTAATGACTAATGACAATGAGCATCTTTTCATGTGCTTATTTGTCATCTACATATCTTCTTTGGTGAAGTGTCTGTTTAAATCTTTAGCCCATTTTGTTATATGAAAATTCTTCCTACATTTAGTTACAAATCTTTTATCAGATATGTGATTTGCAAATATTTTCTTCCAGTCTGTAACTTCTCATTTTCTTAACAGTCCTTTGAAAAGCTGAAGTTCTCACTTTTGACAAAGTCTAATTTATCTACTTTTTCTTTTATTCATAATCATGTGACACTATGACAGACACATAAACCAATGGAAAATAATTAAGAGTTTAGATATAAACCCTCACATATTGCTAAGGATATTTTATAAGGATGCCAAGCCCATTCAAGGGGGAAAGAGTAGTCCCTTCAACAAACGGTGCTAGGAAAACTAGATATCCACATACCAAAGAATGAAAGTGACCCCCTACCTCATACCATATATAAAAATAAATCCAAATGGATAAGCAAACCAAGTATAAGAACTAAAACTAAAAAACTCAGAAGAAAACATTGGGAAATAACTTCAGGACCTTGTATTGGGCAAATTCTTAGACTTTACACCGAAAATACAAGCAACAAAAGAAAAAACAAACTTCATCAAAATTTAAAACTCTTGTACATCAAAGGACATTATCAAGAAAATATCAGAGCCTACAGAATGAAAGAAAACATTTGGAAACCAAACATCCAATAAGGGTTTAATATTTTTAATATTAAAAATTGTCAAAGGACTTATATAGACATTTTTTCTAAAGAAGATATACAAACATGAAAATATGCTCAACATCATTAGCTATTAGGGAAATACAAAGCAAATCACAATGACATACAACTATACACCCATAGAATGGCTGTTTCTTTAAAAAAATGGAAAATAATAACTATTGGCAAGGATGCAGAAAAATAGAAACACTCATATACTGTTGGTGGGAATGTAAAATGGCACAGCCACTGTGGAAAATAGTTTGCCAGTTCTTTCAAAAGTTAAAAACAGAATTACCATATTACAATGATAATCCCACTTCTACGTTTTTATACAAAAGAATTGAAAGACTCAGATACTTTTATACCAATATTCACTGCAGCATTATTCCTAATAGCCAAAAGGTAGAAACAATCCAAGTGTCTATCAATGGATGGATATGTAAAATGTGATATACACATACAATGGATATTATTCAGCTGTAAAAAGGAAGGAAGTTTTGATACATGCTACAACATGGATGAACCTCAAAGAGATCATATTGAGTGAAATAAGCCAGACATAAAAGGACAAATATTGTATAATTTCACTTCCATGAAATAACTAGATTATGCAAATTCAGAAAGACAGAAAGTAGATTACAAATTATAGAGGGTAGAAGGAAGGGATGGGGAGTTAATGTTTAATGGATACAGGGTTTCTGTTTGGGGTGATGGAAATGTTTTGGTAATGGTTGGTGGTGATGGTAACGCAGCATTGTGAATGTAATTAATACCACTGAATTCTACAATTGCACATGGTGAAAATGGTACGTTTTATGTAACATATATGTTACCATGATAAAAATGTTTTTAAAAATTAGTACCATAAATTTATATAAAATGTGTTAATTTTTTCTCAAAGTCCCACAGAGATTCAAAGTTTTAAGAAGAGAAATGAAAACTGCTTTAATCAGAGAGCAATAGAAATGCACTCTTCATTATATGAGACAGTGTCTCTGAAAATTTATGAGCAAACTAATTTTCAGCAAACTGAGCTAAGAGGTTAAGTAACTTGCCTAAGGTCACACAGCTATTAATAGTATGTAATGCAATTCAAACCTAGAACTGTCTGTATCTAAAGGTAATATTCTTTCCACTCTACCACGATGGACTTACAGCAGAATGAGAGTTCAAAGAAAGTCAGACAGTGAGAAAGACTGAATTAAATATATTGTCTGCTTTCTTTTGTTATATTTGCATAAGGATCTTTATTTGTGGGGAACACTCTAATAGTACATGTCATAGGATGACCTGGTAATTTTTGTAATATTGGAAAGATCAGTTGGGAAATGACCACCTTTGAGAAAGGGGAAGAGGGAGGAGTATTAGAAGTGCAGGTGAGAGTCATGCAATTATAAAAAGATAATTATTTGAAAGAAAGCTAGAGAATAATCTGGGGACTGAATAATACAGTGAACTGAGAGGTGGATGAGAATTGTAGCTGATAGTACAGATGCAAGAGTGTCCTTCTATGAGCTAGAGCAGATGTACATCACTATTGCAGAGTGGTGGGAATGTGGAGAAGAATGGGAAAAATGCAATTGGTGTGACCTATGGACTGTAATTAATATCAATACTGTATTAGTCTTGCATCAATGCCAAAGATGTACTGGGCTAATAACGGGGGCGTATGGAAAAAGTGTGTCAAATGTAGCTATGGACCATGGCTGGTGGTAACAGTCTGATAATATTATCTGATAATCTGTAACAAATATTCCACCACAATGTGGTGTGTTGGTGAAGGACAGTTGTATGGGAATTTTACCCATGTACATGATTGTTTTGTAAGTTCACAACCTCTGTAATAAAAATATATTAAAAAAATAATAGGGTAGGTTAGGGGAAAAATACACCAAATATAAGACATGAACTATAGTTAGTAGTAATATTTTGATGATGCTTTTTGCCGAGTCTGCAAAAAAATGTTTCACAACGATGCAAGGTGGTGGTGGTGGGATGGTATATGGGACCCCTAAATGATGTTATGCATGTCTATTTTGTAAGTTCACAACTTTTACTATACACTTATTGTTTATATATGTTCATGTATGAATGATATACATCAATTTTAAAAAATAGGAAAAAAAAAGATATTAATTACAAGGTAGTACCCTAGATTGGACCCTGCAACAGAAAGAAATACTGGCTAAATCCAAATAAAATGTGATGCTTAATTAATAGCAGTAATGCAAAAAGGGAAAAAGTTAATTAGAATGTAGAAGGTAATACTTCTATGAAAACAGTCAAAATGATGTGACTCTATACTAATAAAACTTCAGTTTTCTAATGTAAAATAACAGACTTGGAAATATAGTAGGTAAATCTAAAACTAGAAGAGAGAACATACTTGGCCCTGGCTTGCTCCCATTTTTTATTTTTCTCATCAACAGTTTTCTTCATCACTTGGTACCACTTTCTGAAATCAAACCATGGCTTATCTGAAAGAAATGAATTTCATGATTGTTAACCAAATAAATCACATTAAAATAATATACACTGTTTGTGCCTTCCATCCACTGACATAGCTAAATATTTATATAACAGCTTATAGACTTTACGGATTGAGTCATTGTCTTCACACTCTAAAGTGACTCTCCTAAGCAATCCCATCATTTCCTCCTCTGTATTCTCACCTTTATTATGGCCCTAATTAGATTATACTGAAATAATCTGTTTATATGTGTATTTCTCCTAAACTTGACTATTATCTCCTTGAGAATAGGAAATAGATCTTGTTTGTCATTACACAATCAGGCCTTCTCCTCCCAGCATATGAAGCCCAGCATATGAAGATGCTGCAGTTATGTCTGAAGAGCACATGAATCAAGGAACAAATGATTGATAAATATTTGAAGTGGTGCTTTAGTACCTGAACCCAGACTTCTAGGTTCAGTAACTCCTATTCTTGTTCTTCCTAACCCTAATTCAAAGAATCTAGAGATAAATAAGAAAGCAGACTGGATCAGACAGTTGTGAGTGTAGGTTCAAGATGTGGAAGTTAGAGAAACAGAAGAGTTGAGTGTAGGCAAGTAATAATTTACTCCTCACTCTTTTATCCAATGCAAATGGGAAGAATAGGGAAGGAAAAAGAAAATAAAAAATTAAAGCAGAGAAGATTACAGAGTGAGGTAGAAGAAAAGACAGTAAGATGGCTGAATAAAAGACTGAATTTTTTACATATTCTAATGAAGATAGTATCTATCAATGTCTAATTAGGAATCTTTTGAACTAGCAGATATAATGGTCAGTCGATCCACCATGGCCTTGGTGTGTCATATAGTCACAGAACAGAATAAACTATCAAAAGAACTAAAAGGATAGAGGGAAAGTATGGCAACTAAACGAACTCATTGTTTAGTGAACTTGAGTATATTACAGCTTCTCTAATCTCAATTTCCTCATCAATAATGTGAAGTCAGAGGGGAAGGTGAGCAAGGTAACAGAGAGAACAAGGGCAGCTATCCTTGCTCTGCTGACAGCATAGATTGCTTGTGAGGATCACTGGAGGGATAATGTCAAATTGCACTGTTTACTCCAAATATCCACATAGTCTACTGTGATCCTTCTGCATTAAAAGAAACATCAGAAGACATCTAATTCAACTTTTCACTCTACTGAGAAGCCAGCATGGAGCAGTGTGCACAAAGAAGTATTTTATTTTGCACATATTCTGGAAAAAACATTCATTAAATCCAAGCTCCTAAAACCAATGAGCATAAATCCTAGGTAGAACAATATAGAAATAGGAATTGAACTGCAGAATTCATGTATCCACCAAACTTTAATGAGTACACTCTTAGGCCAGCCACTAGAGATACATAAATATAAAAAGTAAGATATGGTCCTTCCCTCTAGAAGCTCACTATCTATCACTTATACAGTACTTACTACATGCCCAATATTCTTCTAAGCACATTATAATTATTAACAACCTAATAGGGCCTAACAATATACTTAGGCCACTAGTTAAATAATTTAATGTGCTAAGCATATAATAGAAGTTGGGACAGAAGTTAAGTATGGTAGGGGTGATTAGTTCTAATTTGGAAAGAGGTAAGGTTGGCAGTGGGTGTTAAGAGTGGGTATGAGAGTGATCCTTATGTTGCATCTGGAAGAATGAAAAGGGATTTGCCAGACACTGATGGGGAGATGGGGAGTAAGAAGGAAACAGCACTTTAGGTGGGACTGGCAGAAGCACAGGAGGATGGATTAGAATAGATGGCATGAACACGAAAACTGCCAGTAAATTCTTGCTCTAGTATGGCTAGTAAGAAAAAGCTGGGGATGAAAAAGCAGGCTGGTCTTTACTATACCACAGTAGGAAGTCACCAGAGATTTTTTAGTAGCCCAGAAATATAACTGGATTGTTATATGGAAAGCTAATCCTAGTATAATTTGCATATACAATATAAATGTATACATGTAAAAAAATATTTTTTCTTGTAATTACTGCATCCTTTAATTCATCATTTACAATCACTTTGAATTAAAATTGTCAAACAATTGAATACCTTCTTTGTTCTTTTCATTATGGTTTTCAGCAAGATTTGACAAAGACCTAGACAACAACAAACAATTTATTTAGAAATCACTTATTTTTGTCTTTCGAAAGAAAAGTACAGAATAGTACTTAAAACAGGCCAAATTTTAATGGAGAAGAAATCACTGAAATTGGGATACTATAAATACTGGCATTCTTTGTTGGGACTTGGGAGAGGGTAACATAAGATTCTTTTACTTTCTAACATTATCTTTGAGGGACACATAGTACCAACAGCCTAAAGGCATTAGATAAAATGCTAAATGAGTCTTTAGATTTATATGTGATACTTTAAAACTCAGAAATCAGTCAAGCAATGAGAAACTTGTTTGTTTATCTAAAAAATAGGAATAAAACAAGATACAAACAACCTACTAAGATAGAATGAAATCCTGACAACTAGGTGAGTCAAAATATTATGTAAGAAGACAGCGAGAGAAAACAAGGGGGGGACTTTAAAATATATATAAATATATACATATGTATATTGTGTAAGAAGTAGTTGTTACTACTATGACAGTAAATGTTCTATAACAACAGAATTTCCATTTTCTACTGAGTTATATAAGTATGGATTCCTTTAATCCAAATTGTTGGGCAAAGGCAATACAATTCTGTTTCTTTTTTTTTTTTAATTTATTTCTCTTCCCTTACCCCTTCCCCCCCACCCCCAGTTGTCTGCTCTCTGTGTCCATTTGCTGCATGTTCTTCTGTGACCGCTTCTATCCTTATCAGGGGCACTGGGAATCTGTGTTTCTTTTTCTTGCGTCATCTTGCTGCGTCAGTTCTTCGTGTGTGTGGCGCCATTCCTGGGCAGGCTGCACTTTCTTTCCCGCTAGGCGGCTCTCCTTAAGGGGCGCACTCCTTGTGTGTAGGGCCCCCTGTGTGGGGGATACCCCTGCGTGGCAGGGCACTCCTTGCGCGCATCAGCACTGCGCATGGGCCAGCTCCACACGGGTCAAGGAGGCCCAGGATTTGATCCGAGGACCTCCCATGTGGTAGACGGATGCCCTAACCACTGGGCCAAGTCCGCTTCTCAATTTTACTGTATTGATCTTAGTTGGGAAAAAGCTAAAGAAACAGAATTGGGGAAGCAGACTTGAACCAATGGATAGGGCGTCCGCCTACCACATGGGAGGTCCGCGGTTCAAACCCTGGGCCTTCTTGACCCGTGTGGAGCTGGCCCATGCGCAGTGCTGATGAGCGCAAGGAGTGCCCTGCCACGCAGGGGTGTCCCCCGCGTAGGAGAGCCCCACGCGCAAGGAATGCGCCCCATAAGGAGAGCCACCTAGCGCGAAAGAAAGTGCTGCCTGTCCAGGAATGGCGCCGCACACATGGAGAAGTGACGCAGCAAGATGACGCAACTAAAAGACACAGATTCTAGTGCAGCTGACAACAACAGAAGCAGACAAAGATGACGACGCAGCAGACAGATGCAGAGAACAGACAACTGGGGCGGGGGTGGGGGAAGGGGAGAAAAAGAAATAAATAAATAAAAATAAATCTTAAAAAAAAATTCAGTAAAATTAAAGACATATACTTACCATTCTAAATTGTCATCCAGCAAAAAGAGCAGTTTCAATACTACTACGATTATAGCTACAGCTTGTACATCATATTTAACAGTTTTTGCCTTTTTAGCAATAGGATCAAATGTCAGAAAATCCACCTCTCCTATCCCAGTCATTTTTACCACCTGGCAGGTAAAATTATGCATTTCATCTGTTGAAGAACAAGAGTAAAATGTGAATAAACTATTTGGCTGATTAGACCACACTGATGTGTGTACACATAAGATAAACTAGCTTATCTTAAACATGATACAATGCTAAAACTCAGAGACGCATAATTTCTGAATAAAGTAAACTCAAAAATCATATCTCTATAGAAAATCATCTTTCCCTGTTTTGACTTCCTAAAATACCTACTATTTACATGATACATCTTGGCAGCTAATATACATCTATATATCAGTTTTATATTATTTCATACATGTCTCTTATCTGTGTTTATGCAGCAACTTGTACTTACTTGAGACTAAATTCCCTCTAAGACCAAGAGTTTCTCTAGGAAATGTACACACTAGGTGGCTGGCACCATGGCTAGCACACTGGAGGCCCTCACTGAGTGTCTAGCTAGATGTTTTGCTTTCTCAAGGAAGTTATAAACGTAGCACAGCTTGCATCTATTATTCAAGGCTGAATAATGTGGGAATTGGAACCAGAAAACCTAGGCCTATATTTAGGCTTTCCAATCACAGCTTTATGACAAGGATTAGTGAGTCACTTAGCCTCAAATTCTTCACTTGTAAAATGGGTTATCGTGAGGATAGAGATTAAATAAGATGGTGCAAATAAATACACGTTGAAAATTCTACCTTACTAAACAAATTTGTTCACTAATCTAAGTACTAAGATGAATTGCATCCTGTTCTAATTAATTTCCAGTATAAATAGCTATTTTAAGAGTTAATAAACTTGTGTTACATTCACTCAGTCACTATGTCCTATTGGTTCTATTACCTTAATGTAGTATATAGTCTAGGGGTTAAGAGGGAAGACTATGGAACCAAACTGCCTGGACTAGAATCTCTGCTCCATCACTTACTATCTGTGACCCTGGGCATGTTACATGATCTCACTGTGCCTCTGATTTTTAAAAATCTGTATAAAATAGGTATAACAATAGTACCTGCCTTATAGTTGTTGTGAGGGTTACATGAATTAGTATACCTAATGTCCTTAGATCAGTGTCTGGCACACAGTAAGCACTTAATAAATGTCAGCTTTTATGCTTTTCTCCAACTTCATTGTTGCTCCACTGCTATTCACCCATGTAACTGGTCTCCCTTCCTCCAGCCTTACTCTGCTCTGATCCAACCATCTCAGTCCCGTGCTCTTATTAAGTCATCAAATTCTTAGCCCCTAGCCCAAACAGATCTCTATAGTTACCCAAACAAGTCATGTTCTCTCTTGCCTCTCTGCCTTTGCACAGCAACCTTTTGCCCCTTTGCCTGGAAAGTGAAGTTCTCTTCCCCATTCCTTACCTCAGGTTTTGTGGGGCTGACTGTCACTGGATTTAACAGAACTCAGAAATACCAATCACTTCTAACACTTTCCTGATACTAGTAGCCTTTCTTTGATTAGCCCTCTTCTGAATGTTAGCGCAGCTATCCTAGCATTTACCCAACATATACAATTTTTACTTCTTTGTGTTCTGTCTTTCAACTAAACGTGCGATCAAAGACTCAGTCTTGTTTTAATTTGTCTTCCTATCCCTGGTCCCAACATATAACTGATGATAAATATACACTACACGTTAGTGATGAAAAATTAATGAAATACTGAACTAATTCCTTTCTTGAATTTTTTAAATAATTTGGCACCCAAAGAAAATGCTTTGTTCACATGAATAGAATATACAAACAGATAATTCAAAACATGATATCAAAGTAATTTTTATATGCCTACACAATTCTAATAACTAATTTTTTCACGTGGTTTTTACTCATTCATTCAGCAAACATTTACTGAGCATCTGTCCTGTTTCAGATACTGGAGATAAAGACAGAGTCCTTTCCCTCAAGGAGCTCATATTTTTGTAACATGCAACTAGAATGCAATATGATAAGGAAGGACTATGACAAAGACAGGAAAATGCACATAGTTTAATAAGGCTTTAGTGTTGAATGTGGCAAGAAGGGAGGGCCAGATCACGAAGGTTTTTGTATGATAGAGAATTTGGATTTATTATTGTTCTGATAATTTCAATGTACAGACTCCAAATGAATTTACTCACAAGCCTCATTCAGGTGCAAAGAGATTAGGAGATAAAAAATTAAACTCGATTTAGCATTTACTGACTGTCCACTATGTGTAAGACACTGCTAATAATGGAGAAAACCCAAAAAAGGAGTAATAGGTAGGAATCTTGTCCTCATACACGCTTAAAACATGGAAAAAATTAATTTTAAAATACAGTCCCTAAAAGTTTATGTTACCTTTATTGGGTTACTATAATTTAAAAATCAAAATATTATTATTATTACTATAAAGAATGACATTTCTTGAAAATTTTTCTATTTTTTAAAAAATGATTATCTTAAACTGCTTCTTTTATACTAAAAGTACAATAAAAACACAAATGGAAGAAAGTATGAAAAAGGCAGCAAGGAGAGCAGAGAAAAACTAGGAAGTATGGTTGTGAAAGGGAGCACAATGTGGAACGAACACTAGATAAGTTATGTGAAGACCAGGTTTTTAAGTATTTACTAGCTTCCAGTGAGATACCATTTAAGTCTCCTTTAAAAATGAGACTACCCATCTGCCCTCCCTTCCCATCTTCATAAGTGAGATAATACTTGTAGAGGCATTTTGAAAACTATGATCTCCACAAATTATACATGCGTGGGAAGTGGCTGTGGCTCAGGTCTATGACATGGGAGGTTACTGGTTTGGATCCCAGTACTGCCTAAAGAAGACAGTGAGCTGGTGTGACAGGCAGGCATGGCAAGCTGACAAAGAGACACAAGAAGAAAAAACATAATGACAGATACAACAAAGCAGGGAGCAGAGGTTCCTGGTGCCTCCTAAAGAAGACAGCAAGCTGATGAGACCGGCAGGCATGGCAAGCTGATGCAATAAGAGATGTAGGGAGGAACAACATAATGAGAAACACAACAAAGCAAGGATTTCCATATCAGAGGTCCCAGCTTCAGCTCCCGGTGCCTCCTAAAGAAACAAGACGAACAGACATAGCAAGTGAAAAACAACAATGGAGTGGGGAGAAATAAATAAATAAAATAAATCTTTAAAAAAATTTATATGTGTGATTTAACAGCTGTCAGATACTCTGGCTAGCAGATTCCTCAGTCACAGTATGAGGTAAAATGCCATCCAACATATTTGGCATTCATTCAAAACCATCAGAGAAGTGCTCACTCAGTAAGGGTGTGTGTGACATGGTTGCTGAAACTTTTATACCCAGCTCCAGAGACTAGCTGGTAATGTTTAAAGGCAATGAGGCGGGACATTTGTTGCCTCTACATGTTCACAAATCTCTTTTCATAAAAGTACCAAATACATAGCTCTCTTCTCTTTGATCAATAGAAACATACAACTGATGGCCCTGTATAGAGCAATATTGTAGATTTTGAAAATGGCAACAGGGAAGAGGACTTGGCCAATGGATAGGGTGTCCCCCTACCACATGGGAGGTCTGTGGTTCAAAACCCGGGCCTCCTTGACCTGTGTGGAGCTGGCCCATGCGCAGTGCTGATGATTGCAAGGAGTGCCATGCCACAAAGGGCTGTCCCTCGCGTAAGGGAGCCCCACACGCAAGGAGTGTGCCCCGTAAGGAGAGCCGCCCAGTGCGAAAGAAGTATAGCCTGCCCAAGAATGGCACCACACACACGGAGAGCTGAAACAACAAAAAAAGAAACACAGATTCCCAGTACCGCTGATAAGGATAGAAGCAGTCACAGAAGAACACACAGCAAATGGACACGGAGAGCAGACAATTGGGGGAAAGGGGAGATAAATAAATAAATAAATAAATAAATAAATAAATAAATAAATAAATAAATAAATCTTAAAAGAAAATGGCAACAGTCTAAGAGGTTCTCTCACAAACTTACAGGGGATTTGCATATCCTCAGACATTTTATAATCTAAATCCTACAGTTCAAGGATGATTATACCTTAATTTGTAATCTATTTTATTTAAAAAAAAAAAAAGGTGCATTCATCTGGGCCCCGCCTTGCTTAAGTTAACACAAACTTACTATAGGACATTTATAAGATACATAAAGGTAGAAAAAAGGAAAAAAACAACATGCATTATCATAACTTAAATGTAGTCACTTTAATATTTTGATATATTTACTTATAATACTTTATGAATATTTTTATGTTATGGCTTATTTCATTTTTTATTATAACATAAGAATTTTCCATTCTTTTATGAACTCTTCATAAACATTTTAAAGGCTACATAATGTTATACTGAATAAAGATACCACTGTTTAACCATTTCCTTTCTCTTGGAAATTTAAGTTGTTTCTGAATTCTCAGACCAATAATATTTACATATAAAGCTTATACATAATACCCTATATTTCAAATTATTTCTATAATAATAATAATTATTATTTGAACAGATTGAGAGAAATCCAATTTCTCTAACCTGGTCTTTTGTAATACTGCCACCAAAAAGGACTTAATAAAAATCAGATGAATATGTCTCTCTTCATATTATAATGAATTCAATTCTACTTGTTACCCCCAGGAAGAGTTAGGCAAGAAAGATTATTAAACTACACACACTGGCCAAAAAATACTGCCACCCCTTCTACCTGTCCAATAACAATCATCTGAGGTAGAACCTTAATATAAACCCTACCGCTTGCTTCCTTTTTTTTTGGTTGTTGTTTTCATAATCCTTTGTAAGCTAGTATTCTCTAAATTCAAGATTATTTTGGAATATGTGAGAGAACAGAAACTTTCCATATTTTGAAATCTTAGTAAGAGACATTAAATGACATATTTGAAAAGTTTATTGTTTTTCCTATTTTAAAAAATATTTTAAAATTATAGACTTAATATTTATATTTGTATATATTTTCCTAGGTATTCATTTTTAGTTAAAAATTCTAGTAATATTCAATTTTGTATACTGCTTTTTTCTTTTCTTTTTTCATATACTGCTTTTTAATATCTTATCAAAAGTATTTTCCTCTCCCATTTATTAAATAATTCAATCACACAGTTTTAATATTACTTAATCATACCATGCTTGTATTTTCTCTAAAGAATAAAAGTCTTGAATTTCTTACATTTCTAGTTTAGCAAGAAATACAGGAATGGATCACATCAGCAGATTCCATTTGAGTTACCCATGTCTTGGTATATTTTGAAGTAGATACGGTGAGGCTCTTTTCAAATTCTGTATTGCATTGACTTAAAAGGTTTATTGTGATCCTACCAGACTTGGATCTCTATTTGCTTTAGGGATTGGAAATGGCATATATTACCAAACAAAAAAAGTTACCACAGATTAGCTTCTGGGAAATTTAATCATCATGCTTCATGTAAATGAAGAAAAAGTGATTTTTCTGTGGGGCGAGGAGGTGGGTTAGGTCATTAATAACATATATTGAAACACTGAGTTACTTTACTTTGTCCTCAGTAAACTTACTGTAAATACCAAATATATTATCTCAAGAATAAAACCCTCACATTTTTACATCCACTGAAACAGAACTCTTTATCTCTGAATTGTCCTTGTAACAATTTTAAATGTTCTGAATTATTTTAAGAAAGGCATCTGAAATGAAGAGTTACGTTAATAAGGATGCTTCCAGGTGGTTCTTTGAAAGAATTCTATATTTCTAATAGGTAAAAGCTTTTCTCACCATATTTACTACACACTTACCAGGTAAATTGACTTCCATTAAGTATTTCATACACAAGATATTTGGATGGAGATAGCAGTCTTCAGTTATATCTGGAAAACGAGGCAGATCTAAAAATATGGCAACTTCAATAATTTTTTTATAGATATCCTCATAGTCAGGCCAAGACTGAAATAAAAGAGAAATTGTCAAGGTGGCAATATTTGCAACATAAATTACTTTTTAAAGTATTTTTTCTGGTATTAAAAGTAATACATAGGCATTGAATAAAACTTGGAATGTGGGGAAAGCATGAAGGGAGAAAAACAGTCATAAATCCTCAAAATCCATCTTGGCAGTTTCAAACAGTAATACTAGTACTAAATTTTAAAAAGCCATCTAAATTGATTACTTCTTGCCAATCCCAGAAGAATCTGAGAGGATGGGATAAAGCAGTACCCAAACAGAAATTACAGTGTTGTCATAACTGCTAATCCACAGCTTCCCTTCTCATCCTTCTTCATCCTCACCCCTTCTTTAATTTCCAAATTCCCAGCTAGCAACTTTATATATAATATTCACAGATATATAATATTCACATGCTCCCATGTGAGAGAGAACATCAGGGTTTAAGTCCATGGCTAAAAAGTCACAATTCCATTTCATACTAAAATCTCTTCTACATAATAGCATGTAAAATTTTCTTACAAAATTCAGGAAAATCTATGCACCAATATTAATAAATTCTGTTCTGCACTTAAAGACTGCCCCTGTAGTATTTCTGCATATGTTATTTGTATTTTTGCAATTTATGAACAGTGCCTATAATTAATAATAGATATAATTTTCCCTCACTTATATATTCACATAAAAATATTAAATTCAGAGCCTATTCTACTCAAAGGACTGTGCTAGGAATAGCACAATGTAGAAAATGAAGATGAATAAGACAATCTTTTCAAAGAGCTTATAATCTAGAAGGAAAGATAACATTTTCAAAAATAACTATAGCACAAGTATTAAATATCATGAGTGACATAGTAAAAAAAATGCTATGGGTGTTCAGAAAACTTAACATTTCTAACATTGTTAAAATTTAGTCTGATATAACCATTCTGGAAAACTGGCGGTATCTACTGAAGTTGAGCATGTGCACATTCTATGACAAAACAATTCTACTCCACGCTATATATACTCAACAGAAATGTGTATGCATGTTCCCCAAAAGATACATACTGGAATGTCCATAACAATACTATTCATAAAAGCCCCCAGTCTACCCAAATGTCCATCGATGGTAAAATAGGTAAAAAAGTATGATATACTCTCCCAGTAGAACTCTACACAGCACTGAGAAGAAATGATCTGCATGCAACCATACAGAGGAATCTTTAAAACATAATTGGAAGAAAGGCAGATGCAAAAGAGAATGATTCCTTTACATATATAAAGTACAAGACCCACCAACTCAGAGAAAACTTGTATCAGAAGTCAGGATAGTGATGCTCATGGCAGTGGGTGGGGGTAAGATTGCTACAGGCAGTGATTGGAGGGCAGCATGGCGGGGGCTTATGGGGTACTTGTAATGTCTCTCTCTCGAGCTGGGGGCTGGTTACATGACTGTGTTCAAGTTATGAAAATTCATCGAGACCTTTATATGATCACTTTTCTGTATGTCTGTTTTACCTCAAAAAAAGAGAAAAGGTTAAAAAAATTTTAGTAGCCAGACAAGAAGAGTAATACCAATTAAGTTAACTATTTTGTGTAAAAGAACTGCTTTAGGAGATCAGTTTGGCAGTTCCTCAGAAAGTACAAAATAGAATTACCATATGACACAGCAATCCCTTTACTAGGTACATGCCCAAAAGAATAGGAAGTAGGGACTTGAACAGATATTTGTACACCAATGTTCATAATGGCATTATTCACAATAGCTAAAAGGTAGAAGCAACACAAGTGTCCACTGACTGATAAATGGATAAAAAAATATGTTACATACACACAATGGAATAGTATTCAGCGGTGAGGTGATGCATGCTACAACATGGATGAATCTTGAAAACATCATGTTGAGGGAAATAAGCCAGACACAAAAATATCAGACACTGTATAACCTCGCTTATATGAAACACAGAGGAAGCAAATTTCACAGACAGTAGTTTATGGGCCACTAGGGGTGGGGATGGTGTGAGTGGGTGGAGAGGGAGTTATTGCTTAAGGGGTGTAGAGTTTCTGTTTAACGTGATGAGAAGTTGGGGGTAATAGATACTGGTGCTGGTAGTACAGTATTCTAAATGTAATCAATCAGCACTACTGAATTGTACACTAGAAAGTGGTTAAAATGGGAAATTCTGAGTTGTATATATGTTACCACAATAAATATTTTTTAAAAAGGGGGGGGAGAGAGGGAGCTTGACCTCAGACTTGAACAACAAGCACGAGTTAATCAGTTGAAAGAAGGCAGGAGGGGGTGAAGCATCCTCAGGCACAGAGAGGGGCTTTAAGAGCCTGAAGCAGGGTATAGGGAGAGAGGAGGCTGGGGAGGTCCTGCAGGGACCCCAAAGGAGAGGTGTGGCATATACCACACAGTGCAATGTGCCATAATGGAGGGCCATAATGGAGGCGAGCATGGATCAACGGAAGGGCAATGCTCTTGGAAAGTCAGATGTTACCTCAACTTTGAAATTAAATTCTTTAAAGACTCTGAAAAAGAGAGTGAGAGAGCTAGAGAGAGCAAGTGTGAGCTGCTTCATATATCATGTACATGTGACCTTTTAAGTCTTCTTTTAATGTTGAGATAGAATAATTGTACTGTACACTAAAGTACCATTAACTGCACTCCAGTCTGTTTCAAAAGAGAAAAATATGACATAAATTTCCATGCACATTTGGAAGAAAGAAGTTTCCTTTTTTCTTTATAAAATTAATTCACTTATAGACCTCTGCTTCATTCTAGAATTCAGTCATTTCAAGTGAAGATAATTTTAACATTACTGATAAGACTTATGGCAACCCAAATCCTTTTAAATAATGAAGGTAGGAGATGCAATTTAAGTACTTTCAGCTGCAAAAAGAACAAAACATACAGCAGTGAATGTTCCTTTTAGAAAAATAATCACCTTAAAAAATGATTAAATGAATGATAAAGTCATACCAGGTAATTACATGATCACTAATGAAAAGGAATCTGGTAGGTGAAAAAGATGTCACATATTTTAAAAACTACTATGCTAAGAGCTGATAAATCAAACTAAGTATCTGGTGACAAACAGGCCACCAGCGTTTCACATATAAACTAAGGATAAAATAATCATAATGCGAATCTACATATTTATACTATAGTTTAGAATAGATTCTAGACCCTCCTAGTCTCAGTATTGAGGATATCACTTTTTCAGTTTTTACAAAGCTAACTTTTCCCTTTAGGATAATACTGAAAATATTTTTTAAAGGCTAAATGATTTTTCATATCATTCTACTTATTTTTAACCAGTCTTCCACCATTGTTCTTCATTTAGATTGTTTCCAGTTTTTAAACTATGATAAATAATGCCATGATAAACAAATTTTAGCAACCTTTTAATTGAAATATAAAATTATACATTATAGGAAATTTATGAAATATACAATACTGTAATGAAGAAAATTAAAAATTGGAGTTTAAATCCAACAGCCATTTGTCATCTCTACTTGGATGTCTTTCTAGTATGTCAAACAAACACATATTTGAAACTGAATTCTTCATCTTCCACACCCCGTAATATTCTCCCCTCCACTGGCATTCCCCACCCCATCACAAAACCCTAAAGTTTAGGAATCATCCCTGATATCTCCTTTCCTCACCACACACCACATCCATTTGATCACAAAGACTGTCCATTCCACCTCTTTTTTTTTTATTTTAATTATTTATTTATTTTTAAAAATTACATTAAAAAAATATGAGGTCCCATTTAACCCCATCCATTCCACCTCAAAGCTGTGTCTTGAATGCTACTATTTCTTAACACCTCTACTACCCTACTCTACTTCCCATACTTGGACTACTAGGCTTCTGAGAGCCCGTGTTCACTTTTGCCTCTTTCCAGGCAGTAGGAGCCAGAGTGACATTTTATTTTTTATTAAAGATTTATTTTTCATTTATTTCTCTCCCCTTCTCCTCCCCCAGCTGTCTGCTCTCTCTGTCCATTCGCTGTGTGTTCCTCTGTGACTGCTTCTATCCTTATCAGTGGCACCGGGAATCTGTTTTTCTTTTTGCTGTGTCACCTTGCTATGTCAGCTCTCCGTGTGGGTGGCGCCATTCCTGGGCTGCTTGCACTTTCTTTCGCGCTGGGTGGCTCTCCTTACGGGGCGCACTCCTTGCATGTGGGGCTCCCCTACGCGGGGACACCCCTGCATGGCAGGGCACTCCTTGCGCGCATCAGCACTGCATATGGCCACCTCCACACACGTCAGGAGGCCCTGGGTTTGAACCTTGGACCTCCCATGTGGTAGGCAGACACCCTATCCATTGGCCAAGTCCGCTTCCCGAGAGTGACATTTTAAAATGCAAATCTATTATGTTACTCCCCTATTAAAAACTCTCTAATAGTTTGCAGTGCTCTTAAACTGTTGCAGTTCCTATTTGTCTTAGAATTTTTGTTGAAGATGAATTAAACATATATATTTTCAGCTCCTGCATTTTCACCTAACATTACATTTTGTGAGCATTTTCTAAAGTCATAAGATAGCCTTTGAAAACACCATTTTGAGTGACAAAATACTGCCATCTATGAACCCATTGTTCCCTTATTGACCATCTAAGTTAGACATGGTACATGCACACACATATAAAGCAGCTGTTCAAAAATGTCTTCATAGATAGACTGATAGAATAATACGGCAAATATGGTAAAATGTTAGAATTGGTGGATCTGGGTATCTGGGGGTGGGGTGGTTATATATGAGGCTTGTATTATTTTCACAACTGTCCTGTAAGTTTGAAATTATTTCAAAACAAAGTTTTGTTTACAAAAGTGTTTTCATAGAGTACTGAGCTAAAAAACCAAGAGACATATTTATATACACTCTTCAATCCTAATTTTGCAAATGTTTATGCACAGTTAATAACACAATAATATCAAAATATTAACAGCATCCATGAAAACAATGGATTTGGATGAGTTTTTATTTCCTTCTTTATACCTTTATTTTCTATATTCCTTTTAATTACTTTGAATACATTACATCCATAGTAAGGAAAAAATTAAAAAAGAGATCATAATGAGAAATAATGTTTAATAAAATTGATGATGAAAACACATATATGAAATCTACAAACATGCAAAATCCATACTAGCTGCTAATATCTACCTATATCTTACACAAAATATCTTAGCAATAGAAAGATATCTTTGGAGCAAAAAAAGATGGAGTTATTACATTTAATTATTAAATAAATAACACTAAGATCTAGGTCTGCCTTCCCCAGAAGATAAAATACATTGGGTAAGAAGAAAATATAATAACTGCAGAAACTCCTGTTTCGGTCCTCTTTGTCCAGAAATTATGTTTGATTTCTAGTCAATGGAAACTCCTATTTCAGTCCTCTTTGTCCAGAAATTATGTTTGATTTCTAAGACTGACAGGGATCTTCCCTTTAGTGCCTCAAATGAGGTAAAAGAGTTATGCCCGGATGTCACCCCTGTCCACAATTCCTGTCCCAGGGGACAGAATAAAAATCATCAGAATGCTACCTTCTACCCCTGACATCACACGAAGTGGTGGTCCAATTATAGGACAAACCTCCTGACATGTTTGCTTCCAGTCCAACTAAGCAAGGTCAGTTTTGGGGTCCTGCATTGTGAGCTCAGCAAAACAGCTAACCTTTGGCAGAAGGCTGGGAACATTGTTACTTAAGATTGTTTTAGAGAGTAAGAGGACAGTGGAACATATGTGTATGTCCTTAGCTCAGAGAGGAGAGTCAGCCTCTAATTTTTTTTTTTTATTGAAAGTCTACTTTATTAATTCATCAAATACTTTATGTTCATTGTTTGAAACAGGAAATATGCAGAGTTCTGGAAATACAACAGGGAACAAGATACACTGTTTTTTAAGAATTTATTTTATTTATTTATACTTTTTAATTAAAGTTAATAGATCACAAAGAATGTTACATTAAAAAACATAAAAAACATAAGAGGTTCCCATATACCCCACTCCCCACACCCTCGCCCCATCATTTTTGTAAATTGTATTTTTTTGAAGATATATACATCACAAAAAAATGTTACAGTAAAAAATATAAGAGGTTCCTGCATACCCCCCCCACCCCACTCCTCCCACACCAACAACCTCCTCCATCATTGTGGCACACTCATCACACTCGGTGAACACATTTTGGAGCACTGCTGTATCACATAGATAATAGTCTACTCTGTAGTTCATACTCTCCCCCAGTACATTCGGTGGGTCATGGCAGGATATATAAAGTCTAGCATCTGACCCTACAATATCATTTAGGACAACTCAAAGTCCCCAAAATGCCCCCACATCACATCTCTTCCTCCCTCTCCCAGCCCTCAGCAACTACTGTGGCCACTTTCTCCACCTAAATGCTACAATTTCTTCTATTACTAGTCACAATAGTTTTATAGTAGAATATCAGTAAGTCCACTCTAATTCATATTTTATTCCTTCATTCTGTGGACTTTAGGATTCAGTCTCTAATTCTGACATGATTTGAAAGCCTGGATAACTATCATATGTTAATTAAAATGAACATCCAATGACTGCATTTGAATATTAGTATTCTGACTTTTAGAAAATACTTCATTCTATAAAACCCCCCAAGAAGCTGCTAGGAACTTGCACTATATTTTCATTAGATGTGTGGAATCCTGATGTATTAAGTAGGATAAAAGCCCCAAGAGAATCCTGTTTTGCGTGCTTGGTAAGGTATACTAGCATTTCATTTCATACTGACCCCTTATCTATCTGCTAAGTAATCTAATTCTACCCCAAATCTTTTGTGGACCAAGGGGGAAACAGCAAAAGAAAGAAAGACAGAGGCAGAAACTAGACTAGTCTGCCCTGCTCAAAGCACCTTCTATACTGGAATCACTTGCAAGGTGCTTCTTAACAAAGCATATTCCTGGGTTTCACAACAGACTTACAGAATCTTGAGGTTGGGTCTAAGAATCTGCATTTTAAACAAGCTACCCAAGATATTCTTATGCGTATTAAAGTTTGAAAACTTCTAGAGATTAATCAAATTGCAAGAAGAAAAAAAATTCTAGTGATTTCCCATTCTCATTTTTCTTGCAGCCTGAAGACCCTCAGATGGTTTCAATAAACTTAAAAAGAGACGTGCATTTGCAAATTTCAGTGATGGCTGAGGCTGTGTAGGAAGCCAAGAATAAAAATTTTAAAAATATAAACATCACTTGGTTTCTCTTCAGGCTGTCATGCAGTAGTAACTCTGGAAGGCAGGAGTAGAAGTGAGGGAAACTGAGAACACCTGTTATTATTATACTATCCTTAATTTCCCTCAGGTAGATTTTAAACCTGTCTTGTTATTGTTCTAAGATTGCACAAACAATTCCAAGGGCTACACGTGGCCTACACAGTAAGTTGGTGAGCAAATCTAGAGTAAAGTTTGAAGACTCAGAATGTATTAAAACTTGATCCCATTTGAAGGTGCTTAAGAAGTGACTGACAGCTCTGGAGGAGTTGTTCCCCTCCTTCCACCAAAAGGGACCCAGTTTCACAAGGGTGTAAGATTGCTCCAAGGCAAAATGAGTCATCATGGCAAAGTGCCATTCAGTGAGTTTGGCTGAACCAGCATTACATCTTTTCTTTTTACTCATTCAGAGAGAAGATCAGAATGTTGCTGATCAACATTCAGAATACTGGAGATAAACTTCGGAATGAATTCTAGTTTCCTCTTTATCCCTTCTTGCTGAGTCTAGTGAGGGAAGATGAAATGACTAATTCTTGAGAGGATTTAGAAACACTGCCAAGGACTGTGACAGAATAAGATGTATGCTACATATTATTTGTCTAGGATTGGTCTGTGGATTTAAAATATGCAAAAATAAAGAAAATCAAGACTGAAAAGACAGAAGTAGCCCTCCTCAAGGTTAGTCATCAGCAGAATAAAATTTATCTGTAATAGTGACAAGTGCGTCTAGGCCCACTGGTCTGGTTCAATCAGAGTTTTGATTATTCACTATTCAGTGTAGAAATGGTGTCCCTGACAGACTAGACTTTCAGTTTTTTCTATCAGGTGATTTTTGCTAGAAGTAATGGTGCTTCAAGTCAGTACCATGCTCCAGATAGTCTTAAAAAGAACAAGAAGGTAATCATCAAAATCAGTAAATCAAATCAAGGGGCTATCTACCTTGGAGTGGGATTCACAGCTCAGAAAGGGAGATACTTGGAAATATTAAAACTTAATTTGCAACCTGACTCCTCTCTTGAGCTTTGCTCTTAACTCAGGATAATGGCCAAATACTCAAACCATCATGGCCTGCTCAGAAGAAGAAAACAAACCACATCAATACTCTCTGTATTCTGTATTTCACTCCCCTATGATTTGAGTTTTGTCAGATTTGTTGTTATTGGGACAGAGGGACCTGCTTAAATACTAGCAGAAGCACTTAATGGAAAGAAATATTTCACCTAGGATACATGTTTGAGAAAGGTTTTTAAAGATTTTTTTTTTGGTTTGTTTTTAAAGTGTGCTCAACTTTCTGGAACAACAACAAAACAAAACAAACCAGAGAACAACAACAGTCCACAGCAGCCCACACACAAAAAACTCCACTGGCATTATCTCCACTGCCATCTTCTAAAACAATTGCACCTTTTGTCATCTCTGGTGGAGGTACAGCTGCTGAAGAAGCCAAGACTTAGTGCAGAAAGCTAAGACATGGAAGGAGGAAGAAAATGCTTCCTTTGTTAATGAAAAGCCATTTCCATTTAAAAGTTTCAACATACTATAGAATAGTGAATGAACTTTTGTGAGCAAAGGAAAAGCACACAATGAAGAAAAGCTGCCTGTCAATTAAATAAACAGTCATTTGAAGACATCCCAAACCTTCATTTTTTTCCTGAAATTAAAAAAAACAACAAAATTGGGTGGGGAGCAATTGTGGATTATTAATACACTTGACTGAAGCTGTAATCTAAAAGATATAGTAAACATGAAGCATAGAACCTCTGGAGCGATAAATTCAGTTCATTACAATGGTAAAAAATCAAAAGTTCAATATGTTTTCAAAAAGACCACAAAGTTCATATGCATTAAAAACCAAATGCTTGGGAAAACATTTTATTGAATTTCACAAATATTCCAGCGAGTTTATTTTCCTTCATGAAGCAATGCTTTAAGACAGGTAAGGACAAGCTAGAGTTTCTGTTACACAAGAGCCCAGTGATAAACCTGATTACAATACCTTGTCAGAGGTGAACTTCCTGCTTAGCTATTTAAAAAAAAATAAAGAAAAAAAAGAAAAAATGAGTGCAGTGCCTCACCCTTACTTATTCTTATTGTTTTTTTGAAGCAAATATTCAGCTGAGAAAAAGCTAGTGCTTATGTGCACCTTTAATCCAAATTTATAATGAGACTTTCTATTACAAAGGAAAATTAATAAAGAATAAAACTATCAGGAATAATGAAAAAGCACTGTAATCTATTGTTTACTGAGGCAGGATAAAATGAATTCCACATGTATCAAAATTCACAAAACAGTTCATCTTCCATTTTGGAGGCTGTCAGAATTATTTTAATGGCTGTAAATCTACTATGTGGTAACAGAAAACACTTTTTATGTTCAAAGTCTAGTCTTTTGGAGGTTTCTGGTGAACATAGTACTTTGTATGAAATACAGTCTTGGTCCTGAGGATATGTTTTGATTTGCACAAAAAATACAAACCTTATGAACAAATTTGAAGTTAGAAACTGATGGCTAGCGAGGACTTGCCCCCTGATAGGAGATAGTAACTTGTTTGGGACCAAGGATTGGAGCTGGGAAAAACCTATTGGAATCCTTCTTCAGATACGTCTGATCTACAAATACACTGATTGCTGCCTAGCTATGTTCAAATTTCACATATCTGTGCTATGTGATTAAAAGACGGTATTCAGAAAAGTAGATAATCCCCAAGTAAATTCTATTTGATTTTGGAAGGGTTCCAAGATTATTTTTTGCAACAGATTTATCCCTGTCATTTTAAAATTTTGCTTAGCCTGGCGTAAAAGGTAATTCCTGGGAAGTAAAAGAAAGGAGCGCCCGGGGCTGAGCATGTTGAGTAGAGGGGAGAATCAGCCCAGGATCAAACTTAACCACACGTAATCCACGTGAAATCACCCAAGACTAATGGTCTCACTTATCAAGTATGAGGGATGGCTCTCCTCTAAGCAATACCAGAAATGTAGTCTCACAGATACATTTTCAGATCTGAATAATTCACTATTGGTTTTAGTCGATCAGTGAACAGTGCAAACTGATAATCAATATCAGACAATGATTTTCATATGTGATACTGACACACCCATAACTCTTATTTTCAAATCATTCTTGCTTATAAGAAATAATATCCCTTACACATTTACCACTAAAATATTAATATCGTTTTTTTTAGTCAAATGTCATTATTTAATGGTCTCCTGATATGTTATCTAACACATCAGAAGCAGTCTGGAAGTTACCTACTTGGAGGTGGGAAACTCCCTAACAGATCAATAGAAAGTATTTTCTGAGAATAAAGTAATTAAGCCTTTTCTGTTCTATGGCTATTCTGTTCTAAGGCTATTTCAAATCTGTTAACCAATAAACATAGATTGAGTCCTTATGGATAATAAAATAGAAGTATTAAATATGGTCCCTACTCTCAGTTTATACTTTATATTTGGTATGGTGGTTTGAACTATCCCCCAGAAAGATAAGTTTTTAAAAAATTAATGTATATTTACCTGAAGTTTCTTTTTTTCCCCCAAAGATTTATTTTTATTTATTTCTCTCCCCTTCCCTCCCCCCGCCATTGCCTGTTCTCTGTGTCCACTTGCTGGACGCTACCCCGTGATGGCCTCCATCCTTATCAGCAGCACTGGGAATCTGTGTCTCCCTTTGTTGCATCATCTTGCTGTGTCAGCTCTCCATGTGTGCGGCGCCATTCCTGGGCAGGCTGCACTCTCTTTTGCGATGGGTGGCTCTCCTTATGGGGCACGCTCCTTGCACGTGGGGCTCTCCTATGCGGGGAACACCCCTGCGTGGCACAGCACTCCTTGCACGCATCAGCACTGAGCATGGGCCAGCTCCACCTGGGTCAGGAGGCCCTGGGTTTGAACCGCGGACCTCCTATGTGGTAGGCGGATGCCCTATCCATTGGGCCAAGTCCGCTTCCCAGACATGTTCTTATACTTTATGCATTTCTGGGGGTGAGAACTCTTATAAACAGGACCTTTTGATGAGGTTACTTCAGATAAGGCATGACCAAGGTGGGTCTAAATTGTATTACTGAAGACCTTGTAGAGAAAGTCACAGAGAAAGGAGAACGCCAAGGGAAGAAGCTGAAAGTCAACGGAATTCAGAAGGGAAGGGAGAAGCCAGGAGGGGCCTCCAAATGCATCACCAGGTGTCAGAAAACACAGGGACCAAGGACTGCCAGATTGCCAGAGTCTTCCAGGAAAAAGCATTGCCTTGGAGATAGCTTAAATCTTGACTTCTCCTAGCCTCAAATCCAAGAGTCAATAAATTCCCATTGTTTAAGCCAACCCATTGCAAACAGTTGAGGATGTAAATAACAAACAAACCCATGCAAAATATACTGCCTTTGCTTTAAAATCTGTTTTAGAAATTTTATTTAGACAGCATTCCCTCGCTGCCTTTAAAAATTTGAAAACTACCAAAAAAAACCACAAACAAACCCCCATATTTAACGTATTTGTAAGCTATGAGGTGTGATAATAAAATGAACAGCCATGAATCTGCTACCCAGCTTAACTACTGGAACTTTACTAACACCGTTGCATCTACTTGGGCACGCCTTTCTTCCAAAGGTAACTAGTATCCTGCAATTTGTTCATCCCTAACTTGCTTTTTTAAAAAAAAACTTTATCATACACATCAATATACCTATGCTTAGTTTAGCTTCTTTCTGAGTTTGATATGATTGGTATCATACTATACATAATCTTCTGCATCTTATTTTATATACACAATATGTTTCACAGATTCAATGTCACTTGTTGCTGGAATCCATTCATTTCCACAATTGTTTAATATACCACTGTATGAATACATCACATTTTATCCATTCCTGTTGCAGACCTTTGGATTGTTTCAAGTTTTGTTTTCTTATTACCTAGCTACTTCTGACACAGAAACAGATAGGAAAGGGGGGAACAGTACAAATGCTAAAGCAAAAGGGATAAAATGCTAACAACAGTTGAATCTTAGTAAAGGATATATAGGTGCTCTTTGTACTATTTTTATTTTTACAATTTCTCTGTGAATCTAAAATTATTCCAAAATAAAAAGTTTACTTTAAAAAAACAGTTCTCCAAGATATAAATGAAAAAAGCAAAGTACAAAGTTTACTGTTACCAAAACATAATCTTCTATTATTTTTGATGCTTATACTTTTCTCCAAAATCTCTATAAGAAATACCTCCTCCCCTATTTTAGCCTAGATCCTTTACTCAAGATCAGTTTAAATATAGTCAACAAAAGGGATTCTTAATAGGGCAAATATTTTGGTCAAACAAAAGCCATGACCTTCCATTAACATGACCCAGCCAGGGGAAAAAATTTAAGCAAAGATCAGACAAGTGACTATATTCATGAGGAGAGTCTATACCATTTTAAGATCTCCAAAAATGAATGTGCAATGAGAGGCTTTCAGGTATTAGAGAAAGAATTGTTTAGGTAACAGTCACCTAAAAAGCATCTGAGGAGTGACTCTATTTCCAAATATGTAAAAAATTAGTATTTGGAACACTTCTGGGTCTGCCCATTAATGATGAACTACACTGGGAATAGCCCACCTACTACAAAAAATCAGAGAACTGGGAAAAATAAAATAAAATAGTGGTGTTCAGATATTGGATAACAGTAGCACAGGACTATAATCCCTGAAAGAAGAAATCAAATGGCCCCAACTTACTACCTGCAGGCAGTTTCCAAGCCACAGTGCACCAGTCAAACAGCCTGGTGGTCTTGTTGAGCTAAGGAGTCAGAGATAGGAGTTCTTGAAAACTGAGATGGCTAGAATTTGCAGGAGAGTGTACCAGAAAGGACAAAGCTGCAGAGAGAGAACGCTTCAGAGATCTGCAAAAGGTCTCCTTGAATCTTTGACTTGGTCCGTATCAGTGTCTGTGTGAGAATATCTAAGGAAGGGGGAAAGAAAAATCACTGGAAAGCAACAGACCAAACAATTCTCAGAGTTTAGACAAGGCTCTAGTCTAGAGTAGAGAGACTTCACAATATAAGGCTGCACTGGGTAGAGTCTTCAGAAGGGACATGCTGGGAAGTGAATGAAGCTCAAATGATAGGGCTTCTACCTATCATATGGGAGGTCCCAGTTTCAATCCCTGGGGCCTCCTGGTGAAAAAGAAGAAGAGAAAGCGTGCCTGTGCAGCGAACCAGTGCCAGTGCCCACGTGAGTGACTGCATGGTGAGCCAGATGCCTGTGCAGTAAGCCGAGTGCCCATGCAAGTGCCCGTGCACCAAGCCGAGTACCCATGCAGTGAGCCAAGTGCCTAAGCGAGTGCCTGCACAGCAAGCCAAGTGCCCACGCGGTGAGCTAGTGCCCAAGCAAGTGAGTCATGCAGCAAGATGATGACAACAAAAGAGAGATAAGGGAAGAGTCAAAGTGAAGCACAGCAGAAACCAGGAACTGAGGTGGCACAGCTGACAGGGAACCTCTCTCCACATCAGAGGTCCCCAGGATTGAATCATGGTGAATCCTACAGGGGAAAAAATGAGAAGAGAAGACAAAAAAGAAAAATAGCAAAAACAGCAGGTGTGGGAAGGGGAAAGGGTAAATAAATAAATAAAAATAAATCTTTAAACAACAAAAAAAGAAGGGACATGTCTTCATAAGGGGACAAAATAAGTTCCAGAATAAAGGCTCTGGGCCAGCCATAACAAAGCTTAAAAACAAGTCTCAAAAGGATAAACTGATTTAACGTTACCTAACTGAGCACAAGAACAAAAAATCAAGCACCCAACAAAAGTAAAATTCACAATGTCTGCATCCAATCAAAAATTACTAGGCATGCACATAAAAAGGAAAATATGACACATAAAATAGGAGAAATATCAATCAATAGAAACGGATCCAGAAATAATGGAATGATGGATTTAATAGACAAGAACCTTAAAACATCTACTATAAATTTTGCCAATATGCTCAAGTAAGCAAAAGAAAACATGAACATGAGAGAAATGGGAGATATAAAAAAGACAAAATGGAAATTCTAGATATGAAAAACATTATCTGAATTGAAAAATCTACTGGATAGGATTAACAGCAGATGAGACACTGAAGAAATAAAGATTGGTGAATTTAAAGACACATCAATAGAAATCATCCAAAATTAAACACACTGAGCACAAAGACGTAAAAAAAAAGGTTTAATGAGCTGTGGGACAACATCAAGCAATCCTACATGTAGATGGTATCCCAGAAAAAGTTGGGGGGGGGGCGGAGGATTAAAAAAAAAGTAAAGAAATATATACCCACAGATCTAAGAAAGTTCTTCAAAACCAAACAGAAGAAACATAAAGAAAATGATGTCAAGGCATCAGAATCAAATTGCTGAAAACCAATCATAAAGACAAAAATCTTAAAAACAGCTAGAAGGAAAAAAAAGACCTATTTCATAGAGAAGAACAAAGATAAGATGAGAGAAAATGTCTCATGCAAAATAAGGTAGGCCAGAAGATATAGAATGACATCTTTAAAATGCTGAAGAAAATATATCAGCCTAGAATTTTATACCTAGTGAAAATGTCTTTCAAAAATGAAGACAAAATAGATTTTTTTAAACCCAGAAAAGCTGAAAGAATTCATTGCCAAAAGATCTGTACTACCAGAAATGTTAAAGGACATCTTTCAGACAGGTGGAAATTTGGATCTAAACAAAGAAATAGAATGCCAGACATGTGGATAAATATAAAATATTGTTTCTCATTTTAAAATTGCTTTTAAAGATAGTTGTCCACAAATCCTCTAATTAAATAAGAAAAGACAACTGACTGTTTAAATGTATTGTGGGATTTATAACGAAGTAGCGGTAAAATGTCTGACAATTTTCAAGGATGGGAGGAAGTTGTAAGGTTCTTATACTGTGCATGTAGTGGTATGTTATTATTTGAGATAAATTGTAATAAGTTAAAATTGAATACCATATACTCTAGAGCAACCACTAAAATAAAGTAAAACAAAGAGGTATAGTTAACAGATCAATAGTGGAGATAAAATGGAATCATAAAAATTTCTTCATCTAAAAGAAAGCAGGAAAAGAAGGAAAATGAATAAAGATTAGATGGTTCTGCCATGGCCCACTGGGTGGACTGGGGGAAAGTGTAGACTACAGTGTGGACTGCTGTCCATGTGCTGCAGCAGTGCTCTGAAATGTATTCACCAGGTGCAGTGGATGTGCCACGGTGATGGAAGAGGTTCTTAGTATGGGAGGACTGGGGTGAGAGGGGTGGGGGGTATATGGGGACCTTGTATTTTTTTAATGGAACATTTGAAAGAAAATGAAGAAAAAAAAAGATTAATTGGAAAAAAAAAACAAAGAGAAAAAAAGAAAAGATGGGGCAAATAATAGCAGGATGGTAGATTTAAATCCATGCCTATTTATAATTATATCAAATGTAAACAGTCTAAAAAAGAGGTTCTTAACCTTTTTTGTTCCATGGACCTTTGCCAGTCAGGTGAAAATCAGGGTCCCCTTACTAAGTTCACACACTGTACTGTGTATTACTTAATAAATATATCACACCTGCACCAACACATCACCACAAGAATAATGTTCGAACTTTCAATTCAAGCTCACAGATCCCCTGAAATCTTTCCACGGACCCCAAGGGGTCCATGGACCCCTGGTTAGGAAAACCTGGTCCAAACACTCCAATTAAAAGGCAGAGATGATCAGATTAGATATAAAACCAAAACCAAAAAAGAAAAAAAAAGAGAGAGAAAACCAAGACCAAACTATAATATATACTATCTACAAGAAAGCCACTTTAACTATAAAGACACAGATGGGGTAAAAGTAAAAGGATGAAAAAGATATAACATGCAAACATTAATTAAAAAAAAAAAAAGCTGGAGTGGCTATATTAATATCAGACAAGGCAGACTTTTCAGAAGAAAAAATATTATCGGGGAGAAAGAGACATTACATAATGATAAAGGAGTACATTCACCAAGAGGACATAAGTATCCTAAATGTGACACACCTAGTAACAGGGTTTCAAAATACTTGAAGCAAAACCTGATAGAATGAAAGAAAAAGTAGCAATTACATTTGTAGATTTTAGCACTCTTAGTAATTGATTAGAGTAAAAATTAGTATTTGAATGGTTTCAAAGAAACAAAAAACTAGCAAGTAAACAAAATAACTAATTTTACCTCTTAATTTATAAAACTTAAATCTCAAATTGTAAAAATTTGGAGAGCAGGGAGCAGAGAATAGTTAAAAAATTCTGAGGACTTTTCAGGCTGAAACCCTGAATCACCACCAGAATTAAATGTGGCTATAATCGTTTCAGGCATTTCTTACCACACTGCCCATAGGAGGGCAGTGCAAATCTTAGCTAAAAGGCTTAGGCTAGGCTGCTGGAATATGAGCCACAGTGGCTATTTACAGAGAGAATCCTGATTCTGTGTAAAGTCATTTAAACATTTGGCAAAAATCAGATCTCTATAACTATTTGAAAGGACACAATAAATTTTTGAAAATAATTACATTTGCACAATGAACTTTGTGCATCTACCTGAATATATATACATTTTTTAATTAAAAAGGAAATTACTGGTTAGAAAACCATTCTAAATCATGTAACCTCAGCTCTGGAAGCAATATTCTTTGCAACGAGTTGAATTTATGGTAATCAAAATTGTAAATACCATAATAAGAAGCAAGAATTGTTATATTACTTCCTATCCCTTCCCATCCAAGACCTAATTTGAGAAAATTCAGAAATGGGTACATTCCAAGATTTTTAACCGAACTGTAAAACGAAACTTTATTTTCCAAAAAGGATACATTTTTTCTTAAAGCAGCTTGATTTCCCTCTTAATTCCTACCATGGAAGGGTGAGGAAGGGGGTATTTCCATCCTCATGTCTGAGAGGGAAACTATTACCATTTCTATGTTTGTGATATGCCTGTATTTTAAGCATATTATCTCAAATATTTTCTTGAAAGCCCTAAGAAGTAATGGTTTATTCATCCCCAAGTTCACATTTCTTCTTAGGCCTGTTTCCTGATTGGAAAAGTAAGAGAAGTGGACTAAATAATCTCCATATTTCCATCCAGGTTTAATAGTCCATGATTCTATATAAAAGATTATGGTGTCTCTTCCTGAGTAGCTTACATGTGGTTTAGAGAGTTAAAAAACAGGTAAATAATCATTTTAGGCATTAGCAGAAGGTACAAAAAAACTTCAACCAAGCAAATTTTATCAATATAGGTTGAGTGTTGAATGGCTCTGAGATAGGTTAAATCTAAGCACTCAATTAGGATGTAAGATACAAAATATACTGGTGATTTAGAGGAAGAAGGAGAGAGAGGGAGAGAAAGGAAGAAAGTGGGAGAATGTAGGTGGAGAGCAGAGAATTTTTTATTAACCAAGGTTAAGCTAAGATACCCTTTCTGCCTACTAAGGCCCTGCTGGACATTCAGGTTACCTAACCTCTTTGTGCCTTGGTTTCCTCATCTGTAACCTAGGGATAATACTACTAGTACTCCTTACTTCATAGGTTTGGTATGAGTAATAAATGAGCTATAAAGTATTTAAAACCAGGCCAGTACATACTACTACTATAATTTCTTTTTTGTTTTTTTTCCCAGACCAAAGGGTGACTGCAACTCTACCCTCCTTCCTTGGGTTGCCCATGGATGTATGCCATTGCAAATGCAAGCACAACTGGAACATATCTTCTCTCTCCTGGAAGTAAAATGGTGATGAAGGACACCAATATTGGGAACCCATCTCCAGGTTTTTTTTCTGTTCTCTATATCTACAGGAGCTGCTCCCTGCATAAATTGCTCTGAGGGTAAAGCCACTTCTGGTTTAAAAATCAAATGTTTGTTACAAATCATTCATAGTGACTGTTAAGAGTTGAATTGTGGTCCCCAAAGACATGTTCAAGCTCGAACTCCCAGTATCGTGAACGTGGCCTTATTGGAAAGTCTTGGATGATGTAAGTTATTAGTTAAGGTGAAGCCAAACTGGATTAGGGTGGGCCCTCATCCCCAATGACTGGCTTAAGAGGAATTATGGACCTGGACACACCTTGATTTGGGGCTTCTGGACTCCAGCACTGTGAAACAATGCATTTCTGAGATTTTAAGCCATCCAGTTTGTGGTACTTCGTTACAGCAGCCATGGGAAATGAAGACAGTGACCACTATTCTGACTCAAAGTAAAATGCTGCTAAGCTCATATGAAAAATGTTATGGTATGCTGTAGGTTTATTTACCTGTATTTTCCATCATCCATATCCTTCTGGCTCAATGCTTCAAAATTACAACTTTAAAGAAGCATGGTGTGATGAGCTCATTATATCTTCATAACACCCTTTTAAGTGTTTTGAAATAATGAGGAAGGCAGAGAAGCAGGCAAATATACCAGAAGATGATACAATGAGTAAAAGGCCTAATGCACTATGGCTCTGAGTCTAAGCCTAGCAACTATGTGACCTTGAGAAGATTCTTCTACTTTCTGAGGCTGTTTGCTTGTATGTAACATAGCTGAACTATATTTATCACACAGGTGTTTAGTAAGGACCACATGAAATCAGGGATGGGAAAATACTTTGACACAAATAGAAGGTGGTACCAGTGCAGAAGAAAGAAAGAAAAATGATTTTCTACATAAGAAGCTATAAAGGATATTTTAAAAGCTTAATTATAGTCAATTGCAACCCTCAAAAAATAGAGTAGGCATATTAGATGAATTCCTTGGGAAGAAATCATTATAAGCCTGGTGTTTCAAACTGAAATATTTATTGTAAGAAAGATATAACTGAAACGAAATTAAAAAAAAAAAAGAACTAAGTGGCACAAAGGAATATATTGTTGAGAATAGCCATAAGGACCCTATTTTAAGTTTCAATATAACTGCTAATAATTCATGGCTTATTTTGAGTAGCATTATTATATGTTTCATGAGAAAATTATTTAAACATATTTGAAAGTAATTCTCTAACTCCTGATTTTGCATTTTTCTACTACATTTTGAGGTCTCCAATTTCACAATGAATGTCAATGAGAACATATGATTGAATTGTTTTTTTTTCTTTCATTTTTCATTTATTTCTCTCCCCTTCCCTGCCCCACCCCCTCCAACTGTCTGCTCTGTGTGTCCATTTGCTGTGTGTTCTTCTGGGTCCACTTATATTCTCGTCAGCGGCACCAGGAATCTGTGTCTCTTTCTGTTGTGTCATCTTGTTGTGTCAGCAATCCGCGTGTGCAGCACCACTCCTGGGCAGGCTGCACTTTTTTCGCACTGGGCGGCTCTCCTTATGGGGCACGCTCCTTGCGCGTGGGGCTCCCCTACGCAGGGGCACCCCTGCATGGCGGCACTCCTTGCATGCATCAGCACTGCGCATGGGCCAGTTTATCACACGGGTCAGGAGGCCCTGACCCTGGACCTCCCATGTGGTAGGTGGACACTCTATCTGTTGAGCCAAATCTGCTTCCCTGATTCAATTCTTTACAGTCAACATTTCAGTTCCTTCATGTGCAAAAGTACAACAAATATACAAAATGTATTTTATTAGCAATGACTACATAGTCTGCATTGTCAGAACACAGTGAAGCCAATGAGTAATTTTATATTCTTAAAAACAAAAACTGAAATAATTCAGGAAGACAGCTCTATTGAATAAAATCTTTTTAGAATGACATTTAAGAAAGTAATAACCATGTGATTTTCATAGTAATACTTCATTCTTATCCCAATTTTTAAATCATTATTCAAAGATAACTCATGCCAGTAAAGGTCACTCAAAATGAGTCTGTTTAAAAAACAGAGACTAACATTTTATTGGTAAATAGAGTGAGAAGGGGATTTGGTTGCGAATTTAGTTTGAGAATTTTTTTTTTAGGTTATAATTATCCCTACCCACTAAGTGCTCATAACAAAGAATGAATGGAACCTTGATTTTCTTTTTGGCATAATTTTTCTAGCAAAAGTATGTAACACACATGGCATCCTTCACATTGCCTTTGACACTAGCAGCATAATTAAAAAGATCACCTTACAAAAATATTCAAGGCTATATTAATGTTGCCAGGGGAGTCTCATAATCCGTCAATATTCAAATTTTCCCTTTTGAAGCAACTACTGTGTCATGCTCATTATTAATGTTCTCTTCTTCAATAGTTTACTATTCTTTTCTCTTGGATCCTTATTTGTCTGTAGATTTGCAAGTAATTTTCCTACATCAATTTCAAAGACAAACATGAAATGCTGTAACTTTTGCAAAATTTTGAATTTCACTTTTTATCAGTATTACATTAATACTGAAAGGGATAAACCCCAATATTAACTCAAACAACAAAGGATGCTTGAATAGAGTCTAATTTTCTAAAGAAGCAGATCGCTAGTGAATATTTTTATCTTATGATGACTTCCTTCCCAAAGTAAACCTTTTAAAGTACTAAAAACACTCGGGCAGAAATTACCTCCACCCAGCACAAACTACCAGGTAGTGAATTACTTGGGCAATTTATTTACCTGTAAAAGAATAAAGATAAATATTTTCTGAGAGAATTAACTAGGGAAGGGTAAAAACAAACAAACAAAACTCTGTCTAATGACTTGAATAATGAGAAATCTTAAGAGTACTTTGGCTTCCTAATTTTTTTTTAATGCCTCAAATTCTATCTGGAGAAGGGATTATGCCTCCTCGGAGGGACTGAACAATAACAAATAGAAAAATAATAAATAATCATGGAAAACATTTCAAGATTTCAGATGAACTCATTCTAACTTGTAAAATTATATGATGCATCATAACTTTTAGAAATGAAATATTAACTTTTCACTGATGTTAAATTCTCTTCAGTTACAATTATAATTAGCAGTTACATGCTCAGAATCTATGATGTCACCTCAATGACTATGGCTCCCTCCATTTCCAAAAATCTCCCTGTTAAATTTCTGGCTAGAGGGAGCTGAGGTGGTGTACCTCTCTCCCACTCTGGAAGGTCCCAGGATCAGTTCCTGGAGCTGCCTAATGAGAATACAAGCAGACACAGAACACACAGCAAATGGACAGAGAGCAGACAAGAGGAAGGAATGGGGAGAGAAATAAAATACATCTTAAAAAAAAATTTTCTGGCTAGAAATTTAACTTCAATATCAGGTTAAAAGAGCTGGGAGCTTCCCCTAATGGTTTCCTACTGTCAACATCCTATGCATGGGTCCTTTGCCCTTTGCTCCAGTCAAGTCTAAATCAAGTCGGTCCCTCCAGCAGTGCAGCTAATAGTTCCACAGCAAGTCCTACCCTGGGACAACTACCTCAGCAAGGAAGCTGGAGGATAGGGGGTGAGGGATGGCAGCAGCACTAGGCAAGGATGTCAGACTCTCACTGTTCTTGCCCAAAGTTCAGTTTTTCATGAATAAGAGCTTCTCAACTTGTCGTTTGCCTTTGGTGGATTTCCAGAAACAGTTTTGGGGGACAATTTTGTCTAGTTTTATAGATGCTGTTGGAGCAGAGGATTTGTCAACCTCTTTATCTCTGGAAGCTCCGCCCTTCTAGATTGTAGACTTTATCAGAGAAGGAAAAGACATCTATGGCACAGAAGAAAGGACATGAATTTGAAATGAGAGATACTTGGGTTTCATGATTTGCCAATTGTATGACTATGGGCAAGTTACTTAAACTTTTGAGCCTCAGTTTCATCATCGATAAATAAAAGCTATCTTAACTTACATGTTAGGAACACCTAGCAGGCACTCAAGAAATATCTCTTGAATTAAACCACAAAACAATATATAGGTTGTTGTGTCAAGAAGGTCTATGAAAATAATTCCTTAAGTAGGCAAAACTGGGGATAATATTTAATTTTAATATTTAATATACTGACAATCTTATGGAGAACAAAGGGGAAATAACCCGAGTACTATAAATAGTAATATAGACTCATAATTAAAGGAAAGAAGCCCTTCCATTGGAAAGAACTGAAATCAGATCTAAAAGAAGATTAATGCAAGCAGAGGACTTAAAAATAGTGTCCCTTTAAACAAGGCGGTAATTTTTTGCTCTTTCTTCCAAAGCAACAGAGTACGCAAATAAAAATAACCAAATAAATTTTTTTTGAAAAATTGAAATTACCTACAGGTCTCTATAATAACTTCTAAAGCTTAGTCTCAAAAATCCATGTATTTGCAATGCATACACATCACACTATAGATATATTTTGAAGATAACCTAAAGGATTTGAAGAAGCCACATAAGGAAAATTAAAATAATTCTACTCTTCATTAAATTATAACCAATGTTCCATATTTGGAGAAAACAAAAACTAGCTAACATTTAAAAAAACTTTTACACCAAATAGTTAAGTCTGGGAAGGCGAACAAATAATAATTCAACACATTATACTCCTACCTTATAAGTAATTACAAAGTAAAAAAGAAAAGAAATTACCTCAATTGTAAAGATTCCTTTGTCACGCCCGTACAATTTCATCTCTTCTGGAAAATGCTGAAAAGTGTTTATATAAGGTATATGGTCCTCTTCAACAAATCTGTATTTTTAAAAAGAAAGTTTCAATTCAAGATATGCACTTACTTATTGAAGTAAACTGTTTCTGAAAATCCTGTATTTCAAAGAATCAGTTGGGTACACTCTTTTTCCTATTTTTCCTACATATTTGCATTTATTTAAATGATAAATCTTGTATTATTTTCTGACCCAAGTATCTCTCACTTCAAACGTGGAAGACATTTAGTCAGTTATCTAATGATCTGCTTAAACTGCTGATTAAATGAACTATTTCCAAGAAGTGTTAAGTCTTGTCATCTCATCACCAGGCTTTCAGATGTGGCCTTCCTTTTATCCTGAGCTCCCCTCATAAGATTATCTCCTTCTCACCTTGCAAACCACTTCTTCAGGGAGACCTTTAATGATTTCTGTGTTACTTGTTACACTACATCCTTGTTTACATACCTATGACCAGCACCAAGCACAGAATGAGTAAAGAAAGGGATATCGCCTGCTAGCTGACCATTCTATCCCTAATGTCTGGCACACAGTAGATTACTGAGGTATGAAGAACATAGCACATACATATAAGTAAACACACGGGTATATATTTATAACTTATTCATTGCACTAATGTCACATATATACATATTTACATATACTACATAGCACTATGATTTTTTTTCTTTTTGCTTATTTGTTTTTTTCTTTCTCCTTTTCTCTTTTTTCTGGAGTAATGAAAATGCACTAGGATTTTAAAAATAAGAACTTTGTTAAGGAGAAGATAATAAAGACAGGAATAACTCAGTACACAAATGCATTGCTGTAAGTTCTTCACTGTTGTGAAAGCTGGGCTCTAACACTGGCTCTCAGCTTTCTAGCATTTAGAGAACAGTACTGACACAACTTTAATTTCAAATTTAAAATGTGATTTATTATACATCAAATATAAGATATGGGCTACAGTTAGTAGTAATACTCTGACAGTGCTCTTTCTGAATTCGTTAAAAGTGTTTCAAAATAATGCAACATTGTTTCTATAAAAGTATTTGTGTATAGTAATGGTTTCATGTTATTTTATACACAAGATATATTTATTGCATGTATATCACTTCTCCAACTTTCTAGTATTCCATTATGTTATCATATTCATGATGTCTCTAGTCATTGCTGCCAGATACCAGGCCCTGGGTGAGGCATTACAGTTTGGCATTCAGAGAGGAATAAGACACGGAGGGTTTGCACGCTAACTCCACTGCATTACAGAGCCAACAGCCTGTGGGTCCATCACTATAAACAGTGCCGGCACAGAGGGATGAGAACATGGCTGCAGAAGCATGGAGGAAGGAATGATAACCTGTCCAAGAGAAGCAGAGAAGTCTGCAAAGTGCAGGTCCCTTGGCATTTTGGTTTTTAACAATTTTCCACTGTTTACAGACAGTGCTGCTCTTAGTTCTTTCCAAAGTTTTTTTTCTCTTTTTAAATTTCTTTTTAGAAAAACACCCATTTTTCCAAAAGACAGCTACTGAATCAGTTAGACATTGTTAGAGTTTAAAGTTTTTTTGTGGGATGCAGACTTGGCCCAGTGGATAGGGTGTCCATCTACCACATGGGAGGTCTGCAGTTCAAACCCGGGGCCTCCTTGACCCATGTGGAGCTGGCCCACGTGCAGCGCTGATGTGCGCAAGGAGTGCCGTGCCACGCAAGGGTGTCCCCTGCGTAGGGGAGCCCCACGTGCAAGGAGTGCACCCTGTAAGGAGAGCTGCCCAGTGCGAAAGAAAGTGCAGCTTGCCCCGGAAAGCACGTAAGAAGAGCTGATCCAACAAGATGACGCAGCAAAAAAGAAACACAGATTCCCATGCCGCTGACAACAGAAGTGGACAAAGAACACATAGCAAATAGACACAGAGACAGGCAACTGGGGCTGGGGGGGAGGGAGGAGGAAGGGGAGAGAAATAAATGTTTTTTACCTAATCCATTCCTGTGGGTGTGAGATCCTTGCATTAGATTCTGTTAAGGGACCTTTATTAGGTCACTTGATAAGATGGGTTTTGCTTGGGCTATGTCAGTGAGGTATGACTCAGGCTGGGTCTCCACCCTCTTGCTGGGATCTTATATAAAAACTGAGAACACACAGAGAGAAAGGAAGCTGCTGTTTTGATCCTGCCGTGTGAGAGAAAGGAGAAAGTAGAGAGAGGACTCCAGGTTCATCTACAGCTACAGGGAGACAGAGAAGCCCTGAGAGGCTCAAAGAGATGAGACACAAAGAGAGATGTCTGACTGCCCACAGCTGAGCTCCAGGAGAAAGTAGAAAGAGACTGGCAGACTTGCCATCTTGCCTCACCATGTGGCAGGGACTCCCAAGATCTGCTAGCAGCCGACCTTCGGTGAGAAGGCATTTCTGATAATGATTTTTTTTTTTAAGGTTTTCATATTTATTTTGTATCTCAGACATCTGCTGATACTCCATTTTATGCATTTGATCCTTGGCATAAGGATCTGATAATGCCTGATTTAGACATTTTTGCAGCATTGAATCTGTAAGCTTTTACCCCTTTTATAAAAGCTAACCCATTTCTGGTATTTTTACATTGGCAGCCTTTGGCAAACTAAAACAGGTATTATCATATGGTTCTTCAGATCAATCCAGGAAGTTTATAGAAGCATTGGCACAGGCTAAAAGCATTCCATGTCCTTCCCCATCCAGAGACCAGGTTATCACTACTTCAGCTGTGATATCGGGAAACACTGTCTCTTACTACTTCATTGTATTTTTCAAAAATGTCAATCTGTGATGGATTGGAAATATAACACATTGGCTTTTCATTGCAGATAATCTAAGCAGCCCTGTGTTAAGAGTCAAATTGTGTCTAAAACATATCCTGAACCTAATCACCTCTTTCGATCTCCCTCACCACTGTCCTAGTCCAAGGCACCATATCTCTTGCCTAAAGTATAGGGAAAGACTACCCATAGGATTCCCTGCTTCCGTTCTTGCCCACCTATAATCCATTTTCCACACAGCTGCCTGAATGCTCTTCTAAAAATATAAAGCAGATTCTGACCCTCTCCTGCTTAAAAGCTTCCAGTGGCTTACTAACACACCTAAAATCCAAACTCCTAATAGGAATGGGCTTTCTTTTGGGGATGATAAAAGCATCCTGGAAGGATGGTGATAGGTATACCATCTTATGAATATACTACAAACCACTGGATTGCACTTTTAAAGGGTGAATTTTATATGAATTATATTTCATTTTTAAAAAAAATACAAACTCCTAACTTGGCTTATGAAGACAAAATCTGGTCTTTGCTTATTATCTTTCTGCCCTTATCCTCCTACTCCTTCAAATTCTCTTATTCCAGCAACACTAGCTTTCTGGTCCTTAGTCACACTAGCTTGTTCTTTGCTTTAGGGCCTTTGTACCAGCTATTCCTTCTATCTGGAAGGCTTTTCTTATTGATCTGCACATGCCTGGCAGTTTGTCTTCTGAAATGCAGCTTAAATTCCACCTTCATAGCAAGGCTTTCCCTAATAACCCATCTGAAATAGCCTTCTAGTCATTCTCTCTCACATCTATTTTGAACACTGTCTGGTATGTATATATATTTTTAATGTATTACATTTTTAATGTATTTTTTCCTCTAGCCTTGAACTTCATGAAAGCAGGGACTTACATGGTTCATAGCCATATCTCAAAGGTCTAGACTCTAGAGAAATACCTGCATATAGTAGATATTCAATAAACATTTGTGGAATGAATACATGTTGACTATTGGTATTTATTATTGGTATTGTTATTGCTGGGTAGGCAAGGTCCTTAAAGGCTATTATAAAAGTTATGAATTAATCCTAAGGGCTACAGATGCTGCTAAAGGATTTCAACAGGGGAGTGACATGTAGGAGCAGTCATCTTAAAACTCTTCTTCTATTACCAGGTTTGTATACCCCACAGAGAAAAATAAATGCCTTCTAGCTTACTAGAGCCAATCTCCTTGAAGGCACTTTGCTTTAGAATTTTCCTTGGAGGGGAAAGAGCAGGAGGATGGAGAGGGAGGGAGGTAAGAAGGGAGGGAATGGGAGAGAGGGAAACAAGAGGGAGAAAGCGGGGGAGAAGAGAAGAGAGGAGAGGGCTAGGATCTCATCTCACCCTTCCAACCACATATAATATTATCCTGGAAAAGACTTTTAGACAAATATTCTTTCCTCTATTTTATTAGATTTCTAGGAGTGTTTTGTTATTCCTTTACAGAATGCCCTGGGTAGAATGTTCAGCCTTTTAATACAGCTCTGATGGCATGATTAGATTTATGTTTCTGTAAGATCACTCTGGTTAAGGAAAACAGACAGGTGTGGCACAAGACTGGAGGCACACAGCCCAGCTGAAAGATTGCTAAGTAATCCAGGTGAGCATAGGGACAAAGGGAATGGAGAGAAGAATGGTTTTCAGAGATACTTTGGAAGTATAATTGATAGGACATAATGACTGCACATTTGGACAGAAGAAACAGCCAAGGATGCTCCCAGGTTTCTGGATAGGGCAACAGTGTACATGGCATTTGCTAAGAAAGAAAACATGGACAAAGAAGCTGGATTAAGGAGAAAGATGATGAACCTCTTTTAGTCAAGCTGATTTGGAGATACTATAAAGACATCTAAGTTGTTGGATCCAGCAGCCCATGGCATTTATGAATGTATAGGTCCTGCCCTCAATAGACAAGTCTGGGCTGGAGGTATAAATTTGGGAGCCATCAGCATATAGATGGTAATTAAAGCCATGGGAGAAGATGAGATCACCCACTGAGGCAGAGAGCAAGATGAGATTGTTAACTTAAGAGCAAAACTGACTGAATCATGAGCTAGCTGTGTGCAGAGTTAATCACACCTGAGGAAAGCCTTGTTATTTGGTTGATGTGGCCAAATTCAAAGGCACTATCATCATTAACTGAAGGCATTTTCTTTCATCGATGGGCCCCAGTGCCAGCAATAATAAGATGATATACTGAAAACAAAAACAACAATGACTAGCATTGAGTTTGTATTAAGTGCCAGTCACTGTTAAAAGTGCTCCTCAGGTAGTGCTCATTATTAAAAGTAGTTACAATCCTATGAGGTAGATATTATTAGCCCCATTTTACCAAAGAGGAAACTACAGCAAAGAGAAATTAAATAACTCACTCAAGTTAAGTGGCAGAGCCAGGATTTGAAGTCAGAAATCTGGTTTGAAGTCTGTGCTCTTGAAAACACTCTACACAGTGATTAAACCAAAAGTGTTACTATTTAGAATATGTACAAAGCAAGGGCAAAAAAAATGGTGTATTAGTCAGTGTTCTCTAGGGAAACAGAATCAGCAAGAGATATCTGTCAATAGTATGTGATTTTATAAGAGTCTTTCACACAGCTGTGGGGATGCACAAGTCCAGGTTCTGCAGGCTGGCTGCAACCAGAGGCTCCAATGAAAGGTTCTTGATGAGTTCTGGGAGATGTTGGCTGTCCAAAGATGAGCTGGGAAATTCTCTCTCAATGCTGGAATAACTTCCCCTTTTAAGGCATTCAACTGATTGGATAAAGCATCACTCATTGCTGATGGTAAGTTCCCTGACTGATGTAATTTTTTTTTTAAAGATTTATCTTATTTATTTATTTCTCTCCACTTCCCCCCCGCAACCCCGGTTGTCTGTTCTGTGTCTATTTTGCTGCGTCTTCTTTCGTCTGCTTCTGTTGTTGTCAGTGGCACAGGAATCTGTGTTTCTTTTTGTTGCATCATCTTGTTTTGTCAGCTCTCTGTGTGTGAAGCGCCTTTCCTGGACAGGCTGCACTTTCTTTCCTGCTGGGCGGCTTTCCTTACAGGCGCACTCCTTGTGCGTGGGGCTCCCCTACGCGGGGGACACCCCTGCGTGGCAGGGCACTCCTTGCGTGCATCAGCACTGCACATGGGCCAGCTCCACATGGGTCAAGGAGGCCCCGGGTTTGAACCGCAGACCTCCCATGTAGACGGACGCCAAGTTCGCTGCCTGACTGATGTAATTGTAATCAGCTATCTATGATTTACCACTGCAGTAAAGTCAATGGTGACTAAAGTCCATAAATGCCCTTTATGCCCTTAGCCCAGTGCTTGCTTGACCAAATAATTGGGCACAATTACTTGGCCGAGCTGACACATTAGCCTAACCATCACAAATGGACACTGATGATTCTAGAACATCATCTAGTAAATGAGACATCTTACACACAATGCTATAATTTACTCATTAACCACGAAACTTTGTGGATTATCTTGAAAAATGTAAATATTGACTTTTTGTATAATAGATTCTTGCAACAGTTTTGTTTTCAATTTTACTTTATCAAAATACAACCTGTATCTTAGCTCTTAGCAACACCAATGTATACTTTTGTCTAACTACTAACAACCATTTTGCCCATGTAAAGATCATCTGTTCATCTTTCCTCTTAGAAATGAAAAACACTTAATACTACTACTCAGGTACTTAACTGTCATATTTCATCTTCAAAGCATTTTACTCACATTAGATAATTATTTTCCTAACACCCCATATGAGGTAAATCATGATTTCCACTAGATATATAGATAGAAACCAAAAATATTAATTACTAGCCGAGAGGGTACTAAATTTCAGAGTTAGGAACCAAGTCACCCAATCTTTTCAGTCCCTTCTTCAATCAAAAGCCTCCCTGTAAAAATTTAAATATTCAAAGGTTATCCCCTAATTTATATAGATAATCAGCAAAAACATTATCATATTAGAGGTCCAGCTTACCTCAAAAGATCTGAAAGAGTAATTGTCTCTCTCTGCCAAAGTAATGAAAGATAGCAGAAAGCAAGGGTCTTTGGCACAGTCATCTTCATAATTCCCTTTTCCTTTCGTCGTGAGTATTCAATGCCATCAAGAGATCCAGAACAGATGGATGCAGTTTCTTAGGGTATAAATTGAGATTTAAAAAGTGCATGAAACTATTATGGACAGCAAAAGAATGAACACAACAACAAAAAATCAAATTATTTTAAATATCTTAAAAATCCAGTTATAATTGGAATAACTTTTTCAAAGAGCAATGTGGCAATAATAAGCAATAAAGGTTTAGAATGAAATTGGCCACAAAAGTAATTGTAGGTTATCTGTGGGAGTGGGATGGGGTGGGATTCTAAAGAGGTATTTGGACTGTTTCAATTTTTTAATGGGATTTTTAAAAGGATATTTTTTAAAGGATTTAAAATTTTTTTAAAAAATTTTTAAAAGGATAAACTAAACAGCAAAACAAAAAATGTATAAGTCCTTTGATCCAGGACTCAACTCACAGGTTCCCTTCTCTGAGAGATCTCGCCAAAACTTTTAAGCTAAAGTAGCACATCCCTCCACCCCATCCACTCATCATCCTCTACCCCATTACATTACATTGTCCTCAGTCATTCACTCATTCACTCAAGCAGTCCTTATTAATTTCATTCTTTGTGCCAACATTCTAGATCTTGGGAAATGATGGTAAATAATGCCCCATCTACTGTGGAACATACATTCTGGTCTTGGGAGACAGACAATAAACCAATAAAGATATAACTACCACATGGTAGTATTATTACCTAGAAAAATAAAGCAATGTAGGAAGATAAACAGTGGCAGAAAGAGAGGAGAGAGGTATTGTTTTACACAGGGTAGTCAGAGAAACCTCTCTGATAAGCTGATATTTGAGCAGAGACATGAACGAATTCAGAGAGAAAGTCTTGAGGAAATGTCTAGAACACTGTGTGAAATAGCAGGAATGTATGTCAAGAAACAACAGGAAGGCCAGTGTGGCAAGAACATCACAGGGGAGAGTAAAAGTGGTAGATGACAACTGGAGAGGAATCAGAAACAATACTATGTAGGACTTTGTAGGCTATAATTTGTTCTGTGGGTTTTATTCTAAGTCTAATAAGGAGTTTCTGGAGAGTTTTAAACAGGGGAGCAACTTGGTCTAGTTTATGTTTCTAAAAGATCACTCTCACTGCTATGTGGAGAGAAGAGTTATAGGAGGACAAGAAGGGAAAGAGAAGACCCTATTCCAGAAGAGCGATAACAGTGATGGGGACTGCAGTGGTGGCATTGGAGGTGATGAGAATTGGTCAGATTCTGGATACAATGTGAAGGCAGAGTCACCAGGATTTGTTGATGGATTGGATGTGAGGTTTGAGAGGAAAAGAGAAGATAAGTGTGCTTGTAAGGTTTGTGTCTGAGCCACAAGAAAAATGGAGATGCCATTTACCAAGACAAGGAAGAATGCCAAAGAGCAGGTTTGATGAGGGAAATCAAGATGTCAGAATTGCGGATCTTATTAAATATATAAATGGAAATGTTTAGGTTGTAGTCAAATGTAAAAATGTACAATTCATGGGAAAGGCTGAGCTCCAGATAGAAAGTTTTGAGTCACCATGATCTAGACGGTATTTAAAGCCATGGCATTAGGTGATGTCACCTAAGGGATGAGGGTAGACAGAGAAGCAGGATAGAAATGACTCTGAGTTTAGAAAGACTCCAAACTTTCTTGGACCTAAACTGTACAAATCATTGCTCAAAATCTCTCCTTCCACGTCCTGCAAATCCTTTCTTCATGGCACTTATACATAACTGAATGTTTCTTCTTTATTTGTGCATTTGTTCTTTATCTCCTCCCACTAGAGCTTAAGCACCTTGAAAGTAAAGACAGCCCTGCTCCCCACAGCATTCCTAGTTTCCAGAACAATCCTCAGCACAGGGTGGGAAACCAGCAAATATTTGATGACAAACTGATGCAGGAATTCGAAGATTTCATCCTAGTGAGATGTTTTTAAAAACATGCAAAGACAAGGGCCAAGAAATGTTTGTGGCAGTACTGTTTACAATATGAAAAAATGTAAAACAACCTTAGTGCCAGGAATAAAAATTTAATTAAATAATCCCATGCAGTGGATATTATACTACAATTTACATAATGCTATAGATCAGTTGTTCTCAAAGTATAGTTCCTAAACCAACAGTGTTCATATCACCTGGGAACTTATTAGAAATGAAAATTATTGGGCATACCAATTTGTGTTTTAACATACCTTCCAGATAATTTTGAAGGAGGCTAAAGTTTGAGAACCAATGTTTTATTAGAATACATAAGGATACAAATTTCTGTAATATGTTAAAAAATATATAAAACAACATGTAGGGACTTCCAGCTAAGATGGCTGCTAGAAAACACACATCAGCCTCTGCTCTCTTCCACTATCATACTTAGAAAGGAATTTTTAAAAAGATATAAACCAAAGAACAAACGATGTGGAAAAAGAGACAAAAACAAGAAAATCTTGGAGCTGCAAAGCATATAGACAGGGCATTACTACCTTAGTGGTCCTGAGAAAGCTGAATTCAAAACTAGCAGTCGGAAAAGCCAAAAAGCAGTCTATTTCTTACTAGGGGCTCCTTAAAAAGGCCAAGGAATTGGTTAAACCAGGTACCCCTGGAATATGGGTGAGCATTTGAAAGTCTGATTAAGAAGTAAGACTTTTGGTGGAAGGGTAATGTATGGGAATTTTGCAGTTATGCATGATGATTTTGTAAGCTCACAACTTCTCTAATAAAAATATATATACTAAAAAATAAAAACAAGAAGCAGTGAGACATCTAGACTCCTATCCCAACTCTATGCAACCAAGTGACTGCTCCTCCCCAACATGGTAGATAACTGGAAGTGTCTTCTTTAGAAGAAGTAAAATAAAGACTGAATTAAGGCAAGTCAGTCACATATTCAGTTGAGAGTAAGGGTATCTTATCAAAAAAGGGAGGACTTAGCGTTTACATATTGAGTATCAAGACAACCTCCACACCCCTTGGACCTCCTTCTTCCACCCATTACCCAGAAACCTGACAGCCAGGATGGTCACCTCCAAACAGAAGACTCAAGTCGAGTTCTCTGGGGATTCTGATCAGCTCAGGGGGAAAAGATAACATTGGGGTTTGCTAAGAAAACAACACAACTGACATGACTTACCCTTGGGTATAAAACTTTCAATCAACTTTTTAGTGCTCCATTCTTAAATATGAGTGGTCATCTAGGGCTTGCAAAACATTTGAAGAAAGTCTCTTATATGAAAAGCAGAAACCAAAACAATCAAATCAGGGAGAAAAATATCCTTAAAGTCCTCAGAGAAATAAGAAAAGATGCTCCACAAAAATGAGGGAGCAAATGGGAAAGAAGAGGTGATAGAATGCAGGTCACAGGGAATCCAACAAAATACGTGATTGGAATCCTCAGGATTATGACAAAGAGAGATCCCAAAGACGGAAATCACACTGATCTAGAGAATCTTCAAGAAGATGAAATTGATAGCATACCAAAGGCATCAAGAAGAGAGTCTCAAACTGGGAGAAGGATAGGGATACAATGGTGATAAAGTATAAACTAGTATTAAATAAATAAATAGAAAACCACACAAATAACAAAATAAGACTATTATCAGCTCTAGAGTGGGAATTCAATAGGTCATGTCTAAAACCAGAAATCAAGATGTACTACTAGAAGCATGTTGTTCATGCTTCAAAAGTTGAAAATGAATGGTTCTTGGGAACAGGACATTTGAGGGCACAAGTGAATTGCAATTTTTCATAACAAGCCTTATATATCATTTGAATTACATGCATGTATAATTTTGATAAAAAATTTTTAAAGAATGAAGAAATACTTCACATTCTTGTAAAAACAAACCAAAAAATTTCTTTCCCTTTCTCTTTCTATATACATGAAGAAAAAGCTGTCTACTATACCAATAGTGGTTATTTCTGGGTAGTACCATAACTGGTCACTGAATAGTGATTATTAATATACAAATGAAACCAAAGCTTTCATCATTTACTAAAAAAGCAAACAAACAAAAACGCTTAAGACAGGTAAAGAAAATAATCATGGTTTAGAAGGATTAATGTCTTTTTTTTTTTTTTTTAAGGCTTAGATGTTTTTAGAGTCTCAGTCTTTTGGGACAGTTTGAATTTAATCTTGTCTGAAAGCATGGAGAAGGAAACTCCAGAGATTCATTGCTTTTGGATTATTCTATGATTCTAACATATTATTTCTTTGGACACAAAAAGTAACTTATCTGATATTTATGTCACTGTGTTGTCTAGCAAGAAATGCAGATATGCTGATAAAAGAAAAATTTAAACTTTGGAGGGTAAGGGGCTTGCAAAGAAGCAATATATACAAGAAATGTTCTGTTAAAAATTTTATATATACACTCAAATTTCAATAAACAATCCTTCACACCAGGTTTGGAAGCTGTCTCACAAAGAACTCCATCAGCACACTTCAAGGTTCTAGTAAACTATAATAAAAGCCTGATTTGTTCTTTGAGGTCTGTTTTCTATCATATGGAAAAAAAAAAGTAATGAATAAACAATATCATGAATAAATGCTTTGGGGAGAAGGTCTACATCTGCAACCTTACCTTGTCTCCTTACCTCTTTCAAATTATTGAGTTAAATCAGAAAGTAAGAAACACATACACACATATTCAAGTAACATAGTAAGGTTTACTCAGCTTGCTTTTAGCCATCTATGACTTGTATATTTTACTGTTTGGTTAAGTTTTATTGTCTTTCCCCTGCAATCTTCCTTGTAGCCTTCGAAAATTCTGACATATGATATGTCACATATGATATATATATAATTCCCACAAATATCAGATCATTTTTGAACTAGCCTTCTTTCTGGTTAGTTTAAAATCACACAAAAAAAATCGCACAAAAATACTCATATGGAGATAATGTACCTTCCTTTGTGTGTGTGTGCCTTTCTTTAAATTGCTCTAAGATTTCATTTAATGTATCTTTTTTTTAAAAGATTTATTTTTTATTTCTCTCCATATCCCCCTCCCCCCGCCAAAGTTGTCTGCTTTGTGTGTCCATTCTCTGTGTGTTCTTCTGTGTCCGCTTGTATTTTTGTCAGTGGCACAGAGAACCTGTGCCTCTTTTTGTTGTTTATCTTGCTGCGTCAGCTCTCTATGTGTGTGGCCCCACTCCTGGGCAGGCTGCACCTTTTTGCGTGTAGGGTGGCTCTCCTTACGGGACACACTCCTTGTGCGTGGGGCTCCCCTACATGGGGGACACTCCTGCGTGGCACGGCACTCCTTGTGCGCATCAGCACTGTGTGTGGGCCAGCTTCACCACATGGGTCAGGAGGCCCTGGGTTTGAACCTTGGAACTCCCACGTGGTAGATGGATGCTATATCTATTGAGCCAAATCCACTGCCCGAAGAAGGGCTTCCCTGACTGGGAATCGAACCCAAGCCATGGAGGTGAGAGCGCCGAATCCTAACCACTAGACTACCAGGGAGGGTCTAAAGTATCTTTTTCCCAGACATATTATTCAGCAAGTCATCCCTCCTTGCTACCCCAAGTTCCCTTCCTCAAAATATGAGGAGAGTAGACTAAAATACTTTTAATATGTTTTACCAGCTTTAAAATTCTAGACAGTTAAATTCTCATTTTTACCTGATTGTGATGCTTTGATGGTGGGGAAAGACTTTTGAACACTGACATCAGACTGAGACTCTGCTCCACTTTCAACAAGAAAAGGATGGCTGAAGTCACTTAGCAGCTCAGGTTCACTATCCCAGTCAGAGTGACTGGGATTATCTTCTGAAACCTATTTGCAAAGTAAAAGAAAATTATTGCATAGGAGGGTAAAACACAGTTCCCATCCATGCAAAATATTCCTGACCTTCACATACGCCATAAAGGAAATTATACTAGAAAACTGCAACTGTCTGTCAAGTCCCAAAGTCCAAAGACTTTACTTTTGAAACCTGCTGCCCAGAAGCTCTCACCTATACTTCTCAGAGAAGGGCTACAGATAAGAGTGAGGCAAGGAAACGGGCTGCCAGCATAAGCATCAGGTTTCCTTCTTCTCCCACTAACATCTCTCTTGTGGCTCTAACATCAACACCAATAAAAACATTCATGCACACAGGCTTGCTTCTCTTTACCAAACTTACCTTGTACATTTATGTTTTGTATCTTTGCTTATTCCATTTCTCCTGCCTGGACGTTGCTTTCTTCTCCCTCTCTCCAACTCATTACTTACTCTATTATGCAGACTTTCCAACAACCCTCTCTTATTGAATGATTTCTTGCTTCCTTGAATTAAGTGCTTAGAACACTTAACTGACAATGATATACTACCTCATGCCATGGTTTAATTTTTTTCATGCAGCATAGCTGAAATAGTGGTCAGAGTGACCTAAGGAAGGTCAGCTGGCTGGACACCTAAAGGCCTCATTAGCTGACATTACTTTGAGGAATTGATCATAGTCAAAAAGTCAGGCTTGCAGCCTTGAAGGCCAGAAACTTCATCTTACTAAGAGGTAATAAGACTCACATTAAGGAAGCTCACAACAGAATGAAGCGAGAACTGAGGCATCTTAGATATGCCCTCTGCTAAGCACATTCTTTCCCTTTAGGCAAGCCACGTGAGAGGCAAAATATACCATAAAACTGGCTGATGCTCATGGAATCACTGAGAAAATGGAAGCAATCAGAAGAAAACTTCCACAAGTTCCCACAGGCAACCACTTGCCAGCATCTCTACCCATGTACTCTGCCCTCTGCCTGATGCTTTTGATGAAGAGCCTGCCTGAAGGTAGTTTCTCTGTGCACTAGCTGCTACCCCTCTCACCTACTTAAAGATAATACATTTACCTTCTTTCTACATCTAATTTTTCCTCTCTCCTGTATCATTCCTATCAGTGCACAAATATGCTATTATTTCCTCTACTTAAAAAAAAATTTTCCCTTGACCCCAGCAACCACACCACTTGTTTGTAGTTCTTTGCAACAAAACACCTCAAAAGAACTGTCTAGACTTTCTGTCTCCAACTCCTGTCCTCTCAATCTATCTTATGTCCCATTCCAATCGAGCTTTTGATCCTACTGCTCTACTGATCAAATTTTAGCCCCCTTCTTTCTTGACCTACCAGCAGCATTTATCATGGTTGATCATTCCTCTCTTCTTGAAACACTTGGTTCTCTTCATTTCCAAACGCCACTCTCACTCTCTTGCATATTCCCCTCCTTCACCAGTTGCACCTTCTCAGAAGACTTCTATGCAAGTTCTTCCTTTATCCCAGACATCTTAACCCTAGAGTAGCCTAGAGCTCAGGTTTTCATCCTCTTCTCTATCTTAACTCCTTACTAATGTCACTGATCTTGTGGCCTTAAATAATACTATACCTTTTTCAGTTGCAGGTATACTTTTTTCCCCTCCATATTTTAACATCTCTGAAATCAGGACGAATCTTAGAACAGATGGCATGTGATGACTTAATTTGCAGCATTATTTTCTTTCTTAGGAGTACTTAAAATAATGCTATAGCTTACAATTGACAGTATTTTAGATTTGATGATTATGGTATTAACTGACAGCTTCTAAATTTATATCTCTAGCCAGACCTCTTTCCTGAACTCCAGATGTGTTTCTCTAACTGCATACTTGGTATTTCTTCATGAATGTCTAATAGCTATCTCAAACTTAAAATGTCTAAAACTAAACTACAGATCTTCCTACTCCACCGGCCATTTCAGTAAATGGCAATGCTATCCTCCCAGCTCCACAAGTCAAAAACCTTAGAGTCCTCCTTGACTTCTCTTTCCTTCACACCCCATATCCAATCCATTAGAAAATTCTATTGGCTCTACCTTCAGGATTTATCTAGAATCTTACCCCTTATCATCTTCACTGCTATCAAGTGGTCCCAGTTACCATTATTGCTCATCTAGAGCAATGCTTCTCAATCTTTAGTATGTATAGGAAGGACGCAGAACCTTGTTAAAATGCAGATTTTTCATTCAATAGGTCTAGGTGGGGCCTGAAATTCTGCCTTTCTTCCCCTATATATGTTTGTGGTTTTCTCTCTTTCTCAAGATCCTCTATCATAGAGGCCTTCTCTTATCACTCAGTATTAAATAGCACCATTCCCTCTCACCCACTTCCTATTCCCTTTTCACTGATTTATGTTTGTTTGCTTGCTTTTTCTGGAACTTTTAAGTAATTTATTTTACCCAAGATTACACAGCTCAAAAGCAGTAGAATCAGGATTCTGAGGCAGTCCTCTTATTATTCTTAGAACAGTTATATCCTAAGCACTAATATAATATTTAATGCATATTTGAGAAGACTAGGCTTCTAATTTAAAAGGAATTGCTGGGAAGCAGATGTGGCTCAAGCAATTGGACTTCCGCCTACCATATGGGAGGTCCTGGTTCAGTTCCCAGTGCCTCCTGGGGAAGACTAGCTGGCACGGTAGGCAAGCATGGCAAGCTGACGCAACAAAAGAGATACAAAGAGGAAAGATAATGAGAGGCACAACAAACCAGGAAGTGAGGTGCCTCAGGTGACTGAGTACCTCTCTTCCACACGGGAGGTCCTGGGTTCAGTTCCCGGTGCCTCCTAAAGAAAAGAAGAGCAGACACTGAGAGCACACAGCAAATGGACACTGAGAGAAGACAACAACCAACAACAAGGGGGTAGGGGATAAATAAAATAATAATAAAAGGAATTGCTGCTTTCATTCTTTCAAAAAAGAGTATAGCTGCACTCAATATAGAAATATTATCAATTTGTATATCAGTTTAAAATTTTCCCTATTGCTTATTTATTCACCTAAAAGGTATTAGTGATACTAATACTGTTTTTGACAAATGTTTACTCAAGTCAACAAAATCTTTTTTATTATCTTGTTAGCCTAAAAATGGTAGAATGTCAGACAGAATACAAGGTATTGATTTGTATTTTTTATGTGCTAGGCAGTTGCAGTATATAAAAATAACTACCAATTATCTTAGCCACATAATTTTAAAGATCAGGTTCTTAGTAGTCGGGATAATTTTGTCTTTCTTTTCATTCTCAAAGTGTCACTTTAGAACCATATAGCATCTTTTGCTTATCTTGAAAAGTGCCTTTCTCCTGAATTGAGATAAATGTTTTATAATTCTGTGGTTGTAAAAGTTTATCTTTGCCAGTAAGTTCATGTTATTTCTCCTGAGTTTACTTAAATTCATTGTCTCTTGTTTAAAAAGGACATTTTCTAAATTAATTTCTTAGGCTATTCCCGTTTTTTATATTCTGTCTCTTCGATGAGGATACTTGAGCAGTTTGGAGATGTTTCCCTCACTCATTTCCCACCTATTCCTTCATCCAGGCCTCAGTTTCTAAGTTTGAAGTCACTGAAACCTGCATATGGAACTTATGCAAACTCGACCAAACAAGGAAACACTGGATCAAATTCCCAAGATACTAACAGATTTGTGTCAAATGGATTCAGAATCTCTTCTACTGAGCCCTAGAGAGAAAGTACTACCCTTTGAATATCTCAAAGATTCTCAGTCTTGCCCCTCTCAGCAGTGGAATCCTCCCCCATCCAAATAAAATTTTCCATGGCACACTTACAAAGCAGTTAAAAGCAAAGTGCCAAAAATATAAGCCATTCTGGTGAGGCATGGGGTTGGGGCATCCAGATTTATTTTTCTTTATATAAAGCATTCTGAGAAGGATGATAACTGATAATCTTAAAATGCCAGGTGAAAAAAGTAGATATTCCAAACAAAAGGAAAATATACGCAAGAAAAATTTTTAAATAGTACAATGATAGAAATTCCTTAAGCTGCTATCTTTTAACCACAAATGTTTTATGCTTCAGCTAGTCAAATAAGAAGCCAAAATTACTTCCTATGTCTAGCTCACTGACATCTTTACAAGCCTCTTCACCAAAAATCCTCTGATAGGCATCATAATCCCAGATACTCAAATTGGTCATAAACCCCATCTTCACGTCTCTATCACACTAAAAATGTCCTGCTTTTTAGATACGTGACTTACCACAGCTTTCCTTCCACTGGTATAAATTGGGTTTTTACAATATGCCTGCTTGCTCTTCTGCAGGTAGCGCTTCCAAAAATTATGCAAAACTTCATTCTAAGGTGGAAGGGAAATGATTCAGGTTATAATTACAAATATATGGGCACATCTATATTGCAGAATTACTTGTACTTTACAAATCTAAAATGTATTCTTACTGCTTTTCCTTAAAAAAATTATTATCACCTATAGGTATATTGTAAACACTGAATAAAGCCTACTAATCTTAGATTTTAGAGAAAGAAGGGGTATTAAATTAGATCACCTAGCTGAATACCTTTCTTTTGCAAGTTAAATAAATTAAGGATCAGCAAAAGAAAACAACTTCTACAATGACTATACTCCTAGTTAGAAGTAAAGCTGCCCTCAGGTATACTGACCTACTGACCTCCAGTCCCAATTGAAAGTGAAACAAAACAAAACTTTCCATTTATTCATCACCTACTATGTACAGGCATCCACTAGCTCTAATACAATGTCCCACTTTATGGCAACCAAAACTGAGGCACAAAACTTAAGGAAATTGGCAAGATTACCCAATCAATAAGGAGAAAAACCACAACTAGGATTTAGAGTCAGTTCTGATCTTACCATAATTCCTTTCCTGTGCCATTTAACTGAGAAGGCCCCAACAGTTGTATTCACTGGCTAATTTCAGAGAAACTTTTTAGAATTAACCCGATGAAGGGGGCAGAAAGCTATATAGGAGTAAGCACTACTATAAAATATGGCTATTATCAAACTACTTATAAATATTTATACATAGAATGATTGTGCAGGGAGAAACTAGGTTCACATACAACCATATCAGCCATCTTATCTAAGGCAATGACTATCACTGGTAAGCCTCTAGGGTTTCATGTTTTTGAAATTTTAATTTCTCTAGTACTTTTTAGGATAAACCCAGAGATCATTTTGGCCATGTACTGTTCTGGAGGTCATGTATTTTTGGCTTGCTCCAGATACTGCTTGAACAGCAAAGGCTCCTCTACTAACCCTCCCTCAGTGACTTCAGTCCACATTAATTTTTCTCTCTTTTCTTTTTGCCCTTCATGCTACTTTATGAGTACATCATCATTTATTTTCATGTTAACTCATGCCACAAATGCATAAACCCTTCTGCCCAACTAAGCTGAATCTCTTAGTACTTAATGCCAAGTGTTAGGCATGAAACAAGTGTTCAAAATTCACTTGTCACTAAATAACTGGCTTTTCAAAGAATTCCTGAAATGACTTCAACCACATGAGGGAATATGAAATTCCACATGAGGGATATGAATACATATCATAGTAGGGACACTTTGTTACCCCAGGGAGGCAGCAAGGTCAAAGAGTGGTCTCTGGACCAAGAGGATGAGTATCACCTGGGAACTTTTAACAAGCTCTCCAGGAGATTTTGATGCATTTCCAAGTTTGAGAGCCACCCAGTTTACTGTATAATTCCCCAAAGTACATTCTACAGAACTCAAGTTCTGCTAGAGGCTACATACAAACATACTTATACCAAAGGACTGTGTTCTCAAGTTGTGAATATTGCATACTACTACATCCCCATGAAAATTAGCCAAGTAACATATAAAAGGCACCAACTTTTATATCAAGTGCTTTGCTTTACTTTGTGTAACCCATTGTTTCCTAAATATCTGAAGACTAAAACTTTTAAAAGTTTTCTTTTAGATGTACTGCTTATTTACATCTTGTATAACATACTTCGGGAATTGCTGCTCTAGTAAAAAGATTAAAAGAAAAACAGCAGAAAAATGATTCTTCCAATAGCCCTAGTGTTAATACTGATAATCCTTCTTTTCTCCTCAGTTCCACTTTAACTCTTACTGTTCTTCAAACAACAAAATATAAAGCTAACATCTAGAAACAAACAGACTTACCTTTAATTCTGGGCCCACTCCAAGGGTCTTTAAGGCTTCTGCTTGTTGATAAAGTATGTACTGAAAACCTTCACACACATACCAATCCCAGCCTTTCTCTAAATGACAAATAACATACTTTAGACATTGGCATTCCTAGTTTACTAACTGTAGTACTACTACATAATTATAGTTCGTATTTTATACATCACAACTTGGATTCTTTTATACCCTTGAATAGGGTTTTCATTCTTAACCTTTTCTTGTTTCCAATTTGGCAAATCTGGACACAAATGCTAAAGCTAAACATCATTTTAAAAAGTTTATCAAATGTTAAATGTTTTCAATTATCTTTCTGAAATATCAGCCTAAAAGGCAGAGAAATGAATAATCACCACGTTTAAAAAAAGTGAAATTTTTTAAAATGTAAATTTTTCTGAGTCAGTGCCCAGCAGAATTCTAAATTGAAGTACTCATCCACTGCTTTCACCATTCCTCTACTCCAACTCACAAATAGAACAATGAGTTTTTGGTGAGTGAATGAGAAAAAGTTAAGATATGATGGTCCAGAAGTACAGGAAGGTAATTAGAACATTCATAGAAAACTGTTCACTAGCACTCTGTTTTTCTGGAAATAGGTCTAGGTTATAGAAATTAACTAAAATCAGGAAACTAATACCTGATCTCTGCCTAGGTACCAAATGTGTGCTAGGTATTTTAAGTAGGTTATTTTCTTCAATCCTCCAAACAACTCTTAGAGATTATAAAGAGATTTGCCACAATAGACAGAACTATATGATTAAATATAACTACTAGTTAAAGAAAAAGTTAAAATCTGATAGTCTTATATTTTCACCTCTCACTGCTGGACAAATACTGTAGCTCTTTAAAAAAATGTTATCAGCACTTTTTACGGGTCACTTCTGAAATGTGTTAACCTATGATTCCAGATCTCTTCTCTGTAGGACTCCTACTCCTCTCCCTCACCTAAATGCCACAAGATCTTTCCACTCCTGAGGACTAACATGACTCCCAGAAAGGCTCTTGGGTTGTACATGAGTAAAACAGATGTCTGCAATTTTGAAGCATTTAGAGTTAAGGGAGTTTAAATTCTTCATACTGTATGCATGTGCAGTCTCTTCTCCATGAACACTGTTCTTAGAAATTGATCAAGTCTTACTTTAAATCCTGAGTTTGTGCTCCCATTACATAACAAATGGTATTACAATTCTCATTTTGTAGTAGAGAAGTTGGGTGTACGTGGTATCGAAGGCCAGGATACGAGAACTCTGAGAAGGAAGTTAATTTATTTCCACCGGCTGGACTCAGTGGACACCTATTTTTTTTTTTAAAGATTTATTTATTTATTTCTCTCCCCTTCCCCCTCCCCGCCAGTTGTCTGCGCTCTGTGTCCATTCACTGCATGTTCTTCTGTGACTGCTTCTATCCATATCAGCGGCACTGGGTGCGACGGCTTGCTCGGTCGGTAGAGGTGGGGGTCTGGCTGCGGACGAGGGGTCGGTCCAGCTTTGGACGAGGGGTTGGTCCCGCTTGGGACGAGGGGTCGGTCCCACTTGGGACTAGGGGTCGGTCCAGCAGCAGACGAGGGGTCGGTCTCACAGGGGATGCGCGGTTCGGCTGACGGGGTCGCCCGGCAAAGCCGGCGACGAAGGGGTCGCCCGGAGAAGCAGGCGACGAACTGGGGACAAGGGAGGCCAGGCCCTTGTCGGGGGCTCTCAGGACTGGAGGGCGCACGGCAGAAGAACTACCGCGGAGACAAGGTAAACACGCAAGTCCACTTTATTGAAGGAGAGGCAACAGTTTTATAGGGGCTGGGGAAGGCTGATTGGTCGAAGCCACGCCCTGTTCTGATTGGTTGCCGGCGAAAGGTCAGTGGGCGGTACTGGACGGGGGAGGGGTGGTGATTAGGGATTGGCTGTTGCTGTTGCTGGGGGAAGTGGCAGGGTTTAGTGATTGGTGGCTGCTGTTGCTGGGGTAGAGGGCAGACTTGAGTTTCCCGCCCACGCCTGGCTGTTGCTGCTGTCGGGGGAGGGGAAAAGGGCAGACTGGAATTTTCCGCCCTGCGCCTGCGCAGGGAGAAGGAAGAAGAAGGGTGCCGCCTCACAAGGCATCGGGTGGCGCCATCCGGGAGGAGGGGCGGCCGCGGAAGCATGGCTGCCGAGAAGGGGAGACCCGAGGGCACTCTGCGCCCACGCCAAGCTCCCTTCAGGGGTGGCGGTGAGTCCGACCAGCCACCCTATTATGGGGGCAGCGGCTTGGCCTGCCGCGGCTACTCCCCAGTCAGGCCAGCAAACCACACTTCAGCCCGAGGGGTGACCGCAACTGGGAATCTGTGTTTCTTTTTGTTGTGTCATCTTGTTGCTGTGTCAGCTTTCCGTGTGTGTGGCACCATTCTTGGGCAGGCTGCACTTTCTATCATGCTGGGCGGCTCTCCTTACGGGGCGCACTCCTTGCGCATGGGGCTCCCCTACACAGGGGGCACCCGTGCGGCAGGGCACTCCTTGCACGCATCAGCACTGCGCATGGGCCAGCTCCACACGGGTTGAGGAGGCCTGGGGTTTGAACCTTGGACCTCCCATGTGGTAGGCAGATGCCCTATCCATTGGGCCAAGTTCACTTCCCGGGATGCAACTTTGTTTTTTTTTTTCCCAAGGAAAAATTTTATTTCTTTCTCTCCCCTTCCCCCGACCCCGTCCCCCCCAGTTGTCTGCTCTCTGTGTCCATTCACTGTGTGTTCTTCTGTGACTGCTTTTATCCTTATCAGCGGCACCAGGAATCTGTTTCTTTTTGTTGCATTATCTTGTTGTGTCAGCTCTCCGTGTGTGCGGCGCCATTCTTGGGCAGACTGCACCTTCTTTTGCGCTGGGCGGCTCTCTTTACAGGGCACACTCCTTGCACATGGGGCTCCCCTATGTGGGGCACACCCCCGTGTGGCATGGCGCTCCTTGCACGCATCAGCACTCCGGGATGCAACTTTGAATACACATTCAGTCTAAAATCTTTTCTGAACATTCAGAGACTGTAGGGCCTATATTACTTGTTTGGATTTCTAGAGACTAGGTATACTTGGATACAGAATTAGACAATTTTGAATTTATCCACAGGCTATATTAATTTTACAGAAGAAACTAAAGACAAAGAAGTTGAATATGACACGTGACAGCTAATTTCAAACACCTGAAGTTTCTCCAGCAATTTAAACTACACATCTGAAGTCTTTAGACTAGGTTAAGTCTCAATCAGGTTTTACCCTAATATAATTTAATTTAAAATCAATAAGGTTTCAGCCTAATACAAGCAGTCACTATAATATGTTAAAAAGGAATACAAATCATTTAGGCATTCTCTCTGCTATTCATCTAGTATGTCAACATATTTCATACAGACATTTCATTTATATCAAACATATTTCATGTGTGTGTGTACACAATATCATTAATGCTACTTTATGCAGAAGAGTACACCCTTGACATTAGCCTGGTTTCAAACTTGAGAATCGGGTCCTAAAGCAGTTAATGTCATAGAAATAAAAAGCATTAGTTAGAACCTTAGATTCTGCTCAATAATGGTTAATTATATGTATTCATTGGATTAACAAAATAGATTACCTTTCAAAACACACCCATGCCAAGGCTATCTTAAGAGAAAATAATTTTCTCTATTGTAGAAAGGTGTGTTCACTGAGAAATGGATTTGTGAAAGCTGAATATCACGTTTAACTGGCCAAACCTGACAACTGCAATTGAATCATTTCAGAAAATAAATATTTTTTTTCTTTAAAAGCACAGAAAATTACATTTGTAAGAAATAATACATATATATCAGAAGAACATATGCCAATAGATACAGAAGAACACATGCTTCCTTTGTCGATTTTTTTTGCATAATAGTTGCTTCTCTGGGAATACAGCTCATTGATAAAAAGCAGGATTAAAAAAGGATGTGCTTCAAAAAATGTGTTTCCAAGTATACTAGCAATAGTTACCCATTTTAATTCCAGTTGGGACTACCTGCTTAAAAAAACCTAGCATTTTTCTCTAGAATCTACTTAAAATTACATTCCATCTCCCCAAACCATGAAGGTGAAAGAAAACTAAAGAATTGCCAAGACAGGTGGTTAAAAATGCTAAGCATGTAACAAGAAAGAGCATACCAAATTTTCTTTTTCTTTTAAGTCCCCGGTTGATGGCTTGTATCTTGGTATTAGGAATAACCTCAGTGTTTATAACTTCTTTAGATCTCTGCAGGAAACAGCAACAGACAATTAAAAACATAGTTTTACATGCCCATAAACATATTTTAAGGATGCTCTGGAAAGTATAATGAACCAAATTGTGAGTGCCAGGACCAATGATGGTAACATCTTGGGGAAATTACATAACTTTTAACATTCTGGTTAATGCTCATGTTGCTTTTTCATTCAAAATTTCTTATTACCTGGAATGTAGTAACTCCTGAATAAATATCTGTTAGAATGATTAAACTTGTATTTTAAATCACTTTTTAATGTGATCAAACCAAACAGGTACAGCAATCGAATTCAGTTACTTTTATCTCTATCCAAAACAACTTTGGAATTAAATGGAGCTGTGGTTGAGTCCCTGCTTCCCATGTATGAGGTCCAGGGTTCAATCCCATTACCTCCTTAAAAAAAAAAAATCTGTATTTTTTATAATCAACAAAGCCTAAGCTACATATATTCTCCTTTTGTACATATTTGAATAATACTCTAAATCAGTTTTCATTCATGAAATTATAGAAGTATGACTTTTTTAATAACTTTTTTTTTCTTTGAGGTACTAGAGGCTGGTGACTGAACCTGGGACCTCGTATGTGGGAAGCCAGTGCTCAACCACTGAGCTACATCAACTTCCCTAAATTGGTTTTTTCATTTGTTCTGCCTGTTGTTTGTTTTTTCAGGAGGCACTGGAACTGAACCTGGGAGCCACATCCGCTCCCCAAAAGTATGACTTTTTACTTTTAATCAAACTTATAGAAATTTAAAATGATTCCATACTACAAAGACTTCAATTCCAAGTGCTCTCAAAGGCACTCTCACAACCAAAAATAAAATTATTATGCGTTAATGCTGGAAGAAAGGTGAAGATTTTTAACCAACAGGAAACATATATGCATTTTCTAAACTTAGAGATTTGGAATGAAATTTATCCAACTCTAATTAAGAATAAAAGGAAAGATGTCTCTATCAATTGGGTTTTTGGAATGTCATCTCTCCAGTCACAGAAATCACATTGAAAGCAATTTCAGTGTACTAGGTTAGGCACACTGAGAACATATGACATGTCAAAATAAATACAAAAGCAGTTACTCAACAAAGACAGGTAAACATATGAAGGGCAGGCAGGGAAAAAAGGCTTAAAATCTAAATCAGTTAAAATGTAAATCAGCAAAAAAAGAAAAACCTAACATTCAGAAACAGAAGTATAATTAATTAAGTTACTGAATGGCAATGTTCTGGAATAGTTACAGTCAATAAAAATGCCTGTAAATGTTTAGAACAGCACAGAAAAACACTTAAATTATTAAAAAAGAAGATTCAATAGTACTTAGATATCCCCTCCCCACTCTTACACAGGAAAAAAAAAAAAAGACAAAAAAGGGAGCTAATAAAATGTTCTGTACTGCACTTATCACTTGAGTTGTTCAACACACAGCTTTGCCTATTATGTGAGCTAGGTTCTGACCTATAGGAAGATGTTGCCCATCTTCAAGCAGTCTACATTCCTGGCAATTTACTCCATGCAGGTTGACAATCTTTCAGTAGGGCTAGGTAAGCCAAAGCTCAACATATAAATGCATTACCTTCTCCCCAGTGGGGGACATGACTCCCAGGGATGACCCTCCCTGTCACTGAGGGATTACTACCAAACACCAACTAGCAATGCAACTGGAAAAAGATGTTTACCAAAAGGGGGAAAGGGTAAAGACAATGAGTTTATATGGTCAAGAGACTTCAGAGTGAGTCAGGTCATTTCAGAGGTTATATTTATGCACATCTCAGCAGGAATTCATAGACTGCCAAAGTAAATATTGCCTCAGATAGTGGGGCTCCTTAAGGCTCTGGAGACATCCAGACAGTGCAGGCAGGACAAATAGCTCAGGAGTTTGGCACCCTGCTAGTAGGCCCTACTTTGGAATTTATGCTCTCCAGTGTGATAGAGTTGGACTTAGTTGTGTTTTCCTGACACATGGCTCCACTGCCCCTCTATCTGAACCTATAGCTAGTACTTGAGTTGATAGTTTTAAGTCCAAGAGACTTATATCTTTAGGCGGTCCATTTGCCAGTTGAGCCCTGAATCTCAACAGACTTGCAACACCTACTCTCCAATGCATTGGACTCACCCAGGACAACTAACAAGAAGATGACTGACAATGACCATCTCAAGGAAAAGATAGAGTCTGCAACTGCAAGCAAGAAATGGGTATCAACATCACAGAATCCTCAGGATTGGGGAATGGACAATGGACTAGAGTAGATTCACAGTTGCTCTACTGTAGACTTGTTGTGATCCTAGCAATGGAAGAACTTTTATGATGGATGTGGAGGCAGTGGCCACTGGACGTTCTGAGGGGAGGAAGAGGGAAAAAGAGGTATAATTTGGAGGCATTTTTGGAACTTGGGAATTATCCAGAATGACATTTCAATGACAGATACAGGCCATTGTATATCATGTAATAACTTGCAAAAATGTGCGGGAGAGAATGTAAACTACAATGTAAACTATAATCATCGCTCAGTGGCAATGCTTCAAGATGTGTTAATCAATTGTGATAAATGTACCACACTAATGAAGGATGTTGCTGATGTGGGAAAATGTGGGAGGGTTAGGGAGCGGGGCATACGGGAATCCCCTATATTTTTTGTGTAATATTTATGTAATCTAAGTTTCTTTTTAAAAAATAAAATAATAAAGTAATTATTAATGAAAAATAAAAGTAGAGCTAGGTAGCACTATTAGGACTTTCAAGCTACAATATTATTGCAGCAGATTTGATCAGACTGAACCAAATAGACACATTATCAAAGATAGAAATAAAGGAAGTAGTTAATGGAGTTCAATTTCTACAAAAATAGTATGCTAACTTTGCTGATAGCAAACAGTCCATTTGGATACAATCTCTCTTCACTGTGTTTATATTATACTGCTAATGCAAAAGCCATGGTAAGTAAAACTGCTAGAGCTTTAACAGAAATCAAGGCAGAGGCACCAAACTGGACCTATTTTATAAAATGTACACTCTGATAAGATATTTGTGCAACCAGCATCACAATCAAGATAATAATCATCCCCATCACCCAACAATTTCATCAAGTGAATAAAAATCTTTTTTACTATTCTGTATGACTACATGGGAAGTAGACATAAGTACTTCAGCTGCATGCTGAAGTTCAATGATTGTGTCAAAGAAAAGCACTTGTACAACTGAGTTGCCAGCTAAATTAACCATTTTTCACATGGAAAACATATTTGCACTTGTTTCATGTATTTTGTCCAGGTTTTCACTTGTTTAAGGTAGGAAAGTAAATCCTTGTTAGTCCATCTTGAGCCAGAAGCAGAAGTCTACATACTTACTTTTTGTCTGTCCCATATTTGTCTTTCTGAAGCCTATTTGGTAAAGGTAATATTTGTTCTGTCCTGACTCTGGACTTGGAGCAAATCCCTTTCCACAGAGAAGAGTCTTGGCATGTTTAGCCTGTCCAATAGCAGGCTGTCCACACCCTTGATTATTTTGGTGTATTGCCCTTAAGGTGTGGTAATCAAAACAGGAGCTAGAGCTCCCATTCTCTAAGATCACACAGAATGGTATGATAAACTCTATTTTAAGAGGCAGGTGTGGTGGGGTAAAAAGAACATGGGAGTCAGAAGATTCAGGTTCAAGTCCTGGCTCAGACACTTTAAACTTCAGTAACTTTGGCAAACTCACTCCAAATCTGTGAACCACAGTTGCTCCACCCATTTTTAGGCATAATATATCTCATAGTTTGCTATGAGGAAATGAGAGAATACTTTGTAATCTGTAAGGTACTGAACAAAAATAAAATGATAATAAAGCATCTTTCCAGTACTCTCAACAGTCCTCAATCTTTGTTTTTCCCCCACTAAATAATCAAAAGGACCCTTTATTTTAAATGTAGATAGTATCATAATTCATCAAAATAATTTATAATAGTTAGTAGTCTCAAGTATTTTTTCTTATAAATGATGCTTTCTGAAGTGAAAAATAATAGAGTCAGTAAGTCTTTTAAAATTACCTATTTTAGGACATATTAAACTAATGATAATATAAGTAAAAAAAACTTGTCTCCTCTGAAGTCTTCTAAAAAAGGAAATCATGAAAATTTTCCTGATCCTCTAAATATCACTCACTCATTAAAAGAGATGAAAAAGAAACAAATGAATTTGAACAGAAATGCCAATTTCCTATGTTTTGTTCTTTGTACAAAACCAAGCCTTTAGAGTTGAAATTATATTCTGGTTTCCCTCTGTCAGCAAGAAATTACTTAACAGCAGCTCAGAAACATTATTATCTTGGTGAAATATACTTCATCATCTACTGATGATCATCTAACTGATGGTACTCCAATCTATATTTGCTTTCTCACCTCTTCTAATCTTCCTAAGCATCTCCACAGGACAAGAAAATGCTCATCCTCTCAAAGATGGTTCTATCCAAATAGGAAATCAGTTCAGGGTTTTTCTTGTATTTCAATATTCTTTGTAAAGTGCCACATTTCACAGAGAATGCAAAGCCTAGTGAATCACAGCATTCCACTCTGAGAGCTCAACTTTAGCCTTCCAAATGTCACTGTTTTGAGGAGGAGTCATCACAAATTGCCAGAGCAAGATAGCCTTTCTGATTCAGTGGATCAATAGCTTTCAGACAGTGTTCAACTGATATCTGGTAGAGCCGATTATGCTCCCCAAAGGTCCATTGTTGAGGTCCTCCTCACCCGTGGCACTCATGAGTCATGGTGGGTCTGATGTGCATGTTTCTGACATATCCAGGCAAAGGAAATTATTTAAAACCAATTCATGTTCTTCATTATAAACTCAGATGTGATTTGGGTCACTACAGTCATATAACATAAGCACTACAAGGCCTCCCTTCTGACTTGGGCAACCTTGTGCCACCAGACACTTGTTGGTCTGGTGGTGATAAAGCATTCCATGCTGAAGGACTTTGGGGCAGTCTGGCCCTCTATTAATAAAAATGGGTTATGTGGTTTGGCATTGGGCCCAGAAATCTGCATCTCTGATAAATATTATCCAAATACCATTTAAATTAGTTACAACCCAACTTCTTTCTCAATTCAACATGCCCACTAATATTTCCATAGCTTTTGGTCTTCAGATCAGGTCTTAAGGGAAAATACTGTTCCTTATATTCATCCAACCACACATGTGCCAGCCTCAAAGAGCTGTGTATTATAGTGTCCTGGCCTTCAGGAGAGCTATATGGTCGCCTTTTCCAGAAAATGGGTCCTACTCTAGAGCTAGGAATGATGAAGAGCTTACCTCTACACGTCCATATATGAAATGATAATTCTAAATTTTCTCCTCCCAGATACCTATGCCACTGTCATACTCCAGATAATGACATTAAGCTCCCCAGATATCCATTTCACTGTCATTGAAATAGTGTCTGTTCATGGCAAACTATCCTCTGGCCATTGCAGGTGACTTTACCGGTGCAGTAGCTCCTTCTGGTCCTCCTAATTCAAACAGAGGAACAAAAGCCCATTTAAAGTGTAAGTCCCAATTGAATCCCCCTTGTACAAGAAGAGGAGATGAGCTATATATGAGCATATCACTACTGATGGTATCAATCACTGGGCACATCACAGTTTTATGGTCTTCTTGGATTACAGCCAGCAAGGGCTGTAGATACATCTCATTCAATCCAGGAATACAAGAATTTCTCCTGTAGCATGTGCTGCTCCAATCATTCTTCCTCAAATCAATCCCTCGCACTTCTTATTTCTTATTACTTTAGCTTTTCCAGGGAGCTATTTTTTTATATATTCATCAAATTTTCCTTTTAAATCATCAAAATCACTATCATTGTCCACTAGGATAATTTCATGAAGAAGAGGTGCTGGAATACCATCTATGACACTGTGCACTGCCCAAAGCAAGACAGAAAAAACTTCATTGTAGAAAAAAATAACAACACTAGTGACTGGAAGATCAGTTTCTTTATATACTGCACCCCTTGTATCTGGCACATCTCTATGGTAGACCAAGTGGTTAGTGATAAGCATATTAAAGGCTTTTTGATAGCCCAAGTTTCTCAACTCCTGATCATGTTCATTAAAAATCATACTTTTTCAGGACTTGGAGTTGTCCTGAATGATATTGCATGGACAGATGCAGGACATTATATATCCTTCCATAACCCATGAATGGACTGGGAGAGAGTGTAAACTACAATGTAAACTATAATCCATGCTGTGTAGCAGTGCTTCAAAATGTATTCATTAAATGCAATGAATGTACCACACTAATGAAAGAAGTTGTTGATGTGGGAAAAGTCAGGAGTGTGGGAATGGGGCATATGGGAACCTCCTATTTTTTTTTTTTAAGATTTACTTATTTATTTCTCCTCCTCCCCCCATTGTCTGCTCTCTGTGTCCATTCACTATGTGTTCTTCTGCGTCTGTTTGTATTCTCATTAGGCGGCTCCGGGAAACAATCATGGGACCTCCCAGAGTGGGAAAGAGGTGATCATTCTCTTGCACCACCTCAGATCCCTGGTCTGCTGCATCTCTTATTGTCTCTCCTCTGTGTCTTTTTGTTGTGTCATCTTGCTGTCTCAGCCTACCACATTGGCCAGTACTCCTGCATGGGGAGACAATTCTGCATGGGGCAGCACCCCATGTGGGCCAGCTCACCTTTACCAGGAGGCCCTGGGTATCAAACGCTGGACCTCTTATATGGTAGATGGGAGCCCAATTGCTTGAGCCATACCTGCTTCCCTATATTTTTTAATGGAACATTTTGTATGATCTATGTATCTTTAAAAAAAAAAAATTTTTTTTAAAATCATACCCAAATTCAGGGGAGAATTTCATATTGCCTTTTCCTGGATCATCAATCTGATTATCTATCATGTCAGCAATCTTGTTTGCTTTGAACTGTGGTTCTAATACTCAATTTGTACCTCGAGTGAAATAAGGATAGAATTTTGGGGAGAATGGCTCATAGTGTCCAGACCCTTGGATGGGCATATTCTTAAGTGGTTGAGTCACTTCGCCGAAGTTTAAATAAACAAAGAGCAAAGTCATCCAGGTAATGGATGTAAAAAGGCATTCATAACAAAAATAACAAAATGTCACACTTCCCATTATAGACCTAGCATAGGTGAAGTGCCATTTTCAATTTCCTTACAGTAGTTTCCAGCTATTTTCTTGAAAGTATACTCAGTATTCCAAACTGTCACACAGCAAACATTTGTTAAGCCTTGAAGAGCCCAGAAACATCCCCTTGTGGCTCTGGTGGGGGAAGGGAAGATCAGTCTGTTGTGAAAGGCACCCAGAGTCTTCTTAACAAGGCTCGGGGCAGCTGATGTGGCTCAGCAGTTGAGTGCAGGCTTTCCACACATGAGGTCCCAGATTCAATCCCTGGTCCCCTTACTGGTTTTCTTTATCCAACTACATACCACAAAAAGATCATCTGGCATCCTTTTCCAATATGAATATGCTCAGGGATTTGGTAGGATGAAGCAGAAGTATCCCCGACACTGGCTGTCCAAGATTGCTGTCTTCCAGAACTCAGACTGTGGCATCTTCTCTCCCGCCACAGACCCCTCAATCTTTCAAACAATCTATTTTCCAATCCTCTAAGCTACTGAAGCACATTAAAACCTCTTTAATGTCTTAACTAATATAGAAACATACTATCTTCTGAGTACAATATCATTTCCCCTTAAATCATAAAGTTTCAACCAGAAAATCATTTATAAATGTAGTTAACTTACTTTCAAAATCTCACCCTAAATCTAATTTACAAACTCCTTAACTCAACTATGTACATTCTTGACCACTGCATAAGCAATAAAAATCTATCAGTTCTTTGGAACTGTGCTATAAATCAGGTTGAAACTGCAATTTTAAAATAAATTCATAAATGATATCTATTACTTACTTCTGTAACATTGTGGCAAGAAGTGCAATAATATTTGCCTTCATCAGTAAGGCCCCAAGAGACAGCAGCACACTGAGTACAGCGTTCCTTGAACTCTTTCTATAGAAAAGGATAGGAAATGTGTTACGATCAAACCACACTTGGTACAATGAATCTAAACGCTGCAGTTCTGCTTAGAGGATTTCCTGCAATTTTACGTTATAAATGAAAAATAACAGAAAACAAAAAATAAATCAGCGAGATTGTCTGCAAACAAGAAAAGGCCAGTTCAGTCTCTTAACCAGTTTGAAAGCCAATTAAACTATTTTCTAAAATATGCAGAGTATGAGGGAGAAAAAGAAGAACAGGTGGTTAAGACTGCAAACAAAGAGTAAATTAAAACTTCTTGAAAATGCTGTGTGAAAAAAGACAAACTTTAAATATAGAGAAGACTAAAAAAGTAGAAGTAGCATATGATTTGGAACCTCCTCCAGGTCACTAAAAACACACCACAAAGGAACCTGATTTTTACTAGAACTATATCAAGTTTCAATGTATTCATTCAGCAATATAACTACTAATAACAACTATATATTTATCAGGCATTTTACTGGGTGGGAGGGATTCAATGGTAAGCAAAAGAGACATGGTCCCTACTCACAGAATATACAGACTAATTGTGAATTATAATTATTAATACATATTAACCATCTATCATTCAATAAACATTTTATTGAGCCTCTACTATGAGAAAGGTTTTCTATCATCGTATTGCTTCTGGAAGTACATAGACCTAATTCTCTGACTGACACTAAATTACTGATTCTCAACATCTTCAATGTTTCACAACTTTGATAAGAAACCTAATATTCCCTTAACTCCATCAAAGAATGCAGCATTTTATGTGGTGTGTCAAAACTGAATGTAAAATTTATTTTGACCACTTGGTAAAGTTTTCAATGTCTGCGTACTGATAACTGTCATTATAGTGGGGTGTCCCCAAACCAGAATTTGGGATCACTGCACCAGACCGAGGCGAAGATTCCCAGAGATACTGGCAGGGATTACTTGGGTGGATTCTGGTTCCAACCTCTGTCCCTCCCTCAACCACCCCAGCATCAAAGGGAACTTGTGGGGGGTCAGGTCGAGTAAGGATGAGCCACGTGGGTGGCCATCCTACAAAACCCATAACTTCATCTTCCTCCTCAAACACACACATATCGACAAACAAATCACCCTGACTGCATCCACAACCTCGCTGAGCGAGGACCTCCAGCCTCTTGCCCCAAAACACGAGCTTCCCGCCAGCCCTATCCAGTTTCTCCGCCTCACATCCTTCCGACCCGCCCTCGTCCCTTCAGGCGGGCGGCGTCCTCACACCCCTTCTATTGAGCCTCCCTCCCCTACTGTCCTGTTTGTCCGCCGCCAAGGTGTACCGCCTCCTTACCGCCTCCTCTAGGTCCATGATGGCGCCGCCCCTGCCGCCGCCGCCGCCGCCGCCGCCGGAGCCCGTTACCCCGGCGGCGAGCGAAGCTTCCGGGAGCGCCGAGCGCAGCCCTCCGGCCGGGAACAAAAAACCCGAGCTTTGGATTCCGGGCGCCCGCTATCGCGGCGAGACCTCGGCTATCTCGGCGGGAAAACACCACGTTTCCTGCATCCCCGCGTCTAGCCTTGCTAACCAAAACAAGCCAATAAGAAATTGGGCGGTGCCTACGGCCTAACTAATCCAATCATACTTTGTTCTAAGAGTCTTGCATTCCAAGACCCACTTTTTTGTTATGACGGCCAAGAAAGTCCGTGGAGGGCCAAGTTCCAGAGCTCAGGTTCCACGTCTTGCTTTCTCCACCCCTTACTGGCTTTTAATTAATTTTTTCTTTTCAGGGAAAATTAAACAGCATATCCGGCTGGTTGACAAAACCCATCCCGCTGTTAAAAGCAAAACAAAATTATCTCAAGATATTTAAAGGGAGAGAGACAGAATAATGAAGCAGAATATTACGTTTGTAGCACGGGCTGTGTTTTCTCTTCAGTTTCTTTTCCACCAGAGATTCCGTGGACTCCTTGCAGACTTTCTTCACTAAACCATGGAAGGTATCATTAATACAGAATCTGAAGGCAGAGCTGAGGTCTCAGTTGTATTCTCAGGCCAGGTTCAAGCCTTCTTTAGAGACTTACATTTCAGGGTAGTAGTTCTCCCGTATTGGGGTTTTCACAAAACTCTCTCTCCTCTTTTTTTTTTAAACCACATTATCTGTCTCTTCACCTAGAACACAGAGACCATAGATCTGAAATAGGTGTGAAGAGATGGTGCATGGGTCACATGTGTTTTGATATCCAGGAAAGAAGAAAAGGTTAAGACAAGAGAAACTGTCTGGAGGGATCAGGTTTGCGTGGAGGGAGGCTTAGGGAGAGGGAGTCCTTACTGGTTTTTAAAATTTTTATTTTGTTTTGTTTTGTTTAAGGAGGCATCAGGAACCAAACGTGGAACCTCCCATTCCGAAGCAGGCACTCAACCACTTGAGCCACATCCACTCCCCCTTACTGGCTTTTTACAGCATGGGTGTGGCATCTGGTTTGGAGAAAAGAACACAAGTTGTTTGAGTCAGAACTGGGTTTCTAATCACTTTTTTTTTTTTTACTTCAGGTTATTTCCTTTGTAAAAATAGATATTTTCTGTGAGGCCCTTATAATTGAGCCTCACATAATAAGTGTTCAGTAATTTTATGATTATTGTTCATTTATTGATCATATTTGTTTGTTGATTCATTCATTCAACAGGCACTGTTTTAGCTCCAGAGGATTCGGCAGTGAACAAAGTAAATAAAGGTCCCTGCCTTCATGAAGATAGTATTCTGGTGGGGACAGACAAAAATAAATAAGGAAAATATGTATGTTAAATGGTGATGAGTGCCAGGAAGAAAAATAAAGCAGGAAAGAATGGGACCAATAAGGTGGTTTTACTTTTAAATGGGATAATCAAGAAAGGCAACCTTTGAGGCAAGAAAGCAAGAACTGTGCTAGAATCAGCATTCCAGGCGAAGGGAACAGTAAGTACCAAGACCCTGAGTTCTGAGCCTAATGCCATCTCAATTAAAAATCAGCAAGGTCAGTGAGTAGATAGATCTCTGAGCTAAAGGGAGAGTAGGAAATAAAGTCAGAGATACTGTCCACACCATCACTGCCACCCAAAGACTGTGGATTGCCCCTCTGGAAAAATGTGTCCATCATGGATCTAGCCTCATGTCTGGAGAAAGCAGCCAAATACAGTGACATCAAGAAGGTGGTGAAGCAGGTTTCAGATGGCCTCCTGAAGGACATCTTGAGCTACACTGAGGATAGTTGTCTCCTACAACTTTGGCAGTGACACCTACTCTTCCACTTTTGATGCTAGGGCTGGCATTGCCCTCAATGACCACTTTGTCAAGCTCATTTCCTGATACAACAATAAATTTGGGTATGGCACCAGGGTGGTAGACCTTGTGGTCCACACAGTCTATAAGAAGTAAGAGCCCCCTGGTCCACCAGCCCTAGCAATAGCATAAGAGGAAGAGAGAGGCAGTCAGCTACTGGGAAGTCCTAGCCCCAACTCCATTCCCCAACACTGAGAATTGCTCATCTGCCACAGCTTTCCTCCCTGACCCTGAAGAAGAGAAGGGACTCAGAGGGCCCTACCTTGTCGTGTACCATCCATAAAGTACACTGTACTTAGCCAAAAAAAGTCAGAGGCATAATGCCATTGTAAGGACTGACTTGGAGAAATTGAGGAAGCCATTAGAGGAGTAATATGAAATTATTAATGTTTAATAGATCACCCTGGCTGGGTAGGAAGACAAGACTGCTGGGAGGTGGGGCAGGGGTGAGGATAGAAATGGAGAGAAAAGTTTAAAAGACTGTTGAAATAGTCTAGGCAAGACCAAATCATAGCTTGAACAAGGTCAAAGCAATGGAGACAGTGAAAGTGGACAGATTCTAGAAAGACAGTATTTTGACAGTAGAACCAACAGGAAATCCTGATGGATTGTAAGTGGGCTGTGAGAGAAAGAAAGAAAACAAGAATGAATTCAAGGCTTTTGGCACCAGCAACTAGAAGGGTGGAGTTGTCATTGGCTTGAGTTGGAGCCAACTGTGGGTGGAACAATTTGGGAGTAGGGGAGAGGAGGAAACGAGTTTAGTTTTGGATGTTATGTTAGAGGTGCCTACAATACATGCAGGTAGGATGAAAAGGCCATTGGATATAGGATTCTAGAGTTCAGAAGAAAGTTTTGAGTTGGAGATATACATTTGGGAATTATTTCTGTCTAGGTGGCATTTGAAGTCATGAGTAAAGGGAGTGGCTTTTTATTCATTCACTTGTCAATTTATTTATTTCAAAAGATTCATTAAACACCCAAGCTATTCCAGCCACTATGCTAGATCTTAGGAAATGAATGATAAAAGTCAGAGTCCCTGCCCTCAAGAAACGCAGTCCAGTGGAGCAATCAGTCTCATTATTTTATCATGGTGTTAGATAAATACCCTTCTAATATTGTGTCACCCATATCATTCACTAGGCTTGGCTCTGTGCAGCTTCAGACTATTTCCAAAAAAACACCTTATCTACTTTCAAAGCATCCAGGTTTTCCATACACACAGTTCTATCATAAGCCTCTTATTTTTCAGGCCAGCTCTGATTTCAAATGTTGAAAGAGAGGCATGGGAGAAGAGAGGGGTGGTACTGAATACCTACTAGGTTAATGTATTAACCTAACCTATAATAAAAACTCCATGAATACACTGGTTTTTGTCTTTTTGTTTATTGCTGTATAACCAGGATCTAGAACAGTGCTTAGCTCATATTATGTGATCAATAAGTATTTATTGACAGAATGAATGACTTTGTAAGATTTTTATGCACGCACAAAATAGTTTAAATGCACAGCATACCTTGACTTGAAACTTTGGACATGTGGATGCACAGAAATGAGTCACATATTTTTTCCAGCCATTCCTTAACAGGAAATTAGCCTCCTTAGAAAAAATGGTCATCCTAGACTGTAAGACTTAGAGGGGATTTAAGCAGAGAAATTTTAATATGTATTGTATTTAAATGTGGCCAGTTACCATTTTTTTCCTCGTCAGATTGGCACAGATGAATTTTGCTTAATGGAAATGATCACTGGTAGAAGGGCTTAGTGAAATGGACTCTGTATTATCCTGCAGGTGAGAGTGAATTTAGATACAATTCTGGAAAATAATTTATCTACATACAGGTATTAGGGTGGAGCAAAATTGAGATGGCCCTGGGAACAGGAAACAAGACTAGAACAGAGGTAGTAAACCTTTAGAGGGACTGAAGGGTTCCTAGGCCAAGATTTGATTTAACAGCAAATCTAATTGAAGATAGTAACATATCAGAAAAAAGATAGCGTAAATCAGAAAGAGGTGGGAAGCAGATGTGGTTCAACTGACAGAGTGTCCGCCTACTGCATAGGAGGTCCAGGGTTCGATACCCAGGGCCTCCTGGTCCATGTGCAGTGCTGCCGCATGCAAGGGGTGTTATGTCACGTGTATGGGTGCCCCACGTGCAAGGAGTGCACCCAGCAAGGAGAGCTGCCCCGTGTGAAAAACACAGCCCAGGAGTGGCATTGCACACACAGAGAGCTGACACAGCAAGATGATGCAACAAAAAGAGACAGATTCTTGATGCCACCTGACAAGAATGCAAGTGGACACAGAAAAACACACAGTGAATGGACAGTAAAATATATTATAGAGCACACAAAATGAAAATATTAAAATAATGAGATAAATTCAGAACACTTAATATTTTATTTATTAACAGAATAAGTAATATTCCTTTCACTGAAAATATTATTAAGCGTTATATAGTCAAAGGCTTCATAATTTTTTGAAATCTTGAGCTGACTTAACACTGTGAGATACAATGATTTGTAGTTCTGCCCCTATGTGCAATGTCTTTTATTACTTGTTTAAATGGCATCCATAGCAGAAAAACATACTTCATCAAGGTACATAGAACCAAATGTTTTCATAACAATGGAAACATTTGCAAACGTCCAAGCCTAGAAAGCTCTCTCCATAACATAACTTCCTTCCAAAACAGCAGTACTTTTTCACACACTCAACAGATGAGTGCCTGACATGCACCAGACACTGTTCTAGGCACAGGGAATAATGCAAAAGAATCAAATAAACCTCTACCTCATAGAGCTTCCATCTTAACTGGGAGAGCCAGATAATAAATACATAAGCAAATAATTACAAAATACATATTTTATGAAGAAAAAAACTGGATATGAAAATAATAAATATGGTAGGAGTTGCTATTTTAGACAGAGTGGTCTAGAACGGCCTCTCTGATGAAGGTGACATTTGAGCAGAGACCTAAAAGAAAAGGGGGAACCAGCCAGGCAGAGATCTGGAGGACAGCACTCCACGTGCAGACCTTGAGAAAACAAGGTGGCCCCCAATAAAGAGATATGTGGTAGAGGACATGAGGTCAGAAAGGTTGCCAGGGCCAGATCATAAGAAGGCCTTGTAGGTCATGGTTAGGACACCAGATTTTATTTTCTATCTAGAGAGTATAGGATCTGACTTCTTTTTTAGGAGGATTCTCTGAGGCAGGGGTGGGGGGAGGACACAGAATAAGCAAGGGTGGGAGAAGGGAGATTGCTTAGAAAATAGTGCAGGTGGGATGATAGTGAATTGACTTAGAGCAATAGTGGTGTTGCTGATGAGAAGTGGGCAGCTTCTGGGTATATTTAGAAGATATAAGCAAAAAGTATTTCTTCACAGATTGGAGGTGGGGTGTGAGAGAAAAGAGGTAAGGATGACTGCAAAATTTTGGATCTGCACTCCTGTAGGAATGAAGTTACCATTTACTGAGGAGGGGAAGACTTCTGTGATGAGTTTGGAGGAAAATGTAAGAGTTCAGTTTGGGCTAACTTTAAATTAGAGATGCCTATTAGCTATGCAACTGGAGATGTTGGGTATGTCGTTGAATACTTGAGTTTAATGTTCAGGGATAAGGTCAGGTGTGCAGATATAAATATGAGAGTCAAGGGTCTGGATGAGATCCCCATGGGTTTGAGTATACACAGGAATAAAAGGCTGAGAACTGAGATCTGGGTATCCAACATTTGGAATATCCAGTAAAGGAGACTGAGGGTGAATGCCCAGTGATCTAGAAGGAAAACTAGTAGAGTCTGGTATATTGGAAACCAAACAAAGAAATGTGTCAAAAGGAGGAAGTATTCAGATGTCAAAAGCTCCTGAGAACTCCAGTAAGATAAAGACTAGGAAGTGATCATCAGACGCAGCAACATGGGAATGATCAGTGACCTTGACAAGAACGGTTTCAGTGGAGTATTGGGGATGAAAGTCTAATAGAGTGGGTTCAAAAAGTGGAATTAAGAAAGAGTATAGACTACCATTTGAAGAGTTTGGTCATAAACATGAACAGAGAAATCTGTATGAAATCTGTATGAAATGCGAAGTCAAGAGAGTTTTGTCTCCTTTTGTTTGTTTAAGGTGTTGGAAAGTTGATGGGAAAGGATCTTAGCAAGAGGAAAATGACGTTGCGGAGCCAAAAGAGAATGATATTGGGGGATACCATTGTGCTGGTGAGAGGGGATGAGATTCAGTGCCCACCTGGAGGGGCTGGCCAGAACACAGACTATTCATGTGTAACAGGACCAGAAAGGAAGGGAGTGGTTCCAAGGCAGTCAGGTGGGTTGGTGGATGTGCAGGTGGGATCATGGTGCAAGGGCTCTAATGACTGTTTGTAATGATAAGGACAGCAAATCCTCAGCTGAGAGTGGTGATTGGAGACAAAGGTGGGAAGTTTGAGGAGATAATCAAGGTGTAATACCTCTTGGAAAGAGTAGAGATAAATCAGAAGTGTAGTGAATTTCCAGGCAGCATCAGGAGACCTCTTGATGTTTGTGATCATAAATTTAACGATAAGGCCAGTGGACTGGTCCAGTCAGCCACAGTCAGCTGCCCCCTTTGTCAAACTATCTCCTTTAATTCTAAAGGACAAATTAAATGTATTCACATTTTCAAAAACATCTGCTAGGTAGTAACCTACTGATAGCAACTTGTCAGCCACTTGTCATCACAGGAATACTTGCTAGGTCTGAAAGGTCTTTTAAGTATTTTGCCAACAACCTTCCATTTGGAAGTTATTTACCATCTCATTACAGACTATGGTAATTATCCCACTACATATAAAGGTCTTGTTTTTGGAAATTAACTACCTTAATGACTCCCGCAGTGTTTTGTGACTTCCTGTCTTCAACTTCTCTTGCTGCTACATCCTGCCAGGTGAATGATGCCATGAATAAATTTCACACGAGGCACTCTCTGTAATCATCTTCCAGAATGCTTTTATTATTCTAGTCAAAGCAGCTACTTCTTCAGTTGTTACACTGAGACAGTTTTACTACGAAATATTTTTTTTAAGTGGTTTACTGTCGAGAATATATGTTACCTAGCACATCTGAGAATTCGTGGTTCCTCAAAAGTAGTTCTTTTTTAATTTCATTATTGAGACAGAATCTAGCAAATATCATGATCAGAGATATGTTAGAAACATCTATATTTTATTCAACTGTATAGCAAGCCTTCTATCCTGTGTAATTTATTCTATTACTTGTTTCTTCTAAATTTTCAGCAATGTTTTCTACATCTTCCAACAAAATTTGAAATATTATTTGCCATCTATTATTTCAGCCCTATTTTTTTAATGGCAGGAAGACAGAGAACAAATAAGTGTAGACAATAATTAGAGATTGATAAATGCTGCAAAAAAAAAAGAAAAAGAAAACAAAAACAAAAATGAGCAGCACAGTAAATAAATATAGGGTGACTGGGGTAGAAAAAAAGCAAAGAGAACTTTAATGGGATATCTTGGTGTACCAGAGCTGCTGAAACCACTGACTAGTTGCTTTAAACTATTGGATTTATTATCTCATAGTTTTGGAGACTTAGAAGTCCAAAATCAAGGTGCTGGCAGGATCATGCGTTCTCTGAAGCCTGCAGTGTTGTGGTAGTGGCTGGCTGGGAATCCATAACTCAGTCTCTACCTGCATCACATGGCTATCTCTCTCCCACCAGTCCAAATTTCCTCTGCTTATAAGGATTCCAGTCCTACTGGATTAAGGCCCACTCTGATTGAGTTTCGCCTTACCTTAACTAGTAACTCCAAAGGTTCTATTTGCAAATGAGTCCATACCCGCAGGTCCAGGGGTTAGAGCTTGAGCATGCCATTGTGGAGGACATGAGTTAATCCATAACATGGAGTTATTAAGGAGACCTCTCTGAAGAAGGATCAGGTGAGCAATGACGGGAATGGAATGAGAGCCATGCAAGAGTGTGCAGAAATATATTCTAGGGAGTGTTGGTGAGGAAGTCAAGAAAAAGGAACCCTTATACATAGCTGGTGGCATTGTAAAAATGATACATGTACTGTGGAAGACAGTTTGACAGTTCCCCAGAAAGTTATAGAATTACCATTTGACCCAGTAATCCCTTTACTAGGTATATACCCAAAAGAATTGAAAGCAGGGACTTGAACAGATATTTGTACACCGATGTTGATAGCAGCATTATCCACAATTGCCAAAAGATGAAAGCAACCCAAATAGCCTATCAACAGATGAATGAATAAACATAATGTGGTACATACACACAATTATATTTTATTTCACCGTAAAAAGGAATGGAGTTCTGATACATGTAACAACATGGATGAACCTTGAAAACATTTGTCACAAAAAGACAAATATTGTACGATCTTGCTTATGTGAAATACCTGGAAGAAGCAAACTTCATAGAGACAGACAGTAAAATATAGGTTACCAGGGATGGGAGGGAGAAGGAAGGGGGAATTATTGCTTAATGGGTCACAGTTTCTGTTTGAGAGGGTAAAAAAGTTGGGGTAATGGATATTGGCAATGGTAACACAATATTATGAGTGTAATTAATGTTACTGCAGTGTGCACTTGAAAGTGGTTAAAGTGGAAAATTGTGAGTTGTGTATTTGTTATTTAAAAAAACCACTGACACCAGATAGTGACTGTGGCTCAATCAATCGGGCTTCCGTCCCAAGGCCTCCTTGTGAAGGCAGGCTGGCCCGCACCTGAGGAGAGCTGACAGCCCACGCCCATGGAGAGTTGATGGCCCGCGCCTGCGGAGAGCTGGCACAGCAAGATGGCACAACAAAGGGAGACAAGCAGAAGAACGTGCAGTGAATGGACACAGCAGACAGCAAGCAAGCCGCAAGGTGGGGGGGGCGGGGAATAAATTTTAAAAAAAATACTACCACCAATAGCCCCCTGCAAGTCCCACCACCTGGCCACCATCGTTGGCTCCTACCAGGGAAGGGAGGAGTCACTCTTGGTGGATCAGCTGGCAGCCTGCTCTCCAGAGCTGCCTGGGACTGTACTTAACCCGTGCCTACATGTTCAGCAGAAGCTGAGGAACGATTGTCATAAACAATATTGTTATTGTTAAGAGAAATTCTCCATTTTGAGACCGTAAGTTATCGAGTAGCTATTGATTTAATGGAGCAGTGATACTTTTCCTTCTATCAAAGTATAGATCCAATAGAGATAGCATTTAATTAGTGAGAGTATATTAAACAAAAAAAATCCACCTGTATTTTCCAAAAACCAACAAATGATGTAGAAGTTATTAGACTAACTTGATGAGCACTTTAAGTTACAGCTTATATTTATTTTATAAGCAGATTTATTATATAAAGTCCTTTTTAAAAGAAAATGGAAAGATATTTTTCGATTTTGATTCATTATGAACTTATATGAGTTTATATTCCTCTACTAGTTGTTAAATAAAGATATTTTGAATATCCCTTTTAAGGCCACGTTTAGGGGGTTTTGATTTGAGTGTGTTAAGAAGCCATTGAAGGATTTTGAACAAAGGAGTGACATGGTCTAACTCATGCTTTGAAGTACTACTGTGTGGTAGTACTGTGTGGGGAATAAACCATAGACAAGAGTGGAATGAAGATGGCTAACTGGGAGGTTATTACAGGAATACAACCTACAGATGAAGGTAGCTTGTGGGACAATGAGAAAGAGATTTATTGGTGGATCCAAGACAGAGCAGATGTAGCTATGAGAAAAAGAGGAATCAGAGATGATGTATTGAAGTGAATTGTGGAACCTATACTGAGATGGTGATCAGCAAGTTTTGGAGGAGAAAAATCAAGATTTAGGGTATTTTAAGTTTGATGTGTCTATTAGAAATATAAGTGAAATTATTGAGTTGGAAGTAAGACAAATAGAATCTGTAAATATGAATTTGGGAGTCAGTAGTGTATAAATGGGATTTAAAGATATGAGATTAAATGAGGATACCTAGAGAGTGGGGTAAGATAGTAGATGAAAGAAGCGAGGAGTGAGCCATGGGGCACTGTACAATTTAAAAGTCAGGAAGAGGCGGTAGACTTGGCCCAGTGGTTAGGGTGTCCGTCTACCACATGGGAGGTCCGCGGTTCAAACCCCGGGCCTCCTTGACCTGTGTGCAGCTGGCCCATGCGCAGTGCTGATGCGTGGAAGGAGTGCCCTGCCACACAAAGGGGTCCCCCAACTAGGGGAGCCCCACGCGCAAGGAGTGCGCCCCGTAAGGAGAGCCGCCCAGCATGAAAGAAAGTGCAGCCTGCCCAGGAATGGTGCCGCACAAAGGGAGAGCTGACACAATAAGAAGCAACAAAAAGAAACACAGATTCCCATGCCGCTGACAACAACAGAAGCGGACAAAGATGATGCAGCAAATAGACACAGAGAACAGACAACCGGGGTGGGGGGGAAGGGGAGAGAAATAAATAAATAAATCTTTAAAAAAATAAATAAATAAAAGTCAGGAAGAGCAGAAGAATCTAGCAAAGATATCAGAGAAAGAGCAGCTAGTACGGAAGCCAAGTGAAAGAATTTCAAGAAACAAACAAGAAAACAAGACAAAAAAAAAAAAAAAAGAAGAAATGTCAAGTGCTATCAAGAGTTTGGATAATATTAACATAGGACTTTGCAAGATATACATCATCGATGAGAGTGTAGTGGTAAGGATGAAAGCTAATTAGTGTGGATTCAAGACAGAACAGAAGGAGGAAAAGAACAGTCAGTGAGTAAAGACAACTCCCCTGAGAGTTTTGCTGAAAAGAGAAGCCAAGACATGGAGCAGTAGCTGAAAGATGATCAGGATGGAGAGGGTGAAAAATGTGAGCTATTGCAGCATGTTTGTATGCTAATGGACATGATTATATAGGAGAGGGAAGAATTACAGGAGCAAAGGCTCCTTTGGGTGGGTGAGAGGGACAGATCTGGGCCCTGAGGAAGCAACCCTCCAGGCTGTGTTACTCTCATGTGGCCAGATCATTGGAATTCAAGGAAAGTGCCCACCACTCAGACAGGCCAGGGCTCTGGTCTGCTGGGATGTTGACCCTGTGAGAGCTGATCCCACTGCCTCCTGCTGACACCACAATGCTGCCAACATCCCAGGGCCATGTCCTCAGAGCCTGGGACTACCAGCCCAAAGTTTAATGAAAGAATGTGGAAATAGCTAAATACTATTTCAAGGAGACAACAGAGCAAAAATCTGGAATTGAGAAAGGAGATTTGAATCCTGACTCTATTACTTACCTGCTGGCTCTGTGACCCAGATGAGGCACTTTTCTAGTCTGTTTTCTCATCTGCAGTATGGGATGATGAATTTACCAAACCACATTATGAAGTTATAAGGTACAAATGGGAGGCAGATGTGCAAACTTTATAAATGGAAAAGTAAAATACCAATGTTATAAATAGTTCTTAGGCTTTATTTATTAATACCACATCATCTCCCACTTATCCCACAAAACAGGCGCGGTTTTGTGAAGGAGACATTAATGAGGACAAATACCTGTGCCACTCCTCTCTGTGGGCTTAAATTCCATAACTAGACTTCAGATTTTTTTTTAAGATAAGGAGCAAGTCTTGGTTTTTCGCAAGAACCTCCCAGTATCATTACTGACATGTGTACCAACTAAAATTATCCATTGGAAGAGATGGAGTAGACATATTGTTAACTTCAAAGCTTTCTGGGAAACTCTTAAATGTTCATCACAAAGCATAGGGCTATTCCAGAAAGCCAACACTATCCTTGATACTTCTCATCCTTGTGAGCCTCCATCCTCCTGAGGTTCCATCAACTTTTCTGCTGGAGAGAATCAAAGCACATGACATGACCCATGAACGGATCCTCTGAGAGTTCCAAGGTCTGCCTGTGGTCTGATCTATCCAGCACTAAAGTGGAAACTCCCTGCAGTTTGCAGAGCCCTGGGGAGAAGTGTAAACGAATGACAATTTGCTAGTTAACAACTGTGTCAGGCACTCTACCAGGCCCATTAACCAATTTATCTCATAAATGACAAGGGAGGTAATCATACCCTTCTCACTAAACTGTAGAGGAAACTGAGGCACAGGGAGGTTAAATCAGGTCATGGACAAACAAGAGGCACAGAAGAACTCTTAACGTATTTCTGCCTGTTGGAAAGAGCCAGCTCTTTCTGCTGACCTAATAGGTGTTTCACACAGGTTTCTTTAGTGAATGAAAGATGAATGAATGAAGTATTCTAGAAGTAAAATTGCATTGTCAGGGAAGCGGATGTGGCTCAAGTGATTGAGCTCTCGCCTACCACATGGGAGGTCCCGGGTTTGGATCTTGGTGCCTACTAAAGAAGATGAACAAGACAGCGAGCTGACATGACAGGCTGGTGCAGTGAGCTGACACAACAAGATGACATGACAAAGAGACAAGAGGAAAACACAATGAGAGACACAACAAAGCAGGGAGCAGAGGTAGCTCAAGCAATTAGGCCCCTCCCTCCCACATGGGAGGTCTGGGGTTCAGTTCTGGTGCCTCCAAAAAGATGAGCTCACAACAAACAGACACAGCAAGCACAAATAATGGGTGTAGAAGTAAATAAATAAATCTAAAAAAAATTTGCATTGTCAAAGGGCATTAATAGGCAAAAGGCACAGCCCCAATTAAACAGAAGCAAAACAACCTTCTAAGATTTGAGTGAGGTACACAGAATGTGGCTTAAATCACTCAGAGGAGTTTCCCAAACTCTTACGGTGATAAGATCTCAGGCAAGTTGCAGAACCTGTTGGGATTTTGTTTATCCATTCAAAGCGTTGGGGCAAACATAGTCTTACTCCTCCCTGCCTTCCAGGAAGGAGCGTTAATGGAGTCACAGAAGTTGAGGTTCTGGCAATGAGTGCAGAAGTTCCTTGATAAAGGCTGCCTGGTTTGTGACCATCCCATGTCAGGAGCAGCGATGCCATCTGTGGGGTCTAATATAAGATGAAAATGTGGGGCCCCTTGTTCAAAAATTATTGAGAATTTAAAGATGATGAAAGCAGATCCCAACACCCATGAAGCCAGCCCAGCACAGGGCCATTTGCTCTGGAGAAGGGTGGGAGAATCAAAAAAGGGAGATTAGTAGGACATCTTAGGAGCACTAAAAATAGGGCAGTTAAAATAGCCATGGAGATTGGTTCTAGCTTCTTGAAAAATACAATTTCAGAACAGAAAGAGTCTTGAAAATTCATCTAGTACTATTCATCCATTTTGTACATGAGGAAACTGAGACCCAGACAGAACAGTGACTTGGGAATCATGGGATATCGTGGAGAAGGCAGACCCTCTCTGATTGTCATTCAAGTTCCTGATAAGGAACTGAAACGGGGGGGATCACTAAAACAGGGGGTGAGATTGCATAGATACATTATTTCTTTTTTTCCTTCACTCCCCACTGAAATAACAGTAAAATAAAGGTTTAAGCCCACAAACAAGGAATGGGATGGAGGCAATAGTTAATTGAAAGAGGAGTTTGAGAGTGAGTGAGTGGGGGGAATGAGAGGAAGCATAGGACTAGAAGCAGGAGAATAGAGCATAAATCTGAGGACTATCCCTCTCCCCCTCTCTAGAATTCCAGTAGTAAGTTATATATCCTCTCTACCTCCCAGTCCTGACGGGAGATTAGAGGAGTCTTCTCCAAGGTAGATCCCAGATACGGACAATTGGAGTTCTCCACAATGACAAGCCAGTTTGAAGCTCTGTCTTCCTACACTGAAGCCCTCGAGGGCAAAGTCAGACTTGGGCACAGCTACCCATTAGCTTTCTAGACTCCAGTCATACAAGCTGATGGCCAACCACCCTCAGGAACTAGAGGAATGTTTTGTACCTGAAAGAATACAAAACAAATAAATAAATGGAGAAAAGGACTGGGAGAAATCAGAGGTAACTTCAAACTAAAAATCTCGCCAGTGCAGGTAGAGATGTTATCATACCCATGAAACAAGAATCAGAAAGTGTTTTTAAAAACCCTGAAAACAAGAAAATCTCTGTAAAATTAAATATATAAAAGCCAAAATAGAAATGTAACAGAAAAAAAGTAAATTAAGAGAAATTTCCAGAAACTAGAAAAAAACATTAAACGATGGAAAATGGCAAAGGGCATATTTTAGTTTCCTATGCTGCTTAAGGCAAATACCATGAAATGGTCCAGCTTAAGCAATGGGAATTATTGGTTTACAGTTCTGATGTCAAGAAAATGTCCAAATTAAGTCATCCTCACGGTGATGCTTTCTTCCTGAAGACCAGCTGCCGGTGATCCTTGGCTCCTCTGCCACATGGCAAGGCACATAGCAGCATCTGCTGGTCTCTCCCTTTTCTTCCAGTTTCTTCTCTCTCTCTCTGTTTATAAAGGACTCCAGGAATAAGATTAAGATCCATCCTGTGCTAGGGGGTCACACCTTAACTGAAGTAGCTTCACCAAAAGGTCCTACTGGGAAGCGGATTTGGCTCAATGGATAGAGCATCCGCCTACCACATGGGAGGTCCAGGGTTCGAACCCAGGATCTCCTGACCCGTGTGGTGAGCTGGCCCATGTGCAGTGCTGATGCGCGCAAGGAGTGCCATGCCATACAGCAGTGGCCCGCACGTAGGGGAGCCCCACACACAAGGAGTGCACCCCATAAGGAGAGCTGCCCTGTGTGAATAAAGTACAGCCTGCCCAGGAGTGAGGTCGCATACACGGAGAGCTGACCCACCAAGATGACGCAACAAAAAGAGACACAGATTCCCGGTGCCGCTGACAAGAATACAAGCGGACACAGAAGAACACACAGGGAATGGACACGGAGCCGGGGGTGGGGTGGGGGGGAGAGGGGAGGGGAGAGAAATAAATAAAAAATAAATCTTTAAATAAAAAAGGTCCTACTTACAGTGGTGTATACATATGATGGAATACTATGATGCAGTAAGAAGAAATGAAACTGGGACACATTTGATAACATGGATGAATCCTGAAGGCATTATGCTAAGTGAAGTAAGCCAGACACAAAAGGACATATATTGCATGGTCTCATGAATATGAATATTTATATATTTTTATATTTTTATATTTATATAAAGAATAAACACATGGAGTTAAAATGTAGAGTGTAAGTTATTAGGAGATAAAAGGAGGGCTGAGAAGGACTATTGATACTTAATGTATGTAGAAGTTTTAATTAACTTGACTGTAAAAGTGTGGAAATGGATAAAGTTGATGGTAACACCTTATAGTGAGTAGTGGCTGGTTTATAAATGGGAATGTGGCTGAAAAGTCAAAGGATATAAATGTCGATTGAAAGAAAGCTAGAGAATAATCTAGGAACTGAATAACACAGTGAACCCAGAAGTGGATGAGAATTGTGGTTGAGGGAACAAAGGCAAGAATGCCCTCTGTGAACTAGAACAGAGGCGTGGCACTATTTCAGAGTGGTGGGAATGTGGAGAAGCATGGGAAAAAAACAATTGACGTAACCTATGGACTATAGTTGGCAGCAGTACTGTAATAGTCTTGCATCAATGCCAAAGATTGACTGTGTTAATAATAAGGGAGTATGGAAAAATATGCCAAATGTATGCTAGGGACCGTAGTGATAAAAGCCTGATGATACTATCTTATAATTTGTAACAAATGTTCCACCACGGTGTAGTGTGTTGGTGAAGGGGTGTTGTATGGGAATTCTACACATGTGCATGATTGTTTTGTAAGTTCACAGCTTCTGTAATACAAATATACTTTAAAAAAAGAAGTCCTACTTACAGTGTGTTCACGTCTACAGGAATGGATACGGTTTAAGAACACATTTTTCTGAGGGTACATACAGCTTCAAACCACCACAGGAAAGATAACAAAAAGCTAGAGGATCAGTAGAGGAGGCAAAGCCAACAAATTGAAATGCCAGAATGAGAACAAACAAAGTGGATAAAATTATCATGGAAATAGTACAAGAAAATTTACCAGAACCAAACCAAAAGACTCACTACATGCCTAGCAGAAGAAATGAAAAAAAGAACATGCACACCATTGTGAAATTTTAAAATATCAGGAACACAGAGAAGATACTGTAAACTTACAGAGAGAGAGAAAGAGACAGAGAGAGGGAGGGAGGGAAGGAGGGAGGAGAGAATTAAAAGTCAACAAACTTCTCAACAACCTTAGCATCTAATAGACAATGGACCAATGCCTTCAATATTTACACCCTAAACTTCTATATTTAGCCAGACTGTCAATCAAATAAGGATAGAATAAGACATTTTCAAATATGCAAAAACTAAAATAATTTAACACCCTTGCACCTTCCTTAGTGAGCTACCGGAGTTTATGATCTAACCAAACAAGTGAGTATCCAAGAAAGGAAGACACAGAATCCAGGAATCAGGGGTCCAAAATATGACATAGGAAAAATTGGAAGTCTATCCAAATATCAGAACAACCATGATGGTGAATGGAAATCCAGGTGACCTTTGCACACGACTAGTCTAAATTAGAGACATGGAAGTAAGTCTCTGCGGAGATCTCCAGGAATAAGATGAACATGACATTTGAAATTGTGGAAAACATTATTGATAGGGTTGAGGCAGAGTTATTGGGGCATCAGGAAAAATCAATGATTGGTGTGTAGAAAAGTAGGCAAATGGTAAAAAGGAGGAAATTAATAACTCCAGGAAAAATGAAGGACTGCATAAGAAAGATGGTATGGGCATAGCAGTGTTGATTTGATTCTCTAGTGAACAACATTTGCACAATCATAATAAAGTATATCCTGAGTGCTGGTATAACTAAAATGGTGCTTTTTAAAATGTCTCTCCCCTTCACCGCCCCCCCCCAAGTTGTCTGCTCTCTGTGTCCATTTGCTGTGTGTTTTTCTGTGTCCGCTTGTATTCTTGTCAGTGGCCCCTGGAATCTGTGTCTCATTTTGTTGCGTCATCTTGCTGGGTTAGCTCTCCATGTGTGTGACCTCACTCCTGGGCAGGCTGCACTTTTTTTGTGCTGAGTGGCTCTCCTTACGGGGTGCACTCCTTGTGCATGGGACTCCCCTATGCGGGGGACACCCCTGCGTGGCACAGCACTCCTTGAGCACATCAGCACTGCACATGGGCCAGCTCATCACATGGGTCTGGAGACCCTGGGTTTGAACCTTGGACCTCCCATGTGGTAGGCAGACACCCTATCTGTTGGGCCAAATCTGCTTCCCGACTAAAATTGTTTTATAACTCTGGAAGGGGAATAGAGGAAGGAAGTGGAGTGGAGAGATATGGGAGATCTGAATCCTTGTTTAATATTGTGGGAACTCAATAGTAATGTCTCAAACTTCAGATAATGCAGAAATGGGGATAGATCCATTTACATTGTTTTAAACATCATTTATAAGACTTCCAGGTGTAAGATGGTGAAAGAAGTTCCCATTCCTTTTTTCTCTCAAAAAGAATGCCAAAAACAGGGAAAATAAGAAACAGAAATACAAACTCTATCCTTGAAGTGAGGGGACATCTTAATTCTGATCCATTAAACGAGAAGCTGAAAAATGGCTACAAGAATGACAGAGAAATGAGCAAAGATAAATCCAAATGCCAGCAGAAGTATAATTTATCTATAATAAATTCACCAATTTTAAGTGTAATGATGAGTTTTGGCATATGTATACAGTGTGGTAGCCACCACCAAAAACATGATTTCAGACATTGCCTCCATCCCTAATCTCCTAATTCCTAGCATTTTATCCCTAACAATCGCTGCTCTGCTCTCTATCCACTATAGGTCTTCCTTTTTTAGAACACACAGTATGTAGTGTTCTGTATCTGACTTTTTTCAAATAGCATAATTCTTTTGTGATTTATCCATGTTTTTGCATATTTCAATAGTTCATTCCTTTTTTATCACTATATTTATATTCCATTAAATACAGTTTTTTTCCCTATTCATTTGTAATTTGATGGACATTTTGGCTGTTTCTAATTTTTGCTTACTGTGAACAAAGATGCTATGAATATTCACATGCAGGTCTTTGTATGGACATATGTTTTCCATACTTGAGTGGAAAAACACACCTAATGTAAACAAGGGACAACAAGTAGGACTAATTTAATTATCTTTCATCAATTGTAACAAAGGTAACTACTGTTAAAAACAACAGTAGGATAATGAAATTGTGCCATCACCAATAGAAACAAATGTCCCACACCAATGCAAGGTGTTGGTGGTGGTGCGGTGTATGGGAGTCCTGTATTTTATGCATTATTGATTTATAAACTCGTAACGTCTCTAATTGAAAAACAAAATCCCTTAGTGGAATTTTGAGTCATATGGTAAGTGAATGTTTAACTTTAAAAGTAAGTGCTGAACTCTTTTCCAAAATGATTGTACAATTTGGCACTCATGTCAGCAATGTATGACAGTTCCAATTGCTTCACTTCCTAGCCAACACTTGGTATTGTCAGTCTTTAAAATTTTATCCAGTTCAGGCGGCGAACTTGGCCCAGTGGTTAGGACGTCCGTCTACCACATGGGAGGTCCGCAGTTCAAATCCCGGCCTCCTTGATCCATGTGCAGCTGGCCCATGCACAGTGCTGATGCGCGCAAGGAGTGCCCTGCCACGCAGGGGTGTCCCTTGCGTAGGGGAGCCCCACGCGCAAGGAGTGCGCCCCGTAAGGAGAGCCACCCAGCGCGAAAGAAAGTGCAGCCTGCCCAGGAATGGCGCCACCCACACGGAGAGCTGACACAACAAGATGATGCAGCAAAAAAGAAACACAGATTCCCATGCTGCTGACAACAGAAGAGGACAAAGAAGACACAGCAAATAGACACAGAGAACAGACAATGGGGGGAGAGGGAAGGGGAGAGAAATAAATAAATAAATAAATCTTTAAAAAAATAAAATAAAATTGTATCCATTTCAGTGGATATATAATGGTATCACCTTGTGGTCTAAATTTACACTTCCCTAACAACTAACAATGTTGAACACTTTCTCATGTGCTTATTTGCCATCTGTGCATTCTTTTGATAAAATGTCTACTCAGATCTTCTCCCCATTTTTAATGGTTTTGTTTTATTACTATTGAGTTGTAAGTGTTCTTTATATATTCTGTATATAAAGCTTTTATGGGATATATGTTTTGAAAATATAGTCTCCCAGTTTGTGGCTTGTCTTGTCATTTTTCTAGTGGTGCTTTCAAAGATCATATAGTTCTAGTTTTAATGAAGTTCCATTTATTTACTTATTTTCTTTCATAGTTTTTGTGTGCTTTTTGTCCTAATTTAAAAAATTTTTGCCTAACCCAAGGACACTGTATTTTTTAGAATTGTTATAGTTTTACGTCTTACATTTAGGTCTATGGTCCACTACAGGTTAATTTTTGAATACGGTGTGAGTAAATGGTCAAGATTAATTTTTGTGCATACGGTCAACTAATTAATTATTCCAGCACCTTCTCTTGAAAAGGTTATCCTTTCTCCCATTTAATTGTTGTCAACTTTGCTGAAAATCAATTGACCATATATATGTCTGGGTCTGGGTCTGGGCTTCCCATTCTGTTTCACTGACTTTTCGTTTCACTGCACTGTACTTTATTACACTTCACAGGTATTACAGTTTTTACAAATTGAAGTTTTGTGGCAATGCTGCATCGAGCAAGTCTATCAGTGTCATTTTTCCAAAAGCATGCACTCACTTTTTGTCTCTATGTCACATTTTAACTAAGGTCTGTACATTACTGTTTAAAAAATAATGCTATTGTACAGTTAATAGACTACAGTATGGTGTAAACATAACTTTTGTATGAACTGGGGAACCAAAATTCGTCTGATTCACTTTATTGCCATCTTTGCTTTATTGAAGTGGTTTGGAAACAAACCCGCAATAGCTCAAAGGTATTCCTGTACATGCCAACCTTAATTTGAATACCGTATTATCCTGACAGCTGTTAGCATTGTAGTATAGGTCTTGAAACCAGAGTATAAGCCCTTCAACCCTGTTCCTTATGTAAATTTTAGAATTTGCATGTTTAATTTATACCAGAAAGCCTTGTAAGATTTTGAACAGCATTGTGTTGAATGTCTAGATGAATATGGGGAGAAATTGGCATTTAAAAAATAGTGAGCCTTACAACCCATGAACATGGTATACCTCTCCATTTATATTCACCTTCTTTAGTTTTTCTCAAAAATGTTTCGTAGTTTTCAGAGTTCAGATCTTGCATATATTTTATTAAATTTTCCCATCTTTCATTAATTCGATCCTATTGTAAATGCTATTGGGCACTTTTTAAAATTTTTAGAAGCTTTTTAGTATTGATTTACTTTTTATACCATGTTCTTTGATAAAAAATAAAAACTAATTATCAACCTCACAGAGTTCTCAGAAGTAAAGAAGATAGTGCAGGTAAGAGCCTGAGCTCCTGCTGGGGACTCATTACTAATACTGTCTAAGTTCATCCTGCAAATTAGCACAGAGACCTGCCCCACAGAGATAGCTTGATCTCTAACACCATTCTGCCTTTTTGAAGCAACAAAAAACGCTATGTTAGGTTCTTTAAAATCTTGCTGAAATTTTCTTTCTTAACATCTTTGAAGTTTCTGATTGACAGAAATGATTTTGTGATTGTTCAGAAACTTTCAAGGTCCCTGGTTATCTTTTGGAGCACTGGTTAGCAATCAAGTAGCACTTTTCTATGTTCTTTTATGTACCCAGCCCTATGGTCATTATTCTGACTGAAAAAGGGTGAGAAATTGGGCTGAATACATGCAAATTGGACATTCCTAATCATCATCACCACAATTTATATAGCACTTACTATGTTCCAGACCCTGATTGTTTTATCTCCTTTGTATATATTATCTCTTTTAATCATCACACTCCCCATTTTACAGATGAGAAAACTGAAGGCATAAAAAGGTTAATCACTTTGTCTAAAGTCACATGGCTAATGAATGGTAGAGTCAGGATTTTTAACTTAATCTTAACTCTGTGTGTGTGTGTGGGGGGGTTCCTTTATATTTCCAAAGTTGAGCAAAGGAAAATTGGTTAATAAAAGCTTGTGGTTAGCTGAATGCCAATTAAGTAAGAATTTACTGTATTTGGCACTCACACTAATAGCTCTGGTTATTTCACACCCTGGGCTGAAAAACCTTCATTGGAAAATAATGATGGGATGTGCTCAAAGAATGTAGGATCAATTTACAAAGGGAAAAATTGGGAACAGCTGAGCAGGCTGATGAAATAAATGATGCCATGTTCTTACCATGCAGCCATAAAAATACCATTGTGCAACAGTGGATTTCAGCATGGGTCAAGGGTCAGGCAGGAGTGGCCTCCACTTATGCTATGATCAGGGCAGCTCTATTTTTATTCCTTTTGGCTTTTGAGGTTCCTGGTTAAGATTTTATTTAAAAACAAAGTTCCAGTGCAGAAACTATAAAAACCATTATTACCAAAAAAAAAAAAAAAAAATTCCTAATGATCAAGAAAGATGTTCATGGAATTTAAAGCAGATTATTTTAAAAATACCTGTATTTTCCTCTTTGGAGGGGAAAAAAGAAATATGTATAGAAAAAAATTAGAAGGCTATAATGTATCAAAACCTTAATAGTTATTTCTGGGTAGTTGGATTATGAATCATTTCTAAATATTTTTCCTCATTTGTATTTTTCCAAATGTGTATAATGTAAAGTTTATTGTTGCTTTAAGGAGACTAGAATGAACTACAGATTCCTTAGCATGTCCTTCGAAGGCAAGGTCTTTCACCTTGCTGTACTTAGCTTCCTGGCCTGTGAAAGGGGGGGAGAGGCACAAGGTGATTTCTGAATGCCCAGCATTTTGATATCCCATGCTCCTGTGTTATGTGAGCAGTGATGTGTCCTCCTGAGACCAAAACCTGTGTGACAGACAAAATAAAAAGTCCCTGTGAATTCCCTTGAAGCAACACTAGAGGCTTTTTGGTAAGGAAGAGCGAGGATGCAGAGTGGGCAGATGTCAAGCAGACCCGTGAGGTCCCTTGTGGTATATATACCTCCTGGAACCTTCTAAAAACCCCAGATTCACAAATACCACCAGAGCATAATATTTCTCCTAACATCAAATGCCCAACACCTGGATCTTCAGTGAGCACAGCAACCGTGCAGAGGAGCAAAGCTGGGGAGCCACACTGGAGCCAATGTGAGATGTGGTCAAGGGCTGGCTCAGGCACCGGCCAGGTCCGGCCTCTTGGCCCCAGCCATGCAATGGGTGTTTCAGGAAAACGACCCAGTGCGGGTACCTCAGGTGAAACTAAAACGTTGGATAGAAAATTCTTTGAAGGCAAGGAACCACCTGGGGGCATTTAGACCCTGGGGAATGAACATCCTCATTCCTTGCAGCTGGGAAACCTTTTTCAATATTTCTTGCACAGTCAATTCCCGTATCTTTGAACTCTTCCCTAGAATATGCTACACGTGATGAAAAAAGGTTTCTGGATTCCTCACTGCTGCCCCGTGACCCGGGTGACACAGCAGCACGAGTTTCTTTTCTCTGTATATGGTGAGCTTCCATAAGAGAATGGAATGCAGGAAAAAAAAACCATTATATATATAACATGCTTTTATTGGCATTACATCCTGGCAGGAGAGGGAGATGCTCTGAGATGACAAACCTATGTGAGTTGTGAGAACTTTGCACTTTCTGTGCAATTTTTCTATAAATTGCTCTAAAATTTAAGTGTTTTATAATTAAAAAAAAATTTTTTTTAAAGTGAGACCTAGCTCTTTCATAGTTTAGTTCAGTTTGACAAGTATTGATTGGTGGCTTCCTGCCTGTAGGACTCTGTGGGAGACAGCCTGTGGGAGCCACCCCAGTAAATATTTAAAGCAACTGAAATTTACTAAGCAACTCTCACGTTTCCAATCATATTTTAGATGATTTTCACATTGATTATTTTATTTAGTCATCACACAACCATAGGAAGTTGGTTACTATCATTTCCGAATAAGAAAGTTAAGGCTGGGCAATAGGAAGCCTCTCACGCAAGATAACATCACCAGTACAATGGTTAATCCAGAAATGTAACCCATTTCTCTCCGTGCTCCAAAAGCCCGAGAATGAGTGAAAAGGAAAGAGTGATTTTCTATAAACATAGAAAAAACACCGAAAGGAAGCACACAAAAACGTTAATGGGGCTTCATTCTGGATAATAGCACTACAATAATTTTTTGTCTTTGTACTTTACTGTCTTCCAATTTTCTTTTTCTTTAGACCTCAGATGTAGAGGATGGGGTTAATCATACTCTGCAGTCCACGGCTTGAATTAATTCCCTTTTTCCCCATTCCCCACCCGCACCCCTTTCTACCTATAGATGACTACTCTAATGTATCAGGTTATGTGTCAGTTTGTGCTCTTGTAAAATGTGTTGTTTTGTGTACATAAATTTTTAATTTACCTAAGTGGGATTGTGCCAAAAATCTCCATTTTTAAAAATACACAATACTGGAAAAAAAATTGTTACTATAGAAATTTTCCAGCTTTCAAAATTGGGGAGACTAGTATAGTAGACCTAATATATCCATCACTAACTTCAATGATTGTCTGTTCATGACCAGTCTTGTTTATCTGTATCCCAACCAACTTCAACCCTCTGAATTACTTTGAAATAAATTTCAGACATGTTATTTCATCTGTAAATCTTCCTGTATGTATCTTTAAAAGGTAAGGGCTCTTTAAAAAACTAAACCCACAACCAATAAAATTTAAAATAATCCCTTAATAATAATAACTACCTAGTAACTGTTCACATTTTCCTGATTATCTTAAAAACAATTTTTAAAGTTTGTTTGAATTGGAATACAAATGAGGTCCATACATTGTGAATGTTTGCTATGCTCCTAAATCTCTTCATATCTATAGGCTTCTCCTCTCTTTTCTTTTCCTTGCAATTTTTTGTTGAAGAAACCAGATTTTGTAGAGTTTTCCACACTCTGAATTTTGCTAACTTGAACCTTGTGGTGTGGCTGTCATGTCCCTCCATCCTTTGTGTTTTCTGTAAATTGGTAGTTAGATCTAAAGGTTTGATCAGATTCAAGTTTTTGTTTTGTTTGTTTTTGGCAAGACCTTTTCATAGGTAGATATGTAAGATAGTAAGCCTGCTTCTCTGTCTTTTGTAATGTTATCAGCCATTGATGATCATTGTCTGGATCTTTTAATTACTTAGCGTTTGCAAAACTGTGATATTTAATTTTATTACTCCTCCTTTGTTTATTAGTTGGAATATGTAAGCCTTCCCTTCATCAATCATTTGGTTAACTCTGGGGGTACAATTCATAACAGAAAAGCAGCACAAATGCTTGATTCTTTCTCTTTATTTACCAGTTTTCTAAATCATGAAGTAGTTTCCTAGTATCATCTAAAGGTAATCTATAAGTTTTTTGCTACTTTGCTTTTTTGATATCGTTTAAACTTATGAACACATTTGATTGTTTTAATTAATTGCACTCATTGTCCTTCTCAATGTTTAAATGGCCACATCTCTGTCACGTGGGAGCTTACTAAAGTTAGATGCTGAATTATTTTATTTATCATTTTATTTTAATTTCTCTCACCACTCCTTGTTGTTTGCTCTCGCTGTCTGCTTTCTGTGTCTGTTCATTGTGTGCTCTCTGTGTCTCCTCTTCTTTTTAGGAGGCACCAGGAACTGAACCGGTACTTCCCATTGGGAGGGAGGCACCCATCGTTTAAGCCAAATCTGCTTCTTGATTGTTGTGTCTTTCATTGTGCCTCTTCACTGCGTCAGCTCGCTGTGCCAGCTCACTGTGCCAGCCTGTCACGTCAGCTCACTGTCTTGCTCATCTTCCTGAGGAGAAACCGGGAACTGAACCCCAGACCTCCCATGTGGTAGGCAGACACCCAATTACTTGACCCATATCTGCTTCACGCTGAGTTCTTTTAACACAACTTTAAATGTCTTCATTTGCTTCCTTGTGAATCTGGTCTGATCTACCTTAGACCTGGAATCAACCACAGCATCCCACAGAGATGCCATCTCAAATAAAGCTACAATGAACATCTTTGTATGTATTCATTTATGGAGTGATATGAGAATATCTTTGGAATGTATGTCCAGGATTGGAATTGCTGGATAGTGTAGTGGATTAAACTAATTTAAGAATTAAATTAAGGAGCCAAATTAAAAATTGCTAGATTGTTCCAGGGAATAGCTGTACCAGTCCACACACCCACAGCAATGCATGAGGGTTCCACCCTCTACTCCTCCTCAACACTTGGTTTATTCAGCTTTTAACTGTGGGAAATTGACATTTTGTTATTTTAATTTCCTTTCCTCTGATTATTTATGAGTTTAATAAAGAATACATGTTTGCCTTTGGGTTTCTCTTTTATAAATTGCCAGTGTAGCTTTGGAATAGATTTATAAGGTGTTTGGTAAAGAACCACTTTTATTTTCCTCCATATTAATGAGTTAGTTTTCCCAATAGCCTTTATCTTTAAAAATATCTTTTCCATATTGATTAGTGGTGCCAAAATGATCTTATATTAAGTTACCATACACTCACAGATCTGTCTCTGAGTTTTCTATTCTATTAGTCTGTTTGAATATTAATTTTATTAAAATGTCTTGTAGTATATCATCTTGATATTAGGGTCAATTTGTAAATTCCTTTAAAAAGTCCAAATGAAATTTTGATTGGGATTGGGCTAAATTTATAAATCAATTTGGAAAGTTGGCATCTTTATAATATTGTTATTTCATCCAAGAGCAGAGAATTTTTTTTTTCATTTTAGGGTATCATATTTTAGGTCCTTTATTAAAGTTTTGCAATGATCTCTGTGGAGGTCTTGTGTATTCTTAGTTAGATACTCAACAGTGGTTTTCCATTTGTTGAATTAGGTTTTTAGGCTTTTCGTTGCTGTTGTCGTATGTATGCTACTGTGAATAGTATATTTTAAAAATTGTGTTTTCTAAGTGATTATTGCTGGTATAGGGAACTAGTCAATGAATTATGTAAGTTGATCTTGAATCCAACAAATTTGGGGAATTCTCATATTAGTTCTGTTAGCCTATCTATTGATTCTGTTGTTTTTCCTAGATCATGTGGTCTGCAAATAATGCAAGTTTTATCTCCTTGCTTCTAATTCTTTCTTAATCTCTTACTTCCCTTTCTTTCCTTACTCTTTAGCCAGGACTGCCAGAGCCATGTTTAACCACAGAGGTAATAGTGAGTGTGGTAGCCAGGGTCCAAGATGGCCTGAATAATTCCCATGTCCTGCTGTTCATGCCCTGTGTAGTTTCTCCCACAGTGAATAAGACTGACTTGTGTGATGAATAGAATATTGTGTGTGACTGCTTTCAAGACTAAGTCATAAAAAGCATTGTGGCTTCCTCTTTGTCCCTCTCTTGGGTCACTCACTCTGAGGAAAGGCAGCTGTCATAGGGACACTCAGTCAGTCCTAAGGAGAGGCCCAAGTAGCAAGGAACTGAGGCCTCCTACAAACAGTCATGTGAGTGACCATCCTGGAAGTGGATCCACCAGCCCAGTCAGGGCTTCAGATGACTATGACCCCAGATGACATCTTTTTTTTTTTAAGATTTATTTATTTACAACCCCCCCCCCTCATTGTTTGGGTCACTGTCTACTTGTCTTCTCTTTAGTAGGCACTGGGAACCGAACCGAGAAACTCCCATGGAGAAGAGAGGTGTGTTCAATCACCTGAGCCACCTCTGCTCCCTGGTTTGTTGTGTCTCTCAATGTCTTTTCTCTTTGTGTCTCTTTTGTTGCAACATCTTGTTACGTCAGCTTGCCATCCCTGCCTGCCTGTACCAGCTCTCCTTCTCCAGGAGGCAGTGGGAACCGATCCCAGGACCTCCCATGTGGTAGGTGGAAGCCCAGTCATTTGAGCCACACCTGCTTCCCCCAAATGACAGCTTGACTGCAACCTCCTGAGAGACTCTGAGCCAGAACGACCCTGCTAAATTGCTTCCTAAATCCTATCCCAAAGAAACTTGCAATAATAAATGTTTGTTGTTTTAAACTGTTGAGTTTTGGAGAAACTTGTTACATAGCAATTGATAACCAACAGTAGGAATCCTTATTTCGTTCCTGCTCTTAAATGGAATGCATCTAAAGCTTCTGCACTAAGTATAATGTTTAAAGTTTTTGTTATACAAGCAAGAAAGTCCACTTCTACTCCTAGTTAGTTGACACTTTTTTAAAAAACCAACCTTAAATATGTCAAACTTTATCAAATGCTTCTTCTACGGGATATTCTGTGATTTTATTTTCCCTTACTCTACTAACAATGCAGAGAATTATGTTGATGGATTTTGTGAAGTTGAATTAACTTTGCATTCTTGGGGATTAACGCTACTTGATTATGATATGTCACTATACCCACTGTTAAGGTGTGTTGGTTAAAATTTTATTTAACTCTTTTGCTTTTTAATTTCATAAATGAAAGTGATATAATTTTTTTTCATTGTACTTTCTTATCTAGTTTTGGAATCAAGATTACACTTGACATAAAATAAGAGACTGCTTTTGGTTTTCTTTCCTTGTGTTTTTTTTTTTAAGATTTATTTTTTATTTTATTTCTTTCCCACCTCCCCCTCATTGTCTGCTTTATTGTGTCCATTTGCTGTGTGTTCTTCTGTGTCCACTTGCATTCTCGTCAGGTGGCACGGGAATCTGTATCTCTTTTTGTTGCGTTATCTTGCTGCATTAGCTCTCTGCAGTTGTGGCGCCACTCCTGTGCGGGCTGTGCTTTTTGTGCAGGGCAACTCTTCTTGTGGGGTGCATTCCTTGCGCATGGGGCTCCCCTACGTGGCAGACACCCCTGCGTGGCATGGTAGCACTGTGCATGGACCAGCTCCTCCACATGGGTCAGGAGGCTCTGGTTTTGAACCTTGGACCTACTATATGGTAGGTGGATGCTCTATCAGTTGAACCATATCCACTTCCCCTTGTGTTTTGTTTTAAACAACTAGAGTAATATAGGAATTAATTCTTTCTCTAAAATTTGGTAGGATTCTTATCTAAACCATCTGTACCTGTTTTTGGGGGGAGGGGAGGGTAGAGCAAGGGGGAGTAATGTAAACTCTACTCTTTGTATGACACATATGTTTCATAGCTTAAGCTCACTACTTAAATAGTTAAAATTTATATTTTTGTCAGCTTGATTTACCAGTTTCAGAGAAGAACTTGTTAAAAATTTCCAATTATAGCTGTTGATTTATCTATTTATACTTGCAGTTCTGTAAGTTTTTGCTTTATATGTTATAAGATGCATTGTTTGGTGTTTGTGTTCATAATAACAATCTTTTTATTCATTGTATCAGTTTATTAATAAATACATTGGTTTGATTAGAAAATAAAACAAAGTACAAAAAGCACCAGAATATTTGTGTCCAACTATTATTGTTGATTTGGCTATTTTTCAATTCTGTCAGTTTTTGCTTCATGTATTTTGGAGCTCTTTTGTTAGGTACATAAATGGCTGTTAGGTGCGTATATGGACTGAACTTGTTATCAAAGTTCTTTGTTTCTAGCAAAGATTTTGCATTAAAATCTATTTTGTCTGGTACTAGTATGGACTCCATACTCTTCTGATTACTGTTTGTATAGTATAACTTTTTACATCCTTTTAATTTCACTCTCTTTGTCTTTGAATCTAAAGTGTGTCTTTTGTAGACAGTATTGAATTAGTTAGGGTTCTCTAGGGAAACAAAACTGACAGAAAATTATTTACAAAATATACATAGATATACAATATATATTATTTATAATATATATGTAAATAGTATGAGAGTTATTATAGGAATTGGTTCACATGACTAGGGGAATAACAAGCCTGAATTCTGTAGGGCACACAGCAAGTTGGGAACTCTGATGAAGCTTTCAATGAATTCCTCAGGAGATGCTGCTGGCTGGCTGAAATAGAGATAGAAGGTCTTCTTTCTGACTGCTGAAATAATCAGTTCTCCCTTCAAGGCCTTCGACTGATTGGATGAGACTTCTCTCATTGCTGAGGGAAATCTCTTTAGTTGATTGTAGATGTAATCAGTCATAGATGCATCTATTACTAATGACTGAAGTCCACAAAATATTATTGAAGTAACAATCAGACCAATGCTTGCTTGATCAAACAAATAGACACCATAATCTAGCTAAGTTGACATATGTACTTAACCATCTTAAGTATAAATTTGGGTCAAGTTTTTTATACATTCTGCATATGTATACCTTTTAATTGGAGTATTTAAACCATTTACATTTAATGTAATTACTGATAAGATAGGATGTATGTCTGCCATTTTACTATTTGTTTTCTATATTTCTTATACCTTTTGTTTCCCTCTATTCCTCCATTATTGCCTCCTTCTATGTTAAATAGATATTTTCTAATGTACTATTTTAATTCTCTCATCATTTTTTGATCTATTATTCCTTTTACCACTATATAATATCCTTGTCATTATAAATTTTTGTCTTGAACTTTAATTTCTCAGACAATGAGATTCTTGCCCAATTCTGTTGATTTATACTTGACTAATATATGGTTTAAAATTTTTTATTAAATGTTGTATTTTGAAAAAATTTAAATCTATAGAAAAGTTACAAAATGACCACAATGGACTGCTATATACCTTTTGTCTAGATTCACCCACTGATAATGTTTTGCCACATTTCCTTTATTTGTCTCTCTCTCTTTATATACATATACATATGTATATGTATTATACATATTTCATTATTAATTTTTATCATGTAATACATGTTAGAAGATATAACATAATGATTTTCACCTTATTCTGAACCATTTGAGAGTGAGTTACAGAAATCATTATCTTTAAATCCCTAATGAAGATAGGAAAGTGCTGGATTCCTCTAGGTCCTTGGCTTGATACAAAAAATAATTTTAAGTATACGCCAGTTTAGTTAGGCCAGTAGAAGAATTTATTGAGAAATGAGGGAAAAGAACAGAGCTTGCAGTGAGATGGGAAAGAAAGATGGAAATATACTACAAGATTTGGTGTGGGCTTCTCCAGGCAGAGAGAGCAAGCTGGCTTCTGCAGCTACCTTTATTATTAACTATTAATTACCCCTCCCATTACTAATCCTAAGAGAAGGGGCCCCAGCTATTATTGGCTGCCCCACTAATGGTGGGACCAAGGTGAGGACTGTTTGGAACAACCGGGGCCAAGGGGAGGTTCTGGAAAGAGAAACTGGGATCTCAAGGTTACACTCAAGGTCCCAGCAAGGTCTTGCAGCCATGTTGTCTGCTGGCCATGCTGTGGCTCTTCTTCTCCTCATTTCCCTGATGAACCTGCCTCACTAATACTTTAGCATGTGTCTTCTAAAAACATTCTCTCAGGAAGCAGATGTGGCTCAAACAATTGGGCTCCCGTCTACCATATAGGAGGAACTGGGTTCATTTCCCAGGGCCTCTTGGAGAAGGCGATCTGGCCCACACAGAAAGCTGGCCCACATGGAGAGCTGGCCCTCATGGAGAGCTGATGCAACCAGATGACGCAACAAAAAAGAGACACAGAGGAAAGACAATGAGAGGCACAACAAACCAGGGAGCCAAGGTGGCTCAAGTAATTGAGTGCCTCTCTCCCATATAGGAAGGTCCCAAGATCTGTTCCTGGTGTCTCCTAAAAAGATGAGAAGAGAAGACAAGCAGACACAGAGGAAAGTGTAGCAAATGGATACAGATAGCAAACAGTAAGTGCAAGTGACAAGGGGGATGGATCTGGAATAAAAAAATCTTTAAAAAATTAAAAAATAAAAACATTCTCTCACATATCCACACTGAAATGATCAAAACTCAGAAAATCTAATATTGATACAATACTAGAAAGTCATAGTCCAATTCAAATTTAACTTATTGTCCCCAAAGTGACTTAAATAATTTCCCCCAATCTATAATCATGTATTGCATTTACTTATCATGTTTCTTTAGAAATGCAAACGTTTCTCAGCCTTTCTTTGTCTTTCATTACACTGACATTTTTTGAAGAATAGAAACCCCTTGTTTTGAGAACATCCCTCAATTTGCATTTATAGGCTTGTTTCCTCAGGATTTGATTCAGATTATATATTCTTGGCAGGAACGATACATCAATGATGTTGCATTTCTGGTACAATAAACCAGGAGGCACAGGTTGCAATCTGTTCCATTACTGGTGATGTTAACTTTGATCACTTTATTAAGGTAGTATCATCCAAATTTCTCCAGTGTAGAAGTATCTTTATTCTCTATGGAATCAATAAGCAATCTCTGGGGAGATATTTTGAGATTGTGTAAATATTTGGTTACCTAACAATTTTTTACCCAATGGTTTTAGCATTCTTGCTTGAATCAATTATTAAAGTATCGTCTAAAATGGTTCTCTCATCCTTTCTACATTTGTTCATTGTCTTTGTATGTAAATGAGAGCTTTCACATTTCTGCTAATTTGTTTGTATGTTTGTTTGCTTCAGTTTTAGAATCAGTATGGACTCATACATTCTTTTTGATTCACTGTGTCATAATCTATTACTGTAATCTTTCTTTTTGATGCTCAAATTATCACATATTTGGCCAGTGATATCCTCTTCAAGCTGCTTGCTCAGTGTCCTTTTGATGTGTCCCTATCACATCCTTATTTACATCATGTTCTTACTCTCTGGCTTAGTAAAAAGTTCCAGGCTCATCTTGTACTTTTCTTATCCTAGTCTTGGAATCACCCAGTTTCCCAAGGAGCTCTAGACCCTTTTAATGGAGAATGATCTTTAGAAATCAAGATGTGGACCCTAAATATGCTTATTGCTCATGAAATGATGTTGATTCCAGATTCTTTCAATGGACTGAGCTTAGAAATAGATTTTATGAAAAAACAACATGAGTTCATTCTGAGACCCTCTAATTCCAATCTGACATCACAAGATGCTTCTATACTTTCCCCATTCTTTACTTAAAGCTCTTTTCTCCCATAGGGAAAACTCTTCCTCTCAAGGATATCAATATGTTTATGCATTTTCTCAGTCTTTTAATACACACAAATTGTCTCAGAATTATTACCCTCATATCACTATCAGCCACAAAACTATTAAGTAAAATTCAAGATTCTTTGCAGTTCTTTTTGTGTTTAGACTGAGGATATAAAGTCAAAGTACTGTTTTCAAGATTACTTGAATTAGGTCTTCTTTCTTTCTTTCTTTCTTTCTTTCTTTCTTTCTTTCTTTCTTTCTTTCTTTCTTTCTTTCTTTCTTTCTTTCTTTCTTTCTTTCTTCTGTGGTTTTGTTATTCATTTGATATATAATTCAGTTAATTTTTTTTTTTTTACTTTTATTCAGTTTTAGGGGTTACTTTACTCCCTGTAGCAGTTTGGCATTATTTATGAATTCCAGAAATAGTTATTGGATTATGTTTGTAAACTGGTCTGTCTCTCTGGGCATATTAGATTATATTAAATTCAGATGTTTCACTTTTACTTGACTAAATAATGATTATGGCTTTGATTGGCCCACCCCCTTAGTGGGGGAACTCACAGAGAAACTGCATCACAGAGAAAGGAGGCTGGAGTTTTGAGCTGGAGCAAAGAAGTCAGCATAGAGAGGAGCAGAGCAGCTGAGTCCAGAAAGAAGTGAGCCCTGGGGAAAGAGACAGAGCTGATCACCTGATAGTATACAGCTGGCCTTGTGGAGAGAGCAGGGCAGCTGAGCCTGGAGAGAAACAAGCCCCAGAAAGAGAGGAACCCAGGAAGCCTGAACTCTTTGCTGACATTAGCAGTCATCTTGCTCCAACCCATGGCAACAGACTTGGTGAGGCAAGTACCTTGTGCTTTATGGCCTGGTAACTGTAAACTTCTACCCCAAATGAATACCCTTTATAAAAGCCAACAAATTTCTGGTATTTTGCATCAGCACCCCTTTGGCTGACTAATACATGCCCCATTCATATGTAATTAATTTCATTGATTGAATAAGTAACACTTTAACAAGGTCCAAAAGTTTTTCAAAACCATACAAAAAGCTATAGTCAGAAAAATATCACTCTCTCCTCTGTCTCTTCCACTCCATTCCTTCCTACTCCATACATAATTAATTTTATTACCTTCTAGTTTTGCATTTCTTTTTGCAAAAATAAGTATATTTGTATGAATTTCTTTTTTCTCTTTCATGCCATCTATACACTGTTTTCTTCTTTTTCTATTTAAAAAAATTAGGCTTTTTTAAATTTAAAAAATAAAGCTATTCCATGCTCATGCATCGGAAAACCAAACATTATTAAGATGTTAATATTTTCCAAAGCAATTCATAGATTCAATGCAATTCCAATCAAAACTCTACCAGCCCTCTTTTGGGAATGGAAAAGCCAACCATCAAACCCACAAGGAAGGGTAAGGGGCCCTGAATAGCCAAGCCAACTTGAAAAAGAAGAATAAATGGAGGACTCATACCTCCTAATCTTAAAACTTATTATAAAGCTGCAGTAATCAAATCAGCTTGGTACTGGCACAAAGACAGACACTTGGACCAAAGGCATGGAACTGACAGCTCAGAAATCAATTCCTATGTATGGCCAACTGATTTTTGACAAAATGGCAAAGACCATTCAAATGGGAAAGAACAGTCTCTTCAATAAACGGTGCTGGGAAAACTGGGCCTCTATTTTTTAAAAAATCAAAAGGAGGGCCCTACCTCACACCATATACAAAAATCAACTTGAAGACCCAAATACAAGAGTCAGAACCATCAAACTCCTGGAAGAAAACATAGGGAAGCATCTCCAGGACCCTGTGTTAGGCTTCTTAGAATTTATACCCAAAGCACAAGCAACAAAAGAAAAAAATAGATAAATGGGACCTCATCAAAATAAAAACCTTTTTTCCTCAAAGGACTTTTTCATGAAAATAAAAAAAGACAACCTACACAATGGGAGAAAACATTTGGAAACCACATATCTGATAAAGGGTCAATGTCCAGTGTATACACTTTTACATTTTGTTTTTTCCACTTATCAGTGTGTTCTGGAAATAACTCCATAATAATTTATAGAGTTCTTCTTCATTCTTTTTTTTTTTTAACAGAAGCTTAGTAGTGCAGTCTATTAATCTACCATACTTAATTCACCTAGACTATTTCCAATATTTTGCTATTATATATAATGTTGCAGTGAATAACCATGTGTATATGTATTTCATCTTCAGGGAAAATCCCTATAATTGGGATTGCTGGACCAAGAATTAAATACATATGTAGTTTTGTTAGATATTGTCAAATCATCCCCAAAGGGGTTTCCCATTTTGATTTCCACCAGCAATGCGTGAGAGAATTTCTTCATAGCTTCTCCAACAGAATGTGTTGTAAAACCTTTGAATTTTTGCTAATCTAATAAGTGAGAAATTGTATTTCAGTGTAGTTACATTGTTTTATTTATTTTTCCTTTTTAAAATCTTCCATGTTAATTTTTTTTTCCATTAACATGGTTTTATTATGAACTGGGGCATGGACTCCATTACCAATTGTTCCCTGAGTCTATGTCAGAAAAAGAGCTCAGTATTAATTAGGCTAAAGCTAAATGAATTGTCTTCAGTAGGCTCCAAAATTAAACCCCAAAGCTTAACATAAAATACTTGCCACAAATTAATTTGATTTATTATCTTGAGGTACATTTTGCTGCTAATTTATCCTGGAAAGTAACTAAAAGGCTCTAAAATTCTCTCTTCCTCTTCATCAACTCTGCCACTGTTTTGGCCCAGGCTTCAATGTTTCTTGACTGGACAACTTGGAACAGAGCTCTAACTAGTCTCTGTGTTTTTGGGCTGTTTCATGCTGGCTACTTTCAATGATCCCATTCTACCCACACAAATGTGTACTGGAAATATGTAGCTGTGCACCAAGAATAATTTTTCCATATGAAGTTTGGTATTAACTTGTCTAGCTACAGGAAAAAAAAGCTTATTGAAATTTTTATTAAAATGTTAAATATATATATTAACTTAGAGAGGACATATCAATGATGTGTGTTTTTTCTATTCAAGAATGAGATTTTTCCATTTGTTCAGGTCAAAGCTATATAAAAGATATAGCCAGAGAAATGTCATTCAGGAGTGTTTCAAAGATATCTTCATGAAGTTTTTACATTTCCTATTACATTTATTCCTAAGTATTTTGTGATGTTGTTAATTTTGTAAATGGAGTTTTGTCTTCCATTATATCTTCTAGCTATTCATTTTCAACTATTTTTTGTTTTTTAAGTGTGTTTTTTTAAAAAAACTAATCTGAGAATATTTCTCTCAAGTTTTTTTACATTTATGTTTGTTGTAATTAAAACAAATAAAACTGTAGTTATAATAGAAATTATTTCTGTCTTATTTCATGTTTTATTTTTTTCTGTACTTTCTTTTTTGCCACCTTTTTCTATTTTCCTAGATCAAATTTTATTCTACTAGTTTAAAAGTTAAATACTTAATTTTTTCCCCCTTTTGGAGTGGAATCCTTAACACTCAAAAAATAATTTTTATGTAGACCCTATTAATTTTTCTTGTTAATCTCTGTGTCTTTTTCCTAATAAGAATGGTATTTTCTTCTTATTTCCTTTTGCCTTTAGGGTTCCCTGAAAGAGTTGTTATCATTTAGTATACTGGTACTGGGTTGTTACGGATAACTCTTTCTTTTTTCTTTTCCTTGGTTCTCCAGAAGTTTCCCTAGTGCCCTACCTGCAGTTCCTCAAGTCCATCAGTTTCTCTTGACTCATTAGTGTTCTTTTAGGGCCTTGAGGCAGTAATCCAGGGCTAGTTTGTTACCTTTGTAATAACAACAAAACCTTAATGTTCTTTCTTTCCCCAAATATTCTTTTTTTAAAAAAAGGTTTATTTTATTTACTTATTTGTCACCCCCCGCCATTGTTTGCACATGCTATCTGATCTCTGTGTCTGTTCGTTGTGTACTTGTCTTCTTTTTAGGAGGCACTGGGAACCAAACCTGGGACCTCCCATGTGCTTGAGCCGCATCCACTTCCCTAAACATTCTTGTTGAGATGTCAAGACTCTAATGTTTATCTTTCTTCCTTCCTCTTTCTTCTGGCTCAAATGCACACAGTAGAGTCTACTTGCTCATGTCTTGTTCAAGGTGGGTGTTCCTCCACACAGTGATTCAGAAATTAAGGCTCCTTCCATCCTCTTGCTCTAATATCCTCTATGAAATCATCATCTTTATCCAGTTGCACAAAAGAGATTGTGAAGGTGGCACACTTACATATTTATTTTTTAACATCAGCTTTTTATTTATTTTTATTTTTAAAGATTTATTTTTTTAATTTCCTCCCTTTCTCCTTCTTCCACCCTGCTGTTTTTGCTGTCTGTGTTGCCTTCTCATTTTCGCTCCTTTAGGATTTGCTGGGATTTGATCCTGGAGACCTCTGATGTGTAGAGAGTTTCCCTGTGAATCACACCACCTCCTGGTTTCTGCTATGCTTCACCTTGACTCTCCCCTTGTCTCTCTTTTGATGCATCATCATCTTGCTGCATGACTCACTTGCACAGGCACTGGCTCACCACACAGGCACTGGCTTGCCACCCGGGCATGCTTTCTTTTCTTCTTTTTCACTAGGAGGCCCCAGGAATCAAACCCAGGTCCTCCCGTATGGTAGGCAGAAGCTCTATCACTTGAGCCACATCTGCTTCCCAACCTCAGCTTTTTAAAATTAAAGTTCACACCATCCTAATAGAACATTATCACACCCCAGAAACCTCTTTGTACTCTCTTTCAGGAGATCATGATTTATAACTCTAGGACCTCTACGAGCAGCAAAGCACAAACAAGGGCCTAAAAATAACAATAAAAACCCTCTTCCAGTTCCATCAGGCTCCAGGACAGAAGGCAGAGCTGAACACTAATACTGGGCCAACTGGTCAACAGGACATCACTGTGAATTAAGCAGACATTCTTGGGGAAAGTAAAAGTCTTTTGTCAAAATAAGTTCATTTGATATCTGTGAATCTGGACCTTTAAGCCATGAAGCTAGGTTGTCACTGTGGGTCCTGAGGAGAGGGGAGAGAGGAATAGAATAGATGGAAGCAGAGTATCTGGGGGGGGGGGGGGGGCGGGGAAATGGAAGTATTCCACAAGATTGTGCAATGATGGTTATAGGACATGTTAAATTTCACCAAAAATGTATAAAAGTCTACAGGCTAAAATGTAAACCATAATGTAAACCATAATATAACTAAAAATTTAGAAAATGATACAGTCAAAAATATAAACCATATCGTAAACCAAAAAAAAAAAAAGTTCTTTTGACTGGTTATGATAGTGACCCTATCTCTCTGATTTGATTTGAGGGACTTCAGAAGCCCTCTACCTTCCACGTTTGGTCATCCCCAAATATGGGCCTGCCATGCTGAAATTTCCTTCTCACTTGCTCCTCTCCACTAAGACATTGAATGCAGAAGCCTTCTGCTCAGTTGCTTAATGTTACCAAGTAGGGTTACTGTGACCCGTATTAACATGTCCTGTTAACACAGTGGCACAGACTGGCTTATGTACCTAGTTAGCTCTCTCTTAGAACTTTGAAAGAATGGGATACAGGAAGACGAAACTTTGATAGGAAGCTGAAGCCTGGGACAAAAAGAGGAGAACAGGGCATTGATTCAGGAGGACATGTTCTTGTGAGATGGTCTAGAAAAGGATATGGAGTAAGACAGTGAGGACAGTAGGTCACTACCAGGCCAGTGAACTAGTACTGCCTTGGGGAATGGGGCAATGGATACAGCCTCTGCAACTGCCCTTTTCCTCTCTGTTTCCAGGTCCAGTGCCCCAGTTCAGACACGATGTCTCACCAGGCATATCGCAGCAGCTTCTCCCCTAGTCTCCCTGCCCCCTTACTTTTCCTCCAGTCCGCCCCTCATGTACAACCAGAATGATCCAAAGCCTTTTAGAGGCTCCTTGTCCTCTAATGATCCTACAAACTCCCTTTCTCTGGCTGACACTCAAGACCCTGCCTCTTAAGATCTTGTCTTTCCAACTTCATCCATAGACCTATGACCATAGCCTTGGAACAAAAACACTGGGATGTGTGAGATTATAGGTCAAAAGACTTCATGATGGCCAGGGGACTATGATTGAAAACTAGGATTCTTCCAGCAAACCTGGTTTGGAGAGCCACCAAATTCATGGTTCAGGCACATTAGAGTTGGTTACCATGACTGCCAAACACACTCTCATGGTTCTGGGTTCTCGTGGGGCTCCCTCAGCTTTGAGGTCCCTGTCCCCATTTACTTGGCTCATGGAGTCCCCTCATCCCGAAAGGCCCTGGGGATGCTTCCTTTCGTCAGAAGACTTCTCTGTTTCCGCAACTCAATCTCGTTTTCCTCGGCTGTTCCAAGCACTGCCCTTCCCCTGCTGTGGTCCATTTCACCTTGTATTACAGTTACATTCTTTCACCTCTTTTTGTCCAGCCAGACTTTGAACTTGTCAAGACTTATTTCTGCATCCTGCCCCAAGCACCTGGTACCAGGCTAAGCACACAGTAAGCTCCCAGGCTCCTTTGCTGAATTCCAGGGGTCTGAGAGCTCATCTAGCCCCAATTTGCAGTGAGGGCACCACCTGGTGGCATTGCACCTTCAGCTCCGCAGAACGCTGATGCTTGAATAATAAATAGCTCAAGGACCCAGGATCTCAGGTGGGACACCCCACTCTCCCAGTCCATCTGTCTTGACTTTTTGTTCTCTTCCCTATATTGAAAGCTGCTATGAAGACTGTGCAGGAAATTTACATATATTTCCCCTAATCCTTACAACTTCCCTATAAGTGTGATTCTCTCTACTTTATAGTAAGGGAATGAAAGACCTAAGAGGCTAAGTAACTTGCCAGACATCACATAGCTAATAAATGATAAAAACAGGTTCAATTTCAGCCCGTCGCTGCTGCAATGCCCACACTCTCCTTTTTTATTAAGTCTTAACTTCTGGGTCAATGGTCCCCATCCCCACCAGAATAGCACATTGAGACTCCAAGTCCTTCTTTAGGGAGGGAAGCTTGTAACCCTTTGAAAGGAAGGGGTCACTGGCCCCCAATCCTGCCGGGCCTGACATACCCCTCTCCCAGTCCTCATGGGTCCCACTTACTCTGAGGACACTGTGTGGGTGTGCAGCCAGGTGTGCCTGGTTGCTGTGTGGTGTCGGGGAGGGGGGACTGAGGGAAAGCCTGGGAGTCAGGGAGACTTGGGTGTATATACCTCTTGCTAGCTGTGTGACCCCAGGCATGCAATGTAATCTCTTGGGGCCTCTTAAGGTTTTTGACCTTAAGAAGAGGACAGTAATTTATGCCACAGTGGTCCCTTAAAAAATAGAGCTATGGAGGGAAACTTCTTGGCAATTCATGGGTACTGAAAAATAGCTGCTATTAACTGTATTAGCTCAGAGTCATACTCAAGCACCTTCTCTGGGCATGCAGTCCACACCGTGTCTGGGGAGCTGTCCCTCCTCAGTGGTCCTCCTGGGTGTCCCCTGTCACAGCACTTGCCATAGCAAACTGTACTTTTGAGTGACTTGCCTGCCCCAGCTTGGCAGATTGCCAAGGGCAGGTTCAAGGTCACATTCACCTTCAAGAAAAGGGGTACGCAGGTGGAGATGGAGACAAGAAAGAAGGCCAGAGAGTTTTGTTAAAGATGAGGCTTGAATATACTGAACTACCAGTTAGATACTTAAAGGCATCAATATTTTTATTTAAAAATTTTTATTGAAGTTTATCATTCATGCATGCACATACATAAACATTAAGTGTATAATAAAAGTTGTGAACTTACAAAACAAACATGCGTATCATCATATAGGGCTCCCATACTTCGCCCCACCACCAACACCTTGCATTGTTGTGAAACACTTGTTAACAAACTGTGAAAGAGCATTGTCAAAAGGTTACCACTAACTACAGCCCATCTCTTACAGTTGGTCTATTTTCCCTCAACCCACCTGATTATTAACTCCCTGTGTTGGCATTATGAATATCTGTTATAGTTCAAGAGAGAATGTTCTCATATTTGTTCTATAAACCACAGTCTATCTTCCGCCCCAGGATTCACCATGTAGAGGCTAATATTTTTTTAATAAGTTACTCATGTAAACACTGAAAAAGTTTTCTAAATAGAGAAACAGATGAACCCAGATCTAAACTAGGGGCAACATCTTTCCACTATTATTCTCCAAATTAGGAACTCAGTTCAGCAAAGCAGTGCTATCTGGAAATCATAATGGAAATCAATGCCTGCTTGAGTTGAATTGTAATGTTGTTGATTCCAATTGTAATGGCTTTATCATCCTATTTATATTTAATTTTTAAAATTTTATTTTATGTAAGAATTATAAACATGCAAATTATATGCAGTTTTATGTTTGGGCATCTTAAGTAATATTAAAGTAAGCCTTGTTAGGAATATCAGTAATATAATAAGAACAATGTTAGTCAACAACAACAAAATAAGTGAATAAAAAGGAAAGAAAGAAGGCCAGGTGGGATGGAGGCAGAGACTGAGTGATGCGGTTACAAACCAAGGTGCCCAGCAACCCCCAGAAGCGAGGCGAGACGGGGAAGTCTCCTTTCCCGCAGGTTTCAGAGGCAGCGCGGCCCTGCTGACACCTTAATTTCTGATTTCCAGCTGCCAGAGCTGTGAGACAATAGATATTCGCTGTTTTGGGGCTTTGTGTTTGTGGAGCTTTGATACAGTCACCCTAGGAAATGAAGACAGTTCATTTCTCTCCAGTCCTGGCCACAGAGCGAGGTGTTTTGCAGATGCTCAGTAAATGAGAACCAACGTGAAATGGGTGGGAGTGGTTGCCTGCACGTAGCCTAAGACAGTTGAAGGAGTGAGGAGGCCGGGCACTCCCCAGGTTTTTCTCAGTAGAACTGAGGGTAAGAATCTAGTCTAGAGGAAGTGGATGTGACTCAACTGATAGAGCATCCACCTACCATATAGGAGGTCCTAGGGTTCGATACCCAGGCCTTCCTGGCTCGTGTGGTGAGCTGGCCCACGTGCAGTGCTGCTGCGTGCAAGGAGTGCCTGCCCACGCAGGGACGAACCCATGTAAGGGTGCCCCCCATGCAAGAAGAGCCGCCACACACGAAACCGCAGCCGACCCAGGAGAGTTGCAGCCTACACACACAGAGAGTTGACACAGCAAGATGACTCGACAAAGAGAGACAGAGCCCCAGAGCCACCTGATGAGAATACAAGTGGACACAGAAGACACAGCAAATGGACACAGAGAGCAGACAATGGGGGGAGGGGGGTAAATAAATCTTTAAAAAAAATGAATTTAGTCTAGAGCCCAGAGGCTCCCCCATCCAATCACAGCGATGGCGATGTCTGCCCTCCTGCCTCAACCATTGGAATAGGACTACAGAGAAGAGAGCTGAACCTGTGGTGTAGACCAGGCCTGGTTGGAAAAGAGCATTGATTTGTGAGCCAACAAGCTGAGATTGTTTCCAGAATAAGTAGATACCTACTCCCAGCCCCCTTTCCTGGTCTTTCTACACACGGCGCTCTGACTCCATGGGCAGAGAGGAAACCTGCTGGGTCACTCGGCTCCTCCTGCCCCAAATCTCCTGGGCAGTTCAGCACAGGTGTGCCAGGGATGGCTGGGCCCCAGCCAGGCCTTGGAAGGAAGGGCTTGCCAGGTGGGTGACACCCGGCCCCGCCTTCACCTGGCCCCAGGGAGGGGTGCTCCCACGGAGGCTGGGCAGGTAACTGGGCCGGGACTCCCAGGGAGGCGCAGCCCAGGCAGCTCGGGACAATACCCGGCCCCGGTGGGTGCTGCCCCAATGTGAAGGGAGAAAGCCAGGCACACACGACCGGGGCCTCACCCGCCTCATCCTGACGGACGCCCAAAGCTACTTTGAGACAAATTCCCCCAACGCTACTCCGGCCACTGGCTAGTTGAGGCCTCACCTTTGCCCTGTGGAAAGTTCTGGAAATGAGACAGCATATTTGGAGCTCAGGAGGCGAAACTGGAGCTTGAGGGGCCGGGGGCAGCTCTGCCCACGTCGCATCCCCCGGCCCAGCCAGCAGGCTGGAGGGGCGTCCACAGCAAGGCGCGGGGCCTGCTCGGCCAGCTGCAATCCTTGGGCCTCACCCACCTGGCAAGCCCTTGCTTCCCTCGATGTTTCCATGAGCAAGGGGGGTGGGGGGGCAAGGTCAACATTCCTTGCTATTTCTGCTTGTCATTTAAAAGTTATTTAAAAGATTATTTAAATAGTCTTTTCTGGAGAGAAAGCTTTTTCTAGTCATTACCACGAGCAACTCTAAGTGAAATTATTAGCATTAAATAAATAGCGAGGAGCTGGTCTTGGGACCCACCGCTTTCTCCCTCCACCTCAGCCCCTTGCCCATCCCCCCTCCATTCACCTGTTCACCCATCCACCCACAGAGCCAACATCAACGAGGCGTCTGACCTGTGCTAGGGGAGCGTCCTGGTTTGTGCTTTTCGTGGAACCCAGAAAATTATGTTGTTAAGCTAACCCATCCCTGCGGTGTAAGCCCATTATGGGGGAGCTTTTGGTTAGCTTTAGTTAAGGGGTCTTTTGATTAGACTGCTTCAGTTAAGGTCCTTTGATTCGATTGTGGGACCCAGGGTGGGTCCTGGTCCTTTCACTGGAGTTCTACGGAAAAGGAGGAGAGACTAAGAAAGAGAGCCGTCATTTTACCTGCCACGTGAGAGAGGACTCCAGGATCGCCAGCAGCCCAGAGGCTGAGAGAGACAGAGAGGGTCCCAAAGGCTGGGGGCTGAGCCAAGTGCCTGATGGCCCACAGCCGAGCTCGGGGAGAAGGTGAGCCTGGTGGAGAAGGCAGAGACCAGCTGCCATTGTGCACATGGCAAGCGTCCAGGATCGCCAGCAGCTGACCTTTGGTGAGACAGCGGCTCTGATGACGCCTTGATTTGGACATTTACACAGACTCAGAACTCTAAGATTTTACTCTGATAAACTCGCATTATCGAAGCTAATCCACTTCTGGTATTTTCCATTGACAGCCCTTAGCAAACTAAGACAGGGAGTCACCGCAGAATGAACCACACCTCTGCCTGCAAGTTCACACGATGACAAACGAGTGGCCATCGCGTGAGGTCACCTTGTGTCCTAAAAAAAAGGCAAATGGAGAGTCAGGGAGGGCTGCAGAACCTGCCCAGTCAGCGGGCAGGGGCTGTGAAGTGTGTGTGTGTGTGTGTGTGTGTGTGCACTTGTGAGTGAGCCGAATGAGCACGCACACACCCCCATCAGTCCCTGCCTGTCTGCTCAGAGTTTCCCACCATCATCCCCCGGCAGCTCCCCTCATCCTGCCTTCCGGGGCTGGGGAGGTGGGACCTGAGAACCTCCCTGCTGGCCCCCCAGCGCCCTGCGCAATCCCAGACTGGAGCCGGCTTCTGGGGGGAATCCAGGTGTGGGTGGAGAACTTGTGCTGGAAAAGACCCCTCCCTGGGGTCGGTCCCGGGGTGGCAGGCCCCAGCCCTGGCGGCCTGAGCTCTGATTGCTCCCCTTGTCTTGGGGGGCTGTGGAAGCCCCTCAGGCTTTCACCCACAGACCCCAGGGGTCCCCGAGGCAGGCTATGACACAGGAAGGAGACTTAAGACATCCCCCGTCTGGAGGAGGATGTGAGGGGAGTCTGGGGCCCGTCTGGGAGACTCCGTTCTTAGTTACGTCATCCTTGAGGGTGAAGGAACATCCGTGGCTGTCTTTTGAGCCTCCTTTGGGCCAGGCATCAGGCTGCCTCATGATGTACATTATTTCTGATCCTCTCAACAACAATTGCAAGGCAGGCATTGCTTGTTTTATTTCACAGAGAAGTTAAGGATCCTGCCCAATGTCACACAGCCAGGAAAAAGAGGAGTGTGGGCTGCCTGCTCTACTCTTGGTGATTTCGGCACCTCGGGCCCTACCTGGGATTGGATCTCAGGATGTAGAGCAGAGGGTTCACGTGGAACCAGCCAGCACTGCGTGTTGGTGAGAGGAGCCGCCATGCCCAACACATCTCCCAGCTGCCCTGTCAGGGTGCCTGAGAACTCCCCACGTAAGCATCTTTCCTGTGTGTGGAGGCCTGGAGCCTGATTACTTATGCCCACGTCCTTGGAGGGCCAACCCAGCACTCTGTTCGTAGCTGGTGTGAATAAAAGCTCTGCCCAGCTGCCCAGGCATCTATAGGCCAGGATGAGGATCTCTGAATCCTCACCACTGTTGTGACTCCAGGTTACCTATGAAGAGACTGAGGCCCACAGGGGCTCCCTGCATTTCACAAAGTCACACCACAAGTAAAGAGTGAGGTTTGGAGCAGGCACGGGATGATGACAGTGACACTCTAGAGTGGCTGGGAATGAGATGTCGGCAAGATCCAGTCAGATGCAGCCTGTAAGGCCCTGGCAGTTCTTTATGGCAAGAATGCAATAGCAATAAGCATCAGGCCACTTTCAAGGAGCCACTCAGTATCAGTTGTCATGCTAAGCATGGAACATATATTTGCCCTTCAAAAGAACTCTGCAGGTGGGCGATATTCTCACTTGACAGCTGAGGATGTCGCTGAGGTGGGGAGAAGTTAGAGATTTGACCAAGTCTGCTTGGCTTATGGGTGGGGGGGCTCCTGCCTGACCCAAAAGCTTTTCAATAGCACCCACTGACTTCTAGCTTTCTGAAAGTTAGCTCTAGGATTAGACATGTGCTTTGAAAATATTCTAGATCAGCTACTTTGTGCCAAGCGCTGCCCCGTGTTATTTAAATGTCTCTCTTGCTGGGAAGCAGGGTTGGGTCAAAAGAGGCCAAAACAGGAGCATCTACTTGAGGCTTTTCAGGATGGGAAGAACCCAAGAGCTGAGGCCAGCCAGACGCTGAGGGAGGGCAAAGAGCCCATGTCACAGAAAAGATTGATGTAAGAAAAAGCTACCAGCTGGCAGGAGTTAGAAGCATCAGCTGGAATGGAGAGGGTGTCGCAGGAAGGTTGCTGACCATAGATTCTGGAGCAGATCATCTTGTTGCTATGTTTTTAAGCAATCAGAGGCAACCAAAGTTTTAAACAGAGGGTAAACCTCTGAGAAAAGGAAATGACATTTCTAAAGAAGTAAGGGTGCCACGGCTCTCCAGCCCAAACGGAAGATGCGTCCTTTCCAGCACCAGCAGGAGCCATGCCAGAACGACAGGGCTGCATTTGTTCCAGTGTGCATTGCTCAAAGAGAAGCTTCTAGATGGAAAACTATGGTGGAGCAATCACCAGTCAGACATTGGCTAAGGGCCACCCCGGGGGACAGAATGAGTGTAGCCAAAGTGGCTTTAGCAGCCCAAGAGCTGTCAAAGAGCATGGCAGGTGCACTCGTTGGGAGCCAGTGCCTGCTGAAGTCGAGGGAGGGGCACACAGAAAGGATGAAAGGGACCTACAGGCAACTTGGGGTGGCACTGGCAATGCCTACCTCAGGGGAGCAAAGCAAAGGAAGGGGGTTGATTTGCTTAATTCTACCCTGTTTTTATCCCTCTTGGTCTTCCTCAGCCCAGCTCCAAGTCTAGAGCTTCTGGAGTTCAATTTCTCCAGAAAATGTACACATGGTCTCCAGTGGAAAGGGGAAAGAACAGTCGCCTGGCGCCATGGCTTGGGGACACGGACTGGTGGCATCCCTGTGCTACACAGACTCTCAACCAGTCCCCTGCTCTCAGCCCCTGGCCTGCTGCGGGCCCAGTGCCCTTAGGCACTGAGTATCCAGTGGTTCTGCAGGACAGATCTGACCTCTTGTCCCTGCTCTCCTGCTCAGCAGGCCTTTGGGTGCCACGCCAGTGTTGCATTGGTGTCTGAATCACGTCCCCCACAAAAGGCACATTCAGGTCCCGATCCCTGGTCCTGGGGTGTGGACCCCTTGTAAGTAGGGCCTCTTGAAGATGTTCCTGTTGGGCTCGAGTCTGGATTACTGGAGCCCTTTATAAGCAGAAGGAAATGCCGACAGAGGGAGAAGCCACGGGGAGCAGTCAGAATCTGGAAGTTAATGGGATGTGGAAGAAAAGAAGATGCTGCCCTGTGCATTGCCAGGTGGTGGAAAAGCCAAGGGACCACAGAGGTTGCCAGTCAGCCAGAAGATACCAAGGCTGGGAGGAAGCAACTCTTCTCGTTTCTGAAACCAAAACCAATGAATTCCTGTTGTTAAGCCTACCCCATTGTTGGCTGGGAAACTAAAACACTGCCTTCCAAACATTTCGTGAATGCTCTTACCCACTACTGTCCCCTTTCCTGTTCTCTTTGTCCTCATGTCTCTGTCCTTCTCCTGGGGTTTGGGGAACAAAAGGTAATAAGCACATGAGTCAATCTGCCATTTCACCTGAAGCCCATGCTCCTTCTGCTCTCCCACTGGGTGCCTAGGATTGATGCAAGCTCTGGCTTTCAAGTTTGGAGCCAAACTTCTGACTCAAGGAGAAGTTGAGTGAGAAGAAATCAGGGTCAAAGGTGGAGGCTCCAGGTGACTGTCAGGACCAGCCAGGGGATGGCCTTTCCTCAGAAGTGAGTGTGCCAGGTTGGCCAGAGCAGAGCACACATAAGCTGGAGCTCTGACAAGGGTGGGATCACCAATCGAGGCTGACCTCAGAGGCCAGGACTCTGGCTAAATGCGGGGCCAGGGGGTATGTGAGGTGCATGGGCTCTGAGGAAGCTGGAAGGAGACATGCAGTACTAAAGATCCAATCATCCCAGGAGCTAAATGCAGAGTGAACGAAGATAGGAGAGATGGAGGTGTGGGAGTGGGCTTGATGGCAATGGAAGGCCAGTGGTGGGCTCAGAGGGAGCAGAAGCAGAGCCTCCTCATGATAGGGACTGAGCGGTATCTCTGCTTTGGAGCAGAAGCTATTTGTCCTCAGCCTTCCGTGATGGTGAGGAGAGGACCTGTGGGCTTTCCAAAGGCGGAAGAGAGCAAGAACAGAATCTAGTCCACAGCCTCAAGGGCGTTTCACTCTGCAGCGAGTCAGCACGAGGGCTGTTTCTCCACAGGAGGAAGCCATCCAGTGGCAAGTGAATAAACAACATGGCGGGACTTTCCCTACTTGAGGCCAGCTCTCAGATGGAAGCTGATTATTCAAAGTTCCATTCATATTCATCTCTGGCTGCACTAAGGGTAGGAGAGGCAGCCTTGTGTGGTGGACACAAACATAGTCCATGCCCATATGATGTTCTAGCCTTTACAAAGCACCTTCAAAGGCAACATATTGGCCCATTCTTAAACCTATCCAATGATGTGAAGACTCATTCAGCTAGTGGTCAAGACTGGGATGCTGCCTTCCAGAAATATTGCTGCAGGGCCCAAAGGATTTACCAAAACAGAGCATCTAGACGTTAGTCTTGGAGGTTCACAACCAGCAGTGTCAACCTACCAAGTTGGACCCACAGTAACCAAGCTCAAACAACAGATGTATAAAATGTCAATGCTTCAACTGATAAGGAGAAATGAATGACATTTATAGTAGCATGACTAGTGCATTTTTCTTTCTGGGAAGCAGAAATGTGTTTGGTAAACATGGAATCAGAACATGCGAATTGGACTGCTCAGCTATTTAGGGCATTAGACTGTGCTAGCCAGATACATTCATCCGGACAGGGATGGGTTTTCCAGTCAGACAGATACTCTCAGGTTTTGTTGGTCAAGGGTCCTGCTCCTTGAATGGTATTTGGATGGATGTTTTGCTTCTGTGATTCTCCTTTTTCTGTTTCCATACTTCAATATTCTCTGAACCCTTGGGAATCGGACTTGGCCCAGTGGTTAGAACATCTGCCTCCCACATGGGAGGTCTGTGGTTCAAACCCAGGGCCTCCTTGACCCGTGTAGAGCTGGCCCACGCGCAGTGCTGATGCGCGCAAGGAAGCCCTGCCACGCAGGGGTGTCCCCATGTAGGGGAGCCCCACGCTCAAGGAGTGTGCCCTGTAAGGAGAGTCACCCAGTGTGAAAGAAAGTTCAACCTGCCCAGGAATGGTGCCGCACACATGGAGAGCTGACACAGCAAGATGACGCAACTACAACAACAACAAAAATATTCTCTGAACCCTTCTGATGAGCATTTTTCAAAACCATCCTATTAAAGTCCATCAAAATAGGAAAATATTTCCATCTGACCTATCAGGGCAGATCTGTCCTATTTGTGCTTGCAAGAAAATGAAATTTAGGTTATTTTAAACAAAAGTGAATTTATTGGAAGGATATGTGGGATACTGAATTCAAAGGAGGGTGGAAAACCAGGCTTGGGCATGGCCAATAAGCACGACAGTTGTAGATGCTTCAGAACAGACTCACAACTGCTGACTCGTCATCAGGGCAGCCAGGGCAAACCTTTTAGACTTTTAGACTTTTGAGAGGACTGGAACACCATGTTTAGTTTCTTTGCCCCTCATTCGACCTTGAAAGCGCAGGAGGGAGCCGTTGACTGGCCTGGTTGAGCCACGCGCCTGTCCTCTAGCCTGCAAGAGGCGGTAGGGGCACCGGGGGAGGGGAGGAGGGGACGACTGTCAACTGCAGTCCCACAGGCAGGTGGCCTGCGCGTGTGGCAGAGGCTATTCTACTTTCACACATTACGGAGATCCCCGGAAGGGGAGAGGGAGGCCGTGCGCCCAATGTCGCCAGCCCTGTCTCTTTTAGGTGAGCGGCAGAGCTCCTCTCTGACCTGTGTGTGGTGATTTCACAGCCTAATTCTCAGATTTCATGGATGTGGACTCGGAGGCTCAGAGGCCTCCGCCAAAAGCTCCGGCCCGGGAGCCAGGAAACCCAGGTGTCGGTAAGGCCTGCCAGTCGGGTGCCGAGCCTGGCCTTGTCCTCTTTGTTTGTGCAACGCTTCGAGCCCGGGGCGCTCTCTAGAGACCTTCAGTCTGAAGTCTACAGAGAAAGCTCTGAGCCTGGCCTCCTCGGCAGTTTCTGCTGCTCTCAAGTTGCCTTTCCCTAACCCCTAGGAAAGAACGAAGGGAGCACCCGTCCCATCTTCAGAAGGGAGCCAAGGCCGGATTTCAGGGGCCTAGATAATGAGACTCTGCCAGGCTGTCCAGACTCCAGGCGAGTCCTTGGCTGGGAAATGCAGAACTTTTCTGAACTGCAGAGTGAGAGGCGATCTTGCAGCAAAGAAATAAAGAGTGTGCTCCCCCTGCACCCTCCCGCCTTGGCTCAGGAAGGCCTCTGCCGGGCACATGGCCCAAAGTCCAGCACCTGATGGCCGCAAGGCCCAGGACATGGAGAAATCCCAGAGGCAGGGCCCGGGACATGGAGAAATCCCAGAGGCAGGGATGCCAGAGCACAGAGAGTCTCCAATTAGGAAAGGGAGGCTTGGAGGCGAGCAGGCACCAGGATCACTGGCAGCCAACCAGGAACCGGTCTAGGTCCTGACTTCTGACTCACTGTCCTCTCGATGGTTCTACAACTGGGGTCAAAGACCCCTGGACCCATGGAGGGTGATTGGGAGATCTTCACACAGACTTCTAACTTGGGTTTTGTCTTGCAAGAATAATCTAGAAAGAATAATGTTGATGTATTCTGGATCATCCCGACAAGCCCTTATTGCTGGGAACTGCCCTCCCTCTGCTTTGAGGTTTATCAGGGCTCTTTTAATCGTTGCCAACGAATGAGAAAAGAACCGAGAGAAGCCTAATGACGTCGTGGCCCCTGGGGAGGCAGAGAGGTAAACAGAGGGCACAGCCTGGCTAGAGGGGCGGGGGCTGCGTCCCTGAAGGCTTTGAGGTCTGCAGGTTCAGGGCAGCCTCTGGCACGGGCCCTGGGATTCATGCCTCATCTTGGCTCCGCAAAGGGAGCCCCAAGCCAGGGGCAGAATTTTCTAGGCTGGGTGGCAACAGGATCAGCCATCCCGGGATAGCTGGGTGTGCTGAGGTTGGGGGCAGGAGTTGCTGCAGAGATAGGGAGGCTCTGAGACTGAGCAGGCAGGTAGGCTTGGGACCAGCGCCCTCCTAAGCTCTCTCCACCTCTCCCGGGGCTGAGCTGATTCAACTTCCCTGAAAAGTAAACTGGAAGGGATCAAAGAAACCGGCCCCAAACAAACACATAGAAGCTAAGAATCTAGGTTTCCAGTGCTGCTAAAAATCTCCTTTGGGTCCTGCCTGCCCGCTCCCCATCGGGAGGCACCTGACACCCCCTTCTGGATTCAGCTTCCTGGGAAGCAGACCCCAGGAAGGCCCTAGCAGCCCTCTCAGCCCCCTGCGGAGCTGGCCTCTCCCACACAGGTGAGTTTCCTCCCGAGGCAGATTCCCAGTGTCTGTGACGCTGGTCGTGTCATCGGTTTGGGCCTCTGACAAGCCCTGCGCGGCCCAGCCCTGGAGGTGTTGACAGACTGGCCGGGAAATCTGGGTCAGCAACGGACAAGCTCCTACAGGTAGAGACCAGCGCCAGGACAGATGGGCCCGGAGGTGATAATGCCACCAGCGGGACTGAGACTCCACTGTTAGGACACATCCCGCTTCCTGGGCCTGCCCAGAAACCCTTTCCCTGGAGGCAACACGGCCAAGGGGAGGCGCAGGCTCAGGAGTCCCCCTCCCCACCGGATCCGGCCCCTGCCGTGCTGTCTGACAGGAAGTGGTCACACAGGCCTCACCGCTGGGGTTCACACTGGCTCTGACTCCCCTCAATTGACCAACCCAGCTCTGGAGCACCCCTGGGACACTCTGGTGTGTGTGCGGGGGGGGGGGGGGTCCTAGACCCAAGCACCAGCTTCCTGATGAACTCCCTCCTCAGAAAGGCCCTTCCTGACCCCTTCCCCGGGCTCCCCCATCTGCAGTGAGACCCCCTCAGGTTGCACACACACCGTGAGCATTTTCACAGGCCCGGGCAAAGGGAGGGGACCAGGCTGTGACTATGGAGTGAAGCAATACTTGAACCATGAAAGAATAAACCCTCCCAGATAGCAAAAGTCCTTGGTCCCCCTCAAGAGGGCCTAGGCCGGGACCAAGGGCAGGGTTGGAGGGGAGTGGGGAGTCCCAAATGGACCAGGAACTTCAAAGGGGGAGTAAGCTCTCAGTTGGCTCTGCTTGGAGTCAGGCTCCAAGAGGCTGAAAAAAGGCTCTAGGAATATGGTGATACCCGGGCAAATCCCAACTAACGTAACTTACGGACGATAGTTAACAATAATATGGTAATGTTTAGCAGCAATGGCAAAGAAGATACTCTATCAATTGTAAGGGGCGGCAGGAGAATGCAAGGGAGTATGGGAATTTTCCTTGTCCAGTGACGAAAGCATTCTAAAATTGTTTAGAATGTTCATCAGCTCAACTGATGGAAATGAAAGCCCCTGCCTGTGCACTTTGAATGGACTGTACAAAGCATGGGGCTGTATAACAGTGAATGCTGTGGTGGAAGATGGATTGTGGTCAACAGAACAAATAGAACGCTCCTCATGAACTATAACAAACATAAGATGCTAATACAGAGTTAATAATCAGATGGGCTGGGGGAATAATACACCAAATGTAAGATACAGACTATGGTTAGTAGTAATACTTTGACAATGCTCTTTAATAGTTTGTAACAAATGTTTCACAACAACACAAGGTGTTGGTGGTGGCCTGATGTATGGGAGCCCTGAATGATGATATCATGTTTGTTTTGTAAGTTCACAAGTTTTACTACACATTTATTGTTGTCGTTTTTTTCCTAGGCAAGGGAGTAAAGACTTTATTAAGAAATAAGACAAGAGATAAGTACACAATCCAAGACATGGATTGCAGGCATGCTAGAGGATGAGTTGTGCCACTTATAGTTTATATATGTTCATGCATGTAGGATACAGTTCAATAATTTTTTTTAATTAAAAAAAATAAGGCTTTAGGGCTCTGCTGGTAGTGAATATGGAAATCCCTGCACAACAAATGCTCAGAAGTGTTGCATGGCTTTCTTTCTTTTCTTCCTTTCTTCCTTCCTTCCTTTCTTTCACTCATTCATCCTGCCTGCTTGGAACTGCCGCAGCCGCCGTCCAGTGCCTCCTAGCATACGTGGTTGCAGCCAATCCGGGGGCCCACCGCTGCAGCTGCGGGCCCACCCCGCACCGCAGCCCTGGGCCTTGCGATATGCTCTCCCAGAGGTGGCGCAGATGGCCGAGAGGAGGCGGCCTACAGCCGGGCGGCCCTGGTTTTGCAACAGCCACAGCCGGGACTGCCTGCCTGAGAACAGCGTGGCCCTTGCCCCAGGCTCCCAAACTTCAAGGCAGGGGGAAAATGCACAGCAGTTGGGTATAATTACTATTTTCCCATTTCACAGATGATAAAACTGAGGCTTCGAGAGAAGAGGTGTCTGGCCCCAAGTCACACAAAGTCAAGATTGAATCCGGGCCTGCTGGGAAGAGGGTGGAGGAAAGGGAGGCTGGAGCAGGAATGGCGCCGCACACACAGAGAGCTGACACACAAGATGACACAACAAAAAGAGACACAGATTCCCCTGCCGCTGACAACAACAGAAGCGGACAAAGAAGAAAATGCGGCAAATAGACACAGAGAACAGACAACCTGGGGGGTGGGGGGGTGGCGGTGAGAAATAAATAAATAAATCTTAAAAAAAAAAAAAAAAAGGAAGGGAAGGGGAGAGAAGGAGAGGTGTCGCGCCTGCGGCTGGATTGGGAGGAGAAGTGCAGAGAGCCCAGCCCGGCCCCGCCAACGTTTCTGCCCTCCTTCACCTGCTCATCCCCGCCCGCCTCCCGGGAGTGGGCAGGACCCCGGGGCCCACCCAGCCCCTGCTGCCCGCTCCCTGCGCCCCGCCCGCGCTTCGGCCGCTATGCGCGCCTGCCCTCTGGTGGCGAAATCTGGAACAGCGTCACCTCGGCATCCCCGACGCTTCCAGATTCCAGTCAGTTGCAATCCCCGCGCTGTGCCAAGCACTCAGTTGGAGATAGAGAGAAAAACGAAACTGGCCCTGTGTCTGAGAGTGCACTGTTTAGGCGAGAAGGCAGACAAGGAAGCAGACCCTGACAAGGCCGAGAGTTACGGGTTCTGCTCGGGGAGCCTTGGGTTGCCCTGTAATGGGCCGGATTAAAGCAGGGCGGCCCCAAATCTGGGAGTGAGAGCCTTTCCAGCAGAAGCCCTCACCAGGCCAGGAGCAGGTCTTCATCAGAACCTTCTCTGGAGACCCAAGGCTACCTGTCATGGGCGGGATGCATGCAGGGGCACCCCTGGGGGGCCCAGCACAGCCCCTGACCTCAGAGCTGGAAGGGTCCTCTGAGAAAGCTGTGCCTGGAGGCTGTGGAGGAGACTGGGAGCTGCTGCTGGGGTGGGGGAGGCCCAGAGGACAGGACCCCACACCTTGTCATTTTCTTAAACCATGCAGCCCCAGCATCGCGTTGGAGGAGCAGAATAAGGAGCTCATTAAGCGCTTGGGGCTTTGGAGCCAGACCACCTGGCTTCTGGACAGCACTTAGCACTCCCACCTCAGAGGGGTGCCATGAGGACAACGAGATAACACGGTGTCACCGCTAACCAAGCAAGGCAATGTGCACCCCTCTCGTGGATGCTGCCATCTCCTCGGTGGACGGTGCCTCTTTCTGTTGGAAGTGTTTCTGTCTAACTCCAGGGGTAGCCCTTTAACTCAGCAGGCAGTACGCAGGAGGTGGCAGAGGTCCAGAGAGAGAGAGAGTAGGTCTTGCTCAAGACATCCAGGAGCTGAGGCTGCCCTGACCCCATCTCCTGACCTAGGAAGTAGATGTGCTCCAGAGAAAGAGGCTGCAGTTTGCATCTGAGGCGCCCAGGGTCCCTTCACAGAAGCCCAATTCCTTGCCCCGTTCTCCTCCGTGAGAAGCTGGCATTGCTCCGGAGCACGTGGCACGTGCGGGTGGACCCTTCTCCCACGAGCCGTCTGATCTCACAGTGGCATCGTCCGCGGTTTTCGTTTAAAGCGTTGCCTGCCGGCCAACCATCTCTTGAACTTGCCTTTCGGGGAGGTGATGCGTCGCTACTCAAAGCGTGGCTCGAGAACCTGCAACTCTGGCATCGCCTGGGAGCTTGTAAGAAACGCAGATTCTCAGGCCATCCCCCAGACCAGCAGAATCAGAATCTGCATTTTCACAAGAGCCCCCGGGGAGCCTGTGTGCTTTCGTTTTCGCTTTCTGGGCTAGGGTGTCTGCAGCACCTGGAGCAGTGTGAGCAGGTGATACCTGTAAGGAGGCACGCGTTCATTGAAACGTCCCTGGGCAGCGCTTGTGCCAGCACCAGGCTGGGGTGTAGGGAATCTGGGGTGAGGTGGCCAAGGTCTGGGCCTCCCAGGAGCTCCGGGCCGGGCCATCCACCAGGCCTCCACTCCGTGTGGCGAAGCGTGTCCGAGGGCCCCGGGAGCCCCGGGGGAGCCAGGAGTCATTGAGCTGAGACTCGAGGGAAGCCCTGGAGGCTGCCAGGCAGACAGCTGTGGGAGGGGGTCCCAGGCAAAGCGAAACAGCCCGTCCCAGTTTCTGAGGTTGGTGCTTTCAGAGAAGCACAGCACTTTGCAGACTGTAGCCTCCCATTTTCAGGGCCCAGGGCAAGAGTGCAATTAGAGGCCCACAGACCATATGTCTCAACATTTAAAGCTGTAAGGCAAGCGAACCAACAATAAATAAAATAGGTTCTAGCCTCTTACCTTGACAAATAGACCTTGCCAACGACCTGGGAGACCAGGTTCAAATCTAGAAGCTTTGGGCTCCCTGGAGTTCTGTTTTGCAACCCGATGGCAGGGATGGGCCAGCTCTCGCCTGCCCCTTCTGTCCCACCCCCTGCGCTGCATCATGTCCGCGGCCATCATCCAACCAGCCTGTCCACACCCCTCTCGCCTAAACAGCTGTCTGCTGGGGCCCACAAACTGGCCCTGCTCTCAGGAACACAGGCCCTGGGGAGCAGCCAGTGAGACCCTGGGAGTGGGCGGGGAGAGGCCCTACCTGGAGGAGAACCAGAGTGGAGCCCTCTAAAGCCTAGGGTCCAGGGCAGGGGTCCAGCTTGCCCAGGACTCAGGAAGAACTAGAACTTCAGGAAGCGTGAAGAGTCAACTGTGAGGGGGAAGCAGCCAATGAGCTGCAAAGGTGGACGGGTCTAGGTAAGGAAGGGTAAACTAAAGAATGGTCCTCTCAGAGTCTGAGCTACCCATCAGTGAGATGAAGGGCCTTGTATGACAGTGAGCTCCCTGTCCTTAGAAGCATGCAAGTCCAAGGTGTCTGTGTAGAGAGGATTCTTGCACATAATAGGAATTCAAATTAGAATGCTAAATGCCATTGAATCTAAAATGCTGTCAATTGTGAAGCATACCATTAAGTTACGTACCTTAAGAAGGAACAAAATGCTACCAAATGAACTATGATGCCCTCTAAATTATAAGCTGCACTCTGATTTCAGAGATGTTAAAACATGAAAAAGGGGCATGTTTTATTTGATGTTCTGAGGCGTTCTGATCGTCTGATACTGGGCATTTGTTTATCCTACTGTAATCATGTACATTACTCTCTGGCAAAATGCATGATTAGGAGGAGAAGAGATACACTCTAGAGTTTACAGAGCATTTGAAAAATTGAGATGTAATTCACATACCATAAATACATCATTTCACAGTGTTTAATTCAGTGATTTTTAGTATATTCATAAAGTTTCACAGCCATTACTACTATCCATTCTAGAATATTTTCATTACCACAAAAAGAGGTCCTGTACCCATTTTCAGTCACTCCCCTTTTTGCCCTCTGCCTACTCCCCAGCCCCTGACAACCACAAATCTACTTTCTGTCTCTATGGATTTGCCTATTCTGGACATTTTATATCATGTCCATAGAAATGGAATCATACAATATGGGCCTGGCTTCTTTCTTTCTGCAGTGTTTTCAAGTTTTACCCACGTTTGCCATCATTCTTTTTTTGCTGAATAAAATTTCATGGTATGAATACACGTTTTGTTTGTCCAATCATCAACTGGTGGAATTTGAATTGTTTCCACCTTTGGATATTCTCAATAATTGTGCTATGAACATTTATGTGCAAGTTTTTGTGTGGACATTTGTATTCAATTCTCTCAGGCATTCACTTAGGTGAGTTGCTGTGTCATAAGGTAACTCTATATTTAACTTTTCGAGGAACTGCCAAATAGTTTTCTAAAGCAGCTGCACCATTTTATATTCCCACCAGCAATGTCTGGGGATCCAATTTCTCCACATCCTTGTCAACGTTTGTTATTGTCCATCATTTTTATTCTATTCATCCTGAGTGTGAAATAGTATCTCATTTTAGTTTTGATGATTTACATTTCCCTAATGACTAATGATGTTGAGTATCTTTTCATGTTTCTATTGGCCATTTGTAGTTTCTTCAGAGAGATGTCTGTTGAACTCTTTTGCCCATCTAATTGGGTGGTTTGTCTTTCTGTTGTTGATTTGTAAGAATTCTTTATCTTTTTTGGATACTAGACCCTTATCAGATATTTGGTTTGCAAATATTTTTCCCATTCTGTGTGTTGTCTTTTCATTTTCTTGATAGTGTACTTTGAAGCACAAATGTTTTTTATTCTGATGAAGTCCAATTTATCGGTTTTTTTCTTTGATCGCTTGTACTTTAGGTATCATATCTAAAAAACCTTTGCCTAATCCAAGGTTATGGAGTTATAACCATGTTTTTCTTCTCATAGTTTTATAGTTTCAGCTCTTGCACTTAGGTCATTGATCCACTTTGAGCTAATCTTTGTATATAGTGTGAGGTAGGGTCCAACTTCACTCTTTTGCCTGTGGATTTCAGTTGTCTCAGCACCACCTGTTGAAGACTGTTCTTTCCTCTTTGAATTACCTTGGCCCCCTGTTGACAATCAGTTGACCATGGATGTGTGGGTTTATCTCTGGTCTCTCAATTCCAGCTCATTGGTCCGTATGTCTGTGTTTATGGCAGCACCACACAGTGTGATTACTGAAACTTTGTAGTAAGTTTGAAATCAGAACATGTGAGTCCTCCAACTTGGTTTTCTTTCAAGATTGTTTTGGCGTTTCTGGATCCCTTGCATTTCCATATGAAATTTATGATCAGCTTGTCAATTTCTGCAAAAATCCAGCTGGAATTTTGACAGGGATTGCACCGAAATTGCTGACCAATTTGGGGCAAGTCTTCCCATTCATGAACACAGGATGTCTTGTCATTTACTTAGGTCTTCTTTCATTTCCCTTAATGATGTTTTACGTTTTCCAGTGTACAAGTCTTGCACTTCTTTACAAAATGCTTATATAGGCCCTCTTTGGAGCCATGAAAACTATCTGTGAAGTAGGCATGATGACAATTATTAACCACATTTTGTAGATCAGAAAAACTGTAGTTCAGAGAGGCTAAGAAATCTCAGCTAGTAAGGAGCAGAGCTGAGATTTGAGCCCTCCTCTGCCAGGCCTCCAGGAGCTCTGCCCAGCCTGCCCCTGAGGACCACTTGCTCTTCCGCCTTCTGCACTGGGGCAGGGATGTCCCTCTCCCCTCAGGGGAACCTGCTGACCAGGTCACAGTCTCCTCTCCCCTACTTGGGGGTGGGGTGGAGCTGGGGCAGTGCTGGGGGGAGATTCCCACAGTCAGGGAAGTTGCCCCAGACAGGAGCAGGCAAGGGAAAGGAAGCTGCTGGGATGAGCCCAGGGGTTCCCAGCCCTTGGCTGCAATGAAAATCACACGAGTACTTTTAAAAACACCAATGTCCAGGCCCTGCCTTAGGCCCATTAAAGTAGAAAGCCAGTACTTTAAAAAATATTATGTAGCTGAGTGTGCAAGGAACCATTGGGTTAGATGTGGAAGCTGGCTGGTTCAATCTGGACCCATGGCTGTAAGCTTGAAAGCTAATACATCCCCATAGTTAAAAGCCAACCCATTTTATAGTATCTGCTTGAGCAGCTCTAGGAACTAGAACAGGTGGGAGCCCTCTTCCCACTTTACAGTTGAGAAGAATGAAATTTCGCGACTTGCCCAAGTGAAAGGAGAAACAGGGTTCAATCCCTCACTCTTTCCCTGTCTCTAAAGGAGGCAAAGGCAACCTCTGGGGCAACCAACTTGGCCAGACTGCCTGTGTTTGAGTCCTGGTTCTAAGCTGTGTGACCTTGGGCAGGTTAATTAACCTCTCTGTGCCCATGGTTCCTCTTTTGTAAAATGATGATGATAACGGCACTGGCCTCATAAAGTTGTTGTCGGCTTTAATGCAGAACAGAGTCTGGTGCCCGATAAGCGCTAAAGTGTTGTCTGTTTGGCTCCTTCCCTCCCGAAATGCCTCCAGAGGCACCAGGGGGCAGTGAGGCCTTCCCCTCCCTGGGAGGGCTCTTCCCTGGGGAGCCTCTTTGCTCGGTCACGATGCAGCGGCTCCAGGCTATTTTTAACTGGGGAGAATCTGCCAGCTCTTGCTGCGAGTTTATTTTGGGCCCAGCTACCGCTGGGTTGGTCTGGTTGATTGTTTTCCAGAAGGAAGCAGGACCCTAGAGTGGAAAGGCCTGGGAAACCACCCCGTTTCCAACTGTCCCCTTCTCTCCCCTGGGGAAACAACAGGGCCGCCCTGGGGGGTGCAGGGGCAGGATTTCCCCTCCCGGCTGGGGGCCGCCCACTTCCCCCCAGGGCTCGGCCAGCCCCAAATTGGGCTAACATGTCCGGCTGGCCTGGTGCCCACAGCAAAAGGGTCCCCCCTCACCGGAAGTCAGGGGCGCTGTGATTCCTTTTCCTTTTTTCTTTCTTTTTTGGGTATAACCCCAGATGCCAGGTGCGGCCTCCCCGCTCCCTGAAGCCTCGGTCACATCCGCCAGGTTCTCCCAGCTCCGCAGCTGGGGCGGCTCATCGCGCTCCCCAGGGCTGCTGGATTCCCAGGAGCCTGGAGTTCCCACAGCCTCCCAGCCTCTGGGACTCCCGTTCCCTCAGGACTTTGACCCACACTTAAGTCTTAGCCCTTTCTCCTACATCCTCAGTCCTGGCGAGGAGACATCCCTGAGGTCAATCTAGCAGCACAAACAACTTTCACTGGGAACCATTGGCACGGCCCAGTGCCCGGGATCCTCACCCTCCTTCCCCGTTTCTGTCTCCCTCCTTCCACTCCTCCTGGCTCTCTCTCTTCAGCTGGATCCTCTCTCCCCTCCCTTTTTGCAGACAAAAGCAGCAGACTGTCCCCTTTGTCTTATACAGAGCAGCTTCCGCCACCCCTGGAAGCCTGGGGCTTCATCTTTTTTTTTTTTTGAGGTCCCGGGGCTGGGGATTGAACCCCTGCCCTCACATATGGGAGGCCAGCGCTCAACCGCTTGAACTACATGCACACCCCCCCCCAAATGATTTCTCTCTTTTTTTTTTTTTTGAGGTAAAGTCCAGGCATCGAACCTCAGACCTCGTATGTGGAAAGCCAGCGCTCAACCACTGAACCACATCAGCTCCCCTGAGCTGGTTTATTCGTTTGTTTGCTTGTTGTTTGTGTTTCTTTTTGTTGTTGTTTTCAGGAGACACCAGGACCTAACCCAGGACCTCCCATGTGAAAATTATTTTTCACACCTTTGCATAAGTATTAGAATTCAACCTTTGCACATATTTGGTCTTTTGACTTCTCATCCCATTTGGGAGACCGATTTGAAGAAGACAACAAGTCGGATAAGGGCTGTTCTTTAGGTTTAGCTGTGGTTGTCAAAATGTTCCCGTTTGCCCTTCTCTCTCCACGAAGTGTTACAGTAAAGGTTTGAGGCCGTGGTAGCATCAGATTCACCAGGGTAGGGCCTCCTCAGGGTGTGGGCCCACAGAATCCCCCACTGCCCTAAGACCGCCCTGGTGTCTCAGCGCTCTCTGTGGAAGGGGAGGCCTGAGGGACTGACGACCAACACTGAGAAACAGCACGGCGACGTAGAGCACGGCCTCCTGGACCGATGATAGCCTCCAAGATGACAGAGGGTCGGATCTGAGCACTGAAAAGGACCCGAGAGACGATCTGACTCAGCGATTCGATTTCTATAGTGGAAGAAACATTTATTCAAATGAAATCTAAGAAGCCCGATATAAAACCGACGACAACATTGTCACCCTGTGAAGGGCTGGCGGCACCCCGGAGCAAGACCCGCCGCCCCTCCCGGGTGGGGTGGAAGGGCGGGTGCAGTCGGGCGGAGGCTGTGGGGGCTCCCTCCTCCCACGGCTGCGGCCTGGTTTCTGGGACCCCTTCGGCTCTCCACCTGGGTGACCTCCAGCAAAGCCTGGGTGCTGGGCTGGCCCAGTGCCCCTGGCCCTGGGGGAAAGCTTTCTAAACCCAGAGAAAAGGCACGCAGGAAAGAGCTCTGGATGTCCGCCCTGGCGTCATTAAAGTGTTCTTCCATAGTTGGGCTTTAAATAAGAGTCATCTGCCTACCCTTTCAAAAAAAAAAGTTATATTTATTTTTACCTCAGAGGAGTTAGGTGCCTTTTCTGTGTCGAAAAGGGGTCAACTCACTTCTGGCTGACCAAAATGGCAGCAGTAGATACTCCAGGGTTCAGTTCTCCCACAGAACCTTTGAACTAGCAGCTTCAATTGGCAGGCCCATCTTCCTCAAAACTTTGGAAACAAGTGTTGGAGCAATTGGGCGAGGGCTGAATCAGGAAAGCGCAACTTAAAAATGAGAGGAGAAGCACGGGGTGCCCTTGCGGGCCGCTCTTACCTGCCCTCCCCGGCGCAGTGCCCGGCTGGCTATGCCCTCGCCGTGGGCTGGAGGGAGCCGAGCAACCCGCACGCGCCTCAGGCCTGCCCTTCCAGAACTCGCTTTACAGACAATCCGCTTGTGCACAGCTAGAGCAGTGTGGGAGAGAATGAAAGCAGCTGGGCCAAAGGATGACTGGCTTTAAGAAGTACAGCGGAGCACCCAGGAGGGGGTGGGACATCTGCTTCACAGGGAGTAGAGGTGCGTTCACATTCCGAGAAGTGGGGAAGTTCCTAGGGGCGTGAGTGAGCACCAGCCCAAGAAAAGAGGCAGGTTCAGAAAAGACAGCGAGGCCTCCACACTCCTGCCTCGGAAAGAGAACACCAGCCCAGACAAAGCCGCTTTGCGAGGACTGTGCAAGGGGGCTCTCGCATTGGTTTCCTTTTGCTAGCTCCTGGCACTCAGGGCAGTCTCTGTCACATCACTATCTGGATACAAACTTAAGGAATAGGCAGCTCAGGGACTAAATCCCAGAGTAAATACCTTAAAAGATTAAATGTACGGTGTGCGAAAGAAGATTACAAAGCAAGGAAGGAGGAGATAATGACCCTGAAGAAACAAGTTCGAACTTCCAAGGGCATCAATAAAGAATACCAGCCTTTGGGCATGCCAATGGAAGACTCCGGTATACCACTTTCAATAATGAATAAAACATCTAGATCGAATAATCTAGAACAGCTTCGGAGGAAACTAATGTTTTGGATGAAAATCACTCATCTTTAGGAAAGCTTAAAAGTGCTTGCCCCAGAAAGTATGGGATAGAAAGAAGGAGCTGACAGAATAGAAAGAAGTACTTGAAGACTCACACAACAGGAATAGCAATAAATGATAAAGAGAGCCAGTTAAAACCTCTGTCTAAAACTATGCTAATGCTAAGTTTTCTGTTGCCTTAGAGAAGATTACATGGATGATGACAAAGTTAGACAAAAAGGATGATTCAGACAATGGAGAACAAGGCTACTAATCAGAAGATGATCTGAATCCAGTCATCGATGCCATCAATTTAAACATTTCCTTAAAAAGACCCAAAGGAGACAAACAAGAAATTGAACATAAGCTATGTGTAGAAAAGCAAATGAACACATTGCTTATAATTCAAATAAAAAGTCTGCTAACTGAGCAAGCTTCTTCGCACATGAAAGCAACATCTTGAAAGTGATTAAACAGCTTCACCTGAAACATCAAATACTGCCTCTGGTACATAGAGAACATCTAAGGAAACTTCACAGAAAATTCATCCTGCAGCAAATTTACCATTTAGTAATATAGAAGAAAGTAAAGGAGGGCATCGGCCACACACAGCAGAAGCATGACTCCTTCAGGAAGCCGGCCAAAGACCTGAATAAAGAACTAGAAAGAACCACTTCCTTCTATCAAAACCGCATTCTGTCCTAGGAGAAAAAAGCTCATGAAAGTTGCATGGCAGCTCAATTGATTCAGAGACAGCTCAACAAGCTGTAGTTAAATAGTGGCAACAGACAAAAACTGTTGGAAGCAGAGATAAGTCCCAGCTTTTCCCAGGTGATCCTTTTGCCCTTGCGCTTCCACAAACAGCCTTAGGCGGTGGTTGAAGAGGATCAGGGGATCCTGTGGACCACCAGTCCCAGAGGGAAGGAGGACAGTAAGGTGTGAGGGCTCAAGGGTCCAGGGCCATGCAGGTATAATTCACATCTGCAACGGCAGGGCATTTGCCCACTTTCTCTCTTTAAAAGTAATTTTGATGATATTTTATTTACTGATAACATTTATTCTTAGATTAATTTAGGGGAGTTAACATTTTGTCACCCTCTGTTTTCAGTTTCTTTGTAAACTTTATTTTCCTGTATAGGATATTCTTTGCTGCTTAAATATTTGTAAATGTTATGAAGCCAAAAAGAAAGGTGGTCCCTTTAAAAGAAAATCACAGTCAGTTTCATACCCAAGGTGGCCCCGAGAAGGTGCCAGGAAACTCTTGGGACTTTTCCATGGATTTGGTCTAAGCCCTCATGTATTACAGTAGTTGGGGAAACTGAGACAAAACGGTCTCCCTATGTAACACAGCAGATTCAGTGGCAGCGCCAAATGAGATGCCAGGTCTCCTCATTCCCAACCTAGCAGGGTGGCTTGCAGCTGTGAATTGCCTAGGATGTTGGTAGAGAAGGATAAGACGTCTTGGCTCCCACTTGTGACTCTAAGAAAATTTAATCAGCTTCCCTGTGATTTCCAAGGTGAGTAAGAAGGACCAGCTGTTTCTACCTGTTTACAACCTGGCCTGATGTTGCCTTGGCAACAGCTGTCAACAGGAATATTGCTTCCCCCAGGCATGTCACATCCGTTATTGCCAAAATTACGGGTGCCCGTGTGAAGGGTGAGGAAGCGTGGCCCTTCCAGATGAGTGTGTGGGGCTCACTTCTCTTAGGAACGGCTTATTTATAGCCCAAAGGAAATTTGCCCCCCAAACAGGATTTCCGTGCTCGCCTGGCTAATTTTCTTTTTATATTCTGTTAAGGACTTAATGGGAGGATTCAGCCATTTGAAGAAGTTGCTTTTTGATTGAGCCACTTAGACTGGGACTTAAAACTGGAATGTTACAGATCAAGCAGGAACGCGTACCCTACCTCATCATACGGAGGAGAAAATTAAAGCCCCGGGAGTAGCACTGACTTACCCTAGGTCCACATAATGTATTGACAATGCAGGACTTGAACTTGACTGAAGTCCTCAATGCCTTTTAGGGGGCTGATGTTCCTGCCGGTTTGGCTTGCTGACAGTAACCCAACAGAGAAACCGTCATCCCAATGGAGGGACATCGACCTGTTTATGGACTTTATTAATAATGGAGATGCATTCTGGGGCTGCCTGAATAATCTTTTGGGGACCCCATTTTCCTTGCTTCTAACACTCTCTTCCCATGTCTCCCAACTTTCTACCAGGGGTTGGAAATTTGGAGTCTACAGGGTTCAGGCAAGGGACAGAGCAAGTGAAATGGGCTGGGTAGGGGGGGCAGTCTGGCTCTTCCAACTGCTGGGGCCACAGCTCTTGACCACCTGGTCCCTGTTCCTCTTGCCTGATGGCTGAGATGAGCATCAGGGGGTCAGTCAGGGTCTGAGGTCCCTCTTGCTCACAAGGCCCCTCTTCAGCTTTCGCTGGTGCTATGGGTGCCCCCCTGGGGTCTCACTCTGCTTCTGTGCTGCTTGGCGTCTTTTGTGGACCCCAGAAAATTATGTTCTTAAGCTAATTCATTCCTGTGCATGTGAACCTATTTATGTGGGACCTTTGGGTTAGATTGCCGGATCCAACTCCTTTACTGGAGTCCTATATAAATGGAGGAGAGAGGACAGGAAGAGCCCCCATTTTACCCTACCACGTGAGAGAGGACCCCAGGAAGGCCTGCAGCCACACACAGAGAAACCCCAAGGGGCCCAAGGAGGGGCTGGAGGCCAGACTCAGAGGAGCAGCCCAAAGCTGAAGCAAGAACCCCAGAGGAGAGGGGCGTGATGAGCCATGAGCCTGATCGCCCACAGCTGAGCCTGGGGAGAAAGCAGCCGGGAGGAGAGGGCGGAGACCAGCTGCTATTTTGCCTTGCCACAGGGCAGGAGTTGAGTATCGCCAGCAGCTGGCCTTGGGTGAGAGAGACAGCAGCTCTGATGATTCCTTGATTTGCACATTTTCACAGCCTCTAAACTGTACGCGTTTACCTTAATACATTCCCATTATAAAAGCCAACCCACTTCTGGTGTTTTGCATTGGCAGCCTTCAGCCTCCCAATCCATCTTGGACTTGTCCATCTGTCTGGAAGCCTTCAGTTACAGGAACACCGTCTCCGGCCCCATCACAACCTCTTGATCCCAGGTACAGTCACCTGGAGCCAGGGATTAGACTGTGGGTATCTTTGGGGGACAGGAGGGTATGATCCTGCTAACTGCACTGCTTTCTGCTACGTTGGTGGTGAAATGAGAATTGGGACCACGTCTTTGGATTTTCAGTCCTGTTCTCTTTCCAGCTCTATTTCCAGCTCTCGCAGTCTTGACACTTGGAAACTTTGGCTCTGGCTGGCAGTTAAAATGCTCCTTATTCCTGGATAAGGAGGTAGCAGAGCCATGGCCCCTTCCCCTTTATCAACTTGTCAGCCTGAGCGCTCCTCGCCCAGAGAAGCTCCTGAAGTAGGAGCCTGACGAACAGGAGAATGACAGAGGGCAAAACTGATGGTAAGGAAGCCCAGGGGACCATCTGTTTCACCTTTCTGATGGTTTCTAGAAATCATGTTGGCCACTCAGTCCTTGAAGAGAAGACTGAGGAAGGAAGGGCAATTCGCCCAGATCCCTCTGCTCTAGCCTCCAAGCTGGGGCCCCTCAGCCGTCCACTGGGGACTCTGCACTGGTCCAGGCGAGAAGAAAGGACCTCCCAGGCAGGAGCTCAGCTTTAGGTCGATCTGGCTAGGAAGGCAAAATGCAGATTTGGGGGCCAGCAGACGTTGAAATCACAGCAATAGAATGTACTCGCTGCATGAGCTTAAGAGGCCATGGAACTTTCTGAGTGTAAAATGGCGAGGACACTCAGCAATCAGGAAGAGCCAAGCACTTAACCGGTGGGACTCGCCTAGCGCTGCGCCGCACGTGCCGTGCCCGCTGCAGACCAGTTCTGCTTGACGGAGGGTTGGCGTGATCCTTCAGAGGCTGCCCCTGCCTTCTGTCTCTGGTGTGCTCGTGAAGCAGAAAACCCACTCTGTGCTGTGAAGTCCTCTGCTCACACTCGCACCCACGGTTCAGCCCAAGGACATCCATCCGTTCAGTCAGAGGTAAATCGATTGAAGCCCTGATAACCAACGTGGCAGGCTGCTTCAAAATTCAGACGCATCTGCCAGAGAGCTCAACCCTCCATTTACATATTCATTCCGTCTTGGTTTTCATGGTCGTGTGTTTCAAAATACGTCTTCCTTGATGCACAGCCGGTGGCCTGGGAGAAGCAGAGGCCAGAGAACAGGAGGCCCTGCCTGGAACCTCTCACATGTGCCCACCTTACAGGACGCACCTGGCTGGGTTCCCCTGAGGGAAGCAGAGCAGAGGCTAAGGTCATCGCGATTTGACAGATAAGGAAACTGGGTTGCGAGTTCAAGTTCTCAGTCTGCGGCTACAGGGCTAGTCGGTGGCCAAGTCAGAACCAGAACTCCGGTTTCCAGGCCCAGCCATGTGCTCCTTCTGACATTATACTTAACAAGATTTGTTTTTTCAGCATTCCACACACGTTCCTGTGTCAGCTCTGTGTGGCAGCAACACTGAAGAAAAGAGAGAGCCCCTGCTGTGAAGGCTGAGGTGCTGCTGGGGCTCATTCCTAGGCTCATCTGCACCGTGTGGAGGTGGGGAAGACTTGGGCAAGCCATTAGTTTCCCAGGGGTTCCTGGGTCTTCCGTAAAAAGGGCCAACCATTCCTTACCTGACCTGGGATGGGGAAGGGCAGACACTCTCCTGAGGCGTCTTCCTGGTGTTGTGGGACTCCCCATCCACCCCGTCCTGATCTCCCTCTGTGGTTCAGGTGGGGAACAGGCCCATAAAGGTATCTATTCCAAAGGACACATGTTTAAATGAACCATAGATTTTTCCTGTCCCGTCGTGCCTGCCCATACCCCAGAGACGAGCTGTGGGCCCCCACTGTGGGCCGAAGATGGGAATGTGTTGCCTGGATTACCCAGTCCACAACCTGGGATCCTCGTTTAAAAAATAAAACACATGCCTATTCATTGTATTACCTTTCTCCCTTCCTAGAACGAACTTACTGGACGGGGTGATTCCTTACATGACTTTTACCCACTCCCCCCAGATTGCTCCCTTATTTGTCTGTTTGTTGTTTCTGCTAGTTGTCTGCTCATTGTGTCTGCTTGTTGTGTTATTTGTTGTACCTGGTCATTGTATCTGCTCGTCTGCACATCTTCTTTTCTAGAGGCACTGGACACTGAATCCAGGGCCTCCTGTGTGGGAGGCAGGTGCCCCAGCACTTGAGCCACATCTCCTTCCTACTCATTGTGTCTGCTTGTTGTGTCAGTTCATTGTATTTGCTTGTGTTCTTTAGGAGGCACTGGGGACTGAGCCTGGGACCTCCCATTGGGAGGCAGCTGACCAACTGCTCGAGCTACATCCACTCCCTTACATGACTTTTAAGATTCAATTTAGGCCACATCTCCCATGATTGACAGTATTTATTTCTCTCCCCTCCCCCCCACCCCGGTTGTCTGTTCTCTGTGTCTATTTGCTGCATCTTATTCTTTGTCCGCTTCTGTTGTTGTCAGCGGCATGGGAATCTGTGTCATCTTGTTGTGTCAGCTCTCCGTGTGTGCGGCACCATTCCTGGGCAGGCTGCACTTTCTTTCACACTGGGCGGCTCTCCTTACGGGGCGCACTCCTTGCACGTGGGGCTCCCCTATGCGGGGGACACCCGTGTGGCAGGGCACTCCTTGGCGTGCATCAGCACTGCACATGGGCCAGCTCCACACGGGTCAAGGAGGCCTGGGGTTTGAACCGCGGACCTCTCGTGTGGTAGGCGGACGCCCTAACCACTGGGCCAAGTCCGCCGCCGAAACCTAACCTTTGGAACTCAGGGAGGCCCCGCTTCCTCCCCTCTTGGCCCCTGGCTCCCTCGTGACCTCAGGCCTCTCTTCCCCTCCCTGAGCCCCCATGCCCCCATCTGGAAATGACAGGGCTGAGAGGAGTGGCTGCCAAAGGCCCTGCCAGCTTGAATGGTCCATGGTCCCAGGCGCTTCCTTCACTCTTCTCTCTTCTCAGCCAACTTCTCAGCACCCAGTCGGTGCTAAGGCCCACCTGGCGGCCCAGCGAGGGAAACAGCAAAGCCCGGGGTGCAGCACCCACCACACGGCACAGTGGCTGCAGCGAGTCTCCCCAAGGGCCCCGAGTGGCCTCCTCCACCCGGCCAGGCCTCCCTGGTCCTCAGCTCCCACGGGGAAAAACACGAGCTCCCCTGCAAGTGGAGACTGTGCTTCTTAGCACGGAGATGGAAGAAGGCAGCGTGGAAGGGAGCTGAGGCCCGCCCCTGCTCCAGAAGCTCCAGCCAGCTCCTCTGCTCAGACTGGCCCTGGGGTTTAGCAAGTTCCTCTGAGAAGAAGAAGAAATGGGCAACAGCCATAGTAACTGGTTATGAACAGTGGGGGAGGTGTGAGCTAGCATCCATTCACTCCTTTAATCGTTCAGCATTTATTCAATGCCTACCATGTCTAAAAGAGTTGGCACCATTCCCATGAGGGCCTTTCTGTGCCCTTACCCTGTTTGATTACTCCTCGTGCCTTTGTTCATCTGTTCATTGTCTTTCTCTCCACCTAGAATGTGAACTTCATCTGATTTTCTGCTGTAGCCCAAATGTCTACACTCAGGCATGGCACTGGATAGAAACTTCCGTTTAAGCCCCAGCAACCCTGGGAACTGGGTATGATTAGCCTCATTTTACAGATAAGGAAGCAGGCTCAGAGAGGCTAAGTGACCTGCCCAAGATCTCACAGTCATTTCCTCCCACTGCTTGCTCTATGGCGGGGGAAGGGAAGGCACAATACATTCCAGCTATGGGAGCTGAAGAAGGCTTCCTGGAATAGGGAGCAGAGCTGACAGATGAGTGGGAATTCCCCCCGCAGGTGAGAAAGGTGAGGCGGCTCAGGCTGAGGGAACATTTTCAGCCCTGGGCTGAGGAACAGGATGGTGTGGCCTCTGGGGCCGGGAGGGAGACCGTGGGAAATTCAGTCAGTGATTCTGAGTATGCAAAGCCCGGCCAAACCCTTCCGGACTTCCCGGAGAGCTAGAAGCAGCTCTCACTCCTTGCTGTATTTTTCTCATTAGAAATTCAGTGCTGAGTTTGACTTGTTCCCGGGCAGAGGAACTGACAGTAAAGTATGCCCCAAACAGCTCTCTGTGAAGGTGCCTTTCTCCAAGCTTGTTGAGCTCAGGTGTGCCTCTGCTGTGCCAAGCAGGCTCTCTGTGGCAGGGCCCTGCAGCAGGGGGTGGGGGAAGGCTTCCACAGCCCTCACATCTCCCCTGGCCCAGAGGAAGGGGCAGTTGAGCAGGCCTGGGGAGAATGCTGGACTGGGAGCTCCTGCTTGCACTGTCCCTAACTGCCGTGGGGCCTGGGAAAGTCGCCTCACGTCTCTGGACCTGAGAGTGCCTATCTCTGGTTGAAATTATTTCTATAACCCTTTGCAGCCATAAGACTCTGGTGGCCTCACCCAGTGCTGACACTCCCTTGGCATTTCGCTATGGGGAGCTATTTTTTCATTTTTAATATGAGAAGTTGTGAGTTAACAAAACAATCATGCATACTATACAGGATTCCCACACATTGCCCCCCACCCCGCAACACCTTACAGTGCAGCTGTTTTTTCACTTCGGATGCCATGTTTGATCATCCCCAAAACTCTGAAAAAGACAGGGCAGAGATGATGATCTCCATTTTCCAGAGCAGGAAAGAGATAAGAGATTTGCAAGAGAGGGATGTTGGCGCAGGGTCTCTGAGTTGCTCAGTGGTGGTCCAGATTTGAAATCCCAACTCACCTCACTGCAGTGAGGAGGCTGCTGTCAGAATGGTGAATTTACTTGGGGTTCCCATGTCTGAGCTCCTCTCATGCCATCCTCACCCCAGGGGTGAGGAAAGGAAAAGAAAAAAGGCACCTCCAAAATATGTTAGAAACAAATTTTCCTCTTTTATTCAGCCACCTGTCCCACCCCCACCTCCTTTTTACATTTGAGCTAATATCCTCCCTAAGTTGCCTGAAGGTTTCTGCATAAAACGGACTCATTCATTGAAGTCAGCCTTCAGTTCCCAGGGAGGAAGGCCCAGCTCTGATAACCTGACCTCATTTTCGGGACAGAATTTTTTTTTTAACCCAGAGAAGTAGGACATACAGCAGCTGTGGCGTTCTCAGCTGGGATTGGCAACTTGGTTTGGGGTTTTTCAGAAGCAAGGAAAGGAAGTCTGGTGCCCCTCGCCAGGCCTGGTGATTTGTCATCACTGGCCTGTGTGAGGTCATGGGTTGTTCCTCAGAGCGACACTGAAAGCTCCCAGGAAACTCAAGTTCTGAGAGGAAAAATGGTTTTTCTGATATATACTAATAAGTGAAAACTCTGGGGTTCCAAACCATTCCGTCTGGATGTAAAATGGTTCTCACTCTTGCTGCTGTACCTATTGCCTTTGAAAGCCCAAGAGGTAGAGCAATCAGGGTGGAATTGCAAGCAGCAGTGTTGCGAAAGTTTGAATTTTGTGAATCCTGGAAAAATAGTTGTTGAACTAATACATTCCTCCGGGTATGGGGCCTTTTGATTGCATTAATTCAGTTAAGGGGGCTTTGATTAGATCACTTGATTAGATTGATTTAGGGCCTTTGATTGGACTGCATCAGTGAGTATTTTAGTCAGCCAAAGGAGTGCTGATGCAAAGTACCAGAAATCTGCTGGCTTTTATAAAGGGTGTTTATTTGGGGTAGAAGTTTATAATCACAAGGTGATAAAGAGTAAGTTATATCCCTCACAAAAGTCTGTTACCACATGTTGGAACAAGGTGGCTGCTGGTTTCTGTGTAAATTCAGCCTTCCTCTTCCTCCTAAGGCTCCATGGTCCCAGCTTCTTCTGATCTCAGCTGTAGGCTAGCATAAGGCTCTTCTCTTTCTCTGGGGATTGTTTCTTTCTGGGCTTTCTCAGCTGATCAAGGCTCTGGTCTCTTCAGTTGCGAACTATCAGGCGAACAGCTCAGCTCTCTCCCTGGGGCGCCAGCGTCCAAAACTAAACTCTCTGTGTCCTCCTTCTCCTTGTACTTACTTCCCTGTCTTTGATTGAATATCCATTTATGTAGCCCACAGCTATAGGCATCCTAATGCATTCATCATCAAATAAAAGCCCTAGTCTCGATTTAATACAGTAAAAGTGAAACCTCTGAGTCTAATACAATCTAATACACCCAGGGGAACAGACCAGTTTACAAACACAATCCAGTATCTTTTTCTGGAATTCATAAACAATACCAAATTGCTACAATGAGCATGATCCAGGTCGGGTCTCCGCCTTCTTGCTGGGTCTTTTATAAACTGAGAACACAGACAGACATGCAGAAAAGGGAGCTCTGCCATTTTGACCCAGCCAAGTGAGAGAGAGGACTCCAGGTTTACCTACGGCTGCAGAAAGACAGAAAGCCCTGAGAGGCTCAAGGAGCCAAGGCCCAGGGAGAGATGCCTGACCGCCCACAGCTGAGCTCCAGGAGTGAGGAGAGAGAGACGAGCAGACCCTCCATCTTGCCTCAGCAGGCGGCAGGAGTCCAGGACCTGCCAGCAGCCGACCTTTGGTGAGAAAGCATCTGATGATAGCTTGATGTGGATATTCTTGCAGCCTTGGAACTGTAAGCTTTTACCCCCAATAAATCCCCTCTATAAAAGCCAACCCATTTCTGGTATTGTTGCATTGGCAGCCTCTGGCAAACTAAGGTAAGTACAGATCTTTGGAGCTTGGAATTACATCCTCTACCCCTGTATCAGGACTAGGCTTTTAGAAAGACACAACTCCTGGGACAGGGCAAAAAACGCTCCATGTGAGCTCTTTTTCCTTCCCGTTTCCAGTGCTTCTCACTCTTTTGGTAGACGTCAGAGTCTCAAGAGAGTTCTGGGGCAAGGTTGATTGCCTGAGTGGCTTCTTGGGGAGAGGCAGGGGTAATCACAACCTTAGGACCTGGAAATGACCGCCCAGGCACTCCTGGAAGTTAAGCTATTGGTTCCAGAGATCTGGGCAAGTACCTTCACTTTTCTACTTTTCTTGCCTATAAAACAGGATAATAAGCCTTCCCCAGGGCTGTCAGGAAGGTCAAATGCAAAAAAGAAGGCAGTGAGAGACAGAGTGGGTCAGGTGTGGAGTTTGAGGGTCATGTGGACCTCAGTCATGCCCTGGTTCTCCCACTTATGAACTCAGTGACCGCATGCAAGTCACTTAACAATAATTTCTATCTCCAGGATTGTTTGGGGATGAGGGTAGTTCACTGGTCAGAAAGTACTTGGAAACTGCAGAGCACTGCAGTGGTTTGCTGTCCCTGCTGTTAGCAACAGACCCTAGCAGACTGTCCAAGGGGGAGGGATTGAGATCATGGATGTGGGGATGGGGAAAAGGAGCAGGATAAATGCTTAGGACATGATGTTTTGGCATTCTTCAACTGAGCTGCAAGTGCTACAGCCAGGGAGAGCGAAGGACATGGACCATTCAGCAGATTTGGGAGAAGCGGGCTGCCACCAGGATTTGGGTGCTTTCTGCTTTGGGAGTGAGCCCCGGAGCTGCAGGCGCACTCCTTGGGATGGTGTCGATGCTGCTCGGAGCTAAAGCTCCAGGGAGGGCCAGAACACTGGAGGCCCGTTAGGCAGGGCAGGGAAGATGGATGACGAGCGTTTAAGAGAGCCGCAACCGAGATGCTGACCACTGCTGGGCTTAAGCCTTGTTCTAAAATATCTTGGCTTGACCTAGAAAAGAAAGCTGGCCCTGCCCTGCTTTGTAAGATAAGAAAAAGTAATAAGGTGATGCTGGAGTGTGTTGGGGGAAGGGATGTTCCAGGAAAGGAGGAGACGGGAGAGCCCCACTGATTCGGTAGTGTTCTAAGGAGCTGGGCCAGATGGGACCACCCTGATGGAAATACGAGGCTTGGTCTCCTGGCTTTTCTTTACCCAATTCTCTTTGTAACTCTAATGCTTCTTTTTTTTTTTTTGTCTTTATTTATTTTTTTAATGTTACATTAAAAAAATATGAGGTCCCCATATACCCCCCAACCCCTCACTTCTCCTACCATAACAACATCCTCCTCCATCATCATGAGGCATTCATTGCATTTGGTGAATACATCTCTGAGCACCGCTGCACCTCATGGTCAATGGTCCACATCATAGCCCACCCTCTCCCACAGTCCACCCAGTGGGCCATGGGAGGACATACAATGTCCAGTAACTGTCCCCGCAGCACCACCCAGGGCAACTCCAAGTCCCGAAAACGCCCCCACATCACATCTCTTCCTCCCACTCCCTACCCCCAGCAGCCACCATGGCCACTTTCTCCACACCAATGCCACATGTTCTTCTCTAATGCTTCTTGGAGATTTGATTCCCTCCCTTGTCTCTAAGGTATGTGTCTCCATAGGCTGTGAGCCCACTGTGTGGGGGTCTGGAGATGGGAGCAGACACTAAATTGCTGAATTCTCTCAGCAGCTTCAAGAGGTGGGTGCCACGACCCCGACTTACCAATGAGGAAACGGAGGCTGGTGGGCAGTGAGGGGACTTACCCAAGTCACGCTGCCAGGAAGCCACGTGCTAACCCCACACCCCACTCTGTCCACAGAAGCCGTGGGCGGGGGGTCATCAGCTGGGGGGGGAGGGATTCTCTCTCTCCCAGCTCATCTCAGTCCAGCCTCCATCCCCTTCATGCAGCAGTTGTGACACCCAGAAGGGAACGGACTTGAACCTACGGGAGAACGGAGCCAGTAGGGGAAGAGAGAAGATGAGAGCGGTTCGGCATTTCTCCAGCCAGAGGACTCAAGGGCTCTCAGCCTCTGCTTGGGAGCTGCTGTGAAAATGCTTCCAAAGGCCTGACTCCAGCCTCTGCTCCTTCTTGCCACTTAAAAAAAAAAAAAAATCCAGAAGGAAAAGGAAGGAGGTTTCTATTTTTGATGAGATACCCAGTGAAAGGGAGGCTTTTAAATGATTAAATTCCAGAAATAAATGATTTATTCAGGTCAGATATAAAACCACTTTTTCTTTTCTGACCATTAACCCTACGAGCTCACTGTCAGTAATTTACCACCGACTCTGGCAAGTCATTTACCCTCCACTGGGCCTTCTGGAACATGTTCTCATCTGTGAAATGGGTGGGGGGCCAGGCAGGGGTTGGCCTAGATGCTCTCTGCGGGCTTCCAGGGTGCTGGATGAGACTGCAGACACGGCCAGGCAGGCCTCCCGGGCCCCTAAACACAGACCTCGACCCCACTTTTCTCTTCCCTCCCTCTTCACCTTATACCCTTTTACTGTACAGGTAAATAATGTTGCAAAAAAAAACATTCGTGTGGGGATGCGTTGGTGCAGGCATGATATATTTATTAAATACTACACAGTACAGTGAGGACTTAGTAAGGGGTCCTTGGTTTTCGCCTGACTGGCAAAGGGGCCCTTGGAACAAAAAAGGGTAAGAAGCCCTGCCTTCCAGGGTCAGCCGCCTTCTCTCGCTCCTGGTCACACTTTGCCTGAGCGTGTGGGTGAGTGGGGAGGGGACAAGCGATTATTATTAATAATACTAATAAACGCCTATTCCTATCCTCACAGTGGATTCTATGTTCTAACTTATTTACTCCTCCAGCAACCTCTGAGGTAGATGATATGACGATCTCCACGTTACAAAGGAGGAAATTGGGGCACAGAGGAATCGAGAGCCTTGCCAAGGCCACCAGCTTGTAAGCAGCAGAGCTGGAGTTCAAGGGCAGGCCGGCGGGCCCCAGGTCTAACCACCTCACCATCGCGCCTCTCCTCGGGGTGAAGGAGGCCCCTGGGGACACGATGGGGACCCTGCTTTCCCACCCCCGGTCCTGCTCCTTCCTCCGTGTTAGGCACCCCCCAGTCTACCCCCGACAGGACCCCTTCCTTGGATGGGTCGCGCTTGTTCTTGCCCCTCTTCCTTTGCACTTGATATTCCCTCTGCCTGGAATGCAAGGCCTACTTATCCCCGAGGCCTGGCGTAAATGTCACTTCCTCTAGGAGGCCTTCCCACTCTCCTGGGAGAGCTAACTGCCCTTCCCTCCTTGCGTCCACAGCACTCACCCCTTGGAATTGTCCTTGTTTGCCGATCTGACTCCTGCCAGACTGTGAGGGCCTTGAGGAAGGGCCATGCCGGAGCACTTTCCACAGCCCCGGGCCCAGCACAGTGCCTGGAAGAGAGTCCCGGGAAGCGTGTAGTGAATGAATGAGGGAGCGAATGAGTGAGTGCATGTGGCTCCCTCACCCCGGGGTGGGAAGGTTGCTGGGTGCCCCAGGCTGGGCCCCAGGAAGCCCCACTGTAAGGTCAGGCAGCCACATACCCCTGGCATCTCTGAGACTGTTTTCCCAATGAGGGGCTCAGCTTGGTAGGGAAGACATTGGGTTGCCATAGCAACAATTAGATTTTTTTTTTTAAATTTCCCCTGCCAGAACAAACATTTCCACAGAAATCTCAAGAGATGCCTGCCAGTGCAGTGGGCGTGCCCCCTCCTCCCGCACCCCTCCGTGGCACCCGTGGCTCGCTTTCCCCACCCCTGGCAGCGGGGGTGCCAAGTCTAGCCCTTTGACTCCCATGAGCCCCCTTGTGAAGGGCCCTTCCCACTCCACACCAGCCCTCGGAGGCTCTCGCTGCGTTCCTCGAGGCCGCCCCACTTACAGCCGAGCCAGCCTTGGCCTTGCGGCCTCCTGGGGTGCTGCACAGGGGCGCCCCTGCCTCGGCGGCCTCACCACGTCTCTCTGTTCACTGCTCAGGCTGCCAGCACGGGGGGAGTCAAGCACCCTCTTCCTCGGATGGGAAAACTCAGGCCCAGACAGGGGAAGCCACGGAGGCCCACTTCCTGCTGAGGCGGCTCTGAGCCGCCCCCTGCCAAGCCCACCTGCCTGTCCCTTCCCCTCTCCTTTCCCCTTCCATAGGGCACAGGGGGTGGCCTCACATGGGCCCACTTGGCAGCAGCTTGGCTGGAGCAGGGGCGTCGGATGTAGAAGTGCAGGTTGCAGGCACACTGGGCCCGTTGGCAGCTATCCAGGGCCCAGGGGTGAGAGGCACGGTGGAACAGTGAGGAAACAGGCATTAGCCAGGTAGGTAGACGCTCAGAAAGGTCCAGGGGCTTTCCCAAGGCCGCACGGCTAATCTGGCACAAAGCCAGTAATTGCACACAGTTCTCTCTGGGGACAAGGTCCAGCCTCTAACCACCACCCTGCCAAGCTTCCACCTTGCATTTCTGTTCCCACTGTGATTCTCACAGAAATCGGGGGGACTTCCAGAAGCCCATGTTGCATGCCTGGTTGTATAGAGCACCCTCTTGGGCACCAAAGGGCTGCGGGGTTCCAGCTCTCAGCGGCATTCTGGGAGCTGGTGCTGGGTCCGCATTTCCATGGCTGTGAAACAGGATTGAAGAGTTCAACCAATGCCCACACTGATTCATCACACAGACGGGGAAGTGGTCAGAGAGGGCACGGGACTTTGTCCAAGCGCACAAGTGGCGGCACAGGAGGCTGATGGGTCTGTCCAACACTGGGGCTGCTGGGCCGACCACCCACATCCCCTATCTAAGGCACGACTGCCTTGTTGAAGGCCAGCAAGGTACAAAACCAGTAATACTGCGTCGGGGCCCTGAGAAGGGGAGGCCCTTTGGGTGGAGGTGGGGCTGGCCTTCATTTCCCCTTGCAGTGGGTGGGGGTGAGGTGAAGGGGTAGGGGGTGAGAACTCAGCCCAGGTGAGGGCAAGGGGCAGGGGGCAGGGAGAGCCCCCAAGAAATGCCACGTACGGCCAGGAGCTGGCAGCCAGGCAAGCTCTTTCCTGGAGGCAAAGGGACTCTCTGCAATGGGTGAGGAGCAGAGAAGCAGCTCGGCTCAGGGGTCAAGAGCAGGCCTGCCAGACGTGAGCCTGAATCCCGGCCCTTCCGGGTTCCTGCCTGTGACAGGGGAGCAGCGGGACCTACCTCCTGGCTCGTGCCGAGGCTGAGTAAGGATGCGAGGTGCCTGCTGGCCGTCCAGAGATGCTCCCTGAAGAGCTGTTTCCATGAGTGCCCCCACCTCCTCCAGCACCCGAGCCTCAGCTGCTGCACCTGTCTCCCCGGGGCCTGGCACTCGGGAGATGCTCCGCACGAGTATGTCCCCACAGGCTGAGTATCACCGAAGCTGAGTCCATTGAAGCTGGCCGGCCAAGCTCACCTTGGCCATCAGCTCAAGGAGAACAGAGGCTCCACCTGCGTCCTCTCTGCTCGTTCCCTGGAGCTCATCCCGGCCCTGGCACAGGGCGGACCCACAGTAAATGTCTGTCGGGTTGGATTCATTGAGGACCGACCAGGGGCTCTGCTCAGAGCCCCGTGACCTTCACAGCAGCGCGGGAGCTAAGCAGTTCAAGGTTCTCATCCTATTTTACAGATGCAAAGACCAAGGTTCACAAGCAGAGCGTGAGTTGCTCGTAGCCCGGGAGTTTGTTGGCAGGGGCTGGAAGCCCCATCTATGATTTGACGCCTACTGCTGCCTGAGTCCCAGGGTGCTGGACCGCAGAGGAGGGAGGGGAGGAAAGAGGGAGGGGAGGGGAGAGAGCGCGAGCTGGGGAGGGGCACCCAGAGCCGCGTGGCAGTTATTCTCCTTGGCAGCCCGGCTCTGTCTCTGCCCTCCCAGCTTTGCGTTGGCTGGGATTGCCCAGGATGGCTGGAGAGGGAAGGGAGCCAGAATTTGGGGCGCCGCCCGCTGGGGGAGAGAGCGGCCCCGACGGTCTGGGGAGCGCAGCGCTGAAGCCTGCAGGCCCGCAGCCGGGGAGGTCAGCTACCAGGCCCGGCCCCCCAGGTCCCCCAATCGCCAAGGGCTCCCCGCCCCACCACGGGAGCCAGGCGGGGCCCAGGCCCTGCCCCCTCCACCCGCTGCAGGGTTCCAGGGCGCCCACCCCCGCGGGCCTGCGATGCCGAAGCTCCCTCGTCTCCATGGCGACGCCCCAGCCCCCGCAGCCCACGACCGCCGCGCTCAGCGCCGCCGCCCGTGTCCTGCGCTCTGGTGGCGCGTGTTTTCTTACACACACCGCACACCTGCTCAGGCCAAGACTCCGCGCTCACTTGTGTACCTCCCCTCCCCCACAGGCCGCAGTGCCCGTGTGTGTGCGTGTGCGTGTGCGTGTGCGCGTGTGTGTGCGTGCGTGTGTGTGTGTGTAGGTGCCGGTGCTGAGAGCGCCCAGCACTTCATCCAGTTCCCGCAGCATCTGTGCCGGGGCCTGGGGCCTGGGGGCCTGCCAGCGGTGACAAATTTTGCGTGGGGTCTGAGGTTCTTCTGTGTGGGTTTGTATTTGTCATGGGGTATGGGCCCCTCCGTGTTTCAGTGTTCGCACGTCTGCCTGTTTGTTTGTCTGTCTGCGTTTGTGTGTCCAGCCGAGGTGGGGGAGGGGCCGGTATAGCTTCCGTGTTTGTCAAAGGTTTGGGGATGACGAAGTCTTTTATTTCACTTCTCCAACCACGTGAGGATGACTTCCTGGCTCCTCAGCCCTTCTCCTGGAAAGATCCAGACCTGGCTGAAGGCGGTTCCCCCCCAGCCGTGCTGCTGCACAAGTTAATCCAAGAACAAGAGGAGCTGCATCTTTGGACTTTGGAATCCAAATCCTCCTCTCCGGAGCCTCCAGTCCAGATTCAGTTTTCCTTTTGCAAGAGTGGGTGCCATAGAAAGAGCAATGGATAAGACTGAAAGGGATGTTTAGTCTTGGTTCTTTAGCAGCATGTGACCTTACATGCCACAGCCTCTCTGGGCCTCAGTTTCCCCATCTGTTAATGATTTCCTGTGAACGCTCTAGTCCTCCCTGTCCAGAATTCCACCAAAGGACAATTGTCTAAACCCTTCTCTTTACGCACAACATTTTCTTGCATCCTCATGGCAGCCCTATGAGTTGCGTGTTATTATGGGTAAGGAGGCAACCCAAGCTGCAAGGAGTGAAGACATGTGGGACGCCAGAGAGCCAGGGTGTGGCCCCATCAGCCTGAGCCCAAAGCCTTTGCTCTTTCTGCCACCGGCACTGCCCCCCTACCGAGCTCTGTCCTCAGCTCTCAGGCCAACAGGGCCACCCCACAGCCTCAGACGCTGGAGCGGGTGGGGGCAGGGGGGTGGCCAATGATAACAGGGCCCAGTGGGCTCTACGGGGAGGCCCCTCCTCACGCTGCTGCTGACAGGACCATATATCAAAGAAGGAAATAGGGGACGGGAGAGCAAAATGGCAGGTGCATCAAGTTTTGCCATCAAGGGCTCCTTTAGGGAACAGGCAAGGAGCAGGCTTGGAGTGGACTGAGGAGACACTCAGCACTGGATTTCAGGAGGAGGGAAGGCATGGGATGGGGCCAGAGACCCACTGTCCTGCACGGCAAGAATTGTGCACTCATGAGTGTGCAAGCACCAGCATGCACGTGCAAGGGGAACTAGCCAAATTTGACTCTAATAAATAATGCTTTTAGCAAGGTCCGAACAAAGCAATTGAGGCATGCACCTGGACTGTGGGAGCTCAGGGGTGGAGGAGCCACACACCAGGGAGGCTGCAGAGAAGGAGGAACGCTAGCACTTCTTGTGGAGGGGGCATGGAGGTGCCTCAGTGGCTGGGTTGATAGGCTTGAGGAAGAGAATTCCAGACTCAGGGAGAGCAGAAGCAAAGGTAGAAGTATGCAAGGAGAGGGATGGGACTGACGGTGGCAAAGGCCTCTGGGGTCTGCGAAAGGCAGGGAGCGCATCCCTTAGAGCAGGGCTTTTCAGACCACTAGGGCAGACTGGTCGTAGGGGATCTTGTTTAAATATACGTTCTGATTCAGCAGGTCTGGGGTGGGGTCTGCGCTTCAGCATCTTTTCTTTTTCTCTTTTCACTTTTTACTGTTATAGAAATTGTGGATTTTAGTATTTTAGAAATTGTGGGTTTACAGAAAAAGTGTCCATAAAATACAGGGTTCCCATATGCCACCCTATTATTAGCACCTTGCACTGGTGTGGTATATATGTTATAACTGATGAAGGCACTTTATATAAGTGTACTATTACTTCATGGTGAAATAACTTAGGACTCTCTGTGTTGTGTGGGTACATGGATTTAAAATATATATATTCTAGTATCCTATATACAACCTAAAAATTTCTCTGTTAACCACATGGAAATATATAATTCAGTGCTGTTAATTACATTCCTTATGTTGTGCTACCATCAACACCATCCATTACCAAAACATTTCCATCATTCCAAAGAGAAACTGTACATTTTAAGCCTCAACTCCCTATTCCCTACTCTCACCCTAGCCCCTGGTAACCTGTATCCTAGATTCTGACTCTGAGTTTCCTTATCCTAATTACTTCATATCAATAAGATCACACAATATTTGTGCTTTTGTGCCTGGCTTTTTTCACTCAACATGACATTTTCAAGGTTCATCCATGTTGTCACATGTTTCAGAACTTCATTACTTTTTAGAGCTGAATAATATTCCATTGTACGTATATATCACATTTTGTTTCTGCATTCAATGGTTGATGGACACTTGAGTTGTTTCCGTCTTTTGGCATTTATGAATAATGATGCCATGCACATTGGTGTACAAATATCTGTTCAAGTCTCTGTTTTCAACTATTCTGGGTATATACAAAGAAGAGGGATTGCTAGGTCATATGATAATTCTATACTTAACTTTCTGAGGAACTGCTGAACTGTCTTCTGTAACAGCTGTACCATTTTACATTGCCACCAGCAACAAATGAGTGTTCCTATTTCTCTGCATCCTCTTTAATACTTGTAATTTTCTATTTTCATAATAGTAGCTGTTCTAGAACATGTGAAGTAGTATCTCATTGTGGTTTTGATTTGCATTTCTCTAATGGCTAATGATGTTGCACATCATTTCATGTGCTTTTTGACCATTTGTATATATTCTTTGGAGAAATGTCTATTCAAATCTCTTGTCCATTTTTAAATTGGATTTTGTCTTTTTGTTGTTGAGTTGTAGGATTTCTTTATATATTCTGCCTATTAAACTCTTATTGGATATGTGGTTTCCAAATAATTTCTCCCATTGAGTAAGTTGTCTTTTCACTTTCATGATAAAGTCCTTTGATGCACAAAAGTTTTTAATTTTGATAAGTCCCATTTATCTATTTTTTCTTTTATTTCTTGCATGTGGGGTATAAAGTCTTAGAAACCATTGCCCAAATCAAGATCCTGAAGATGTATCCCTATGTTTTCTTCTAGGAGTCTTATAGTTCTGGCTCTTACATTTAGGTCTTTGTTCCATTTTGAGTTGATTTTTTTTATATGGTATGAGGTAGGGGTCTACTTCATTCTTCTGCAAATGGAAATCCAGTTTTCCAGCACCATTTGCTGAACACTATTCTTTCTCAATTACGTGATCTTCACCTGGATATAAGAAATCAGTTAACTATAAATGTTAGGGTTGATTTCTAAACTCTCAATTCAATTCCATTCATCTATATATTTGTCCTTGTGCCAGTACCATGCTATATTGATTACTGCAGCTTTGTAATAAGTTTTAAGATTGGGAAGCATGAGTCCTCCAACTTTGTTCTTTTTCAAGATGACATTGGCTATTCAGGGTCCTTTACCCTTCAATACAAATTTTCCATTTCTGCAAAGAAAGCTGTTGGAACCATGATAGGGATGGTGTTGCATATGTAAATCACTTTGGGTAGAACTGAAATCTTAATAATATTTTGGCTCCCAAGTCATGAACACAGAATGCCTTTAGGTCTTCTTTACGGTCTTTCAGCAATGTTTTATAGTTTTCTGTGTTAAAATACTTTACATCTTTGGTTAGATTTATTCCTAGACATTTGATTCTTTAAAATGCTATTGTAAATGGAATTTTTCTCAATTTCTCCTTCTGATTGTTCATTGCTGTTGCATGGAAATACTACTGATTTTTGGGTGTTGATCCTGTAGCCCACCACTTTTCTGAATCATTTATTAGCTCTAGTTGTTTCGTTACGGATTTTTCTGTATAGAGGATCATGTCATTGGGAACCAAGGAAAGTTGTACTTCTTGCTTTCCAATTTGGATGCGTTTTATTTCTTTTGTCTTGCCTAATTGCTCTGGCAAGAACTTCTAGTACAATGTTGACTAACAGTGGTGACCATGGGCATCCTTGTCTTGTTCCTGATCTTAGAGGAAAAGCTTTCAGCCTTTCACCATTAAGTAAGATGTTAGTTGTGGGCTTATCACATATGCCCTTTATCATATTGAGAAGATTTTGTCCTATTCCTAATTTTCTAAGTGTTTGTCAATCAAGTAAAGGTGCTGGATTTTGTCAAATGCCTTTTCTGCATCAATTGATATGATCATGTGGGGATTTTTTGCCCTTCATTCTGTTAAAGCAGTGTATTACATTAACTGATTTTCTTATGCTGAACCATCCTTACATACCTGGTGTAAATCCCACTTGATCATGGTGTATAGTTCTTTTAATGTGCTGTTAGATTCAATTTGCTAGAATGTATTGAAAATATTTGCGTCTTTATTCAAAAGAGATATTGGTGTGTAATTTTCTTTTCTTGTGGTATCTTTATCTACCTTTGGTATGAGGTAATGTTGGCTTCATAGAATGAATTAGGTAGTGTTCCCCCTCTTCTGTTTTGGAGGAGAGTTTGAGCAGGTTTGGTGGCAATTTTTCCTAGAATGCTTGATAAAATTCCCAGTGAAGCGATCTGGTTTTCTTCATTAGAAAGTTTTGATGACTGATTCAATCTCTTTACTAGTTATTGGTTTGTTGAGATCTTCTATTTCTTCTTCTCCTTCTCCTTCTCCTCCTTCTCCTCTTTCTCCTCTTTGTCTTTCTCCTTCTTCTCCTTTTTCTCCTCCTCCCCCTCCTCCTCTTCCAATCTTTTTCTGTATCTTCTTGAGTCAGCATTGTTACTTTGCACGTTCCTAGGAATTTGTTCATTTCATTTAGGTTATCTAATTTGTTGGTGTACCGTTGTTCATAGTATCCTCTCATTTTATTTTATTTCAGCAGAGTTGGCAGTTATGTCTCTTCTTTCATTTCTGATTTTAGTTATTTCTGCCCTATTTTTTTTCATCAGTCTAGCTAAAGGTTTGTCAATGTTATTGATCTCTTCAAAGAACCAAATTTTGTTTTGTTGATTCTCTCTTTTGTTTTTTAGCTTCTATTTCATTGATCTCCACTCTAATCATTTGTTATTTCCTTTCTTCAACTCACTTTGGGTTTAGTTTGCTCTTCTTTTTCTCGTTCTTCCAGTTTTGAGATTAGGTCTCTGATTTGAAATTGTTTTTATTTTTTAAGGTAAGCATTTAGAACTATAAATTTCCCTCTCAGCACTACCTTTGCTATATCCCATAAGTTTTGCTGTGTTGTATTTTCATTTTCATTTGCCTCAAGATGTTTCCTAATTTCTCTTATGATTTCCTTTTTAACCCATTGGTTGTTTAAGAGTGAGTTGCTTAATTTTCACACATTTGTGAGTTTTCCATTTCTCCCTCTCTCACTGATTTCTAGCTTCATTCCTTGTGGTCAAAGAAAACATATGATTTCAGTATTTTTGAATTTATTGAGATTTGTTTTGTGACAAAACAAATGGTTTATCCCAGAGAATGATTATATGAACTCAAGAAGAATGTGTATTCTGTTGCTATTGGGAGAAGTGTTCTGTATGTGTCTGTTTGGTGTATGGTTTAGAGTGTAATTCAAATCTTGAATTTCCTTATTGATGTTCTGTCTAGATGTTCTATCCAGCATTGAAAGTGGTAAGTTAAAATCTCCTATACTTAATATAGCACTACTTCTCTCTTCAAATCTTTCAATATTTGCTTCATATATTTTGGGGCTCTGTTGTTGGTGTGTGTGTGTGTGTGTGTGTGTGTGTGTGTGTGTATTTTAGGAGGTATAGGAAATTGAACCCGGGACTTCATACATACAAAGCATGCAATCAATCACAGAGCTGCACCCTCTCCACTTTATATATATATTTTAGTTGTTAAGGCTTCTTGTTGAATTGACCCCTTAATCACTATGTAATGTCTGTATTTTTCCCTCATAACAGTTTTTTCTTAAAATCTCTTTTATACGATAAAACTACTCCTGCACTCTTTTGGTTACTACTTGTATGGTATATACTTCTTCTCATCCTTTCATTTTCAACCTACTTATGTCTTTGAATTTAAGGTAAGGCTTTTGTAGACAGCATATTGTTGGGCCATACTTTTTTGTCCATTGTGCTAATTTCTGCCTTTTGACTGTAGATTTTATTCCATTTAAATTTCATATCACTACTGATAATATAGGACTTTCCTCTACCATTTTGTGTTTTCTGTTTGTATATCTTATGTCATTTTTGTCCCTCAATTCTCCCATTAATGCCTACTTTCATATTTATTTGATTTTTTTGTATTGTACCATATTGAGTCCCTTCTCATTTCTATCTGCCTATAATTTTCATATATTTTCCTATGGTTACCATGGGGTTAAAATTTAAGATTGTAATTATATAACAATCATTTGGTTTGATACCAACTTGAGTTCAAAAGTATGCACATACACTATTCCTGTACTTCTCTGTCACCCCACTTTTTTTTGTACTTGTTATGCCTAAAACTACTGATTTATCATCACTTTTTAAATCTTTGCATTTTAGCTCCTATAGGAAGGACAAAGTGGAGTTACATACCAAAAAATACAATACAATAATACTGACATTTATAATTATCCAAATGGTTATCTTTACTGGTGGTCTTTATTTCTTTATGCAGCTTTGGACCACTGTCTAGTGTCCTTTCCTTTCTTTCTGAAAACCTCCCTTTAGTGTAGGGCAGATCTAATTGTGATGAATTCCTTCTGTTTTTGTATATCTGGGAATGTCTTAACATCCCCCTCATTAAAAAAAAAAAGTCTTGCCAGATATAAAATCCTTGGTTGGTAATTGTTTTCTTTTAGTCCTTTAAGTATTTCAACTCATTATCTTCTTGCTTCCATGGTTTCTGATGAGAAGTTGGCACTTAATCTAATTGGGACTCTCTTGTACATGACACTTTTTTTCCCCTTTGCAGCATTCAGAACTCTTTTCTTTTCTTTGCCTTTGAAAGTATGATCAGTATGTAATGGGATATATTTTTCTTCAGTATTGTTCTGTCTTGTATTTGCAAGCTTCTTGGATGTGCATATTCACATCTTTTACTAAGTTTGGGAAGTTTTCTGTCATTATTTCTTTGCATATCCCTTCTGCCCTTTCTCTCTTCTCCTTCTGGGCCTCCCATAATGCATATATTGGTATGCTTGATGGTATCCCAGAGGTCTCTTAGACTATTTTTGCTTTTTTTTTTTTCATTAAAAAAAAATGTATTGAAGTATATCACTCATACATAAACATACATAAACAATAATTGTATAATAATAGTTGTGAACTTACAAAACAAACATATATAGCATCATACAAGACTCTCATAACTCAGCCTACCACCAATACCTTGCATTGTTGTTAAACATTTTTAACTAACGATTAAAGAGCATTGTCAAAATATTACTACTAACCAAAGTATTTTCCCTCAACCCACCCTAATATTATTATCTTTATATTATTTATATATGAACATACATAAACAATAAGTATATAGTAAAAGTTGTGGAGTTACAAAGCAAACATGCATAACATCATACAGGTGTCCCATACATCAACCCTTCACCAACCCCTTGCATTGTCATGAGACATTTGTTACAGATTATGTAAGAGTATTGTCAAAATCTTACTACTAGTTATAATCTTTATCTGTATTTTTCCCCCAATCCACCCTATTACTAATTTTTAAATATATTTTTTATGACGTAAGTTGTAAACTTATAAAACAATCATGCACATGTGTAGAATTCCCAAACTACATCCATCTATCAACACACCACACTGTGGTGGAACATTTGTTACAGATAAAATATCATCTGATTGTTACCACGTCCATAATGTACATTTGGCACACATTCTCCACACTGCCCCATTATCAACACAGTACATCTTTGGCATAGATGCAAGCATATTACATTATTACTGCTAACCACAGCCCATAGGTCACTCCAGTTACATTTTTCCCAAGTTTCTCCACATTCCCACCACCCTGCAGGAGTGATGTACATTTGCTCTAGTCCATAAATGACACCCTTGCGTCTGTACCATCAACCACAAATCTCATCGACCTCATGGTTTACTGTGCTGTTCAATTCCTAGATTCTCTAGCATTCTGTCAATTGGCATTTACATCCCTGGACTGCCATTTTCAGCCACATCCCTATTTATAAACTAGCTGTTACTCACTATTTGTTACCGTCCACTCTATACATTTCCACACTTTTACAATAAAGCTAATTAAAACTTCTATGTACATTAAACATCAGTAGTCCATCTCAGTCCTCCTCTCATCTCCCTTAAGAATCTACCACCTACTACCAGGGCTTGAAGATAATTTACCTACAATTTCTTCTAGAAGCTTTATGGTTCTTGCTTTTATTTTTAGATTTTTTAATTCATTTTTTAGTTAATTTTTGGATAATGTGTGAGATAGGGGTCCTTCTTTCCTTCTTTTGGCTATAGATACCCAGTTCTTTCAGCATCATTTGTTGAAGGGACTGTTCTGCCCAAGCTGTGTGGATTTGACAGGCTAGTCAAAAATCACTTGACCATACATGTGAAGGTCTCTTTATGAGCCATAAATTTGATTCCATTGGTGTATGTGTCTGTCTTTATGCCAGTGCTGTGCTGTTTTTACCTCTATAGCTAAGTAATATAATTTAAAATCTGGAGATGAGAATTCACTTTTCCTTTTTAAGATGTTTCTGGCTCTTTAGGACCCCTTACCCTTTCAAATAAATTTGATAATTGTGTTTTCAATTTTTTAAAAATGCTGGTGGAATTTTATTGGGATAGCATTGAATCTGTATATCAATTTGAGTAGAATTGACATCTTAATGATTTTGTTATTGCTTGTAATTTTTAAATTCAAGTTAATAGATCACAAGGAATGTTACATTAAAAAACATAAGAAAAAAACAAAAAACATAAGAGGTTCCCATATAATCCACTCCCCACCCCCACCACATCATTTTTGTAAATTATATATTTTTGAAGATATATATAATCACAAAAAAAATTACATTAAAAAATATGAAGTTCCTATATACCCCCCCACTCCTCCCACACCAACAACTTCCCCCATTTAGTGATATTTAGTCTTCCAATTCATGAGCATGGAATGTTCTTCCAGGTATTTAGAACTTTTTTTATTTCTTTTAACACTGAGTTGCAGTTTTCTGAACACAAGTGCTTTATGCTGTTGGTTAATTTTATTCCTATTTGAGTTTTACCTGTCATATTTTATTTTCCCCACTCTTGACACTTTTGGTTACTTTTACTGATATAATCTTTATTTCTAGACTCTCTTCCAGGCCTTTCTCTCCTGACTTTTCTTTTCAGGCTCTGTCACACCCTTAGCATTACCTGATCTGGTCTCTTGCGGTCACCCCTCAGGCTGAAGTGGGGTTTGCTGGCCCGGCGGGGGAGCGGCCGCGGTAGGCCTAATTCCAAGCCGCTGCCCCCATAATAGGGTGGCTGGTCGGACTCACCGCCACCCCTGAAGGGAGCTCGGCATGGGCGCAGAGTGCCCTCGGGTTTTCCCTTCTCGGCAGCCATGCTTCCACAGCCGCCCCTCCTCCCGGATAGCACCACACGATGCCTTATGAGCCTCTACCCCAGCAACAGCAGCCACCAATCCCTAAACCCTGCCACTTCCCCCAGCAACAGCGACAGCCAATCCCTAACCACCACCCCTCCCCCTTCCAGTACCTCCCACCGACCTTTCTCCCCAGTAACTGCTTGCGGCAACCAATCAGAACATGGCATAAGCTTCGACCAATCAGCCTTCCCCAGCCCCTATAAAACTGTAGCCACTTCCTCAATAAAATTGGACCTGCGTGTTTACCTCCTCTCCGTGGTAGTTCTTCTGCTGTGCGCCCTCCAGTCCTGAGAGCCCCCGGCAAGGGCCTGGCCTCCCTTGTCCCCAGTTCGTCGCCTGCCTCTCCGGGCGACCCCTTCGTCGCCGGCTTCGCCAGGCAGCCCCGTCAGCCGAACCGTGCAACCCCTGTGAGACCGACCCCTCATCTGCTGCCAGACCAACCCCTCATCCCAAGCCGGACCGACCCCTTGTCCAAAGCTGGACCGACCCCTCGTCCGCAGCCAGACCCCACCGCCATCGACCGAGCAAGTTGGGCGCCAGCTGCGGCGGCTTGCTCGGTCGGTGGCAGTGGGGTCTGGCTGCGGACCGACCCCTCGTCCAAAGCTGGACTGACCCCTCGTCCGCAGCCAGGCCCCACCGCCACCGACCGAGCAAGCTGCCGCAGTCTCTTGGTTAGAAATTCTCTCAGTTTCTGTTTATCTGTGCATATTCTAATCTCACCCTCATTTTTTAAAGACAATCTTGCCAGATATAAGATTCTTGGCTGGAAGTTTTTCTCTTGTAGTATCTTAAATATATCACACCACTCTGTTCTTGCCTTCATGGTTTCTGGTAAGAAATCAGCACTTAATCTTATTGGGTATCCCTTATATGTTATGCATTGCTTTTCTCTTGCTGTTCTCAGAATTCTCTCTTTGTCTTTGGCATTTGACATTCTGATTAGTATGTGTCTCAGAGTTGGTCTATTCAGATTTTTTTTGGATGGAAGTACGTTGTGTTTCTTGGACATGGATATCTATGTCCTTTAGTAGGGTTGAGAAATTTTCTACCATTATTTCTTCAAATATTCCTTCTGCCCCCTTTCCCTTCTTTTCTCCTTCTGGACACTCATGACATGTATGTTTGCAAGTCTTTTGCTGTCATTTAGTTACCTGAGATGTTGTTCAATTTTTTCCATTCTTCTCTTCATCTGTTCTTTTGTATGTTCGCTTTCAGAGGTTGTTTCTTCAAGCTCACCAATCCTTTCTTCTGTCTCCTCAAATCTGCTATTATATGAGTCCAATGTTATTTTAATTTCATTTATTGTGTCTTTCATTCCCATAAGACCTGCTATTTTTCTATGTATGCTTTCAAATTCTTCTTTGTGCTCATCCAATGTCTACTTAATATCCTTAATCTCTTTAGTCATCTCAATGAATTTATTAAGGAGTTTGTTTAGACATCTATGATTAGTTGTCTCAACTCCTTTATGTCATCTGGAGACTTATCTTGTTCCTTTAACTGGGCCATAGCTTCCTATTTCCTGGTGTGGATTGTAATTTTTTGTTGGTGTCTTGGCATCTGGCTTAGTAGAGTAAATAAAAAATGGGTGCAGTTTTTCTCTTTAGTTTAGGGCTTCCTGCCCTTTCTCCCTTGCTAGTTGTGAGCCAAGGATGTAGTTGGTGCTATAAGCTGTGGAAGCTCAAGCTGCCCTCATTGCCCCAGAGACCAATGAAGCTTCTCCCAACTTTCTCCTTTGCCAGGGGTAGGACAGACTCACAGCTGTGTGGAATAATCCAAGTTGTGCAGGCTTAGACTGTAGTTGCCCAGAGAGACTGATGAGACTTTATGCCCCTTTCTCTTCTGCCTTGAACAGGAATGGAGCTGCAGGTGTGGGCAGCAATCTATGCAGTGCAGGCCCAAGATGACAGCAGTTGCCCTGGTAAACTTCCAATTATTCAGTCTGTGCCAGCCAAAGGTACCTGCAGTTACCTGGATAGGCTGGTGCAGTGCCCACCAGCCTCCTCCTAGGCTGAAACCTAGGCTAGGGCTGCAAGCCAATCTGGGTGAAAGAAACTGGTTCCTACTGTCACTGTGATTTTTGGTCCTGGCTTCCCCTCAGGTTGGGGGCAGAGTCAAAATGGTGGCTACCAGCCTCTTTCCAACTTGGACAAATTCACACCCCAGCTGTTCCTAGGGTTATTCCTCAGCCATCCGAGTCTACCAATCAGTAGCTGAAATTGGCAGCCAACTGTCTCCTCCTCCCCTGTTTTTGGGAAATGGAGCTTCCAATTCTAGGCACAGAATATTTCCTGGCGCAGCTCATGCCACCAGAGTGGGACAATCACCAGCATCTGTGGCTTAGCAGACAACTTCCTGGAGAGGCTGGCACAGGTTCTTGCAGCTTCCTCCCTGTCAGAGGTGGCAGTGGGTCTTAGGCTAGAGCTGCGATCTGACCTGGATGGAAAGAAGCCAGTCCCCACCAGCACTGGGATTTTCAGTCCACCACACTTCCCCTTGTGCCAGGTGTGGAGTTAAGATGGCAGCTACTAGCCTCTTTCTGACTTGGACAGGCTCAAACTTTAGCTGTTCTCAGGATTATACTTTAGCCTGCTGAATTTACTCATCTGTAGCTATAGCTGGTGCCCAACTGTCTCTTCCTCCCCTGTTTTTGGAAAGTGGAGCTTTCAATTCCAGCCATGGAACAGCTCCCCAGGTGGTTTGTGGCTCCAGTGGAGGATAAACACCAGCCTCTGCAGCATGGAGTGCTCTACTTATGAATTTCTTTGCAGATGGGCATCCTTCAAGGATGTTGCAGGATGCTCTTCTGGTCTCCTGGAGCCCCAAACAGGTGCTTCAGCTAGCCCCCGATAGCTCTGGGTGATTACTAACTGCCTTGTAGCAGGAGCTGACTCTAGGAGTTACTTACTGTACCACCATCTTGCTGGTTCTCTATTTTTGTTTTTTAGAATTCTTTTTCCATTCTACTCCTCAGCCTGACATTTCAATTATCCCATCTTTGAGTTTGCTGGTTCTGCCTTCTGCCAGCTCCAATCTGCTACTGAAGCCCTCATGGGATTTTTTTTATATCAGTTATGTGTAGTCTTCAACTCCAATAGCTCTGTTTGGTTCCTTTAAAACTTTCTATCTCTTTAATGAGATTCTCATATTGTTCCATTCATTGTTTTCCTGGTATCCATTAGTTCTTTCTCTGTATTTTCCTTCATTTCCATGAGTGTATTGAAGATAATTTTTGAAAAGTTTTTGTAAGTATGTCCACAGGGTGATTTTCTTCACTGATGTTTTCTGGATTTTTATCCTCTTCCTTTGGATGGGCCATCATTTCCTGTTTATTTGCCTTGTAATTTTTTTTGCACACTGTACCTTTTAGTGTTTTAAAATGTTAACTCTGGAATTTATCCACTGAGATGTTTGTTTCTTGAGTTTGTAAAAGCTAGTGATATGAGAGATTTTCTTGAATGCCTACGTACTAACAAAGCCAAGCAAATCTAAGCAAAAATAACAAACAAAAAACACCTTTCATAGTCTTTGCAAATTGGCTTTGCATTGTCTGGTGTTCTCTTCAGTCACTAGTGACTGCAAAGTACAGTGTCCTCCCAGTCTTATCTGGGCCTGTGTCTTTTCCTGGACTTGTGCTTGCTGATGACCTTAGGAGTTCCCTGGTTATAGGAGTTTGAATGCCCTCTCTACTTTACAAGAGAAGGAACTTTTCCCTCTCCCAGATATTCCACTGCAGGACATTAAGCAGGTAAACCCTTGCCCCAAGACCATCTGCCTCGATTGTTGCACTGCTTTCTTCTCTCAAGCTGTTTTTTCCTGGAGGGCAAATTGTGGGAGTGGTGGAAGAGGCACACAGGAGAAGAGTTTCCCAAGGCAGTCTTTCCCAAGCCAGAACATAGGTAAAGCTGGCTGGCTCTAAACAACTGTGAGCATCAAGAATTTCTTCCATGGCTCCCCAAAACTGTGCTTTCTTCTCTTGGCCCTGGCTCAGGAATGCAGGCGTTTAACTGTCCTCCACAGCTCTGAGGAAGTATACTTCTTTAAGTCTCCTCTGCTGCCTTTGTCTGGGTGGGCTGGAACAATAGCAGCCCTCAGAGCCAGGCCCCCAGAGATCCAAATGGATTTCTGGTGGCAATACATCTTTGTGATACAACTGAGAGTCACTGAGAGACTAGACTGAGCAAGGCAGGGGATTGTTCAACACAGTGAACCCTATGGTGTATGAAGGACTGTGGTTAATAGTATAAATATGAGAATGTTTCACATGAGCTATGACAAATATACAGTACTAATACATGGTATTAATAATAGGATGGTTTGTGGGACTAACACACTAAATATAAGTTCTGGTTTATAGATAGCAGTAATATGATGATCATGCTCTTTCATCAGTTGAAACAAATGTGTCACAACCATGTGAGGTGTTGGTGGTGGGGCAACGTATGGGAATTCTGTATGGTATGCATGATTATTTTGTAAACTCACAACTTCTCAAATTGAAAAAAAAAATGTAATGATTAGCAATTGGCCTGTGCTCCCTACCCACCCACATATGCCCTGGCCCGGCCTGGATCTTGGGGAAGATTTTTACTTCCCTCCTGGTACCAGCAAGCTACACTAGGGGTAAAACCCCACTGCTGCCTGCCACAAATAGTGGTGGATGAGGGCCAGTAACCGCCACATCGAGAGAGCAATTTTATTGGTACTTACTGTAATTTACCAGCCTCTTCCTCCCTTTCTGTCCTGGACCCTGTACAGTGTTCTCCTGGCCTCTAGAGCTTCCGAATAGTTGATTCAGACCGTTCCTTCCTGTTTAATACTTGTTCTAGTGGAGGAACTAATTCTCGGAGCTTCCTACTTGGCCATCTTCTCACAATCTCCTGAGGCTTTGCATTTCTGTCTTGCTCCCAGGAATTGGGGATGCTGCTGCATCTGAGGACCACACTTATGGATGTCAGACAGTCTGGATCTGAACTTTGGTCTGCCCCTTGTCAGCTGTAGAATGGGCAAGTTAACTGCTCCTTGTCCCAAGTTTCCACACCGATAAAATGGGGATAATAATAGCATTTACTCCAAGGGGTTGCTGTGAGGATTAAGAAGCTAATATATGTATTAGTTCAGTGTTCAATAAGTATGTTATTCTAAAATGCTAGGCAGAAGAATTTGTGCTTTTTTTGCTGAGGACGAGTTGTTGAATTTTAACCAAGAGAGTGAAATGACCAAAGTCTCAATTGAAGGAATTTCTCTGCAGAGTGATGGAAAGTGAATGGGATGAGGAGGGCAAGCCTGAAGGGAGGGAGATGACGTAGGGTCCTTTAGGGTTGTGGGGGTGAGAGTGGAAGCAGTGGAACTGGAAAGTGGTGACAGGGATGGGAGGGGGAAGAAATGGAAGAACAGACATTTCTGAGGCAGCTTTAGCCGGAACTAGCCAGTGAGGGCCTGGAGTCGCCCACAGGCCACCCTGCAGCCATATACTATGCTGGGAACCTTCCAGGATGGCATGGGGGCTCAGATCTGCTGGGAGGCTGTCCTGACATGTTCCAGCCCCGGGGGCAGATCCTTGGAAGCCTGCTAAGCCCTGCTCACCACAACCCAGTCCTCAACCTCCTCTTGGTCCCCTGCAGGTCTCCAGGTCCACCTGCCAGGGGTTCACGGCCTTCCTCAGATCAGTCTCTGCGTGTTCTGAAGGTATCCTACTGCTTTTCAAGGTCACATCAAAACTGTGACCCCCAAAATGCAATCTTCCTCCCTTATGCTGGCTTGACCCTTCTGCAGAATGGAATTCTAATAACTCTTCGACGATATCCCCAACACTGTTTATCTTATTGAACTTACATTCACCTAAAGAATAAGACTCCAGATATTCTGCCCATTGATTTCACTGAGGTTTTTTTCATTTGTAATTCTCAGAGATGCCAGCTTACACCAAAAGAAGGTTTTTGTTGTCATGATATGAGAACTCTATGAACAAGAGGACAGAGATGCAACTGGGCTTCAGGAACAAAGATACCAGGATACTTGCTGCCTCCCTTTTCTCTTGCTTCTCTCTCCACCTTCCTTCTCTCTGTTTGTCTTTCTTCCAACCATCTTCCTCTTGCATCTTCTAAGGTTATAAAACAAAACATAATTGCAATCTCTCTCAAGTTGATGTGTTATAATAGAGCCACCGGGAGTTACTTAGACTCTAAATGCCAATTCCAAAATAATTGGGAAGGCTCTCTGGCACATCTTGCCCACCTTGTTCCAATTAACTACCTAGGACCTAATTCAGGAGGCAGAGCTAGAGGAGCTGGGGCAAGGCAGGGTCAATTTTTATGGTCATGGCTGCTAAGGGAAAGCCAGCAAATATGCAGCTAGTATTGGGGTTAAAATGCAGGTCCCAGGAAAGGGTTTTCTGGGAAAACTTCTGGAATCATGATCCCTTTATCCAGACAACTTATTACCTTTCCAACACTGCATCCTTTGCAAATTTGATCAGTAGCTTGCATACTACTTCTTTTTTTTTTTGTCTTTATTTTTTTAATATTACATTAAAAAAAATGAGGTCCCCATATACCCCCCAACCCCCTCACCCCACTCCTCCCCCCATAGCAACAATCTCCCCCATCATCATGAGACATTCATTGCATTTGGTGAGTACATCTCTGAGCAACACTGCACATCATGGTCAATGGTCCACATCATAGCCCACACTCTCCCATGTTCCATCCAGTGGGCCATGGGAGGACATACAATGTCCGGTAACTGTCCCTACAGCATCACCCAGGACAACTCCTAGTCCCAAAAATGCCTCCACATCTCATCTCTTCCTCCCATTCCCCACCCCCAGCAGCCACCATGGCCACTTTTTCCACACCAATGCCACATTTTCTTTGATTACTAATCACAATAGTTCATGAATAGAATATCAGTCACCACACCATGGAGGCAAGAGTGCCTACAACTGAAAGCAGGAGGATTGCATCCACATCCATGTGGAATCTAAGCCCCCTCTTGATATAGATGTGGAGTGGACACAACCACTCCAAGGTCCACAGGATGGAGGAATAGAATATGGATTAGAGTGGACATACTACTTCTTGATCATCAGAGAAAAGGCTGACCAGAATACTTCTGAGGAGAGAACTCTCTGGTACAACACACAACATTTCCCTCCAGTTGCCATTTCTCTGCTAAATAAAGTGTTTGATAATTATTAATCAAATACAGAGCTCTGCCCAGTGGAATTTATATAGCCATTACTTATAAATGACAGGTGTAGAGATTATGTGACAATTGGAAATAAGCAAAAAAAAGCACTATGCAAAATTATGTAACTGTGTTAGCATACATAGAGAGAAAGAAAAGAAAGAAAATAAATTTTAAGGATAACTGACTATATTTGGCTACCACAGCAGACAGAATTCTAGAAAGAAGGCTGTACGTTTGGTTTGAGCCAGTCTAGATAGCATAACCTTGACTCCAGCTGTCAGGTAGAGTCCAGCCTGTAATCCATCTGTAACAACACCTAGAAGGAACTAGTCAGGAATGAGCGAACCCAGACTCTGGAAGTAGAAGTAGATAGAGTTTACACACCAGTTGGCCATGAATATAAACAACACACCAGAAATATAATAAAGGAGTTTTGTTATCAATTCTTTCTTTTTCCTCTCTAGAGAACTGAAAGGAATCTTAGCCACTGTGGTAAAGGGTATTTTCTGTTCTTGCTTGCAGTCCTCTTCTCCCAGATTTTGCTGATTTTTCCTTGGGGAATGTTTCATTCTCCCTAAATTATGGGCCCAAGCAAGCCCATAGAGCCCTCTGCATGAATGACAGAAGGGTGCCCCTTCTGGAAAGACACAGCCCCATGGGCACACAGTGTGTTAATGGAAGACAGGCTGGATCCTAGCTCTGATACCTTCCCACAGCTGGGTGCTTTTGTGCAGTGAACAACCTGCATGATCGTACATGGTGTCCCTGCCCATGGACCACACTATCTGTCCAGGAAATGTGGAAATTGTAATAGATGCTTTATTGGGGCACAAACTCCAGCCCTCTACTCCAGGGTTTTTCCCAGATGATTTCTTCAGAGCCTTGACCTTCCCCTGAGAGGGTCTGCATACCATATCTGCTGGCTTTAGGCTTGAACTGGAGGAAAAGCCTGCCGGTTGCTTTAGTCCTTTAGGCTGCTCTTGGGCGTGCGGGCCCAAGGTCCACACTGCCTCTGCAGACTGCATTCCTCCATGAGAGGAGTATTTTAAATTTCTTTGGACTCAACAATGATTCCTATTGGAAGTCCACAGTGAGATGGCATCGTTCTGTTGAGCAAGGCTGCAGCTGCCTGTTGTACCCCATGAAACATCCCCACATTTCCAAAGGCTTATTCCATGACCACATCATGCCAGCTATGGTGGAGGGCTCACAAGGTAAAGGTATTTCATTCTTTTCTCTTTTCTCCACATTTACTCTAGTGCTATATCACTTTTTTTTCTTTTTTTTCTTATTTATTTATTTATTTATTTATTTATTTATTTATTTATTTATTTATTTAATTTCCCCCCCTCCCCTGGTTGTCTGCTCCTGGCGTCTGTCTGCTGCGTCTTGTTTCTCTGTCCGCTTCTGTCGTCGCCAGCGGCACGGGAAGTGTGGGCGGCGCCATTCCTGGGCAGGCTGCACCCTCCCCTCACGCTGGGTGGCTCTCCCCACGGGCGCACTCCCTGCGCGTGGGGCTCCCCACGCGGGGGACACCCCTGCGTGGCACGGCACTCCTTGCGCGCATCAGCACTGCACATGGCCAGCTCCACATGGGCCAAGGAGGCCCGGGGTCCGAACCGCGGACCTCCCATATGGTAGACGGACGCCCCAACCACCGGGCCAAAGTCCGCTTCCCTATATCACTTTTATAGTATGAAGTATTTTTACTAAACTGAGCCAAACAAAAACAAACACCCTGTTTGGGAGAGAGTGTTATTCAACCACAAAGAAATCTGCTTAACCATAGTCTGGAGCGAGACTGCCTAGGGCCAATTCTTAGCTCAGTCATTTATGAGGACTGATCTTGGGGAAATCAACTAACTTTTTCATGCCTCCATTTCCTCATCTATAAAATGATAACATCTACTTCAAAGGGTTGTCATGAGGACTATATGAATTCATCTAGGTAAAGCTTCTCACACAGTTCCAGGAACGTCTCAGGAAGACGTGGAAGAGTTAGCTCTTATCAGTGAAGACCAGTATGAGATGAGAAACTTGAGCAAATGTCTCGCTGAAATCCTGATTCTTTCTCAGTTGCCACACTGAGCATCAATTGCTATGTCTTGGGTTGCTTACGTCTTTTCTGGCATCTCGATCGTAGCTTCTCTGACACCATCCCTCTCTTTGTAGCCTTCTTTTGCAGCCCGTGTCTATCTTCGTGAATAGGGCACTCCCTGCGGGCAGGGACCATGCCACTCATCTCTGCCTCCCTCGTAGCAGCACAACGTCTGGTGCTCAGTCAGAAGTGCTCCACGAGTGAGTCATGAATGCACAGCCAACTTCCCCCATCCCACCTGGCACTAGTAGGTCCTCAACAATTTTATTTGAACTTAACTGAATTGATTTGAAGGCTTGAGCCTAGACATCTTCCCTGAGCAGGCATCTTGGAGACCCCCAAAGGACTCGATAAAACCCTGAAGTTTTAATTGTCCTTCTGCCCTCCTAGATCAGACTGAAATGCTTGGCAGACATGGGTCCAGAAGCTGTCCCCAACCCCAACTTGTACACTATTAGTTAGCAGAGGGGTTTTTCCTTTCAGGTCATACAGACGGGGACACTTGCAGCCTAGCTTTCTGGAAACAGTCTCAGGTTTCCAAGTGTTAATTCTAGAAACCCATTCCTTTGTCTTTGGCAATAAGAACCCAATTTCCATGACTCCAAATGGAAAAGAACAGCCTTAGTTTTCAGACTTGCTGGGGGCGGGGGTTGAGGGGAAGCCAGACAGAGTCAGCCCAGCTGTGGATGTTCTGTCTGTACCAGCCAAAAGCATCAAGCCCAAATGACTACCTGAAGCATTATTAGAATTCAGATTGCCCCATCATCACAATTCTCTCTGAGCTGTGGAGCTGGAAAAAAAATAATAATAAGGCAGTTTGTGCTCTGTGTGCAGACACTGGACCAGGGAGATTCTTGAGATTAATTACAGCTGGCGTTTCCAATGTCTGGGAGCCCCCAGGAAGCACTATCTGGGAGAAGCATAAACCAGGCTCCCAACAAGCGTCTAAAGATATGCTCCATTCCACTGTGCAAACAAAATGAATGCTGCTAGCTAAAGACCGTCCTTGCTAATATGAAGCTGGATTTCTATTAGTCACTCGGGGCCATTTGCATCACAGCTGAGCAGGATGACTCTGGAGCAACGTCTGGCTGGAGATTTTGGGGGTAGACGGCTGGTGTCGGTAGATTTAACGAGCATTGGGGCTTTCTCTTCTGACTCTGATGAGAGGCTCGTTAGCCCGGGAACAAATGGAATATGAAAGTTGCATCAGGGCTGCCAAAGCCCATTAGGAAATTTACCATGAATCAAATCGATGCACTGTTAGGTCAGGCAGGGAAAAGCAACTTGGAGCCGAGACCGTGAAAGGAGGGCTGGTTTTCCATTCCCAGGGTCCACTGGGTGCTTGGATCTGGGATTTCTGGAAAGCCCGCTCCCCTCACCTGTTCCCATCTCCTGGTGCTCAGCCTGAAAACCAAATTGCCTTGCAGACAGAAGCTCCAAAAGGACCATCTGCTACCTGCCCCCCACCCCCCAACATCGTTCTTATTCAGAAGCAAGAGATTCAGTGCCTCTTATCTAAACCCTGACCAAAAGAAATGTTTGTTTTCTGTTTTTCTTACTTTTACTCTTTCAACAATAAACAAGAACACCCTGGTATTTTTCTACCTCAATTCCTGCACCTCAAGCTCAATCAAACTTAACTTACTACTTCTGCCTACCTCCCCCTCACCCCCCCACCCCCCACCCCGACTTCTCTCCCTCCTGCAGACACTGTGGGGTCCTTATAAACACCACCTTCGGCTTCAGTGGTTCTCAGTCTTGGCTGCACATTAGAATGCCTGGGTCCTTTTAGAAATTACCCGTATCTTGTGTACTCCCTCAGACAGATTAGAAAGAATCTCAGAGAGTTGGGCCTGGGCATCAAAACCCTCCCAGGAGCATGATTGTACCCAAACTCTTCTCAAATGTTCAGAATATAGAGAGTTAAACAGATTGAATGATTCAGCAAATGTGGTAAAACGTTAGAAGTTGGCGGATCTGGGTATCTTGGGGGGTATATTGCCATCGTCTTTATGGAGTTTATATTATTTTTGCCTGTAAGTTTGAAATTATTTCAAAATAAAAAGTTAAAAAAAAAAACTTGCAGATGATTCTCTACTTCTCACTCACTCATCCACCCAGCCCCAGATGCTTACCTCCTCAGTCTCACTCAGCTCCATGCTCCCTCCTCTCCACACTGCCACTTATGTCAGGCTGTTTGCACATCTCACCTGGATTCTGCCAAGAGCTTCCTAACTTGTTCCCTCACCACACGGCACAGCCCTCTGCCATCTTCTCTCTATTGGATGGCTGCTTGGTTTTTCTCAAATGCACGACAGAGCTTGTTGTCATTCATTCATTCATTCGTTCGTTCATTCACCTATTTTTTCAGCATCTGTTATAAGCCAGGATAGTTCTAGGTGCTAGAAACATGTAGGGTTGACTAGCCTCTCTGCTCTCTTGGAGATGGTATTAATGTTTGTACAGAGAAAATGCTAAGTAAGAAATTGCGCCACTAATCACTTAAAGACCCCTGTGACTTGTGCTGGGAAGAAGTAAAAGGTAATATGAGGACATTTCTCCAGTTCTAGACCTACCAGCAGTGTGACATATGGGAGCCCCAGCTGAGGCTTACGCTCACTTCCACTGTGCCCTTTAACTTCCTCTCACCACACAATGCATCCTCTGAACACACACTGCTCTCGTGCCTCCATGCCGTTAAAAGCCTCTCTGCGCTGCCTGGGACTTCCTTCCTTCACTTGCCTCACTCTTCTTCAAGAACCCAGGTGTCACCTCCTCCAGGAAGGAGGTGCCTTCCTGATATGCCCAGCCTCCAGTAGGGGTCCCTCGGCTGTGTTCCCAGAACCACCCTCTGCCTGTCAGTGTCCTTGCACTGATCACATCACATCTTAACTGTCTGGTTGGTATCTTTCCCTTCCCCACCCCCACATATGCACACACTGGCCTGGAAGTATTCCCAAAATAGAGACAGTCCTTTTTTAAATTTTTAAAATGTTTAGAAAATTTTTAACCAATCCATTTTATTGATACATAATAATTAAGCATAAATCCATCCATAGTGTACAATCAATGGTTGTGCACTCATCACTCCAATCATTTTTAGAGCTTTTTAATTATTCCAGTAATAATTATAATAATAATAAAACAAAAACCAACCAACGAAACAAACAAAGCTCATCACCTCTCAATCTCTCTATACTTCCCCAGGTATACATAGCTGCTACTCCTTTTCCTTCACTCTAGTTTATTTGTATTTATATTTTGTAAAAATAGTCTTATATTTGCAATAGGACCCGTATTTGTATTTAACATGAGGTTTCATTATGTTATACAGTCCTATGTTATATTTTTTAGCTTTCCTTATAGTAATATACATGTCCTTAGACTTTTTCTTTCAACCAGGGACAGTCTTTTCTTTTGTTAACAAATCAATTTTATTGTTTTTTTGTTTAACAAATACAATTCATCCAAAATATACAATCAATGGTATTTGGTATAACCCACGTAGTTGTGCGTTCATCACTTTAATCACTATTAGAGCATTTTCATTATTTCAATAATAAACCAAAAACAGACAAACAAGAAAATTCCTCACCTCTCAATCTCTCTATGCTTCCGCCACTGTACATAGCTGCTGTTGCTGGCTGTTCTATCCAAGTGTATAATCAATGGCTTTCAGTATATTCACAATGTACATTCATCATCTCGAAATTTTTAAACAATTTCATAATTCCAAAAAGAAAGTCTCCACACCCCTTACATTCCTTCTTCAGACCTGCATAACCACTAATCTCATGTCCTCTTTATAAATTGATGTATATTTATATTTTCTATAAGTGGAATCATACAATATGTAGTATTCTCTGTCTGGTCTCCTTCACTTAGTATTGTGGGGTTTTTTTGGTCTGATATTAACATTGTGTAGTATTAACTCACATTTGTTCAGCTTCAAAGAAAAATGGTCTTACATATACAATTCTACTCATATTCATATTTCACAAAATATATTTAGTTCATAATAGAGCAATCATCATACAGTATTTGTCCTTTTGTGTCTGGCTTGCTTTACTCAATATACTGTCCTCCAGGTTCATCCATGTTGTCATGCCTCACGACTTCATTTCTTCTTACCACTGCGTAATATTCCATCGTGTGTATACTTCACAATTTGTTTATCCATTCTGCAGCTAATGGGCACCTGGGTTGTTTCCTACTTTCGGCTATTGTGAATAATGCTGCTATGAACATCGGTGTGCAGGTGTTTATTCACGTCACTGCTCCCATTTCTTCTGTGTATATACCTAGCAATGGTATTGCCAGGTTCCATGGGAAGTCTATATTCAACTCCCTTAGGAAATGCCTAATCATCTTCCACAGTGGCTGTACCGTTCTATTTTCCCCCAATAGTGAATAAGCATTCTTATCTCTTCATATCCTTTCAAACATTTACAGTTTTCCAATTTTTTAATAGCAGCCTGTCCAATAGGTATGAAATGATATCTCATTGTAGTTTTGATTTGCATTCCCCTATTCACTAGTGATGTTGAACATTTTTTCATGTGTTTCTTTGCCATTTGTATTCCTTCTTTGGACAGTCTTTTCAAGTCTTTTGCCCATTTTTAAACCAGATTCTTTGTCTTTTTATTGTTGAGTTGTATGTTCTCCTTATAGATCATGGATATTAAACCTTTATCAGATATGTGACTGCCAATTATTTTCTCCCATTGAGTGAACTGCCTTTACACCCTTTTAGACAAAGTCCTTTGAGGTGCAAAAGTGTTGAATTTTGAGGAGGTCCCATTTATCTATTTTTTCTTTTGTTGCTTGTGCTTTGAGCATAAGGTGTAAGAAACTACTGCCTACCACAAGATCTTGAAGATGTTTTCCTACACTTTCTTCTAGGAGTTTCATGATCGTTCTTTTTATATTTATGTCCTTGATCCATTTTAAGTTAATTTTTGTATAAGGTGTGAGATAGGGGTCTTCTTTCTTTCTTTTGGATTTGGCTGTCCAGTTCTCCCAGCACCATTTGTTCAATAGACTGTTCAGGCCCAGCTGGGTGGGCTTAACAGCCTTGTCAAAAATCACTTGACTGTAGATGCGAGGGTCAATTTCTGAGTTCTCAATTTGGTTCCATTGGTCAATCTGTCAGACAGACTTTTAACTGTGCTCTGAGTACAGGGCCTGAGGCATATTTGGCCTTCAGTAAACAAATGAATTCAAAGTAGAGCTAACAGTATTTGGTTAGTGGGAACACAGAAAATTCTAGGGAGAGGAAAAACCATATTTAATGCTATCTTTGAGACTTTACAAAAGTTCTAGAGCTTTGGAGAATGACTGTCCTGGTTCCCTTCACCCCTCTCAGGAATGCAGTTGTTGAACCCTGACAATCTCTTAACCATTATGTGAGGAAGTTAATCATACAGAAGAGAGTAAAATTTATGATCTAACAATATTTGCAATTTGGATTTCATATTATGAAATGTTGCACTTGTGATAACCAAGTAAGTATTATTCAAAACTAAATCCAATTTAAATACTCTGGAAGGTTTATTTCCTGGTTGATTTTCAGAGCCTCCACTAACATATAGAAGCCTCTAGAGTAAGAGTTGGAGGGGCCTTCTATACTCACAGGGGAATCCCACAATCATTCTCAGTCTGTCTCTAACATGAAGGTAACACTCATTATTCTCCCTCATAAGACAATCAGAGACCATATCCGTGAAGGCACTCTATAAACCATAGGTGCTAAGCAAATGTTAAACATCATTTGTGAAGCTCTATCCTAAAGCAAGTAAACATGCACATTTCTTTTATATAAATACTGATGCTTAGCCATAGAATTTTCTTACAGCTAGGAACACCAGTTGCCTTAAGCAGCAGGCTAATAAGTCATGCAAATCGTGGTTTTGCCACTCATTGCAACACCCAAGATGCCAGGCAACCTTGTCTTTCATAGGAAGGATCTGTCCCTAATGAGCTAAAGGCAGTGATGGAGGACACTCCATCTCAGAGACCTGTAAGGCCAGGAGACTATGTTCCTTTCTTCTTTTCAGTACCTCCAATGATCAGGACCTGAGCACGCAACTTCCCCATCCTCGGCTTCCAGTCCCAGAATCTCCAACCCTGACAAGGGACCCTGGACTTGAAGACAAAGCTGAAAAGCAACATAGGTTTACATTTGGAAGATGTGACAGCTTGAAGTTCTTTTATGAATCCCAAAAAGAAAAAGCTTATGTTCTTGTTGGCGTGAGAACATTTTGATCGGGCTACATCAGTGAGACGTGATTCAGTTTGAGTCTCCGCCCTCTTGCTGGGTCTGATATAAATGGAGACACTGAGGGACGTGCAGGAAGAGGGAGTGCTGCCATTTTTGACCCTGCCATGTGAGAGAGGACTTGAGGATCGCTAGCAGCCAAGGCTTGAGCACAAAGCCGGCAAAAGGCTGGGCCCACAGGGCAGTTAGAGGCTGAAAAGATGAGCCATATGCCCACAGCTGAACTTGGAAAGAAAGGAGAGCAGCAAAGACTGAGAGAGGAGGCCCAGAAAGAGACAAGCCCTCTGCCTGCTCACCCACAGCTGAGCTCCAGGAGGCGGCAGATTCTGGAAAAGAAAGCTGGGACCTCGACAGAGATTGGGGCCTTCTTTGCTATGTAGCAGGACACCAGTAGCTGACTTTGGTGAGAAAGCATCTCTGCCGATGCCCTGATTTGGACATTTCACGGCCTTGGAACTGAAGTTTTCACCCTTAATAAAATCCCCATTATAAAAGCCAACCCGCGAAGCGGGTGTGGCTCAAACGATTAAGCGCCTCTCTCCCACATGGGAGAATTCAGTTCCTGGTGCCTCCCAAAGAGAAGATGAGCAGTCACAGAGAGCACATAATGAATGGACAGAGGGCAGAAAACGAGCAACAATGAGGTGGGGGGGATAAATAAATCTTAAAAACAAAAAGCCAACCCATTTCTGGTACTTTGTGTCGGCAGCCCTGTGGCAAACAAAGACAGAAGACAATAGATGAAGTGCTGTATTTTAAACTTAGGTAGATTTTATGTTACAGTTAACTGTGAGCCTGCTTTATCCTGCTGAAGGGCAGAGGAAAGAGAGCCAACCAGAAGGCCTGTGCTCTAAGACGCATTCTGGCTCCTCCCCTACCTTTCCCACAGCACCTTTCCCATCAGGCAAACCTGCCCTGCTGACCTCACAGCATTTTAATGAGATGCCAAAGACACAATGTCAGTGGAAAGGAATTGTAGAATTATTTAACTACATTGATATCTAGAAGCCAAAAGGGAGACGGCTCACCTGCATCGCAGAGGCTGCTGGAGGGACCATGTTGGGCCACCAAGTGGAGAAGCCTTTTTTCTTGGTGTGTATCTGCCTGGAGGATATTCAAGTGGAAAACACCATGGAAAAGGCACAGTTGGAACCAGACCAATTTGACCTTGAGCCTTGGCTCCATCATTCTGCCATGGAACAGCTCCGTGGCCATGGGCGGGTCCCTTCACCTGTTTCCTCATCTGTAATGTGGAGAGACTACTACTACCTACTTCATGGGGTTATTTCCAGCTGAAATGAGAGACTGGGTGTGGAAAGCGCTGCCAGTGGTGGAGTACCGCCTATAACGTCTGCATCTTCCCAGTTCAGGCTGGCCCTGGCGAGATGAGCGAGGGAGAAGGGCATCCAGAAGGGCAGGCCTTGGGTGAGGTCGGCTTTCAGCACTTTAATCACAACCCCAGCCCCTCACAGCCTGTTGAAGCAAAATCTGTGGTTATTGCTTCCATGGTGATGATAGCTGCCTTCCCAGGCAGTTTCTTTCAAATCTATTTCTCGTTTGAATGATTTAGAAGCAGCTGAGAATCAGTCATTCCGGTTTCTTTATTTTCTCTTGACATAAGACAAATGAATTCAATTTAGGAATCATGCTTTCCATTATGTCTCACAGGAGAGAGAAAGAAGAGGAGGAAGCCTATGTTTGGGACTAGGAGAAGCTGATGGATCTATTAAGTTGGTGCAAAAGTAACTGCAGTTTTGCAATGTTGAAATTCACTGTTTGATACGGACACACTTTCTTAAATAAATGTGGTTTGTTATACATCGTTTTAATGTGCATTTCTCGCTTTATGTTTTTTGCTAATGACATCCTACTTGCTGTTTATTTTATATCTATTTTAGACTATGGAAATGACGTTAGATAAAAAACAAATTTGAGCGATTTTTCTTATTTGAGATCAAAATGGGTCATAAAGCAGCAGAAACAACACGCAACATCAACAACACATTTGGCCAGGAACTGCTAATGAACGTACAGTGCAGTGGTAGCTCAAGAAGTTTTGCAAAGGAGACAAGAGACTTGAAGATGAGGAGCGAAGTGGCCAGCCATTGGAAGTTGACAGGGACCAACTGAGAGCAATCATCGAAGCTGATTCTCGTAAACTAAATGAGACGTTTGCCGAAGAACTCAACACCAACCGTTCTACAGTCGTTCAGCATTTGAAGAAAATTGGAAAGGTGAAAAAGCTTGAAAAGTGGGTGCCTCATGAGCTGACTGAAAATTTTAGAAATCATCATTTTGAAGTGTTTTCTTCTCTTATTCTACACAACAACAATCGGATTGTGATGTGTGACTAAAAGTGGATTTTATACAACCAGAGATGACCAGCTCAGTGGTTAGACTGAGAAGAAGTTCCAAAGCACTTCCCAAAGCCAAACTCGCACACACAAAAAAATGTCATGGTCACTGTTTGGTGGTCTGCTGCCAGTCTGATTTACTACAGCTTTCTGAATCCTGGTGAAACTGCTGCGGCTTGCTCTGTCAGTGGCGGTGGGGTCTGGCTGTGGACAAGGGGTCGGTCCAGCTTGGGACGAGGGGTCGGTCCGGCAGCAGACGAGGGGTCGGTCTCACAGGGGTTGCGCGGTTCGGCTGACGGGGTCGCCCGGCAAAGCCGGCGACGAAGGGGTCGCCCGGAGAAGCAGGCGACGAACTGGGGACAAGGAGGCCAGGCCCTTGTCGGGGGCTCTCAGGACTGGAGGGCACACGGCAGAAGAACTACCGCGGAGACGAGGTAAACACGCAGGTCCAATTTTATTGAGGAAGTGGCTACAGTCTTATATGGGCTGGGGAAGGCTGATTGGTCGAAGCTTATGCCATGTTCTGATTGGTTGCCGCAAGCAGTTACTGGGGAGAAAGGTCAGTGGGAGGTACTGGAAGGGGGAGGGGTGGTGATTAGGGATTGGCTGTTGCTGTTGCTGGGGGAAGTGGCAGGGTTTAGGGATTGGGGGCTGCTGTTGCTGGGGTAGAGGGCAAACTTGAGTTTCCCGCCTTGCGCCTGGCTGTTGCTGCTGTCGGGGTGGGGGGGGGGCGAAAGGCAGACTGGAGTTTTCCGCCCTGCGCCTGCGCAGGGAGAAAGAAGAAGAAGGGTGTTGCCTCATAAGGCATCGTGTGGCGCTATCCGGGAGGAGGGGCGGCCGCGGAAGCATGGCTGCCGAGAAGGGGAGACCCGAGGGCACCCTGCGCCCATGCCGAGCTCCCTTCAGGGGTGGCGGTGAGTCCGACCAGCCACCCTATTATGGGGGCAGCGGCTTGGCCTGCCGCGGCTGCTCCCCCACCAGCCAGGCCAGCAAACCACACTTCAGCCCGAGGGGTGACCGCAGTGAAACCATTACATCTGAGAAATATGCTCAGCAAATCAATGAGATGCTCTGAAAACTGCAATACCTGCAGCCAGCATTGGTCAACACAAAGGGCCCAGTTCTTCTCCACAACAACGCCCGACTGCACGTCACACAACCAATGCTTCAAAAGTTGAACGAATTGGGCTATTGAAATTTTACCTCATCCGCCGTATTCACCTGACTTCTTGCCAAAGGACTACCACTTCTTCAAGCATCTCGACAATTTTTTGCAGGGACCTCTTTCCAAGAAGTCGTTGAATTCCAAAGAACAGATTTTTATGCTGCAGGAATATACAAATTTATTTCTCATTGGCAAAATGTGTTGATTATAATGGTTCCTTTTTTGATTAATAAAGATGTGTTTGAACCTAGTTATAATGATTTAAAATTCACCATCTGAAACCGCAATTCCTTTTGTACCAACTAAATGCAATTTAGCGTCTTCCGGGGTAGGGCTGGGATGAGCTATTAGAATCCACCTAACCCCAAGACCCCACCCCCAACTCCCTCCTGTCCTAGCCCAGTGTGGCTGGAGCCCCCCTTCCTTGAACATACCTCATTTAATTCTTTAACCACTTTTTTTTTCCTTCAGTCAGTCAACAAATATAAATTAGACAAACCCCCTCGCCTCTCAGTGCCTTTCAAGAGGAGAAGACAGATAATAACCAAAATAAAGAAAATACTGTTTGAGGGTAGTAAATGACATGAGAAAATGTAACGCAGGGAAGGCAGACAGGGAATATGGGAGGGGTGACATTGTTAATAGTGTTGTCAGGGAAAGGTCTCCTGGGAAGTGACAGCTCCTAAGAGACACTGTTGTCCCATTGCATTGATGAAAAAGTCAAGTTCCTGGGAAGGGAAATGACTTGCCCAAGGCCACTGGCTGCCGAGCTCTTCCATGCTCCCTGAGCACATACTCTCCTCTTAAGCCACAAGGCACACATGATGAGAGAACAGGAGCTCAGCTAGATTAAGAAACTTACTCAAGGTCACATAATCGGTAGTTAGTAATTAGAAGAGCTGGGATTCAAATCTGGGTCTGCCTTGACTTAAAACTTACACCCTTCACCCGTTCACAGCACTGCCTCCCAGACTGAACTAAAACATGCCTCCTGGCTCCCCAGACAGGGGTTTCACATGTGGCCAAGAGAGTGATGAAAGAGTTCTTCTAGTTGAGGTTATCAAGAAAAGCTTCCTGGAGGAAGAGGCATTGTGATAGGCCTTGAAGGTTGTGTAGGAGTTCAGTGGCTAGAGAAATGAGGTTGGGGGGAAGAGTGGATAAATGCAGGTAGCAGAGAAAGGCGTGTTTGGAAGATAGTGAATAAACCGGTTTTACAAGACTCGTGTGAGGGAACAGTGGGACCTGCAGCTGGAAGAGGGGGTGGGGTGAGATTGCAAAGGGCTTGAGTGACTTGGGGAGAGCAGATATGTTGTTGGCTCCTCATCTGAGTGCTTTGCTGTAACTTCTGCCTGAGATATTTCATATGTGTGAACAGTGATGGCTCCAAAATAGCTATGTACATCCATCTCCAAGCCATCCTTCAGCACTGCCACTGTCCACAGGAAATGTTCTGTGTCCAGACTCACTGATGTGGCACGGGCTAGATGCCAGAGGAGGACCCAGGAGTCCACAGAACACTCAGGCGGGCCAGGCGGCTCGGCTCAGAGGGCGGCCTGAGCAGGGGTCCTCGGGTTCCAAGTCGCCGTGGGAAACCCTCAAGGAGGAGGTCAGTACAGGGCTATCCATGTGTTTGCAGCTAAGGGGGCTGCAAGTGCTCCCCCACCACAGGCTCCACCAGCCCGTGAATGAATTAATTCCTAACTCTGTCAGGGACCTTGGTCAGCCTCCACCTTCCCCTGCCCCCAATCCTTCTTGTCTCTCTTCTCTTCCCTTTTCTTTCCTTCTTCCCCTCTTTGCTGGATTCTGGCAAGTGCTTTGAGTTAACTCCTTTCACAGTCGCGGATCCTGAAGCATCCTGCTAAGTTTTGGGACTCTGTGGAAGCAGCAACTTCAGAGAGGAGAAGGGCTCTCCCTTGGGCTGGGATCTTTTCAGCCGAAACCTGAGCTTAGTGCTGACCCTGCTTTCCCCAGGAGAGCTGGGGCACCTGTCAGTGCAGGTAGAGGTGATGCAAACAGGATCCCCATCCAGCTCGGAAAGGATGAACATCCAGGGGAGATGCTGAGATGGTTTGAAGCTTTATGGACCCCAGAAAAGGATGTTCTTAAAGTTAATCCATTCCTGTGGATGTGGACCCACTGTGAGTAGGATCTTTTGGTGAGTAGGAGCTTAAGTTAAGATGTGACCCACCTCGTTCAGGGTGGGTCTTTTTTTTAAAGATTTATTTATTTATTTATTTATTTCTCTCCCCTTCCCCCCCCACCCCAGTTTTCTGTTCTCTGTGTCTATTTGCTGCGTGCTCTTTGTCCGCTTCTGTTGTTGTCAGCAGCACAGGAATCTGTGTTTCTTTTTGTTGCGTCATCTTGTTGTGTCAGCTCTCCATGTGTGCGACGCCATTCCTGGGCAGGCTGAACCTTCCTTCGCGCTGGGCAGCTCTGCTTACGGGTGCACCCCCTGCATGTGGGGCTCTCCCATGTGGGGACACACCTGTGTGGCGCCCCACTCCTTGCACGCATCAGCACTGCGTGCGCATGGGCCAGCTGCACACGGGTCAAGGAGGCCTGGGGTTTGAACCTTGGCCCTCCCATGTGGTAGGCAGACGCCCTAACCACTGGGCCAAGTCCGCTTCCTAGGATGGGTCTTAATCCTCTTACTGGGAGTCCTTTATAAGAGAATGAAATTCAGACAAAAGGAAGGGAGAGAAAGCCACAGAAGCTGAAATCAAGGAAGCCCAGAGGAGAAAGAGGAGCCCAGCAGATGCTACCATGTCCCTTGTCATGTGACAGAGAAATCCAGGATCACCAGTGGTCAGGTCTTCAGGGAAGAAACATTGCCTGATGGTGCCTTAATATGGACATTTTTCTCAGCCTTGGAACTGTACACTTGTAAGCTAATAAACCCCCATTGTAAAAGTAACCCATTTCTGTTATATTGCTCTTGGCGACCTAGCATACTAAAACAGATGTCCAGTAGGAGAGTTGGACCTTCAGAGCCATCCTGCCAAGTGCAGCATGGGAGAAGAGAGGCAGAGCAGGCATTTGTGGGAAATCAGGGAAAAGCAACAGATACAAGAGTAGAGGAACCATATTTAGCAGCTCTGCTTGCCTTATGAGACAGTTCTAACCCCCTTCCCCAATTCCTCCCATCGAGGGGACCCCTAAAGAGAGGGACCCACACATTGGGGAGCCCAGGGGCTGGTTGTTACATAGGCAAGCACCACTGAGTTCTTGAAAAAGGGAGGAGAGGTGAATCCTGGCAAAGGGGAAGATATCCTCCTTGTTTAGCAGATGGGGGGCAGGGAGAGTATCAGGCCCTGTGATGTTACTGTCAGCATGGCCATATTTGAACTCGCCCACTGGTGGTGTCTGAGCCCCACCACTTAGATGCCCCCTATCTGGAAAAACTCATGCCAGCTAGCACAGAAAAGAGAAGGGCAGGAATAGAGGAAAGACCTCCTATGTCACTTGGGGCTCTTCAGAGGAACAGCTAATCCCAGCACCTGCAGACACAAGATGACAGTTTTTAGATCAGCGTTCAGAGGGACTGGAGGTAGTCAAACACCTGCTGGCCATCTGCTCAGCAGGGATTCTGGGGAAGGAATGCAAGCACTGGGTGGGGAGCTGATGTAGAGTAATTCCCTGCTACTTCTAGTGGGGTCCCTGGATGAACAGCAGCATCAGCAGGAGCTGGCAGCTTGTTGGAAGTACAGCATCTCAGGCCTGACCCAGGTCTGCATTTTAACAAGATCCTCAGGAGATCTGGGTACACTGTGAAGGTGAGAAGCACCATACTTGATGGTCTCTAAGGCCTCCTTGATGGTCTCTAAGACCTCTTCTTACCCACAGGGTCTGATTCTACTCATTGTCCTTCTAGTTGGGAGAGGGACTGGTTGGGCACGGTGCTTCCCAGCTCCCAGGCCAAAGAGCAGGGAGCCACAGCTCTATCCCCTCTATTAGTTCCCAGGGCTGCCTAAGCAAATGACCACGAACTAGGTGGCTTCAAACAACCAACTTTATTCTTAGAGGATGAAAGTCCAAAACCAAAGTGCTGGCAGGACTGGTTCCTTCCAGAGGCTCTAAGGGAGAAACTCTTCCATTCCTTTCCCCCAGCCAGCAACCCTTGGCGTTCCTTGGCTTGTAAGGGCCTCACGCCAATCTCTGCCTCTGTCTTCCCTTGACATTCTTCCCTGTGTCTCTGTATTCTCCTCTTCTTCTAAAGACATCAATCATGGAATTGAGACTCACTCTAAATCCAGGGTGAGCTCATCTTGAGATCCTTAACTAAATTATATCTGCCAAGACCCTTTTTCAAAACCAGGTTACCTTCACTGGCTTTGGGTGTCAGGACTTGTACATATATTTTAGGGGCAATTATTCAACCTAATATACCCCCAATCCCATTCCTTCTCCCACAGTTTCCTGGAGGATCATGCCATGTCATGGTTCAGTTCCTCTCCTCCCCTTCCTCCTCACTCCTTACCAGAGGCTGGAGTGTGGTTGGACAGATGACAGTAAAAGTAAAGAATGAAAACTGGCTATAGACAGGCATGTTGAGATATACCAGAAAGGTTCCAAAGTGTTGTACCCAGGATCCTCAGTTGGCCAGTTAAAATTTTGTCTAAATGTGCCTCCCTAAGCCTGTCTGGAAGGGATGGGTGCAGCCTTGGTCCTGGTTTCCAGGAGAGAGAATTTCAGGGAGTGTAGTAATATTCTTGATAGATAACTTAGCAGCAGGCAATAACACATACTGAGCCCATCTATGGGCAGAGCAAGATTTTGGAGCATGAACTGGCTCAGGGCCAGTACTGAGAAATGTAGAACTTAGGCATTATTTTAGTTTGCCAAAGAGCTCCTGGTGCAAAGTATCAGAAATGGGTTGGCTTTTATAATGATTTACTTGGGGTAAAAGCTTACAGTTCCAAAGCCATGAAAAGCCCAAACCAAGGCACCATCAAAGATGCTTTCTCACCAAAGTTAGCTGCCACGTGTTGAAGCAAGATGACCACGGATCTCTGCCGAGGTCTCAGCCTTCCCCTCTGGGCTCACTCTCTCCTCTTGAGCTGCTCAACAGGCCCGGCCTCTTGGGGCTTCATGATTAAGCAATCCTCTAGCCCTCTCTTTTCCATGGCAGGATCAAACACGGCAACTTCCTTTTCCTGTTTCTGTCTGCCTCTCTCTGTGTGTCTCTGGGTTTATATCAGACCCAGCAAGGGGGCAGAGACTCAACCTGAGTCATGCCTGACTGCATAGTCCAATCAAAAACCCTAAAGAGGGAAGCAGATGTGGCTCAAGTGTTTGAGCCTCTGCCTACCATATGGGAGGACCTAGGTTTGATCTCTGGGGACTCCTGGTGAAAAAGAAGAGAAAGCGTGCCTGTGTGGCAAGCTGAGTGTCCACACGAGTGCCTGTGTGGTGAGCCAAGTGCCCATGAGGCAAGCCAAATGCCCGCACAGCAAGCTGAGTGCCTGCGCAATGAGCCAGTGCACCCATAATAGAGTCATGCAGCAAGATGATGATGCAACAAAAGAGAGACGAAGGGGAGAGTCAAGGTGAAGCACAGCAGAGACCAGGAACTGAGGTGGAGCAAATGACAGGGAACCTCTCTCCACGTCAGAGGTGCCCAGATTCGAATCCTGGTGAATTGTAGAGGAAAAAGATGAGAAGACAAAAAGAGAAATAGATACAGAAGAGTGCACACTGAATGGACAAAGACAGCAAAAAGCAGGGTGGGGGCAGGGGATGAGGAGGGGAAGAAAAAAAATCCCTAACGAGATCTTTTCAAGTAATTTAATCAAACGACCCTCAGCTAAATTTAATGCAATCAAAGGGTATCACACCCACAGGAGTAGATTAGTTAAAAAACAAAATCTTTCCCCTTTTGGGATTCATAAAATAATCTCAAACTGCCACAAGCATATATGTGAACAGAGGAGAGGATAGTTGATTGGGGTAAAGAATGGCAGAGTGGAAGTTCTGAGAACCCATTTCTATTCATTTGGCATTCAAGCTCTGTGCTGCTATAGGAAGACATCCCCTTATTCTGATGAATCTGTAATAGAATACTACTCATTTTTATTTCCCATACCAGTTTCTCCTTTCATTCTTGCCATAAATGTTTTCTCAGCTTCCATTCTATGCCAGGCACTGTGCTGGATGCTGGGAAACTAAAATAAACCAAGGAGCACAGTGGTTCCCTCCAGGAGCCCTCAGTATGTGGTGGGAGGTAGAGGCATCATGACTGTAGCTGCCAAAATAGAGGCCAGACAAAGGGGCTGGGAAAACCTAGAAGGGAGCAAGCCAGTTCTGCTTGGGGAGGTGAGGAAAGATTTAACTGAGGATGAAGGCTGGCTGAGAGTTAGCCAGGCTGGCAGGGGGGCAAGGTACATTTCAGGCAGGGGGCCACACATACACAGATGCTCAGATCCACCAGAGGGCCTGGTACATTCCAGAAACGGCAGGTGGTTCTGTTACTAGAGCACAGGGTACATATGAGTGTGTGGGGAGAGTGGGGGGAGATGAATCCCAAGCATTTAACTGGAAGGGGAGTCAGGGTATGACTGTAGATGAAAGTGACCTGGTCAGAATTGATAGGTTATCAATGAGTGTTTGACTGAATGAATGAATAGATAGATAGATGGATGGATGGATAGATGGATGGATGAAGAAATGAACCAATTAGTAGGGCTCATACCATGCTAGATGTTATAGACAATTCAAAACAAATAAAATAATAGTAACAACCAGTTGTCCTGGGAGTTTACAGTCCTCCTCTGTTGGCAGCTAAGTGTGGTCAGAGTAGATGACATCACAGAAGGGCCCGACACTGTTTTTCCTCTCTCAGCACTTTCTTTTTCCACAGATTCTGCCAGCATATAGCACTCTGTTCATCAGGCTAGAAGAGGCCCTGACTAATGCTTACTTGGCAGTAATTTTCCCTGCTCCCACAGCTTCCTGCCCTTCCCTACTGGACTCTAAGAGACCCGCTGGCACTGGGTGGCCAATGGAGGCAAGGAGTTCCCAGACGTGGGGAGTTAACCATCCTCTACACCCCCAGGCCTTCCTGTCTCATTTGGCTTCTGGAGAGCTGGGACAGCCATAAATGAGAAGGAAGACAGGGAGCTTCCTTGTATACCTACTGCCCACCCCTGGCAGATGAGGCCTTGTTCTGCTTCCAGATCAAGCAACCTGGAGTTCTCAGAAGGTTTCCCAGGACCTCAGCATTTCCTCAGATGGCTGAAGGACAGTCAACATTACAAGCTTTCCTGAGCTCAGAGGTCCTTCCTCCTGGTGGGAAAGGCTGGGGGGGGTGGGGGTGAGGAAGGACAGGGTGAGGTAGGGCTAAGTCAATACCCCTTGATGTAGAGGAAGAGCAGACCCTGGGCCCTTCCCTACCTGAAGCTGGGACTGCCTGAGGCATGGAAAAGCAGGGCAATTCCCAGGAAAGAACAATGGCTTCAGGTCATGCAGACACAGATCCAGGTAGCCTCTCCACTGTCTGGTTAAGAGTCTCTGAGCAGGTTACCTAACCTCCTTGAACCTTAGTTCTTTCATTGGTCAAATGGAGAAGGAAGCATTTGTCTAGAAAGGCTATTGTGGAGGCTGAGGAAATAACACTGTGTCTGAATGTTCAATTTTTTTCTTATAGGGCTTGCACTATAACAGGAAGCCACAGACAAGTGGAGGAATGTACTCTCACCCTTCATCCCACACTCTCCTTTCCAGATAGGGGGCTGCATACTCTTCATCAGTATCACTGTCAGATATTTGCTGGTGCCTCTAATTCTTCTGAGTCACACACTGGATGTGCCTTCTCATCCTCAGGAAGGCTTACAGCCCACAGCTGCCCCTCTGGACAGCAGGGCTGTACTTGGGGGTGCTGTAAGAGAAACTACTGTGGGGGGTAAGGGAAAGAGAACTCGTGTTCACTGACTACCTGGGAAGCTCCAGAAGCTTTATATTCAACACATTATTTAATCCTCACAGTGCTCACATTTTACAAATGGGAAATAATAAAAGCTGATACTTCTAGTGATATCTGTCCTAGGTTGAGTTCCCCAAAAGCAGACCCTGGAATGAAGATTCAAATACAAATAATTTATTAAGGTCAAGAGTTCAGGAGAAACTGGGAAGGAAACAGGGTGAACAGGACAAGGAAGGGGAAGAAGTCAAGAAAGGATATGATCTCAGAAAGTCCTAGCCAGGAAGCAGATTTTGCCCAATGAATAGGGCGTCTGCCTACCACATGGGAGGTTCAAGGTTCAAACCCAGGCCCTCCTGACCTGTGTGATGAACTGGCCCATGCTCAGTGCTGATGCGCACAAGGAATGCCGTGCCGTGCCATGCCGTGCAGGGGTGTCCCCCGTGTAGGGGAGCCCTATGCACAAGGAGTGCACCCCATAAGGAGAACCGTCCAGCGTGAAAAAAGTGCAGCCTGCCCAGGAATGACTCAGCACACACAGCAAGATGACGCAACAAAACGAAACACAGATTCCAGGTGCCGTTGACAAGAATACAAGTGGAAATAGAAGAACACATAGCGAATGGACACAGAGAGCAAACAACTTGGGCGGGGGGGAGGGGGGAGAAAGGAAGGGAGAGAGAGGAAAAAAAAGGAAGTCCCTGCCTCTGTCAGATCCCAAGTGAGTGCCTGGGAGTATAAATTATACCTCCAAGTTTACCCCAATTCAAGAAAAGAGCGCTGGCTGTTTCCTCAAGCCAGTCTCTGGATAAGGGTCCCTCCTGGGAGGGGTGTGGTAAACATCAAGTCACTCCCACCTTTCAGAGCAAAGTGGGCAAAGTGGCTCCTGGAACCTAGAGCCCGAGGGCAGTGCTAAGGATGGTAGAAGAAAAACTGGTAGAAGTAAGAACTTCTGGTTGACCAAAGCAGTGGCATAATATGTTCCAGGGTACCACAAAACTTTGAATAACTGTAAAAACTGGCAGAGCCATCTTCCTCAAAACTCTGGAAAACAGGAAATGTGTTGCAATAAATAGGCGAGTGCTGAATCAAGAAAAGCAGCTTGAAAAATGGTAGGTGAAGCTCCTCCCCTCCCCCTCCCCAGTGTGGTGTAGAGTCAGGCCCATACTGTGGTCTCTGATGAGCGTGCCAGTCTAACAGGTAGAAACCTGAAAGATTGAACAACGGAACTGGTCTCAGGCTCGCCCTCCCAGAATTTGTACTGATGGCAGAGAAACAGCTTGCAGAGAGCTAAAGCAATGAAAAAAATAATTTAGCTGAAACAGCTGAGGGCCAAGGACTACCTGCATTAAGTCATAAAATAGAGCATTCAGGAGCAGGTGAAAGTCTATTTCAAAGGGAGTAGAGGGGGCATTTGAATTCCTGTAAACTGGAATTCCTAAGACAACAAGCAAGTACAAATTCAGGACAAGAAGCAGGCACCACACAAGCTCAGAAAAGACAGAGGAGGCGGGGCAAGATGGTGTCCGAGTAAGTACACCATTGTCATCTCTCCTGCAAAGGACCAGCTGAATGGTGACAGAATCCTGCCGGAGCTGGCTGTTTTGGGAACCTACAAAGTAGGAGGTGTCTGGATGTCGATCTGGAGAGACTGCAACAAAATTAGTGCTTCCTCAAGGTTTAGAATCTATGACTTGATTCCAGTGGGGAGTGATTGGTCTCATCCAGATCTGGTTCCTGAGAAAAAGTTTATGAAAGGGAGAGTACTACTTTTATTAATACATATAAATTATAGTTGGAACACAGTTCTTTATTCTTGCAAAGTATGCAGAATAATTGAAACATTTAAAAATTCTTTTAATATTTGTAGCTAATTGTTGCAGAATTTAAAAAATAAATTTTAACCTGGAAATAAAAAAAAAAAAAAGAAATAGGACCCTAAATTTTGCATTCACGTGAGGCTAAACCTTCTTCACAGAAAGGCTAAGCTCTGAGGGAAATCAGCAGTCAAAGCAGACCTAATTTGCAAAGACTGTGAAAGGTGATTTTTGCTTTGGTTTGTTTCTGTTACCTCCTGGAAATCAAATAAATCTCTGTCCTATCACTATCTGGATACAAACTTAAGGAACAGGCAGCTCAGGGACTTAATTCCAGAATTAACCCTTTAGAATACTAAAATATACAGTGTGCAACAAATAATTACAAGAAAAAGAAGCAGGACATGATTGCCCACCCAAAGGAACAAGATGAAAATCTGGGAAACATCAATGAAGAAGACCAGACTTTGGACATAATGGAAAAAAAGACTTAAAATATGATCCTCACACTCAAGGAGATCAAGGAAAACACAGAGAAAGAACTAAAGGATATGAGGGAAACAATGCATGCACAATATGATAATCTTAATAAAATTTCTAGAGATAAAAAAATTTTAAAGGAACCAAACAGAACTTCTGGAGTTGAAGACCATAATAACTGACATGAAAAAAGTCTCTAGAGGGTTTCAGCAACTAATTGTAGCTGGCAAAAAAGTCAGTGGCCTCAAAGACAAGTCAATTGAAATGATACTGGCTGAGGAATATAAAGAAAAAAGAGTTTTAAAAAGTGAATAGAGCCTAAGAGACCAATGGGATACCATCAAGCATACCAATATATGCATTATGGGAGTCCTAGAAGGAGAAGAAAGAAAGAAAGGGGCAGAAAGAATAACCAAAGAAATAATGGCAGAAAACTTCTTAAATTTAATGAAAGAAATGAATATGCATATTCAAGAAGCCCAGTGAGCCCCAAATTTATGCCCCAGACACATAGCAGTCTAACTGTCCAATGCCATGGACAAGGAAAGCTGAAAAAAGAAGGAGTGAGTCATGTATGAGGGAGTTCTGATAAGATTAGGTACTGATTTCTCATCTGAAACCATGGAGGCAAGAAGCAGGGAGACAAAATATTTCAAGTGCCAAAGAAAAAACAATTGCCAACAAAGAATTTTAGGTCCAGTGAGACTTTCTATAAAAAATGAGGGAGTGATTAAAACATTTACAGATACACAAAAGCAGAGACCGTTTGTCACCACCTGCCCTACAAGCAATGCTAAAGGGAATTCTTGAGAATAAAAGGAAAGAACACTAGATATGTGTATTAGTCAGCCAAAGGGGTGCTGATGCAAAATACCAGAAATCTGCTGGGTGTTACAAAGAGCATTTATTTGGGGTAGGAGCTTTACAATTACCAGGCCATAAAACATAAGTTACTTCCCTCACCAAAGTCTATTTCTGCATGTTGGAGCAAGATGGCTGCTGATATCTGTGAGGGTTCAGGCTTCCTGGGTTCCTCTGGGCTCAGTTTCTCTGTTTCCTCTACAAGGTCAGCTGTAGACTATGAGGCTGTCTCCACATAGCTATAGACTATCAGGTGAATGGCTCTGTCTCTTTCCCAGAGCTCCAGGTTAAGACTTCAGCATCAAACTCCAACATCAAAACTCCAACATCAGAAACCCCCAACTCGGTTCTTTGCCATGCCTTTTATTTGTGAGTCCCCATCCACTAAGGGGTGAGGACTCAACTCCCTCATCGTAACTCAGTTATGCCCAGGTACAGATCAGATTGCAAGCATAATTCAATATTTCTTCTTGGAATTCATCAATAATATTAAACTGCTACAATATGGATCAACGTGTCATAAAAAAATAAAGAGCTCTGGTAAAGGTGACCATATGGGTCATTACTAATGCCACTACTAATGTATGGGTTTTTTATATGTAACTCCACTTTGTACTTTTCACAGGTTCTAAAACTCAAAGGTATAAAAAGTAATGATAAAATATATAAATTATAATAAGCACAAAAAAGGTGGGGGGACAGAGAGGTCTAGGAAGCGTGTGTGTATATGCTATTGAAGTTAAGTTGATATCAAATAAAACACGATTGTTATAGATTTAGAATGCTAAATGATAGCCCTATGTACCCACAAAATATATGGAGAGAAAGAAATGAGAAAGAACTTAAAATGGTACAGTATGAAATTCAAATAAATGTAAAAAAATAGGCATTATGGAAGAATTGGGGTTCAAAAAAAGTATAAGACTTGGAAAGAAAAAATAGCAAAATAGAAGAAGATAATCCTGCATTCTCAGTAGTTACTTTAAATGTAATGGAATAAATTCTCCAAATCCAGAGATTTGCATAATGAATAAAAAAGCATGACCTAGCTAAATGTTGTTTACATACATGTGAAGGACTTTTACACAGAAAACTATATAACATTCCTGAAAGATGTTAAAGAGGACCTAAACTAATGAAAGGACATTCCATGTTCAAGGATTGGGAAGCAAAATATTATTAAGACATCAGCTCTACCCAAAGTGATTTACAGATTCCCTGCCATCCCAATTAAAGTTCCAACAGCTTTCTTTGCAGAAATGGAGATGGCAATCATCAAATGTATACAGAAGGATAAGGGCTCCCAAATAGCCAGAGCCATCTTGAAAAAGAAGAACAAAGTTGGAGGGCACACACTTCCCCATTTAAAACATATTACAAAGCCACATTCATCAAAACAGAATGGTACTTGCACAAGGACAGACATATAGACCAATGAAATCAAATTGAGAGTTCAAAAATCAGCCCTCAAAACTATGGCCAAGTGGGAGCCAATGTTGCTCAATGGTTGAGTGCTGGCTTCCCACTTATGAGGTCCCAGGTTCAATCCCTGACCCTGGTACCTAAAAAAACAAACAAATAAAAAATTATGACCACGTGATTTTTGACAAGGGTTCAAAATCCACTTAATTGACAAAGAATAGACTCTTCAACAAATGGTATTGGGAAAACTGGGGGTTCATATGCAAAAGAATGAATGAGGACCCCTACCTCATGTCATCTACAAAACTCAAGTCAATATATCAAAGGCTTAAATATAAGAAACAGAACTATAGAACTTCTTGGAGAAAATGTAGGGAAGCATCTTCAGGACCCTGTAGTTAGGTAATGGTTTTAGACCTTCCACCCAAAGCATGAACAACAGCAACAACAAAAACAGATAAATGGGACAGCTCCAAAATTAAAAACTTTTAGGCATCAAAAGACTTAATCATGAAAGCAAATTGACAAATGAAAGCATTTGGAAACCACATATCCAAAAGGGTTTAATATCCAGAATACATGAAGAAACCCTACAACTCAGCAACAAAATACAATCTAATTTTAAAATGAACAAAATAATTGAATAGACATTTCTCCAAAGAAGATATACAAATGCTAGAAAGTACAGGAAAAGGACACTCAACATCATTAGCCATTAGGGAAAGGCAAATCAAAATCACAATGAGATACCATTTCGCATGTACTAAAATGGCTATTATTATGAATTAGAAAACAGTAAATGTTGGGGAGGATGTGGAGAAAGAGGAACACTTGTTCATTGTTGCTGGGAATATAAAATGGCACAGCTGCTGTGGAAAATAGTTTGGCAGTTCTTCAAAAAGTTAAATAGAAAGAAAAGACAGGAGAGAGAGGCTTGGAAGAGAGTCTAGAAATGAAGATTATATCAGTAAAAATAACTAAAGTGTAAAGAGAGTAGTGAAAATAATATATGACAGGCAAGATCCAAAGGGCAAAATAGGTGAAATAAGAACTGCTTTTACAGTAATAACATTGAACGTTAATGAATTAAATTCCCCAATCAAAAGACACAGACTGATGGAATGGATAAGAAAATATGAGCCATCTATATGCTGTCTACAAGTGACTCACCTTAGACCCAAGGATACCAATAGATTGAAAGTGAAAGGTTGGAAAAAGAGATTCCACACATGCAGTAAACAAAACAAAACAGAACAAACAAAAAAAGCTGGAGTAATTATACTTATATTGGATGAAATAGATTTTAAAAACAAAACTGTTATTAGAAACAAGGAAGGACATAATATATTAATAAAAGGCAATTCACCAGGAAGAAATAACAATTATAAATGTGTATGTACCTAACCAGGATGCTCCAAAGTACAAGAGGCAAACACTAGCAAACCTGAAGGGAGAAATAGATGCCTCTACAATGATAGTTGGAGACTTCAGTACACCACTCTCAGTGTTGGAGAGAACATCTGGACAGAGGATCAGTAAAGAAACAGAGAGTTTGGATAATATGATAAATGGACTAAACCTAATGGAGAACATTGCACTCCAAAACAGCAGGATATACATTCTTCTCAAGTGTTCCTGGATCTTTCTCCAGGATAGATCATAAGTTGGGTCACAAAGCAGATCTCAATAAATTCAACAAGATCAAAATTATACAAAGCACTTCCTCTGATCATAATGGAATAAAGTGGAAAACAACAACAGGTGGAAAAGGAAAATTCACAAATACATGGAGATTAAATGACACACTATTAAAAATCAGTAGGTCAAAGAAAAAATTGTGAGAAAAATCAATAAATATCTTGAGACAAATGAGAATGAGAACACAACATATCATAATCTATGGGATGTAGTGAAGGAAGTACTAAGAGGGAAATTTATAGCCCCCAATGCTTACATTAAAAAAGAAGAAAAAACTAAAACCAATGACCTAACTACACAGCAGGAGGAGCTAGAAAAAGAATAGCAAACTATTCCCAAAGCAAGCACAAGGAATGAAATAACAAAGATCAGAGCAGAACTAAATGAAACTGAGAAAAAATAAACAATAGTGAGAATTAACAAAACCAAAAGTTGGTTCTTGAGAAGATTAACCAAATTGACAAACCCTTAGCTAGAATGACAAAGGAAAAAAGAGAGAAGATGCAAATAAAATAAAAAATGAAAAAGGGGACATTACTACTGACCCCACAGAAATAAAAGAGATCATAAAGGGATACTATGAACAACTGTATGCCAAAAAACTAGACAGTGTAGAAGACATGGAAAAATGTCTAGGATGTATGAACAACCTACACTGACCTTAGAAGAAATAGAAGACTTCAACAAACCAATCACAAGTAAAGAGATTGAAACAGTCATCAAACAACTCCCCAAAATGAAAAGCTCAGGACCAGCTGATTTCATGGGTGAGTTCTACCAAACATTCAAAGAAGATTTAATGACAATCTTATTAAAGCTCTTCCAAAAAATTGAACAAAAAGGAACACTACCAAACTCATTCTATGAAGCCAATATCACCCTAATGCCAAAGCCATATAAAGATATTAAGAAAAAAAGAAAACTACAGAACAATTTCCTAATGAATATAGATGCAAAATTCCTCAACAAAATACTTGCTAATTGAATCTAACAATACAATGAAATAATTGTTCATCATAATCAAGTGGGTTTTATACCAGGCATGCAAGGGTGATTCAACACAAGAAAATCAATCAGTGTAATACACCATGTCAATAAATCAAAGGAGAAAAATCACATGAGCCTATCAACTGACACAGAAAAGGCAACTGACAAAATACAGCATCCTTTCTTGATAAAAATGTTACAAAATATAGGAATTGAAGGATGCTTTCTCAACATGATAAAGGCTATATATGAAAAACTGACAGCTAACATACTCAATGGTGAAAGACTGTAAGCTTTCCTGTTGAGATCAGACACAAGACAAGAATGCCCACACTTACCACTGCTGTTCAATATAGTGCTAGAGGTTCTAGCTAAAGTAATTAAACAAGAAAAAGAAACAAAAGGCACCCAAATCAAAATGGAAGAAGTAAAACATTTACTATTCACTGATGACAAGATCCTATACCTAGAACATCCTGAAAAATCTCCAAGAAAACTGCTACAGCTAATAAGCAATTTTAGTAGAGTATCAGGATACAAGATTAATATGCAAAAATCAGTGGTGTTTCTTATACTAGGATGTGCAATCAAAGGAGGAAGTCAGGGAGGGGAAATTCCATTTATAATAGCAACTAAAAGAATTTAATATTTAGGAAAAAACTTAACCAAGGATATAAAGTATTTGCATTCAGAAAACTAAAATGTATTGCTAAAAAAATTTTTTTAAAAACTAAATCACCGGAAGAACATTCGATGCTCATGTATTGGAAGACTAAATATCATTAAAAGGTCAATTCTACCCTAATTGATGTACAGAATCAATGCAATCCTAATAAAAAATTCCACCAGCATTTTTTAAACAAATGGAAAACACAATTAGGAAATTTATTTGGAAGTGTACAGGACCTCAAATAGCCTGAAACATCTTAAAAAGGAAAAGCAGGGTGAGAGATGTGGCTCAAGCAGTTGTGCTCCCACCTCCCACATGGGAGGTTCCAGGTTCAGTTCCTGGTGCTTCCTAAAGAAAAACAAACAAACAACAAGCAGACAACAACAGAAAATGAGCAGTGAGCAAACAATGAGCAAACAGACGAGGGACTTTAAATCATATTATCTCTCTACAGTGATAAAAACAGTATAGTTCTGGTATAAAGATAGACACATAGACCAATGGGGCCAAACTGATGGTTCAGAAACAGACCCTCACATTTATGGTCAAGTTGATTTTTGACAAGCTTTTCAAATCCACCCAGCTGGGGTAGAACAGTCTATTCAACAAATGGTTCTGGGACAACTGGATATCCAAATCCAAAAGAAAGAAAGAGGACCCCTATCTCACACCTTATACAAAATTAACTCAAAATGGATCAAAGACCTAAACATAAAAACTAGAACCATAAAGCTCCTAGAAGAAAATGTATGAAAACACATTCAAGACCTAGTGGTAGGTGGTGAATTATTAAACCTTACACCAAAAGCATGAGCAACAAAAGAAAACATGGATAAGTGGGGCCTCCTCAAACTTAAACACTTTTGCTGCCCAGCGTGAAAAGAAAGAGCAGCCTGCCCAGGAATGGCACCGCCCACACTTCCCGTGCCGCTGACGACAACAGAAGCGGACAAAGAAACAAGACGCAGCAAATAGACACCAAGAACAGACAACCAGGGGAGGGGGGGAAATTAAATAAATAAATAAATCTTTAAAAAAAAAGACTTTGTCATGAAGGTGAAAAGGCAGCCCACTTAATGGAGGAAAATATTTGGAAACCATATATCCAATAAGGGTTTGATTTCCATTCTATATAAAAAGATCATAGCACTCTACAATAAAAGAGCAAGCAGGGAGAAGATGTGGCTCAAGCAGTTGAGTGCCTGCTTCCCACATGGAAGGTCTCAGGTTCAGTTCCTGGTGCCTCCTAAAGAAAACCAAACAACGAGCAGACAATGAGCACAAAATGAGCAGATAACAAGCAAACACTGAGCAAACAGACAAGGGAGCCAACTCAGGGGAGCCTATGTGGCTCAGTGGTTGAGTACTGGCCGCCCACAAATGAGGTCCAGGATTCAATCCCCAGTCCTGGTACCTAAATATATATATGTGTGTGTATATATATATATACATGTAGCTGTTTGATATGGTTTATGAATTCCAAAAATAGATATTGGATTATGTTTGTAAACTGGCTTGTACCTGGTCTGATTAAATTATGATAAGGGTTTTGATTGGGCCACATTAGTAGAATGTTGATAAAATTACAAGGCAGAGCCAGAAGAATTAGTTGGAGTTTTGATTCTGGAGTTTTGATGCTGGAGTCTTGAGCTGAAGCCCAGGGAAGTAAGCACACAAAAGAGCTTGGTAGGGAGGAAAGAGAGAAGGTTCTGGGAAGAGAAACAAGCTATTCACCTAAGAGTGTACAGCTGACTTTGTGGAGATAACAGAGCAGCTGAACCTGGAGAGAGGCAAGCCCTGAGAAGAGAGGAATCCAGGAAGCCTGAACCCTTACAGTCTTTGGCATGCCGTCTTGCTCCAACATGTGGCAATAAACTTCAGTGAGGGAGGTAATTTGTGCTTTATGGCCTGGTAACTATAAGCTTCTACCCCAAATAAATACCCTTATGAAAAACAACTGATTTCTGGCATTTTGCATCAGCACCCCTTTGGCTGACTAATGTATATATATGCACACACACACACACACAATATATGTATATACTAAATATATATATGCATATATAAAGGAAAAGCAAAGTTGGAGGACTCTCTTTCCAGACTTTCAATCATATTATCTATCTACACTGATAAAAACAGCATGGTGCTGGCATAAAGATAGACACATAGACCAATGGAACGAAACTGATGGTTCAGAAACAGACCCTCACATCTATGGTCAAGGTGATTTTTGACTAGCCTCTCAAACCCACCCAGCTGGGGCAGAACCCTCTACTCAACAAATGGTGCTGGGAGAACTGTATATCCAAATCCAAAAGAAAGAAAGAGGACCCCCATCTCTCATAAACAAAAAAACAAACAACAGGCAAACAAACAAAAAAAAACAAGTCAAGGGAGCTGACTGACTCAGTAGTTGTGTACAGCGTCCCATATACAAAGTCCCAGGGTTCAATTCCCAGCCCTGGTACCTAAAATAATAATAATAATAATAATAATAATAATAAGCAATCCAATTAAAAAATGGGCAAGAGACTTAAATAGACATTTCTCCAAAGAGGAAATGCAAATGGCCAAAGAGCATGTGAAAAAATGTACAATATCATTAGATATTAGGGAAATACAAATCAAAACGATAGTGAGATATCATCTCACACCACATAGAATGGTCATTACTTTAAAAAAAAACAATTAGTGCTGGAAAGGACGTAGAGAAATAGAAACACTCCTTCACTGTTGGTGGGATTGTAAAATGGTGCAGCCTCTGTGGAAGACAGTTTGGCGGTTCCTCAGGAAACTAAAGATTGAACTGCCATATGATCCAACAATTCCTCTACTAGGAATACATCCAGATGACCTAAAAATGGTGATGTGAACAATCATTTGCACACCAATGTTCCTAGAGGCATTATTCATAATTGCCAAGAGATGGAAACAACCCAAGTGTCCATCAACCAATGAATGGATAAACAAAATGTGGTATATACATATGATGGGATACTATGCTGCAGTGAGAAGAAATGAAATTGGGACACATACGATAAAATGGATGAATCTTAAAGACAGTATGCTAAATGAAATAAGTCACACACAAAAGGACAAATATTGCATGATCTCACAAATATGAACTAAATACAAAGAACAAACACATGGAGTTAAAACCTAGAGTATAGGTTATTAGGAGATAAGAGGAGGGCTGCGAAGGAATATTGATGCTAAATGTATGCAGACATTTTAATTAACTTGACTGTAAATGTGTGGAAATGGATCGAGTCGATGGTAACACATTATAGTGAGTAGCAGCTGATTTATAAATGGGATTGTGGCTGAAAAAGGTAGTTTAGGGATGTAAATGTCAATTGAAAGAAAACTAGAGTATAATCTATGGACTGAATAACAGTGAACCCAGAGGTGGATGAGAATTGTGGTTAATAGTACAAATGCAAGAATGTCTTTCTGTGAACTAGAACAGATGTACGCCACTATTGCAGGGTGGTAGGAATCTGGACATGGATAGGAAAGCACAATTCATGTAACCTCTAGACTATAGTTAACAGCAATAATGTAATATTCTTACATCAATGCCAAAGATATACTGTGTTAATAAAACGGGGGATGGAAAAATTTTGCCAAACATACACTATGGCCCATAGTGGTAATAGTCCAATGATACTATCTCACAATCTGTAACAAGTGTTCCACATGGTGTGGTGTATTGGTGAGGGGGTATTGTATGGGAATTCCACTCATGCGTATGATTGTTTTATAAGTTCACAACTTCTGTAATAAAAAATATGTTTTAAAATAACAGAAAAATCACATATCAGGAAGGTTGGTTTCTTTTTAAGTTAAAGTAGAGAACTACCATATGACTCAGCAATCCCACTTCGAGGTATATGCCTGAAAGTATTAAAAGCAGGGACTCCCACTGTCTATGTGCTGCAGCGGTTCTCCAGAATGTATTCGCCGGGTGCAGTGGATGTGCCACAATGATGGAAGAGTTTGTTGATGTGGGAGGGGTAGTGTGGGTGGGGTGGGGAGTATATGGGGAACTCATCTTTTTTGAATGTGATATTTAAAAGAAAATAAAGAAAAAAATGAAAAATAAATAAAAATAAAAGCAGAGACTTGAACAGATATTTGCATACTGGTGTTCATAGTGACGTTATTCTCAATTACCAAAAGATGGAAGCAACCTAGTGTCCATCAGCTGATGAATGGATAAACAAAACATGGTATATAAATACAATGGAATATTATTCAGCTGTGAAAAGGAATGAAGTCCTGATGCATGTGACTACATGGATGAACCTTGAGGACTTTATGTTGAATGCAATAAGCCAGACAGAAAAGAACAAATATTGTATAATCTCACTTATAAGAAGCAATTAGAAAAATTAAGTTCATAGTATCAGAAACTAGAATACAGGTTACCAGGGGCCAGAGTTGGGGTAGGGAAGGGGAAGTCAATGTTTAAATTACACAGTTTCTATTTAAGGTGATGGAAAAATTCTGATAATGCAATGTGCTGATGGTAGCACAATATTGTGAACATAATTAACAGCTCTGAATTATATATTTGAATGTGACTAAATGGAGACTTTTTAGATATACATGTTACTAGAATAAAAATTAAAAGAAAAAAACATAACATTGTACAACACAAATAGTAAATCCTAATGTAATCCATGGCCTATAGTTAACAGCACAATTATGATAAAATTCTTTTATCAAGTGTAACAAATGTACCACACTAATGTGAGGTGTTAAGAATAGGGGGGTATTATTCACACATTGCTAAAACATGGAAACAACCTAAGTGCCCGTCAACCAATGAATGCTTGAATAAGATGTGGCATATTCGTACGATGGAATATTATTCAGCTGTAAGAAGAGATCAATTGGGAAAGTATGTGACAACATGGAGAAACCTCAAAGATATTATATTGAGTGAAATAAGCCAGACACAAAGGACTAATATCATATGGTCTCACTCAATACAATGAGTAGACTTAAGGAGTTGGACTATGGAGTATAAGTTGGTGGAAGATGGAATATGGGATGAGACGGGGTAGGAGATACTGCATATATGTAGAATGTTTAATAAGGCCAAACATGGTAATGTTTGGACTTGATGGTAACACATTATAATGATAAATTCATGGCTAAAATGAGTAGTCTAGGAAGGTTCACGTAGGAGGAGAGCTGGAGGATAATTTCGGAACTATGTAACAATGATTTTAGAAGTAGATGAGGATTATGATTAATAATATAAATACAGAAACTATATATATATATATACATTCCATATAAATACAGGAATGTCCTACTACAAGGTATAGTAGGACATGTCATTATACATGAAAAATATATAACTAGTGTAATTTATGGACTATAGTTAACAGCATTGTAATGATTTTGTAACAAAGCAAAATTGGTACATATTCTAAAGGTTAAAAAAATATGGGGTTTGGTTTTGTGAGATATGAATATGATTAAGCATTTTTTTCTCTTTATTTTTTTCATTAATAAGGAGACTTTGATTATGTCATTTAACTGATCTGTGTTCATCTGTGTCTCTTTCTGAACACTAGAGGAACAACTGAGGTAGCAGTTGGAATTAGACTAGATAATAGTACCTGAAAATGAACTTTTTAGGAATAATGTTTATATAACTTGTTGAGCTGCCTTTTTCTATTCTTTTATTTTTTTAATTTGAAATAAACTTATAAATAATAATTTTTAAAAATAGGGGAATGGATATAGCTCAAGTGGTTCAGCGATTGCTTTCCATGTACAAGGTCCCAGGTTTGATCCTCAGTACCTCCTAAAAAAAAAGAAAAGAAAAGAAAATCAAAACAAACAAATGGGAAAAAAAACTTTCACTGGGGAGCAGATGTGGCTCAGTGGTTGAGCATCTGCTTTCCATGTAGGAGGTCCTGGCTTCAATCCCCAGTACCTCCTAAAAAAAAGAATAGAGGGTATAAGCAAACTCTATATTTTCTGCATGACTTTTCTGTAAATCCACAACTTCTCTAATAAAAATAAATACATAAATTTTTTAAATGGTAGAAGCCCCGGGAAGGGCACAAAGAGTCAAAGAGATCCGTGTCAGGTCCGGGCCCTCTGAGGAGCTCCTGAGCCTCGACTCCAGCAGCATCCAGACGCTGGATGGCCTGGCTGACCAGCTGGAAGGCCAGTCTGCAAAGCCCTGCCTTTCTCAGGCCGGGTCCTGGGAACCTCTGATGCCTGCGCCTCTCCCAAGCTCTTGAGGGGATGTCCTGAGTTCTGTGCCCATGGCAGCAGTTGAGCCGATACCTCATTGTGTCTGGGTATCGGCACTGTGGGTCTCAGGGAGCCAGGAGGGTACCTGCCACCATTCTGCCCCCCACTCCCCATTTCTTTGAAAGCTGTCTTTTGCCAGGTGTGTCTGACACGTCATGTTAGGAACTTTCTGTGTGTTCCCCGATTGAATATTCATAGTGATCCCAAGAGATAAATATTATCCCTTGTATAATATCCTGGAGGGCAGTAAGGCTGCGGACTGTGCCGAAAGTCTCCTTGCTAGGAAGTGCAGAGCCAAAATACGAAGCCATATGTACCAGACCCTAAAACCAACGCACCACCCCACTATCGTGTCCCACCCTGATTTAGTCAAGATGAGCCATTCCACAGGAAAGCATGTGAGAGCTCGGTGGAAGAAATCCCAACCCCTTCCCTGCCCACAAGTAAGGTCAAGGGATGAGGCAGAAAGTTGCATGACTTTGGGCAGACCCCCTACTGCCTCCAACCCAGCCGCTGCTTCATTATCATTTTGTTTCTAAATTGTGTGTCAATGGCCTTTCTCTGGCACCTTCTTTTTAATTTCATTTTTACTTGTATTCATATTTTAAAGTAATGCATTCCATTGGTTCAAAACATTTTTAAGACCTGATGCCTTCTTAAGGCTGTTATTGCAATTATCGATCATCAGCCTCCCTTTCTCCCTCCAGTGGCTCCTTTGGAAAGAACCCCTCCTGCCTGCACTGAAATCCCGCCCCACGTGCCTGTCCCGCAACCTCCGTGGAACAAGCACACGTCAGCATAAGGGCTGCTGACTTCGCACTGCTCAGTGGGCCCCGGAAGGCATCTCGGTGGGTTTTCCTAACTACAGTATCTCTTACTGGCTCAGGAACCTGCTTCTCCCTGCCAGGACTCGGCCCTGGTTTGTCCCCACATGCTTTCTCTGGGGAGGGGCTCCATTCACACGCCTTCCTCTCCCGCCTCCTTCTTCCTCTGAGTATGCAATAGGCATCCAGCAGGGAAAGGGATTGGTATTTATAATAACTGCCCTTCACTTGGGCATGGTGCTCTGGAGTTTACATAATAACAGCAATAACTACCTGTGAGGCAGGGGAGAGACCTTTATTTTGCAAATGAGGATTCATGGGCCCAAAGAGGCAGTCTGGGGTCTGTGTGCACCCGTGTGGGTATGTGTGCTCCTTCCCTGGCTCTGCCAGCACCTATGTTTGCACTAAGTGCAAGGAGTAAAGGGTGTTGATATTTATTGAGCACCTGCTGTCTACCAGGCACCACGCCAGGCCCTTTCCTCAATGCAATGTGTGACAGGGGGTCATAGTTTGAGCCAAAAGGCTACTTCCTGGTATGTTTGGGGCATCTGTCAGGGTTTGGGCAGAGTGGCTCCAACAAGCATCTCTTTTGTGGGAGGGATTGAGATGCCACCCCTCCCCCCCACCCTTGAGTCCTGGGGGACAGTAACAAAACTCAGTCTCCAGAAGGAATTGGGTGATCCTGAGCCAGGATTCCACATAGCCACCCATGGCAGGTCTGAACCCGTGGAGGCAGTGGCTGCGAGGAAGACCCAAATGTGCCCTGTTCCCTAGGAGCTCTGGAGGGCCTGGGGCAATATTGCTTTACCCAACAGTGTGCTGGGGGACAGAAGATGTGGACGGGCCTTTCAGGACAGCTGGGCGCAAGTTTCAGCTGCGGAACTAGCAGCTCCGCCAGCTTCAGCCGGGATTGTAAACTCTCGGAGCTCAATTTCTGTATTTTCAGCACGTGGACAGTAATGACACGTCACAGGGAGGTCAAATGAGATGCTTGCGGAAGGGCTGTGGAAGCCGGAGTGCTCCACGATTATCCACCTTTGCTGGAATTTCAGAGCCAGAAAGGTCCCTAGCCCTTCAAGTTTGAGTTCATTTCTGTATCCCTGGCCCTAACAGGTAGATATTCGTTGAAAGGAATGATCCTACATTCCGTTTTACAGCTGCAGAAATCAAGGTGCAGCGAGAAATGAGCAGCTGGACTGGCTCAGCCCTCGCTGCAGGGCCGCTCTCCTTTCTGCCAGCAGCGATGAGAATTGCGGTTAGACCCAGCCTGGTGGAGTCCGGCTCTTTCCTGTTAGCCAGTCTAATGGGGCGCAGTGGGACCTCACTGTGGTTTTCATTTGCATTTCCGGAATGACTAATAGGACGCTGGGTAGAAGCTTTACTTATACGGTCTCCTTTGAGTCTCACAACTTCCCTTTGATGTGGGTGGAGTTGGCCCCCGTTCACAATGAGGAAACGCCTGGTCAGAGACCTGGAGTAACTTGCCTGAGATCACCCGGCTGGTAAGAGGTAGAAGTCGGACTCAGCTCAGAGTCCACCCCTTTTGTTCAAGGTCTTCAGGTGACCCCAGAACCCTGCTCACTCCATCAGCGCTGGCAGGTCCTCTGGGAACTCGCCAGCTCTGTGCTGCTGGGGGGGGCAGCCAGTGCACGGCTTCGGCTTCGGGAGAGGAATCTGTCTGGGGTGAGAAAAAAAGTCAGCCAAGAGCGTTCTTGGCTCCGTTTCAGGTTCCCTGCCTTTAAAGCAACAGGTTGTCAGCGTTTAGCACCGAGCCGGACAAGTTGCCTCTTCTCTCAGGCCCACCTCTTACAGCTCCACAGGGCGGCGAGCTCTGCCCTGGGGTTTTCCCTGAACTCCAAAGAGAAAGTGTGAGCAGAAAGCTCTGGCTTCTGGGCTGCTAGGTGCTTGGCTCAGGTCACATAAGCCTATCCTTATCCACATATCCCTGGGAAGAGTAAAGGTTTAAAAAGGCCTAACCTGGAGTCCCCTGGGCACGGCTCACCCTGCAGGATCCATGGCTTGGATTGTGTATTCTCTTCTTGTTTCTTAATAAATTCTTTACTCCCTTGCCTACCCTTTGGAATGGCCTTAACTTCTTTATGTGACATAAGCCAAGAACCTAGAGGACCGGAACACAAATCGTTCTCTGACACATTTGGTGAGCCAGGCCAGGAGACAAGGAGGCAAGTAAAGCTCTCCCACCCCTGTGAAGACTGGATGAGTTTTTAATTAAAGCCTCCTGTGCCCTGTTTGTTCCTTACTTAGCCCCTGGGAGGGCCTGAGAGGCCTGTTAACCAGTTACCTCCCGGGCCCCTGAGTCTGTTAGCCAGTAAGCCGCAGATCAGTTTCTTAACCTGCCTCTTATAGCCCACTTTAACTGCCCACTCGTTCCCTGGCAGTGGCCATAAAATGAGCCCTCTCTCACGGGAACCTTTCTAAGACTTCTGTGAGAGCAGGCCAGAAGAAAGGTTCCAAGCCAGCCCTTTCCTAGGAAGAATGACATGGCTCGGTAGCTTTGGTCCCGAACCCAGGTCTGGACATCTCCCAAGACCTAGTTTGCCCCGGGGATGCCTGGGAGCAAAGTCTCTCAGGTTCTTGGGATGCTGGGAACCAGAGAAGCAACTCCAAATGTCCCCCAAGATGTAAGTGGCTTGGGCACTTCAGTTTGGAGGCTAGAAGTTTGGTCTGGCCAGGATCTGGGACGCCAATCAGCTGACAGACATTTTTTCCATTCCTCCCTCAAACAATGTGACCAGGCTAGTAAGACAGGGAATTAATTGATGGATCTGGAACCTGGTAGAGAGTCCAATGGACATCAGGAACCCCCAAGATGGCTGCTGGAAGACCCCCCATCCCCAAGATTCTGCGATCCAGAACAAAGACGTCTTCTGGGAGCAAGGAAAAGCCTGGGATGTTCCCTAGGGACATTATCATTGGGTCCTCACTAAGGGATTGATGGGTGGGGTGATCAAAAGAGCAAACTGTTGGAACCCCTCCCCTGCCATTAGCAAAGGGGTAGAATAATTAATAGTTTAAAAAGCAGATTGTGAGACCTGAATGTGCTCTTGCCCAGCTCTCTTGCCTCTAGACCCGTTCCTGCCCTCCATGTACCGCCCTCGCCATTTTTCCTCTGCCACGTGGCCACGCAAGTAAACCTGGGGATTTATAATCTATAATGGGGAATTGTAGTCTGTAAATCATCTCTCTTTGTCCCTTTTCATCCCCTTCCTCTCTACCTGGGACCCCTGCTCTGTTATCTTCTCCCATTTCTCTTCCCTCCCTACCTGAATGAATTACTGACCTAACTCACCCGGCGTACCCTTGAAATTCATTTCTGCAGCATGGCCAAGAACCTAGATAAAATCGGTAACAAAAGGGTGGTTCTCTAGCATTCCAGCAGACTCCCCATTGGGGTGTCTTCTCAGGAACTGGAACAACCTGCTTACTGATGATCTAAAAAGGAAGAGGCTGATCTTTTCCTTCCACACCACATGATCGAAGTATGGCTGAGAGGGGCCTCTGCATGGGACCCTGAATTCCAGTTAAACCTGTGTATAAGCGAGAGGACAGACAGATCTGATGACCAGAGACCACGTGGTCATGTCTCCTTAAAGAGATGAGGAAATGCATTACCAAAGCAGCCAATTATAAGCTCAGGGAAGTTACTCAGAGACAGCCTTAATTCGAGGAAAGCTGGTAGAGGCTAGCCTGCCTCAGATAAAAAACTTTCCCTGGGCCCCCAAACTTCCATTAACTCCCGTTTAGAAACAGCCTTCTCAGTTTTCAACTATTGAGACCACGTCACCAAGATGGAGAACGTAAGGAGCAGCATATGCAGGGTGTGGGACAGGCTCACCTTTTAACTGCTGCCCGTTAAAGTCACCGTCACCTCAGCTTACCCGAATCAATCTCCACATCAGCAGGAACCTGACCCCAAGCCGCCTCACCACCCTGACCAACGGGGCATTGGCCCAAGGGAGGATGGAGTGAATCGGGAATCAAGATCTCCTCCGTTTACTAAACCTCTCCCATGTAGAACAAGGAACCTCCTCATATGCCACCAATTAAGATTAAAAAGTTCCTGGAAAGTGGCTTCTCTCAGCTCTTTCCCTATGCTAAGTAAGTGTAAAATTCTCTTCAGTTCTAATCTGTGCTCACTTTAACACTGTCAGTCCGCTCAAGCCTAGGAACTCAGATTTGGGGTTCACACGTTACAAATTGGAAGACGGTGAAAGGTAACCTGAAAATTAGTCTTTAAATATCAATACCATCAAAATAAATCTTGCATTTTAAAAAATTGTTTTAGTTGCTTAGTTAATAAATGAAAGTGCCCAGTTCATTTTGAAGTTAAAACTTACTAGAAACTAAGATTTAAGATCATTATATAGATGACTTTCTATTATAAAACAAAAGCTGAAATTGATAGAACTGGATGGATTTAGCCTAGATCTACTATTGTGATGGTAATCTTAGACTAATTTACATTTGTTTATAGTTACTTCAGGTCTAATCTTACCTTGTGTATGCTTGCTATAGTAATGGTAATCCTAAATTGAATTTACCTTTGCGTATGGTTATTTTGAGTCTACCTCAAACTGAGTTTGCCTTTGTTTACAGTTATTTCAGGACCGACCTTACACTTGGTTTGTACTTGCTCACCACTGTGATGGTAACTACTCTATTCTCCCATTTGTGGCATGGCAAATTCTGCCCCTTATGGCTCACAGAAAGGTGAATTTGAGACACCCCTGTCTCTTATCTTTCCACTGGTGTTAATAACCCTGCTTTCTCTTATGATTATCTTAGGTATGGACTTCAATTTACCTACTCTGAGCAAGAGCACAGAGAGACCCCAGACCTTTGGGGCTTCATGGTAGGAATCCTTGGCCCAGGGGATTGATGTCCACTTTTCCAGTCTATCAGCCACCAGAATCCTGTTATCTCTGAAGACTGGGGTTTGGGGGCCTCCTACCTCGAGTGTCAAGAATTCTGAAAGCAGCAGGTCATGAGAAAAAAACCGTTTTCCCTGAGACTTCAATGACCTCGGTGAGTATATACTGGAATTGGTGTTGCTCATCCAAGGTCTGTCAAAGTCATAATGGGAAATAAGCAGAGCTCCAAAGTAAAGGAAAATGATGTAGATTGTATTTTAAAGGATTGAGAATAATTTGGTTATAATCCAATAGCTAAAGAATGAAATTCTTGTGCAAAATTGCATGGTCAAAGGCAGATTAGAATAATTAGAAATAACCTTCAAAGAGACCTTTTAAGGGAAGCGGACTTGGCCCAACAGATAGGGTGTCTGTCTACCACATGGGAGGTCCACAGTTCAAACCCCAGGCCTCCTTGACCTGTGTGGAGCTGGCCCACATGCAGTGCTGATGCGCGCAAAGAGTGCCCTGCCCTGCGTAGGGGAGCCCCACATGCAAGGAGTGCACTCCGTAAGGAGAGCTGTCCAGTGGGAAAGAAAGTGCAGCCTGCTCAGGAATGGCGCTGCCCACACAGAGAGCTGACACAGCAAGATGATGCAACAAAAAGAAACACAGATTCCCGTCCTGCTGACAACAGAAGTGGACAGGGAGGAACATGCAGCAAATGGACACAGAGAACAGACAACTGGGGGGGGGGGGGAAGTGAAGGAGAGAGAAATAAATAAATCTTTAAAAAAAACAAAGAGATCTTTTAAATGTTATTTTACAGTTAAACTTATTATGTAAGTGAATGAAAATCATAAGTAACATTAGTAAGTTGTGTATGCTTCTGTGTCTAACTCTCTATTGTGTCTGCCTATTTGCTCAGCATATTTTCATATATCAGGATGATAACATCAACTTAAATGAAAGACCTCCATTCAAATTGTTAAAAATTAAATATGTGCTTATGTATGTGACTTTTAAATAGATAAAGGTAGATTTCATTGGTTGCTAACTGTAACTTAATTAGCTTATCTAAAGGTAAAGTAACTTATGGTTAATTATGAGGAATTTGCAAAAGCATTGTCTAAACTGAGGTACTTAAATGGCTAATTTCAGGAAGCCATTATTAAAAGAAATCTAAATTGATATTGATAACCAGGTAGTTTCATAAGAGGGAAACTTGTCAGAGGCCACCTCAAACTACATAAAATGGTAGTAAAGGAAGATAACCTTGATTCCATTGGGAATCTTAGGTTTTCATAAAATAATGGAGAAAGTAGTTTTTCCTGGACTACAACTAAAATACCTGTTACTTAATATAATCATGGTAAAGGTGTAGAAGTAAAGAGTAAAATCCTAAAATAGTTAAGTTTGCTCAATATGTTAGAAATTGTATTGAAAGTATTTAGAAAGTGTATAAAAATTAAGAGATAGACTTCAGTATTGTCAAACTCTCTTGTAAATTCAAACCAGGCCCCAGTACCCTGCATGGTGCCTCTCCATTTGAGTTATTGTCCAGATTGGTCACTACAACCTTTGAATAATAAAAGTATCTACTACATCTCTGAACATGCTCCTGATGTGGATGGAGAGTATGTTGCAACTTCAGACCCTGCAGCAGCCGGCAATGGTTCAATATGGTCAGCTGTACAATGGACATTGCCTCCAGATTGTTTTTGTTTCATAGTGCTGAAGGGTGTTGGTAAACACTGGAGCCTACCTTCCTAGCCTCTCTCTAGGATCAGCTGTGCTGCAGCACGCTAGTTGTATGAAGGACATACCAAGAAAAAGCAATGATTACCAGAGTAATGTGAGTAGAATTTAAACAAACACAATTGGCATTATGGCCTGCTCCTCTGGAGAGGAGACATGTAAATTATCACAAACCTGGAGTTTAGATCAATTGCAGCTCAAAGAGGAACTTATGCATTGATTAGCACATTGACTAGTATTAAGTCCTGTATCTATATACCTGATGAATTTGATAATATCTCTCCAATTCTAGATTATATGCAGAGGATTCGAACATGTTAAAAGTCCTGGTGAATTTAATTCATTTTCTAAGCAGTTAATAAGCGTGCCTATAAGATAAAAGAAAAGAAATGCTCTCTAAAGTACTGCCTTTATTTTGCTTGCCAAATGCTTGTCTTGTTGGCTGTACTGTCTTTGTGAGTTTACGTCTAGGGCAAGTGACTTGTTCACCTCAGAGGTGCGAGGAACAGAAGCTCCTCTGAGTCAGGGGGAGGCGCCCTAGGAGAAGAAAGGAGTGAGTGGCCCCAGTTTTTTTTTTTTTCAGTATGTAAAACTACGCCTCTTTGCTTATAAATCAGAACTTAAATCAGCAGAGTTAACATCTCTGGAATAAACTTTCTCCCCACCACCACTTCAGGCCATGCAGGTCAAAATCTAACTTTAGGTGCTCCTCAGCCAAACTGACCTTTGTCACCAGAACTGTGACAATGGTCTTTCAAGAATCTGCCTCTTCTTCATCCCCTGACCTCTTTACTGGCACTGTCCCACAGAGGCCTGAGGCTAGTTGTTTGTGAACAGGTGTCCTCCCCTCCTAGACGGTGAGTTCTGATGTGTGTATCCCTCTGGGCCTGGAACACAACAGGTGCTTAAAAAATGTTTGCTGGATGAGTGTGGGATCTTTAAGCTTTTGCATTTTATCTACATGGGTTTTGTTTTCAGTTAAATGCTCCATAGGGGCAGAATGTCCATTTTGGCTGAATGATATTGGGCAACCAGACTTGGAGAAGTTCTCAGCAATCCCTATCTCCTCCCTTTGATTTAGTGACTCTTCCTATCAGCCTTTTCTTTCTCTTGGTCTTGATCTTAGATGTTACCACCTCCTCTGAAGTAGATGAGTGGGAAGAGGAGAGAAGAGGGAAGAAGGGGGAAGAGCCCACAGCTTTGGACTCAGATGGGCCTGGGTTTGAATCCTTTACCCCTGAGTGACCTTACCAGGTACCTAAATCTCTGTTCATCAGTTTACTTAACCAAATAATGACAATAATAGAGCCTACCAAAAAGTTTGGTATGACAGGTAAATTAAAAAAGGAAATCACATGTGAAGAGAGCCTGAATCTACATATGTTGTCTCACTACCTGTGCCTCTTTCTTTTTGCCCCAGCCATGTCTCTGAGTCAAGAGAAGGAAATGATGAGATTGTGGGAAAGTCATTCCAGGCAGAGGGAATACCCTGGGCTAAAGAGAGGGCTAAGGGTGAGAGTCCTGAGAGCTGTGCCTGAGGTGAGCTCACATAGTGGTGGACCTTAAATGCTGGGCCCAGGAGTTTGAAATTTAGGCTGCCAAAGTTAGGTGTAATAGAGGAGAGTTACAAGGTTTCATTGTCTGGAAGCTGCTGCTTAGTAAAAACAAATCAGACAAGGATCCAAGCAAGTTTTTAGATGTTTAAAACAGCTGACTTGCTCTTGGAGTTTATGGCTGCTTTAACTAAAAATAATGTCACAACTTCCAGCTCCCACCATGCCTCAGTGCAGAGAACTGAACAAAAAACAAATCACAAACCCAGTCTCCAAAACCCATCCTTAAGCACACATTCCCTCCAGTGACCAAGTTCAGCTTTTTGAAGTAGTCTACAGCTCTCTGAGGAGCAGCCCTGTGAGTAGAAACCTAGGTGATAAAAAGCCAGGAGCAGATCTGGGAGCAAGTGGGCTGAGCTGGCATATCTGAAGACAAAGGATGGAGCCTCTGTAGCCTAAGCAACCTTCTGACTGACACTGTGGAAAGAGATGGGTCAGAGAGGTGGGCAGGACAAGCCTGGCTGGAACCTTGGAGCCCAGGGAAGGAGTTTGAAGTTTATTCTAAGTGCTGTTGGAAACCACTGGAAAGTTTTAAAGATTGGAGTGAGGGGTGGGGGTGGCATGTTAAAATTGTTTTAGAAAGGTATTTCTGAGCGTTCTGTGGAAACAAGATTGTAGAAGGGCAAGAGTATAAGAGAGGTCCAGTTAGGACACTAGTGTAGTTACCTGGGTCAGAAAGGATGATGGCTTGGACCTGGTCATGGTGGTGGAGGTGGTGAGAAGTCATGAGATACAGGGTCTAGTCTGGCTGTAGAGCAAGGTTTCTCAACAGCAGCTTTTTGATAATTCTTTGTTGTAGGGTCTGTCCTGTATTGTAGAATGTTTAGAAGTATCCCTATCCCCATCTAGTAGATGCCAGTAGCACAAAGCACCCCAATACCCACCCCACATCCCCAGTCATGACAATGAAAAATATCTCCAGACATTCCCCCTCCTGGGGGAAGAGTGACAAAATGGGGAAGAGTGACCCACTGCTGTGTATCCTGGAGGACTTAAGGATGAATTGTATGTGGTCCTTGAGGGGAAGAGAGAAAACAAAGATGGCTGCCAGATTTCTAGCCTAAGCAACCAGAGTGGTGGCATTTACTAAGTTCAAGAAGACTTGGAGCAGATGGTCCAATTTTATGTGGAACTTGGAAATAAGAGTCCCGAACCAGGAAACAGCCTGGACTAAAGAAGTAGACCTGAAAGGCATTAGTGTGTGACTTTGTGGAAGCCACTTCCCAGGAAGAGAGTGGAGATGGAGAAGAGAGCTGAGGAAAGAGCTCTGCTCCTCCAACATGTAGAGCCTCAGAAAGAGTGAAACCCAGGCCAGTGGGTGTTACCGAAAACCAGAGGAAACACCGTTTCAAGAAGGAGAGGCCAGCCGAGTCAAATGCCCCTAAAAATTTCAATAAGATGCAGACATAGTATTAGTCAATGACTTTGGCAGACATGATATTCTGAGAGCTCTGTAACTGTAATGTAATATGAAAGTTTCCAAAACTTCTATTGGTGATTAAGATATGGAAAATGCTAATGATGCTGGGGTTTGTTGCCCACCTTTACAATGGCAAGAAAGTCTAAATTAGTGAAAATTAAGATGCATTTTTTTTGTCCTATCTGAGGCCTAAGGCAATGAGAGCCCCTTCTAGGTGGACCTGGGCCCTATACCTGGGAGAGTGACCTGTCCAACCTCAAAGCTCCCATGTGTCTGTCTCAGAGGAAACTTCCTGTCCAGGGAGGAGAGACAGCCATAAAAGAAATTAGGGGGAAAATATAGCAGAATTAAGTAAATGGTGCAATAAACCTAGGTGCTGCCTGCTACAAGAGAACAGAAGAAGAAGCCATGAGATTCTCACAAGGATGGGGAAGGAGGGAAACCAGGAAAGCTTCCCAAGGAGGTGACAGTTAAACTGAGCCTTGAAGGGAGAATTTCAATTAGCAAAGAAAGGAAATCATTTTCACATATTTTTTAATAAACCTTTTCCAGTGAACCCCCAAGGTAAATGAATTGGAATGAGAAGAAGCCAGAACAAAGCTAGGTCCTCCCTTATCTAGATTTTGCCATTTCACATGGTTGCCTCTGATTTTCCTCCTTGGGAAGCTGCCTTCTAAAACATTCATTCAACACCTGTTTATTGAGCACTATGCCATTAACATTCATATATTAATGCAATCTCAACAATCCTTTGAAATAGGTGCCAGTATCATGCCCATTTCACAGATGAGAAAACTGAGAGACAAAGAGACTCAGTTGCCCAGTATCTTAGCTTTGAGCCCAAGTACTTGGGCTCCAGAATCTGAAAACTGCCCCACTACACTCTGTTGCCTTTTATTTTATAGAAAACTCCACGTGATCTGCCACTTGGAGATGAGGAGGGAAACAAGCCTATCACTGTTTTTATTATCTCCTGTAAACTGATGTAGTACCTCCCCATGCTTGAGGCAATACATTCTGTACAACCACAGTTGGTTCCAAGGCTCCATGGCCAAGGCATCTGCTCCACCACTTGTGGGACCGAATTGTTGGAAATGAAGGCATGGGGCAAGAGCTGGCCTCTCCTCTGGAATGAGAAGTCATCTCAGAGCTGGGAGTCCAGTGAGGCTACTATCACAGGTCAACGTGGTGGGACCTGCAGGACCTGAGGGGTAAATGAGCTGCAACTCACAGTCGCCACCCTAATGGTCACATGGCTGGCCATCTCAGCTTTCCATGATGTCTCCCTCATCCACATCCCTTCAGGTCCCCTCCCACACACATGCAACCAGATGTCAAGTTCTGCTCTGTCCTATCACTTCCCCTCCTCAAGAACCTTCAGTGGCTCCCAGTCATCTACCATGATAAGTAAATATCAACTGCCCAATGTGGCAGTTGGGCATACACCTATTCAGCCCCAGGCTACCGACTGTCCCTTGCTGGTGCCCTCCACCTACCTTGGATCTGTCCACACTGGCCTCCTCTGACTCCTGACCTCCCTAGCTCAGTCCCCCAGCTTTCTCTCCACTTTCCCCAAATCTGTTATGACCCAGCTCAAGAAAGCCTTCTTGGACCACCCTAGATGAAAGTGATCTCTTGCTTTGAATTTCTGAGACTCCTTTTGTCTACACCACAAATTAGTCACCCTTGGTATATGCTGCCTTGACCGATTTTCCCAGACCCACGTGAGTCACTCAAGGTTATAGTTTTAGTGTGTCAAGTTGTTGAAATGCAGATATCATAAAATAGGTTGGCTTTTAATAGTGGAAATTTATTCGTTTACCAGTTTACAGTTTTGAGGCTGACGAAAAGGTCCAAATCAAGGCATCACCAAGCAATGCTTTTTCCTGAAGGCCAGCTGCTGGGGATCCTGATCTCCTCTGTCACATGGCAAGGCACATGGTGGCATGTGCTGGTCTCTCCTTCTCTTCCAGGTATTGTTGCTGACAGCTTCTTGCCTCTGTGACTTTCTCTTTTCTCTTAATTTCATTCTCTTATAAAGGACTCCAGTAAGAGGATTAAGACCCACCCTGAAGGAGGCAGTTCACATCTTAAGATCCTATTTGTCAAAAGGTCCTACTTACAATGGGTCCACATTCCCAGGAATGGATTAACTTAAGAACATAGTTTTCTAGGGTCCATGCAACTTCAAACCATCACAGTTATCCTGATTTCTGGCACTGGCCTGGGACAGGGGCAGTGGGAGACTGTGTGGCACAGTCTTTGAGGTCAAGTCCTGGCTCTATCTCTTGCCAACAGAATTATCTGAAGTGAATCCCCAAGATCCCTGAGCCTCAGTTTCCTCATCTGTGAAATAGGGATAGAAAACTTGCCTCCCAGGTTTGTTAGTCATATGTGAATGCTCAACAAATGTCACCTCCTTTCCTCAGTCATTGGTTGAGCTTCTAGGTATTCAGTCAAAGCAAGACTGGGTAAAGACAGATGGAGGTAGATGTGGGAGAAAACCTTCCCTATGGCTTTCACATTTACCTAAAAAGTTTCAGGTTTTCTCCTCTCTCTAGTAAAATTAGATCCTGACAAATATCCAGGGAACTTCTTGCAGTTGTTTCTCCAAAAACAGAGAATATGGGGGTGTCCCACCTCCAGCCCATCAAACCCCTGGGTGCTGAGTAAACTGCCCAGCCCCAGACACAGCAGGCACAAGTACAGAGAAGCAGATGACAAAGCAAGCCATGCACAACAACTTACCAAATTACTGGGAGGGGAAGGAGCACAGAACTTGGAAAGAGCAATTAAACCATGTTTTTGCTCCAGCCCATTTCTTTCCCATGTTCACAAGAAAAGTGTCACTTCTGCATCTGCTGGGTGTTCCTCATGGAGGGACAGTACAGACCATTTGGTGCAGGCACCCTTAACCTTTGGACCCCTTTGGTGGTCTGGTGGCTGCCAATAATATTTTTAAATGGATAAAATAAGATATATAGGATTACAAAGGAAGCCGGTTATATTGAAAGACAATTTTCAAGGTCTAAAAATGTGCGATATAATAATATAGGTGCTTCTTTATTAGCCCATTAGATAACAAAATCAGCAGCAGGTCTAATATCTATCTTAATTCCCAAGTAATGATGAGTGTACTTGATATTCTGAGACATCTGTAATAACTGTAAAGTGATATGAAAATAACTATGACCTCTGTTGGGGATAAAGAGGATTCAGGCTAATAGTGCTGGGTTTTGTTGTCTACATTCCTAATCGAAAGAAATGCTAAACTTCAGGTTGGGATTAGTGAAGCTAAAGATGCTTTTCTCCCATCCAAGTCCTAAGTCCTGATTTAGTTCTATCTCTCGTTGCACAGGTTGGTAAAATCTCACTCAGCAAAGGCTTCCCTTAGAGCAGGATCCATGGCTGCTTCACAGCTGTATTCCCTGCACCAAGCAGGGTGTTGGCACAAAATAGTTTCTTAAAAAATGTTTGATGGATGAATGGTGGGGACAGTAAAATGAGGACTAGAACTCAAGTGTCCTGGCTCCCACCTCTAATTTCTACAGAAAACATCATGGCACTCATCTGGGATGGGGGAGTCTTACCTTAAGTAGAAATGTCTTTAACCTAATTTAGTGGTAAGGACCCTTGTGGTTTATTCACACACAAAAAAACTGTGGGGCCTTCTGGGAAAGAATTCACCCTCAAGGAAGAGAGAATTGGGCGGTGGACTTGGCCCAGTGGTTAGGGCGTCCGTCTACCACATGGCACGTCCGCAGTTCAAACCCCGGGCCTCCTTGACCTGTGTGGAGCTGGCCCATGCGCAGTGCTGATGCGCGCAAGGAGTGCCCTGCCACGCAGGGGTGTCCCCCGTGTAGGGGAGCCCCATGCGCAAGGAGTGCGCCCCGTAAGGAATGCTGCCCAGCATGAAAGAAAGTGCAGCCTGCCCAGGAATGGTGCCGCCCACACGGAGAGCTGACACAGCAAGATGAAGCAACAAAAAGAGACACAGATTCCCATGCCGCTGACAACAACAGAAGCGGACAAAGAAACAAGACGCAGCAAATTGACACAGAGAACAGACAACCAGGGTGGGGGGGGGGAGGGGAGAGAAAATAAATAAATAAATCTTTAAAAAAAAAAAAGGAAGAGAGAATTGAAATCAGGCAGAAGGGGCCCCTCACTCAGACTGTCCTCAAGTTTAATGTGGTGACTTGTGTCTGAGTCATAGGGTGAGGGGCTGTTTTTTTATTTTTATTTTTTTAATTTAAGAAGTTGGAGTTAACACCTTCTTACAGGATTCTTATATTGCACTACCACTAACACCTTAGACTGTTGTGACAAATTTGTTACAGACGGTGAAAGAACTTTGTCACAATATTACGACACTCTATAGTTGCTAGCTTGTATTTGCTGTTTTCCCACAAACCATCCTTTTATTAAGACCATGTATTAGTACTGTATATTTGTTATAATTCGTAAGAGAATGTTTTCATATTTTTACTGTGAACCACAGTCCACCATCCACCACGGGGTTCACTGTGTTAGATGTCCCCTGCCTTGCACAATCCATCCAAAGTGTACCCTCATTGCTTCTCAGTTTCTTCACAGAGTTGTGCTGTCATCACCTCAGTCCATTTCAGAACGTTTTCGTTACTCCCAAAGGAAAAATGAGGGCTGTTTTTTTAAAGTTGAGTAAGCATTAACAAGCAGATTCATAAAAATGTGAAACCCTGGAGAGCAAAGTACTTTTTGTCAGTGGAGAAGTGTCCACACAGGCACTTTAGCAGGTTAGCAGCATCTTCACAAAGATTTAGGGCATTGGCATTGGCACTAGCAAGGGTGGATGTAGGAGTGGGGCAGAAAGATTGGGGTTCCACTCTGGGATACGGACACTGTGGTAACATTTTGTTGGCCATACCAGGAGGTTTGCCCCAGTGGTTGGCCCAGTACTTTAGACCTACGGGGCTGGTTTCTTGGGCACATGCTCTGTGCCATTGTATGGTGCCCCACACTCTGAAGGACTCCACACTTGGATGATGCTCTGCTGTCGCCATCTTGAAGTTCTCATTTTTCACTGAGCCCTGCAAATTGTGTAGCCTGGTACAGACGGCACGACAGCAGGTTTGTGCCGTGTGTTCCACTGAGGGGATGTTCTGCCCTCTAGAACCCCTGGCAGGGGGTATGCATAGGCATGGGACCTTTAGATAACTGGCTAAATCTCCAGTCTAAGAGTCTGCAAAGATACAAGGGAAATCCATCTGAATTTCTTCAGTATTGCCCAAAGGAAAGGCTGCTCTGCTTAGGAGCAGAAGACTGCCCTCCATGGTCAGACAAGTGCCCTGAGTAGAGGGCAATTCCTCAGGCTGCCCTGTCCAGCTCTCTCTGCTTGGACTTATGCTTAGCAGCTGTGGGAACCAGGCTCCATAGTGGCCCCAAGGATTCCTTTCTCCTGGGATTCACACCCTTGTGTAATTCCCTTTCCGTGAGTGTGGACTGGGCCCGGTGAGTGTGGCAGAAGTGATGGCATCTCCCTTCAGAGATTAGATTATAAAAGACACAGCAGCTTCTGTTTGGGTAGCTCTCTTGCGCTGTCTCCTTGGCCACTCACTCTCAGGGTACCAGTTGCCCTGGAGTGAACCCCAGCCAACAGCCAACGAAGAACTGAGGTCTGCCAACAACCAGGTGAGTGAGCATGAAAGTGGCTCCTCCAGGCTCTCCAAGGGCTGCAACCCTGACTAAGCCCGTGGCGGCAACCTTGTAAGAGATCCTGAGCCATCCAGCTAAGCCTCTTCCTGATTCCTGACCCACAGAAACTAAGTGAGAGAATAAATTCTTGTTCTTTTAAACATCTAGATGTGGGGGGAGGTACTTTGTATGCATCAATAGATAACTGTCGGGAAACGGACTTGGCCCAGTGGTTAGGGCGTCCGTCTACCACATGGGAGGTCCGCGGTTCAAACCCCGGGCCTCCTTGACCCGTGTGGAGCTGGCCCATGCGCAGTGCTGATGCACGCAAGGAGTGCCCTGCCACACAGGGGTGTCCCCCGCATAGGGGAGCCCCACGCGCAAGGAGTGCGCCCCGTAAGGAGAGCCGCCCAGTGCGAAAGAAAGTGCAGCCTGCCCAGGAATGGAGCCGCCCACACTTCCCATGCCGCTGACGACAAAGCAGACAAAGAAACAAGACGCAGCAAATAGACACAGAGAACAGACAACAGGGGAGGGAGGGGGGGAATTAAATAAATAAATAAATCTTTAAAAATAAAATAAAATAAAATAAAATATGAGCAATAAAGAATTAAAAAAAAAACCAGATAACTGTCTTAGTTTGTTCATCTGTTATGACAAACATAACACAATGATGGCTTAAACAACAAGAATTTATTGTCTTGCAGTTTGGGTGGCTAAAAGTCCCAAGTCATGGTGTCTACAAGGCTATGCTTTCTCTCTCAAATGTATAGTGTTCTAGTGCTGGTTTGCCACAATCCTTGGGGTTCCTTGGCTTGTTTCTCTACCTCCCATCACAGGGCAATATTTCTCTCCTTGTGGTCTGCTATTCGGGCTTCTCCAGCTGCGTCCAAATTTCCTCTCTTAATAAGGCCTCCAATCATATGGATTAAGGCCCACCCTCATTCAGTTGAGCCACACCTAAATAGGATCTTAAAAGATCCTTATTCACAAATGAGTCCACAAATGAGTCCAATCCTTATTCACAAATGAGTCCATCTTCAAAGGATTCTATATGCAAAGGAGTTCGCATCCACATGAATGAGGATTAAGATTAAGAACATGTCTTTGTTAGGGTTCTTAATTCAAACTACTATGATAACTAATACAGCAGCCTTCAGGTTTCCCACCAGCCCACCCCACAGGAGTTCCAAGCCCCCAGGAGAAACTGGGCACTGGCCATGAGGACTCCCATCCTGTCCAAGCATATGCAGACATCAACAAGGGCTCTGGAAGTCATTGAAGGATGCTGGAGGGCCTTCAGGTGAAGGCAGAACCAGAAAATAGGATTTGCTCTGGTAATGACATTTGGGATAATTTTTTTTTTTTCTGCAAGTGCTTTGGCCCAGGAAAACATTGATCTCACATCTCCATAGTATGCTTGTTAGCATAAATTCCCCCAAAGGTAAATATTATGAACTTCTGGTATGAGCCAGTTTTATCTAATGTTAATGAACCACTTCTAAGTACCATGCACCTGCACTTAAACCATAAAAAAGCCCTGTGGAGTGGGTTTACAGATGAATCAAGTGAAGCTCAGAGGTGAGGGAAGTTACCCAAGCTCTCAAAGCCATTGAATGGTAGGACAGGAATAAACCCAATGTCTTCTGACTCTAAGTTCTACTCTTTCTGCTAAATGATACTGCTTCCCACAGGCAAGGGGGGTGGAAGTGAGAGGTAGATGCACAGCCTTCCCAGAGCAGTAAGAAGGGAGGAGGTCAGTGTTTCTGGATTCGTGAGATAACTACTGGCTCCATCTTCAGGTCCTTGAGCCTTGTTTCTAGAGGCTGCATGTCCTGCTTGGTCTTTTGTGGGCCCCAGAAAACTATGTTCTTAAGCTAACCCATTCCTGTGCCTGTTAACACCATGTAAATGGAGCCTTTTCAATAGATTCAGTTAGGGGACCTTTGAAGAGATCACTTGATTAGATTGCTTTTGACTGGACTATGTCAGTGAGATGTGTCTCAGGTTTGGTCTCCACCATCTTGCTGAGTCTTACATAAACTAAGAGAAAGGAGCCACCATTTTGATCCTGCCATGTGAGAGAAAGGATAAAGTAGAAAGAGAGAGGACTCAAAGCTCACCTACAGCTGCAGAAAGACAGAGATTCCCCAAAAGGCTCAAGGAGAGAAACCCAGGGAGAGATGCTTGATGAGAGATACTTGAGCTCAGCTCAAGGAGAGATGTTTCAAGAGGTTCAAGGAAACAGACACAAAGAGAGATGTCTGATCACCGACAGCAGAGCTCAAGGAGAAAGTAAAGAGAGACTGGCAGACCCTCCATCTTGCCTCACCACATGGCAGGAAGCCAGGATCACCAAGGGCGACTGGTGAGAGAGCATCCCTGGTGGTGCCTTGATTTGGAAATTTCACATCCCCAGAAATGTAAGCTTTTACCCTAATAAAAGTCCCATTATAAAAGTCAACCCATTTCTGGTCTTTGCATCGGCAGCCCTGTGGCAGACTAAGACACTGAGTTTCTTTTCTTACTGCAAAGTAAAGACATGAAACTCACTGATGAATGGAGACCCTGGGTGGTTTCATTCTGCAAATGGTCTTTCTATATATGAGGGTCCTTGGTGGGCTAAGCACCACCACTGAGGCACTATAAGAGCAACTCTGAAGATCACAGCAGGGATAAAAGTGGGATAAGAAAGACTGTGTTGGGATCAAAGAAGGAATCTTGTACCCAGAGGTTCCAGGACAGAGAAGAGGCCCCTTAGGGGTAGTCAGGGAGGTAGATGCAGCATGACTTCAGGCTTTCCAACAAACTGAGCTGACAGCAGACGGGCTTCCTTGGGTTAGGGAGTTCCCTGTTGCAGGAGGTGAGGAAGCCATCCTGCACAACCTCCTACTAGGACATTGCCGAGGAGTGTCACCCTCAGGAGAAAAGGGCTCCCTGGCAATTGCGGTATGGAGATCCTTTCACAACATTGTATCAAAATTTTACAAAGCTCTACTTGAGAGCCATGGTGCTTCTAGTATCCATTAATTGAGAAAATGTGCACAGAGCAAAAGCTACTGTAAATTTAATAATGCCTTTTAAAGGATATATTCTAAGCACAACAGCATCTACATATATGTATTCATAAATACCAAGCAATGCCAATCCTTCAGTTGGAGGCTGAGAATCCAGAGAAAGAGAACTTGAGTGGCAAACACTATCCACCACCAAGCACCACCAGATGAGAAGCCAAGCACCTCCTAGCTGAAGGTGTGCCAGCTTGGAGGTGGGTTTCTCCTGGAACTCAATTCCCAGGCTGGCTCAGACCAGCTTCCCCTCACTGGAGAATATCAGTTTCTCTTCCAGTGCTGGAGAGTCTCCCCAGGAGATACCTTGTCCCCAGGAAAGCAGCTATCCCAGGCATAAATTTAAAATTTCCAAGCAGCCCTCAACATGTCCCAGGTCCCTATAGATTGAAACCCCTCAGTCTGCCCAGCAGAAAAAGAAGCCCACACTCGCTGACCTGGCCACCCATTGCCATTGCCATGGCCCCCAGAGAGAAAACAAAAATAGCTATTTTAAGCAGCGCTGGGGATTGAACTGGAGACCTCATACATGGGAATGAGGTGCTCAACCACTGAGCTATACCGATTCCCAAGAAGAGCTATTTTATACCAATGTCTTGCAATATGCCAGACACCTCATGAAGCACTTTTCATATGTTATCTTAACTCCGTTTAATGATGCAGAAACTCAGGCACAAAGAGGTTATGTTCCCTACCCAGATCATACAACCAATAAATGGCAAAGCTGGGATTTGCATCTGGATACATTAAGTAGAAATCCTGTGCTGTGAACCTCTGTGCCCATGCTATTCCCTCTGGTCAGTTCACCTCGGGGACCCCCACTTGGCCCACTTCTTGCACTTTGAGATTCTGCTCAGTGTCATCATTTCTGCAAGGGTCTCCTGTGTCTCCCCACTCCATTCATTCATTTCACAACTATTTATTGAGTTTCTACTAGATGTGCAAGCCCTACTCTAGGGCTTGCAATAAAAACCATCAAATCCTTGCCCTCCACTCCTATAAGACATATGAAAGAGTTCAAGCGTTCATGGGGCATTGTCATGGTGGGTGGAAATCCACACACTAACCGAAGAATATCAAATTCCCATCCTGGGGAGCTCTAGCCACATTCTCTAATGGGACAGCAAGAATTGCCTGAGTACTGGGGCAATGATTAGTGTAGGAGGATGGACCACTGACAGGTTTTTGATATTGATAACTGTACTTATGAAACTTTTCTTTTGAAATTGAAACTTAGCCTAGTATTATAGGTTGCCTAAGAGTTACCTCCTTGAGAGCCTTCTTGTTGCTCAAATGTGGCCTCTCTCTAAGCCAAACTCAGCACATAAATGCATTACCTTCTCCACAGTGTGGGACGTGACTCCTGGGGATGAGCCTCCCTGGCATCAAGAGATTACTACCAACCACCAACTAGTAACGCAACTGGAAAAAGACCTTGACCAAAAGGGGCAAAGGGCAAAGACAAATGAGTTTATATGGCTAAGACCTCAAAGTGAACTGGGAGGTCATCCCAGAGGTTATGCTTATGCACGTTTCAGTAGGATCCCATTGACTGCCACAGTAAATATTGCCTCAAATATTTGTTATTAGATGTGAATGTGGGGAAAGTGTAGAAGTGGTAGGGAGTGGGGCATATGGGAATCTCCTGCAGTTTTTACGTATCATTTATATAATCTAAGCATCTTTAAAAAATAAAAAGTAAAATAAAAAATAAATCCCCCCTGCTTATATTTTTGGGGAGAAGGGTATGGATGATATAAAAATGAACAGAGGTGAATATAGTATTCAGTCAGGTGCTAAAATGAAAAACAAAGCAGAGGTATAGAAAGTAAAGGGGAATCTCTGCTACATGGTGTCAAGGGAAGCCTTCGGGAGAACTTAGAGGGACAAGGGAAGCAGCTGGGCAGATGTTGCGGGCCAGGTGCTCTAGGCAGAGGGAGCAGACAGTTGGGGGGTCATGAGGCAGGTTGTACTTGGCATGCTGCTCTGTCCTGCCCTATCCTTTGAAGTTTATCCCACTGGGCAGCATGCTTCTTGTCCCTCTTCTCCCTAGGATGTGAGTTTCTTGGGAGGCAGGAACCACATGTGAGCCCTCACTGTAGCCCCTGTACCTGCCCAGAGCAGGTGCTCAGTGCATGTTTGACAAATGAATGAATGAGTAACTGAAGGAACAAGGCATGAAAAATATGCAAATACAAGGCAGAGGAAAATGAAGATCTGTGTCCTGGCTTATTTGTATCTAGGAAGGAAGAATGCAGCTCCTGACCTGCCACCAAGTTTGTATCTGGGCAATGGGTCCCAGGAACCTCTCTCAATTGTGCCAGTCCACAATCCATCCCAACAGCTGCCTGGCAGCATGGGCCCAATCTGTGTTCAAGTTCCTGCACACGTGCTCTCACTTGGGGACCGGTCCCAGGCTGAGACCATGCGACCCACAAAGCAGAGTCCACAGGCTCTGGGCATAGAGAAGGAATTGGTGGTGGGGGGGGGGGGTTGGGATTAGAAGAAGCCAGGATTGGGGGCGCCAAGTCATTTCCCCCTCACTGGCCCTGGAGGGAGGGCAGGTGGGGTGCCACCTCCCAGGAGAAATGAACCTATGGGTCACCGGGAGGGCTGAGCCTTTCGGGAATTCAGAAGACGAGAAGCATGGGTATGCTGACAGGAGTCAGAAACAGACAGCAAAATGAGAGCGGATCTGTAAAAGCAGGCTCCGCAGGGGCACTCTGGACGGGGACCAAGACTCCAGAGCACACTTACCTCTCGCTCACAGAACATGGCCACCCAGCGAGGTGTGCAAACCAGAGAAAACCTCGTCCCGAGGCAGCCTCGACTTCCGAACTGCAACGCACCCCAGCACGAGATGGGAGAGCAGGCCTTGCCCTCGCGGGCCCTCCGGGAGCCTCCGATGCCTTGCAGGGGGAGGAACCACAAGGAGAGTTTCTCTGGCCATTCACATTAAACTGTATCAGAGACGCAGCTTCTGGAAAGGGGCAGCCAAAGCCATCTGGCAGGAGTGGGAGTCTTTCCAACGCCACCGGTCTAGCGTGGGAAAAGAAAGGCTTAAATTCCAGGCTTGCCAGACTGCCGGAGGACGTGCTGAGGACGTAGACGCTACCACTCACAGGTGGATGACTAGTGAATGACTAGTGGATGACCTAAGTCTTAGTTTCCTTATTTATAAAATAACTCCTATCTCATAGGGGTTTAGTGAGAACTAGAAATAAATTCTTTCCAGCTCCCCTTCTTTGCCAGCAAATCAGAAGCATGTTTTATTCAGGTTTTCAGGCAACTGTGTGCATCCAGAGAAGCAAGGGCCTGTTCAAACCCAACACAGGGTGAACCCAACTGGTCTAAGCCAGTAATGGTGACTCCATTTCTCTCACCAGTGATTAGATTTTTGAAGCATGGGACTTCATCCTGGCTAGTGGGACACGAGGGGAATCTGGGAAAAGATTTCCTTATTCTTAAAAAAAGCCATAAGACAGGGACTTTCTCTTTTCCTGGGCTTTGGGTATTGGTGGATGAGAATGTGATACATGGAGCTGCTGCAGCTGTTTTGTGAACTTGAAGGGATAAGATTGAATAAAAGCTATGACACTAAGGATGACAGAGAATAAAGATGAAAAGAACCTAAGTCCTTGGTAACAAAGTCAAGCTATTGAATTAGTTATCCTTGGAATATCCCCACCTTGGGACATCTTGTTAAGTGAAAGTATACAGTCCTTATTGCTATAAGGTTTTACCACTATGACTTTGGGCATGTTTACTTGACTTCCTTTTTCCTCACTTTGCTCATCTGTAAAATGGGGATGGAGATAACAATTATATCTACTTCACGAGATTGTTGTGAGAGGATTAAATGAGTTAATGTGTGGAAAGTATCTCAAACAGTGCCTGGTACATAATAAATGCCATGTAAGTGTCAGTTATTATTATTACAAGCCATTTGAGCTTTTTTTTGTTATTTAGAGCTAACAGCATCTTGCTAAAGTAAGCCATGAGCATACAATAGACAATAAGTCACAGCTATGGATGAGTGAATGCGTGTCTGTGTAAAAATGGCACAAATTACCAAATGAAATTCTCAAGTATGGAATCACTGGACTCCTGCCCTCCATCCCCAAGACCAGGGTTTGACTTGGGGAGCCTAGTTCCCTCCAGGAATGACTCTGCTTCAAGGGTGTCCCCAGCATGTATCCAAACAGAAGTATTCCTTTCCCCCCACTGCCAAGATTTCCCAGGGTTCCACAGAGGCACAACCCAACTAGCCTTTTCATGCCTGCAAGTTCACAGTCAGCCTAATGCCAGCTCACTCCTTTTAACTTCAAGGTCAGTTCTTCAATCCACACGTGTTCCTTTTGATCTCCACCACCCATCCCATGAGGAAACACAGAACTATTAGACACGAGACAAGAAGGGTGACCTTTGTACTACGTTTGCCTGGAGACCAGGATTGCATCCCTTTGTCCATTCCCACAGCTCATAAAATATTTCACATTTACTGAGCACACACAGGGAGGCATGATGGTATCATTTTTAAAACTAGACTCTGCTGCTTCTCAGGTAAAGGAGCTTACAGAAGTCATTTACCTTTAAGCCTCCATGTCCTCATCCACGTAGTTCTCACGAGAATAAGACCTGGGGTAATGTATGTCAATCCCCTTCCATAGTGCTTGCTACCTGGTGGGTGCTCAATCCCTGGGAAGCCAACTCTGAGGCCGAGTTTAGCATGCAGGCCGTTTATGAAAGGATGCTCCTGGGTTTCATACCCGTGGAAGGAAGTGGGAAGGAAGCCAGGTGGGGCAGGGAGAGGTGTCACTCTAAAAGGCAGAACTGAGGACAGTCTGGCTGACGCCGCAGAGAGCTCTGGCACTCAGAGGGCCTCCCAGAGTTGTCCTGAGTTGGGTTGAGATGACCAGAACCTTCTACTCCTATATCCATCAGTTATTGGATGTGGGCTGCCCCAGGAAGGGGTGTGACCTTGGGCTAGGTGGGCCTCTGTGGTCCAGGCAATCTCCAAAAGGACTAGCAGCAGGAGGCACCCCAGCAACTTCAATGAAGGGGGATCTGAGTAGGTACCAGTGTCCACCACATGGTCAGCATACTGGCTCAGGTGGAGAATCTCCGACATCAGGTCATATATCCAAAACAGTAACCAGTCATCAAGTGCCGTCTCTGAACCAGGCATTGTGTTACCTTCTGGGGGGTAAGAGAGAAAAGGCATTCACAGGTCCCGCCCACAAAGACCTCACAGTCTAGAAGGGAAGAAGGCAAGAAGGGTCAGTGTTCTCAGAGCTGTGATGGATGGAAACCACAGGTGCTGGGGATCACAGACAAGGACACCTAGCTCAACTCAAAGAAGGCTTCCTGGAGGAGGTAACATCTTGACAAACAAGTATGAGTTAATCAGGCAAGAAGGGAAGAAGAGCACAATGTGTACAAATATCTAAAGGCACAAGAATGTGAAACTCATTCAGAGAAATCCAGATTGTTTAGTATGGACAGAGTGCTGGAGAATTGGGGGTGCAGGGGGGAGACCTGTACCCCCCCACACTCTGGTTGGTAGTTTTAAATTTTTAAATAAAATCACTAAGTAATCCCTGAAGGTCTGCAGTGTTGGGTGATATGTTGGGCTCCATGGGGCAATAAAAATGGATTCAATTTATTCTATCACTCAAGCCAGTTAGGGAAAGAAGATGTAAGTACGGGAAAAATTAAATAACCACAAACAATTTAAATCATCACTCAAGGCAACAATAGAAGAACTGTGTTTCACTGCCAAGCAAACTGAAAACAGACATTGTTCGGGAAGACTGGGGGCTCTTCAGTGGTAAGGTGGCCAGGGAAAGGCTGCATGGCGTTGGGAGAATCTAAGCCATACCTTGCAGGACTAATGGGACAGGAACAAGCAGAGACAAGCAGAGGACATCCCATGTGTGCAGAACAGTGCAAATAAGCTAGTCCAGCTGAAGAAGAGTTTGGGGCCCGAGGGGGAATGAGAAATGCAGGCAAGTGTTAGAGTGCAATGGCCTCAGCTGTCAGGCTAAATAAAGATTTTGGGTTGTATCCTGTAGGGCAGCAACAGAAATGCATCAAAGGCTTTGATCAGTGTGATTCAGGGAAAGGTAGGGATAACTTCTGGGACTGGAAATGGTAGTTAGAAACACCAGTTTGGAAGCGACTCCATTTAGCCCAGGTGCTAAATAAAGGGGAAGTGAGGGGATTCCATACAAGCAGATGGCGGAGATAGGCTCAGAAAGGATGGGGTCAATGAAAGGGCTGTCGAGAAGGAGGAAATAAGACACTGTTGGAAATTTGTAACAATGGCACAAGAGTCAAAAATGATTCTCAAATTTCCAGTTCAGGAGTCAGGGAGATTGACGATATCCTTAGCTGAAATACAAAAGTCAGAAATGGACAAATTAAGGAGAAAGAAGCATTCCATTTTAGAAATTCCAGTCTGTGGTGATGCCTGGTATCTTGAAGGGACTGTCTAGCAGGCAAATGGGATATGAACAAGAAAAGAAAGACAGCGGGACTGGGATGGGGGTTTGAGATCCTGGAAACAGCAGAGACAATAGTAAAGAAAGAGCAAAAGGCCACAGTCCAGACATTGCAGAGTGCCACAATTCCAGATGTAGAGGCAAGAGAAGCACAAGCAAGGGGAATTGAGGCGACCTGGCCGAGGAGAGCCCTGAGGCAGAGCAGGAGGACCTGCAGTGACCTTGGAAGTGACCTTGCAAGGCAGAAGCTTTACAGCCCCCTCATGGAGCCCAGGGACCTTGGGCTTAGCCTTACACATCTCATTTCCTCATCTGTAAAAAGGGGATGGTAACACCTTCTTCTTGGAGTGGTTTTCAAGATTGGATCAGGTATGTGAAATGCTTGGCATTCAGTGGGTGCTCCATGCTAGCTTCGTCAAGCTCATCTTTATGTCTTAGCCCTCATTAGCACCTTGGCGTCTTTCAGCCCTTGCCGGTGCAAAGTGACAGAAAACCTGGGCCTTAGTTGCTCCCCAAAGGCAAGGCCCACTGCCTTCCCCCAGGAGGAGTAAGTTACCCGGGGCATAGGAACACTTGAAGAGCTTGTAACCAGCCACTGTCTGGGTGCCTCTCTGGCCTGCACCACAGGAGTCTGGGATATTGCTTCCAGAGGTATCATTACAGCCAGTTTTATAGCTATGAATTGCAAGGATGTTATTCATGAAGGAACTTTCTAGAAACCTGCTGTCTTTCTACTTCTGGGCACCATGGGTCCAAAAGCACTCATCTTCTCCAAGGACTTTCACATGCTGAGTCTCGTTTGATCCTAACAACAAGGTGAGTGCCAGGGTCAGAGGTATGACTCACATTTGACAGAGAAGGAAACAGGTCAAATAAGTCGAGTGATTTCACTAATCAATGAGTGCCAGAGGTGGATAAAAAGGTGGGGAGCCCAGGAACCCTGGCCCATAAAATCACCCCACTGAATGGATCTCAACAGTAAGGAGAGTGTCCCTGGAATCCTTGCAGCCACAATTTTAGCTGCTTACTAGCAAAGCAGTCTTTCCAAATACTTCATAAAAGAGCACAATGCTGTCAGTTTTAGGATGGAAAAAATGCAAAGCCTGAAGTGCTACATGCCTCATCCCAATAGAAATGGAAATGGGTCATGTTGTTTCACTTCTCCATGCATCAGCATGGTATCCAGGGGAAGTGGGAACCATGTGCAGTTCATACTATAAGTAAGTCATGAACCTAACTTGGAGAAGGGATGAAGTTCTCTTTGGTCAGAGCCCTACACCATAGGCTGCCCTCTCAAGATCATTTCACATTTCTCACACTCCCGAATGACTGTGCTCATCTCCGAGGAGATGATGCCACACCTACAGTTTCAATTAGGATAATGATTCCACTCTCAGTTTATAGCTCTTCAAATGCTCCTATGCCCCGGGTAACTTACTCCTCCTGCAAGAAGGTCTGAAAGTGGACCTCATGGTCAAGGAAGGATGGAAAGCACAGGTAAGCAACTAGGGAAGATACACAGGTGGAGAAGGATGGAGAGTGGGCAGAAGTCACGCTGTGAAAGAACTTGCCTCATTAAGAACCCTGGACCTTATTCTGAAGAAAATGAGGGCCCACTAATGGGTTTTAAGCAGTTAGTGACATTCTCAGAGCTGTACTTTAGAAAGCTGTGTTTGGTAGTTGTAATATGAAGATTTGAGAGGGATTGAGGCTGGAGGCAGGGAGGTAGAGACTGTTGTAGACAGGCAGGTGGGAAATGATGAGGTTCCAAACCAAAGCAGCTGTCACAGCATTGGAGAAATAATAATGGAGTGAAGTAATAAAAAGTGGGTAAAATGGATAGAACTTGGTGGTTGATTAGGTAGGAAGGTGAAGAATAGGGAAGAGAGGTTCTAGGATGAGTGCTAGGTTTCTAGCTTGGGTAACTGAGTGGATGGTCCCTGAAGAAGAATCAGATTTGGTGGAAGATGATGAGTTCTTTCATCATTTCTTGAAAATATTCTCAGTCAATTATTTATTTGCTTCTCTCTCTTGCCCTCTCTTCTCACCTGGGACTCTTATTAGATGTGTATTAGACTGTCTGACTCTACCATTCAAATCTTTTACTTTCTCTTGCATATTTCTTTTTCTCATTTTTTTCCTCTGGGCAATATTTTATCTGAGTTCACACCTATTCTAGTGTTCACAGATTTTTCCCTTACATGTAACTAACTGCTCGTTTACGTTGAGCTTCTAATTTCAATGATTATATTTTTCATTTCTAGAAGTTCTACATAGTTATTTTTCAAATCTTCATGGTAATTTTACATACTTTTGTTTCTTTGTCATACTTTTGATACCTGCTTTCATTTCTTTAAATAGATCAGCCATACTTTTTTATATTATATATTTAATCATTCCAACATGTACAGTCTCATGGGCCTGATTCTGTAATTTGTTACTCTGCTGATTTTTTTTCCCCTCAATTTTATCCAGCACATGTATGGATCCTGTACAACTATAATTCCCTATTTCCTTTAGGAATAAATGTTTTCTCTAGCAGGATGAAAGGGTCTCTAGGTGAAGGACAAAAATCCTAAGACTCATGGGCAAGAAAACATGCAAAGGATATAGATGAGCGATCAGGAGAGTTTCTCCTGCTAGGGTATAAAGCATGGGATTGTATAACACAGTGAACCCTGTAGTGGCCGAGGATTGTGGTTAATAGTATAAATACAAGGATGTTCTGTCAGGATCTATAACAAAGATACAAGATAAGATACAACCCTGGTAAGAAAGAAAAGTTGGGATATAGTCAGGGGTCCCAACAGACAGGGCCTTTTGAACACCTTGGAAGTTACATAACTATATATTTTATGGGATATAAATGTATCTTTACTGCCATTGGTATGTTTTCTGGATAGCTAGAGACCTACACAGTAGCTAATAAAATACTAATTCCCCTCTGGGGAAGTTCTGCTACTTTCTTAAATAAGATGGCCAAAATCTCTGGATTATTTATGTTTTAACTAGTAAAAGATAACAGGCTAATAAGCCACCTTGATCTTAATACTTAAGCTCATGAACCTTATTCCTGTAATCATGTAACTAAGCCTAACTAGAACGAATGCCTAAGACTTAGCTCTTGAAAAACCTGCTAGTACTCAAATGTGGCCCCTCTCTAAGCCAAACTCTGCAAATAAATTCACTACCTTCCCCTCAACATGAAACATGATTCTCTGGGATGAGCCTCCCTGGCACCAAGGGATTATTACCAAGCATTAATCAGTAATGCTTTTGGAGAAAGACCTTGGCCAGATGGGGGAAATATTAAATAAAATAAAGCTTTTATGGCTAAGAGATTTCAAAGTGAGTCAGGAAGTCATTCTGGAGGTTACACTTATGCAGGTGTCAGCCAGACTTCACAAACTGCCACAGTAAACAAAGCCTCAAACCAAAGAGCTCCTAAGGGTCCTAGGGCTGTCCAGACACCATGGGCAAGCCACTTGGCCTCATGAAACCAATTCCCCCTCAGTGAACCCCATCAGGAAATACACTAAAATCAATTTCCCCAATATAACGTAGTTAGATACATTTATCAATCCCCTAACCATATTCTGATACTCCTTTTATTTGAACCTATCGTTTCAATTTCCCTGTTGAGCATATCTCTCAGAGACTTAAAGTCTTCAGATTGTTCATATAACAGATGAGCCCTGAAATTCAGCAGATATGCAGCCAACTCCTACTCTCCAGTTCTTCAAACTTACCCTGGACAACCAAGAAGACAATGAGGGCCGCGGCGCGGGCCCGCCCTCGCGCCCGGGGTCCCGCCGCCAGGGTCGCCGCTGAGCAGGTGCAAGGCGGGATGGCATCCGCCACCGCGGGCGCCGCGCGCAGGAGGAGCAGAGCTTCGACTACGCGTTCAAGAGCCTCAGCAGCAGCAACAGCAGCTGGGCAAGACGGCCTTGCTGTTCCGCTACGCCGACGACTCCTGCGCGCCCGCCTCGGTCAGCCCCGCGGGCACCGCCTTCAAGGGCAAGCCCATCTACAGCCGGGACGAGAGGATCAAGCTGCAAATCTGGGACACGGCCGGACAAAAGCGGTCCCGGGCCTTCGCCGCAGCCTCCTCCCGGGGTGCCGCGGGCTTCATCCTCGTGCGCGACATCTCCAACGAGGAGTCCTTCAACGCCGGGCGGGACTGGTCCACCCAACTCAAGACGCACCCCTGGGACGACGCGCAGGTGCGGCAGGTGGGAACAAGGTGTCCCCGGGGACCAGCGGGCGGCGTCGCCTGAGCGCGGCGGCAGCTGGCGGGCCGCGCGGGGTTCGAGTTCTTCCAGGCCAGCGCCAAGCACAGCATCAACGTCAAGCGGACCTTCCAGTGCCTGGTGAAGGTCATCTGCGAGATGTCCGAGTCGCTGGACGCAGCGGACCCCGCGGTCACCGCGGCCGAGCAGGGGCCGCAGCTCACCCACCGGCAGGCGCCCCCTCTCCAGGACTGCGCCCGCTGAGGCCGCCCGCCCCCCACCCCTGCGGCGTGAGACCCCTCCCCGACTCAGCCCGCCGGTATTTATTACCGTAGCTATTTATTTTATTTATTGGAGAAGTCCCGGGGGGCTCCCCGCCCCGCCCTCGTCCTGCGGTGATGTGTCGTGGTCCCGCGAACCCACTGCTCACCCTCTAGACATCGTTGGGTTTTTTTGTAATTCAGCCCAAGTGGTCGATTGTGAAGGGGCCCCCCGACCACACCCTAGAGCATGCTGGGAGGTGTGCGGTGGGGACAGGGTCTGGGGTGGAGCCCGGAAATAAATTTTAAAACAAACAACAATGACGATGGACGGTCGCCATCCCAAAAGCAAGGAGTATCTTCAACCGCAAGCTAAACAATTTCTTTTCCCTGCCCCATAATATGGACCCCTCTTCTTATCCTGAAACAGTCATAGTGGACATCATCCCAAACCCCTCAAGTCTGAGGAATGAACAAAAATAAGCGGGCAGTGTAACCACTGACCAGTGCAGGTTTAATGTTATTGTAGTTAATATCTACGAGAGTGCTAACTTAGAACCTGGTAACTTTGATATGAAAAATATTTTCTTAACAAAGAAGAGCTTCTTCTGAACAAGTGTCCAGGGTGCCTCTCTACGGCCAGGGGCTGGGAAGCCCAGCACAGCAGTGGGAGACTCTTACCTGGTGCTTCAGGCCCATACATCAGGAAAGGACACGGAGCCAACTGTCCAACAGAAGTCTGAGTCCATTAGAACAAAAAGATGATCTGAAGAGGATACTAGTCCAGGCAGAACGGAAGAAGATATTGGAAGCTAGGGTACTGAGCTGCAGATTGGAATAAGGAGCAATATGTCAAGAGTAAGCAGAGAAAAATAAATAAATACATACATACATACATACATAAATAAATGGGTTTTTTTAAGAGTAAGCAGAGAACAGTCCTGCACTTATATCAGGGGCATGTACTATTGACTGTGACCACTTCTTGGTGCCTGTCAAGGCCTTGCTAATGGGAGAACCTTGTTTAAAAGGCCAAGTCAGACAGGAAGAGAAATTGACAAGAAAGTTGGCAGGAGAAGCAGATCCAGGGCACCATGAAAGGGGGGGAGGGGGAGTTGGGGTTAGCCAGTGCTCACCTGGAAGCAAAATAGGAGCTTGGGGCCCAAACAAAAAGTCTTGGTTTTCTGGGACTCAAAGTCCCTGAGGAAGTACTCTGGCACTGGGGTGCAAGAATGGATGCACACAGCAAAGGGAAGTAGAAACAAAATGGGCTCCCTCCTGTGAACCAGAATCAGAAGAATCTGAGTAGTGAGAAAGTCTGGGACAGGGGCAACTTCGGTAGGGTCTCCAACAGCCTGCAGCTTGAGTTGTGTGTTGTCAGACACCTGGAAGGGACATTCCAGGGCTTCAGGAGAAGACAGTGCATTGAAAAAGCCCTGCAGCCCACCTGGCCAGGACCCAGCCCATGCCCAGCCTCTTTTGTTTCCTAGTTGAAGAAACTGCATACCACCAAGCTGAAAAGGTTTGCCTGAAGCCACTCAGTAGTCTGGGCAAGAAGCATGACCCAGCTCTCCTAATCTGGTTCTTTCTTCTGTACATCCCACCCCAAAGTTACCAACATCCTTGTATTATTGAGAAATCAGTCCACAAATGCACGCGTCGCCTTCTCCATATTACCCAGACAGTGTCCCAGACTGTCACGACCTAGAATAACAACTGCCTCAATTCCCAGAGTGAACTTTTCCATGTTTTCAAAACTCTACATTGATGCAATGGTTTCACAACATCAGAATTACATGTTTTCAAGAGCAGCTCTTGTAAAACATACAATTTTGAAAAGAACATTGGTCGTGAGTTTTAAAAATTGCCCCCTATTCAATTAGGAAAGCCGAGCTTGGCTCCAGGGCAAGCTAAGAGTTTTAAACCTTCCTGACAAATTTGCATCAACACCCTAGTTTAAAATGAAAAATGAAGAGAGCCCCGGCTTCTGGTGACAGGTTTTGCTTCAGTACAAGCTGTGCTGAATTTTAGCTCTAATTTAATTGTGTCTCTTTCCAAAGACAGATTTTTGAGGACCTTTCATCTCAACCAGTTCCTTACATAGAGAAGGAGGCAGACGCTTGGAGCCAAAACCTTAGACAGATCTCAAGTCTCAGATTCAGTCTTAGACCCCTTCAGACCCTCTGTGTACATCCAGACCACAAACAGGCTGGTGTCTGCCCAGGAGTTAGAGCAAGGCGTGTGGAGGACTTACCTCGGGGCTGCCTGTGGTGAGATGGTTGAACATGGCGGCTGATGGCTGAATGGCTAATGGTATGTGGCTATCCAGGAATAAGCTGGAGAGACTTGACAGAAGACAGGAGAAAGAGCATGTTCTTTGGGCTTAGGCAGACCTGGGTTCAAATCCTAATGCTTCCACTTAGTGGCTTGTGGGCCCAGGCAAGTTCCTTAACCTCCCTGAGACTTACGCAACTCATATAGCAAGGGTGAGAACCACAGACACAAGGCACCTCTGTAGAGTTACAGAGGTGGAGCGGGCATCACCATCCCTGAATCCTCAGGACTGGGGAATGAACAATGGCCTAGAGTAGACTTACTATTATTCTACTATAGACTTGTTATTCTAGCAATGAAAGAGCTTTTATCATTGATGTGGAGGCAGTGGCCACCAGAGGTTCTGAGGGGAGGGAGAGGGAAAAATAGGTATAATATGGGGCCATTTTCAGGACCTTGGAATTGTCCTGAATGGCAGGCCATTATGTAGCTTGTCATAATTTACAAAATTGTGTGGGAGAGAGTTTAAACTATAATGTAATCTATAATCCACACTTATAGGCAAAGCTTCAATATGTGTTCATCAATTTTAACAAATGTACCACAGTAACGAAGGATGTTATTAATGTGGGAAGTGTGGGAGGGGTAGGGAGTGAGGCATATGGGAGTCCCTTACATTTTTTATGTAACATTTATGTAATCTAAGTATCATTTTAAAAATTAAAAATTAAAACAATTTAAAAATTAAAAAAATTAAAGAAAAATACAGGGTTGCTGTAATAATTGAGAGATTGTGTGAGACATATAGAAGGTGTCTAAGTGATGGGGATTTCCTTTTCCCTTCACCGTGACTATTGCAATTTGGGGGTGATTTGGAGAAAGGGGAAAGTGGGATGGATAAAACTATCAAAGCCTGGAAATTAGTGACTTCTGCTATGGAACAGTAGAATTCTAATTCTAAAGCCTTTCCTTATTTGACCTGAATTCTGCTGTGCTCATGAAGGACTTGGCACTGAATACGTCTGCCACACTTAGTACTGCTTTGATGTGGACAATTAAGGCTCTTTGTAGAGGGGGTGTGTGGGTGTAGCAGTGAATTGGGTTAGAAAGAGCACTGGACTTGGGGTCAGAAGATCAGGTATGAGTTCCATTCCAGTCCTAATAGCTGTGTCACTAGGGTCTGGACATTTCCGGTTCATTCTCCTCACCTGGAAAATTAGACAGTTGCACTAAAACAGTGGTTTCAATCCTGGCTGCTCATCAGAACCACAGGGGAGCTTTAAAAGAAGACCAATGTCCAGGACTCACCCCCAGAAATTCGTGATTTCTCTGGTCTAGGGTGGGGCTGGTACATAGCTATCTGTCCCATGTTCCCCCAGGAATTCTAACATGCAAGCAGAATGGGATGCGCTCTGATTTCTGTACCTTCCCAATGTCACCTCCTATGAAAATTACTTTCTCTGCAGCTGGGCACAGTGGAGAAGTCTCCCCTGGGAATCAGAAGATTTCAATTCCATTGTCTTGCTGTGTGGCCTTGGGAAAAACACTCCCTCCCTCTGGGCAGCAGCTTCTCCCATCTATCAACTGGGAAAAAGGGGAAGTCTAGGTGACACTAGGCTCTCTTTCTGATTGCAAATTAAATGGGTCTAGCCTCCCAGATCTGTGATTCTGAGACTCAGACACCCTCCACTAAATAAGAAAACTGATCTCCACGAGGCCCTAGCTGAGTTTCCCTTAGAAACCCAAGCCCGGGGGATTTGGTGCACTGTGTACTCCGTGGCTTCCAAGACAGGCTTTAGGAAGAGCTCCAGCTGCTTTCCCAAAAGCTCTTTTCCCTGGAGTCTGGGAAGGCACCAGCTAGGTGCCTAATAAACAATTTGAACCATAGATGCTCCTCCATTTTCCTGCATTTCTAGATGAGGGAACCTAGCATTAAGTGGCTCTCAATACACATGGGAGATAAAGAAAAGAGAAGGCAAGCTCTGCTGGAGAACCCACACTGGGCCCTTGGACAATTCACATGCCCTCTCTGGGCTCTCTTTCTGTGCTGGAAAACAGAGAGATTTCTAGCCTCCTCAGGGTGGGTGGGAAGCCTAACATAAAGTGACGTGGATAAAGCGTTTAGCACAGGGTAAGTGCTTAGTTAATAACTCACCATTGCTATTTGCTACCAGTTCACGTCTTCCAGGGCCAGATGGTTTCTTTCTTTTCTTTTTATACCAGTTTTATTGAGAGATAATTAATATAAAATCAACTGCCCATATCTAAAGTGTACAATTTGATAAGTTTTGACATAAGACACACACCCGTGACCAAGAGATTTTTTTTAAGTTGTTCTTAAAGCACTGTATGAAGGTTTTTGTTTGTTTGTTTGTTTTTCAGCCTTTGGCGGTTTCAACCATTTATCTTCTAAAAGTGAGGCTAGAGTGAGCAACCCACCCCAGTTTTTAGCACAGGCAAACAGGGACAGTTGGATAGCCTAAGGGCTGAACATGTCTAAATTGTGACAGGAGAGATAAAGAAAGCAGAGATGCTCTGTGCCTCAGTTTCCCCATTTGTAAAATAAGCAGCCTAAACTAGACCGTCCTGGTCTAATGTCTTTTCCAACTCCAGCATTTTGTAGGAGTTGGAAGGAAGGGGTGGGCAAGCACGGACAAAGGGGAGCAGAATGGGACAAATGACATGCAGAAAGTGAAGCAGGCCTTGAGGAGTCTGAAAATATGTCAGGAATCAGACAAGCATTATCTAATTTTATTTACTCCTCAGGAGAACACTGAGCTATGTGCCACTAAACCTGTTTACAGATGAAGATCCTGAGGCTCAGAGAGGTTGTAATTTAAACAAAGCATATAACTCCTAAGTGGAAGCCTTGTGTTTTAGCACGGCTCATCTGCCTACACTCAACAAACAAGCCATGTTTAAAAAAAAAGAAGGGGTAACACTTAGAGAGCCCTTGTTGCAGGCCCTTCACAGGTGTGAACTCTACTAAGTCTCCTAACAGTCCTGTAGCAATCATAAATGTACAAATAAGTTTTAGTCCGCTAAATTGAATTTTAGGCACTCACGAACGCTCTGCAATATTGCAATATAGCCTTGATGTATGTATGTTAAACTTTTAAAATATCCAGAAGCAAATATCTGTGACTGCTGTGACTCACAGAACTGTAACCTAGACGTTTGGTTTCTTTAATCCTGCACAATCTTTACCTTGTAACTGAACAGTGAGGAAACAACTTGTAACTCATTCCTGCTTATATCCCTTTATCTTGTTTTGCAACCCTGGAGTCTGATACTTCTGTCCATAGCCCTGGATGTTTATTAATGAAGTGACATGAATCAGCACAGAACTAACCAAGCCAGATATAATCAAAGTTAGTCCACCTAACTTGGACATGCACGATAGACTAAACCTTAAACTTCAAGTGAACTAAGCATGTGGTCAATCTGCGCATACTCAGAGATTAAACTGTTTTTAACCCCATTCCCTCAAAATGTCATTTTCTAGTCATGCAGCATACGAATCAGTGTTACCCCACAGCCGTGCTCCCCATACCACACTGTTATCTTCCTGCCAGCCATTACAACCACACCTCCCTTTTGTTCAATCCCATAAAAACCCTAAGCACTTCCAACTCAGGGAGACAGACTTATGGCCAATTGGCCTTCTGATCTCCTGGCCTTTGGGCTGGCAATAAATTCTTTCTCTTCTCAAAATCCTGAGGTTGGGAAGCAGAGTTGGCCTAACGGATAGGGCGTCCATCTACCACACGGGAGGTCCAAGGTTCAAACCCCGGGCCTCCTTGACCCATGTGGAGCTGGTCCATGCCCAGTGCTGATGCGTGCTAGGAGTGTTGTGCCATGCAGCAGTGTCCCCCACAAAGGGGAGCCCCATGCGCAAGGAGTATGCCCCGTAAGGAGAGCCGCCCAGTGCGAAAAAAGTTGTAGCCTGCCCAGGAATGGCGCCACACACATGGAGAGCTGACACAGCAAGATGATGGAACAAAAAAAAAACACAACACAGATTCTGGGTGCTGCTGACAAGAATACAAGCAAACACGGAAGAACACACAGCGAATGGACACAGAGAATAGACAGCTGGGATGAGGAGGGTGGAGAAGGGGGGAGAAATAAATAAAAAATAAATCTTAAAAAAAAATCCTGAGGTCACTCAATTGACTCTCCGGTAAACGCTGAGCAAGGACTCACTTTTGAGCTACAACAACTCTGTGAGGTGAGTGCTGTGTTTATGTCCATTTTATAGATGAGGAATCAAGCCCAGAGGTTAAATTGCTTGTCCAAGGTCACACAGCAATGGAGAGAGGAAGCTGGGGCTGAAAGCCAGTGGGCTGTGTTCTGAGGTCGGCACTCAACCTCTTGCCTCCTTCCTGGGCAGATAGGAAAGCAGGCTCAGCTCTGAAGGGAGCAGAGAGGAGGAAGGAGGGGAGGCGGGCGGAGCACGTGGGAGAGCCTCTGGAGCAGTTCTGAGGAGGGAGAGCCTCTCCTGACAGTTCCGTGGGAGGGCTCTGTGTGAGATTTAGAATTGGCTGTGTGGAGCATTGCGAGGGTAAATTAGAAATGTTTTCAGAACTCAGATCAGCAGGCCATAGCTGTGGAGACACCTGAGATGCTTACGAAGCGGGGCAGGCAGCAGAAGGAGCCCGGCTGTGGCTGAGGTGCAGTACAGTGGCAGCATCTGCCCCAACCTATGCCACTACACCCTGTGGCGGCTGCTGGCGGAGAGTCGGGTCCATGGAGGGCCTGCTTTGATTAGAAAGCCAGTACGCTGAGAGAACACCTGGGAAGGCTCAGCCAGAACCACAAGGTCTCTGCTAATCAGCTGAGGAGCAAAGCCATTCATATTAGTGCAGGAGGTTCTCAGTCCTGGCTGCACATTACAATCTCTCAGACATTTTAAAAATACCAATGCCTGGGCCCCCTGTCTGAGCCAGGTGGGGGTGAAGTGGAACCCCTTCTCTGTGAGACAGGCATTGTGGGATCATGGGAAAATGATCCCTATCCTTGGTTCCAGTCCATCTGGTATTGGGTCAGGCTTGGTTAAGGGCCTTTGGTGGCAAAGAACAGGACAGTGCTCAAGCTAATGCTAGTAGAGGGAGACTTTCCTGGAAGGCTGGTGGGGGTGGGGGGTGGTGAGAGAGGGAGCAGTGTCTCGTAGAACTGAAGTAGAGGAAGCACAGCCAGACTTCAGGAAACAGGCTCACAGTTTCCTTCTCCTTCTGGGCGCATCTCTGCCTCCCTCTGAGCCTCTGCTCCAGCTCTGTCCCCTCTCTGCTTGCTCACCAGCCTACACGGGTAGAAGATGCCCAGGCTTGACTGTACGCCTTGGTGTCATCTACTCCCAGCTCAGATCAATATCTGAAGAAGAGGGTACCACCTATAAATGGGTTTTCCTTGGGTCAAGTGTCTACCTCTGTCCCATCACTTGTGGCCAAAGGGGAGGGTCACAGGGTCATGGGAGCCTCAAACCCTCTTCTCTAAAGGGGGTGATATGTAGGCCCAGCCTTGTCACCTCACTCACATCTCCAGCTGGAGGGTCAGATGGGGGCTTAAGAGACAGAATTTACATCATGGGGAAAGGCACAGCTTTCTGAGACCCTGGGCATTTTTTTCTGACCACCTGGCCCATAGACACTCCCTGACCCCTCAGGTTCACACACCCAGTGGCCCTTGTCAGATATCTAGTGGTTTCTCCTAGGCCTGGCAGTCCTGATTTCCAGTCCAGGTCATGCCCCCAGCTCCATGACCTTGGAAAATTCCCTAAATCTTCCTAGAGTGTGAATATCACAAGAACTTTGGGATGATTGTGAAGGTGGAATGGGACAACATGCCCCAAACTCTCTGGGTCCCTCCATGGTTCTGGCTTCCTCTGCTCTCCCTAACTGGCAGGAAGAGGGATAGCAGAGGACCCTGGGGAATCTAACAGTCATAAGATGTCATATAAGGTAAAATGCTGCTAGTCCCAAATCTAAATTAAGAGAGAAAAACAATGTTTAGAATAATAACCAGTTACATGCACTTCCAGCAAATCCCTTTGTCATCACTTGAGTTACTTAAGGGTAGCAACCAAATCTATTTCCAACATGCACCAGTATGTAGCACAGTTCTTTTTTTTTTAACAAATCAATTTTACTGATACACATTAATAAAGCATACAATTCATCCAAAGTGTACGAACAATGGTATTTGATACAATCACGTAGTTGAGCATTCATCACCTAAATCATCATTAGAGCGTTTTCATTATTTCAAAAATAATAATAAACAAACAAGAAAAATTTTCACCTCTCACTCTCTCTATGCTTCCCCTGCTGTCCATACCTGCTATTTCTGGCAATTCTTGCACAATTACTTATTTATTTATTAAGCAGTTTTATTCAGATCTAATCATAACCATAAGATCTATCCAAAGTGTATGATCAATGGCTTTTAGTATAATCACAATGTTGCATAGCATAGTTCTTGACTCATAGTCGGTGTTATACATTTTTATAAAAGGACTGATCCAAAGGATCACAAGTCTGATATTTATGTATTCATTCATTCATTCATTCATTCATCCATTCAATAAATGTTCATTCATATATCTCTTGTGCCAGGCACTATTCTTGACTGTAGGGAACAAAACAAACTCCCTGGCCTCATGGGGCTTAGATTCTAATGGGAGGAAATAGGCAATAAACAAACAAGTAATAAGTGGAGAAAAATTAAGCAGGGAAGGAGACTAGGAGTGCCGGGGGATTGGTGGGGTGGCTGCAATTTTAAACAAGGTGGTCAGGAGGAGAAGGCCTCCGGAAATGTCAGGATTGGTGGATCCATTCTACTGCTGATGTACTTGAGATATGTCCATTTGTTATTTATTAGGAGTAGTGCTGCTATAAATACCTTTGCCCATGTCTTTTGGAGAACCTATGTACACATTTCCACTGGGTATGGAGCTAGTTGTGGAATGACAGGACATGGGATCCACCCAGGTTCAGCGTTAGAGGTTCTGGGGGAAAGGCTCCCTGAGAAGGGAACATGTGGGTAAAGTTGGTGAGGGAGCCAGCTATGGGCAAGTCTGTGGGAGATGGGCTCGGATGGAGGCAGAATTCATGCAAAGACCCTGGGATGGGAATGGGCCAGTGTGTTCAAGGAAGCACATAAAGGCAGAGAGTGTAGATGGCGGCCAAGTCGAGAATGAGTCCACATTTCTGACCTGGTGTTAGGTCTGGGTAGTAAATTTGAAGGGTGAACTCAGTTGTCCAGTTGTGAGCATGCTGAGTTTGAGATGCCTCTTAGACATTTCCATGGGGCTGTTAAAAGACTGTTGGAAATGTCATCTGGAGTTCAGGAAGGGCCTAGGCTGGAGCCTTGGGGTATAGATTTAAAAGCTTATTTGTCCTTTCAAATGTAATTCTAGTGAGGTGTGTGACTTCGGGCAACTTTCGTACTTTCACTGAGACTCCATCTTCTCTTATCATCTCATGGACTTGACTCCTCTGACTTTCCCCTACTCCTCTGCATAACTCTTCTTGCCCTTGCAAATAGTTCATCACTGTCAGCACACAGACATGCACTGTTATGCCCCATATTAAAAAAAAAAAATCCTCTGTAGCTTTCTTTCCATTTCTTTGGTCGCCTTCAAGGTAAATGTCTAGAAAGAGCTGTCCAGGCATGTGTCTCTACTTCTTTAGCTCCCACTCACTCCGTGCTCCCCTGTAACCTGGTTTCCAACACCAGGTTTGCTTTTGTTGAGGTCATCATGCCAAGTCTGTCCTCTCTAACTGACCACTCAGCATCATTCGATGCAGTTGACCACATGACTTTTGGGGCACCTGCCCTTTGGGGTTTCCCTCCTGCTTCTCTGCTTGGCCCCCAGTCTATTCTTCGACCAGCACAGTGTTGGAAAGATCTGGTGCCCTCATGAAAATCTACATCACAAGGATCTAGAGGAGGAAGGAGGCATTGAATTTCCCCAAATCTACTACGGCCAATGCGGTGGCAAAAAGTATCATTTTTTCCTGTGGCTATGGCTTTCGGCATTTGGTGGGGGATCCTCTGATCAAGGTTGATGTGTAAACAAGACACTGACGGTATGGGGAGAAGATGGCTTTTATCCCCCAGAACCTGTTTTTATTCCAGCACCAGGAGACAATGAGGAAGATGCTGGGGTTGTTCTTTCTTATCACCCCCAACCAGAAAGAAAGAAATTTTCGCCTAGTCTTGGATGCTAAGAACTTTGAAGAACTGAACTGGGTGGAGGTCCCCAGGCAAACACCTAATAGATTCCATGGCAACTTCAGACCCATCTGATGGGACGAACACAAGGTCTGGGATTTGGTTGTGAAATGAATGGTCTCTATTAAAAAAGAGAGCAAAAAGGGCACCCTGTTGTCCAAACCATAGACACTTGAGTGCTTATTAAATTCCTGTTAAAAATGAGATTCATGAGTTTAAAAAATATAGAGAGAGTTAAAAAATATAGAGAGAAGCTTTTCATGTCTAGTCTTGAGCCTTCTTCTCTTATTCTCTGTAAACTCTCACTGTAGATAATTTCATTCATTCCCGGGTCTTAATTTTGATTTTCATTGTTCATTTATTTTTTGGGATTAGGTAATGTATGCACATGTTACTACCTCGGCAAACTACATAGAAGGCTCACCATAGAAAAGAAAACTTCTCCCTTTTTCCCATTGGTCAGTTCCCTGGAACAGCCAATGTTGTTAATTTCATGCACATCCTTCCAGAGACGCTCCCTACACATACAAACATGTACATACATATTTCTCCATGTAAATGGCAGGATGTGTGCAACGGGTCACGAAAATGTGCCACATGGAGCTCTCACTGACTTGATTGACAGCCCCAGCTGCTGCCCTCTGGACCTACCACCATAGTTAGGTACAGCTTCATGGCCTGTAGGCTTCCAGCCACTGCCTGAACACCATGGGGCTACTGAGGCAAGCCTGTTCCTCATATAAGACAGGAGGATCCTCCGGCAAGTAGCTTCAGCTCAAGGACTCGCCATCAGCCTAGAAGAATCTTTCTTGCAACCATGCTGTGGGTCAAGACTCTTCCCAACCAACCTTCCTACCTGCCCTCTCTCCCCCCACAGGTGTGAGACCTGCACTGTGGGCTGCAGGCACCCCTCACCTCCCCACCTGCCCCTGCCACATTCTCCTGCTCTCTCCCTCTCAGAATGTATTTTTTACGTATCTAATCCCATCTCGGAATCTCCTTCTCTGGCAAACTGGAACTAAAGCGCCACACCTTCCTTTTCTTACTTCAAAATATTTTTGGAGAAATTTCCCTTTCATTATCTATAGTGCTTCCTCATTGTGTTTTCTGCCTCATCTTATGTGATCACTTATTTAGCTAGTCCCCTATGAATTGACATAGACGTTAGTGCCAACCATTTGCTAACACAGTGTTGCAGTGAACACCCACCCTTGCACATCATTTCACACAGGTGCAAGTACAGACATGGAATAAATACTCAGAGGTGGAATGGCAGGTCAAAGAGGAAATACATTTAAAGTGTTGACAGATATTGCCAATTGACCTCATTAGATGTTGTACCAATTTACACTCCTTCCAGAAACACATGAGTGTCACTTTTTCGCCACTCCCCCTTTATCCAGGTACTAGCAAGTAGCTTTTTGATTTTTACCAATACAATAGATGAAAAATGTTATCCCTTTTGTTTCATTTTTCCACTTTTCATTTCTCTTATCATCAGTGAGGCCGACATCTTTTCATATGTTTAAGAGCCATTTATGTTTCTTTTTTTTTTTGAGAATTGTTTGTTAATAGCCTTACTTTTCTATTGGCTGTTAATCTTTTCCTTTGTGTTTTCAGAAGCTCCTTATTTACTTGTTTATTCATTTTAGCATTAATTTACTGATTTTGTTGGTTTTAGCTAAAGCTGGTTTTTTTGGCTATAATTAATAAAAACAGTGTCCTTAATTTTATTCACGATTCTGCCTCAATTTGCTCATTTGTATGAGGTGATTGGATGAGGTGATCCCCATGACCTTATTTGTCCAAGACTGCTATTTATTTAAAATACTTACAAACCACACATCCCCCAAGTCCCCATGCCAACTGACTACCTGTGAAGTCCCACCAATGCCGGTGGTGAGAGATTGAAAGGTGGCAGGCACAGAGGCAGGAAGGGCAGCTCATTTAACAGTGTGGGCTCATGGCTCCAGCATCTCCAAGTGACCATATTTTTCTCCCTTTTGCTCTCCCAACCCTTCATTTCTTTTTTTGTTCTTCTAACCCTTCTGACCCTTTTTGAACCATTTCCCTCTATTAAGCTCCCTCAGAAATACCTTGAAAGGTTTTTGTTTCCCTGATTGGGCACTGGCAGCTATACTTACTATAACCAAAGGGTGCTTTCTTTTTTTTAATTTATTTTTTATTTTTCCAATTTCTACTCAATTTATTCATTTTTTTAAAAATATTACATTAAAAAAATATGAGGTCCCCATTCACCCCCACCACCCCCACCCCACCACTCCCCCCACAGTAACACTCTCTCCCATCATCATGACACATCCATTGCATCTGGTGAGTACATCTCTGGGCATCGCTGCACCCCATGTCCTGTGGTCCACACCATAGCCCACACTCTCCCACGTTCCATCCAGTGGGCCATGGGAGGACATACAATGTCCGGCAATTGTCCCTGGAGCACCAGCCAGGACAACTCCAAGTCCCGAAAATGCCTCCACATCTCATCTCTTCGTCCCATTCCCCGCACCCAGCAGCCACCATGGCCACTTTTTCAAAGGGTGCTTTATGATTTGGTCCCTACTTACATTTCTGATTTCACATACTACCACTCTCCTTTTCACCCAGACTACATTCATACCAGTCTCCTTTCTCTTCCTTGAACACATAAGTCTTTCCTGCCTCGGGGCCTTTGCACATGCATTGCCACTGCCTGAGATGCCCTTTCCTTTGTCCTTTTCATAGGTGACTCCCAATCCTTCAGCCCTTAGGGCCTCAGTTTAAATGTCACCTCTGTTGAGAGGCATGCCCTCCTCACATAAGTAGATTGACCCCACAGACTCATTCATCTCCTGCTCTGTACCCTGTGTTTTCCTGTCACTGCACTTATCACAACTGGTAATTATTTATTTCTTTGTGGGTTTCTTTTGTTTTTTGGCTACTTTATTTATTTTTTCAGTCTGGCTCCCTCACAGTCCTGTACTAAATTATAAGTTCCCTGAGAGTGGAGACAGTGTCTGTCTGCTCTGTCGTCACAACCCCAGCGCTTAGGACAGTTCCTGACACAGGGTGGTTGCTGAATGAATGAATGAATGAATGAATGAATGAATGAATGATGTCGGAGAGAAATTGAGATCATGGACAGGGAAGTCCTGTAGGAATACATCAGATAATCTTGATAGCGTTTTTATCATAATAATTATTGGCCTTGTATGATTCCTTCCAACTCCTTCCACAATCTGCTGGGCCCAGTGACTGCTCAAAAGATGACTGAAAACGGTTGCTTTTTTTTTCCCCAGGGATTTCAATTTCAGGCTTGCGAATCTCCTCAGCACTGAGCTGAGGAAGAAGCAGCCACAGCAGAGGTTGCTATGGTAATTACTTGATGTCGAGAGTGGAGTAATTGTAGCCTTAGCACCCTGTCAGGCTGTGGTGAGAGGGCCCTCAGGTCTGTGGGGGTGGAGAGGGCAGCTTCTGGGTAATAAGGGGCCTTGTCCATGTGCTTTGGAGCAGGTAGGCAAGGGGGCTGCAAGCGTCCCAGCTACGTGCGTGCGTGGTCTTCCGACAAACTAGAATAAAACCCCTGTGTTGGACAATTACTAGTGAGCAAACACAAAGGCTGGAGATGCAAGATCAAATCACTTTGACAAATATACGGTTACCACAGTAAACTACTGCCTTTTTTGTTTTGTTAAGAACCCTGTCTTATTTTGTAAATAAAGTTTTATTGGAATGTGTCCATACCCATCTATTACACGTGATTTCCTGTGTTTGGGAGCCATTTATGTTTCCTGTTTTGAGAACTACTTGCCAACAGCTCTTACCTAATTTTCTATGGGTTGTTAGGCTTTTCCTTAACGATCTGCAGGAGCCCTTTATTTATCTTAGCATTTATTCACTATTCCAATCATGTAGTAATTTTTTCCTAAAGCTGTTTTATTTTCTTTTGCTCTAAACAATAAAGTGTCCTTAATTGTATTTAAAAGTTCTGCTTCAATTTATTCATTTGTATGCTAATGTGATTTCATGCTACAACGTCAGAGCTGAGTAGCTGTGACTGAGAACTGTGTGGACCACAAACCCTAAAATATTTACCATCTGGCCCTCTACAAAAAAGTTTACCGTCTCCTGCTGTAGGGTATGAGTGGTCAGGGGGTGAGGGGAGTACAGAGCAGTTAAATGACTGTCAACCGGGGTTTGCATTTTTCTTAACATTCATTGAATGCTATCTGGTAGCAGGTTCTTTATAAGCATTATCATATTTACTCTTCACAGCAGCTCCATTTTAAAGAGCAAAATAACTAGGGTTGCCAGATTTAGCAACTATGGCAAGGCACAGACTTAGATTCAAGAATGGTTCCCAGCTTATTCTGAAATTCAAATGAACTGTGTGTCCTGTATTTTATCTGGTGGCCCTTTTCATGTCATTCTCAAGGTCACACAACCAATAAGCAGAAAAGCCATCTTTTAACCCAGAGCTGAAAACCTTTGCTTAAAAATGTCATCATGGTCTATGAGGGCCTCTTTATAATACCAAAATATGTCTTGGTCTCCCACATACCTTTATTGTCCATTAGCTGGGAAAACACATAATAAACTCACACTTCAGCAATGCTCTGCAATGGGAAAAAAATGTCATCATGGCGTGGGCAGCTGGTGAACGGGATAACGAGTGGGCCTACCACTAACAAGCTATGACTTTGCCAAGCCTCAGTGTGCCAGAGTCCCAAAACGGGCAACAACCCTCCTTAGCTCATGGACTTAAAAATGCTAATAAACCTCTGTCGCAACCCAAAGGACGATGACACAAAAAAGAAAACATGTGCGGGCCGCAGTCCATCTAATGAGGAAGTCTTTTCTTTCAGAAATGGTTCCCATTCTCTAAAAGCAAGGGGGGGGGCGGTTTCCAGCACAAATACTCCTTTTTCAAACCCACAGGGCCCAGAGGGGCCCCCCAGCCTCTCTAGCCACTCAGGTCTCAGCCCCTTCTTCCTCGGCCACCAGGGGGCTGGGGGGTCTCTAAGTGAAGAAATTCCTGAAGTGGAGGGGACTGTGGCAACCCCTAAGCCTGAGGCAGCCACCAGCCCTGAAAGTGCAGGGCCAGCGATGAGTCAGACCTGCACTGCTACCCTCCGTGGCCCTTTGAATGAGCTGGGAGACGCTTCCTAAGGTTGGGGGGCCTTCCAGCACGGCCTTGCCCGCTGCCGCTGAGGCCTCCGGGAACCCCGGAGGACGTTCGAGTCCCTTAGGAATTCTGCTCAGCAGAAGCATCTCTGGGACTTTCCTTCATTGAAATACAACATAGTTCCTCAGTGCAGCGTTCGAGTCTCCAGCTCGCCTTCCAGCCCCCTCCCCACTGCAACACAGTCCCTCAGTAGAGCCTTGTCTTCAGCTCCACGAGTGCTGCGGGGCAGGGTGGGGGTGAGGGCAGACCCTTTCACCCCTCTCTACCCATGGAATAATTTTCCCCACCCTCCCCGCCCATCAAAAGTCTCCTCAGCCCTCAAGGCCCACTGAGCCAAAAGTTGCCCTCTCAGTGCCCTCCCTCCCCACCTCACCGCCCTTCCCCAGACCTTCCTCTCTACTCTGCTCCTTTTGTGGGCCTTTGGGCATTACAGCCTTTATCTTTATGTGTTTGTGTCTGTCTATTTCCCTCTTTCAACCACATGCTCCCCCAAGGATGGTGGGGTTTGCCATGTTCATCTCTACCTGCCCAGAAAAGATCCTCCAGGTCCTGACAATGAACTAAATCATCCTGAGGAAACAGAATTTTCTCAGGCAGGAAGATAAATGATCAAAATGCATTTTCAGTCTCAAGCAGATGGGCACCTGCCTCCCACATGGGAGGTCCCAGGTTCAGTTCCCAGTGCCTCCTCAAGAAGATGAGCAGACACAATGAGCTGATTCAATGAGCTGATGGTTGAGCAGACACAACAAGCAGGGAGTGGATGTGGCTTAAGTGGTTGGGCACACGCCTCCCACATGGGAGGTACCAGGTTCAGTTTCTGGTGCCTCCTAAAAGAGACAAGCAGATAACGAGTGGACACAATAAGCAGACAACAAGCAGACAGTCCAGGGAGCCCTCTCGGGGCGAGGGGGCGGGTGCTGGAGAAATGCATCTTCAGGTTAGAGAGCCATCCCTGGTCCTCAGCAGAGCCAGTCAGAGAAGGATGGTCCCCAGCAGACTGCAGGGATGAGAGTGACGCTGTCCTGAGGGCCTGATCTGTGGCAGGCCCTCTGCGTCTATCATCTGTTAGTCCCCGCAACAATCCCATGGTCATTACAAGATCATCATCCTGTTTAATAAATGAGGAAACTGAGGCCACTGAATAAAATGCTCAGAGGTAGGAACCCAGGAAGTGGGAGAGCACGTGGTCTTTCCTGCAGTTCTCTCCCTCTTCCTCTCAAAACCCTGCCAGGTAGATAAACTCAGGCAGGCAGGTATCCCCATTTTAAAGATAAGGAAACTGAGGGCTAAAAGAGGCGACCTCTGCCTCTAGTCACGCAGCCAGTGAGGGGCAGAGGCCAGACTCTTGCCCACACCAGACAGAGGACTTAACCAGATACTTGTCCCAAAATGCAGGTTAAATAGAGACCTAGGGGCTAAATAAATGAACGGCTGCGCCTTGGGACCCCACATCCACACCTTGCCGTCCGTATCTCCAGGCCTCTTTCTGAGTGTGGGGCACTGGGAGCTTGTCAGCACCCAGAGGTGCTGAAAGACAGCTGACTTCCCTGGGTTGCATGCTCCAAATAAAACACTGGCTTTTGCCAAAATCCAGAAAGACTCGTAAGGCAGCCCAGACCTTCAAGCCAAGACATATCAAATCAACAGCCATTTCCTGGGTGCCTGCCCTGACCACGGCAGGGCCAGGCACTGCAGCAAAGGGAACAGTCAGTGTTGGGATTTTACACGGGTGTTTCACGATGACTATCCCCACTGATAGAGCGCTTGCTTGCACAGATGTTGACTCTTCAGAGGGTCTCCCTCACCGGGCGAGGCAGGCAGAGCATAGATTTGCTTCTGCCATGTTTGCGGAGGAAGGACTGGCCCTCAGAAGCACTCAATAATTCTCCCCAGCCATTCACGTGGTAAGGGGTGGAACCCGTGCTCTTTGCACCGTAGCACTATAGGTGACAAAGCAAATCATGTTTACATCCAGTGTTGGATTGTATGGGATGGCATTGGTCAAACATATTGCATGTGTTCATAACAAGAGAAATACTTCCACAACCATGGCCACTTCCATCATCTCAGTTCCCCTGGGTTGACTAGCTGATTAATTCAGCACTAATTAGCCACGGGGTCATTCTACTGACCCTTCCATGTACAAAAGGATGTCACGCTGACTTATTTTCATGTCTGTCCCGGGGCCCCCTTAAAATCATCCACCTGTGAAGCATGTGATCTCCCTATAAAAATGTGCATCCCAAAACAGTGAGCAAAATAGAGGCATCATTGGCAAAACAGGTCAAAGACACTTGTTAAAGAAGAACAAGAAGAACCTTCCACGGCAGCCCATGAAGTTCCATTTGCAAAGCCCTTTTTCATCCATTTTTTTCTACGAGTATTTAGCAACTAGCTATTGCACATTTAGTAGACCCCTCAGGCAACCCTGGGAGGAGGCAGGATAGAAAACACTCTCCCCACTTTGAACCTGGAGAAGCAGAGACTCAAGGAGGCAAACCAATTTGCCCAAGCTCTTATAACCAGGGCAAGCCTAAGGTCCTGTTCCGGCTCCTCCCTCCTCGGGGCTCTGCCTCACAGAGGAGCGGGCTGAGGGCTGCCTTTGGCCCTTGAGCCAAGAAGCCAGCTCCCTTCCTACCACCCTGTGTTAATTTGCCCCAAAGCTGCCAAGGCAAAAGACCAGAAGTGGGTTGTCTTTTATAATGGGAATTTTATTAGGGGAAAATCTTATAGTTTCAAGGCCCTGAAATGTCTAAATCAAGGCACCCTCAGAGATGCTTTCACACCAGAGTCAGCTACTGGTGATCTTGGCATCCTGCCGTGCGGCAAGACAAGATGGTAGGTCTGCCCTTCTCTCTCTCTCCCCTTGAGTCCAGCTGTGGGCGAGCAGGCATCTCTCTGTGTGTCTTGTCTCCTTGAGCCTCTCGGGGCTTCTCTGTCTTTCTGCAGCTGTCGGCAAACCTGGAGTCCTCTCTTTCTAGCTCTCTCTACTTTCTCCTTTCTCTCACATGGAAGGACCAAATGGTGGTTTCCTTTCTCTGTGTCTCTCTGTATGTTCTCAGTTTATATAAGACCCAGCAAGAAGGCAGAGACCCACCCAGTGCCACACCTCACTGACATAGTCCTTTCAAAAGCTATCTAATCAAGGTCCCTTCACCAAATCTAATGCAATCTAAGGATCTCACACCCACAGGAATGGGATTAGTTCAAAAACATAATCTTTTTTGGGGATTCAACAAATTCAAACTGTCACACACCCAACAAATTTCACTTGTGCCAAAATACAGCTCCCAGTGCCCAGGGTTAGCTTCTGATTGTCAGTGAGTGGGCTGCTTTAGGTCTCCAGCTTCTGCAGAGCTCCCAGCAGCCAGGCAATATCGGATGGTTCTAATGAGTCTTGTTGAAAGAGAGTCCCAGGGAAGTGCTGAAGGCCCCTCACTGGTAAGCACTCCAAGCCTACAAGGGAAGACTTTGGACACTCCAGTTCCTTGGGCAACTGGAGAGAATGTCCCCATTTCCAAATGCACAGAGCTCCCCATCAGCCAATTAAGGACACAAACATCATGCAAACAGCAGAAACTTTGGAACCCGAGTCCAAATCCAAGCTCCCCGCTGGCCAGCTGTGGCACCTTTATAGATCACCTAACTGCTCTCTGAGTTGCAATGTTCTCATAAGGATTAGACAGTGTATGAGGAGACCCTAGCACAGGGAAACACTGCACAGATGAAACCATGTACACACTTCTCTTACTGTGATGGTGAGGTTCATGTGTCAGTCTGGCCAGGTGATAGTGTCCAGTTGTTTGGTCAAGCAAGCACTGGCCTAATTGTTACTGTGAGGACATTTCGTGGATTTAAATCTTCAGTGCGTTGATTGCATCTGGCTGATGACATGATGAACTAAGGAGACTGACTTCAGCAATGAGAGACATCTCATCCAATCAGTTGAAAGCTTTAAAAGGAGAAGTGATGATTTCGGCAGTCAGAAGGAAGAATTTCCATCTCTACTTCAGCCAGCCAGTTTCTGGAGTTCGCAGCTTGCAACCTGCCCTACGGAATTTGGACTTGTGCATCCTCACAATCACAAGACAATTTTATAAAATCTCATAGTATTTATATCCCCTGTTGGTTCTGTTTCCCTAGAGAACCCTAACTAGTACATATATTTTTACATGTTCATTGCAGATAAAGTATAAAAATAAGAAAAATATAAAAGTCACTCATAATCTTAGCACCCAGAGATTAACCACTTATTGGGGATTGAATCCTGTCCCCAAAAGAAATGTTCGAGTCTTCCTGGGGGTATGAACTATTTGGAAATAGGACCTTTGACGATGTTACTATTAGTTAGCTGTGGACTCCTTGGTGAAGAGGATCTCTGGAGGTTCGATTTAGATGAGGTCAAATTGAATCAGGGTGGGCCCTCGGCCATTTGGGTGGAGTCCTTAGAAGCAAAGGAAATCGGAATGCAGTTGATCAGAGAAAGCCACTGGAGCAGACCAAGGAGACAGATCACCATGTGACAGAAGCAGAGGTGCAAGCCCAGGAACCCCAAGGATTGTGGCAAGTAAGCACCAGACTCCAAGAGAGGCGTGGCCTGTGGATACCTGGATGTTGGACTTCTAGCCTCCAAATCCACAGACAATAAATTCGTGTTCTGTAAGTCTACCCATTGTGTGGTCCTTGTCATAGCAGCCCTGGCAAAATAAGAGACCACTTGACATGTTTGTGCACATTGTTCCAGGGCTGTGTGTGTGTGTATGTATGTGTGTGTGTGTTTACTCTATAACATCAGTTTGGCTGGTTCTTAAGTAACCCATTGCAAGAAGATGCCTCAATTTTTTTTTAACCCATCTTCTATCATTAGTTCTGTAGGTTATATCCAATCATTAAGAATAGCATGTACAGGAGTACATGCTATTAGGTGAAATCATTTGGCATTTTCTTATTTAGCATATTTTCTTAGAAGTAAAATTTCCATGGCAAAATGTATTTTTGAGACTTGATATACATACATATTGCGAATTTTTAAATTTTGCTGATTTTATAGGAGTGTCCTTATGTTTCATTGTTATTTCAACTTACATTTCTTTTCATCAATAATGGGATTAAGCTTTTATTTGAACGTAATGGACATTTACATTTATCTTGGGCCATTTGCCCATTTTCTATAGGAATGTTTTTCCTTATTTTATTTATGTGTTCTTTTTATATTAGGGAATAAACATTTCATCTATCATATATGATGCAAATATTTTCCTACTTGGTCATTTGCTTTTTAACTTTGTTTCTTATGGCAACCATAATTTCTTTCTGTTCAAGACTCTATGTCTGAAATTAGGATTTTACTTGCTGTTTTTGCAGAAGGTAAAAGTTGAAACAGCCCATGTGGAATTAGAAAACCTAGAGCTCAGGCTTACCCCTGAAACCAAGGTCTAGCCGGGCTTTGTGCATGAGTGTGTGCATGTGTATGTGTGCATGTGTATGTGAGCATGTGTGTGTCTATGTGTGTGTCCTCTCAGGTCAATAGGTCAGATTATACAGATATTAAAAGGTAAAAAGGCACTCTGCAGGGAAGCAGACTTGGGCCAATGGATAGGGCGTCTGCCTACCACATGGGACGTCCGCAGTTCAAACCCCAGGCCTCCTTGACCCATGTGGAGCTGGCCCATGCGCAGTGCTGATGCACTCAAGGAGTGCCCTGCCACGCAGGGGTGGCCCCGCATAGAGGAGCCTCACGCGCAAGGAGTGTGCCCCATAAGGAGAGCCACCCAGCACAAAAGAAAGTGCTGCCTGCCCAAGAATGGCACCGCACACACGGAGAGCTGACACAACAAGATGACGCAACAAAAAGAGACACAGATTCCTGGTGACGCTGATAAGGACAGAAGCAGTCACAGAAGAACACACAGCGAATGGACACAGAGAACAGACAACAGGGTGGGGGGGAAGGGGAGAGAAATAAATAAATCTTTAAAAAAAAAAAAAGCACTCTGCTATACCATCATGTAGTGAATTTTGTCTCACCTGTTTTTTCCAAGTATATATTTTTTACTCATAACTCTATGGCTTGCATACTTTAGACTAGATATTTTTGTCTTTCATCTAATTTTGTAAGCTTTAGCTTTTAAAAGAATATATCTGAATGAAGTCCTTGTAACTTACAAAGGATGTTTCCATGTATTCTTTCTTCATACAAATCTCAGTGAGGTAACCAGAAAAGGAACTCTTTATCCCATTTTATAAGTGAGAAACTGAGACTCAGAGAATAGATTCAATCAAGGCAGTTCAGGGTGGAAGCAGCACTCCAATCCAGATATTCTAACTCCAAGTCCAGAATATTCTCTACCACCCTGCACTGGCTCACATGCCATGTACAGAGCAGGAAGCCAGAAATGCTCCTTTATAACTGAGTGATTCTGCTGAAATTCAGGGTTCAACTGGCACACGGATGGATCAGAGATTTAAGTCTCTGGGACACATATTTATCAAGTATAGTACTAATTATAGGTTCAAAAAGAAGGGGGAGAATAGTCATGTGTAGAGAACCTATAAATGAGTCTAATTCTGTTACACTGGGGAGCATAAATTCCACTGCAAAGTCCACTGACAGAGTGCTGAATTCCTGAGCTGTCTGCCCTGAGTATAGTTTCTGGATGTCTCTAGAACCCTCAGGAGCCCCACTATTTGAAGCATGCTTACTGTGGCAGTCAATGAGAACCTGCTGAGACTTGCATACATGTAACCTCTGGAATGACCTCCTGACTCACTTTGAAATTTCGTAGCCATAAAAACTCATTTGTATTTACCGTTTCCCCCTTTTGGTCAAGGTCTCTTTCCAGATGCATTGCTATTCGGCACTTGGTAATAATCCCTCAGTGCCAGGGAGGCTCATCTCCGGGAGTCACGGACCATGCTAGGGGGAGTTTGGCTTAGAGAGGGGCCACATTTGAGCAACAAGGAGTCTTTCAGGAGGTAACTCTTAGGCAGTATATAATACTAGACTAAGTTTCAATTTCATGAGAAAAGGTTCATAAGTAGAATCATCAATATCAAAGGCCTGGCATAACACCTACTCTCCAGTTCATTGGACTCACCCAAGCCAACTAACTAGGAAATGATGGTGGGCAACACCCATCCCAAGAAACCAAGTGTCTGCAACTGCAAGCAAGATCATTCCATCCACCTGCCCCATGGGATCTAAGCTCCCTCTCAATTAGAAGTAGAGTGGGCATCACCATCCCAAAATCCTCAAGATTGGGGAATGAACAATGGACTAAAGTAGACTTACTATTATTCTACTATAAATTTATTATTCTAGCAATGGGAAAACTCTTATCTTTGATATAAAGGCAGTGGACACTAGAGGTTCTGAGGGATGGGAGAGGAAGAATAGGTGTAATATGGGAGCAATTTCGGAACATTGGAGTTGTCCTGCATAACATTGCAGTGACAGATACAGGACATTGTATATTTTGTCATAACTTACAAAATTGGGCAGAACAGAGTGGAAGCTATGGGAATTGGATGTGCTCAAGCAAATGGGTTCCCATCTACCATATAGGAGGTCCAGGGTTCGATCCCTGGGACCTTCTGGTGAAGACAAGCCGGCCCACGTGGTGAGCTGGCCCGAGTGGAGAGCTGGCCCACACAGAGTGCTGGCCCATGGCAGAGTGGTGACCTTCATGGAGAGCTTGCACAGCAAGATGATGCAACAAAAAGAAACACAGAGGAGAGATAAAAAGAGATGCAGTAGACCAGAGAGCTGAGGGGGCACAAGAAATTGAGTGCCTATCTCCCACTCTGGAGGGTCCCAGAATCAGTTCCCGGTACTGCCTAAAGAGAAGACAAGCCAATACAGAAGAACACACAGCAAATGGATACAGAAAGCAGGTAGCAAGTGCAAAACAACTGGGGTAGAGAGAGAAATAAATAAATAAATATTTTTTTAAAAAGAAGAGTGTAAACTGTAATACATGGTTAATAGCAATGCTTTAATATGTGTTCATCAATTGTAACAAATATATCACACTAATGAGGGATGCTGATGGGAAAAAGTGTGGGAAGGGGAGGGCAGGGGCATATGAGATTCCCTTATTTTTTTTACGTAACATTTATGTAATCTAAAATTTCTTTTAAAATTTTTTTAAAAAATTAACTATAAAAAACTCAAATGGGTGATTGCAATCTTTACCTCAGGAGGCTCCTTTCACTGTCCACATCGTGGTTGCAGCAATGCTAATGTCAAAGGCCCATGTGGCTGTGAGGTTTCACTGATATTGTCATTGCAATAGACTGTGGCCATGATGGATGCTGTCAGCCTGGTGGGAAATGGCCTGCTCTTGAGCTGAAGTGGCCACTTCCCCCGGAGCTAAGCTTCCCAGAAGTCATCCATTGATTCCTATCTCCACGGCGCCTCTCAGTGGGTGACAGTTCTCGCATCTGTCACAAGTATCTCTGAATGATTTCCTGTCATTTGCTGCATGAGAATGTGAGTAAACTACTTCACTTCCAATCACTTTGGGCTTGTTGACAAAGTGGCTTGAGTCATCGTTCATCCATCAAAAAAGTTATTGAATCCCTTCTCTGTGCCAGACATCTTGGGGGGTGTAGGGAAGAGAGAGAGAAAAAATGGCCAAGAATCCCTGGTTTTTGGGAGTCCTCCGTCTAGTGAGACAGGCCTATGAGCAGAGATCTAGCCCAGTTCAGGTCAGAAGGATGCATGGGGGAGCACAGAGCTGAGAGCAACCAGGGAAGATCAGCTTCAGGGGAATGATGGGGGATCTGGGTGTTGCAGAGTGAATGGGAGCTTGCCAGAGGGAGATGCTTGGGGGTGTTGGCAGAAAGTGGAGAGAGAAATGGGGTGCAGCCAGACTGTGAAGAGCCTGAGTGCCAGGCTGGGGAGCTGACTGCATCCTCTCTGCAGAAAGTGGCTGCTCAGATGCAAAATACCTGCCTAATTCCAGGTGCACACAGGAGAAGTGAGAGAAAAGGCTGGCCAGAATCCTTCCATCAGCTCGACCCCCAAACCTCATCACCAAGGCCAAGCAATCCTCCCTGTTCCAGTGATGTGCAGCTGGCAGGGCTGAGGTCCTCAGTGGCAACACCACTGCCCAACTCACCCTACAATCACGGTTGATACACATTTCCCTTGGCCTGCTGGAAAAGCACCTCTGCTGCTTGGAGAGTGAGATTTTTCTTGCTATCAAATCCATTTATTCAAGTGTTTCTCTGCCCTCGTTCAGGCCCTGGCCTCTTCAACAGATCATGGCAGACAATGCTCCAAACTTAGTGTCAATTTTATTATCCCCTGCTTGAATAACTTTAATAATAAGAATAATAACCACCTTGAGTGGATTGTACAAAGCATGGGACTGTATAACACAGGAATCCAAAGGTGGAAGAGGGACTGTGGTTAACAGGACAAATATGAGAATGTTCTCTCAGGAACTATAACAAATATATAATATTAATATGTTGAGATGGAGGGTGTACTATTCTGCCAAAGGGGTGCTGATGCAAAGTACCGGAAATCTGTTGGCTTTTATAAAGGATATTTATTTGGGGTAAATGCTTGCAGCTACGAGGCCCTAAAGAGTCCAGCTCAAGACTGCTTTCCCACCAAAGTGAGTTGCCACATGAAGGAGCAAGATGGCGGGTGATCTCTGCCTGGTCTCTCCTTCCTGGGCTTCCTCTTCCTTTCAAGGATCTGTGGGCCCAGCTTCTTCCCATCTGTAGGCTGGCATAGGGCTTGTCTCTCATGGCTTCCTATATCAGGCTCAGCTCTCTTCCCAAGGTCAGCTGTAAACTATCAGGCACATGGCCCATCTCTCCCTGGGGCTTTAGCTATTTGAGCCTTCTCCTTTCTGTCATATGGCAGGCAGAATCAAAATGACAAGTTCTCTCCTCTTTCCGTGTGTCTTCTTCAGTCAGTGTCCCTTTATATCAGCCCCACCAAGAGGGCAGGGACCCAGCTTGAGTTACACCCTCCTAAGTAGTCAAATCAGAGCCCTAGTCTTAACAGGTAATTTAATCAAGACTTATCAGCTGAACCTAATGCAATCAAAAGGTATCACACCAGAGGAATAGATTTGTTTACAAATATAAACTTTCTCTTTTTGGGATTCATAAATAATCTCAAACTATCATGGAGTGAAATACACTAAATGTAAGATATGGGCTATGGTTAGTAACATTTTGATGATGCGCTTTCATAGTTTATAATGAATGTTTCACAACAGTGCAAAGTGGTGGTGGGCTGATGTGTGGGAGAGCCCTGTATGATGATAGGTATGTTTGCTTTTTTAAGTTCACAACTTTTGCTATACACTTATTGTGTATGTATGTGCATTTATGAATGATATACATCAATAAGAATTTTTTAATGAAAAAAAAATAATAATAACAATAATAGCTAAGTGCTCAGACACCACACTGGGACTGTTTCACAGATAGCTCCTTCCCAATTAGGCTCCCACTGCCTCTTGTCCATTACTTCCTTCTGTATTGTGCTGCCTTGCACAAATGCTGTAGCTTTTGAGTCCCTTTAAAATCCAGAGCCTTGCCAACTAAACCTGAATCCAAATCTGAATGAGTTAGGATATTAGGTAACAAACAGTCAAATTAACAGTGGTTTAAACAAGATGGAAGTTTCTCTCTCTCATGTTGATGTCCAAGCAGGCACGGCAGCTCTTCTCTGCAAAGCCATCAGGAGCCCAGGCACTTTCCATCTTATTGTTCTGCTAACCTAAAGGTGTTGCCTCTTTCCCACAGTCCATGATGACTCACCACCACCACATTCTACTTTCCTTTAAGGACAAAACCTAGAAGTGGCTCAGACTACTTACATTTATGTCCTATAGGCCAGATCCCAGTCTTGAGGCTACACCTAACTGCAAGGGTGACTGGGAAATGTAGTCTTTATTCTGAGAAGCATGCTAAAAATTCAGTTACTGTCAAAGAAAGAACAGATACTGGAGTTCAACCAGTAGTCTTTTTCCAACTTTTTTTTTAGCCACATGTGTTCATTCTAGTCCTCCAAGAAGCAAGACACCAAGATGGGATGGCCCATGCAAGAGATTGATTAGGGAAACACCTACAAGGAAAATTGGATGGGCAGTGTGGGGGGCTGGGAAGGCCATCAGACTTGGATGCAGGTCTGACCTCAGGTAAAGGAGACAGAGAAGGAAGGAAGGTTGAATGGAAGCATCTTGCACCAGAACGCATCCCTGAGAGAGTTCAGCAAGGGAGTCAGGGACTCCTCAAGCCAATGTCACCCCACAGAGGAGTCCTGGTCTCCAGGTTGCCTTGGATCTCTTCCATGCTCAATCATCAGCTGGGAGCAACCCGTGGGAAGCATGGCATCAGGGTGATGGATTGATGGATTTCAGAGTGCAGTGGCTGGAGCTGCCAGTCAGGTGTGCTCTCTGCAGTTAGAGACCTGAGAGGTACATGCTCGCAACCCCTACACTGTGCCACCCTCAGCTAGTTGTTCAGTTCTGAGCTATAAAATGAGGCACTACTTTTAACTCATAGGGCAGGTTTGAGGATTACAGGTGATATTCCCAAAGAGATTAGAACTATGCCTAGCACACCAGAGGCACCCAATGATTGGTCACTGTTACCCTTGCGTCATCAGCAGTGTTGTTGTGATTATTTATTCAAGGCTTTTGGGCAGTAGAGAGACAAGAGTAGACCTGTGCATTAGAAAGATCCAGACCACACTGGACTTTGCCACCTCTCCCCTGGTCTACCTGGGACTACCCATAAGCCCTTTAAAAAAACAAAGCCCCTTTCTCTTTCCAAAATGACTTGAGATGACCGCAAAGAAGGAATTACAGGATAGGAGGAATAAAACAGAAGTGGAAATAGAAAAAGCAGGACCAAGAGGAGGTGGACAGAGGAAGCAAGAGGGTGGGAAGCAAAGTGGGGTTACTCTGGTTCAGCAAGCACGTGGCTGGGGGAGCCCAAGCAGCCACGTCCCCCATGGCAGTTCCGTGGTCCTGCACAGCCACCCTGGCCTGCCAGGGGCCAACTCCTGCTAGCAGAAGGCAACCTGTTGCAAGCCAAGTGGGATGGTCTTGGACTTCCAGGACAGGTTTGCTCTTGCCAAAGCTGCTGGCTACTAAGGGACATTTCCAACAAATAGTCCATTTTGTAAAACAGATATTCCATTTAATTGAATTTATTGAGCACCTGGGCCAGACCCAGGACTTTCGCCCCTGGGAAATCAGAGGGGGCACATCTAGAGCCCCTTCCCTAGAGGCGCCCACCAGCAAGAGGCACTTCAGTCACAAACACAGGCATCGGGCCCTCGTGAGGGAATCACAGGCGAGAGCGGGTCTGGGGGACAGGGACACATGGAGCAGGGCAGGGTTGAGAAGTGGGACAGCTGGCCTCCTAGCTGGTGGTGAGGGAGTTAGTGGGCATTCCAAGGTCAGAGTGTGCAAGGACCTCATGGGTGTGTTCTTGAGATGTGATCCTGCCCAGGTGAAGGTCAAGGAGAAGGAGCAGTGTAGACTGTGGGCCTGGAGGGGCCAGAGCACCAAGGTTCGCAGGGCCCAGGAGCTGGACCAGGAAGTGCTGGGAGGCCACGGCAGAGTAAGGAGGTTGTGGGGTCAGGCTGGCATTTCGGGATTATTGCATTCGGAGCTGGACTGGGGTGCCCTAGTCACCCTGCCCCCCACTACACCTGGAGCTCCCCAAAGATTAGACAATGCCTTTCCTGTTTCCTCAATGCCACATCGTGACCAATCAGAGTAGGTGATGGATAAATGTTTATTGACAGTATACATGAGCAGATGAAGAAGCCTGTATTTAGACCTACATTTTCCAAAATATATTGCCCAACCAAAAGATTAATAACCAATCAAGTTCTCAAAGGAGGGACAAGCATACCAGTTATTTGCTTCCTGCTCCCTCTGTGCAGAGGCCTTTACATACTTAAACTCATCTACTTGACAAATGCAGAAACTAAGAGCCAGAGAGGTTAATGTCCTGTCATTAGTGTCTTATCAAGACATTAAATGTCATGCTGGAGACGAAATTTGAAATCAGATGTCAAGTTCAATGCTCTTTCCACTAGAGTGCATATGTATGCACATAAATCAGCATACATTGAGGCATTCAAGAAAAATATATTCTGCATCATCAGGCTGTGTGTGTGTGTGACATGAACTACCTCCAAGATTATCCACCAAACTTATAGAAATAATGGAGGCTCTTTGCTCAGGAGGAGCCCTGTTGGATTCACGGGAGACTCTGCCGGAGATGTCAGCAAAGATAAAAGCAAACACACGTCAGGAGAAACCCAGACCAGCTCGGGGTGCAAAGAGCAGAAGCTGCACGACTGAGGGGAGAACAGACACCCCAAATGGCAGCCTCAACTGGTTTTCAGCTGGATGTTTTTAAATAAAAGGAGTTGCCCTCTAAACGTGTGTTTCCAATTCATCTCCTTTGAAAGCAGAATGTGTCATCTCGAGGGCAGTGATTCATCAGGGCCAAGTCCAAGTGAAAGAGTCGCGCTGGCCCCTCTCTGCAGCTCTGAGGCAGAGTCGCTGGTGAGTGGCTGTCACAATGACGAGGCTTGAGGTGCAGGGTCTGCCTCATTCCTGTCAGCAAAGCAGTGTGAGGAGGTGACCTCTGCTGCAGGGAACAAGCCTTTGTCTTGTAGGTCCCAGAAGGCCAAAGGACAAATTTGTAGCCTTGATTGCCACCTGCCCCAGGTTCTCAAAGCACTTTCCAAAGAGCCCCTGGTGGTGATGTCATCAGGGTCCTAAGTAGGGAAATGGAGGTAAACTGCAAGCCAGCACCTAGCCCAAGAGCAGCCTCTAGTTATGGATATTACTTCTAATCTTCACTGCAGTCCAGAAACGGGCATCACTACCCCATTCTTCATATAAGAAAATTGAAGCACTACAAGACTTGATAACTTGCCCAAGGTCATTAAATTAGAAAGTGTCAGAGCCAAGATTCCAAGCAAGTTTAACTGACTCCAGACCCAGGTCTTCTTGGAACCTAGAGCTGGAGAACTAGATCTATAAGACTGGACATGTGGCATGTGTGCATGTATGTGGGTGTGGGTGTGTTTGTGCACACATGCACATGCAGCAACTGTCACATGCATGGTGGCCACAGTCTTTTGAATCTCACACTTGCTTTGAATGCCAGAGGGGAGGGGCTGAGGCAAGGGCCGTAATGGAGAATCACAGGCTTTGGTATTAGGACAACTGTAGTTCAAATATAAGCTCAACAGAATGGCCTATGATAAGCAACTTGACTTCTCTGGATCTTTCTCATCTGTCAAACAGGAATTGAAAGGACTATAAACAAGGTGCATAAAGCTTCTCTTTCTCTCATATCCATCAGCAAACCCTGCTGGTTGGACCTTCAACATGTATCTAGAATCCTCCATGTCTCACCACCTCATCTCTCATCTGGATTATTGCCTCCTGTGACAGTTTGAAGTTTTTGTGAATCCTGAAAAAGATTGCATTCTTGTAGCTAATCCATTCCTGTGGGTGTGTGATGCTTTGATTGGATTGGATTCAGCTGGGGAGTCTTTGGTAGGATTGCTCCAGTGAGGTATGACCCAAGGTGGATTTGGCCCATGGGCTGGAACCCTTTATAAACAGAGGACTGAAAGCACAGACACACACAGGAAAAAGCCTCAAAGACAGAAGGAGAGGTCCCAGAGCTGGAGGCTAGAATCAACAGAGCACAGAGGCATACAAAGAGGCCCCTGAGAGGCTAGGACCCCAGAGCAGCTCAGAGATAAGAGATGAGTCCAGAGGAGAGGGGAGAGAAGAGCCGAACCTTGTACTTGGTCACTCACCACTGAGCTCAGGGAGAAAGTGAGCCTGGAGGAGAAGGCGGAGAGCAGCCACCATTGTGCCTTGCTACAAGGCAGGAGTCCAGGATCACCAGCAGCTGAACTTTGGTGAGACAGCATCTCTGATGATGCCTTGATTTGGACATTTTTGCAGCCTCAGAACCGTAAGCTTTTATCCTGATAAATTCCCATTGTAAAAGCCAATCCAGTTCTGATAATTTGCAATGGCAGTCTTTAGCAAACTGAAACACTTCCTGAATTAGTCAGCGTTCTCTAGGGAAACAGAATCAACAAGAGATATCTGTCAATAGCATGAGATTCTATAAGAGTCTCTCATGCAGCCTTGGGGATGCACAACTCCAGGTTCTGCAGGCAGGCTGCAACCAGGGGCTGCAATGCAAGTCCAGTGAAGGTTCTTGATGAGTTCTGGGAAACGTTGGCTGTCCAAAGACAAACTGGGAAATTCTCTCCCAATGCTGGAATCACTTCCCCTCTAAAGGCATTCAACTGATTGGGTTAAGTGCCACTCATTGCTGATGGCAGTCTCCCTGGTTGATGTAATTATAACCAGCTCTCTATGATTTACCACCACAGTAAAGTCAATGATGACTAAAGTCCATAAATACCCTTGTATTACAGTTAGCCCAGTGCTTGCTTGACCAAACAACTGGGCACAATTACCTGGCCGAGTTGACACAATATGCTAACCATCACACCTCCTAACTACTTTTCTTGCTTCTGTTCTCAACTTCCTTCTCCAAGATTATTCCCAGCAGATCAGCCAGAGGGAACCTTTTTAAACTTATGCCAAATCACATCACTCCCCTGTGCCAACCCAGCGATGATGGTTCCCCACTTCATCTGCTGTAGGAGTCAGGCTCCTTCTGGTGGCTTCCAAGGCCCTGTGTGACCTGGCTCACCCTTCATGTCTGGGCTTATCCCTTCTTCTCACCCTGTCCCAGCCAAATTTGCTATCCCTTGAACCACACAGGACTCCCACTTTAGGGCCTCTGCACCAGCAGCCCCTTTGCCCATAATGTTTTGTGCCCAGGTTTTCCTATGGCTAATTCCCTGGCATCTTTGCTCAAATGTCATTTTCTCAAGAAGGCCTTCTCTATCATTTAAAATTATAACCTGTGCACCCCACACACACCTCATTCCCATTACTCTCCCGTTTTTCCTTTTTTTCCATCACACGTATCACCATCTAACATACTGTTGACAGATTTCCTCTAGGTTCTTGGGTATGTTACATAAAAGAATCTAAGAACATGCAAGTTTAGTTGGGCCAGTAATTTATTAAGGAAATGAGAGAAGCGAACAGAAATGGGAGAAAATAACAGATTATGGGTCCCAGGTATACGTGTAGTTTGGCCAGGTAGAGAAGGGCGAAAAGGGCCAATTTAACTTCTGTGCTTGCTTTTAAAATCATTAATTAATGTTCAGGGGAGGAGTCCCAGCTGTTTGCTGTTTTGATTGGTAACCCCACCCATCAATTCTGGGGTGGGGGGGGCACTGATAAGGCCCTTTGAGAATATCTGGGTTTTTTCCTTGATCCCGGTGGAAATCCCATTCCAAATGGAGGATGCTTGCGAGGTTCTCTGAGCAGCTTTTTGGTGGGGAGTGAGGGTGGGGAGAGGGGGGTCTTTCCCTCAGGTGGGTTCCAGGCGGGTTCCATGGCCATGTGATTCACGGCCATGGTTTTCTGCCAGGTTCCAGATTCACCTTCTCGTTTCCTAAACGAATCTGCCTCAGTATTGTATACCTTACTTATTTTTTCATCTCTTCGCTACAGAAACTTAAGCTCCATGAGGGCAGGGGTCTTTTTCCTTTTGGCTCCCTACAAGATGCCAAGTACCAAGAGACATTTCTGGCACATAGCAGGTGGGCCACGAATATTTATTTAATGAATGAATAGCTCCATAAATGGTAGCTCCATATTTTTTGTTCTTCTTGTCATTAGGTGTAGAGGGTAGGAAAAGAGTCAATGTGAAAGGTCCTGGGTTTTCAAGGATTCCTGGAAGAGTGAAAGGAGGTAGAGCCTGGGGGAGCAGGGATGAAGGGAAGGCAGAGAAGGAAGTCCTAGGCCTCCTTTATTATATTGTCCAGACTCATAATTCACCACTTCCTGTGTTATAAACTGTCCAGCCTTTCAAGCCCTCTCCCCACCCAGACAGAACCAGAGGCGCCCTTCTCCTTCTCAGCGCCTGCTACTGTCAGGTCAGCCTCTCTCCCTGTGCTCCCCCGCTGTGCAGTGCAGCTGGGCTCTGGGCTCCAGCCACCTGAAATCCTACCAGCTCCTGAAGACAGCTCCTCCACTTGTTCCAGCCAATGTTCCTTCTATTTTATACCCCAAGGTGCATTTGCTAGGAAATGAAAGAAAACTTCAGTTTCAGACTTCCTCACTGCACAGGTGCCTTCCAGGACCCTAAAAGAGGCCAAGCAAGTGTTCACATGCTCATGTGCTTTTGCAAAATTTGCCAAGTAAACTATCTCAACCTCAATGGATTAAGGCCACCGTCTCTTTCCACTTTGGCTTGCCCTGCATCACACTGCCCCTAGAATTGGGTGGCAATGGAATGGCCATGTGGGATCCAGCTAGGAAGAAGTTGAGTGGGGGATACTTTTGAGTCTGGATCTAGTGGGTGTGATGGTTAATTTTAGATGTCAACTTGGCTAGGCTACAATGTCCCGTTGTTTGGTCCAACACTGGTAGAAGTGTTGCTGTGAAGGTAGTTTGCAGATGTGATTAGCATCTTCAGCCAGTTGATTTTAAATCACGGAGATGACCCTCGATAATGTGGAAGAGCCTATTCCAATCAGTTGAAAGCCTGAAGACCAAACAACTGAGGTCTCCCAGAAAAGAAACTGCCACTGGACTATAGCATCACCTGCTCTCTGAGTTCCCAGGCTGCCTGCCTCCACTATGGATTTGGGCTCAAGAATTCGACACCAATCATTGCCCAAATTTCTATCCTTCTGACCTGCCCAGCAAATTTCAGACTTGCTAGCCCCCATACTGGCATGAGCCAATTCCTTCAAATGAATCTCTTCACACACACACACATACGCATGCACATATCCTACTGATTCTGTTTCTCTGGAGAACCTTGTCTGACAAATGGAATACCTTTTTGTGGTTCACCCTTTTGTGGTTAAGTGCTTGCTTACAGAGTTTAATTACTGCTGTCTAAGCAGGGTAAAAATAATGACCCACTGTGCCAACTCATTCGGTATTGTGACCTGAAAGTGCAGGGCTAGAGGTATTATCATGCTATACACAAGTATATAGGGCACCAGAAGTAGGTTGGTGGTGGAAGAAGAACAATGGAAATATACAGACCCAGAAGAAAATGCCTCCAATAATCTAACATGTAAAACTGCCTAATTGGAGAATTCAGTTTGCCTCAACACCAGGTCAAAAGAGAAATTCTTTCCCATTAAGAGCAGACTCAGTAAAGCAGCATTTACACTTATAAACACACCATTGTGATTTTTTCTTTTTTGATCGAAATCTTACGAAATAAAATTTATCCAAATTTCTCTCTTTATAGAGCACAAACTTGTAGTGGTTCTACGAATTGTGAGTAGGACTTTATGTGAAATCCCATGCTTTATGCAAACCAATTATTTTTTAAGGATTTATTTTATTTATTGATTTCTCCCTCCCCCCTCCCCTTGTTGTTTTTCACTTGCTGAGTCTGTTCGTCTTCCTTGTTTCTTTAGGAGGAACCAGGAGCCGAACCCAGGGCCTTCAATGTGGGAGGGAGGTGTCTAATCACCCGAGTCACCTCTGTTCCCTGCTTTTGTTGTGTCTCTCTCCTTTTTTCCCTCCTCACACATCTTATTGTATCAGTTCACCACACCTACCCATGGCATCAGCTTACTGTCTTCTTTTAGGAGGCACCGGGAACCTCTGCTCCCTGCTTTGTTCTGTCTCCCATTATGTTCTTTTCTTCTCGTGTCTCTTTGTTGTGTCAGCTTGCTGCCCCTGCCCACTGTGCCAGCTCACTGTCTTCTTTAGGAGGCACTGGGATCCGAACCAGCAACCTCCCATATGGCAGGCAGGAGCCCAGTCGCCTGAGCCTCATCTACTTCCCACAAACCAATTATTGATGATAAAAAATAAATTTAGAGGAAGCAAATGTGGCTCAAGCAGTTGGGTGCCTGCCTACCACATGGGACGTTCCAGGTTCCATTCTCAGTGCCTCCTAAAGAAGATGAGCAAGACAGCAAACTGACCCAATGGGATGACTTGGTGAGCTGATGCAACAAGATGATTCAATAAGGAGACATAACGAGAAAACACAACGAGAGACACAAAAAACAGGGAGCGGAAGGGGCTCAAGCAATCGAACATCTCCCACCCACATGGGAGATTCCAGACTCAGTTCCCGGTACCTCCTAAAAAGAAGATGAGCAGCCACAGAGAGCACACAATGAACAGACACGGAAAGCTGACAGTGAGTGCAAAAACAATGGGGGTGGGGAATAAATAAATAAAATCTTTAAAAATAAATAAATAAATTTTAGGGAGCAGGTGTAGCTCAGTGGTGGAGCATGTATGAGATCCTGGGTTCAGTCCCAGGTACCACCTAAAAAAATAATAGATAGATAGGTAGATAGACAGACAGACAGATAGATAGATGATAGATAGGTAGACAGATAAATTTTGATGAACCACTTAGGAGGAAAGACTAACTGTATATTCTTTCTATAGAAAATATTATAAAGTCTTTGTCATATGAAAAGCACTCAAAGAGTATACAGTCTAAAAATATTGGGGAAAAGTATTATGGAAATGTGTTAGGCAATTAATGAATAGAAATATTACGTTCTTTTTCTGGATTTTGTATTGTATGCAGCATTTGTCAGCTTTTTAGAATTTGACACTCTAAATAATTACTTACTTTCATACCTTATTTTGTACTCATATCTTGTTCTTTTTTTCTTATAAAGGGTTCCCCAAATTGTATAAGTTCCAAGTCCTACACACTGGGATCTGCCCCTTTCTATACCCTTTGGCAAGGCTCAGGATTCAACATGGACATTGAGTAGATTTTGATGCTCTGTCCATCAGATCCCAGAAGTAATGGCAATGAATCAGGAGTCAAAAGACTTGAAAAATTGTTCTACCACTGTGTGACATTGGGCAAGTCAGTTAACCTTGCTGAACCTCAATCTCTACTTCTTAAGATGGGTCTGCCTGCCTTCAACAAAGTGGATGTGGGAAACAAATGATATATACAGTAAGGAGAGAATTCTTTGAAAACTGTAAAATAGTACAAGTGAGAGGGATTTTTTAAAACTTTTTTTGTACATAAAAATGACAATATAGAAACACCCATAATTTCAACTCTTAAAGAAACCACTATTAACATGTTGACATAGTCCCCTCTGGGTTTTTTCTATGTATTTTTCCTTATATGGATTATGTTGGGTACACAATTTTGTATACTGCTTACAGCAGTTTTATACTATTTATGAATTCCAAAAAAGAGAAAGATTATGTTTGTAAACTGGTCTGTTCCTCTGGGTATGATACCCTTTGATTGTTTTAGATTCAGCTGAGATATATTTGACTAAATTATGTTAAGATTAGGGCTTTGATTTGACCACAACAGTAGAGTGTAACTCAGGTTAAGTACCCGTCCCCTTAATGGGCTGATATACACAGGCACTCAAGAAGACAAAAAAGAAGATGCACACAGGAAGAGAGCAAGAGCTCCATAGACAAGGCAGAGGAGAGAACTTTGATCCTGCAGCCCTGGGAAGAGAGATGAGCCATTTGCCTGATAGTTTGCAGCACTGAGAAAGCCCAAAAAGAAACAAGCCTTGTGCTTGTTGAGAGAGAGGAGGGCTGAACCCTCACAGAGATCAGCAACAATCTTGCTTCAACACGTGGCAACTGACTTTGGTGAGAAACCAACCCTGAGTTAGACTCCTTAGGGCCTTGTAACTACAAGCTCTTATACCTCAAATAAATACCCTTTATACAAGCCAACAGGTTTTCTGATACTTTGCATCAGCATTGCTTTGGCTGACTAACACACTACTTTTATCTCTGAACATTATATTGTAAGCATCTTCTCATTCCATTAAAATTCTTAAATAAATAGTCATGTGACTCTTAACATCTTGACGCCTTAATTTCTCTATCTTAGCATGCAGCTAAACTAAGCAAATGCTGTGACCTGACCACTTGTGCTTACGTGAAAGGCCCTACAGAAGTTTAGAGTCACCTGAGCATGTCTGAAAGAGATCCTGAGATCTTAGCTCATGGATAGTAGTGCCAGAACTGGAAAAGTGAACCCAAGGGTTCTTGTCCTCAGGTATTTCCTGTCAGGCTAAGAGTAGTGGGACAGATCAGTGGAGACAAGCTACCACTGCCTGAGGTGGTTTCCACTCTACCCAGCAGCCTAAAGGTAGAGGCCAGGTCCTGCTTCTGTTTGTAGGCAGAGCAGGCCCCAGGGTCTAAAGGACCAACAGATGGTGGGATAACAGATGCCTGAAGGACCCACATGACATGACTTGGTGGGTCTGGTTGTGAAATTCACTCAAACCAACTCCCTGCCATGGGCTTGAAGCAAAGATCTGAGTCACCATGGCCATAGCCTAGGTAAGTGGAACTGCCCTGGGCAAACAAGAGGCTTTTCCCCAAGATACTTCTGGACCTGGAAGGGGCTCAAGACAAGGGGATGAAGAGAAAGGGAGGACCCCCCTCCCAAGAGAAAAGACAGCTCATCCTAAGACCTGGGGCAGACTGCTGGGAGGGCCTGTCAGTTTCCTGAGGAAGTAGGAAACTCAAAATGAGCCTTGGAGCTTCCAGGCAGGGGGTTTCCCACCAAGAAAGAAGGGTACCACTGTGCTCTTACAGCTCTTCTTGAAAGCATCTCTCTATGAGACGTGTCCTTGGCTGCACGTGCTCCACTGGTTCAAAGGGTCTGGAGCCAAGGCTGCTGCAAGGGGCAGCACAGTCAGTTCAAACATCCCTTCCAGCCTCAGCCCCTCTGCTCCTGATGGCTTCCTCCTCTCTGTTCTGGGTGTTGTGTACCTCATCGTCCTCCTGAAAGTCAGTCATGCAGGCAGGGTGTTCCAGAAAAGTTGGCATCTGCTCTGGCAGGAAAGAAGGAAAAGAGAGAGAGATACTATCTTTCCAATACCAATAGCACGTAGACACTGAATACATGGTGGGTCCCTTTGTCTTCAATAATCTCTAAGGTAGGTTTTAGTATCCCCTTTTCATAGATAAGAAAACTTTGGGATGTGGAGATTAAGTAACTGCTACCTACCCAATAAGCATGGGAGTCAGAATTCAAGCCAGGTTAGCCTAACACCGAGACCTATGGCTTCTACTCTACCATGCTGCTGGATGTATTTCTTAAGAATGAAGATGGTGACCCTCATAGATTGTTTTGGAGCTGGAAGGGGGTCTTCCCGGTCTGGTGGTTACCACTATCTTGATGTTGCGGGCATGCTTGACCCCCTGTCCAAGTTTCCCAGGGCACCTGTAACAAAGCACTACCAACTGGGTGGCTTCAAACAACAGATATCTATTGTCTCTCCTGCTGGAGGCTAAAGATCTGCAGTCACAGGGTCAGCAGGCCCTTGCTGCCTCTTAAGTCTGTAGGTCTGTCTCCCAGCTTCTGGCAGTGGCTTGCCGGCAATCCAAAGTGTTCTCCATCTCAGGCTTCCCTGCATGTCCAGTTCTCTCCTTTTCATCAGGACACCAGATGTACTGGATTAGGGCCTGCCCTAATCTAGTTTGGCCTCAGCTTAACATAATAAGACCTTCAAGGGCCCTATTTGCAAATATGGTCACAGCCCCAGGACTAGGGTTTAGGACTTGAACCTGGCTTTCTGGAGGATGCAATTTAACCTACAACATCTCCCACCGGAAGGAACCGTCTCACCTCTGGGCAGAGCACAAAGCAGGCGCTCAGTAAATGTTTGCTGAATGAACGATTTTGAAAAATGAGGAGAGTTGGACATAGTCAAAGCTAAACCCAAGTTGGGGAAGTGCAAACTAGAAAAAAAATTACTGAATCAAAAAACGTCCAGGGAGTTGGCCAAAGAAGGCATTGGCCTGTCCTGGCCAGTCATCACGGGCCTTGCTGATGAGCGCCGCTGCCCTGAAAGGGGTTAGCAGAGTGATGCCTCGGCCACAACTCTGGTTCAGGCCTCCCAAGATCTCACCTGAACCACGGTGTCAGCCTCATACCTGGTCTCCCCACCTGCAACCCCACCCCTACCCCTATCAGTTTCCCATGCTGCAGCCAGAACCATCTTTCAGTTTTGTTCAGTTCGCTTCAGTCTAACAAAGGTATTGGGCACTGCCTGGCTCCCACCCCAGCTTACTAGCAGGGTAACCTTGGGCGAGTTCTTTACCTCTCTGTTCCTCAGTTTCATCTCTGTGTAATAACAAGAGAATGCACTTGGATTTTTGTGAGGACAAGATGACTGAATGCAGGGGAGGCCGTTAGAATAGAGTCTGGCACAGGTAAGTGCCTTATAAGTGTTTGCAGCTAATTGAGGAGTTAGAGGAGAGGGACGATCAAACCTGAGATGACCAAAAGGCCAACCCCATCGTGGTGCTCTCCTGCTGAACCCCCTTCAGCGACTTGCTCTTGGCCTCACAGCATCCAGACCTCGATCAGCTAGCACCCCACTCACACCTAAGTGCTCACACCTACTCTCCTGTCTTCCAAAGAGCAGCTCGTGCTGTTCATGCTGAGCCCTCTCTCTTCTCTCATCCTTTGTGTCTTGTCTGTCTGCTGGCCCCATGCTTCCTTCAAGGCCCAGCTCAGATGGCATCTTCTCTGCCAATCCTTCTGCCCTTTGGTCTATATGTGGGCCTCCTCGTGGGCCTCTCTCCCAGCCCTTGCCCCAGTGTATAGAGGCAATTTGTCTCCTGTCTACCCTGAGGAGTTTTATTCATCCACATGGACACAGAGGACGGTCTAATAAGTGTCTCCTGAACCACTGAGTGGATAAGTGGCATAAAGGAAAGGGCTGCACTGGCTTGGAGAGAGCAGGAAGCAGGGTACGAAGAGGCCCTTCCTGAGTCCAAAATACATCATTACCGGCTGCTCAGATGCTTGCAATGCAAGTTGCTCACACGCCGTAGAAACACTCCTGTAGAGATGGTTGAAATCATGTCCCACTCTACTTGCCCTTTGCCCCCAGCCCCCAGTCTTCTGGGCGTGAGCTACGAGATGGACAAGCAAACCCACTAGAGGCTGCAGAAATGAGTGTTAAAATGATTTACAGGTTGCTAAGACAGGGCCTGTGTAGAAAGGCTAAAGGATCTGGAATTATCAGCTGAGAAAAGGGAAGCCTGGAGGGCGATTTGTCTTCCAGGTGATGAACCCTCTTTCCTTCCCCAAGGCTCTTTAAATGAAGAGCAGTGTGCCCCCCCACCACTCCACCCCATCCCCAGGGATGGAGCATCCAGGCTCGCTTGTGGAGAAGGAGTCTCCCAGCGCCTGTGCCTTTGTCCACTGCTTGTCTCCTCTCCCCCTCCTCCACCTCCTAGACTTTTCTTTACCCTCACACTGCAGGGCAGTGGGGGAAAAGCTGGACTTAGTATCAGACAGACCAAAGCTGACATCCTGACCCCCACTTGCTAAGGGGATGATAAGTCACTTAATTCTGTGGTCCACAGCAGGTGCTTAGTAAGAGTCGGTTCCTTTCCCCCATCCCTCCCATCTCCGTCTCCACACACTCACACCCCAAGAGAGAGCGCCCCCCGGTGGAAGGACTGTTCCCATTCACCATTGCTGCCTGCCCTTCCCTTGTCCTCCCTCCTGCCTGGCGTTTGCTGCAGAGGCAGTGACAGTCTTGGGAGGGAGAAGGGGACTCACTTCGTGGGTACCTCCCACCCGCCCAACATGAGCCCACATTCACGCACACTCACGTACACACAGACGCTCATGGAATGGTACTGTGGCTTGACTGTTTCCCTTTCCGGTGAGGAGCAACTTGAGGGCAGGGGCTGTGTCTTCTTTTCTCTTTCCTCAGTGCCTGGCATCCAATGGGCATCAATAAATACTTGATGAAGAAATGAATGATTCCAAAGGACAAACGTCTGCCCCATGGGTGCAGCAGTTGATGGCTTCTATGAAATGAAAGGTACATAAAAAACTTGTTTTTGGCGAAGTGGATGTGGCTCAAGCAATTGGTCTCCCATCTACCAAATAGAAGGTCCCAAGTTCAGTTCCCAGGGCCTGCCAATGAAAGCAAGCTGGCCTTCGCGATAAGCTGGCCTGCACAGTGAGCTGACGCAACGAGATGACACAACAAAAAAGAGACACAGAGGAGAGACAGTGAGAGACACAACAAACTAAGGAGCTGAGGTGGCTGAAGCGATTGAGTGCCTCTCTCCCACGTGGGAAGGTCCTGGGATCAGGTCCTGGTGCCTCCTAAAAAGAAGATGAGAAGAAAAGCCAGCCAGATGCAGAAGAACGTGCAGCGAATGGACACAGAGAACAGACAGTGCGTGCAAGCGGCAGGGGAGAGGGGAATAAATAAATAAAATAAATCTTAAAAAAAAACTGGTTTTCAAAAAGAATCATAGCTTTTAGATGAAAGGATATAATGCCTGGGATTGGCTTCAAAATCATCCACTGGGTCGTGGTTAATGGGAGAGGGTATAGATAAAACAAGATGGGCCACCTGATGATAATTATTGAAGCTGGGTCATGGGTGTTTATTACACTATTCATTCTACTTCTATATTTGAAATTTCCATGATATCAAGTTTTTCAAAACTCTTTCCATTTTCACTCAGTGAGTCTCATCTGGGGATGGTTCAGAGGCGTTTGGAAATAATACGAGGCACTTTTTTTTGGTTGCCACATTGACTGGGGGAAGTGCCTGTACTGAATGTCCTGAATGATGTAAAAAATTAACCCACTCAAAATGCCAGATACCACCCCACTGCACTAACCTGCTGAGGTATCGCCCTCGTCCCCATGTGTGGTTTCCATCAGATCAAACAAGCTTACATGACCATCCAGCTAAAAGTGGGCGAGGCAAGATTGGTGGTCTCTACATCCCGCGATCCTTGGGGGGTCATCTCGGAAAGAGGCTTTGGACTTTCTAGAGAGGGAAATAAGAGTTTTTCTCCTTTTATTGCTCCCGCACTTCCGTCAGAAGAGCCAGGCCCTGCAGTCCCAAGCTTCAGAAGGTTATGCTACGGGTCCCAAAAGACTTTCCTTCCTGGCCTTTGTTTTCTTAAAGTCTGACCTCCCTGAGGAGTTCAGACACCCAGAGGACCTTATGTCTTAGAGGAGGATGGAGAAGGATGAGGGGTTTCTAGGCTCGGGGCAGGGGGGGGGGGAGGCAGGTGGGATCAGGCCAGCCGGGGTCTTAGGACTTGTGGGACCTGAAATCTCTTAGAAGCAAAGATGCAGAGAAGGCAAAGCCTCAGGAGGGGGTCGCCTAGGGAGGCGGAGCTCAGGGTCCAAGGTCACTGAGCATCCCCAGCCTTCAGCCGCCAGGCTGAGGAGGAGCAAGGCCTCCGGGATTCGGGATTCGGCACCCTGCAGGCGGGTAGAGGGGCAGGCCTAACAATAACCGATAGTACACCTCCCCAAAAAAGGCAGACTTGAGGGGACGTAGAGTTGCATTTAATTTGGTTGGGGAATATACAGAGCTCTTTCTTGTACACTTGAGAATCGCACCCAGCACCCACTATTATTGAACAGATGGGACGCTGGAGCTCCGAGTGGGAGGGCCTCATCCAGGCGACAGCTAAAGAGAGGCGGAGCGCAAGTTTCTTCCTTCTTTCTCTCCAGGTACTGTTCTCTCCTGACAGCAGGGCAGGCCAACGGTTCCCCGAGGCTGATCCTACTGCAGCTCCAGAATTTCCCCTAGAAATGTAGACAAACCCTGCCCTAGCAAATCCTCCTTCCTCTGACATTTCCAGGAGCTGCAGGCTCACCAGCATGAGGCTTCTCATCCCATCTCTTGGATCCTCAAGAGCCCCTGAAGCCGAAGGGTGGCAGGTGGGTGGAGACGGAGCCCAGAGGGACATTCCGTGACTCACCCCAGGCCACAGAGCCAGTTAGAGGGGTGCCAGGGCGCAGACCCAGGTCTCTGGCCTCCCAGGTCTGGCCCCTGCTGCTGCCCTGGCCTCGGCTGCTGGGCAGCTGAGGTCACCCCAGAGTCCAGGCGAGCCGAGCCAAGGTGGGGAGGCGACACCCAGCTCTGCGTTGCAAGTGCCACTTGGCACTTCTTCACTTGACCTCCCCACTCCAGGTAAGTGGTTTGTGTCCTCCGTGGGAGATGACCCGGGGCCAAACAGGGGGCGGGGGGGACTTCGGGGACCACGACACTCCACTCAGTGCCAGGAGACATCAGTGGGTGGGACTCAGGAACCAGGGGTGGGGACCTCACCCCAGGCAGGTCCTCCCACCCCAGGGAGCAAACCCATAAGATAAAAGCAGAGGGGACGTATAAGTGCTTCTCAAGCCGCCTCTGTCAGAACCGGAAACAACCAAAACCTCTGAGCTGGGTGTGGTGGGTGTCGACAGCCCAGGGTGGGGAGTGGTAGTGACGATGCCTCGTTTCCTGGCAATGCAGTAGAAACGGCTCCACAAATACCAGCCGGCGAGCCCCACAGCGGGGAGGGCGCAAGGGCTGTGGTCTGCCCGGCTACCACCAGAACTCTGCCTCCTCAGGGCACTGGGAACCCTGGTGCCCCACCCCACCCCCCTCAGGAAATGTCCTGTCGGCTTGGTCCTGCTTTTATTTATTCTTTCACTCAACAAATGTGTCCTGAGGCTCTAGCCTGTGTTGTAGTGGAAAGAGCACCAGCTCTGTAAAAGAGAAAGACCAGGCTGGAATCTCAGCTTTGATGCTTACCAGTTACAAGTCCTCAGAGGTTCCATGACCTCTCTGAGGCTGGGTTTCTCCATCTGAAGAGTATGAAATGGGAAAGTGTATGGACATAACAGGAATTCAGGGAATGCTAGCTGGTATTACTGTGTGCTAGGCTGCGGCTGCCTCATGGAAAATAGATAAAGAAAGGAGTGAGTTGTTGCACTCCTGCCCTCAAGAAGCTCTCCCTGTATGTATATATGGTGGAAGAGCAGGATTCAATTAGCAAAATACTTGTCTAGCATCTAAAGAGCCATGACGGAGATGAGCAAAGTGTGGGAGAACACAGAACAGAACGCTCCCTGGGGATTTTGAGAAGGCATTTCAGCCAGAAGGAACACGTATAGCTCAGTGGTTGAGTGCCTGCTTCACATATATGAGGTCCCAAGTTCAACCCCCAGTACCTCCTTTTAAAAAAAAGAAAAGAAAGGTATTTCCACTAAACTTTATGAGAAAAAGAAAAAAAATGGGGAGACAGGATGTACCAAGCAGAGGGAACAGCAGAAACAACCTCCTTCTGGGTTTGAGAAACTGTAGGTAGATCCCTTTACACAAATCCTAGGGCAAAGGGTGATTTGATAGTGTCACAAGGATTTGGGGAAAGGTGGGAGATGATGACAAAACACAGATAGGCAAGGATTGGATGATAATGGGCCTTTTATCAGATGCTGTGATGTTTGAGCCCTATCCTCCAGGCCACTTGACCCTTTGATGACTTTTAAACAGGGGAATTGCACAGAGTTAAATTTGGAAAGCTTGTGCCTTGAAGCAGAGATGTATTGACGCATACATGCACCCACAGAGCAGTAAAACAGAATCGTGTCCAGAAAAAGGCACATGCAAATATGGAAACTTGGTTTATGATAGAATGCCATAATAAATCAATGAGGAAAGGGCATACTATAAATAGTCCTGAAGAAATTGGTTATCTACTTGAAAAATGTATCTTTATATCCCTACCTCACACCATATACAAAAAAATAGGGTTTTATATAAATGAAAGATCTAAATGAAACCAAAAAGATACTTTAAAATAATTAGGAGAAAATTTAGAAGATTACACTTATGACCTTGAAATAGACAAAGTGTACGTCAGTAAGACACCAAAGGCAAAAAAATCATAAAGGAAAATCAGTAAATTTTACTACATCAAAATTTAAAACTTTCATATGATAAAAGATACCACAGAGTTAAAGCACAAATTATGAATTAGAGGAAAGCCTGTGTAAATGGTATCCAGCATATATGTAAGACAACAGGAAAAAAGACAAATGGGGAAAATATATGATAGGCAAGTTTGGTGCAAAAGGAATTGCAGTTTCAATCGTGAATTTTAAATCATTATTACTAGGCTCAAACACATCTTTATTAACCAAAATAAACAAAATAAACTATTACAATCAACACATTTTTGCCAATGAGAAATTAGTTTGTTTATTCCTGTAGCATAAAAATCTGTGCTTCAGGAAAGCATTTTCTGCATCCTGCTACTTATGGAAGTGTTTTCCCTGAAAAAAGTTTTCAAGATGCTGAAGAAGGGAAACGGACTTGGCCCAGTGGTTAGGGCGTCCGTCTACCACATGGGAGGTCCGTGGTTCAAGCCCCGGGCCTCCTTGACCCGTGTGGAGCTGGCCCATGTGCAGTGCTGATGCGCGCAAGGAGCGCCCTGCCACGCAGGGGTGTCCCCCACATAGGGGAGCCCCACGCGTAAGGAGTGCGCCCTGTAAGGAGAGCCGCCCAGCGCTAAAGAAAGTGCAGCCTGCCCAGGAGTGGCGCTGCCCACGCTTCCCGTGCCACTGACGACAACAGAAGCGGACAAAGAAACAAGACGCAGCAAATAGACACAGAGAACACAACTGGGGGAGGGGGGGAATTAGATGAAAATAAATAAATCTTTTAAAAAAAAAAAAAGAAAAGATGCTGAAGAAGTGCTAGTTGGTTGGAAAGAGGTCAGGTGAATATGGAGGACAAGACAAAACTCCGTAGCCCAATTTGTTCAACTTTTGAAGCATTGCTTGTGCAACATGCAGTAGGGCATTGTTGTGGACAAGAATTGGGACCTTTTTGTGTTGACCAGCGCTGACTGCAGGCATTGCAGTTTTCAGAGCATCTCACCGATTTGCTGAGCATACTTCTCAGATGGAATGGTTTCACCGGGATTCAGAAAGCTGTAGTAGATTAGACTGACAGCAGACCACCAGTGACCATGACCCTTTTTTGGTGCACATTTGGCTTTGCGAAGACCTTTAGAGCTTCTTCTCAGTCCAGCCACTGAACTGGCCATTGCCAGTTGTCATATAAAATCCACTTCATTGCACATCACAATCTGATCAAGAAAGGGTTCATTGTTGCGTAGAATAAGAGAAGATGACACTTCAAAATGATGATTTTTAAAATTTTCAATCAGTTCATGGGACACCCACCTATCAAGCTTTTTCATCTTTCCAATTTGCTTCATATGCCAAATGACTGTAGAATGGTTGACGTTGAGTTTTTTGGCAACTTCTTGTGTAGTTTAAGAGGATCAGCTTCGATGACTGCTCTCAATTGGTCCTTGTCAACTTCTGACAGCCAGCCACTATGTTCCTCATCTCAAGTCTCTTGTCTCCTTTGCAAAGATTTTTGAGCCACCACTGCATTGTACATTCATTAGCAGGTCCTGGCCAAATGCGTTGTTGATGTTGCGAGTTGTTTCCACTGCTTTACGACCCATTTTGAACTCAAATAAGAAAAATCACCCAAATTTGCTTTTTATCTAACATCATTTCCATAGTCTAAAATAAATAGAAAATAAATAGCAAGTAATAAGTCATTAGAAAAAAAACATAAAGTGAGAAATGCACAGTAAAATGATGTATGACATATCCACATCTATTTAAGAATGTATGTCAATATCAAATGGCAAATTTCAACAGTGCAAAACTGCAATTACTTTTGAACCAACCTACTACAAAGTGGAGATCCAAATGAGTTTGTTCAACATAATTAGCAATAAAAAAATTCAAAGTAAAACAACTCATCAGATTGGCAAAAATTAAAGTCTGATAATACCAAGTATTGATAAGGTTGAGGGAAAACAGGTCCTCTCATCTACCATTGAGAGGAGGACAAATTGGCACCACTGCTTTTGAGAGCAATTCAGCAGTATCCAATGAAACTGAAAATGTGTACGTCCTACGTCCCTGGAAACGTCCCTTGAGGTGTCTCAAGAAACACTTGCACATGACAGCATGGAGAGACAAGTACCAGGAGAATCAACACGACAGTGTTTGTAATGAGGAGGGACTGGCAATCACCTACCTAGCCATCCACAGAAGAAGGGATAAATGAATTGTGCAGTATTCATGCAGAGGAATTCCAGACAGCAGCGAAGGGGGGTGAACTAGAGCTATATGAGCACCAAAGTGGGTAGGTAACATCAAATTACAGAGCAACAAGAGTAGTATACAACTTATGTATGTTTAAAAACAAAGCAGTACTATATATTTTATAGATACATATATATTCAGGCATAGATACATATAGTTACACAGGTATATAGATGCACACGAAAGTTTAAAAAATGGATTGGAATGAAACAGATCTGTTTCATGGCATTTGTCTTAGTTTGCCAGGGCTGCTATAACAAAATATCACAGACTGGTTGATTTCAACAACAGGAATTTGTTGTCTCACAGTTTTGGAGGCCAGAAGTCCAAAATCAAGCCTTTTCCCCAGTCTATAGCTGTCTGGTAGTGGCTCCATCTCTGCCTCCATCATATGGTCATCTGTCTCCTTCTGTCTCTTCTTCTGACTTCTGCTACCCTGTCCAAATTTCCTTGCCTTATAAAGACTTTAGCCATATGGGATTAAGGCATACCCTGATTCTATCTGGGCTCATCTTAACAGGATCTTTGAAGATCCTATTGACAAATGAGTTCACACCCACAGGAATAGAGGTTAGGACTTGAACATGCCTTGTGGGGAACATGATTCAATCCCCAACAGTCTGCTCTCTGGACACCAAAAAGGCATGTTCTTCCCAGATGGTAAATATATTCACCCCATCCTAACATCCCATGTGTGTGTGTGTGTGTACTGGAATAAAATGCACTAAACTTATAACACTAGTTATATATGCCACTGCTATAGTCATGAAGAGAAAGGGACAGATTTGAAATGGAAGCTTGGAATTGACAAAAGAGGGAGGAAATGTAAGCTAGCCCCGCAGAATCAGACAAGTGTAGAATGAGGATTCCAGACCTGGAAAGAGCCCCTAAGCCCTCCTTTTCCAGATACACCATTTTCTGCTGGTCCTCCCAGACTCACAGGCCGGGGTCTCTTTCTCTATGTGGAGAGAATCACAATGCATAGAAGACAAGAGGACTGGCTCTCAAAAACACCAAGATGGTGGCAAAGTAGCCCTCAATCCAGGCAGCAAATTCAAGTAAGCGGGAAAAGTGCAGGTGCTGAGTTCCACCCTCAGATTCTGTTTCAGCAGAACTGGAAGGCCCCAGGTATCTGTATTTTCAAAACACAACTGAATAAGTCTATTGTAGGTGATCCATAAACATTGTTTTTTTAATGCTGTCAGCATACTGGCACTGAGAGAAAGCAAGAGAAACTGAGCGTAAAGAAGTTAAGGGACTTGTTAAAAATAAGAAAGATAACTTAATGGGAAAAGGGGAGGTGGTATTTATTTCCTGAACTCCAACCATACATCACGTATGGACCCAGAAAGTACTTCACCTACATTGTGTCAATTCTCCCAACAACCGAGGATCAAAGAAATAACTTGTCCAAGATCTCTCAGCCAGATGGCAGTGGAGCCAAAAACACATCTAGGTTTGTTGGAACTCAAGAGCTAAAAAGCCTTTCCAAAGGAAGCATGGAAGCAAAGGAAGCATGTTTTCCATAAGGTTTCACCAAAGAAGAAGGAGGAGGAGGGGGAGGAGGAGAAGAAGAAATGCTTTCTGGGTATATACATGATGTATAGTTCCTCTCTTAATTTTTTCGTCTCCTAATCTTTTACTTTTTAATTTTGGAGTGGTGGGAGGCTTTTGGAATAGAAGGAAGCTTGGCATTGTCTTCCTTCTTCAGTAGACATCTATAAATGAGCCATTTTCCCATTGAGCCCCAACCTCAATGTACCATTGGCCAAACCTTGGTAGAACCAGCTGGCTGTCAGGAAAAGTGCAGGACTGGAAACCACCTTGATCATCAGGCTTTTTTTAACTTAAGATATTATGGGAAACGGACTTTGGCCCAGTGGTTAGGGCGTCCGTCTACCATATGGGAGGTCCGCGGTTCAAACCCCGGGCCTCCTTGACCCGTGTGGAGCTGGCCATGCGCAGTGCTGATGCACACAAGGAGTGCCCTGCCACGCAAGGGTGTCTCCCGCGTGGGGGAGCCCCACGCGCAAGGAGTGCGCCCGTGAGGAGAGCCGCCCAGCGTGAAAAGAAAGTGCAGCCTGCCCAGGAATGGCGCCACCCACACTTCCTGTGCCGCTGACGACAACGGAAGCGGACAAAGAAACAAAAGCAGACAAAGAAACAAGACGCAACAAATAGACACCAAGAACAGACAACCAGGGGACGGGGGGGAAATTAAATAAATAAATAAATCTTTTTTAAAAAAAAAAAGATATTATGAGTCACCATGGTAAGAGTCACAAATGGGAATGTAGGCCTTCTTCTGAGGAATTCGTCCATGGACAGTAGGGAAAATTCTCCACAGTAGGATAGGTCAGCAATCTCACCTTATTGATTCCATGACATATACATCTAGACATAGACATGGTGCTTCCCTCTGGTAACTCAGGACTGCCACATTTGGGACACCCAACAGTATGAGAGTCTTGTGTTCCAAGAGTAGGTGCATTCCCTAAATATACCACCCACTGTCACATCTCTTTCCTTCTGTACGCTTCTTCATACACCTTTTCTATACCCTCTGCTGTGAAGATCCTTTCTCTCTGGCTGGTGAATTTCTACTCCTCCCTCAAGGTCCATTTCAGATATCCCCTTTCATAGTCCTACACTGAGATAAGCTTAGAGTAAATGGTGAAAAAGATAAGCTTTATCCAATTGACTTTGACAGAGCTCTAGATATCAGAATAGGACAGCAGTAATTGGATTAGAACAAGGAGAGGACTTCTCCGAGTGAATAAACCATTATCCTCCAACAACCCTCTTTAGGGCTGTTGTAGTTTTGGTGGGTGGGGACTCACAGAGAAAGGCATGGCAAAGGACAGAGTTGGGAGTTTTTTGAGCTGGAGCCTTGGAAGTGAACACACAGGAGAAGAACACAGAAGAATAGAGAAGGCTCCTTAGACACAGCAGAAGCCCAGGGGAGAGAGACAGAGCCATTTGCCTGATAATCTTCGGTTGGCCTTGTGGAGAGAGCACATCAGCTGAGCCCAGAGAGAAATGGAGACCCAACAAGAGAGGAACCCAAGAAGCCTGAACTCTTGGCAGACGTCAGCAGCCATCTTGCCCCAACACATGGCAATAGACTTTGGTGAGGGAAGTAACTTATGCTTTATGGGTTGGTAACCATAAGCTTCTAGTCCAAATAAATAGCCTTTATAAAAGTCAACAGATTTCTGGTATTTTGCATCAGCACCCCTTTGGCTGATTAATACAGCTGTCTTGAACTAACTAGATGACCTGAAACAAGGCCCTTTGCCTCTTTGAGCCCAGAACCCTCCTCCATAAAATGAGACCATGAGAGTAGATGTTTCTGAAGGGCACTTCGAGCTCTGGCAACTTGATGGTTCTGTGACTCTGGGTCCCTTTTCCCTTCTCGCTGGGGGTTATATGCTTCCCCAACGAGCTTGCATCCCAATCTGGAGAGGGTGAGGCTGTCCACTCCTGTGCCAGCCTCTGTCCTGGATGGCCTCTGTTTAAGGTGGGGGCTTGCTCTACTTGGTTTCACTTATGGGCTTCCCTTGGTGTTCTCTACCCTTCTCTGGAACACTCAGAGGTGGGAGCATAGGCCAGGAGGGTGTTTTCTCAGGCTCTCTTTCTGCTGTGTCTATCATGCCACTATTTCCACCCTGCTAGGGCTGCCCATGAGGGCACAGAAGACTCTACAAAATTTTCTTCTTCCAGTGTTCCAGACAGGAGGCAGGGCACAGCTTCCCGAAACTATTCAGTCTCTTTACCAATCCCACCCTCCCCCAACAGGATTTTAGATTTTCTCAGAGACCCACATTAAGAACTCACTTGCTTTCTTCTCCAACTCTCCAAACTCTTTTCTCCAGCCTGAAACTGTTCTTATCACCTAGGAAAACTGCTGGGGCGGGGGCAGGGGGGGGTTGTGCTGGTTTGAGTTTTTTGTGGACCCCAGAAAATTCTGTTCTTAAGCTAACCCATTTCTGTGCCTGTAAACTTATTGTATTGGGGCCTTTGGGGGACCTGCCTTTTGACTAGATTACTTTTTATTAGATTGCTTCGGTAAAGGGCATTTGATTAGATTACAGGGCCCAGGGTGAGTCTTAATACTCTTACTGGAGTCTTTTATAAATGGAGGACTAAAAGCAACACACAGGGGGAAAGCTGCGATGACAGAGAGAAGCCAGGAGAGGCAAACTGCTGCCTCCATTATGCCCTGCCATTTGCCTGGTCACCCACAGCTGAGAGGCTGGGCCCATGGAGAGAGGAAGCTGAAGACAGAGAGGCTCCTGGGGAGAGGGGAGAGACAAGCAGACAGGCATCGTGCCCTGCCATATGCCTGATGGCCCACAGCTGAGCTCAGAAAGAAAGCATCTTTAGATGATGCCACCAAGTGCCTGATCGCCCACAGCTGCGACTTGGTGAGACAGCATCTCTTGATGAAGCCTTGATTTGGCCACTTACACAGTCTCAGAACTGTAAGCTTTTAACCTAATAAATTCTCATTATAAAAGCCAACACATTTCTGGTACATTGCTTGGGCAGCATTTAGCAAACTAAGACCATGGTTTATGGTTTTAACTCTGAGCTCTGCCTATGGACTCTACTCATGATATTTAAATCAGGACTTGGAAGGAAAGTGTCAGATTGAACATCTAATTTCACTCCCTCCCAGTGCCCTGCCAGGACCATAGCAAAGAGGGCAAAATACACAGAGACACACAGACCACAGGAGAACAGACCACATCAACATTTTAGAAGCTGGAAAGCAAAAGGAAAGGTGGTAACTGATTTCACAGACCCAGCAGAATAAAATCTAAAGCCCACAGCAAAGAAATGTAAGAACCAGCCAGATGTACAGCTCAGAATTCTCAAGGAACTAAAAGTATTAGGAACCCCCGGAACTGGGGTAAAAGATTTGCTAAGATACAGATTAATTTAAAGTAGCCAAAAAAAGTAGTTGGATCCCAAGATTCCCTCCTCTCATAACAACTGCCCTTTCCCACCCTGGGAGAAGACTGGAGATTTCGTCTCAGGAGAAGGGTAGAAAGGGATTGGGGGACAGCAAGCACATTTGAGGATATACATTCTCAGCACAAATGGGGGGATTAGGGTGAATGTGTGAATTCTAAACACTGAGACTGCTGCCCCCATGTCCCACTGCCTGAAGCCTGGAAGCTAGGTCTTTGCCCTCTAAGAGAACACTGGATATGTCTTCTCTAGAGAAATGAGCCATGGTGGGGATCTGCTCCCATCCTGGACATTTGGACCAAAACCAGGGCTCATCACTGTGAGATTTCACTATGGACAAAGAGAAGATTCTACCTGCTTCCAGAAAAAAAAAAAAAGAAACAAGTCACATTCAAAAAAAGCTAGAAACTAGAATAAGTTCAGTTTCTTTAGTAACACTACAAGCTAAAAGACAGGAGAGCAATAGCTTCAAAATCCTGAGGGATGGTGATTTATGACCTAGAATTCTATAAATAGCTAAACTATTCATCGAGTGAGAGGTAAGAACAAGGACATTTTCAGACAGGCAAGGACTTCAAAATACTTGCCTTCAATAACTCCCTTCTCAGGAAACCTTTAGAGAATGCGCTTCTTTGAAAGGAGGGAGTAATCTAAGAAAGAGGAATCCACTGGACATAGGAAATAGGCAATCCAACAGGAGAGAAGCAAAGCGAGATGCAGGATGAAGCTGATCAGAGATGGTGTTGGGTCCAGATTAGAACTGTCCTGCATGCTCTGGGATGAGAAGATGAAATTGATAGAACCCCCATTGCATCGATGAGAAGATGAAATTGATAGAACCCCCATTGCATCTGAAATGTCTTCAGAGGATATTTTGACAATGGGTGAAAAGTTTAGTGTTGAATTAGTGATAAATACACATATACAAATAATAAAAGAAAACAATTTTTAACTTCAGGGACAATGAAACAATGTAGAGAAGATAAAGTAGTTATAATTTACTGCATTTTTCAAGCTATAGAAAGTGTTTCCTCTGGACTGACAATAAGATAGACAGGCCCTGAGCCTCAACAGACTTCAGCTCCTACAATCTGATTTATTGGACTCACCTCACTCAGCTAAGATGGAGTTGAAGAAGGACAACCACCACACCATGGAGCCTAGAGTGCCTACAACTGAAAGCAGGAGGATTGCATCCAGTATCCATGTGGAATCTGAGCCTCCTCTTGACATAGAGGTGCAACGGGCACAACCAATCCAAGGTCCACAGGAAAAGGTGGCATTGGAGTGGGAAAAGTGGACATGGTGGCTGATGGGTAAAGGGGAATGGCAGGAAGAGATGAGATGTGGCGGCGCCTTTGGGACTTAGAGTTGCCCTGGATGGTGCTGCAGGGGCAATCACTGGACATTGTAAATCCTCCCAGGGCCCACTGGATGGAATGTGGGAGAGTATGGGCCATGATGTGGACCATTGACCATGAGGTGCAGAGATGCCCAGAGAAGTACTTACCAAATGCAATGGATGTGTCATGATGATGGGAGTGAGTGTTCCTGGGGGGGGAGTTGTGGGGTGGGGGTGGTGGGGTTGAATGGGACCTCATATTTTTTTTAATGTAATATTTTTACAAAATCAATTAAAAAAAAAAGAAAGTGTTTCCATGGCTTAATACTGTAAAAAGTGACCATTGAACTAATCAAAATTACCAAATAATTAAATGGAGATGAAGTGGATGTGGGAAGGGTTCACATGTCTGAGGGAGGCAGAGGGCAGAAGATGAGCTAAATTTCCATCTTCCATAACAGGAAGTCAATAGTTTCCACTGAAAAATTTTAAAAGGAGAAGCAGACGTGGCTCAAGCAGTTGAGTGCCCACCTTCCACATGGGAGGTCAGGTCCCGGGTTCAGTTCCTGGTACCTCCTAAAGAAAACAAAACGAAAACAAGCAGACAATGAGCAAAAACAATAAGCAGACAACAAGCAAAAACAATGAGCAGACAACAAGCAAAACCAAAACAAGCACACAATAAGCAAACAAAGGAGGGAGCCAACTCAAGGGAGCAAAAGGTAAAAATAAAAAATAAAAAAGGGTTATGGAAGAAGCATGCTATCTAGGATATAAAATTTGTTTTAGTCTGCTAGGCTGCCAAAAGCAATATACCAGAAATGCATTGGCTTTTCAATGGGGATATATTGACTTACAAGCTTACAGTTCCAAGGTTGAGAAAAATGTCCAAATCAAGATATCGGGTGATGCCTATTCTCCAAATACTGGCTGCTGGCGATCTTAGACTCCTCTGTCACATGGCAAGGCACATCACAGGACATCTGCTGATCTTGCCCTTTTCCTCTATGTTTCATTACTTCAACTTCTTGCTTCTGTGGCTTTCTCTCTTTCTTTCTCCATATTCATCCCATTCATAAAGATACCAGTAAGAGGACAAAGACCCACCCAGGGCCACACCCTACTGAAGTAATCTAATCAAAGTCTTTAGCTAAAATAACTTAACCAAAAGGTCTCACCTACAATAGGTCCATGCCCATTGGAATGGATTAACTCTAAAGCCTCAAACCATCAAAGAGTCCATCCCCAAGCACTCAGATAAATGAAGGAAAGTGGCTGCTTCAGAGAAGGAAGCATGGGCAGGAGAATGCTGTTGTGTTTTCATAACAAATCCTCCAGAGCTACTTTTTAATATACATGCATCAAAACTAAAAGCAAAAGGAGAAAAGAGAGTGACAGAACTTACTCCTGTCTCCTGCTCTATATACCAATGGTATTCCTTTGTATAAAGCACTGGGGGACCCCTGGGCAGTATATCCAGGCTAACTTGAGTCTAATTACAGAGACTGAGTGGCCATAACTCAAGCCTCCTGGTAGTAGTCGACAGCAAAGGGGCACAGACCCAGGGAGAATTAACAAGCCTTTGGATATCAGGCCCTAAAACTTCATCCCTCAGCTGTGATTAGCATATTGTGTGCCAGTAAGCACAGAAGGTGGATTTTCTGCCTCAGTGATGAGGAATGGTGTGTTGCAATCAGCCTCTCTTCACTATATCAGGCTGCTCACCACAACAACCCAGTGCGGCTCTGAATTCCCCGCCCCTGAAAGAGTATGCCACCTGGTCCCCAAAGGGTGTTTCCCACATTTGCTGAATAAATGTCATAGCGGGGGAAGGGGGGAAATGAGCTAATTTGGTCTCAAAACTGTGTGTGTAAGAACTTTAAAGAGTGTTTTTGGGTTATAAATAGCAAGATGAATACATACTTGTGAATAGTATCCCCTCACAGACGGTCTCTTCCGGTCCTCACACTCTCTGCATGAGAGAGATGCTTTACCTTTTTCTCATGGTACAGAAGATAAAATTGAGCACCAGGGAGGTTTAAACAATGTGTCCAGGGTTGTGTGGCTTGTTGATGTAGGACCAGACCTGGGAAGAGGTTCTTAAGCTCCACACCTGGCTTTCTCGGCTCCACCACCCTTGGGGGTACTTGAATTGGCTTCAAGTGAAGCGACTTGAAATTTTTTTTTTCACTTGATCTTTTAACTTCAGCTTCCAGCAGTCCTGCATAGAAATCACCAGCCGAGGGACAGCGGGCAGGAGTCACCTAAGTACACGTTGACTTCAGCTGCTCCAGCAGGTAAAATGGCAGTGAAATGGTGCATACAGATCTGAAATGGAGCAATTGCTGACCTGCCCATGGGCATCTACAGCTTCTTAGTTACTGCACATAGCAATCCATCTTGGTGACTGTCTCAGAAGCAATTTAGGACAAGGCTTTCCTTCCCTAACCCAAGTGAAACTCGGTCAGATTTGTAAGGGAGGTAATGGGATCATAGGTTCCAAGTCATCATTCTACGGCTTTCCTTCTGAGACAGGCCTCCAAAAGGGACCAAGCAGAGCGGCAATAGGAACTGACATGTGCCAAGCCCTTATCCGGGCCAGGCTCTTCAGTCATAGGATCTCATTTAATTCTCACAACAGTATTCTAAAGTGGGAATGATTATTTCCATTTTCCAGATGAGGAAACTGAGGCTCAGAGGCTCCTGACATGCCAGATTCACCCAGCTGGAAGATGAAGAGTGACAGAACCAGAATTTATGCTCTTTCTGCCTGACCACACTGACTAACCAAAGTGGAGTTATGGGGAGTCAAAACTTCCAAATGTGGTTTGTCCCCGGCTCTCATCTGCGGCTCACCTAAAACTGAAAAATGAATTGATTCAAAGGAGGGTGTTGGCTGGGTGGCGGGTCTGTGGGGAGCTCAATATTTTTAGTCATTTTTTCATACAGACCAGGATGGAAAGATGAGAAACCACAGGGGCTGGCACAGGCCTCGGGATGAACTCATGATGCCCGAAATAGGTGGGGCCAAAGCTTTCAGATGCCTGTCCTGTGGCCTCGGAGCTGAGTAAACCACAAGAAGCGCTGGTTTCTTTTTTCTGGTGCCTGAAACCTCAGTTAAAAGGTATTCCATCAAAGAATGTTTGAGCTGGAAAGAACCTTAAAGATTTCGCCGTTGAATCTCTCTCTTTTACAAATAGGGAAATGGAGGCTGAGTTTAGGAAAATTGCATGCAAATCAAGGGCAGAGGTGGACACCACACCAAGATCCTTGTCTCCTCAATGGCATCTTCCCCCCGTGCTCTGCAGCCTTTCCTACGCAGCCTCCTGTGCCCGCTGCCAGGCTTGTCTCGGGTGGTGTGGAATGAGGCAGAGAGTGGAGACTGTAATCATGGGAGTCAGAATGCCCCGAACGTCTGTCTCCACCACGCCCAAGCTTGGTGACTTTGGACCTATCACTTTACTTTTTTTGTGACACACATTTCTTAAATCAGGATGTTATGGCTGATTGTGAGATTCAGCAGAGACAATTTATAAATATTTCTTCCCTCCACTTCCTGTTCCACCAACTACAGGGAATTTCTGGAAGGAAGGAGGTGTACACAGATGGTGTAGAAAACCCTATTGGACCCTTTCCAACAGCTATGCCTTCCTCCCCCACTCTTAATAGAACCAGATTGTGTTCTGGTACCCACTCCCTCTTCAGGGAGGCCACCTGCCCCCACACACCAGAGAGTGAATAGACCAATTGTGGTGACCTCATTTTCCTAGCCAGTGTTTGTCCCTCATGGCTTGCAACACAATTCTGTCCAATAAGAGTAGAAAGGAAGTGATTTTAATAGAAGGAAAGAAAGAGAGATAGAGAAAGGAAAGGAAAGGGAAGGAAGGAAGGAAGGAAGGAAGGAAGGAAGGAAGGAAGGAAGGAAGGAAGGAAGGAAGGAAGGAAGGAAGGAAGGAAGGAAGGAAGGAAGGAAGGAAGGGAGAGAAAGAAAGAAAGAAAAAAGAAAAGACAAGAAAAGAAAGAGAAGTAAGAAATAAAGAAGAAAAGAAGGAAAGGAAGGGAGAGAGGAGAGAGGGAAAAGAAGACAAGAAGGAAAGACACAAAGGGAGGAAGGAAGGAAGGAGGGAGGGCTGGAGGGGGGTAGGGAGGGAAGGAGGAAAATAGGAAGAAATAATCCCTGGATAGTGTCATGAAGATGGGGCCTCTGGTCTACCACCACTTTACTCTGGCAGCAGTCAACCTGAGGACAAGGCCCAGAGCAGTAGAAAGAACCTAGGTCCTTGATGACAGGTCTCGCCTCAGGACTTCTTCCTATGTGAGATCACGAATTCCTCATTGGTTAAATCATTTCTCTTGGTGGGGTAGGAAGTTTGATATTTGAAGCCCAGATCATTCTAAGGGCTATGGATACATCCCAACAAAAAGTATATGGTATTTTTATTTTTAAGTCCAAGGCTGACTTGGGACTTAACTCTCCTTGAGGCCCCTTCAAAAGACAGTGCAGCCTCATTAATCCTGCAGAGTGTCTCTCTTTCACACAAACTTCCTGACACAGCCTTTTAGGCCATCCTGCTCTTCTAAAGCCTGTCCCTGCTGCTCCCAACATGCATGCATGTTCAAGCTGTTTCACACTTAGCTTAGGAGGTCATGTGTACCAACGCCACCAGAAGTTAGGGTGTAAATCCCAGGGTTGCTCTAGGCTTCAGTGGTGCTGTTATCAGGACTCACCCCTGGCAAATCATGAGATTAGGGAAACCTGCCTTCTGTATACATTCCCCATCCCTGGGAGAAAACCTTTCCCCCCTCATGGCTCCACCATCTTCCTCGAGTTCTCTCACCATTCCCCACCCAATAGCTGTCCTTGGAGGGGTGGACAGGTGCCAGCTCCGGGCAGGGCTCAGAAAGCCCCCTTCTGGCTCCACCCCTAATTTCCTGGGAGTGAGCCATGTCTCCAGTCTGCGCTTTGGTTTCCTCACCTAAACAGCGATGGAACTGAGTTATAGCAAGTCCTGCTTCAACCAGAATAGCTCTGCTGTTAACTGTTTAGGCCTTGGGTTAGATTTTATTTCTGCTTTAGAAGCATAAAAACCACTGGGTAAGTTGATCTTTAATGACTCTTCCAGATCTTATGTCCTGATTCAAATATTCCAATCCATTTCCAACACAAATATCCACCCAAAGTGAAGAGGGTGGAATATGAGGCAATAGGGAATGGTGAGGACCATGGAAAGTTAGTGTGAGCATGTGCCATCTGCTGGGTCTGCTCTACTGTTGCTTTGGGGGATTTGGGGATCCGGGTTCCCAGAGTTTCAGATTTCTTTCAAGAGAAGCCAGAAATCTAGATTTTATGTGAAATGTTGGAATATGAATCAAACAAAGCATATCTCTGAACCAAATGTGGCTTGTGACCTACCAATTTGCACTCTCCAGTCCCCTCAGAGAAGGACCATCAAATGGAGGGAGTGAATTATAGTGATAATTGGAGCAACTGGGTGCCAAGCCCTGTGCTCTGAGCTTCGTGGGCACGACCTCATTCACTCCTCACCACGGTTCTGTGACTTCTGGGGGACATTTCCAAAGAGTCGGTACCCCACCCCACTCCCTCGTGAATCAGGTTTGGCCTGGCAGAGCCCTGTAGTTTGTCGGTCCCTCCAAGTGGCAGTTTGCATCTCGAACTGCCTCCCTGGCCCTCTGCCTTGCCCAAGCTGATCCACAGAGTTTGATTTAAATTGGGCTTGGAGTAGAGAGAGGGAGTATGAAAAGTGGCTGTGGAGGGTGAGGCAGTGGTGGAAAGGAGGGAAATGGGGACAAGACTGTCAATTCCTCCATTGTCAGAGGGGGAACTGGATCCAATGCTTGTGGGCCCCACTGGCCTTACAATTCCTCCTGGGCCCCCAAGGCCCAGGTAAGCAGGTGTAGTTGGATGGTGAGGTACCAGGGAAGGGGAAAAAAATCTATATGTACTGGGAAACTACTATATTCCAGGCTCTGTCCTTTATGCGTGTTGGTTCATTTCATCCTCACAGCAAATGAATGGGAGTGCTATGTGTATTCCCACTTTACAGGTGAGGAGACCGAGGCTCAGAGAATGGAGAGCATCAAATCCAGGTCAGAAGTCTAGGCCATCTAGCGCCAAAGCCTATGCTTTCCACAGTACCAGCTGCCCTTCCAAATCACATAAAGGGCACACATTGCCATTAACTGGCCTAATTACAGCTTCCACATAAGAGAGATCTTACTGCATTTGGCTTTTTTGAAGAAAAAACTAGGAACAGTGAGGCTGCCAGTTGCAACTTAGGGTCTCCCCTTTTCCTGGACATTCATCTTGGCCTCAACCTGCTCCTCTCGTTCCTAACTGGTTCTGGTAGTCAAGCTGGGAAGGGCGGGTAATTGGAATAGCACGTGTGTGTGTTAGAGTTTGTGAATGTAACTCTGCGTGTCTGTGTGAGTGTGTGTCTGCAGCTAAAACCTGCCTCTGAGTATACGTGGGGGTGTGAAACTAAAACATGAGTTTGTGTGTATGAGTCCCAAGTGTGTGTATGAAAACCTAAGTTTGTTTGCCTCCTTGGCTCTGTTATCTGGCTGTGTGTGAGCAAGGGTGAATTTCAACTCAGGGCTCTTTAACTTATCCTCCCCCGCTCCTCCTAGCCAGGGCACAGGAGGTTGGCAGCACTTCCGGCAAGGGGTAAGAACCTGCCAGGACTGGCTGTGAAGCTGCATCACTTTCCTTCCAGATGGGTCTTGAACAGGTCTGGATGAACCACAGACTCTGAATCCCCTGTGAGCCGCATTTCCTTCATAAAATTCCCTTCTGTCTGTTGGAATGAACAGAATAAAATCAAACTGAGGACCTGAGCCGGACCTCGGAGGGGCCGCACATGGCCTTAAGGGTTGAGAAGAAAGCCAAGGTCGCTGCAGCAGTGAAGGCCGTGGAGGGCTGTTCCAGGGCATCTCAGGAGGCGGAGGCGGCCAGCCCTCCCGCTGTGCACCAGTGCACCGACCCCTGCATCACCCCCTGTGACCACCATGCCTGAACCAGGGGAGGCAATGCCGGGGACAAGAACGCCACCAGAGCAGCTGATGATGAATCGGAGTCTGAGGACAGCTGGGGTTTTGGCCCCGGGGGAGCTGGTGTGGGGGAAGCTGCAGGGAGCTTCTGGCGGCTGGGCCACATTGTGTCTTGGTGGACCTTGGGCCCGAGCCGAGCAGCTGAAGGCACCCACTGGGACCTGTGATTCAGAGTCAGCACTGAGAAGCAGATGGCACTGAGTGACTTTTGCAGTGCGTTCCACCAGGCCACCTCCAACAAGCAACCCACGTACCCCAAGTCCCATGGATGGGCAGCAGGCATGCAGGGCAGCTGCTCCCTGTGTGCCATGACAATGAGGAGCGTGACACTGCCAAGGCCGTGGTAGGGCAGAACAAACAGATGATCGACTGGGCACTTGGGGGCTTCCAGCCCTCTGGCCCAAGGGTCTGGGGCCATCAGAAGAGGAGCAGAATCCCTACAAAGAAATATACACAGACATGTGCCCATGCAGCACCCCCACTAGCCAAAAAGCCCCAGAAAGGCACATGCAAGAAGCCCAAGGCTGAGGAGATTATCCGTAAACGCACAAGAGAGCAGCTGGCGTAGGAGACATGGCAGAAGCGTGGGAACATCAAGGACAATCGCATCTCTTGTAGGAGTCTCAACGTCACCCTGGAGCATCCTCTCTCCATCAGGGGAATGTGCCAAAATCGCAAGAACTGCTTCCCCGAGTGTGCGTGCCAGTCAACGGCAATGGCGATCAGGCCTGCTGCACCATCTGCTGTGGGGGCGCGAAGTGCTTGTGTGCGGGAACAACCACTGCGGCGGGTGCTTTTGCAAGGAGTGTGTGGATCTCTTAGTGGGGCCGGGAGCTGCCCAGGCGGCCATGGAAAAAGACCCTGGAACTGCTACATGTGTGGGCACACGGGCACCTCCAGGCTGCTGCTGTGGCGGGGCAACTGGTCCCCTTGGCTCCAGATGGTCTTCGCCAATAACCACAACCAGAAACTTGACCCTACAAAGGTTTACCCAACTGGTCCAGCTAAGAAGAGGAGATCATTGGGTGCTGTCTCTGTGGATGGGATCGCTACAGGGCTCTGGGTGCTGGGGGAGCTTGGCATCCAGGTGGACCACTAGCTGCATAGCCTCAGGGGGGTGTGAGGACTCCATCGGGGTGGGCACTGTGGGGCACCATGCATGGTCACGTCTGTCAAGGACATCTGCCTCGTCACGCAGAAGCATATCCAGGAGTGGGGCCCATTGGATCTGGAGTTGGGGGCAGTCCCAGTGATGATTTCTCCACTGATGACCTTGCCCACCAGGGGCTCTACAAGGGAGATGACTGCCCCTTCTTCTGGCTCTTTGAGAACACAGTGACCACAGGCATTAGTGACAAGAGGGACACCTCACCATTTCTCAAATCCAACCCTGTGATGACTGACGCCAAAGATATGTCAGCTACATACAGAACCCACTTCTTCTGGGGTAACCTTCCCGACATGAGCAGGCCACTGGCATCCTCTGTGGAGCTGCAGGGCTGTCTGGAGCATGGCAGAAGAGCCAAGTTCAGCAAAGTGGGGACCATCGCTACTAGGGCAAACTCCATAAAGCAAGGCAGAGCCAGCCTCTCCCCACCCCAGGATTGAGAAAGAGGACATCTGATGGTGCACAGAAATGGAAAGGGTGTTAGGCTTCCCTGTCCACTCCACGGACATCTCCAACAAGAGCTGCTTGGCGAGGCAGAGGTGGCCGGGCCAGTCGTGGAGCACACGGGTCCCCACCACCTCTTCACTCAGATGAAAGAGGATTTTGCTTGTGTGTAAGGGGCATGAAGGCAAACAGAGGTAGTGACCCAAAGTTCAGCACAAAACAAAAGCTCCAAGAACCTGAGGATGGAGAGAAGTACCAGCTCCCAGAAGAGTAAAAGGAATTTAAAAACAAAAACCCCAGATACGAAAAGATCAGAAGGCTTTGCCTTGCAAAAAAGCTGGACGTCATCTCCTGATTTTTCGATGTTTGTTTAAAAAACAAAACCAAGCCCTCTCCCTCTCCCACCCCCTTTTAATTTTGGTCAGACCTTTTGTTTTTCACTCGTTCCAGAAGGATTTTCTGTTTCTTTGGGGTTTTGTTTCTTGCTGTAACTGAAACAAGAGCGTTTATTGCAGCTAGAATCAATGACAAAAAATAGTAACATTCCCTTGCAAAGGAGATGGGAGAGAGGAAAAAAATAAAAGTTCTGCTTCTGTTTCTGACCAGATGAGGGTCTCTGGGCCAGCCAGTCTGCTTCCAAAGCCTCATTCCTCTTTAGTAAGCCAAGGTCAGCTTTGTTCCTGGGATATACGCCTGTCTCACGTGACATAAGGAACAGGAATTGCCTTTTGTCGAGTGTAAGCTGTTGGTGAAAGAACATTGAACACTTTTATCTCTATCATGTGTAAAACATCTTTCATTATCTGTAGAAGTTTTCTTCTCGTTAATATTTGTATCATATATCTTTTTTCCAACATGTCTGAATCCTTATGGATTTAGATGTAAATAGCATAGAATGTTATTTTGTTTTTCAACTAGTCTCACAATATCTGTCTTTAACAAGATGACAATCTGTTTATATTAACATAATTTCTGATATATTTGTTTAAATATATCTTTTTTATACAGGATTCGCCTATGCCACCCTATTAGTAACACCGTCATTGGTGTGGTACATTTGTTACAACTAATGAAAAGCACATTTTAAAAATTGTACTATTATGTTATATTGTTTGCAATAATTATGTATATAATTATTATGTATATATTAATCATTCACTGTTTAACTTAGGTTCACTGTTTGTGTTGTGCCATTACAAGGATTTTATTATTATTATTATTATTCTAGTTACATACACAAGCCAAAATTTCCTTCTTTTAACCACATTAAAACATATAACTTGACTAACAGGAAGATGGAAGATTAAGGAGGAGGAGGAATCACTTCTCTCCCAGAAAACACAGCTAGAGGACAGGCAGAGGTCTGTTCTGTAGCTCAGGACACCAGGGGACAGTGGGACACCACTGAGAAGAGAGAGGAGCAAAGGAAAGGAGTCTCTGCTGGCTGAAAAACCCCTTGAGTAGAGCAGCAGAAGCAGCAACTGGCACACTTCCCCCCACCTATGGAGAAAATAGCAGTTTGTGGACTACAGCAGCTGTGGACTGCATTGGTTGCAAACTGAGGGGCTTACAGGGGTCCTCTAGCACAAGAAAGGGGACAGGGAGAGACACAGCCTACAGCAAATTCAGATTTTGGCCAGCCAACTTGCTCTGCTGCATTGGAGGGGTCACACACTTCCAGACCAGGTGGGGCCAAGACATTGCTTGCCCTGAGAGGAGCAATCTAAGGATAATTTGCCTTCTCAAAAACACTCCCTATTTCCCTGTGCAAGGTGCTGGAGAGGCAGAGGGAGGAAGGGAGGGAATGGCCAGCCAAGAGTGGAGAACAGCCTCTGAGAAAATTTGTGAGGTTTGGCTAGCCCAGAGGACATTACTTCTGTACAGCCCACCCCATGAGGAGTTACATTGAATGCATTTCCCCCTAGCACCTGGGGTCTGAGCTGAGAGGTCTGCCCAGGAAAGCCATCTATTGGCCAAAACAGAAAGGTGCACGAAAAAGAAAAATAATAAAAGAGGCAAACAGATGCCTTCACTGCCACCTTCTCCAAGACCCTTGAAAACTGGCCTATACACCATTACTGAGTCCTTGGGCCTGATTTAAGCAGTTAAACAGGGACAACCCTAAATACCTAGAACAAACAGAACCAAGAGTTAAAGAACAGTGGTAGCTTACAGCTACTTAATGGTAAATCCCTAGGCAAGTGAGAGAAACTGAGCATCAGAGTAAACTCAGCATCAGAAACAGATGCCTAGACATCAGCAAAAAATTACAAGCCAACAAAGAAAATGGAAGATATAACTCAGGCAAAGGAATAAATTAAAGCTCTGGATGAGACACAGGAGTTGAAATGGTTAATCAATAAAGTTCATAAAGATATCCTAAGTCAAATGATGAAGTTGAAGGACAATATGGCTAAAGAAAGAAAGACATGTAAGCAACACTGAGGGAGCAGATGTGGCTCAAGCACTTGAACACCTGCCTCCCACATGGAGGTTCCAGATTCAGTTCCCAGTACATCCTAAAGAAAAACAAATAGACAATGAGCAGACAATGAGTAAAAAACAATGAGCAGACAACAAGCAGAAACAATGAGCAAACAGATGAGGGAGCAATCTCATGGTGTGGGGGGCGAAATACTGAGCATAAAGAAAAATTTGAAATCTTGGATAGAAAAATAACAGCGCTTATGGGAATGAAAGAAACAATAAGTGCAATTAAAAATACATAGAGGCACACAACAGCAAATTTGAAACCATGGAAGAAAGAATCAGTGATGTAGAGGGAAGAACAACTGAAATTGAAGAGAATGAAAACAGAAAGAAAAGAATGGGGGAAAAAATGAGCAGGGGCTTAGGGAGTATTACGATAACATGAAGCACATAAACATACATGTTATGGGAGTTCCAAAAGGAGATGAGACGGGAAAAGAGGCAGAAAGAGTATTTAAGGAAATAATGGCTGAAAATATCCCAACTCTCATGAAAGATATGAATATATATGTCCAGGAAGCACAGCATACTCCAATGAGAATAAATCCAAATAGACAAAGACCCTACGACACATAAAATGCAGAATGCCAAATGCCAACAATAAAGAGAAAATTCTGAAAGCAGCATAGGAAAAGCAAAACATCACATACAATGGACGTCCAAAAAGACTTACTACAGATTTCTCTTCAGAAACCATGGAGGCAAGAAGACAGTGGTATGATATAATTATAGTACTGCAAGTGATAAACTACCAGCCAAGAATTCTTTTTTTTCCCCACCTCTAAGAATTCGTAATCTGGCAAAACTGTCCTTCAAATATGATGGTGAGTTTAAAATATTCACAGATAAACAGAAACTAAGAGAGTTCATAAATAAGAATCCAGCTCTGTAGGAAACACTAAATGGAGTGCTGCAGCCAGAAAAGAAAAGATGAAGAGAGGCTTGGAGGAGAGAGTAGAAGTGAAGACTATCAGACAGGGTAACCAAAGGCAGAGCTAAAAGGGAAATTTATAGCCCTGAATGTCTATATCAAAAAAGAAGAAAGATCTAAAATCAAAGAACTAATTGAACAACTGAAGAAACTAGAAAAAAGAACAGCAAACCAATCCCAAAGCAAGCAGGAAGAAAGAACAAAGATTAGAGCAAAAATAAATGGAATTGACAACAACAACAAAAAACAGAAAATGAACAAAACCAAAAGCTGGTTCTTTGAGAAAAAACCAATAAACTCAACAAACACTTAGATAAACTAAAAAAAAAAAAAGACAAGACACAAATAAATACAATCAGAAATGAAAGGGGAGAATGTTAGAAAATAAAAAAGAATCATAAGAGGATATTATGAGAAACTGTATGCCAACAAATTAAACAACCTAGATGAAATGGACAAATTCCTAGAAATGCACAAACAACCTACATTAACTCTATAAGAAATTTAGGAACTCAACAAACCAAATGCAAGCAAAGAGATTGAATCAGTCATCAGAAATCTTCCAACAAAGCCCAGGACCAGATGGCTTCACAGGTAAATTCAAGGAAGCATTTTGAGAAGAATGAATGCCAATCTTCTTTAAACTCTTCCCCCAAAAAATTGAAAAGTAAGGAAAATTACCTAACACATTTCTTGAAGCCAAGATCACCCCAATACCAAAGATAGATAAACTTTTACTACAAGAAAAGAAAATTATAACTCAACCTCTGTAATGAACATAGATGTAAAAACTCTAAACAAAATACTTGCAAATAGATTCCAACAGCATATCAAAAGAAGTATACACTATGACCAAGTGGGATTTATTCCTGGTATGCAAGATGGTTCAACAAAGGAAAATAAATTAATATAATACACCAAATTAACAAATTGAAGCTAAAAAAAACTGCATGATTATCTGAATTAATGCAGAAAAGACATTTGACAATATCTAGCATCCTTTCATGAAAAAAAAGTTTCAAAAGTTAGGTATGGAAGAAAAGTTCCTCAACATAATAAAGGGCATAGATGAAAATCTCACAGCCAACATCATACTCAATGGGGAGAGGTTGAAAGCTTTCCCTCTAAGATCAGAAACAACACAAGGATGCCCACTGTCACCACTGTTAATCAGCATTGTGCTAGAACTTCTAGCTAGAGCAATTAGACCAGAAAAAGAAATAAAAGGCATCCAAACTGGAAGAGGGAGTAAAACTCTCATTATTTGCAGATAAAATGATCCTATATTTAGAAAATCCCAAAATATCTATACCAAAGCTACTTGAGTAAATAAATGACTTCAGCAAAATGCCAGGATACAAGATCAACATGCAAAAATCATTAGCATTTCTATACAGTAGTAATGAGCAAACTGAGGAGGAAATCAAGAAAAAATTCCATTTATAATAGCAATAAAAAGGCACAAATATCTAGGAATTAATTTAACCAGGAATGTAAAGGATCTGTATTCAGAAAACCAAAAGACACTCTAAAAGAAATCAAAGAAGACCTAAACAAAAGTAAGGACATTCCATGTTCATGGATTGGAAGACTAAACATTGTGAAGATGTCAATTATACCAAAATTGATTAATAGAGTCAATGCAATTCCAATCAAAATTCTAACAGCCAACTTCAGAGAAATAGAAAAGTCAATTACCAAATTTATTTGGAAGGGGTCCTGAATAGCTATAAAACATCCTAAAAGAGAATAAAGGGGAAGGAAGGGGAGGGAAGGGGAGGGAAGGGGAGGGGGAGAGGGGGACAGGAGAATAAATAAAAAGAACTTTTTTTAAAAAGCATGGTACAAGAAAACTAAAGAAAAAATTAAATTGAATTAAATTAAAGTAACAGGATGGTATTGGCATAAAGATAGAAACACTGATCAAAGGAATTGAATTAAGAGTTCAGAAACAGACCTTTACCTCTATAGTCAACTAATTTTCGATAAACCTACCAATTTTCTGGGACAGAACTGTATCTTCAATAAGTGGTGCTGGAAGAACTGGATATCCATAACCAAAAGAATGATTAGGAAAATGCAAATCAAAACTATAATAAGATATCATTTCACACCTACGAGTATGGCCACTATCAACAAAACAGAAAACTGCAAGTGTTGTAGAGGAGACGGGGTGATAAGAACACTTATTCCCTGCTGGTGGGAATGTAGAATGGTACAGCCACTGTGAAAGCCTGTTTGGCAGTTGCTATGGAAGCCAGGTATAGATCTACCAGGTGACCGGCAATACCACTACTAGGTATAAACCCAGAGGAACTGAGAGCAGTGACTCAAACAGACATCTGCACACCTATGAACACAGCAACATTATTCATAGTTTCCAAAAGATGGAAATAACCCGTGTCCATCAACTGACAAATGGGTAAACAAACTGTGGTATAGACACATGATAGAATATTATTCAGCTGTAAGAAGAAATAAGTTGTGAAGTTTACAGCAACATGGATGAGCCTGAAGGTCATTTTGTTAGTGAAGCAAGCCGGGCACAAAAGGACAAAAATTATATGACTTCGCTATTATGAACTAAATATAATGAGCAAACTCATGGAGTTAGTAGCTAGAATATAAATCGCCAGAGAAAAGAATGTGGTTAGAGAGTGGAAATCTGATGTTTAATCTGTGCAGAACTGGTAAAAAGCTGTTTGGAAATGTCTGGAAATGAATAGGAATGGTGAAACTACATCATAGGATTTGTAATTAATAGGACTAACGTGTGGTTTGGTTTTTGTTGTTTGTTGTTTTTTGTTTTTTGAGTAATGAAAATGCTCTAATATTGATTAAAGTGATGAATGTACAACTTAGTGATAATACCAAATGCCATTGCCATTGATTGTACTCTTCAGATAAACTGTATGAACAAAAAAATAAGAGTGGGCTACAGGAAAAATACACCAAATGCAAGATATGGGTTATAGTTAGTAATACTTTGATGGTGCTCTTCCATAATTTGTTACAAATGTTTCACAACAATGCAAGGTGTTTGTGGTGGGGTGATGTATGGGAGTCCTATGTGATGTTATGCATGTTTATTTTGTAAGTTCACAACTTTTACTATACACTTATTGTTTATGTATGTTCATGTATGAATGATACACTTCAGTAATTGTTTTTAAATAAAATATATATATAACTCATTGCTGTAAAATACATACAGTGTTGTGCTACTATTACAACCACCCATTACCAAAACTTTTCCATCATCCCAAATAGAAACGCTGCCCTTTTAAGACTTAACTCACTAATTCTGTGATAACACTATATTTTTTATATTTGGTACTATATTTTTAAGCCCTTATCTGATAAAGATACATACTAGGGAAGCAGATGTGGTTCAAGCAATTGGGCTTCCACCTACCTCATGGGAGGTCCCAGGTTGGGTTACCAGTGCCTCCTGGAGAAGGTGAGCTGGTACAGCAGACAGGTGTGGCAAGATGACACAACAAGATGATGCAACAAAAGAGACACAAGGAGGAAAGATAAAGAAAGACACAACAAACCAGGTTGCTGAGGTAGCTCAGGTGATTGATTGAGCACCTCTCTTCCACATGGGAGGTTCCAGGTTCAGTTCCCAGTTCCTCCTAAAGAGAAGACGAGCAGACACAGAGAACACACAGAAATTGGATGCAGAGAGCAAACAGCAACCGCAAAACAACAAGGGGGGGTGTTAAATAAATAAAAACAAATAATATTTTCAAAAAATAAATACACACTAAAATATTTACTAATAAAATGGTGTGATGACTGGGATTTGTCTCAAAATCTTCCAAGAAAAAAAAATGGGAGAGAGAAATGAAACTAGATTATTAAATCAAAATCAAGGGAAGCAGATTTGGCTCAACTGATAGACCTACCACATGGGAGGTCCAGGGTTCAAACCCAGGCCTTCCTGACCCATGTGGTGAGCTGGCCCACGTGCAATGCTGATGTGTGCAAGGAGTGCTGTGCCTCAGAGGGGTGTCCCCTGCATAGGGGAACCCCACGCACAAGGAGTGAGTCCCGTAAGGAGAGCATCTCAGCGCGGAAAAAAAAAGCACAGCCTGCCCAGGAGTGGTGCTGCACACACGGAAACCTGACAAAGCAAGATGATGCAACAAAAAGAGACACAGATTCTGGGTGCTGCTGATAAGAACACAAGTGGACACAGAAGAACACACAGCAAGTGGACACAGAGAACAGATATCCGAGGGGGTGGGAGGGGAGAGAAATGAATAAAAAAATAAATCTTTTTTAAAAATTTGAAATTGGGTGAATAATGTTCATTATACTGTTATAATTATACTACTCTTTATTTTTGTACGTTATTTAAATTTTATGTACTAATATTTTAAATCTGTTATTTTTCTCAACATGCTTCATTTTCTAGAGTTTAAAGAAAAAATTGTGCAGAAAGTACGGAGTATTCCTATTTATCCCCTCGCCCTCTCCTACATGGTTTCTTCCGTTAGTAACATCTTCCTTTAAGAGATGTTACAATTGATGAATCAATATTTATACATTATTAACTAAAGTCCATAGTTTTCATTAGAGTTCACTCTTTGTTGTACAGGTCCATGGGTTTTGATAAATGGGTAACACTAATGTTATATACCCACAGTGACAGTATCATACAGAATAGTTTCACCGCCCTAAAAATGCCCTGTGCTCCCCTCTTCACCCCCACTCTCCCCATCCTTCTGAATCCCTGGCAACACTGATCTTTTTACTGTCTCTCTTGTACAGCATGGCTTCTTTCACTTAATATGCATTTAAGATTCCTCCATATCTTTTATAACTTGATAGCATTTTTAAAATTGCTATATAATACTCTATTGTATGAATATACCACAGTTTGTTTATCCATTCACTTGTTGAAGGACATCTTGGTTACTTTCCATTTTTGGCAATTGTGAATAAAGCTGCTATAAAATTTTGTGTGTAGATTTTAACATGGATATCTGTTTTCGACTCATTTGGGCAAATACCTAGGAGCGTGATTGCTGGATCAGATAGAAAGACTCTTTAGCTGTATAAGAAACTGTCAGTCTGTCTTCCAAAGTGGCAGTACCATTTTTCATTCCTACCAACAATGAATGAGATTTTCTGTTGCTCCACATCCTGGACAGCTTTTGGTATCATCGGCGTTTTGAATTTTAGCCATTCTACTAGGTGTGTAGTGTCATCTCATTGTTTTAATTTGCAATTCCCTTATGATATATGATGTTGAGCATCTTTTCATATGCTTGGTTGACATCTGTATACCTTCTTTGGTGAGGCATCTGTTCAGATCTTTTGCCCATTTTGTAGTTAGGTTGTTTGCTCTCCTATTGTTGACTTTAAAGGGTACTATGAATACTTTGGACTCAAGTGCTTCACAAGATACATGTTTTTGCAAATATTTTCTCCCAATCTCTGACTTGTCTTTTCATTCTCTTAATCTCTCATGTTGTTTTATACTTTCTAATTGTCCTGCTTCATCCAGGTTTCTTTTTCTTGTATATATTGTTCTCTTTTAAATTGATTTTTTTTTTTTGCATTCTACTTTTTCCCCTCTTTATTTGGAAGTTGTGTACTGTTTCAGTTTTTTTGGTATTTACCATTGAAATTATGACCTGCGCTCTTAGCTTAACAAAATCTAATATTATTCAATGTCCTCGCCATCCTCCCTTCCTCTAACTCCATTTACTCCTTCCTTAATTTATATACAATTTTCATGTATTTAGCTATATTTTAGACTACATAGGACATTATTATCCTTATTACCATATAGTAAATGTTCATTTAAATTTATTCATACATTTACCAATCTCTTTGTTTCTCACTTCTGTTTTTAAAGATTTTATCTATTTACTCCAACCCCCAGCCCCCACCCCCCGTTGTCTGTACTTGTTGTCTGCTCTCTATGTGTTCATCTTCTTTTTAGGAGGCACTGGGAACCAAACCAGGGACCTCCCATGTGGGAGGGAGAAATCCATGGCTTGAGCCAACCTCGCTCCCCCTCACTTATTCCTGCACCTCAGACTCTCCAGCAGGAATTATATTCCTTCCATTCTTCGGAATTTCCTTCAGTATAGGTCTTTGTGTGACAAACTCTCTCAACTCTGTATGAAACTGTCTTAATTTTTTGTCTTTATCTTGAAATATAGTTTTGTTTTTACATAGGATTCTAAGTTGCAATTGTTTTGTGTTTTTTTTTCCAGCATATTGAATTCTATTTTTTTTTCCTTCTTGCTTCCAACATTGCTTTGAGACGTCAGTTTTAAGTACTATTAATGCTCATATGAATTTTCCCTCTAGATGCTTTTAAGATTATCACTTTTTTGTGGTTTTTATAACTTTCATCATGATATATCTAAGTGCAGATTTTATTTCATTTATCCAACTTGAGATTCACTGTGTTTCTTGACTTTGTGGATTGGTGTCTATTACTAATTCTGGAAGGTTCTCAGCTATTATCCCTTCACATATTCTCTCAACCATGTTATCTCTCTCTTTTCTTAATAGGGCTCCAATTATACACATATTAGACCTTTTCACTCTATGTCTCTTTGGTTTAAACCTGAATTTTCTATCTTTTTGTCTTTCCATGTTGTATTCCAGAAAATTTCTTCTAACCTATCTTACAATTTACTAATAATCTCTTTAGCTATGTACAATCTGCTGTGAAGCCCATCCATTTAGCTTTTATTTCAATTCTTTGATTTCATCTCTACAAGCTCTATTAGATTCATTTTCAAATTTTGCTATATGATGTGTTGATAGACTGCTATTACCTGAAGCCTGTCTTTTATTTTATCAAACACAGTCAACATAGCTATTTTGTAGCCTGGTTCTTGCTCATGGGGATGAGTTTCCTTGCATGCCTAGTCATTTATGCCTGTGCTAGTCATTGTATTTGGAAAATTACTCATGGGAACAATTTGCCATGATGGTAAAAGTACCTTCCTCAGAAAGAATTTGCATTTGTTTTTTCCAGACACCTGAGGACATTACCAAATTCAAGTCTTGAGAAATTCAGGGGCTTTTCCACTTCCAGATCTCCCCACTGTGTGGTATTAATTCTATAGGAGAGGGTCCTGTTGAGCTCCCACCCTGTGCAGTCCTAGCCTTTTTTTTAACATCACCCTGCTGAGATGGCTCCCTCATCTGTTTGCTTGTTGTTTTAGCTTGTTGTTTGTACTCATTGTCTGCTTGTTGTTTTTGCTCATTGTCTGCTTCTTTGTTTTTTGCTTGCTGTTTTTGCTCATTGTCTGCTCACTGTTTTTGCTTGTTGTCCGCTCATTGTTTTTGCTCTACTTGTCTGCTCATTATATGCTTTGTTTGTTTGTCTTCTTTAGGATGCACCAGGAACCAAACCCAGGACCGCCCATGTAGGAGGTAGGCATGCAACTGCTTGAGCCACATCCAATGCCCCAGGCCTGGTCTTTTAATTCCATACTTATCTACGTGAAGAATCTGTCAAAACTTAGGTTCTAATAATTCTGGCTTTAGGAAAAAACCTCAGGGCAAAAACAATCTCTTCAATATTTTTCTCTATTTTTTATCTTTATATTTTAAAAATATTTTTTAGTTCATTTCAATAGGAGAATTGATCCAAATAATCTGCCAACCATTTGGGAAACTGAAAGTCCATTTTAACTTTAGAACAGTGCTTCATGAACTTTAATATGCATATGAATTACCTGGGGATTTTCTTAAAATGTGGATTCTGACTTAATAGGTCTGGGGTGGGGATCATGAGTTTACATATTTAATAAGCTTCCAGAAGATTCTGTTGCCACTGCCCCATGGGCCACAGCTCTGTGCAGCAAGATCATAGAGAATATTTTCCCAGCAAGCCCTGGGAATCTGAAGTTTGTAGATCAGGACTTCTGAGTTCTCTAAGTAGGTATTGTAAAATTCAAGAACTTCACTCTCTCTTTTGTCTTCATTAAGAGCCTGTTGAGGGGAGCAGACATAGCGCAAATGATTGAGCTCCTGCTTCCCATGTATGAGGTCACAGTTTCATCCCCAGTACCTCCTAAAAAACAAACAAACAAATGAAAAAACAACTCAGGGGAGCCCACGAGGCTCAGTGGTTGAGAGCCAATTTCCCACATATGAGATCCCAGGTTCAATCCCTGGCCTTGCTAGCTCAAAAAATAAAATAAAATAAAAGAGTCTATTGATTCCAATTATCTTAATTTTAAATCCAGTTTCCCAGGACACAGAAAGTTAGGAATGTGTGTGTATACATGTGTTTTAGTTTTCCTGGCTGCTTAAGGAAATGCTGTGCAATATATTGGCTTAAACAATAGGAATTTATTGGGTCGTGATCTTGAGACTGGGATAAGTCCAAAATCAAGATGTCATCAAGGTGGCAGACTTGGCCCAGTGGTTAGGGCATCCGTCTACCACATGGGAGGTCTGCGGTTCAAACCCTGGGCCTCCTTGACCCGTGTGGAGCTGGCCCATGCACAGTGCTGATGCACGCAAGGTGCCGTGCCACGCAGGGGTGTCCTCCGCATAGGGGAGCCCCACGCACAAGGAGTGCGCCCTGTAAGGAGAGCTGCCCAGCGTGAAAGAAAGTGCAGCCTGCCAGGAATGGTGCCGCACATGCGGAGAGCTGACACAACAAGATGACGCAACAAAAAGAAACACAGATTCCCGTGCCACTGACAACAACAGAAATGGACAAAGAAGATGCAGCAAATAGACACAGAGAACAGACAACTGGGGGGGGAGGAGAGAGAAATAAATAAATAAATAAATCTTTGAAAGAAAAAAAGATGTCATCAAGGTGATACTTCCTCTCAGAAGACTGTGGCAGTCTGGGGCTGGCTGCTGGTGATCCTTGGTCCTTGGCTTTCCTGCTACATGGCAATGCACATGTCAGCTTCTCCTGGCTACATGGTTATGTTGACATTCACGTCAACAGAAGCTGCTCCTTCTGGCTTTTTCTCTCTCTGTGAACTTCCTATAAGGTCTTCAGTAATAGGGTTCAGGCCCATCCTAAGTCACGTGGGTCAGACTGCAGTAACTTCATCAAAAGGTCTTTTTTACAAAAGTTCATGCCCACAGGAATGGATTAAATTTAAGAACATGTTTTTCTAGGATACATAGCTGTAAACCACCAGAACATCTTGTGTGCAAGCATGTGTGTGCTGGGTATTGAGGAGGGTATGACAGAGATAGGGGTATAGATATTTTGCACATTGGATCTTTGGTCCACAAATGACATTGATCTGCCTATTCTGGCCAAAACAGAATAAAGAATAACAACTAACATCCAAATCTAAAAGTTCATTATCTATAGGAGTAATTTTCAAACTTTTGATTGCAAGACATTTTTACATTCTTAAAAAGTATTGAGGACCCAAAGTGTTTTTAATTATGTGGGTTATATCTACCACATTTACTGTAGTAGAAGTTAGATCAAAGTTTAAAGTATTTATTAATGCATTTTAAACAAAAATAAAAAATCTCTCACTTGTTAACACTAACAATACATGTTTATGAAAATTTATTGTACTTTTCAAAACAAAAAAAAATTAGTGAGAGGAATAGCACGGTTTCACATTTACAGCTGGATTTCCATATCTGCTTCTGTATTCAATCCATTGTGATATTGTTGGGGTTGAAGTTGTTAAAGAATATCTGGCCTCACCAAGATACGCAGTTTAAAAAGAGAAGATCGGGAAGCTGATGTGGCTCAACCGGTTGGGTGCACACCTACCACATGGGAGGTCCTGGATTCGGGTCCCAGCACCTCCTAAAGAAGATAAGTCGACCCCACACTTGCCGCAACAAGCTAGACACTGCACTGCTTTAATGAGCAGATGCCTGAAAAAGCAGATACCACAAGCCAGCAGACGTCACAGCCTGTGGAGAGCAGATGTGGCTCAGGCCGTTGGGCACTCGCCTCCCATGTGGAAAGTCCCAGGTTCGGTTCCCGGTGCCTCCAGGAGAAGGCGAGCAAACAATGAGCAGACAGATGAGAGAAACATCTTGGGGGGCAGGGGGTATAATTTTTTTCTAAGTAAATAAATAAATCTTTAAATTTAAAAAAGTAAATAAATCTTTTTTTAAAAAATTAAAAAGAGATGACTATTTTAGTAGCCCTTTCCAGATAATTGTGGTTATTCTTTGACATTACACAAAGCCTCAGTAAGTAGTTGTTTCTTAAAGGTTAGTTGTCATGTAGAATTTGAATCCATATCAATAAACTTTTTTACACTATTACATTAAAATCCATTCTTCTTACTTGCACTTTGAATGGATCATTTACCCATGCATGATTTTGTAACATAATGCATTGATTATTTGGAAAATACTGGCTCACTCAGTTATATAGGGCTTTCAAATGCTGACACATTTCATTATATAATATTTTAAAAGCATGTTAATTAATATCACCACAAATCCTATCTGAAATATTTTAAGTACTGGAAGGCTATCAGACTTATAGTGGCAGATGCAAGTTTTCTAAATTCTAATTTTTCACTTTAAAATTCAGATTTTTTCATTGGCAACAAATACTGTGAGTTGTTTTCCTTGAAGTGACAGGCTCACTTTGTTCATTTGGGGGGCAATGTCTGCTAAGCATCAAGTCTGAATAATCATCGTTAGTTGTCAGTTGTTCTCAAATAAAAAATGATGTTCATGAGAAAAGCAGCTAGCTCAGCACACAGCTCAATCACATGAGTGCTTTTCTTCAGACAACCATCATGTTTTGGTATGTAAAAAAAGTGCTTTTCAGCATTATTCATGATAGTCAAAAGTTGGAAACAACCCAGGTGTCCATAAACTGATGAATGGATAAATTGTGGCGTATACACACAATGGAATATTATGCAGCAATAAGAAGAAATGAAGTCGTGAAACATATGACAACATGGATGAAACTGGAGGACATTATATTGAGTGAAGCAAGCCAGATAAAAAAGGACAAATACTGTATGATTGTGCTATTATAAACTAAATATATTAGGTGAAATGTAAATATATTATGTGTAATATGAATATGGATAAAATTGCATATATAAGACCATTTTTCTTTGAAGCTGAACAAATGTAGGTTAATACTATAAAATGTTATCAGACCAAAAAAAAAACCATTATACTAAGTGAAGAGACCGGACACAGAGTATTACCTATTGTATTATTCCATTTATAGAAAATGTAAATATAAATCAATTTATAAAGATGAAATTAGATTAGTGGTTATATAGGGATGGGGAAGGAATGCTAAGGGGTACAGCATCTTTCTTTTTGGAATAATGAAATGGTACAATCACAATGTTGTACATTCATCCTCTCAAAAATTTTAAACAGGCTTTCCTCCAGCTTCCCTGGGCCTGCAGGTGTGGGTAATATTTGGACAAAACCAATAAATTAGTATCAGTTTACCAAATGCTGAAGATATCCCAAAGAAGTATAATCCACAACACTTGCTTTCAATTTGGATGGGGAGCTAATATTAACATACATAAAAGAAAGTAATAGGTGCATAAATTCTAAAACATGGTAAAAATGAGTGCTAGGGGAGTTTATCCTTTCACTTATTCATTTCTCTTTAACACGCATATATGCACAGAAACCAGGAAAAGATTGATAAATTTGACTAATAAATTTTAAAACTTTTGCGTGATGAAAACAAATAAGCAAATTGGAATAATAAATTTAAAAAAATAAACAACAAACTGGGAAATTTTTCTAATGTATATGAAAACAGATTAATTCCCTTAAAATCTGAAGGATTTTTAAAAGTCAATATGAGAAAGAAAAATAACCAAAGAGGAAAATGGGCAAAAGACATTGTTAAGTAGGCAGTTCACAAAAGAAGAAATGCAAATGATCAATAAACATTAGAAAATACAACTTCACTCATAATTAAATTAGTGTTAGGCAGAAAGGTGAATTATATTTTTCAGACTGGTAAAAATTTAAAAATTTAAAGTTAGATTCTACATTGCACAGGTAAGAGTTTCAAGAAAAAGGCACTCATTTCCTTTTCAGCAGAAGTTTAATTTGTTGCTAACTTTTTGGAAAGCATGAGACAGATCCTAGCAATTTCATTTCTAGAAATTTATCGTATAACTATTCCTGCACAAGAGCACAAAAGGGTGCATGCAAAAATGAAACCTGGGAGTGGCTGTAGCTTGGTGGTTGAGTGCCTGCTTCCCATGTACAAAGTCCCGGGTTCAATTCCCTGTATCTCCTAAAAAAACAAACAACAACAAGAACAAAAAACAACTCTTATTGGGAAGTGGGAGTAGCTCAGAGATTGAGCGCCTTCTTCGCATGTACGAAGTCCTGGGTTCAATCCCCGGTACCTCCTAAAAATAAAAAAGCCTGCCACAATATTGTTTAACTTAAGAAGAAAAATAAAAACAGCATAAATATTAATGAGTACAGGACTGTTCAATACATTTTTCTACATTTGTATTATGGTATTTTATGCAGTCAATAGGAAAAATGAGGTAGATTTAAACATACTAACAAGGAAACTTATCCAAGATGTATTGCTGAAGTGAAAAAAGCAAAGCACAGACCAGCATGGGTCCTATGACCCCGGGTGTGTGCATGCACGGACACACAGACACACGGACACTCACATGTATAGCGACCATTCATAGCAAATACCTGGAACAATCCAACTCTTGCTGGGGTTGCCCCTGAGGGGTGCGACTGAGAAGCAGCAGGGAATTTTTATTTACTTTCTTATTTTTTTGCTTTATACCCTTCTGCCATGTTTGTTTATTTTTTTGCCAATTAAGTCCAGTTCGTGAGCACCTGTTGTGTACCTGGTTCTGTGTTAGGTCCTGTGAGGACAGATAAGTGTCTCACTCTCCTGGAGGAGCCACACGGTAGAGGCAGATCAGCGACCTAGCCGGATAGCAGGCGGTAGCCAGAGTGGCCAATGGAGCACGGGCTTTGCCAGGGACGGCCGGGGTCTGGCACCACCTTCTGGAGGAGCCAGCCAGGTAGAAGGCAGGTGATCCAGCCCAGGCTAAGGAAGACCATGCCCAGGGGCACCGGACCCACTGGCACGGAGCTCGGAGGACACGGCCAGGTTTTGCCACACTACGGGGTGTGGTGGCTGTCGGCAGGTGTCGAGGGGCATGGCCATAGAAGGGAGGCAGAGCCCGTGGGGTGTGTTCCTTCAGCAGGGGTTCTTAGGAAGAAGTTATTTGTGTTGGCAAAGCAGACAATTCTGAGAGGAAGAAGCTTCCAGCTGCTTCTGGCACTTTCTAGGACTGTTTGAGCAAGTGCTATCTCCCCATCTTATGGCAATGGAGAGTGTGGGATGGGCGAGAGAAGAGACAGAGGATCAGAAACTGAAACCAGGCCATCTAAATTACTCCTTTAAAGAGCAGGTGTGGGAGAGCATATGTAGCTCGATGGTTCAGCACCTGTCTCCCATGTACAAGGTCCTGGGTTCAATCCCCAGTACCTCCAAAAAATAAAATAAGATAAAAGAGCAGGTGTGTTTTACTAACAGAGTCCTTGCTGCTTGTAAGTGAAAACTGCTGAGAGAGCTGGCTCTTGGATGTCTCATAATAGCGTCCCCTGAGTCCTGGTTGTGAAGGCTGATAAAAAAATAACAACAAAAAACCCTCCTTCTTCACAGCTGTCCAGGAACCCCTGGACTGTGTGGCTTCCTGGGTGGGGGATGGTCAGAAGAGCTCCGTGTGCAAATATGTGATTCCTTTTTGTTCATTGCTGATTGTGTTTATGCCCAGGTTCGCTGAGGGAATGAATCATGGATGACATCAGCCAGTCCAGGGAGTTTGACTTCTGGGTCATTCTCAAGACAATGGGGCATCTGGTTAATTGAATTCGATGGCTCCAATTGAGTTACCACAGTGACAAAGGCAAGGCTGGATGTGCCAGAGCTGAAAGCATTAAGACATTAACAGAGTCCACTTATCACTAACACTCCACAATGGGAATTAAATCTTTCTGTGAGAATTCAAAAGGAAATTCAGTAGCTGGCAAGGCCTGACTCATCATGGGCATCAGTTTACACTGCCCAAGATTTGAGACATAAGAAGTGCTAGAGTTTGGGCTGAATCAACAGCTTCATGGATGCCTTACTGAACACCCTCCACTGGCTCTACAATTAGGATTGCCAGATTTAGCAAAGAAGAATCCAGAATACACCATGAAGTTTGAATTCAGATAAACAATGAGTGATTTTTAATCTAAGTATGTCCAGGCATATACTGTTTGTTGCTTCTCTGAAATTCAAATTTAACTGGGCATCCAGTGTTTTGTCTGGTAATCTTATTCCCAGTGATTACAAGTTAGAGCCGAAATTCTGGCATTCAGTTCCCTGGGATTCAGCCCCTTCCTGACTATGCAACCTCATTCCTCACCCTTCCAGCCAAACTCACCAACCTCCTTTGCATTGCTTTGCCTCTTGCTTTCTTGCCCCTTGGACTTGCATCTCAAATGCCATCTCTAGGATCCATCCCTCCTCCGCAGTGGGACAGCTCCTCTCTCCTCTTTAAGTGTCCTGAGTATCCTTTTGAATGCACTTACACAACAGTAGAACATGCTCATTGTTTTGTCTGCCTGGTACTGCCTCCCTTCTTCTGGGGAAAACACTCCTCTTTTTGGGAACTGCTCCTCCTCTCACTCCAACCACTTGACTTCAGCAATGACTCTGCTCTCTGGCCACAGATGGACACCTGACCAGGCCTATCTGATCTCCCCTCGACATTTTTTATGACTCACCTTGTTTGGCACCCAGCTCAGGTAACACTCCAACACCCGTCCTGAGCATTAAGCTAAGATCACCACTGCTGTTAGGGACGTGATCCTTTTATCTGTTAGGATCTATTGTCCTAATTCCCATGCCACATAGCAACACCCATCCCCATGTGACGGGATAGAAGAGGCCACGTAAGAGTGGAACAAGCACCAGCTTGGGAGACACGAGGGAGACTTGGGCTCACGTCATGTATCATTCACCAACTCCCTGCAAGATCCCTCGTCACAACAGACTGCAAACTCTCTGAGGGCAGGACCACGTTTTACTCTTCTTTGTATCCTCAGATACATAATGTGGTAAGTGTACAAAGATGAAGATGGTGATAACGGCGATGACAATGGTGACATAGCAAGTCACTGCCTCTCTTGGCCCCATCTTTCATTTTTATAAAATTAGGGTGGCTGGGTTCAGTGAGCTTTAAGAGGACTTGCACTCAAAGGTCCTATCCTAACCAGTCCAATATGAAGATTCTGATGGCTGCCCTACCACACCAGTACTGGCCTCTAAGCCAAGGTCATGGTCGCTATCAAGCACAGAACTGTATCTGTTAGGCCTCCAGGCCACACATTAACATGTTTTCCAAGGGCTTGTAAAAGTGTGTGAGACTGGAACAATGATATTGACTCAAAAACATGGAAAGAGTATGGCAAGACCAAAAGTCTTAAATGTTCCTCAAAACATGACATCATATCAACCAGTCAACCGCAACTCAAGTTACAGAGCTCCACACTTCTATTAAGTTTAAATTACAAGAATTAAAAATTCTTAACAAAACTCAAAATTAAACACTTACGGGGAGTGGGTATAGCTCAGTGGTTGAGTGCCTGCTTTCCATGCACGAGGTCCCGGGTTCAATCCCCAGTACCTGTTTAAAAAATGAAAATTAAATATTTGGTGTGGGATGTGCTCTGGGGTGGGACTATAACATTCTTAAAATTGTGCAGTCCAGGAGTAAGACTCACTATCATTTTTTCACCTTCCTCTATACTAACTCTACACCCCTTGTACAAACTTCTATAATTTCCGTGGTCACACTGCTTACCCACCTGAAGGGTGCATGATGTCAGCAGGAGGTGAGTTGAGTTTCAAGGGTCACCATTTTTTATTCTAATATTTATTTTTCTGTTTCTCAGAAAAAATATAAATAAATGAAGTCCTGATAGGGAGTTTCTCATTATAATAAATTAAAGAAAATGTTAAGTAAATAATAGTGCAGGTGACACATAAATAAGAAGGAGAGGAAGGAGAGGAATCACAAAGATAGCATGAGCATGCATTTCTTTTGTGAACCCTGCTGAGTGCAATGACCTGGTTATGCACCAGGGTGTTTACAGACCAGCCACAGCCCTCTCTAACCTCTCCTTTGCCAAGAATGCCTTTTTATACTTAGGGGGCCCTTGTGTGATATGCAGGTATTCTCCCCTTTATAAAAGCAGCACAGGTTAGTCATGTTGCACACTTAATCAATATTCATGGTGATGTTTCCTCGTTGCCGAGTACTGCAATGGGTTTGGGTTCTTTACAAATGCAAACACACACACAAAGATGGGGACTGTGAGAAATCCACCAGCTACTTTGTGGCATGGTCAGAGAATGATGATGGCTTTGTCTCCAAGGCCATAGCTGTCCTGAAGGGTATTACAAAGGATGAAAGAGTATCAAGGGAGTAATTCTAATTCAAGATGCAAGGAGCATAAATCTGTCATCATGAGAAAATGAAAACTCATATTTCTAGGTGCTGACGAGGAGATTGGAGAGACATGCCAGGAAAGAGTCAGCAATCTAAAGTCTGGGAGTGGGAGTGGACCTGAGAGCCAGCAAAGGCCCACACGCCGGGGGAGGCTGGCAGGAGGTTGGCCAAGGAGTGTGGCACTAAGGAGGGTGCAGCAGAAACTGAGATGACCTGGCAACTCGGGCAGAGGAGGTCTGGAAGCATATAACACAGACTCGAAAGGTGTTTCATCCATTCACTCACTCATTCATTCATGAGCCTCAAACTTGAGAGTCTATCAGACCCATCCAAAGATTCCGTGGAATGTTCTGTGTTTTGTGAAATAGAATTTATGTCTCATTTGACAATCAGGAGGAAATCGAATCTTAGGGGAGTTAAAATCAACTGTGCCGAAGAGTGCAAATTTGCTCTTTGCCAGGACTGAATCTACACATTTGAAATGAAGAGCCATTTCCAAGTAGCTGTCCAGCCAATCATCACCTTGTACTGGAGGCAGCCTGGCCAAGGTGCTGCCTCAGCACCTCTCCACAAGCCTCAGTTTCTTCCAACCACCTCCAAGGAGTCTGCCTGTCAGCAAAACAATTTCCCTGACTCAGGCTGACACCAGCCCAAAAAAAGCTAATGCACGTCAATAATGAGCAAGGGCAAGCGATGGCTCATCTTGACAGGATCTCACGCTTCCCAGGCTCAGCTCTAGCAAGGGAAGCAGCAGCCACGGCATGTGTTTGCCTGAACAATTCCTAAAGAGGTTCTTTCACTTTGGACTTTGTTTTGGGATCCGAGAATCCAGTTGCAGAAAATTGAACCCATGCTATCAAAGGAACTATTCAGGCACATCCCTTTATGCATGTATATTTCTGAGTCTATATACAAACAATATAAAAAACATCACTCCACATAAAAACATACAGATAAACATATATAGAGAATAAAAATTTCTCTCTGGATATAAAAAGATCAGTCCAGAGGAAGTCTGGAGTTAACACCCAATTTCACCCCACTAGTCGATCCTTCACTAGGAGTATCTGCTGTGGTCGTTCCTGGTTGGATCCCGATCAACTTTCCTCATCGCTTGTTTTGTGCTTGGTTCACTTCCAGCCCCATGAAGTCCGTGCTGTTATGACTATGTCTTCACGTCAGTGATATTACTTGCAGCGAGGTCTCATTTTGTCTGCCAAATGCAGTCTCAACAGCTCAGCCTTCACCCACTGTCCTCTTGTTATGGATATCTCTGTTTCCATTGGTTGCCCATGTGAAGCTAAAATGCTGAAGCGGCCTCTCTCCCGGTACTCTCTTCTAATGGGAACAATACTGAACATCTTTCGCTATGTGTGCCTGTTGCAGCTGCGGGGCTTGAAAGGTGTATAGACCTCTTTGGCTTTAAGCAGGAAAAAAGGTACTTCCAGGTTTGAATGCGGCATGGAAGACCATCCCTCAACATTGGGGAGCCCACTCATCCAAGGTTTCCTCTTGTGTGTCCTTATCTTGTGCTCCCTTAACTGGAATAGCTGGGGTTAAGAGCTGTCTACATTCTATCTCCCCGGGGTTTTGCAGTGTAGATGTGTCACACCTCGATGGACTAGGATGTCCTCTCGGCAGTGGCCCCTGCGGTCTCGGCAAGTGATTGAAGACTGATTCAATCTCCTCTGCACACTTATCTGGCAGGGGAGATACCAGGACCACAAAGGTGGTTTTCCCAGGGTGAAGCTTACCCATTGCCCTCTGATGTGCTGCCCCCTGTGATTTCCCCGAATGTGGGAAACTCAACTGCATAATTGGTGGGAGTGGGGGACTGCATTCACGCTCTCTTCTTATATTAAAAAAAAGTGGGAAAAAAAGAAAGAAAACAAATCTCCTCTGCAGCAAACTCCTCCAAACACCCAAACCCCACAATAATAGATTTAGAATCCCTTCTTTTTCACCAAGATGAGCTACTTCTACTGAATGAAATGGTTCCTAAAAAGTTGTACACAAGTAAAATTTTTATAAATTGCAATTTTAACAAATACCTTGTAGATATCTTCTTTTAGATTTAAATATACTTGTACAAATACTTAATCACTCTATATTTTGGGTTTTTTTATTATGTTTTTCCAAGTGTATGGTTTGAAAGAAGAAACCACCTCTAGAGACAAAGTCTCATTATCTAATAATCAAGAGAGAAAATGGAAAATGAGGATATTGTAAAATCGTGAATGTACTTAATCCCACTGAACATGCTTGGGGGCAGTGGGATGGGAAGGTTTATATTGTATATACATTTCCACAATTTAAAAAACAAGAATGAGCAATTAAAGAGATGACAATTAAATGCAATACATGATCTAATAAAGGAGAAAATTACGTTACTGGGACAAAAGAAAAAAATGGAATATAGAATGTCAGCTTTATATTAATATCAATGTTAAATTTCTTGAAGCACTTAAGGTGATCACATAAATGAATATCCTTGTTCACAGGAAATATGCATGGAAGTATTATATGTTCAAAGAGTATGGTACATGCAAATGCTCTCAAATGTTAAGTAGATAGAGAGATAGATAGATAGATAGACAGACAGACAGATAATAGATAAAGATATAAAGGTGGATGCATTGATAGATGGACAGACAGAATGATGCAGCGAAAGTGGCAAAAATGTTAAAACTGGTGGATCTGGGTATCTGAGATGAGATGAGGTGTAAGGGATATGTTGGAGCTATCTCTATGGGTTTGTATTATTTTTGCAACTGTCCTGAAAGTTTGAATTTTTTTAAAAAAAGAAAGAAAAGAAAAGAAAACCATATGCCAGAAGATCAAGTAGCAAAAAAGATGAGTTGGTGTCCGCTGGAAGCAATGTCAAGTCTCAGTCAGTGGAGGCAGCCTCAGTCTGAGGACCAATGTCTGGCCAAAGGCTGACTCCCAAGCCTGAAGGAAACTGTCTTTACCCCTTGGAAACCCATCTACAGCCTGAGAGCTGCTGACAACCTGAGGTGGTCTGTCTGTAGCCTGAGGGCACCCGTCCTCACCATAGTAACATATACCCATATTTCTTTTGCCTCCAATAGCCTGTGAGATATTCACATTCTTAGCCAGAGACTGTGACTCATCTCTGCACCTCTTCTGTGGTACAAAGTGCCCAACAAAGATTGTTGAATTAAGATCCTCCCACTTGCTCTGATAATTTCCACTTTCACAGGGACACTGCCTATGAGATCAAGTACCTTCATTTTCTCTAATCTCCATCCTTGTTCTTAACTTTGTATGTCTTACCTCTAAGCTAAATGTTTCATAGTTTGCTGGTTTATTTGTTTGTTTTTAAGGATCTTATACAAGTTTCTTTTTCTTGGCAGCAGCCTCCAGGTTCAGTATAACAAATTTAACTTTGCATGCCTATAGTGAATGTGAGGGAGTGGGTTAAGTGCTACGAAGGTACAAATCAATACTGGATGCCTCCCATGCCCTATAAGATCTATAAGCTATTGGGAAAACAAATTGGAGATTTTGTTTTGTTACAATGATATTCCCCAGGGAAGCTGACCATAGCCCACACAGGGCCTCCAGAAGGACAGGATGTTGATGTGGTCATTATATCCCAGGGTCTGATCTAAGGGAAAAGACTCTAGATTGGTTCATACAACCAAGAGCTTCAGATTGTAACCTAAAGACCAGAAAGGCGACTGCTCAATGTCCTGGGAAGTTTGGATCAATCGGTCAGCACCTCTGGGAGGTAAGTACCAGTGAAAGGCATCAGAGCCAGAGACTGAGCTGGTGTCCTTCCTTGATGATTGCCACACCCACTCACTCCCGCTATAGGGACAGGCTGCCTGGGGAACATACACTCACATCACCTAGCCAGGGTCCCCTCCCTGGGTCAGCACCAGAGACACACTGCCAGAGATGGCCTGCCTGATCCCTCTTTTTCTATGGTGCATGTGACTGTTCACTCCTACTGACACATTTTCTTATTTAATCTAATAGTATTATTGATTAGATTACGGTCAAATCATTAAGTCGTGTTTTTCCTGCTTTATCCTGGGCTATGTTTTCCCTTTAAAGGTGATTGTATGTCTCATGTTCTATTCTAACTAGCTTAACTCTTAGTCTCTGGACATGCCACCCTGTCACCAATGTGCCACCTTCATTGCACCAACTCAACAAGCAATCTGGGTTAGTGCCCAATGAGTGCTGTGGAAGAACAGAAGGGAGAGAATTCACTTCTGGCTAATCCAAAGAATTTCATGGTAGGGATAGGGTTTGTATAGGATTTTGAAAAATATTGGAATTTGAATAGGCAAAAAGAGTTGGAGATGTATTTAGGTGAGCAAAGACTTAGAGGAAAACATGCAAAAACCATTGGCAGTGTTGCTACAGGAGAAGGTTATAAAGGGGACTGTGGGGAGAAGTGCATAGAGGGGGTGGAGCCAAAGGAGTTCATTCAGAAGACAATAAAGAGTCATCAAAAATTTTCGTGTAGGACAGTGACATGAGTAAAGGAAAACTAGGCAGCAGTAGAAGAAGAAGAGCCTGATTTTAGACAGATTGAGTGCCAAGTGAAGGAAGCTCAAAATTGAATTAAAAATAAAGTTTCACAAGTCCTTAAACTTCTGTCCTAGTCCACCCTAAGCATCCATCTACTGAAGGGGATTAGACTTTGCTACAAATGCAATGCCAAGAGAAGAATAATACACAATAGACTAGAAGTAATTAAAGAAGGATAATTCAGCTTCTATGTTTAAAAATAGCATCAGGCAGCAGAAAATTATTTTGCAAGTCAGGTGATGTATGAAGAAAGGATTTTCTAAATTTCTTGATTGGCCCCTTTGATATATCAACCTGTAAGCTTAGAAGATTCAGCCCACAGAATCCCCATGTAGTGTAGAGGAGAGACCCCAGTTCATGGTTAAAGCTTAGCTGGAGTCAGCATGAAGGAAGATAGGATCTAGCAGTCAAAGAAAAGCCCTGGCTTGGAAGATGGATGGAAGAGACAAAGCAGGAAGACACAGGACTCCCAACATCCCCTCTCCAGGCTTGGTTTGGAAACCAAAGGAGCATGAAAGAAGTTAAAGGTCATATCAAGGGCAGATGATCCTCACCAGGAGGTCTGCCTAGAAGAAACTGGGCAGGAGGGCAAGATGCCAGGAGGTCAGACACATGGGGTCAGCGGCCAGGGAGCCTGTCAAACCCTGACCAAGTAAGGAGAAACCAGCTAACAAGTTACACTAGCCTCAGTCATCAGTCAAATACCAACTGGGCGGGAGGAATTCAGATGGACCAAACTCATTGCCCAGGGAACAGAGCAGGGAGGACCCCAAGTCTTTGCTGTTGCTGGAAGAAAATCAACATCCTTCCCTCCTACACCCAGACTCCATTTTAGAGCCAGAACAAGTGAAGGGAGGGGAGGTCTTAGAGATTGAGCAGCTTTATCCAAATGACCCTTGAAATGAACAGATCAGACCAGATTTAAACAGAATTGGACATTAAATGATTTTTTTCCACTAACCCGTGGATGGGAGACACAGAAACCTCAAGAGGAAGGTCATATTAATTATGGAAGTTTTTAAAATTGCATTTTCTCTGCACATCTGAGTAATATGAGTTATGTTTCTGCACCGATCATATTATGGCCTGGATATTAAACAAATAGCTTCAGACAGCTGAAACTGTGAGAGTGAATGAGAGATTTAAGATAGAGACAGAGTGAGCACAAGACCAAAGACATAATTTTGGAAATGCCTTCAAACTGTATCTAGCAAACCCAGTATTCTTACAGAATGTGTGTATGCATCTTATTTCTGCTAAAACCACTGTGAATTAAAATATTTGCCTCTCTATCTTATGTGAAGTAGGGTAACGTGGCAAAATTCCACAGTGGCAAGCACTCCTAGTGCACAATACCATCAACAGCCAAAGGGCTGCCAATGCAAAGTATCAAAACGGGGTTGGCTTTTATAAAAGGGACTTATTTGGGTTAAAGCTTACAGTTCCAAGGCCATGTAAAGTTCAAATAAAACCACGATAAAAGGTGTTTTCTCACCAAAGTCAGCTGCCATGTGTTGAACCAAAATGCTGGGGAAGCAGAGGTGGTTCAAGCAGTTGGGCACCAACCTTTCATATGGGAAGTCCCAGGTTCAGTTCCCGGTGCCAAGACAGCAAGCTGGCATGATCGGCTGGCACGGCAAGCTGACGTGACAAGATGATGCAATGAAGAGACACAATGAGGAAATACAATAAGAGACACGGTAAGTGTGGAGCAGAGGTGGCTCAAGCTATTGGGTTCCCTCTTACCACATGGGAGGTCCCAGGTTCGGTTCCCAGTGCCTCCTAAAAAAGAGAGAAGAGAAACACACAACAAACAGACACAGAGAGCAGATACCAAGTACAAATAATGGGGGTGGGTGGAGGCAAGATATAAATAAATTAAATTAATCCTGAAAAAAAAAAAAAGATGGTTGCTGATCTCTGCCAAGGTCCCTGCCTTTCTGCAGCTGTAGGCAAACGTGGCATAGGGCTTCTCTCTTCCTGAGCTGCTCCATGGGCCTAGCCTCTTGGGGGCGTCATGCTTTAGCGAGCCTCTAGCCCTCTCTTACATGGCAGGATCAATATGGCAGCTTCCTTTTCCTCTGTCTGTCTGTGTCTCTCTGTGCTTCTGTTTTTATCAGACCCAGCAAGAGGGCAAAGATTCAACAGAGTGCAATCAAAAGCAGTCTTATCAAGTAATCCAATCAAAGGACTCTCAACCAATTTTAATGCAATCAAATGTTATCCCAGCCACAGGAATAGATTAGTTTAAAAATGTAATCTTTCTCTTTTGGAGATTCATAAAATAATCTCAGACTGTCACAGCAACCTTAAAAGGAAAAAAAAAAGTTTAAAAAATAAATGATCCCCATAATCCTACTACACTAGCCTAAAAGAGCCATTTTTATTTTTGCAAATTACCTACCATAGCCACCCTTATTTTACAAATTGCAATCAAGAGTCCATATAATCTGGTAAGCTCCTTTCTCCCCCTAACAATATATCAAAAGCATTTTTCCACATTTTCATAGATATCTTTAGTAAAGACTATATAAAATAGTTATTGTGTGGCATACCATAATTTCCACAATTTATTTTCTAAAATTCAAAGCAAAAACTATACCTCACCTATCACTATGGCCCCAAGGTGCTCTACCACAATAGAACCTCAATAAATATCTGTTGGGAAGTCTTGGCTCTAATCAACCAGCAATGCTATGACAACATCAATGTTTATCTCGGCATTTTTTAGCCTCTAAGATCTGCCCCCCATCCCAGGATCATTCCTGCTTATTTCTATGTTATCTATCCCCTCAGCCTACTTCCCACCCAAGAAGATGAAGTGCCAGAGACCTATATTCCCAGCTTCCCTGAAGATAGGGTGCAGGTGGTGGCTTTGTTACTCATTCTGCCCACCAGATGTGGACCCAAAAGGAAGTGCCCCAAAGAGCAGGGGCCACTGAGGGCCATGTGACAGCAGGAAATGCTGGCTACAGTGGGCACAGAGGTTGGGCCGGGGCAGCCAGAGCTAGAGAACAAGTGGTGCTGCTGTGTTCAGAAACAGCAGCAACAGCGTCCCAGTCCTGTACTGTGGTTTTGGCCATGGCCAGTCATTACCTAGAGTTCTTTGTTCCTGATTATTTTCCACACCTGGCCTGCAGCCTTCTGGCAAGTCTACAAGCTACTCACTTTACTGTAAATAAATCCCTTTTCTACTTCAATTAGTCTGAGCCTGTTCTTGTTGTTTGTGATGAAGAATGCTGTCTGGTTCAAACCTCATTTTCTATTCCTATCTAAACCTGTCCAAGAAAGAATTGAAAATCACTTCCCATTGTGGTATAATGACTGGTAAAAAAGACCCTCTGTCATCTGGACATGGCTTTGCTCCTTACATATTCTTTTCTTTTTTTTTCATTATAAACATTTGTAGTAGTTTGAGGCTTTTGTGGATCCCAGGAAAGAGCATGTCCTTAGAGCTAATCCATTCCTGTGAGTGTGAACCTATTGTAGGTGGGACCCTTTGATTAAATTACTTTGGCTAAAGACTTTTGATTAGATCACTTCAGTGGGGCATGAGCCAGGGTGGGTCTAAATCCTCTGACTGGAGTCCTTTATAAATGGGATTAATATGGAGAAAGGGATCCACAGAGGCAGAGATAAAAGACCCACAGGAGCACAGGGAGAAATCCCCAGAAGCTGAGAAAGAAAGTCTTGGAAGTCATAAGCTGAAATCAATGGAATCAGTAGAGAGAAAGTCACAGGAGCAGAGACAAAGCTGGAGGAAGGCAGAAGCTAAAGGCAACGAGAGGGAAATGGACTTTGGCCCAGTGGTTAGGGCGTCCGTCTACCACATGGGAGGTCCAAGGTTCAAACCCCAGGCCTCCTTGACCCGTGTGGAGCTGGCCCATGCGCAGTGCAGATGCGTGCAAGGAGTGCCCTGCCACCCAGGGGTGTCCCCCGCGTAGGGGAACCCCATGCGCAAGGAGTGCACCCATAAGGAGAGCCGCCCAGCGCGAAGGAGGGAGCAGCCTGCCCAGGAATGGCGCCGCCCACACTTCCCGTGCCGCTGACAACAGAAGCTGACAAAGAAACAAGACGCAGCAAAAAGACACAGAAAACAGACAACCGGGGGAGGGGAGGGGAATTAAATAAATAAATAAATAAAATCTTTTAAAAAATAAATAAATAAATAAATAAAGGCAACGAGAGCCAGAGGAGAAGAGAAAGACAGCAGATACTGTCATGTGTCTTGCCATAGGACAGAAGTCCAGGATCACCAGCATCTGTGTCTTCAGGGAGAGAGCTTCATCTGATGCCTTGATTTGAACATTTTTCTTAAGCTTGGAACTGTAAGCTTACAAGGTAATGAATCCCTGTTGCAAAAGCCAACCCATTTCTGGTATATTGCTTTCAGCAGCTTTTAGCAAACTATAGCAACATTATATAAGAAAATATACATTTTTACATTACACACAATCTCATTTGGTTTTTTACAACAGTGTTCTGAGTTATGTGTTTTTATTATTATCTCCAACTTACAGATAAGAAAAATAGAGACCAGGGTGGTTCAATTGGCCCAGGATCATGCAGTAAATTGTTGGGCCTTCTAAATCTAAATTTCATGATAGCTCCATGCGGCAATTTGAAACTATTTATGAATTCTGAAAAAAGAAATTATGTTTTTAAACTGGTCTGTTCTTCCGGACATGATACTCTTTAATTGTATTAGATTCAACTGAAATGCCTTTGATTAATTACATTAAGATTAGGGCTTTGCTTCGACCACATCATTAGGGTAACTCAATTTAAGCCCCTGCCCCCTATATAAGCAGACACTCACTCAAGAAGACACACAGAAGAGAGCTCCATAGACATTGGAAGAGGAGAGAACTTGGTCATTTCGATCTTGCCATGTGACAGGAAGGAGAAGCCTCAAACAGCTAAAGCCCAGGGGAGAGCCGAGCCATTCACCTGATAGTTTACAGCTGACCTTGTGAGGACACCAGAGCAGCCAAGAAGCCAGAAGAGATGAGCCCTCTGCCAGACAACAGCTGAGATCAGAAGAAGCTGGGCCCACGGAGCCTTAAGAGGAAGAAGGAAGGAGAGACCAGGCTGCCATCTTACTTCAACAAGTGGCAACTCACTTGGGTGAGAAAGTACCTCTTATGGTACCTTGAACTGGACTCTTCAGGGCCTTGTAACTGTAACTTTTTACCCCAAATAAATACCCTTTATACAGCCAACCAATTTCTGGTACTTTGCTTCAGCACCTCTTTGGCTGACTAATACACTTCATTTATCAAACTATCTCCCACCTTAATATGTCACCTTTCAGGGCAGGAGGGGAATTGTTGGAGATAGGAAGTGGAAACAGAAGGAGAAGGGCTTCTCAGAAGGGGAGATTATACCACATCGGCAGGGATTTGTGCCACCTCAGGGGAGCAGAGGTCTTGGTGTGCACGCACACTGTGCAGCTGCTCTCCTTCTCCTCTGCTTTTCCATTACAAGGTGTTAAGCCCCACAGGAATTGGTTAACAATCACTCAGCCAAGAAAATGCACACCTTTGATGAGCTTCTATTTTTGTGATATTAAAATGTTCCGTTGGTGTGGACCTGAAAATGTACGTACCCCTAGCAGAAAAGACTCACACATCAAGACTCTGGAGAGTCGAAGGGAATCCAACTCTGCTGCTTTGAGAGCGATGTGTGTGAGAGGGAGTCCAACACCAGTCTCCTCCTGTTAAATGAATATTACGTTATCTGCAGGCAGAGGATAACATTCAGCTTTAGAAGACTTTAGATATAAAGGTAGGAAGGATAGCTCTAAAATGGGTTACAAAGAAACATTAGACTTAGACTCCAGCATATTCAACATCACTAACATTTTGAGCTGAGACCATAAAAGACAAACAGGTCATACTTCCACACCCTGCCACTGATGGAATAACGGGCTCAAGACATTAGATGGTTCCTGATGTGATACAACAGGAGGCACCTAAAAAGCAGATTTACCAAACAGAACAGAAAACTGAGTCTAGCCAAATCTCTGGCTTGAACTACCATCTATGGGAAATAGGGATTTGACTTAGTTTGAGTTCCACCAAAATCAGAGCCTGAGAAAACGATTTGGGTACAGTTGTTTTTTGGGGAAATTGTCCTGGGAAGAAATCAGCTGGGCTGAGGCAAGGTGGCAGAGTGCATCCCAAACATCTGCTCCACCAGACTAGAGGAATACATGAAATGTCACCAGTCACACAATCGGCCCAATGCAAAATGTGGGAATTGCTGCAAGACTAATTATTTGATTTCTTCTACAAATGGCATCTTTTTAAAAAGGGGAGGAGAAACCTAGATTAAAAAAAGACATAACTGGCATATCAATCAAATGCAACATAAACTCTTTTAAGGATCATAATTTGAACGAGCCAAGTTTTCTTTTAAAAAAAAAACCACTATTTTGAGACAATTGAGAAAAATTGAATCTGATACTAAGAAATTATTGCTGATTTTGTTTGGTAAAAAAATGGCATGTGATTGAGTTTTTTTTTTTTTAAGTCCTTTCATATTAGAGATCTGCACTAAAATCTGTATGGTTGACATTGCATGATGAATGAGATTTCCTTTAATTAGTATATACAAAAAAGGAGCAAATATGTTAAGGGAAAAGACATATATGAAACAAGAAAAGTTAAATGATGGGCTGTTGATGGGTATATGTGGGTTAATATGAAATTGCCTCTATTTTTATATATGCTTGAAAATGTCTATAAACAAAAGTTAAAAGTAGGGGAGAATAAGAAAGCAATAAGAGACTCAAGGAAGCATTGGTCTACCCACTGCTCATTTCCTGGGCAGCTATTGTGTCCAAAGTGGGTGGATGATCCCTGCCCTCTGTGAATTTAAGATGGAGGAGGAAAAGCAGAAGTACTTGAAACACTGCAGGAACATTCCATAGCTAAGTAATACCAGACAACTATGAGAGGTCTCTTCACAATCGTCATTGATTCCAAGTAAGTAATATTGACAGTAAGTGATTGTACAAGAATGGATTGACGCAGAGCTGAAAAGGAGAAGAAATGCATCAGGAGCTATACCACAATTGCTTTCATTAAAACGTTTCTTCTAAATATCCCTATTTGAAAAAAATCCAATTTGATTTCTGATTCTTAAGATATCTATCCACTTTGTTAGTTAATATACCCAAACAGTGGTATTTAGTGTTTTGAGAACTAGAAAAAGCAGAATTGGATGTTTAGGGTTTGAACAAGAGATAAGATATAAAGAAGATAGCACTTAGGGGAGCCTAAAAGTGGGAAAATGGGTCAGAATTGGGCCCAAGCCTAAAGGGAGGGGGAGATCCCCTTTGGTGATGGGATGAGAGTCCTACCAGCTTCTACCCATCTTTGCATGGAGTCATGTGGAGAAACCACAGGCTGACAGGCTGATGACCCAAGGCCTGGAGACCCAGGGCACAGGCCCCGGCCAAGCACTCTTCCAGCTCAGATGACTGGGGAAATGATGGCTCAGAGCTTCTTCCATCAGAGCTGTCCATGTTACTCTGTCTCTGTAGCGACCCAGACTGCAAAGAAGGAACCAACACAATTCAACTCTGTTCAACATTTTTGAACCCTGCAAAGGGTCAGGTCATGTATTGGATCTGAGATATGGAGATGGAGAGGGCACAGTCTGTCACACTTTCAGGGTATTTTGATTGTAAGCAACAGAAGTGGCTTGTGGCTAACTTGAGCAGAAAAGAAACAAATGGACAGATAAGGGGTAACACAGCATTGCTAGAAAAGCTGAGGAACCAACTTTAAAGAGGACAGAAACCTGATGAGCTTTGGGGAATTAGATGGCAGGAACCAAAGGACAGGATCTTCAGAATGCTTGGAGGGAGTACACTCCAGTTGTTTTCAGTCTTGTCCTCACGCCGCTCAAATTCAAATACCACATATTTTATGATTCCATTCATATAAAATGTAAATACAAATCAACTTATAAAGATTGTAGGGCTGGGGAAGGATTGAGGGATTGAGAGATGTATTAGTCAGGGTTCTCTAGGGAAATAGAATCAACAAGAGATATCTGTCAATAGTATGGTATTTTCTGTAAGAGTCTCTCGCAGCCGTGGCAATGCATAAGGCCAGGTTCCGCAGGCAAGCTGCAACCAGGGGCTGCAATGAAAGTCCAGTGAAGGTTCTTGACGAGTTCTGGGAGATGTTGGCTGTCCAAAGACAAACTGGGAAATTCTCTCCCAATGCTGCAATCACTTCCCCTTTTAAGGCATTCAACTGATTGGGTTAAGCAGCACTCTTTGTTATGGCGATCTCCCCAGTTGATGTAATTTTAACCAACTATCTATGGTTTACCACTGCAGTAAAGTCAATGGTGCTAAAGTTCATAAATGCTTGACCAAACAACTGGGCACAATTACCTTGCCGAGTTGACACAATAGCCTAACCATCACAAGAGGTGACTGCTAAGGGGTGCAGAGTTTGCTCTTTGGAGTAATGAAATTGTTCTAAAGTTTTTTGTGGTGATGAATGTGCAACACTGCGATTCCATTAAAAGCCATTGGGGGGAAGCAGATGTGGCTCAAGTGATTAGGCTCCCATCTACCACACGGGAGGCCCGTGATTCAGTTCCCAGTTCCTCCTAAAGAAAACAGTGAACTGGCACAACAGGCAGGCGCAGCAAGCTGACAAAACAAGATGATGCAAGAAGAGACACAAGAAGAAAAGCGCAATGAGAAACACAACGAAGCAGGAAGCAGAGGTTCCTGGTGTCTCCTAAAGAGGAGTTGCCAGACGGTGAGCTGGCATGACAGGCAGTCATGGCAAGCTAACATGACAAGGTGACACAACAAGAGACACAAGAGGTAAAACATAAAGAGAGACACAACAAAGAAGGAACAGAGGTGGCTTAAGCGATTAGGTGCCTCCCTCCCATATCAGAGGTGCTGGGTTCAGTTTCTGGTGTCTCCTAAAGAAACAAAGACGCACAGACACAGCAAGTGCAAACAAGGAGAGAGTGAGGAGAGAGAAATAAATAGAATAAATCTTTCAAAAATTTTTTTAAAAAATGTTTTTTAAGCCATTGGGGGAAGCAGGTTTGGTTCAATGGATAGCCCATCCGCCTACCACATGGGAGGTCCAGGGTTAAAACCCAGGGCCTCCTGACCCATGTGATGAGCTGGCCCACATGCAGTGCTGATGCGTGCAAGGAGTGCAGTGCCACTCAGGGGTGTCCCCTGCTTAGGGGAGCTCCACATGCAAGGAGTGTGGACCGTAAGAAGAGCCACCCAGTGCAAAAAAAGTGCAGCCTGCCCAGGAGTGGCGCTGCACACACACAGAGCTGACCTAGCAAGATGACACAACAAAAAGAGACACAGATTCCCGGTGCCACTGACAAGAATGCAAGTGGATACAAAAGAACACACAGCAAATGGACACAGAGAGCAGACAACTTGGGGGAGGTAGGGAAGGGGAGAGAAATAAAATTTAAAAATAAATCTTAAAAAAAAAAAGCCATTGGGAAGCAGATGTGGCTCAAGCTGTTGGGCACCAGCCTACCATATGCAAGGTCCCAGGTTTGGTTCCTAGTGCCTCCCAAAGAAGACAAGCCAGACAGTAAGCTGGTATGATGGGGTGGCATGGCAAGCTGATGCAACAAGCTGATGCAACAAGATGACAGAACAAAAAGACACAATGAGGAGATACAACAAGGAGACACAATAAGAAACCAACAAGGAGGGAGCGGATGTGGCTCAAGCGATTGAGCACCTTCCTCCCACATTGGAGGTCCCAGGTTTGGTTCCTGGTGCCTCCTAAAAAGAAGACGAGAAGACACAGAGAACACACAACAAACAGACACAGAGAGTAGACAGTGAGCGCAAACAATGGGGGCAGAGGAGAAATAAATAAATATAAATTTTTAAAAGCCATTGATTGTATACTTCAGTAGATTGTATGGTATGTGAATATATCTCAATAAAATGGCTTTTAAAATTAAAATTAAAATACCAGGGAAAGAGTTGGTAATTGATTTAGCTGGGGGGCGGGGGGCGGCTTTTGATCAACGGTTCTACCAAGCAAAATCAGGGCACTATCTCCAGAAGAGGAAGGAATGGATGCAAAGAGTCAAAAACCAACATCTACTTTACAATCCATTAAACAGTAGCCACCTTCAAGTAGTGTGACCTAGTGGAGGAGATAGACATATAAATGTAAAATTGCATTAGAGTGTGAGAAGTGAATCAAACCCAGTTAAGGAGCAGGGAGGACAGATAGGGAGTCAGAAGCCATGGAAAACATGCTTTGTGGCAGATGGGCTACACCTTAGTTTAAAAAAAAAAAAAAAAAAAAAAACACTTTTAAAAGGAAAGCTACTGGGCACCAGATATCAATCAGACCCATGGGATAGTTTCCCCAGTATCCATCTAGTGAGGGGGGAGCTGAGCCGAGTAGGGAAACAGTTTGATGGGCTGAGTTGTGAGTCTTGGCCTCATGCTGAGTCATTCCTTGGCTGTTTACTGCACAGACTGAACTGGGGTTCTCACTGGAAGGTCTGAGAAAACCTGTAAATGGTTTTCTTCCTGGTTACCTGTGACAGTTTGAAGTTTTTTTGTGAATCCCAGAAAAGATCAGGCTCTTAAACTAATCCATTCTTGTGGGTGTGGGGCCCTTGGATTGTCTTAGATTCAGTTTAGGGACCTTGATAAGAGCACTCAATTAGATGGCTTTAGAACCTTTGGTTGAACTATGTCAGTGAGGAGTGACCCAGGTTGGATCTCTGCCCTCTTGCTGGGGTCTTATATAAACTGAGAACTGAAAGCAGACACACACAAAGAAAAACAGGCACCATCTTTACCCTGCTACTTTAGAGAGGTCTCCAGAATCAGCTACAGCTGAGAGAGAGGCCAGGCAAAACGCTGAAAAACAGAGAAAGAGAGCCATTTTTGACCCTGCCATGTGAAAGAGAGGACTTCAGGAACCTTGGAGATTGGCCGCCATCTTGCCTTCCCATGTGATAGGACCCTATGGTAGGATCTGCCAGCAGCCAACCTTGGTGAGCATCCAACCTCGGATGGTGCCTTGATTTGGACATTTCACAGCCTTGGAACTGTAAGCTTTCACCTCAGATAAATTTCCCATTTAAAAAAACAACCTTTTCCTGGTATTTTTGCATCGGTAGCCTTAGCAAACTAAGACAATAGCTTTCCCAGAAGAAGCAGTTCATAAGAAAACGTTGATTTTTACAAGAAAGGTAACTCAAAACTGGAGCATTGATTTTGTTTTGTTCTAGAATTTCTTCAAAAACTTTTATAACTGTGGAGGGGCCACTCCTCCACCCCCACCTCCCCGACGGTTGCAGACCATGGGAGATTCTGCCCATTGTATGACTGGGTTCCCACGCACCTGAGCCGTACCAGGGGCCCTCTAAGGATCTCTTCCTTCCTGAGACCAGAGAAAGGACCTTCAGTGGCTGCTGTCAGTCGGGGCTTTGACCTGGTGGAGTCCATTTTTTTTTTAAATGGGACCGTGAAGTGGGTCCTCACCCCGCTCCTCTCTTCCCCAGCATGTACCAGAGTGCAGAATTTTGAGCTCCTTATGCCTAGACAGCCCAGCTACTGAAGATAAAAATCAGAACAAAAACTCAAGAAGTCTTGGGGTTGTGGCTGGTTTTTTAACCAGTTGAGTCACTTCCTTTTCTTCCATTCTGAACTCAAAGAATGAAAGGCACTTCAGGGACACCAGAATCCGAATATCACTGAGGCCACCACCCCCACCACAATGGAGGTTAGAATTCCCTTCTCCAGCTCCCAAGTCATCCAGCTTGTACTCAAAACATCTTTGGTGACAAGGAACACAACCCCTTTCCTCTTGGGACAATTCAGAACCTGAAGAGTTCTTCTGATATTGAGATGAAATCTCTCACCCTAGCCTTCCTTTCTGGGTTTCAAAGAAAAAAAAAAAAGCTTGCAGCTGATAGTTTCTCAGCTGTGGGATGACAGTTTTCAGGCCCCTCACCCCAGCCTTTTCTCCTCAAGGTAAATAGCCTTGACTCCATTGAGCATTTCCTTCTAAAGTCACTCCAGTCTATCGCCATCTTTTGTGAAGCATCTGTGAGCAGAAGAGTCCAATTTTCCAAGGTGAGCAGAGTGTGGTCAACCTGTGCCTTATGCTGGACTCTCAACTTTATTACAGCAGAGTCTCTGGCAGTCACGTCACAATGTTGGCCATTCTAGAGCTGACTGTGCACTCCGTCCATCCCTGGTACTTACTCAGTTCTCTGTGCCATTTACTGAGTGTTTGCCATGGACCAGTCACAGAATGTCATCTCCCTGGCAGCAAGGATCATGTCTGATTTGCTCCCCACTGAATCCCCAGCACCTGGCTTAGCACCTGGCACATAGTAGGTATTTAGTAAATAGTTGTTGAATGAATGTTGCTTCATTATCCTATTTAATCCTTACAACCATCCTCTGACATTGATATTGTCACTACTCCCATTTTATGGTGGAGGAAACAGAGGCTCAGAGAAATGAACATAGCTGAGGAGACAGTAGAGATTTGAAATCCAAAATCTAGTGCTTCCCCTTCACCTCCCCCAAGATGGCCCCTTCATCTGTCTGCTCATTGTCTGTTAGGTCTGCTCATTCTGTCCACTCATTGTCTGCTCATCTTCTTTAGGAGACACCAGGAACTGAACCTAGGACCTTCTATGTGGGAGGTGGGCACCCAACTGCTTGAGCCACATCCACTCCCAAGTCCAATGCTTTTACCCTTAGACAGCCTCCCTATCATATGGCCTCATAGAGTGCATCACAGTTGTCTCTTAGTTGTCTTCCCCCTAAAGACTGTGAGCTCCTTAAGAGAAGGGCTCTGTCTTACTCATCTTGTGCTAAGGGCCTAGCATGGTGTCTGGAGCAAAGTAGGTGGCAATAAGCACTGTGGAATAAAGAAGGAAAAGTGGGGCAGAGGATCAAAGAAGAAAAGGAGGAAAGAAAGTGAAAAGGAAAGAAAGGAAGGAGGGAGGGTAGATGACTGTCAGCTAAAACCTGAAAATCATTCTGACCAGAGCTTCCTCTAGGTCACACCTCCCCTACCTGGGCCTTTGCCCAGCTGTTGTTGGCACAGTCCTCAGAAACCCCACTGCACTCCTATTCACTGCTATTCAGGATGGCTCTCGAGGGAGTCTTCAGCATCTCTATCTGTGCTCCCAAGGATCTGGTCCCTAGAGAGAAAGCAGCCCACTGGAGTGATTAGGTGAGCCTGCGGCTTCCCAGCCCTGCCCTGCCCAGCACCCCAGGGCCTGCAGCTGGTACCAGAGAGGGATACCAAGCTCCAAGCTTGGCCTCTGGAAGCTGCTGGTCCACTGCAGTCAGTGGGACATGTCTGGGACATACTGCAGAAGTCACCCCTGCGCTGCCACACCCCATTCTAGGACTGAGAGTCAACAGAGCCAGGAAGATGGGCTGGACAATGACCAGATGGATGGGCAGACACTTTTGAGCAAACAAAGCATTTTGAATTCATTATTTTATTTAGTCTTCTTGGGACTTTTATTTTCCAAATAATAAATGTATTTATTTGGACAAACCAAGGTTCTGAGAGGCTTTTTGAAGGTCATCCATTCCAGTATCCCGTGGGGAGCATCAGAGTAGTTATACACAGTCCCTCCATAAACTATGAGCTCTCAGAGTCAAGGCCAAGTCTTTATCTCAGTTTCTCCTTGCCTCAGCCATATGGGATAGATGTCATTGTCCTTACTTTACAGAGACAGTAACTGTGGACCAGGGAGTTAGGCAACTGGCCCAAGATCACACAGGGAGGAAGGGACAGTCTCAGAATTCAAACTCAGTTGCTCGGGCTGCAAAGCCAATGCTGTACCCACTCTATATGGGAGGTTTCCTTTCCCACAAAAAAAATGCCCCACTTAGATAACAATACAAATAATCAGTAGGAAAATTCTGTTCTGTTCTGTTCTCATCACAACTCCTTAGCTGTAAAACTCTGAAAAACAAAGCATTTCACAGATACCCAGTGGAAGCAATGAAAACATCTCCTATTGTCTTTTCAGTGATGTGCTTCTAAGAGGAAAACTGATGTGCCAACAAAGACTGGCCCGAAGCACAGACTCTATATGAAAAAACAAATGCTTAAAAAGAGGAAAGGGAGGCTTTGTAAGCAGAAGACAAAATTGTATTTTCATTGTGATTACCACTGAATATAAAATATGTGTGCCTATAAACACAGGCTGGAAGGGAAATGCAAAAAAAAAAATTAAATCACTTCTATGGCAAAAGGGATGGCTTCTTTTTCTTTCTTAACAATATATTTAATGTTTTTATCACATTTATGCAATAACAAAAAGACTTTGATATCACATGTAGAGACTTGTAATCTAAAATACAAAAGATGTTCATGCAGTGGTATGATGCTGAGATGCAGCTGCTGGAATCCCTAGAGCCATGCTGCTTCACTGACCGCGTTTGACCTTGACCAGTTCTAGCAATGGTCACCATAGAGATAGAGAGAGAAGAGGAGGGGGCAGTCTTTCCACCAGGCAATTCTCCTGATTGCTTGTTACTGTAACATTGTGAATGCAGAGTGTTCCTCGTGTCTCCATCTTGTCGAGATTCCTCTTCTGGTCAGAGTCAATTAAATCCTGCATACATCCCCGAGCTCCTGCAGGCAAGGCTCTGGAGGGGCAAAGAATAGTAGGACAGGGTCCCTGTCCTGTTGGAGCTCACACTGAGTTCACTTTAGATAGTTGTTGGGGCCCATAGAGGGTGGAATATTGTAATCATTGTTCACCCCCACCCCCCAAAACTGGTCTCGGCTCTCCCCCAAAGGGAAAGGTGCAAGAGCCCCTCTCTCTGCACCTCATCTTTTGTGCTAGCGCCCAGGGCCATGGTGAGCACACAGTAGTCACTCAATATATATTTATTGAACAGATTTCACCCATTTAGCAAAATTACCACTAAGTCATGGCTCACTGCCACTGATTGGCTGCATGTCCTTGAACACATCTCTGGAGCCCCTCTGTGCATGTCAGTTCACACTACTGGATTAAGAGGTCGTGAGAACAGACTAGTGTCTTCTCTTTGTATCACCAAGTCTTGGCACCTTTCACTGCTGTTTGTGGGGCCAGCAAGGGCTTGTTGAATTGAGTCAGCTTTTACCCATTCTTTGAGGCTCAGCTGCAAGTTCAGCCCCTCTGTGACATCATCCCACTATGTCCGGTCTTTACTGGGTTCACAAGGAACAGGAGAGGGGAGAGGGGAAGGGTTGTTAAAAAAAGTCATTGCAGGTGTTCTCACAAAGAATCCGAATTGCCTCTCGGCTTGGCTCTTCCCTTCACCTGTTCCCTTGTTTGATTTCAGACTTCACCCCCGTCCTTGATGGACTAGAGAGGCAAGAGAAATCTGGCTCAGGTATACAAGGGAGAGTGCCCTTATAGGATGCGGGCAGGTGAGCAGTGGGTCCTGAGGAAGCACGGTCCAGGGAAGCAGATGTAGCTCAAGTGGTTGCATGGCTGCTTCTGATGTATGAGGTCCTGGGTTCAATTCCTGGTATCCCCTAAAAACAAAACAAACAAATGAAGAAACTAACTCTCACTGGGGAGCAAATGAAGCTCAGTGTTTGAGCACCTGCTTCCCATGTATAAGGTCCTGGGATCTCCAAATAATAAAAATAATTTTTAAAAATTTTTAAAAGAAGCCTCTTCCAAAGGGAGACATTGATTTCTCAACCCTGCTCACACATTTTCTCTCTTAGAAGACAAACAGGATGGACATTAAGACTCAAAGGACCTCAAAAAATTTAAAAATAAAATAACAGAGCCCAGAAATGCACCCTCCAAGTTCTCTTGTAAGGAAAGGGTTAAGTTTAATTTTCACATAAAGGGGAAGCCAGAGTCGGGCTCTGCAGTTGGAGGAGGGAGGGAAATGGGTTCTAGTGGCTTTGGTGCTAAGAATTTGAAAAGTGGCACCAAAATGAGGGTGGGTCCAAAGCGAGGATGAACTTGAGGGCGGGCCCAATAGTGAAAGTGGCACTTAAATTGAAAAGAGGCACCAGGATTGAAAGGGGCACCGAGTCAGCTGGAGTGTAGGGAACGTGGGAGCTGTGACTCAGAGCTGGAACCTCGTAAGTTAGATCTCTCAGATAGGCTGTAACCCCTGAAGTACCCAGTCAGTGGGGAACATGGGAGGGACCTGCAGTGTAAAGTTTAGGGTATAAATGCCAGTGTTTGTTATTTGGCACCCCAGCCATTTTATCCAGATCAAGCGCCCTTTCTTGCAAGATCATTATTAAAATTCTTTCCTCCTTCACAATCAGGTGAGCTTTCATTCTCTTACAGGTGCAACTTTCTTTCTAACACACTCCAAATTTTTGCAGAGTAATTCTCCATGCCTTTTTTTTTTTTTTTTTTTGCCTCTATTTGCTTGGAACTATTAGGAAATGAAGGGTGTATATTGTTTTTGGTTTTTTTATCCTCAGACTGTATCACAAATTCCTGTGGAACAGGGATGATATTTTAGTTGCTGACTTATCTCCCATGCTTACTTAGCACTGGACATGTTGTAGACACTCAGTGTCTGCTGAGTTTATTGAACATCCACCATGAACTTGGTGATGTGCTTTTTTTTTCTTTTCTTTTCTTTTAAGTACTGGGGGTTGGGAATTAAACCTGGGAACTTGTATGTGGGAAGCTGGCACTCAACCACTGAGCCATATTGGCGCCCCTGAGTAAGTTATTTTTGTTTGTTTTGCTTGTTGTTTTTTGTTTAAGAGGTACTGGGAACTGAACCTGGGATCTCCCATGTGGGAAGAAGGCATTCAACAGCTTGAGCCACGTGTGCTCCCCAAATGATATTTTTTAAATTAAGTACCAGGGTCAGGGATTGAACCCCAGACCTCATATATGGGAAACTGGTGCTCAACCACTGAGCCACATCAGGTCCTTGATGTGCTTTTGAATAGAAGAGCAGGTGAGTAGGTAGATGGATGGATAGAAAGGCATTGAAGGGAAGCAGATGTGGTTCAAGAGGGCCTCCGCCTGCCATATGGGAGGACCCGGCTTCAATCCCTGGAGCCTCCTGGTGAAAAAGAAGAAGAGAAAGCATGCCTGCATGGCAAGCCAGTACACTCACGGTGAGCCGAGTGCATACGCAGTGAGCCAACTGCCTGCACGGCAAGCTGAGTGCCCATGTGGGTGCCCAGTGCCCATGCAAATGCCTGCGTGGTGAGCCAAGTGCCCATGCAGTGAGCCGAGTCTCCACATGAGTGCCCATATGGCAAGCCGAGTGCCCACGTGAGTGCCCAGGCAGCAAGCTATTTTCCATGCAGTGAGCCAAGTGCCCATGCAAGTGCCCATGTGGCAAGCCAAGGGCCTGCACAGCTATCCAAGTGCCCATGCAGAGAGCCAATGCCTGTGCAAGTGAGTCACACAGCAAGATGATGACACAACAGAGAGATGAAGGGGAAAGCCAAGGTGAAGCCCAGCAGAGACCAGGAACTGAGATGGCACAATTGACAGGGAACCTCTCTCCACATCAGAGTTCCCCAGGATTGAATCCTTTGAATCCTAGAGAAGAAAGACAAGAAGACAAAAAGAAAAATAGATACAGAAGATCACACAGCGAATGGACACAGACAGCAAAAACAGCAGGGCGGGGGAGGGGGAGGGGAGAGGAAAAAATTAATTTAAAAAAACCTTGTTGGCAAGGAAAGTTACCTTTCATTAATTGCTTGTGGGACTTTCATAATCCTTTAAAAAAAAAAGAAAAGAAAGGCATTTTATCAGTTGGTCTCACAGAAAACAGATGTACCAACTTGGATACTGGAGAAGAGTTTATCATAGAGACTTATTACAAAGCCATGGGCAAGAGTTTAAAGAAATCAACAGGAGATGGTGACAAGAAACAGAAGGAGAGGTTACCAGCCCTCATCCTGAAGGGGAAAGGGAAAATAAATGATCACCAGAACGAGAAAGAGTCACTGAATGGAGAGGACCATCTGACAGGAGCCGTGGCTTCTAGTGGAGCAAAGCAGCCAACTAGGGAATAGGCAGGAAGGGGGGTGTGGGGCCCTGACCTCACCCTCCTCCTGCCCTTCAATCACCCGCTGGTGCCTCCCATGGGCAAGGGCACCATTGTGCAGCTCCTGTGACTCAGCCTCCCTGGGCACAGAGCAGGGGCAAGAGGCGGAAGAGGGCAACTAAAAGGGCAATGGGAAGGTGTATGGCACAGGCTCAGTACCTGTCCTCTGATCGTTGTGAAGGAGAAAGAAGTCTTGGTCTGGTGGTCAGAAAACCTGACTTGTAGTCTGAGGTTTGTCCCTAACCAAGCATGTGACCTTGGACAAGTCACTGGCTGGCTTTGAACTTCAGTGTCTCCATCTAGAAAATGACAAAGTTGAAACAGTAATATTTAAGTTTCCTTCCAAATCTGGCACACTATCTTCTCTCTACACATGTGAAATGAAGCAACAAGGCCAAGCAATGTTCATCTTTAGCCATCAGGAAAATTTGAATCAAAATCATAATGTGGTACCACAACACGTCTACTAGGATGGCTATAATCAAAAAAGGAAGACAATAACAAGAATGTGGAGAAATTGGAACATTCTTACATTGCTGTGGGGAATGTAAAATGGCACAGCCACTTTGGAAAACTGTCACCTCCTCAGAAGTCTAAAATAAACTTAGAGTTATCATATGACCTAGCAATTCCACCCCTAAGTGTATACCTAAGAGAAGATAAAATATATGTCCACATAAGAACTTCTTTATGAATGCTTACATTAATAGCAGTATTATTAATAATAGCCAAAAAAGTGAAAACAACCCAAATGTCCATTGACTACGAGTGGACAAACACAATGTGGTACATCCATATAATGGACTATGACTCAGCAATAAAAAAGAATAAAGACGAGATCGGGCACTTTCAAGGTGGGAGAGGGTTACTGGTGTAAGGTGTTAGATGTGAAGGGTATGTGGAATGGGGCGTACCTAGGGCAGACTTCTATGGAATATGTAAATGTTCATCTTGCCATAGTGTGCTGTATCAGTGACCGGAGACCCACACAATAAACAAGAAAATTTCAAATTCCTATCCTGGGGAATCATACTATGTTCTTGATTAGAGGGACAAGAATCCCTTGGGAACATTGGCAGTAACCCAATATGTCAATAGTAATAGAAGAAAACAGACCAATATGTCAAATCCTCAGTATTATTGCAAGTAACTATGAATCTTATTCATCAAAAGTTGAAACTTAATGGTTACCATGGGTTCTAAGGAGAGGGAGAGGGAAGAATAGAATAGATGGAATGTAGGGCATTTTTAGGGCACTAGAATGGTTCAGCATGACCTCGTAATAGCAAATACAGATCACTTCAAAAATTTGTCAAAACCTATAAAAGTGTATAATCCAAAATGTAAACCATTAACCATGGTTAGTAGCAATGCTTCCATATTTGTACATCAATTGTAACAAATGTACCATCCACACGTAAAATGTTATTAATAGGGAGAGAGGAAAAGGGGTTGGGTGTTGGGTACATGTAAATTCCCTATATTCTGTATGTGAGTTTTCTGTTTCGTAAAGCTTCTTTGCAAATAAAATGAAAAAATAAGACACTGGTAGAATATATGGAAGAAAATGTCACTGTACATACAAGACAACAGATCTTATAGTGATGAGAGACAATGTCTAAAAAAAATTTTTTTATTATTTCAATTTTTTTTAATTCTTGTATTTTATTGGTCATTTCTAAAATTATTATTTCATTTCCTTATTAATTTTATTTGGTTATTTTGTTGGCTTCATTTTTGGAGAGGTTTAGGATCACAGAAGGGTCACAACAGTATCAGGGGAGGGTCACTGGTACAGGGTGTCAGTGATGGGGGATGCATGAGAAGAGGTTTACCTGGGGCATGCCTCTAAGGCATATGAATATATTCAAGTATTCATTGGGCACTGTCTCAGTGGGTGGAGAGTCACACAACAACTGAAAGAATATTGAATTCCCATTCTGGGAAGTTCTGCTACATTTTCTAGTAGGACACCAAGAATCCCCTGAGTTCAAGGACAGTGCCTAGAAAAGAAGACAGACCATTATGCCAGGCCTTTGATACTGATGATTGTACTTATGAACCTTGTCTTGTGAAATTGAAACTTAGCTTAGTATTATATACTGCCTAAGAGTTACCTCCTGAAAGCCTCCTTGTTGCTCAAATATGGCCTATCCCTAAGCCATACCCAGCATATAAACACACTACCTTCCCCCTTCCAGCATGGGACATGACTCCTGGGGATGAGCCTCCCTGGCACCAAAGGATTATTACCAAGTGCCAAATAGCAATGTGTCTGTATTTGGACCTTGACCAAAAAGGGGAAATGGTAAATACAAATGACTTTTATTTCAAAATGAATCAGGAGGTCATTCCAGAGGTTACTCTTATGCAAATCTCAGCAGGATCTCATTGACTGCCACAGTAAGCAATGTCTCAAATAGAGGGGCTCCTGAGGGCTCTAAAAACATCCAGAAACTATAAGCAGGGCAGAGAGCTCAGAAATTCTGCACCCTGTCAGTGGGCCTTTGGGATTGATGCTCCCCATTGTAACACAGTTAGACTCATTTATAGGTTCTCTACACATGACTCTTCTGCCCATTTTATTTGAACCTATAATTAGCATTATACTTGATAAACATATGTCCCAGAGACTAAATCTTTGATCTGTCCATGTGTCAGTTGTGCCCTGAATTTCAACAGAGTTGCAATACCTACTCTTCAGTTCATTGGACTCACCTAGGACAACTAACTAGGAGATGATGATGGACAACACCCATCTCAAGAAACCAAGAATGTCTGCAACTGTAAGCAAGATAGTTCCACCCATATGCCCCATGGGATCTAAGCTCTCTCTCAATTAGAAGCAGAGTGGGCATCACCATCCCAAAATCCTCAAGATTGGGGAATGAACAATGGACTAAAGTAGACCTTTTATTATTCTACTAACATTGATAACATTTTATTATTATCCTAACATTGGAAGAACTCCTATCATTGATGTAAAGGCAGTGGCCATCATCAGTTCTGAGGGATGGAACAGGAAAGTATTGGTGTAATATGGGGGCATTTTCAGATTGGAGTTGTTCTTCATGACATTTGCAGTGACAGATACAGGCCATTGTATATTTTGTCAAAATCTACAGGATTGTGCAGGACAGAGTATAAACTATAATGTAAACTGTAAACCATAGTTAGTAGCAATGCTTCAATACGTGTTCATCAATTGTAACAAATGTACCACACTAATGAGGGATGTTGTTGATATGGGAAAGTATGGGAGGAGAGGGTGGGGCATATGGGAATCCCTTATATTTTTTATGTAACATTTATGTAATCTAAAGCTACTTTAAAAAATAAAAAATTATAAAAATAAACTTAAAAAAGAATGAAGAACTGATATATGCTACAATATGGATCAACATTGATAAACATGATGCTAAGTGAAAGAAGCCAGACACAAAAAGCCGCATATTGCATGATTCCATTTATGCGAATTGTCCCAAATAGGCAAATCCATAGAGACAGAAAGTAGATGAGCTGTTTGCCTGGGGGGAGGGTGGTGGTGGAGAACTGGAAAGTGACTGCTAATGGGTAAAGGGTTTCATTGGGGGATGATGAAAATATTCTGGAATCACATATTTTCGTGGTTGCACAACCTTGTGAATACCTTGGAGATATTGTGGGTTTGATTCCAGACTACTGCAACGAATTGAATAAAAAAAAAAAAAGCCAATCATATGAATTTTTAGGTTTCCCAGGGAATAAAAAAGTTATATTGACAACATATTGTAGCCCAGGGGTTCTTAACCTTTTTTGTTCCACAGACCCCTTTGCCAGTCAGGTGAAAACCACAGACCCCTTACTAAGTCCACACAATACTGTGTATTAGTTAATAAATATACCATACCCGCACCAACACGTCCCCACAAGAATAATCTTTTTTTGAATTTCAATTCAAGCTCACAGGCCCCTGGTTAAGATCCCCTGCTGCAGTCTATCAAGTGCAATAATTTATGCCTAAAAAATGTACATTCCTTAGTTTAAAACTTCATTGCTAAAACATACTAAACATCATCTGAGCCTTCAGCAAGTTGTGATCTTTTTGCTAGTGGAGGGTCTTGCCTCCATGTTGATGGTCACTGACTGATCAGGATTTGGGTTGCTGAAGATTGGGGTGGCTGTGGTAATTTCTTAAAATAAGGCAACAATGAAATTTGACACATCAATTGCTCATCCGTCACCAAGTACTCCTCATCCATTCAAGTTTTATCATGAGACAGCAGCAATTCGATTACATCTGCAGGTTCTACTTTATTTTTTTTAAGATTTATTTATTTATTTATTTCTCTCCCCTTCCCCGCCCCCCCAGTTGTCTGCTCTCCGTGTCCATTTGCTGTGCATTCCTCTGTGACTGCTCCCATCCTTATCAGCGGCACCAGGAATCTGTATCTCCCCTTGTTGGGTCATCTTGCTGCGTCAGCTCTCCGTGTGTTCAGTGCCATTCCTGGGCAGGCTGCACTTTCTTTCACACTGGGTGGCTCCCCCTACCGGGGGCACTCCTTGCGCATGGGGCTCCCCTACAGGGAGGACACCCCTGCGTAGCATGGCACTCCTTGTGCACATCAGCACTGCACGTGGGCCAGCTCCACGTGGGTCAAGGAGGCCCGGGGTTTGAACCATGGACCTCCTGTGTGGTAGGCAGACGCCCCATCCATTGGGCCAAGTCTGCTTCCTTGCAGGTTCTACTTCTAATTCTAGTTCTCTTGCTATTTCCACCACATCTGCAGTTACTTCCTCCACTGAAGTTTTGATCCCCTCAAAGTCATCCAGGAGGGCTGAAATCAACTTCTTCCAAATTCCTGTTCATGTTGATATTTGACCTCCTCCCATGAATTATGAATGTTCTTAATGGCATCTTGAATGGTGAATCCTTTCCAGAAGGTTTTCAATTTACTTTGCCTAGATCCATTAAAGGAATCATGGGAAGCTATAGCCTTTTGAAAGGTATTTCTTAAATAATATGACTTGAAAGTCAAAGAACTCCTTGTTTCATGAACTCCAGAACTGATGTTGTGTTGGCAGGCATGAAAACAACTTTCATCTTTCATTTCATTGCACATCTCCATCCAAGCTCTTGGGTGACCAAGTGTATTGTCAATGAGCAGTCATATTTTGAAAGGAATCTTTTTTTCTGAGCAGTACGCCTTGATGGTGGGTTTCAAATATTCAGTAATCTACATTATAGTGATGTCATCCAGGCTTGTTGTTTCATTTAGAAAGCACAGGCAGAGTAGATTAAGCATAATTTTTAAGGGCCCTAGGATTTTCAGAATGGGAAATGAGCACTGGCTTCAACTTCAAGTCACTAGCTGCATCAGCCTGTAAGGATAGTCAGCCTGTAAGGATAGTCAGCCTGTCCTTTGAAGATTTGAAGCCAGTCATTGACTTCTTCTCTCTAGCTATGAAAGCCCCAGATGGCATTTTCTCCCAATACAAAGCTGTTTCATCTACATTGAAATCTGCTGTTTAGTGTAGCCACCTTCATCAATTACCTTCTTTAGATCTTCTGGATAACTTGATGGAGCTTCTACATCAGCACTTTCTGCTTCACCTTGCACTTTTATGATATGGAGATGGCTTCTTAAACCTCATGAACCAAACTCTGCTGGCTTAAAACTTCTCTTCTGAGGCTTCCCCACCTTTCTGAGCCTTCCTAGAACTGAAAAGAGTTAGAGTCTTGCTCTAGAATAGGCTTTGGCTCATGGAAATGTTGTGGCTGGCTTGATCAGCTTTCCAGACCACTAAAACTTTCCATATCAGCAGTAAGAGTGTTTCACTTTCTTACCATTTGCTTATTCACTGAAGTAGCACTTTTAATTTCCTTCAAGAACTTTTCCTTTGCCTTCTCAATTTGGCTAACTGTTTGGCACAAGAGACCTAGCTATTGGCCTAGCTCAGCTTTCTACATGCTTTCCTCACTATGCTTAATCATTTCTAGGTTTTGATTTTGAGTGAAAGACACACAACGCCTCCTATCACTTGAACATTTAGAGACCATTGTAGGGTTATTAATTGGCCTAATTTCAATACTGTTGCATCTCAAGGTATAAGGAGGCCTGAAGAAAGGGAGAGAGACTGGGAATACCTAGTCAGTGAGCAGTCAGAACACACAAATTTATTAAGTTTGCCATCTTATCTGGGTGTGGTTTTTGGCACCCCAAAAAAATTACAAGAGTAATATCAAATATCACTGATCACAGATCACCATAATAGATATAATAAAGACAAAGTTTGAAATATTGCAAGAATTACCAAAATGTGACAAAGACAAGGAGTGAGTACATGCTGCTGGAAAAATGGCACCAATAGACTTGTTGAAGGCACAGTTGCCACAAACCCTTCAATTTATAAAAAACACAATATCTGCAAAGTACGGTAAAGCAAAGCACAGTAAAATGAGGTATGCCTGTATACTACAGCCCACTGAATTGTACACTTTACAGGGGTGGCACATATGATATGTGAATTGTATCTCAATAAAATGTTGTTTTAAAAAAATAACCCTATTGGAGGAGACATCAACCTCCAAGTGATTGCAGAATATGAGAATTTTAACAGGGAGTAAAGCTACAGGGTGCAGAGGTGGGAAGAGTTGAACTTGGCCTTGTAGTATCTCTTCTCCCTGCCTCAGCCTTCAAGTTTTTGCTCCACTCTCATCTGGTCATTGAGGCTTACCTTACGTCTTCGCTAGGCCTCCCCACTTCGTATCTGATCAACTTTTTTCTTTTCCATAGTACTCAACATCTAACATATTCATAAATTTACATCCGTGTTATGTTTATTGCTTATTTTTCCATCTCACCCCTGGAATGTAGACTCCCCAAGATCCTGAAATGTTGGATAATGATGTGGGCTGTGAATCAGATCTGATAAAGCAATGAAATAGAGAGCACGTGCTGACCTTTGAGCCAACCTTGAACTTTTGAGAAGGCCCTAGCCATAAGATCAGTGGAGGATGGTTGTTTGTTTGTTTTCTTTGAAAAAAGAAAGGGAAAAAAAACAACAACATGTCCCTTCTGTGCTCATGCAAATCTACACATTCCCTCAGAAGTCCACTACCCATCCTGAGGCATTTCCAAAACCTCGGGGTCTCCAGCAGCAAGGCCAGGCAAGAGCTCAGCGTGGGACTGCCCACCCTAACCCCAAGTCATGGGTTCCCCTTTTGAGTCAAGACCTCAGACACTCAGAGTCATCCCCATCCCTCAGGGGGTCTAAGGCAAGTGAAAAAGGCCACCAGAAAGCCAAGCTATGACCAAGTTATAACACAAGGAGCTGGGCCTTCTGGCAGAGGCTGAGGTTTGCATGACAGCACACAAAGTCCCTCACAGTTTGTCCCTGGATTCTCCCAGGAGGTCCATAAGGTCACAAGCCCTGGAGGCATCATTTCTCCACTTATCTTCCTCCTCACACCCTAATCCACACTCTCAGCTCCCACCTGCCCCACTCCTCACCCCTCAGGGCTCAGCATAAGTCCCACCTCTGCAGGGAAGCTTTTCCTGACAACCTCCCCCACAGGGTTGATCCCCATTGTCATTTCACACTTACTGGTAATTGTTTGATAATTACCGTCTTAACCTCTGGAACTTAACTCCAAGAGAATGATATGGTGGGTCTGTTTTGGCTCACCGTTAATCCTCTACTTTTATTGCCCCTCTCAAGGCTGTATTGTACTTATAATATTCCAGGCACTATTCTAAGCATTCATAATAAGCTTTAAATAAAATTTAAAACTTGTTGTTTTGTACTTGCTGTCTGCTTTCTGTATCAGTTCACTGTGTCTTCTTTTTTTTTGGGAAGCACTGGGAACCAAACCCGGAAACTCCCTCCTTGTGGGAGGGAGGCACCCAATGACTTGAGCCACCTCCACTTCTACTTGTTGTGTCTCTTATTGGGTCTCTTCACTGTGTCTTCTTGTTGAGTCATCTTGTTGTGCCATCTTGCTGTGCCAGCCTCACTTTTTCAGCCTGTCATGTCAACTCACTGTCTTGCTCATCTGCTTTAGGGGCAGCAGGAACTGAACCCAGGACCTCCCGTGTGGCAGGAGGTGCCCAACTGCTTAAGCCACATCTGCTTCCCCATAATAAGCTTTTAAGTAGGTGTTATTATCACCCTCATTTTAAAAATAGAGGAAACTCAGGCACAGTGAGAGGCTATGAAGTTTGCCTAAGGTGACACAGCAAGGAGGTAGAAGATCCAGACGGTGTGAATCCACATTCCATGCTCTTAACTGCTTTGCTAAACTGCCTTTTACTAAATATTTATTGACTCTTATACAAATAAATATTTGCTTAATGAATGTGTGGAATACAAGAATGAAAAATGAGAATCTGATCTTAAATAGTTTCCCAGTGCTAGAGAGATAGAGCCCTAGCAATTCTGCCTCTAACACTAGCTCTCTGTGTGATGGGGCAAGCCATACCCAAGGGGATTTATCAGAAAGACCTCTGGGGCTCCTAGGCTTGGGGGGTACCAATAGGTAGCTGCTGGCTGGTTATTTCACCCCACTCAGCTGAACCATCTTCTGGGTAAGACTGCACGGAGAAAAGATTCCATACGCTCCAAAAAGTTTAAGAGCCAGCAGCATAGATATATTCCAATCAGTCTTCCCATTTGAAGGCTCAATGATCTTTAGATGACAGCTATTCATCTTCCACCAAGGGCACTGTCTAAAGTGGCTGGTCACTGCCACCATGCCATTTGCCTCAAAACATCCCCCATCAACCATCACACATTGACACCAAATTCCAAAACAACCTCACCCTTGAAATAAGTTTAAATGAGCCTATGGTGGTGTGAAATTGTATGTACCCCAGAAAATCATGTTCTTAAAGTTAATCCATTCCTGTGGTGTAAACCTATTGTATTGGTGAGGTCACTTCAGTTAGCGCATGGCCCAGGGTGGGTCTTAATCCTCTTACTGGAGTCCTTTATAAATGGGATGAACACAGAGAGAAAGAGAGAGAAAGCCATGTAAGCAAAAAGCTGAAGACAACAGAACCTGAAATAGAAGGGAGAGACTAGCAGATGCCGTCATGTATCTTGCCATGTGACACAAGAGCCCAGGATCATCAGCAACTGGTCTTCAGGAAGAAAGCATCACCTTGATGATGGCTTGATTGAACACTTCACAGCCTCACAATGGTAAGTTTGAAGATATTAAATTCCCATTGTTAAAAGCCAACCCATTTAATGGTTTCTGCTTTCACCAACTTAGCAAACTAAAACCAAGCCTTTACTCTATAACATTTCCCAAGCTCAGCACATTTCTTTAAAAGGAAAAGTGAAAGAGGAGTGCCCAGGTGTTAGAGAAAATATACTGTGTTGATAATACAGGTGCATGGAAAAATGTATGCTATGGACCATGATTGGTGGTAATAGTCTGATGATATTATCTCATAATCTGTAACAGATGTTCCACCAGGGTATGGAGTTGTATGGGAAATCGACATATCTGTATGATTGTTTTGCAAGTTCACAATATCTGTAACAAAAACACATTTAAAAAAATAGTATGGGATGGGAGGAAAATACACTAAATGTAAGATAAGGAATATAGTTGGTAGTAATATTTTGACAATGCTCTTGCATAGTTTATAACAAATGTTTCACAACAATGCAAAGAGTTGGTGGAGGGGTGAAGTATGAGACCCTTGTATGATGTTATGTATTTTATTTTGTAAGTTCACATTCTTTACTATACACTTATTGTTTATGTGTGTTCATGTATGAATGATATACTTCAATTTTTTAAAAAAGTAATCAGAAGATTCAGAAAGCATTTAAGTAATGCTGATCTGCCCTAAAGAGAATGGGCAGGTAAGGGGCAAAGCTCTTCCCATGCCTGGGCAAGTAATTATCGATATTTATTGTGTTTGCCAAGTGCCAGGCACAATGTTAAACACTTTCAAGGTATTATCTCATTTTATCCCCACAGCATCCCTGAGGCAAGTCCAATGATCATGCCCATTTTACAGATGAAGAAGTTTCAATTAGGAAAGAATGGCTGTCTAAGTCTACTCAGGCAGCAGGTAGTAAAGTCAGGACCAGATACTCCTGTTAGTACATTCTACACTTCATTGCCTCCCAGCATGGGTCCCAGGGACATATAGACCAAGCTTGAGAAGATGGAATCCAGTCTCCTCTGCCATGCCATGGGCATGCTAGGATCTGCCCTAGGTACCTGCTGGTCCCAGTCAGTGTATTGGGTCAGGAGAAGGATGTCTTCCATAAAGACCTCTCAAGTACTGCCCCTGCCTCCAGAGCAGACCTCATTCTGAACTTGGGAAATAGCCCTTCCGACCTTGTTTCCAGTTGCTGTTGGACCTGCCCAGATGTGGAATGAATTAACACTTACTGAGCATCAAATGCTGACTCTGGGAATGTAGAAATGAATGGGCTACAGCCTCTTCCTTAGAAGTAATAGAAAAATAACGAGAGTCATAAGCTGTATGCTAGAAACCAGCCCAGAGAAAATTGCTGGGGAAGGAAGGGACAAAAAGGCTAACAAAAGGGAGACAACCAGCACCAGCAATTTCCGAGGGCTCTGGAAATGCTGGGTGCATTTGTTGCCCTCCTTCTATCCAGAGGACGGGAGTTCCCAGCTGACCAGGCACACCTCCCAACCCAACCTACCCCATAGACATACACCCCAGGGGTGATATGCAGAAAGCCTGAGTGGAAGGAAGCATCCCCCAAAGCATCTGTATTCTACCAGGTTGGTTCTGCACTGGCAGAAAAGACTCAATACACACTTTACCACTGACAGATGAAAAGGCTGAGTTCCCCTCCTGGAAGAAAAACAAACAAATGTTTCACCAGCCTGTGTTTACACTGCAGACAGATAAGCTAATGATCTGTTAATTTGTTGAGCAGTGAGTCCTGATGAATGACCCTTAATAATTACAGCTAAGTATGCCTCTTCCCCACCTCCCCGTGAACAAGGAAGGTTATTCCAGAAAAAAACTAAAAGTGAACATTTCACTAGAAAATAAAAAGACATGCTTTGAAGGAAGGATGAACCATGTGAGAAGCAGCAAGCTTCAGTGGAAAGGATCCCAGACTGGGTGGCCAGATCCCCAGCTTCAAGACCCAGCTTGGCGTACCCCTCCCCAGACCTCGATTTTGATTGGATTCTATTGGATTTCTATCCAATTTCATTGGAACATTTAGTTTCATTTGAGTCATTAAATGATTTCTAAATTCTCTTTCTTTTAAGAGTCTGCTAGCAGAGCAGTAACAGGTCCGTGGTTGAGCACTTGCTTCACATGTCCCAAGGTCAGTAACCCCAGTACCTCCAAAAAAAAAAGGGGGGGAAAAAGTCTACTAACCCAATCAATGTTTAATAAGGGAAGGAGGAGCCAGTGGAACCATGTACAGCCTGTGGGATCTTGAGCAATTAATTATACAACGTTCTACGCCTCCATTCCTCATCTATAAGATGGAGATGAAAAGTATCTTGGAGGTTTGTTTGGATTACAATTATGATCCTATGGGTGAGTGACAGCACAGTGGTTGGCACATGGGTCATAAATAGATATATGTTCTCCCCAGCACCCACTTACTCTTTCCTCTTCTTAATCATGCTCTAATTTTCCCAGTTTCTCTATTCTAGGGGTGGGACCTCACAGACTTCAAGTCAATCAGCAGTTTCCATGCACCATGGGGACAATGAATGATTGATTCAGAGATGAGTATAGGATCCCAACTTAGCAAATCAATGCTGGACTCAATTCTAAGACTTTGGTTTGGTTTAGGGGAAAAGAATATTCTTTTCCCTCATGGATATAAATGAGAAAGACCTGATCTCTAGGATATAGTAGCAACTATCTTGGGCCCAGAGGGACTAGCCCATGGGGATAATGGAGCAAAAATGAAGCAAGTAAAGCCAAAAAAAGGAGAAACAGGTCTGGTTACATTATGTAAGCCTTGGATAAAGCCTAATCTACCCCTGGATTCTATTTGATTTAAACCAGTACTTCTGTTTGGCTTAAGTTGCTATGCAACCAAAGTTAGATCTCACCCCTCCAGAGGCAGCAAAGCCCTGACCTACAGAGTGGAATTAGATGTGCTTCTCCCAAAAAATAAAATAAATAAAATAAAAATAAATCTGTAATGAGAGCCAGCCGCTAGAGCTAGGCTCTGGCAGGGACCCTTAGCATCCAACCGCATTCTTCTTTCATCACTGCCTTGTAAACTGGGAAATTGGGTCTAAACCCTTCTAATATTGATGCTCAGGATGCACGTGAACAGAAGGCATATGGGCCTGCTCACGTTACCCTCTTCCCGTGATCCACACCTTTTTGATGGCATCGAAACTAGAATCAGACCCTGTTTGTCAGTTAACTCGACCCATCAATCACATCTTCAGGATTACAGAAGGAAGAAGGAAACCCACATGCCACTAGGTACCAGACATGCTTTGGCTCACTGAATTCTCTCAACCACCCATGGAGGGAGAGTGTCCAATACAGTATAATATGAGTCACAAATGTGAACCACATATAAAAATTTTTCATTTTTCAGTAGTCACTTTTTTTAAAAAGTAAAAAGAAATTGGTGAAGCTAATTTTTAAAATATATTTTATTTAACCCAATATGCTCATTTTACTGTTTAAACAAGATAAACAATTATCAGTGAAATATTTCACATTCTTTTTTTGGTGCTAATTCTTCAAAACCTTACACTTATAGCACATCTCAATTCAGACTGACCACATTTCAAGTGCTTGTGGGCCACATGTGGCTAGTGGCTACCATATTGGACAGAGCAGGTCTATACCCATTTCAGAAACAAAGACTCAGAAGACAGGTAATCTTCTCAAGGTTACATAGCTTGTAACTGGTAGAGCTGAGATTTAAACCTCTCTGTCTGACACTAATCCCAGTCATTGTCCTCTACCCCACAAAGCTAGGGAGACTTAGGGTGCAGAGCTTGGATTGGTTTCGAGCATCCCACAGAGGCTGGGCAGGGGTGCTGCCTGCTGACTTCCAGGTCAACCTCCCAATTTGACCTCCCACTTAAGAAGATCAGAAGTATAGAGGGATTGAGAGATGACTACTATGGGGTAGGAGGCTTTGCTTTTTAGAGTCATGAAAATGCTCTAATATTGATTGTGGTGTTGAATCATAGCTCTGTGATTATACCAAAAACCACTGAATGGGCATTTTACACAGATTGTACGGTATGTGAATATGTCTCAGTTGTTTGAAGGAGGAGGAGAAGGAAGAGATGTGTGCCCTGGGGTAGTATGGAGGAGGAAACAGATGAGCCTGGGGCGGGAAAATGCATTCCCAACACCAGTTCATCAGGTAATATCTCCATTTAAATAACTAATGAGACCCTAAAGAATGAAGCTATAATCAGAAGACCACAGGACCCAGGCAGGGTGTTCTTCCTAATCATCAACCACAGTCTACTCCTAATTTCTGTCTCTGCAAGTCCCACCTGGTTACAGGGTCTGGCACTTTCCAGAAAAGTCAGGAGCACATGGTTTCGATTCTCCCAATATTTGCCATCTCTGCAAATCCATAAGCCTGTAGCCTGCAAAGAATGCTGGGGGTGACTTTGAAAAAGAACAGAAGCACGCCTGAAACAGCTCACTGGATGGCAGGGAAATCAGAGAGAGAATCTGGAGAGGGATCAATACCCTGCAAATGTATCATTTGCAAACTGCAACCATTATGGAACAGTTGAAAGGTCGGCCTTAGAAGTTGGCTTCTAAGGGACCATCGAAGGAGGCCTCAGTGCCTACAAGCACTTTTTTTTCAAACTGTGAACTACGCTTATGCATGTGTAATGGCAGTCTGTGCAACAAGTCAGGGGTTCTATTGATTTTCTGTACTTCAAAAGAAATTCTGGGGATTTTGCCCTGAGTATCATTTCATGGCCTACTTCATTTCCTAAATAAAGAAGAAACTGTTTCAGCTCCAAAGGTCTTGGAGGCACCCAGTACATGGGACTGGGACAGGACCCAGGACTGAAAACTTTGGAGATGTGGGCTCTTACTACTAACCAACAGGGGGCGGATCTCAGATACCACATCTAACTCACCTGAGCTTCAGTTTCCTCGTCTATCAAATGGGTCCAGTCTATGCGTGGTATGTAAGGTCTCCCTTTTAGTTAGTGACAAGGTGAATGAGCTTGCTGGGAAGCTCAGAAGAAAAATACCCTGCATACAGAAGGAGCTCAATAAATCACCAGCAGCCAGTGCCAAATGCCAGTCTTTGGGGAGAAAGCATCACCTTGCTGGATGTCTGGGTTTTGGATTTCTCCTAACCTCAAAACCACAAGCCAATAAATTCCCATTGTGGAAGCCAACCCATTGTATGGCACCTGTTTTAGCAGCTGAGCAAAGAAGACACAAAGACACAAATTAGGGAGTGGCCAGCGAGGCTGCTGTAGACATTGTGCAGATTGTCCCCTGCATGAGGCTGAGGGGGTGAGGGAGGCTCAAAGACAACCTGCACAATGAGGAGGCTGCCTGAGCCCTGGGGATGGGGCAGCTGTTCCCGAACCTTGCAGGATGAGTAGATGCTTGCCAGGCACAAAGGAAGGAGGACCTTCTACACAGAGGAAGAGTGTGGACACAGAGCGGGGAAGGGGGGACTGGGAACAGCATGGTGGGTGGGGTCAAGGGCAGTTGGGGAGGGAGAGGGTGACCAGAAGTAGGGGTAGGAGTTTGGCAAGGGCCAAGATCGAAGGGGCTGTCGTAGGCCCAAGGAAGAGGTGGGTGCTTCCCGGGAAGTGAAAGTCACACATATGTAATGTGGGGGAGGGGGAGGTCAGGGAAGAGTTACTGGAAGAAACTTTTAACTTGGGTTTCAAAGGATGAATAAAGACTGCCAGGACTGTACAGGGTGGAAGTTACTTCTAGGCGGAGAGAAGAGCATGACACAAGGACATGAGGTCATTAATGGAAAACCTAGTGGGCTCAGGAAAGTCTAAGTAGGGTGATATGCCAGTAGCTTCCAGTGCAAGGCAAGGAGAGTGAGAGCTGGGGCTGAAGAGGAGGGAAGATTGCATATTGGCAGAGGGATCTCCAATTTACAGGTTACCTTCATCCACAATCATTTACTGAGCTCCTTCTGTTGTAGGGACTTACCCTGTGGGCGATGGAGAGCCATCAAAAAGATTTAAATAAGGGAGCGACAGCATGCTCTCCTCCCTCAACCTCTCTCTAATTAGTTCTGTCAGACCTCTCCACTCTCTGCAGGTAGAGCCATCCACCTCGCACAGACGTGACTCAAAGGCTGCTGTGTGAATTCTCAACGTCCTCCTCCGCCCACATTGCTGAGGACGAGCCCATCGCAGCAGGCAGCTTTCCTCTCTTAAAGCAACCGGGCAGCACAACTTTCCCCTGCCGCGAGCCCATCTACCCAGCTCTCTCATCCAGGATATCAGATCCAAATCCCACTCACTGCCCAGGAATGAGATCCAAAATCTTTAACAGCTAGCATGGCAGGGTCCTCCCAGAAGCAGAGCTGGGTACTCCCCTCCACCCCAACCCCACACTTAGGGCTAGGTCCGGCATTAACTCTTTTTTTTTTTCATTAAAAAAATGTATTGAAATATATCATTCATACATGAACGAACATAATAAGTGTAGAGTAAAAGTTGTGAACTTACAAAACAAACATGCATAACATCATACAGGGCTCCCATACATCGCCCCACTATCAACACTTTTCATTGTTGTAACACATTTGTTACAAACTATGAAAGAGCATCATCAAAGTATCACTACTAACTATAGTCCATAGCTTACATTTGGTGTATTTGTCCCCCAACCCACCCAATTATTAACACCTTGTCTTAGTATTACATATTTGTTATAACTCATGAGAGAATGTTCTCGTATTTGTTCTATTAACCACAGTCCCATCTTCCACCACAGGATTCACTGTGTTATGCAGTTCCAAGGCTTTAACTCTTTTTTTTTGTTGGCTTATGGGGAGGGGATTCACGAGGCTTGGGGGTAGCAACTATTTTTAACTAATAGAAGAGGAGTACTTCAGTATTTTGATGACCCATGTGGCTGTCCTGGGCACACACAGTCTGAACATTGACCCCTGCAAGGTCTGCTCACGATTTCAAAGTTGGCAGCCTGGGAGAGATGCTCACTAAAGCCCCTTCCAGTGACAGCCATGGGGACTCAGCAGAGTTCGAGAGAGATTACACAAAGACTTAGAACTGGAAGGAGCTTTGGTTTGTCAGAAATATTTTTCCTTGCTAACCAGCGGAATGACTGTGTCCTCGAAATTCTGGCCAGTCATGAAATTCACCTTGAAAGAACTGAGGAGTGTGTCATTGCTTTCCTGCCTGAAGTTTTTTGCAAAAGCTGTCAGAGGCCATGAGTTTTGCACCAGGAAATTGGTGTCATCAGAAACCAGGAAAACCAGTCACAGAGTGAGAAAAGGGCCTCTGGCGATGTGTTGATTCTTTTAATCCTGGCTGAACACGCACTTCTCAATCATCAGCTGGTTACATTTGAGTTAAAGAAGACACCAGTGAAGATACATTTCCTTCTTCCCAGCCAGCCCTAAATGGTGCTTTACTTGCTTGACTCAAGGAATCACACGTATGGCAGTGAATAAATTGAATGAGTCTCTGAGTTTGGGATAAATGATATTTGCTACAAAGGATTTCTGAAATTAATATTCATTGAATACCTACTATGTGTTCAACAAGGTGCCAGGAGAAATGCAAACACAGCCCCTGCTCTCAAGGTGAGAAAACACCACAACAGATGATGGTCTTAGTTTGCCAAAGGGTTGCTGATGCAAAGTATCAGAAATGGGTTGGCTTTTAAAAAGCCAAAAAAAAATTTTTTTTTAAGATTTATTTTTTTATTTATTTCTCTCCCCTTCCCTCCCTCCCCAGTTGTCTGCTCTCTGTGCCCATTCGCTGCACGTTCTTCTGTGACTACTTCTATCCTTATCAGCGACACCAGGAATCTGTGTTTCTTTTTGTTGCATCATCTTGTGTCAGCTCTCCATGTGTGCGGCGCCGTTCTTGGGCAGGCTGCACTTTCTTTCACGCTGGGCGGCTCTCCTTGCGTGTGGGGCTCCCCTACGTGGGGGACACCCCTTGGTGGCCCGGCACTCCTTGCGCGCATCAGCACTGTGCATGGGCCAGCTCCACCGGGTCAAGGAGGCCCGGGGTTTGAACTGCGGACCTCCCATGTGGTAGGCAGATGCCCTATCCATTGGTCCAAGCCCGCTTTCCAAAGATTATTTATTTATTCCCCACCCCCACCCCTGCCCTGCTATTTTTCTTTTGCTGTCCGTGTCCATTCGTTGTGTGATCTTCTGTATCTATTTCTCTTTCCTGTCTTCTCTTCTCATCTTTCTCCTCTAGGATTCAGCAGGATTCTATCCTGGGGACCTCTGATGTGGAGAGAGTTTCCCTGTCAATTGTGCCACCTCAGTTCCTGGTCTCTGCTGCGCTTTGCTTTGACTCTCCCCTCTGTCTCTCTTTTGTTGCGTCGTCATCTTGCTACATGACTCACTTGCATGGGCCCTGGATCACCACATAGGCACTGGCTCACCACGAGGGCAAGATTTCTCTTCTTCTTTTTCACCAGGAGGTCCCTGGTGGATCAAACCTGGGTCCTCCCATGTGGTAAGCAGAGACCTTATCACTTGAGCCACATCTGCTTCCCTACAATAGAAATTTTATTTAGTGTAAAAGCTTACAGTTCTGAGACTGTGAAATATCCAAATCAAGGCACCGTTAGAGATGCTTTCTCACTAAAGTCAGTTCCAGGCGATCCTGGAATCCTGCCATAGGGTGAAGCAAGATGGCTCCCGATCTTTGTCGGTCCCTCTCTAATTTCTCCTTCAACTCATCTGTGGCTCATCAATCATCTCTCCCTAGTCCTTGGCTCTCATGTTTTCTTTCCTTAAGCTGAGCTGTGGGCAAACCTGGAGTCCTTTCCTACATGGTAGGATTAAAAATGGTGGCTTCCTTTCTCTGTGTGTGTTTCTCTCTGTGTCTCTGTTTATATCAGACCCAGAAAGAGGGTGGAGACCCAAGCTGGCTCATATCTCACTTAGTCCAATCAAAATCCCTAAAATGATCTTATAAAGTAATCTACTCAAAGGTCCCATAACTGAATTTAATATTATCAAAGGGCCTACAGGAATAGATTCATTTAAGAACATAATCTTTTCTGTGATTCACAGAACTCACACTGTCACAGATGGTGAACAATTGATTACTCTCTCTTCAACTACACTGAAAGAAGTATGGACCTGAGAAGCAAACTATGCCATGGAGGATCTCGAGCTTCACAGTCAAATTACCTCCAGAATATATAATGCTTAATTTCAGTGAGCAATTTTTCAAAAATGCCTTAAAGCTTTTTCCATGAAAAAATACTTGATTCTCTAATCAATCAATCAATTGGGTACATGCCCAGTCCTCTGGATTTTTGCCTACAAAGTAAACCCTTTAAAATATATCCAGTAAAAGAACTAAGTTGGTTCTCTCTTAGGCAAGGACGCTTAAGAGTCATTTCCTATTTGCTGAGTTTCTGAGATACTTCATTTGGACATCATTTCACCCCTAGCACCTGTCAGTCTCTTCTCAGTCAGTCGAGGCAATGCTCAGTTGTTTTACTAGCTCTGAGATCTGTCTTTTCCTTCAGATATCTACCCTGCACAGACACACAGGCCATCGCCTGCTCAGAGCTCAGTGGTCTCCATGCCTGTAGCTCTATGGCCTCCCAGACAGAAAGCCCCATTAGCTGAGGCTCTGGACAAAATCCTGTACCAAGAACACATACCTTTCAAAAGGGCACCAGAGTCGGGGTGGGGGGTGCCCTGTGGTCCAAAAGAGAGGAGAAAGATGGAAGAGCCTCACATCTTCTCCAGCTCCTGTGCTCCCAGGCACATAGAAAATGTTGGGATTAAGGAGGAAGAGAAGGAAACACTTCATTTGCTAAGGAAGACTTGGACAGAGGGTGACTGGGGACCAGAACAAATTGGGAGAAGTGAGAAGTGAAGATAATGAGGTTGGCAGAAACCTCATATTGCAGGAAATTTAAGCTGAAGACTTCAGAAAATTCCATCTCCTTCTCAATAACAATTGCAGTTCCAGGGCTGAATGAGTCCTTAGAGATAATGAAAATAATAATAATAATAACAAAAACAACAGCCAACATCAGTTGAGTACTTACATTGTGCCAAGTACTCTTTAATGCTTTACACAAATTATCACATTTAATCCTCACAACTACCGTGTTACTAAAGAAGAAACAGAGAGGCACAGAGGTTCAGTACCTTGCCCATGGTCACACAGCTGACAAGAGTCCAAGTCTCCGGCGACCCCCTCCAGATCCTAAGTGTAGTCAGCCAGCTGAATTCCGTGCACCAGTTCACCGTAGGTTTTCCTAGCACAGAGAATGTTCTGGATTGCCATTGCACATTTAACGGCCATAAACTACTCTTGTAAGTTGTATCTTTAAAATAAAATTGATCAAAGCAGCCATGATCAAATTTGTCCCAAAGTCATTTCACACATCTTATAGTAATAAGCACTGTGGGGATGTACTTCACCGTCTAAATCGGCTGTAATTTTGAAATATTTGTGAGCTAGAGGGTCATAAGTATTATTTAATAATCAATTTTATAAGAGCGTAAGTCTTCTTTTCCTTACTCAAGAGGAGTGCTGGAGGTCAATATAGAGAAAATGAAATAGAAAAAGACACCTTGGCTTAATCTGGGCTGCCTCTCAGCTCTTACCTTAGTCTATACTTCTGAAACGTCTCCCATGCTGTCCCTTCCCACCCACCACCACCGCCGCCACTGCCTCAATTCAGCCTCCTCAGTTCCTCTGGGGTCCTATGCGACTGCTTCCGACCACAAACCTTCCAACCCACTGTACCTAGAGGGAACCCTTCAAAGAAAACGTGATCAGGCCGCTCTCTTGCCTAAAAGTATCTAATTTAGATACTTTTGCTACTGTTCTCGGTATATAACATCCATTCATGAGAAAGATGTTCAAAGTTCCTCTGAGGGAGAGTGTTGTCCCAACAATCTTCCTAGCAAACTTATCATAATCCACTTCCTTTCCTGCCCCAAGCACACAGTGGCACACACACATGCATATTTACACCATAGTCTGACCTTTCTGTTACCCAAATACGGTATGCTTTCTCATGACTCCTTGCTGCTCTACATGCTGTCCCCAGTCTCTGGAATGTCCTTTCCCCTCCCTTCGATGGCTCAGAAGAACTTAATCTTTAAGACCCATTTTAACTGCCACTTCTTCTGTGAAGCCTTCACACCTTCACACACCTGGCAGTAAACCACGACCTTCTTCTCTAAGGCACAGACCATGTCTTTGTCTCCTCAGCCTCTCCAAGGCCCTGCAAGCACTCAATAAATATTTGTTAACTGTTTAATGAATGAGAGTTTTGTGTATAATCTGAACGAGCTTTACAAGACATCCATACATGAAGTAATTCATTTCTTAAAAGGGTGATGCAATCCAGAGGTGGAATCACATCTTAGACAAGAGAGAGAGGTCTTGGTGGGTGGGGGAGGAGGTCGTTTGACGCAGGAGAAACATTTCAGGTAGGGGTGCCAGTAATAGCAAAGCCCCTCTCCCCATCTTTTCCAGAGAGAGAAAAATGAGATCCAAGCTAAGATCTTTGGCAGGTGCTAAATGTCATGTGGCCTCCACGGCTTTTGCAGACCAGGGGTCTAAGTGTATTTACAGGGAATGTGTGCCATTACCTGGCTTTCCTTGAAGAATCCCTCACCTAATGAGTCTCAGAGGAAAGCAGAGCCCCTTCCTCTTTGGAAGGTTTGAATGCCAGATACCCACTTTCCCAGTTTCCCTTGTAGTCAGGTGTGGCAGACACCTTACCCCAAACTTTGAGTGAGTGATCTGTAGAAGCAGGGAGCGTGGAGAATTTCTTCAGGAGGCAGAGGCAATACTGGGGTAGCAAATTTCCACTTCCCAGGACCAGGATGAAGATGGAGACGTGGCAGCGTCCAGGGTAGCGCTTTCCAGAGTTAGTGTAGCAGGGCCTGATATCTGGCATCTAGTGGCTAGGCATGGCTTTGGGCAAGGTCTGCAGTATGGTTTTGGTCATGGTTCTGGCTGCCCTGGTTCCCCAGTGCTTGCCCATTTTGTAGGCCTTGTCCTCCAGCTTCCCACAATAGGTGAGACTAATTGTCTTATATTTAAATCACGCAGAATCACTTCTGTTGCTTGTAAGTGAGGGCTCTGAGAACATAGTTAGCCTGGCCAAGCGGGTCCCTGGTCTTTAGGAAGGGGAAAAGTGGGAAGCGGATTTGGCTCAATGGATGGAGTGTCCAACTCCACATGGGAAGTCCAGGGTTCAAGCCCAGGGCCTCCTGGCCTGTGTGGTGGGCTGACCCACGTGCGGTGCTGATGCGCGCAAGGGGTGCCGAGCCACACAGGGGTGTCCCCTGCGTGGGGGAGCCCAACCTGCAAGGAGTGCGCCCTGTGGGGAGAGCCACCCAGCGTGAAAAAAGTGCAGCCTGCCCAGGAATGGCGCCGCACACACCGAGAGCTGACACAGCAAGATGATGCAACAAAGAGACACAGATTCCTGGTGCCACTGACAAGAATATAAGTGGAAACAGAAGAACGTGCAGCGAATGGACACAGGAAGCAGACAACTGGGTGCGGGGGAGGGGAGGGGAGAGAAATAAATAGAAAATAAACCTTAAAAAAAAAATGATAGGGGAAAAGTAACATGCATTTTAGGGGCATACCTACTAGGAGCCTAGTAGTGTTCTAGAAAATTTAGCTAATGTAGCTAAATGTCCTTCCTTCCTTCCTTCCTTCTGTCCTTTTGCCCTCCCTCCCTCCCTTCCTTCCTTCCTATCCTGGAGATGCTGAGGTCACCAGGGTTCCTGTAATCTCTTCTGACCTTAACCAAACCTCCTAAGAGTTTCAACATCATCACCTCCAGGCTGAGATTTGGTCCTTGACAGGGGCTATCAGTGTAGCAGATATAATTTTTGGTTACAGGCCCAAGACTGCCTGCCCAGTAAGTCAAGTTCTCATTTCACTGATTTCCTGTGTTTTGTTAGTTTGTTTTGGTGTGGGTTTTTTATTTTATATCTTTTCCACCTCTCTTTCATTTGAGCTTGCTTGTTTAACCCATTGGCTCAAGAAGAGATAAGTTGCTTCCCTTTTTCTTTTATTTCAGGAAGTTCGGGTGACAGCTGTAGCAACTGCTTCTACTAGAACCAGTTTGAACACATTTCAGCAATTCACCCTCTGCATGATCCTTCAAGTGATGCCGGGATCATCACTCTGGCTGGCTGCAGAACAAGGAGCAGGGAGAGTGGTTAGGGATCGTTTTTGCTCATTAACATTGATTATAGCAGTCACTGTCCCCAGGCAGAAAGCACATGGTGACATACTGGTAGCTGAGCAGGGTGGTGACAGCTCCTTTCTTCCAGGCGTATCTTTTAATGGAATAAGCTTTTGTGTATTTAGTTTACATGTAAGAGACCCACAATTTCTTACCTGGACCTTTGGCTTTAAGGAAATCCATAAGAGAAATTGTCCAAATAAATCGGGTGGGGAGGGAGCATTCACAATCCAAAGCATGCTTTCCTTTGCAAAAACTTTCTTCGCTGGGCTCACCTAATTAGCAGGCCTCTGGCAGGCGCAGTAGGGAGTTTGTTTACAGAGCTGGATGCGACAGAGGGAGGGGAGGATGGCAGACAGACTGACAGCGGCTTGGGGGACTGAGAGCCGGCCTGGGGCTGCCTGAGTCCTCCAGCCCCTCCCAGCAGAGTCATGAAGTCACGAGCGCCTCCAGCTGTGGACTGGACTCCAGCCAGAGCCGGAAGCCGTCCTGAGCAGCAGCTTCAGTGAACCCTGTCCTTTGTAAACTTGTCTGGTGACTCCTCCTTCCATATTTTGTTAACTTTTCGTTCATTCATTCACTCATTCATTTCTTTGGCACCCGGCACATCTCCTAGGCACTGGGGCTACACAGGCAAATCACAGAGACATAGCCCCTGCCTTCGTGTTGTCTTCAGCCCAGGAGGACATGGATGCCGGAAAAATAACATCCCATGTGCTCCTTGCTCTGCGAGGGGCAGCACATGCTTAGGAAGCACACGGCAGGGAGAGCTCATCCAGCCTGCAGCGGGGCAGGAACCTCAAGAGGAAGTGTCATTGCTCTTGAGACTGGAAAGATGAGGAGAGGTTAACCAGGAGAAGACGTGAGGAAAGAAGGGGCAGTAGGAGCCAAGCCCAGAGAGGCTGAAGCGTGAGAGACTGAAGGGCGAGTCAAGACAGGAAAGGCACTGGGGTGAGATCATTGGGGACCTCGTGTGTCTCTTTAAGGATTCTGCATTGAGTTTACTTATTTAACACGTACATATACAGCACTATTCTAAGCACTTTATTTTATTTTATTTTTTTTAAAGATTTATTTATTTATTTATTTAATTCCCCTCCCCCGGTAGTCTGTTTTCTGTGTCTTTTTGCTGCGTCTTGTTTCTTTGTCCGCTTCTGTTGTCAGCGGCACGGGAAGTGTGGGCGGCGCCATTCCTCGGCAGGCTGCTCCCTCCTTCGCGCTGGGCGGTTCTCCTTATGGGGTACACTCCTTGCACGTGGGGCTCCCCTACGCGGGGGACACCCCTGTGTAGCACGGCACTCCTTGCACGCATCAGCACTGCGCATGGGCCAGCCCCACACGGGTCAAGGAGGCCCGGGGCTTGAACCGCGGGCCTCCCATGTGGTAGACGGACGCCCTAACCACTGGGCCAAAGTCCGTTTCCCCTAAGCACTTTAGAAATATTAACTCATCGAATCTGCATGAACCCTATAGGTTAGGTACTACTATCATTCCCATTTTACAGACGGGGACACTGAGACTCAGAGAGGCCAGGTAACCTGCCCCGGTCACATATCTAGTGAGTAGTGGAGTCAGGATTCAAACCTAGGTCATCCGGCTCCCAAGTCTTTGTTTTTAGCCAATATGCGGAGCTAAAACTGAATACTGTTGAAGGGTTTCGGCAGGAGAGTAATACCATTTTCACAAGATCCCCCTGGCCAAAGGGATGAGGAGGACGATGTAGCCAGTCTCCGTGGCATGGTCTGTACTCGTGAGCCTGCCTATGAACTTGATGGCTGAGCTGGTTATGGCGGAGAGGTGAAGAGGCAGAAGAGATTCCACCCCTGAGGCTATCCCACCTGGACTCGCAGACTCCTCTGGACCACAGATGCCAGTTCCCCTCAGGTGGTCTGCATTCCAGCATCTTCTGCAGACCCACCTTCTAGGGGTTCAGCCCTGTTCAAACCCAACTCCAGCACAAAGAGGAACAATGGTGGCCTTCCTCTCCTTCAAAGAGACCCCAGCACGATCCAGTAGGTAGGGTGGAGAGGTGGACTAGCACTGGTCTCTGTAGATCTCCCTCTTCCTACACTATCTCTTTTTCTCTGTAGCCATCTGATGCATGAAATCTGCACTTGCGCCAGCCTACTCTCATACCTCTCTTCTCTCAACACCCATAGCACTTATTGTGAGAACCACACAATCAACTCCTGTGTGCATTGTTCTAATTGCTTTGTGTTCACTCATCCATTCAACTCACTGCACTGTCTGGAAATGAGTCATAATTCAGAAGAAGGTTCAAGGTTCATTGCTTTGGGCACCAAATGTCCAAAAAAAATCCTAACACTCTGGACACTTCTTTTTTTTGGGTAATATAATAGCTCTATCTCTGACTTCTTAAACAACAACAATAAAAAAATATAGGAACATAATGAAACTTTTGGTGATGATTAAGGCTCATTGCTATGTATCTAAGCCCTGCCTGAAGCACATGGGCTGCCTGGCCCTGTCCTAAATGGCTCCACTCTCTGATGCTTTCTCATTTGCTTTTTTTTTTTTTTTGATGGGGGGGCTCTTTGTCTTTTTTCTAAACATTTTTTTTTTAAAAAGAAGTTTTAGATAACATAAAATTTGCATAGAAAATATAGGGGATTCCCCTATACCGCACCCCCTTCCCCTCTCACATTTTTGTGAGACGTCTTTCATTAGTGTGGTACATTTGTTACAATGGATGAACAAATACTGAAGCAATGCTACTAATCAAGGTCTATAGTTTACATTCTCATTCACTGTTTGTAGGCTTGCTGTCTCCCTTGTTTACTGACTGCCTTGCATAGACTTTCAGAAGTAGACTGGATTCCAGGTCTGCTCCTGAGGACCAGCCCGGGCAGGCGCCAAGCCCGAGCACTTCCTCTCCTCAGAATCATCTGGCAAGGAGGTGGGATGGATTTCAGCCTGGCTCTCAGGAGGAATTCTGCTCCTACCTTCAAAAGAGCTACTTCCTTAGGACGCTTTGGCTTGGAAAGAAGAACATGGCAGCTGAGCCCGCCCTTGAAAGGTGTGGAACTCCCGCTCCAAGCCCTGAGCAGAAGAATCTCTCATTCTAGAGATGACTCGCAGACTTTGAAATCTAATGGAGTTTGTCCTACAAGTTTTCCGAACTGTTTGGGACCCACGACACCTGTTTTCCTTCCAATTTCTCCCTACGGCAATGGAACTGTTCTCTCTATAACTGTCCCTCTTTTGTATATTGAAAGCACACAACTTGTTTTCTAAGTTTCACAGGTCCCCAGCCAGAGGGGAATTTTGCCCTAAGACAGAATGCATGCCTACAACTGATTTTTATGGGAGTTTGTACTTAGCATTGTTAGTGAAATGATTAAGGCTTTTGAAATATCATAATGGAATTAATGTATTTTGCATCCTGAAAGAACATGTATCTTGGGCGTCCAGAGGGTAGAATGTCCTGGTTTGAGTCTTTTGTGGAACCCAGAAAAGATCATGTTCTAGGAGTTAATCCATTCTTGTGGGTGTGGGACCCTTTGATTGGATTGAATTCAGTTGGAGGCCTTTTTTCTTTTTTTCTTTTTGAGATGGGAGGGATTAAACCTGGGACCTCCCAAGTGGGACCTCATAAGTGGGAAGCTGGTGCTCAACTACTGAGCCACATTGGCTCCCTTGAGTTGGTTTTTTCATTTGTTTGCTTGCTATTTGTTTTTGTTTTGGGGAGGCACCAGGAACTGAACCTAGGATCTCTTATGTGGGAAGCAGGCACTCAACCACTTGAGCCACATCCATTGCTGGGGGCCTTGATAGGAGTACTTCAGTGAGGCATGACCCAGGGTGGGTCTTGGCCCTTTTGCTGGAGTCCTATATAAAGGGAGGAAAGGGCACAGAAAAAGAGAACTGTAAGTTTTACCCTGCCATGTGAGAGAGGACTCCAGGATTGCCTATAGCTGCTAAAAGACAGAGAAACCCCAAGAGGCTGAGAGAGAGGCCAGAGCCTGGAATCAGTGGAGCAGCCAAAGCTGAAGATACATGTCCTGGGGAGAGATGAACCATATGCTGGATCACCCACCACTGAGCTTGGGGAGAAAGTGAGCCTGGAGGAGGAGGCACAAATGCTGCCATTTTGCCTTGCCACGTGGCAGGAATCCAGGATCAGCAGAATAGCCAGGCTTTGGTGAGATAGCATCTCTAGTGATGCCTTGATTTGGACATTTCCAACAATCTCAGAACTATAAGCTTTTACCCTAGTAAATGCCCATTATAAGAGCTAACCCATTTCTGGTATATTGAATTGGCAGTCTTTCACAAACTAAAGCACAGACCTTCATGGTAGGTGACCTTCCTCTGTGCTCAAAGTCAAGGTCCTTGTAGGCACAGATCATGTCTGGATCATCTTCGAAACTCCAGCTTCTCAGACAGTGCCTGGAACATGGTAGATATTCATTGAATGAATGAATAGGAAATTGAGTCTGAGTTAGGGGTTGGGAGTGTTCTTTTAAGTATACTGGCATGATCACAAGTGCATGAACTTCATGACATTCTTCCATCTGCTCAGGGACCTTTCATTCTAACTTCAAGATTCTTCGTATGCTCTTCAGAGCAGAAACCATGTGGTACTTATGGAATGTCCATTGAATACATAGCTCTGCTTTGTGTACCTCACTTTGTGTGTTTACTAGCTGTCTTTGCCAAAGGGCTGCCAATGCAAAGTACCAGAAATGAACTGGATTTTATAATGGGCAATTTATTAGGGTAAAAGCTTATGAACTTTTGAAATGAAACTATGAAATGTCCAAAGCAAGGTACCATCAGAGACGCTTTCTCACCAAAGTCAGCTACTTTGGTCCTGTACCCTGTCACCTGGTGAAGCAAGATGGCGGTTGATCTCTACTGAAGTTCCTCCAGAGTCTACTATCTCCTGGAGTTCAGTTGTGGGCAACCAGGTATAGCACTTGTCTCTTTCTGGGCCTCTTCTCAGCCTCTCATGGCTTCTCTGCCTTTCTGCAGCCGTAAGTGAACCTGGAGTCCTCTCTCACATGGCTGTATCAAAATGGTGGCTTCCTTTCTCCTGGGTCTTTCTTTCTCTCTGTATCTCTGTTTAGATCAGACCCAACAAGAGGGTGGAGACCCAAGCTGGCTTCCACCTCACGTAGTCCTATCAAAAGGGTCTCACTCACAGGAATGGATTAGTTCAGAACAAAATCTTTCTCTTTCGGGGGTTCATGAATGAACTTGAAACTGGCACACTACTCTTCTAGTTATTTTGTATATGGTAGGGCACAGGGCAAGCATTCAATGCAAACCAACTGCTGTTATGGGAAAAGTCCCCTTGATGACCTCTATTCACTCTCAGAACAAACCTTCATTGAATGCCTTCTATGACCAGTCACAGTTAACAGGGACCCAGAGATAAGCAGGACAATGGTGGGATGGGTGGAGATGGAAATGATCTAGAAATGTTCATGGAGGAAATGAGAGAACTCAGGAGAAAACCTAGGGAGCTGCAGTTGAGGACCTGTGCACATCCTCATGGAGTAGTTTTCCTATCACCATGACCATCTAGATGAATTTTGCCTTATTCCTTGACTCCTGCTATTTTCCCTGAGATCAATACTGTGGTTCCCACTGACGCTTTCTTTTTATTTGCATTTTCCTGGTTTACCTTTGCTCATCTGTTAACTTTATTTTATTTTTTTAAAGATTTATTTATTTAATTCCACCCCCTCCCGCAGTTGTCTATTCTGTGTCTATTTGCTGCGTCTTTTGTCTGCTTCTGTTGTTGTCAGCGGCACGGGAATCTGTGTTTCTTTTTGTTGTGTCATCTTGTTGTGTCAGTTCTCTGTGTGGGTGGCACCATTCCTGGGCAAGCTGCACTTTCTTTTATGCTGGGCAGCTCTCCTTACGGGGTGCACTCCTTGCACGTGGGGCTCCCCTACGTGGGGGACACCCCTGCGTGGCAGGGCACTCCTTGCATGCATCAGCACTGCGCATGGGCCAGCTCCACACGGGTCAAGGAGGCCCGGGGTTTGAACTGCAGACCTCCCATGTGGTAGACGGACGCCCTAACCACTGGGCCAAGTCCGTTTCCCTCATCTGTTAACTTTAGATCTTAGGTTATCTCCATGAGTCAGTGGATTATGTGGTACCAACTTCTCACTGGAGATTGCCTTTACAGCCCGTCTATGTTTCTGTCAAAGGTAGATTTGTCACCCATTTGCATGGAAAGATATAAAGTTAATAAAGCAATTTAAAAAGCAAAACACAAAACCGAGTTGCTCAACATGAATAATGTAATCTCATGCATATAAAATTGCATACATACAGCTATGTATGAGTATGAAAAGAGATATATCTTAGAAAGAGGCCACCAAAATGCTTACAGCAATTACCTCTCAGAGGTACCTCTCAACTCCTTTGTATTCTCCCCTGTACATATCATCATTACAAAAGCAACCAAGCTTGTAAAATGAAAAACAACAATAACAACAACAACAACAAACAGAAAACACTTCATTGCTTGGCATATAGGAAACACTGGATAAAAATTAGAATGCTAGAGTCCTTCCCCAAATGGCAGGCTGATTGAAAGCCAATTATAAGGTCTAAATTCCACTATTAAAGTTTTATTCTTCAAATTTAAGAGCTTCCTTTCCTTTTAAAATGCAAATAATGGCAGAAGAAATGTCACTTGAAGACTTCCCAGGCTTTTATGTGATGGAATGAATCTATTAGATTTTTTTTCCCCTGAGAGCACACAGTGAGGTGGGAAGGAGACAAGCTTGAAAACAACGAGTGGCTGAGGGGTGCTTAGAAGATGCCAGAAAGTGGGCAACCAAGGGCACAGAGAGGGGAGCCTGCAGATGGCAGGAATAAACCCGGCTGGTTGCACGGCCTGATGGAAGACGGAATCCTGTAGACTTGAGCCTGGCAGTGAGACAGGCAATGTGTAAGGATCCTTTCCCCTGGCCAGGCTCTATTAATTTCCCCATCTGTCCCTGTTTCTGTGTGAATCTCTGCTAAGCTCCTCGAGGCAACTTTTTAACTACCCATACACAGAAGTATTGAGAGTTACTGGATACGGATTTGGGGTGAAAAGTCTCACACAAATGTTTGTTAGTAAAATACCTGCCATCTGGCTGGAGAGGACGAAGTCTCTCTCTGATGATCCACTGCTCTCTGCAAATAAACCACTGAAACAATTTAGGCGAGTAAACTCAACCAGGAGGACCCATACATTCTGAAGTGTACACTGAATGGAGCCATTCTGCAGGCCATTAACTCCACTAATTACAACAATGATTCAAGAGATAAGCTTTCCCTAACATTCTACAAAGCTCTGTGAAGCTTGCGGGTGAGGCAGCTCCCTCCTCCTCCACTCCCCCCCACCCCCAGTAATCTGCCCCCAAGCGGAGGGAAAGAAGGAAAGAAAAAGCAGCTGTTCCTTTACGCTTTACGCTCAGAATATTCCTAGCTGATTCCTTAATTCATCTCCACCACAACGCTCTGAGGTTGGGATTAGGATGGTAGGTTAGGAAACTGAGGTCCAGAGACGATCTTAAAACATCCCAGGTCAAATTGGCTTCAAGTCCAGCGTGCCCCCTCCTGCCCCAGCAGCTACTTCTCACCAGGCAATTTAGAAAAAGTAAGAAGAACATCAAATCAATAAGGAAATAACTTCTATAACTTCTCGGTCCTTTCTTTAACTCTGTTCCCTAGAGTCCTTCCTAGCATGTTGGATGCGGGTGTTGCACGTTTCTTATTGACTAGAATGAAACTCCTAGAAGCCACATGCCAGACACCCCCCCCACACACACACACACACGGAGCACCTAGCAAAGATCTCACTGTCGGAGCATAATACTTAACAATTCTTCAGGTTTCTTGTCTGTGATACAGAACTCGCGATCATAATAGTACCTACTTCACAGGAGTGTTAACCAGATTCAATGAGCTAATACTTGCAAAAGACTGAAGTGTTTGACACAGGTAATTTACTCGATAAACATTAGCTCTTTACTGCCCAGGGACCTCAAGCTCACAGTCTTATTTTTTTCCAGCCCCAGTTCTTTCAGGTGCAGAGAACTTTAGATATACACACGTTATCTCTCTGGATTGTCCTGAAATACCTTACAATTTCGTAGGGTGTCGTATTTTCACGGCAGTTTTCACCCATGTTTCCAGGTGATCCTAACAATTTGAGGTAGGTGCTCAAAATAAATATTTGATGATGGAATGAAAGCAGACATTTTATGGAAGAGACAGAGGTACAGAAAGCAGCAAAAATTTGCCTAAGGTCACCCAAGGAGATGGCAGCAGCCCAGACTTTCTGACAAAGAATTTAGTGTGTTTGCCCTTTCTTACCACAGAGGACAGAACCCCTGACAATTCTCCCTCGAGTGTCTCTCTCCGCTCCACCCCCACCTTCAGCCCCCACTCCCTAATCTCCCCTGGTTTCTCCCTTGTCCTGGCTGTCTCCAATTTCAGCAAGCGTGAAATGCACTGGTCATACAGAAAGCATTTTATCTGACCTTCCGCATGCAAATTCTTTCCATTGGGATTTCTCCCTGTCCAGCTCCACCCCAGCCCACATGGCCATAATACTCCTGTGTCTGCAGCCCAGCCTCAGGGATTCCAGGAATAGCAGCATGGCCCTGCATTAGAACACTGCAACATAGTAAGGCATTTCTGCCTTAGGACCCAGGCCCCTTCCAAACCAGGCCTCTCCTGTCCGTCAAAATACAAAGCAACCTTTAGAAGTCAGGGCAGGGAGGGGCAGCTGGCAGAGTTTAAATTTCTGGACAGCCAGCACCTTCTCCTCCCATCTGTCTGCACTCTCAGATCTTCCATTCTAGAAATTCTCCAAATTTCCTCCAGTTTCTGCTTAGAATTTTGAGTTCTTTCTCGGCTGCGGCATTCCTTGGCTTTCAACAATCCATTCTTTCTTGGACACGTTGGAATCAGAATCATAGCATGGTGAGCCCAGATGGCAAATTTCTTCCCAAGATGGCACAAAGACCACTTCCCCTATTCATAGGCTAGCCACCTAACTTGGAGTCAGGGCAGTAAAGAGATGCCAGAGAGAAGGGTGTGGCTGGCAGGGAACAGTGTAGTTTAAAGGGAAAGCTAAATGGTAGAGACGACCCTGAATATAAGGCGTCTGGGGCAATCTCTCTTACTCCAGATGGATCTTCATCATGAGGTAAAAACCAGAAACCAACATCCAAGAAGGGAATTTTGGCTTTTCAAGCGTCGTCTTAAAAATAATGTCAGAAAATAAAAAGTGTGTACACATAGGACAATGATGTGAACACTCATGCATTTTGAAGCATATTCTGGAAAGGCCAGAAAGAAATGTAAAATTAGTTGCTTTGGGAGAAAGGGAGAAGTTACAGGTATTTTTCTCCAAATTGCTCTTCATATTTCCCATTAAAAGATAATAATAAAACCTAGTAATGCCAGAAGGATCTGCCAGGACCGCTTCGGACATAACATTTTGACGAGGGAATTTGAGATTTGGGGTGACCATCTGACGATTTGAATTTATCATGTAAAAGCCAAACTTAAGCCACTTTCTCCAGGAACGAATTCCTATTTAATGGAGATGGATTGTTTCGAATTCGCAGCCCCAGTCGCTGCGTCATTAAGGGTTGGATTTAGTGTATTGATCTCCAAACCTTTGTCACGAATAGGAAGGTGGAGAAAAGAAAGGCGCCTGTGCAACCACACAGCCGATTAGGTCACCCTCCCAAGCCAAGCCGACCAGCGCTACAAGCTGTATCCGCCAGCAAGATGCAGCGCACCAGCTGCAGCGACCGCTGCGGGCGACTCGGCCCCCGCGGTAAAGGTCTTGAGGGTCGCGCAGTCTTGCGCCGCACCCAGAAAGGCTGGGGTTGGCAGGGAGGATGAGGGGAGTTGGTAACGGCATCACCATAGCAACAGTGACGTCCTTTTACCCTGGATCTAATTGGAGGAAACCCCGTGGCCGAAGCCGCAGCCTACCGACCAACCGAACTTACCCCAAGTCGACCCACCCTCCCCTCCTCCGCTTCCCCTCCCGCGCGGCCCCTCCCTGGCCCCCTTCCGCGCGCTCAGGCCTCATTGGCTAGCGGCGGGGAGAGAGGCGGGACTCCTGGGGGCAACTCGGCGTGTCACTGGACGGCGGTAGCGAGGGCGGCCGCGCTGCTGCCCGCCCCTCGGCTCCGGGTTAGGTTGAGACGGGAGGGTCCTTCGCGCGAGCCCAGAGCGGATCCAAGTGGAGGGACTCACATCGCGGCCGCCAGGACGGGAAAGGTGAGTATCGGGGCCGCTCTGCCGTCCCTCCTCGGGCTTTTCTGGGGCTCGAGGGCGGTGTGGGGAGCCCGGCTCTAGGCAGAGGCTGGCACTGGGCGCTCTTCCCCTCAGGGACCATTTCCCGGCGGGGGAAGGTGCGGGGCTAACGGCCGCGTCCATCTTGCGCTTCCCGAGTCCTTCCCGCCCCCGGCCCGCCCTAGGCTTTCCCGCGGGCCGAGGCGGCGAAGCTGGGGCGCGGGAGGGAAATTCAACTGGGCCGCGTCCGCGGAGACAAAAGGAGGGCGGCCCGGCGCGGCGGGGCCGGGCGCGCGGGGCGGGGTGCGGGCCGCATTGTCTGAAGGCGCCCTCCCTCCGCCCCTCCTTTCTGCCCTCCCTCCCGCCTCGCCGCCCCTCCCCGCAGGCTGCCGAGGAGGCCTCTTCCTGAGCCGGGTCGCTGCTCGCCGCCCCGCGCGCCTCGCCCGCTCTCTCTCCTCCCCGGCCCTCGCCCGGAGCCCCACACCGCCGTCCCCCGCGCCAGCCATGGAGAAGACGGAGTTGATCCAGAAGGCGAAGCTGGCCGAGCAGGCCGAGCGCTACGACGACATGGCCACCTGCATGAAGGCCGTGACGGAGCAGGGGGCCGAGCTGTCCAACGAGGAGCGCAACCTGCTCTCGGTGGCCTACAAGAACGTGGTCGGGGGCCGCAGGTCCGCTTGGAGGGTCATCTCCAGCATCGAGCAGAAAACCGACACCTCGGACAAGAAGTTGCAGCTGATTAAGGACTATCGGGAGAAAGTGGAGTCGGAACTGAGGTCCATCTGCACCACGGTTCTGGTGAGTCCGGACTTGGCACGGTGGTGGGAGCTGAAAGAATTGGGTGTCTGTCTGGAGCGCCCGGGCCCTTTTGTGCAGTGCCCCTCCTTGGGAATCTCAGGGGAAGGGCTACGAAGTGTGGCGAGGGCTGGCCTCGTTTGTTTGCCGACGTAGAGGATTTTAAGAGGGGTGGCCTGGATTTCCGTAATAAACGTTATTCTGTTCCTGAGGCTCAAGAAGCTGGTTTTCCAGGGATTAGTAGATCTTTTCCCAAACGCTAGGTTCCTCCTGCACGCTGTGACTTTTAAACACCCAAGTAGATCTGTACGAAATCTAGAGGTTTTTAAGCTCTTTGTCCTGAGAAAGTGCTTTCCGTGAAACGAACCTTTCCAGTATATTTAAGCAATTCCAAGGCTTCAGGCAGTTGAATGAAGGTGCAGGCAGCTTTTTGACATGACCATGTAGTCGTCGGTTTTCCTCTCAAACTTAGAGAAATTTACTGCGAAAATCTGAATAGAGAGCTCCTTTTTTCAATTAATTGAGAGTTTGTGTTGAGCTTACCTCTGTTAAAAGACGGGATGGGGGGAGTGGGAGCAGGGAGCTTAGTAAATGTGAAGAGGACACACCAAAATATAAAGATCAGAATGTTGTCCCTGGAAATTTTAGGAGTTACCAATATTTTCCTGCTATTGCACAGTCATAGTTAAACACTAATTTATTGAAATGAATTCATTTTTGGATTGAAGTAGACAAGGAAAGCTTTCCAGGTTTTAAACTGTTCGCTATTAGCAACGGTGGCTATTGGGTGGAGTAGGTGGCCACGGTGATTCACCCTTATTAGTGATAGATAACATTTTTAGCTTTGTCATTGCAGGGACAAAATCTTACTCTTTGGATCAGTAAGACACGTTTTTAAAACCCAAATGCCAGCATAATATTCTGGAGTATTAAATGTTTTAATGCGGTAAAGAGTTGTTTCTACTGATAAAATATGAAATACATGATTTGCCTTTTCTTAATTTTTAAGTGCCAGTTTTACAACAGATCTATTGATTTTTTAGTTCAACATTGTATATTGGGTGGGTTTTGAGAATTAAGAATTGCTAGGTTGGTGATTTTTCATACCAGAATAAAGTCTGTCAGACTGGTCGGGCAGGAAGCATGCTTTGCTTTTTTATTAGAAAACTTATTTAATCTACCTGATCTTCTAATGCAATAACAGGTAATCTGAACAAAATCATGACTAATGAAGATAGTGGGGAGAGAGAAAAAGCAATGCAGAGGAGATAAAGAGGAGAAAACTTCATTGACATTATTTGCCTTATGAGGGTGAAACTTTATATTCATCTCTTAGCTTCTGTGCCCCTGCTTAACAGAGGCATAAAAGCTGTTTGAACTGAATTGACTTGTACCTAAGAAACTTTCCAATTTGAAAGTGATAGTGGACTTCAGTAACATATGGTGGGGAGCAGATGTGTCTCAAGACGTTGAGTGCCTGCTTCCCACATGGGAGGTCCCAGGTTGGGTTCCCAGTGCCTCAGAGAAACAAAAAGCAAACAAATGAAAAAACCAACTGAGGGGAGCCATTGTGGCTCAGTAATTGAGCACCAGCTTCCCACATATAACGACCTGGGTTCAATCCCTGGCTCTGGCACCTCAAAAAATAAATGAAATCATGGTAATAGTTATTGGTCATATTCACTATTGTCAAGGGAGGATTTATAAGAACTCCATATGCTAATGAGGAGGTGTTCTAAATGTATATTTGAGAGGGTCTCATGCATATTTCGTTCTCTAGTTACTAATTTGCAAATTTTTAGTTACCCTGCAACAATTCAGAATTACCACAAGATTTTACTTATTCTCTAGCATGTTAATGCTAAGTCAAAGGAATATTTGTTTTATTTTATGGCTCTTAGAAATTTTAGTTTTTAAGATAACATGAGTGGAGAAGAGTTTTGCTCCCCTTTGACAGGTGAAGGATCTTGCTGAGTTGATATGAGACTTGAAAGGGAGATGTGAAAGTAAATTTTCAGAGAAGAGAATCCCTGAAATTAGGGCAGTTTTTCTTTATCAAGAGTAAAGAGTTTTAGCTTGAATCATCTGAGACACCAAAGCATAAATAAAATATTCTATGAATGTATTCGCTTGAGACGCTATTTACAACTTGAAAGCCAGCCTATTGAAAAAAAGTCCTGGGGAAGCATATATTCAGGTTGACGACTGTATTTGAGAATTAACTGTACAAGGCACTGTGCTAAGCAGTATGGGGAAGAACAAAGCCAAGAAACCTAGATTTTGCCCTCCAACAATATATAGAGTATGTTTGAAAAATCCACAAACACAAATCACACAAGATCATTCCTTTAAGGTAATTATGAACAGAGTGCTATAAAGTTCAGAGGAAATAGAAACCTCAGGAAAGGCTTCACAGAAATAGTAGCTTTTGAGGTGAGCTTTTTTTTTTTTTTAAATTTTATAGTAAGCAGAATAAATTCCTCTAAAAAGACAGATTATCAGTTTAAGTCATAATACAATATATTTCTAAGTCAATCTTTACAAAAATAAAGTGATGTGTAAGATTGCAATAAAAGGATATAAAATAACTACTATCATGAATCTTCATACAATTTCATTTGCCTGAACCTCACTTCCTCCAGGTATTTGTATGATTCCCTACTTCACATCTTTCGGGTTGCTCACATGTAACATTCTCCCTGAAGAATTCTCTGGAAATTATTTTTTAAAAGAAGTCCAATTGACTCCACAGAGGTGAGCATTGAGGGAGGAGAATAGAAGGGTCTATTCTAAGAGAAAGGATTATACAGTAAGGACTCATTGAGGGAAGTTTTCAATGTGAATTAGAGCAGAATTTGTGTAGAGGAGTTGGAGGTGGGGGAGAGCCTGGAAAGGAAGGTAGGAGCCATCATTTAAAAGAGAATGTTGGAGTGAGGGGTTTTCCTCATTTGATTGACAGTAGAGAGATGTGAAATATTTCTGGGTGGTGTTCATGTTAGCAGCATCTAGAATGTGAGTGATAATTACTGGTCTGTAATCTGAACTGATTGATGAAGTGGTAGGCTAATGAACAAGAGGCTGGTAATTCATATATTAGTAATTTAATAAGGAGTCTATCAACAATGAGGAATGAAGAGTGAAATCAAGTTTCTGAACACGAGGTTTTCTTTTTCTTCTTGGTCATCAGGAAGGAGAATTTGGTGTGGAGGAAGCAGATACTGACTCAGTTATGGAAGACTAGTAAAAGTGACATGAAGGCTAGCCACAGTTTTGATCCAGAAGAGCAAAGATTTTTAGCCTCTTCTTGGAACAGAGTAAGAGTAGAATAATTAGGAGCATTTTTTCAAAATGAACATGGTAGACAACCCTCAACCCATTTGATAATATCACCATAATGAGAGAGGTTTCTGAACTGTGGAGACAGAAAAAAAAAAGTTGAAATTCAGATGAATACTCTAATGAGCAAAGGAGATAAGAGGGTCAAAATGGCCACCACCAAAGTCTTTATAGGAATCTGAGAGAAGTTGAGATTTTGCCAGGCTATCTTGTGTTCAGTGTCATTTGTGAAGCGAGAGGATTGGGCTAAATTTCTCTGGCTTCCAATTCTAATATTTAGGGGCTGTGAAATTATATAGGTCCTTGCTTTTCCACCTCTGCTCTGACTTCCTTCCAATTCTAAAATTATTTTGTGTGTGTGTGTGGGGGGGGGAGGCGGCTAGGGAGTTTCGGGGAATAGAACCCGGAATCTCCTATATGGGAAGCAGGCACTCAACCACTGAGCCACACCTGCTCCCTAAAATTAGTAGTTTTTAAAGTCTGTTAAAAGAACCTGTTAACAGTACATGAAATGTTGAAAAGGTTAGTGACTTTAGTGACATGCTTGGGGTAGAGTTGATGGATAGATCATTGGTGATCTTAAGGTATGTTGGAGAAAACAAAATTTAAATGAAGCAGTGAATAAGCTGTGTGACAACTGGGAAGTAGTATAGTATGTGGTAAGACATTTGGGATTCAATAAGAACTTGGGTGTGAGTAAGAACAATCAGAGGGATCCATCCATAAAGCCCATCTGGGACTTGGAAACAAAATCCATCATTTACATTTTACATATACAGAGCTTTGCAATACTACATAATTACTTGGCTTCTCAAAGTCAGTGACCTTGGAATAAGAATCAAATACTTAGAATATTTATACAAGATAGGCCTTTGTGTCAGACAACACTGTATTATCCTCTCTTGCATTGATAGGCTTTTAGTAGATAAATTTTAAGTTGCATCTGCATAATGAATAAACACTTCCAGAAACTGAGATGTCTATTATGATTCTTAAAATAAAAGTTACTTAAAATACTATTGCAGAGAATCTCTGAAAGTTGTCTGTATTGTTTTGTAAAAGCTCTTTTAGCCTTAATTCAGTAATAAATGCTTGGATTTAGTTAGGTATTCTAAATTAATCTCTTAATAAAAAGTGTCTCTTATGCTAGTTATTATTTTGAAGTTAGGATTAATACTGTTATTCTTGATAGCTAGTGAATCTTTTTTTTTTTTAAAGATTTATTTTTATTTATTTAATTCCCCTCCCCTCCCCCAGTTGTCTGTTTTCTGTGTCTTTTTGCTGCGTCTTGTTTCTTTGTCCGCTTCTGTTGTCGTCAGCGGCACGGGAAGTGTGGGCGGCGCCATTCCTCGGCAGGCTGCTCCCTCCTTCGCGCTGGGCGGCTCTCCTTATGGGTGCACTCCTTGCGCGTGGGGCTCCCCTACGCGGGGGACACCCTTGTGTGGCACGGCACTCCTTGCGCGCATCAGCACTGCCCACGGGCCAGCTCCACGCGGGTCAAGGAGGCCCGGGGCTTGAACCGCGGGCCTTCCATGTGGTAGACGGATGCCCTAACCACTGGGCCAAAGTCCAGTTCCTGCTAGTGAATCTTAATGTGATTTTATTGACATAATGGGAAAAGAATGGGCTTTGGGTTCAGACATATTATTTTTGAATAATTGCTTCATTAACTTCCAGTTTTGTGACCATGGGGAAGTTTCCTAGTCTTTCAGCCTTTCTTCATTTATACATTGTGCCTACTTTGTAGGCTTGTAGTTAAAGTAATAGCCAATAGTGGACATTTATTGATTACTTACTATATACTAAACACTGTTTTAAGCACTTTATATACTTACTGTGTTCCCAGAGGTTAAGTTAATTCTATATCTGTTTTAAAGCTAAAGTTACTGGGATATAAGGAAGCGAAGTAACTTGCTTAGGTTCACAAAGCTAAGTGGTAGAGTCAGGATTTGAACTCAGATGAAATTAAATAAAACACTGTAGATAAAGTCCCTAGTTCTAAATACTGCATGTAGTAGTTACCATTTGTCTTTTTCTGATTCGAGATCACAGTGTGAATCTCTGTTCTTGAGGAATTTGTACAGTTCCATAAATACAAAGCTTGAATATTTATCATTTAGGGGGAAGGGACGAATGTATTTCTGGTGGACAAAAGCTCAAGAGTCTATAAAATTGAAGCTCTCCCCATATACACAACATTGAAATAAGAATTTAAAAACATTGCTTTTGGGGGTTTTGCCAAAAAAAGAAAACAGAGTTGGCTTTTTGAAGAGTGAACCGAAATGTTACAGTGTATAGGACAATCCCCACAGTGAAGAATTATCCAGTCTAAAATGTCAGTGGTACTGAGATTGAGAAATCCTGGTTTAGATCATTTTTAAAAATGAGCAGTATCAAATTGTAATGAATTGTATCATGCCTGCCCTTTGGGTTCTTATTAAAATGTTAGCATCTTGTCTGAAACTTTTATCTAGACTTAAGTCATTTTTCCTTGTCACTGTTGTCTCTATGCTATTTAACTACAATTTACTTTTCTGAAATTTTTAGTAGGTCCTGTTTTCCAAGTACCACCTTGTGGTTGCCTACAAAGCCCCTGGGTTTCTTTTGTTCTATTTTGTGCTTTTTAAAAACTTGGCACAAAGGAAAAAGATGATCTGAAATTATACTGAAATGTATTAAGAGGTAGCAATTAAAATCCATGATGAGGGAAGCAGACTTGGCCCAGTGGATAGAGCGTCCGCCTACCACATGGGAGGTCCGCAGTTCAAACCCCGGGCCTCCTTGCTCCGTGTGGAGCTGGTCCATGCGCAGTGCTAATGCACACAAGGAGTGCTGTTCCACACTGGGGTGTCCCCGGTGTAGGGGAGCCCCATGCACAAGGAGTGCGCCCTGTAAGGAGAGCTGCCCAGCGCAAAAGAAAGTGCAGCCTGCCCAGGAATGGTGCCACCCACACGGAGAGCTGACACAACAAAAAGAAACACAGATTCCTGTGCTACTGACAAGAACAGAAGCAGACGAAAAACATGCAGCAAATAGACACAGAGAACAGACATGATGAGGGTAATGGATGTGTCTCAAGTGGTTGAGTGCCTTCTTCTCACATTGGGGGTTCCCGGGTTCATTCCAGTGCCAGCTAGAAGCAGGGACAAACAACAACCAAAGAAAGAAAGAAACCAACTCAGGGGAAGCCATTGTGGCTCAGTGGATGAATGTCGGCTTCCCACATTTGAGGTCCTGGGCTCAGTCTCCGGTCCTAGTACCTCGAACTAAAAAAATCGATGATGACCAGAAAATGTTTCTACCTCAGTCATAACTGCTACTAATAGTTTGTCATGTGAGGTCCCAGACTTTTAACCCTGTGATGTATGTTTGGATGTTGCGTAATTTAACCAGTCCAATATTAACATTTTAGATTTGTAAACAGTTTCCTCATTGTAAACAACACTGGAAAGAATATCCTTGCTGGATGTTTTGTACTAGGATTTACTACGGATAAGTTCTTGGAACTGGAATTGCCAAATTGAAGGATATGTACTTTTTCAAGATAGCCCTCTGAAAAGGTTGTACAAGTTTATATTGTTGCCAGCAGTGATTGAGAATGCCCATTTTCCCTTACCCTGTCCAGCACAGACTGATAGGTTTTTGAGGACAACAAAAATCTAGTAACAGAAGAATGGAAATTGTATCTCATTGTTTGGTATTAGATGTAATTGGGTGTGTGGTTCTCAGGGCTATTTGTCAGAATTAAATTTTTATAAGTCTTAGATCTACTTTCATTTGCAAAATAATAAGACTATGGGATTTAGTTAATTAAGGGCACATGAGAGTTGGGAAATATGCTTGGTAATATGGATATTCCTTTATGATACTTATTATTAAGACCAATGTTTGTCTTGAGTGTTAATTCTTTCAGAGTTGGCAGCATTGACTTTCTGGGTATCAAATGGGGGTGGGAGGGAAGTACCATTTAAAAGATGTGGAGAGAAGTAAAATTATATTTCATCCGTTGCTACTTTAATTCAACTCTTAACCCATAGGTAAGTCACTGATTGTTTCTTAAATACTTCAAGATAACCACCAGATGAAAACAAAATTTTGGTTGCATAGAGAAATATTTACAGACAAAATGATCTTTGAAATAAGTATTCTAAGAGCAAAAACTGGAAACGGTCCATTATTAGGAGAATGGGCAAACACACTGTTACATCGCACAATGGAATGCCATTCAGCAATAAAAGGAACAGAGTACTGATACCCACACTATGGTATGGATGAATTTCAAAACATGCTAAGTGAAAGAATCTTGGCACAAGAGAGTACCTGGTATATGATTCCATTTATATGCGATTCTAGAACAAGCAAAATTAGGCTATGGTGCGGAAAAAAATCACGAGTTAATGGTTTTGGGAGTGGGAGGCAACAATTGAGGGGAAAGAGAAATGTGATTGTAGTATCCTTTATGTTATATGTTAGGATAATCCAGGTTTATACATTTGTCAAAACTCAACTAATGTGCATTAATTTAAAAAATGGATATGTGATAAAGTAAATATGGCAAAATGTTCATGATAGGATCTAAGTGGTAGGTCTATGGGTATTCAACAGTAATTCAGTCAACAATTACTGTGGTTGGCATGTGTTAGGGATGTAATAGTCTACATTGCTGTGGTTGAATGCCTTTAATACCTATCTTAGAAAAAGTGAAACCTATGTCTTGGGTGTCTACTTATGTCTTGATGTCCACTTCGGAGGTAAGACTAATATATTAAGCACCATAGCTTTTGTGTATTTGGTGATTGAAATTAGATTAATGGAGTTACAGGGTGCTGTGGAATGCTTGCGTAATTGACCATACTCTAGCATAGTATTTCTCAAACTTCTTGATCTCAGAACTGTTTTCCATTCTTAAAAGTATTGTGGCTCTCAAAACGCTTTTTGTTGTGTAAATTACTGTATATCTGTTGATATTTACATTATTAGAAATTAAACCTGAGAAATTTTTATTAATCTTTTAAAATAAGCCCATTAGAAGTTAACATAAATCACATTTTTTATTTAAAAAAATAACTTCGAAAACAACAAAATTGAGTGAGAATGATGGCATTGTCTTATATTCAAACTGTTGTAATACCATGTGTCTTGTAGTTTCTGGAAAACTCCATTCATGAGAGAATGAGAGTGAGGAAGGCAAATAGTATCTTTTGTTGTTGTGAAAAAACCTTTGACTTTGTAGGTTCCTTAGAGGTCCCCAGACCACACTTTAAAAGTGCTGCTCTAAGTGGGGGTTCCGCTTTAGAAATCTTGCTAACCATCACTGTGGTGGGTGATTTGAGCAGTTTATTTTCTGAATAGTCATTATGTGGTGATAACTAAATTTGTAATACCTTCCTCTTCCTGTTCAATGTTCTGACACCCCTCCCCCCAAAAATATTCTAGGACTATGGGTTTGGAGATGAGAAAAATTCCAGACTTGAAAAGAGAAAAGTTGATACTAGAGATTGGTTAAGACTCCCCATTAATTCCTGAAAGACCAGCTAAGACTAGTACGTTGGAATAATTTGTTTCCTTAAATTGAGAGTGGTAATGTTAGGTTAATATGATCTCTCCCTTTCCTCCCCCTTCCCGAGTACCCAAAACAAAAGCAGAGTTGGCATGATTGAAATGTGTGGATAATGATCTTTTAGAGCTGGTTGCATTCAGGTTTGAAAAATATCAGCTTTTGGATATCAATGAGTCAAGTGAGCTCTTAGCCAGCAATTGTCAGAACATTTGTGAATGAAATTTGGCATTCACACTGATCTTGACTATCCATTTAGTTTTTCTATCCAGATGAGCAATAGACCATGATCTTGTCATCTGGATCTTTACTTGAATTTAGCATGGTACTATGTATGCTTTAAGATATCCTTGGTTTACTAACTTTTCCTCTGAAAATTCTCTCTCCTGATACATGCTACAAATGCAGGCTTTACTTGGAGAAATGACGAGGCAGGTGGTGAGACCATGGCTATAAAAATTTGTAAATTTACCCTAAATGCTTTTTTCCTGAAGGGCAGTCTTAGATTGTTTGTAAATGTTTGGAGAAATCAGTGAGAAAGTCTGGAAAATGCTTTAAAACTATCAACTGTAGTGATCTTCAGATTAGGTTTTTTATTTCCCAAATAATTCTTATTGATGTTCCTTTAGAACATTTTACTTTTTATTTTGCCCACTCAAACCAAACAATTACTGATAGTCCCCTGGAAATTTTTATTTTTTTCTTCTACTTTTCCATACCTGATCCTTTAGAAAACTTGAATGTTACCTTTCTAATAGAGAAGGATTCAAGAGAAAAACAAGTAACTGTTATAGAGGGAGTTTGCATTGGTTGGGTTCAATTGCTAAGTTTAAGATTAAACAAAATATTTTAACTGCAGGCTTTTATTTGTTCAGCATGTTCATTTTATGGTTCATCCAAGTATAGCGCTTAAGTACTAAAGAAAAGGAAAGTATTAGACTTGAATCCCTGCCTCAAATCGCTTTTAGACTATTGAGTTAAATATGTAAATAAATAGTTATAATAAAATGTGTTAAGTATTTCAGTAGAGGTATAATAGAGTCCTAGGTTCTGAACAGTATCAGGAGTCAAAGAGGGAATTATAGCCAATAAGATGTTTGAATGATATATGAATAGAAATTTGATTTTATTTTGTAGAGTTGAGAGTGTGTCATGAAAATAGTGTTTTTTGTATTATCCTTTTTCTTGTAATGGGTTTTCCATCCTTGATTATTCCTACATTAAATAGTACAAAGTAATCTTATGTACTTCTCAGAAGTGGACATGAAGGTTATACCCTATTTTATTGTTTATGATCAGCTGTATATCTCTGGGAAGAAAAAGACATAGGTAATGCTCTTTTTATACATATATCAGAAAATACTTGGACCAGCCAGCAAGAACTGGCAGGAAAATCTTTCTCTTTCAAAAACAGATAAAGGACTGCAGTAAAAGGTTGAGCACCAAATCAGGAAAAGCTACTTAAAAGTGGTAGGATCTTGTGGTTTACCCTGACTGACCCCTTCCCCATCCCTCACCGTCTTGGTGCAGAGCTGGCCCATACTCCCAATATGGATCCCTGGTCCTGGTTCCAGAGGTAGCACAGTAATGGTCACATACATCCTAGAAGCATGTATGTCTGACCCAGACTGTCTGATGGTGGCCTAAGGGACTCACCATCCTAGAGTTTGCCCTGCTTACAGAAGGCAGCCTACAGAACTTTCCTGCAGAACCCTGGAGGAGAGCAGTCAAGTAGCTGCCTGGGAAAGAGATTGCTTGCTGTGGGACATAGAATGCAGTGTCTAGGATCATGAGGAAACTCTTCCTAGAGAAAAAGGAATGGTCTGAGCCATGTAAATGGGGAATCCCTAGGGCCAAATATGAGTACCCCAAAACAAGACATGCACAGAAAGGACCAGAGAAGCCTCTGTGCTTTGGTCTGGTGCTCTTCATTGTATGGTTTAGTTCTGAAGGATGAAGGAGAGCACTTGTACTCAATCTGCAAAGCTTGGGAAAGGTGATGTGTTTATTTCCTTTTATCATTTTGTTGTTTCTTCTAACATTCAGGGAAAGATCTGTCATAACACTAGCTTGGATACAACCTTGAGGAAAGATGCCTCTTAGTTTAAATTCCAGTGATAACACATTAAAATATCAAAATACCCAGTTTCCAATAAAAGATTACAAAACATACAAAGAAACAAGAAGCAATTGCTTGGGCAAATGAGACGCTTAAAGCACAGAAAAATATTAATGAGGAGAACCAGACCTGGGACACTGCAGACAAAGACTTAAAAAATGATCTTCAATAAACTCAAAGAGCTAAAGGAAATATGGACCAAAAAAAAAAAAAAAAACTAAAGGAATTCAGGAAATTGATAGATGAACACAGAGAGTATGTCAATAGAGAGATAGAGGTGGAAATTATGAAAAGGAAGCATACAAAGATGAAGACCACAGTAACTAAAATTAAAAATTCCCAAGAGGGGTTCAGCAGCAGTTGGAGCTGACAGAAGAATGAATCAGGGAACTTGAAGGTAAGACAATTGAAATCATCTAGTCTGAGGAGCAAAAAGACGAAAGAATGAAGGAAAGTAAACAGCCTGAGGAACCTGTAGGATACCTTCAACTGTATTAGTATACATGTTGTGGTAGGCCCAGAAAGAGAACGAAGAGAAAAGGGGACAGAGAGAATATGCAAGGAAACAATTGCCATGAAACTTCCCAAATTTAATATACATGAATATACACATCTGAGATGCTTAACAAACTCCAAACAGGATAAACTGAAATAGACCCACACAGTGCCATGTTAAAATCAGACTGTTGAATGCCAAAGATAAGAAGGAAATTCTGAAAGTTGCAAGAGAAAAGCAATGTTACACACAAGAGCCTCAATTAGATTGAGTGCTGATTTCCCCTTCCCAACAATGAAGCAAGAAGGCAATGGGAAGACATATTTAAAATGCTGAAAGCAAAAAATTGCCAACCAATAATTCTATCTGGCAAGATTCTTTGAAGAATGAGGGAGGGATTAAGACATTCCCAGATGTACAAAAGCTGTGGAACTTAGTTATCACTAGACCAGCCCTATAAGAAATGGCAAAGGAAGTTTTGCAGGTTGAAAGAAAGGACATTAGACAATCGACTGAAGCCACATGAGGAAATAACACATAAAGAAGTAAAGATAATGACGTGGGTAAATATAAATACCAGTAATATTGTATTATTTATTTATAACTCCACTTTTTACTTCCTACAGGATCTAAAAGGTAAATGCATAAAATGATAAATCAATGGTTTTGGACTCATAATGTATGAATATGTAATTTGTGACAAGAGTTGCATAAAGGGGGGCAAGGGGTATCAGAAATAGTTTATGTGTGCTTTTGAAACTCTTAAATTGGTATCAGAGCAGATGAGATTGTTAAAGATTTAGGATGTTAAATGTAAGCCCCATGGTAACCTCAAAGAAAATATCAGACTATGCAAACTCATAGAGACAGAAAGTAGGGTACAAGTTACCAGAGAGTAGGGCCAGGGGAAATGGGGAGTTCGTGCAAACTGAGTATAGTTTCTTTTGAGGGTAAAGAGAAGGCTCAGTTAATGGATGTTGATGAGAGTCTGCAGGAACATCAGTGGTATGCTCAGGAGGGGTTGGGAGGAAAGATTTGTGTTGTATATGTGTTTCCATGATTAATGAAAAAAAGATAAACCAAAAGGTGTTTTCTGTACCATTTTACATTTCCTACCAGGGGATGAGGATTCGTTTCTCCACATCCTCATTAATGCTTGTTACTATCTCTCTTTTTCCTTAATAGCTATGCAGGCTAGTGTGAAATGGTATCTCGTTGTGGTTTTGATTTGCATTTTCCTGATGACTAATGACGTTGAACATCTTTTCATGTGATACTGTCTCTTTAGAGAAAGGTTTTTCATATCCTTTGCCACTTACCCCCACCCCCCATTTTTCCCATTTTAAAATTAGTTTAGTTTTCTTGTTAATGTTGAGTTGTAGTAGTTCTTTTATATATTCTAAATACTAGGCCCTTATCAGATAGATTATTTAGAAATATTTTCTCCCGTTCTGTGGGCTTGCCTTTCACTTTCTTGGTAGTGTCCTTTGAAGCATGGCAGTTGTTAATTTTGATGAAGTCCAATTTATCTTTTTTCTGGTTGCTTATTCTTTTGATGTCATATCTACAATAGAAACCCATTGCCTAATCCACGGTCATGAAGATTAAAGCCTATGTGTTCTTCTAAGTTTTATGGTTTTAGCTCTTATATTTAGATATTTGATCCATTTTTTAGTTAATTTTTATATATGGTGTGAAGGAGTCCAATTTCATTCTTTTGAAAATGGATATCAGTTGTCCCAGCATCATTTGTTGAAAAGACTTATTTATTCTCTCCCGCCCTGCTTCGTTGCTTGCACTTGCTGTCTGCTCATCTTCTCTTTAGGAGGCACCGGAAACCAAACCTGGGACTCCCCATGTGGAAGTGAGGTGCTCAACACCAGCTCCCTGGCTTGTTGGGTCTCTCGTTGTCTTTCCTCTTAGTGTCTCTTTGTTGCATTATCTTGTTGGGTCAGCTTGCCACACCTGCCTGTCGTGCCAGCCCGGCTTCTCCAGGAGGCCCTGGGAACCAAACATGGAACCTCTCATAGGGTAGATGGGAGCCCAGTTGCTTGAGCCACATCCATTTCCTAGCTTTGTATATTCTTGATTTGAAATTTTCACACTTGCAGAAAAGGTCATCAGAGATACTTTGGCAGAAACTTCACTTTTTTTACCAAAACTTTGGTTACTCTCGTCTTTGTTCTCAAACAAAAATTTCTCACCTAAAACATTAACTGCTCTGGTTTCATACTTATATGCACTGCTCTTCTTTTCACTTGTGATGTCTTCTCCATTTCAACCTGAAATCATACTCATCCTAGGAGATATAATTTAGGTGCCACTACATTCACTTCATAGTTACAAACATAGCATATTAATATTTATACCTGTTACCAAACATCATCCTCTATAAACTTAACAATTGATGAGATCTATTTACCTGTGAGGAAACTAGGTAGCTGTGGAACTCAAATTCATCTTTTCTAGGTCAGTGCTCCTTCTGTTCTCCCACTGCCTTTCATTGCAAAGCCTTCCCATCCCACCCTCATTCTCCTAAGTCCATCTCTCCTTCCTTTGATTTCCTCACCTGTGCAAGTGGGAGAGAATCTGGACTCTTTACATATATGCTCATCCATCCTCTCTTATCTGGTGTTGCTCAGATTTGGGGACAGGCAGTAATTATTACTTTTTAAAATTTCGAAACCGTTATCCTACAAGATGGGTTCCAGTTTCCTGAAGTGGGTGTATTAGACCTTCCAGCCTTTACTGTTCCTTCCTGCTGTTCTTTAGCCACATCGATTCTCTCCTATATTGTTTGCTATAATTTTCTCTCCATTGTAAGAAGGTGTGATCATATTAATGTATAAAATGTAGTAATGAAACCCAATTCTTTGTGGTTTGGAATTTACCATTGTCCTGAATTCTAATGGCTGCCCGCAAAACAATGGCACTGGATTAATATTGGCAAGTTTAAGTTTATGTAAGAATAAGAACATCATCTTTATTCATTCCTCTAGGTTTTCCTAAGCACTGCTTTGTATTTCAAGGTTATTTTTTGTGCCATATCCAGTAGTTCAATTGCTTATAATCAGTAACCTATATCAGTTTAGTTGCCAGTGCAGAATAGTATGTTTACTATAGCCTCTTATATTCCTTTGGTCTTTTTCCTCCTTTATACTCTGTAACAGTATTGCTAGACCAATATATGATTTCCATAACATAGTAGTGGCTTAATTTGTCATAGACTTAGAAAAGATAAAGCTCATATGAAAGCACATGAGTGTCCTTGCTAGCACAAACCATTTTCAATTTTAAGGAGTCTTCCTGGGATACATCAAAATGTGACCCATACACTAATCTAGAAAGACAATTTTGCCCTGTTTTTGTTTTTGTTTTTTAAGATTTATTTATTGTATTTATTTCCCCCCTCCTTTTCCCTCCTCCTGCCCTGCTGTTTTTGCTGTCTGTGTTGTCTTCTCATTTTCTCTCTTCTAGGATTCACCAGGATTTGATCTTGGAGACCTCTGATGGGGAGAGAGGTTCCCTGTCAGTTGTACCACCTCAATTCCTGGTTTCTGCTACGCTTCGTCTTTACTCTCCCCTTGTCTCTTTTTTGATGCATTATCATCTTGCTGCATGACTCACTTGTGTGGGACATTGGCTCACCATGTGGGTGCTTGCTGGGGCACTGGCTTGCAGTGCAAGCACGCTTTCTCTTCTTTTTCACCAGAAGGCCCCAGGGATTGAACCCAGGTGCTCCCAGTTGGTAGGTGGAAGCACTATCAGTTGAGCCACATCTTCTTCCCTTGACCTGTTTTTAATTATTAGAACATCCTTCTATTATCAGGATTCTTTCCAGTTTAAGATGACTCATGACCAAACCAAGATTTGATTTACTATTCTCTCTCTCTCTTTAATCATTTCCCCTTTCCTTCACAAATCAATGCCTAAAGTAGTTTCTAGATACTATAAACCCAAGTGCTGTAAGGGGAAAGAAGTATATAGACATTGATATTTGGGGCTTTGCCTTTTGGTGGCATTTGATCTGAAAATATTGGAAAATAGTCGTTGTATGATGTTTTTTATGCACAAGTATTACTATCACCAGTAGATGTATGAAATTGTCTCTCTCAATCTACTTGTTTTGGCTAAGGATTTGGAATCTTTGAGCAGAAGATACAATATTTATGAATTGCTGTTACAGCCACTCAAAATATCCGGCTCCTAAAATGTGTGGATAAAGCAGGCAGAAGTCAGAGTGAAAGGACTGGGTATTATATTTGTTTCTATGAGAATCTGAAATTAGTGAAGCTGCTTTGGGCTTTGGGTGAAGCAAGGGTACAAAGACCATGACTTTCTTTACTACTGGCTTTTTTCTTCTTCTTCTTCTTTTTTTTGAGGTGTTGGAGATTGAACCCAGGATTTCGTATGTGGGAAGCCTGCACTTAACCACTAAGCCACGTATTGGCTCCCCATGATGAACACTTTGGTACAAGAGCATCTTTATTTCTTTTCTTAAAAGTGGCTAGATTGTTTTGGGAAGGGAACAGGAAGTTACACTGTGCCCACACAAGGACCATCCCATTCCCATAAAGTACCACTGTGCTAAAATAACAGGTATTGACAGCAGTACTATTGTAATGAGCAATAGTTTTGCCTGGGTTCTGGGATGGTGGTGGCTAGAGAGCTTATAGATCAGGAGAAAGGGTTTAGAAATATTTGGGACAGGGACATAGATACAGACTTTTCACTTTTATTAAAAGCTTTGTATACTTTTAACTTGGATAATTAACAGTGCTTCCCAGCCTCTTTCGTGTAAGGACACACATAGAATAGCTGTATTTGTATGGCACATTAGGGAAAGTGGATTCCTCCCCAGCCTCACCTTGCTGCTTTGTTGGCTGAAGGGATCAATATCTCCTCACCACTTGGAGACTAGGTTAATACTGGGGTCCAGTCCTGGGGGACATTGAGTGTGAGGCTTAGGTTTATTTTTTAACAAGCATTGGAGCTTGAGCAAGGGGCTTATCATGCCTGGAAGTGGAATTTAAGGTTAATCTGACAACAGAGTATACAATGGATTAGAAAAAGAACCCTAAAACCTGGTAGATCAGTTAGGTGATTGGATAAGGTGAGGTGAAATGATACAGTTAATGCATTTAATAGAAATGGGAATGGGATTGGAAGATAGATAAAAATACTTTTGCAGAAGTAGAAGCAATAGGAGTTGACAACTGATGATGATGGGTTGGGAAATAGTGAATGAAAAGTCAAAGGTGGGAAGCAGACTTGGCCCAGTGGTTAGGGCGTCCGTCTACCACATGGGAGGTCTGCTGTTCAAACCCCGGGCCTCCTTAACCTGTGTGGAGCTGGCCCACATGCAGTGCTGATGCGTGCAAGGAGTGCATCCCAAAGGAGAGCCGCCCAGCGCGAAAGAAAGTGCAGCCTGCCCAAGAATGGCGCCACACACAGAGAGCTGACACCACAAGATGATGCAACAAAAAGAAACACAGCTTCCCGTGCCCCTGACAACAACAGAAGTGGACAAAGAAGAACACGCAGCAAATAGACACAGAGAACAGACAACTGGGGTGGGGGTGGGGAGGGGAGAGAAATAAAAAAAGTAAAATAAATCTTTAAAAAAAATGTCTTCACTCTTAAAAAAAAAAAGTCAAAGGTAGTGTTGGATGTCTGTTATTCACAATGTATAAGAATACTCAGGTGACACTACAGAAAAAGTTGGGGAGGTGGATGGAAGGAGTGGTTATCTTCCAAGAGATGGAATGGGAGAGGTTGTATTATCCCAGAGAATTTACTGCAATCTAGAATATGGCCTTTAGTCTGATTAGTTAACATAACAGGGTGAAGCCATCTTTCAAGGAGAGAGTCACAAAAATCAAGCTCATCTGACAGGTGTAGAAAACCAAGAAAGTTAGTTTATTCATTTACAGTGAGAAATAACTAGCACAAAGTTTGAAATACTTGTGTTGGCATGGCCAGGATGTTTTCTTTTAGAAGGCAAGTCTCATATAGTATTCAAGGCATAGAAAGTTGCTGCATAAATGTAGCTTCATAAGCAGAAAATTGGGCGGCCCAAATGATGGCTGTGGAAACAGCCATCATTTCCACAGTAGGGGATGGATTTGTCAGTGTGTTCGTTGATTATGAGTCACACACATCCTTAAAGTATATATTTTTAAAAATCTGACAGATTACAGTCAAGTCTTATTAATCCTTTCTATAAATATTTATCAAATCTGGACAAGGTAAAGTCTTTGCCCACCATGGCATATTGTTTAGAGGATGGAGATAGCTGTTGCCAAAGCATATTCTGCTTGCTCCTCTGAGGTTTCTAAGCACAGTCTTGTATGGGCCAGGAAAGGGTTCCTGAAGAAAATTAAATGCAGGGACTTTTGGTGAAGGGTAGTAAAACTTCTGGAGGAAAGAGCACAGCATTCTGAGGTAGTTAAAAGTTCAGCTTAGCTGGACTATGTGGAGGGTTATTGGAGAGTGAATGTGGAATGAAGGTTGAACAGATGCCAGATGATGGACTCCTGCAGTATTGACCTAAGGAGTGAGGAATTTGGGCTTTATCCTGAGACTGGTGGGGAAACATGGCTGAGTTTTAAACTGGGGATGATTAATTTTAAAAAGGTTATGTTTGCTGTACTGTAGAAGCTGATGGGACAAGGTCAACAAGACAGACATAGGGATAGTAATGAGGAGCCTGTTGTATTCATCACGTTGAAGCCAGATGTAAGTTTGTGGCAGTGGAGAATGAGAGAAGTAGTTTGATATGAGAGAGATCTGAGAGGTAGAATTGAGTAATTGCCCAAATGTAGGAGGCAACTGAATGCTTTTCCTGAGACAGAAAGTCAAGGAAGAAGAGAATCAACATTAGGAAAGTAAGTTTAGTGATCTGGCTTGGTTTTGCACTTAATATGTAGAGTTTAAAGTCCCAGTGATACATCCATAAAGCTATATCTATTTAGGAGGCTCATGGTCTGGTGCTCAAGAGAATGAATTCTGGTGTTCAGTGATGAGTGAAGGTTATGTACCAGGCAGTGTTCTAAGCAATTTGTATTCATTTAATTGTCACAGTAACTCTGTGAGGTAGGTACTGTCATTAACCCTATTTTATAGATGAAGAAACAGAGGTACAAAGTTAAAAAAGTAAATTACTGGGAGTGGATGTGGTTCCAGTGGTTGGGTGCCTGCCTCCCACATGGGAGATCCCAGATTTAGGGTCTCCTGAAAAACAAGTAAAACAAACCGATGCGCCGACTTGGGGAAGCCACTGGTGTGGGTCAGTGGTTGAGTGTCAGCTTCCCATAAAACAAGGTCCAGGGTTCAATCCTCGGTCCCTAAAAAAAAAAAAAGTAAATAACTCAAATAGTTAAGGGCCAGATTTGAAGCCTGGTATATTTATTGATATTTATAAATCATTAATATGCAGATACTGGTTAAATTCATGCTTTTAAATATCTCATGTGAACTCATGTCTCTTCAGTTACCTTAATTGGAGAGTGAGCTCTTAAAATATTTGGGATCCTTAATTATCATAGTTTAGTTGCCAGACTTTCAAAAATGTAAATAACTATCCTGAAGGTACATTATCTCCTCTGCAAACATGAGGTATTGCACCTGTATACTTATTCAGCATCTTGTAATAATTCTGTTATTACAGTTTGGGAGGAGTAGAAACTGTTCACAAATTTTAACCAGGAATTTTTCAGTCACTGTTTTAATTACTGAAAAATGCCAATTGGCTATTTTCCCTTTTAAGTCACAGACTATAAGTGGCACATTTTGTGTCTGTCTGGAAATGTCTATTTTGCACCTACTTTTATATGGTAGTCTGGTTGGATATGGACTCTAGCAGGCAGTTAGTTTTTCTTGGCATTTTGAAGATAGTTGATTGTTTTCTAATGAAATATCAATTGTTAGTCATACCGTTGTTCTTCTGTAGGTAATGTGTCATTTCTCTGGTTGCTTTTAAGAATTTTGGGGTAAAAAAAAGAATTTTGTCTTTTATTTTACCTTTCTCCCTTCCCCCTACCCCCATCCTTCCACTCCCCCACCCCACACACCCTTTCTATGTATAAAATTCTGTTTACCCTATAAGACACAGCTCATTTGATAATCTTAGGAAAATCTCTTCCAATTCCATAGCAAAATAATTTCCTCTTTGGACCTGTTATAGCACTTTTTTTTTTTTTTTTTTAAAGATTTATTTATTTATTTAATTCTTCCCCCCCCCCCCCCCCCCCGTTGTCTGTTCTCTGTGTCTATTTGCTGCGTCTTGTTTCTTTGTCGTCAGCGGCACGGGAAGTGTGGGCGGCGCCATTCCTGGGCAGGCTGCACTTTCTTTCACACTGGGCAGCTCTCTTTACGGGTGCACACCTTGCACGTGGGGCTCCCCTACGCGGGGGACACCCCTGCGTGGGGCGGCACTCCTTGTGCGCATCAGCACTGCGCATGGGCCAGCTCCACACGGGTCAAGGAGGCCCGGGGTTTGAACCGCGGACCTCCCATGTGGTAGACAGACGCCCTAACCACTGGGCCAAGTCCATTTCCCGCACTTTTTTATGTACCTTTGACCCAGTATGTCTAAACATTTGGGTGGAGGCACCTGATGTCTAGTGGACGCAGGTCAGTGACACTAGACATCCCTTAATGCATATAGTTCTATGTAATGAATTGTCCAGCTCCTCATTTAAGTAAAAAACTTACTTACAATTATTCGAGGCCAAAACCTACTTTGGCTTTACATTTAAATAAGTTTTATTTTTTTCCATAGTTTTAATACATACAAAATTAACCAGGAATGTAACTACCATGTAAAAATCAAGGGAAATTTGTACTTTGTTTCTTTTGTAGCTTGACTGTTTTTGAAACTCCTGTCACTGGCAACCAAAGCCGTTAATGATATTCGAGTTACCACTATAATTCACCTAAGTCTGTGTTCATGGAGACTCAGAGAGAGCAGACCTCTGACTACACTGTCTTATTCCTGCGATGATACATATGTTTTATTATAAATTACTTTCCTTTTATTTCTCCCTCATATTCTAGTTAGTACATTAAGTATATTTTTTACCTATGTGTAGATATATTATCTACAAATTTCATTTTAGGGTAGTTGAGGCATTATAAAAAACGGGTACTTAGTTAACAAATCTTGGGATCCACCATCTCACCTACCTGTATTATACATTCACTTACTAGTGCTTTCCATTAGAAATAGTGTAAACCATAGGTATAGTTTTTTATTTTCTAGTAGCCATATCAGGTAAAATTAACTTTAATCATTTATTTTAACCCTGTATATTCAAAATATTATTTTAATATCTAATCGATGCAAAAATTATTGAGATATTTTAATTCTTTTTTTTCATACATAGTCTTTGAAATCTGGATGTATTTTTACACTTAGATGTCCGTTCAAACTAGCCACATTTCAGGTGCTCAATACTATATTCTAAATGTTTCTGTATTGAACAGTAAAGACTTAGCAGTAGCTATTGTCTAATATCACTGCTTCTGAAATGTTATCTCTTTCCTTTGTTAGCATATTATAATACCAACCAACTTTTTTATCTGGCAGGGGGAAAAGATGATCTTAAAAGATAATTGAATGTAGAACGGGGCAGCAAAGTGAAAAAGAAAAAAAAGTACAAGCTCTTAAATTACATTTTTAAAAATTAAGTATCATTCCTGAAGTTGCTAGATTATTTTTTGGCATAGTAACATATTGTTCACAATTGGTTATCTGAATTGATGTCTGTTCATTTGATATATTGGTGACTTTTGTTAAAAACAAAGAATTGCTCATAGTACTCTCATGACATCGCATGTATTTCTCAGTGCATACCTAAAAAAGTTTTAGTACTTTTTGGTAATTCCAGCCTATCGCATGTAGCCTTCTGAAAGGTCCATTTAGTTCATTCCAAATCAGGCTATTCAGTATGTAATTTCTTTCTGTGAACAATGACTAAGTTCTGTTCTTTTTTTTTTTTTTAAAGATTTATTTATTTATTTACCCCCACCCCCACCCCGGTTGTCTGTTCTCTGTGTGCTGCGTCTTTGTCCGATTCTGTTGTTGTCAGCAGCACGGGAATCTGTGTTTCTTTTTGTTGCGTCATTTTGTTGTGTCAGCTCTCCGTGTGTGCGGCACCATTCTAGGCAGGCAGTGCTTTTGCGCTGGGCAGTTCTCCTTACCGGGCGCGCTCCTTGCGCGTGGGGCTCCCCTAGGCACGGCAGTCCTTGCGGGCATCAGCACTGCGCATGGGCCAGCTCTACACGGGTCAGGGAGGCCTGAGGTTTGAACTGCAGACCTCCCAGGACCTCCCATGTGGTAGACGGACGCCCTAACCACTGGGCCAAGTCCCCCGCCCATGACTAAGTTCTTGAGTCTTGAATTTTACTTGAATCAATCTCTTGGGGTAACTAATGTAATTAGAACACAGTTACTGTCAGAGACTTCATTTAAATCTTTATGTATTATGTCATTGTGGCTCTTTAATGTACATATTACATTATACAGACATTTTTATATGCAAATTATTTGAAGCTGAAATGTTAGTTTAGATCTTACCATTAGACAAATGTTCTGATTGTCTAAATAAATATATTGCCCCCGGATACTAGTCTTGATAGGCTTTCACATTTTTGTTAACTTAAACAATAAATTTCTAACATAAGACTGAAGCCTTCGGTCTGTTAGGTATGCTTCATTTTAGGATGTATTATTAACCCTCATTTTCTAGGGTAGCTTTTTTATATGAAAGCTCTGAGTTCAAATTTTGGCTCCACTCTAATTAATTGACTTAGATAAGTTACTTGACTTCTTAGTGATTTCCTTCATTTGTAAGATTGTCACAATGGTTTGTTTATATGTAAATAATATATGTAAAGTACTTAGAATGGGATCTGGTACATATCCAAGCACTTAAATGTTGGTTCAATGAATGAATATGTTATAATTTTTCTTTTTTGGTAATAAACATGTTTATTAAACTGATAGATATATGTGGCTATTATATGTACACTAATATTAGAGATTAAATTTGTGTGTTTATTAATGAGTTTCAGTAAACTGGTAGAGGAAATTGAAAATCCTTAGAATGTTTTTGGTTTCCTGCTGATTCCTTTGCTTGTATTTTAAAGCTCCTCTTCAATTATGTACTTTGTTCCAGGCAAGTCAATTCTTTATATAAATAATAAACTGTGAAAGACAGGAGTGACTTATTCTGTCTATAAAACTGAAATCATTTATAAATGAATTTAGGATGAAAAGATGGTTTTTATTTGTTTAATGCCTCAAAATATTGCCACTGAAGCCAAACAAATTGTTTTGGAAAATATACTAAAGTGCAAGAAGAATTCATTCCTAGATATAGAATTAGAATTGGAGTTTTATTATTAGCCTTTTCTCTAAGACATGGGGGATGGGAATAGTTACTATACTAAATTTGCATCAATATTTCTTGACAATTTCATTTCTTTTACAATTCTCTACAGGTTTTACACTATAGTTTTTTAAATATTCCCATCCTATTTTTGAGTTTAAGTTTATTCTAAGGTCCTTCAGCCTTAGAGTTTCTTAAAGCCCTCTGTATAATAACATATTCTTTCCTCTGACTTTTCTCATATAGTGTTTCTTCGGTCTAGAGTGTCGTCACTACCAGTCTGTCTTGTAATTTAAGGTAATGCATTGGCCTCTTTAGGTAGTACATTGACCTCTTTACAGTTCTTTCAAATTCTTAAAAAGAAATAACACTTAATTACATTCTACCGCTCAGTCAGATGACAGCACTGGAGAGAATCTTGGCCTTTCAAGCCTCCCACTTTCATACAATCTGCTGATTAAAGATCTTATAAGGAGCTCATGTTACTTAATTGACATGAATAGTGTACAAAAGAAATTAGTGGGAAACTTCAACTATGTACATGTTAACTGATTTTCTTTGTCCTTTTTTACTTTCTACCAGTACTGTTATTTGGAAAGATTTTCTTACCTACAGAGCCAGTTATCACTTTGGCTTTTCTCTCTTTCTCTCTATTCTATGTTCAGAGTTTTTTAAAACATAATTTGAGTTGTATAATAACTAGGCTATATACCTTAAGTATTTATAGCCTATGACTGAATTAATAAGACCTCATATAGCCATGATCATTTTGGTAAAACAAAGCAGAATCCATTATATCTTCTAATTGGGCTAAAATAGAATCTCTACTGCTCATAGCATATGGAAGGACAGAATTATTCTGTACCTGTTGTTTCCTTCACAGAGAGCTAGTGGCATCTGAAAAAGAACCATGATACCTGGCTGAAATTCTAGGATGGAAGTAATGCACAAGTCACTTTATAAAAGCCCAACCCTGTAAATCGTACGTAATGACTCTGTGTGAACTAGTAATCAAAGTTAATAATTTTAGAGAGGAAAATTTACAAGTTAGCTTAATGTAGCTAATGAAGTAGCTGTTTAGTATTATTTCAGAATCCTTGGAAGGAAAGTTTGCTGGTGAGTAAGTGTAATAAGTCATTGTGAACAGCTCCCACATCTGACAGTCATGACTCAAGAGGGATTAATACTAAAATCTCAGTTTCTCTTTTTTCTTTTCCTCAACCATCCAGACATTTCTCAGCTTCTACTACCCATTTCTACCACATTTTAGAAAAGAAACAAAAAACTAGATCTTAAAAAATACTGAGTAGCAAAGCAGGTGTAGCCACATGTTACATTATAGTACTTTGGTCTGGGTAACATGCAGAGGTGGTACACTTATTATAAATACTGGGTTTGCCTTCTTTGATACTACATCTCAGAATTCTCTCATTGGTTTTGTTTTGTTTTTAACGATAATGATGAGCATGAATCAGTTTAAGATCTAGATAAGTGAACTTTCTGTCCCTATCTCACTCTTTGCCCCACTTCCCCGAAAACCCTAAATTCAGTCTATAAAGATGTTTTATAAATTGAAAGTCATCCATGGCATATAAACATTTGTCGTAGAGGAAAAAGTTAAAGCAGTTGTGATTTTTCTAATAACAACTACTAAAAAATTGTATTGGTGATGTTGAACAGAAGAAATTCTTACACTCTAATCCTTTGATTCTTTTTCCAATAAAGACTATGGTGCTGCTGAAGCAATACTTGTTTTTATGGTTGCCTCTAGTACTTTGGCGTGGCCTTTAATGAACTTCTCTTGATACATTCCTGGCCCAGCAGCTTTCTAGAATTTAAGCCACAATTTTGATACTGGCCGCTTTTCTCTTGTATAAACTTCTGGGCTTTGTTATGTAATTTTATTCTTAATATTAAGTTTAGTTTAGTTTATAACTTACCTTGGGCTTCAGCCCCTTTTGAAATTTTAAAAATTTAAAACATCTTTTAAATGTAAGCATTTAGACATGGATTATGAGAGATACTGTTATCTAGTATCTAGTATACTAGATAATACTAGTGTATTACCTAGTATTATCTAGAAGGAAGCTCCAGGAATCAGTCCCTCTACCAAAACAATTTTTCAAATAGCAGGAACTGTCTGAATCAATTATTTTAGAACTCTGGCTCTAGTGGAACACTGCAGCATCCACAGAAGCTGGATGAAGAGGCTGATACATAGCAGTGGCTATAGGTGAATTTCACCCTTCACAGCAGCGACCCTCCCCCAACCACATGGCAGGCAGCAGTAGGGACTGCTAGGGTAGGCTATAATAAGGACCTAGGCCTCCAAAATTCCTGGGAGTATGATCTGATCACTGCTCTTGATCAGCTACTTCAGATCCCTAGGTCCTGGCTCTGAGGGTGACCATTGTTCTAATCCCTACTGGCACAGGCAGCAGACCAGTCTTAAAGAGGCAGTGCCTATTTTTGTTTTCCTCTTTTCTTTTTCCATTACCTGTTTGGGACTAAAGATTGGGAAAGTCTCAGCTTGACTGCTCCATCCCCTCACAACAACAAATCTAACAATCCCAGAGGAGTGGGAGATTTCAGAGTTATAACAAGATAATACTCAGAATGTCCAGTTCTCAAAAAAAAATTACAAAACACACTAAGAAACATGAAGCTATGGCTCATTCACAGGGAAAAAAAGAATTTGCCAGAAGCCATCCCTGAGGAGCTTTTACATTGCAACTATTAGTCAGAGTTTAAGCCAACTGTCTTACATATGTTCACTGAGCTAAAGGAATCCGTATACAAAGAACTAAATAAAAAATTAGGAAAACTGTCTGAACAAAATAAAGAGGTAGAAATTATAAAAAGGAACCAAACAAATTATGGAGCTGCACAGTGCAGTAATTGAAATGAAAAACGCAGGTGGATTCAGCCTCAGATTTGAACAGGCAGAAGAAAGGCTTAGTGCATGTGATGACAGGGCAATCGAAATAATCCAATGTGAGGAGCGGAAAGAAAAAGTAATGGACAAAAATGAACAGATCCTGAGGAATATGTGGGACAGCCATCAAGAGAACTGACACGAGTGTCATGGGAGTCCCAGAAGGACGAGAGAAAGGGCAGAAAGAGTATTTGAAGAAATAGTGGCCCAGTACTTCTCAAATCTGATGAAAAACATGATTGTACACATCCAGGAGCTCAACAAACACCAGCCATGAAGACTTGTTAACATGAAACTGTCAAAATACAAAAGAGAATTTTGAAAGCAGCAGGAGAGAGGCAACTTGTCATATGCTAGAGGTCCCAATAAGATTAGCCACAGATTTCTCATCCAAAACTATGAATGCCAGAAGAGAGTGGGATGGTATGTTAGTTCTTTTAAAATCTGTCAACCAAGAATTCTGTATCTGGCAAAATTATCCTTCAAAAATGCAGGAGAAATTAAGATATTTGCACATAAAAGCTGAAAGATCTTAGTACAGAAGATCTGCCCTACAAGAAATGCTAAAAGGAGTCCTGACTGAAATAAAAGAAGGACAGCAATGTGAAGCCAGAAGAAGAAATGAACATTGGTAAAGGTAACTACGTAGGTAAATAAAAAATCTTATTATTGTACATTTGGTATGTAACTGCTTTTTCCCCCTTATGTGACTTAACAGGCAGTTATTTAAAATTTAAAATCTCATGTTAATGGGCATACATTATATAAAGATGTGATCGGAGAAAATAATATGAAGGGGGTGGGACAGAGGTTTTGTAGTAGCTTATTTGTATACTACTGAAACTGGTTGGTACTAGTTGAACTAGGTTGTTATTAGGTTAAGATGTTAATTGTAATTTCAAAGGTAACCACTAAGAAAATAACCAAAAAGTATAGAGAAAATGAAAGAAGGGAACAAAATGGCGTGCTATAAAAAGCAATTAAATACAAAAAAAGGGCAGTAATGGAGTAATCGAGGAACCTAAAATATACAAGACAAAACAGAAACAAATAGCTAAATGGCAGAAGTAAATCCTTCTTTCTAAAGTGAAAAGCTCACAGAATGGCAACAAGTATTTGAAAACCTTATGTCTGATAAGGATTTAATATCCAGAATATTTGAAGAAATCTTACAAGTGAACAACAAAAAGACAAACCAATTTAAAAAATGGGCCAAGGAATTTAAATAGACATTTCTCCAAAGAAGATTAGTATATGAAAAGATGCTCAACATCATTTAGCCATTAAAGAAATGCAAATTAAAACTAAAATGAGATACCACTTCATGCCCACTAGGATGACTATTAAAAAAGAAACAAAACTGAAAATAAGTGTTGATGAGGATGCGAACAAATAGGAGCCCTCCTGCATTGTTGGTGGGAATGTAAAATGATACAGCTACTGTGGAAAACAGTTTGGCAGTTACTTAAGAAAGTTAGACATAGAATTATCATATGTCCCCACAATTCCAATCCTAGATATATACCCAAGAGAATTGAAAAAGGCATCCAACAGATATTTGTACAACATTGTTCATCACAGCATTATTCACAATATCCAGAAGGTAGAAACAACCCAAGTTGTTTGGTATATCCATACAAAGAAATAATATTCAATTGTAAAAAGGAGTACATGCAACAACATGGGTGAACCTTGAAGAAATAATGTTAAGTGAAATAAACCAGACACAAAAGGACAAATATTGATTTCTCTTATGTGAAATACTTAGAATAAGCAAATTCTTTGAGACAAAAAGTAGAATAGTAGTTAAAGGGTCAAGGCAGGTGATGGGGAGTTACTGCTTAAATGAGTATGCATTTTGGCTTGAGAGAATGAAAATAGTCTTGAAAAATCAATGTATTATTCTCCAAACTTCCCTTTTTTGCATCATAGTGTTTTTAGATAACATTAACCAGTGATGTATCTGTAGCTATTTTTCTAAAATGCAAATATGATCTTGTCTATTCCTTAAGTTTTTTCAGTAGTTTCACTGCCTGGAATAGTGATTCTCAAACTTTGTACCTAGGCAGAGGTGTGTGAACACCTGCTTAGCTACTAGAGGCTAACATGTATTAAGCATTCAACATATACTTTTATATACATTTATTGGTTTTGTTACCAGATTTATGTATTTGTTGGTTTTGTTCTCAACACAAACTTATGAGTTCACTCTTTTCCATAATATTTTTAATGCAGAAATGTTTTAAATTACTTAGTGTCAAGTAAAATTGATAGTCCAGGAGTATTTCTATCTTATTTATATTTTGTGTTTTTGTTTTTTTAAATTCCTAGGCAACCTTTTACCTCCAGAAGGACGAATACCTCATTTTAAGAACCACTAGGTCATTAAAAAACAGTACTTATACAAGCTCAATTTTTAAATAATTAGATTCAGTAGATATAAAATAACTGTCAAATTACTATGTAAGTTACACTTTTTTAAAAAAATTACACTTTTAACATTTGCAACTATTACTTGCTATGGGCCAAATTTGTTGCTTCCCAGGCAACAAATGGCAGGCAACCTGATCCGTGCTTTCTATGAACATGCCTCAAATTCGGAGTGGTGTGGGTATAGTATAGTGTTAACTGTGTTAATGATTGAAACATATGATAGGCTGAAGCATATCATTTTAAGTTAGTGTGTAATTAAATACCTTTTATTAATGCCTAATTGTTTTAATTTCTTTCAGGAATTGTTGGATAAGTATTTAATAGCCAATGCAACTAATCCAGAGAGTAAGGTCTTCTATTTGAAAATGAAGGGAGATTACTTCCGGTACCTTGCTGAAGTGGCATGTGGTGATGATCGAAAACGTAAGTATATTTATGAGCAAAGCTGAAATATTAAAAGGAAGAAGGGGGAAAATGGGATACTATGACAGTAGTCTGTGTGTAGGTTCTGGAACCTTTGTAACTTTAAAAAACGTTATGGAATCTACATGTAAATGTTAACTTAGACGTTCTCAAAACTGGAAATATCGTCATGAGTTTACTTTCTATGCCCTTTTTTTAAAAAATGAAACTCAACATATGAACTCTTTAGTCTGTAAGATATTAAAATCAAGTTTAATCATTTATGCTTTAGCATTTTCAGTCACCATATTTTTAGCTCCAGAGTTCTTTGCATATGCTTTATTAGCAATTCTCTATTTCCCATCACCTTTAGTTTCATTATACTTTGAAATTTAAGATAACTTGGAAATTAGATCTATGGTGTAGAAATAGGATATACTTTTTCTTGTTATAGTAATCAATTTTAAAGAGTCATGGCTTCGACTACTAAATATGTATTGCCATATCTGAGGAGGAAGGATGAGGTGAGGAGATTATTGCTGATGTATAATTTGTTCCAATTTTAGAATAATTTCCAATGATCACATTAAGGTTTACTTTAGGAGTTTGAATACACCGAAAAGTGTTAATTGATAAAGTAGTAGTTATAAAAATAGATGTGGGTATTAAATACTTCTAACTAAATTTTTACCTTTGGTTATCATAGAAAACATGGATTTGGGGAAGAGTAATCAAATTGCTTAACTTGATTGTAGAAAAGTCAATGTAAATTTGTTACTAGTGAACTCAATCTCCTGGAGTATTGTTTGATAACTGAGTAAAACCTAGACCCTGTTAAATTTTGTGCACGTGCCCCACTACCAGATTTGTCAAGTAAGTTCTGGTAGAAATATCACTTAACTTCATTTTTTTCTCTAAGCTTATTATTCTATTAGTTTTAAATTTTGCTCTATCCAAAAAGGGTGTGGAGGCACCCATGTACCCACAGATAGTTGCTAACTGAAAATGAGAAAGTTTTACCATTCTAAATGGTAGTGTGTTTGAAGCTATAAAGAGAAAACTGCCGTATCCTGCTGTAACAAAATCGGAAAACTTTTTCTACTGTTGATGTATAATTTCTTTTGGCGTAAAGATAAGCAGAATTGGGTGTGACAAATAATTTCATAAAACTGAACATGTAAACTGTAGCAAGTCAAATAAACGATTTTGGGGAGATTTAACCCTTTCTGGATCGTTGGCACTTCAAGTTCCACCCATAGAGTATTCTAGTAGTCTGGGATACTGTATTTACAACCTAACAGCTGAAATAACTCACTGCTACCTATTGTAGTACTTATTCATGTGCCAGATATGAAGAACTCCTTAGTATGTGAGTGTTACACCAATCTTGATCAATAAATACGTTATTTCAGAGGAAGGAAATGCACACACCCAGACCATAAAGAATAACTTAATTTCTGTTAGGTCAGTATCTCTAAAACTATAGTGGGCCAATAGCCTCATTCATGATAGTTAGCCTTTTCTAAACATGGAAATAATCAGATTAATGTTGGTAACAGTTTCCGAACATTTTGTGTGTGGGTGTGTGTGACATTTTTATTAGGCCAGAAATCAAATTCTGGTCAGAACAGATTTTGTTTTATATGTAGATGGACATAAATTATGTTTTCTTTCACATAATGCATTTTGATATGAAGGATCAGCATTGTTTCTACATATAAGGAGTCAAAAAAAATAGAGATGATCTTTGTAGTGTTTTCATTATTTTGGGAAGGGGTATTCTGGTTGAATAATTTTCAACTGCTGTATTTTCAAGTAATAAAAGATATGAAAGAAGAAAATGCTTTTTGCCCAAATTGGAAAAATCTGATATACTATCTCATATTTTTTTATTAAGCTGATTATAAGCAAGCCATATTATATTATAATCAGCTTTTAAATACCCAATACAAGGTAATGCTTTCAGTTTGCTATTGTGGTTTTAAAAGAAGGCTACCAAGATTTATCTGGTTCTACCAAGAGCTAGTAACATAATATTGCAGGTGTTAATGAGCTACAGACAGGATGGATATTTTCAGTAGCATTCTTTTTTTCCCCCCTTACAGAAACGATAGATAATTCCCAAGGAGCTTACCAAGAGGCATTTGATATAAGCAAGAAAGAGATGCAACCCACACATCCAATCCGCCTGGGGCTGGCTCTTAACTTTTCTGTATTTTACTATGAGATCCTTAATAACCCAGAGCTTGCCTGTACACTGGCTAAAACGGTAAGACGTGTTTATAGGAAATACCCTTTTGCTAAGGTTATTTGCGATAGCAAGTATGCTAATTATTAGATACTTTTAATTGGATATCCAGGGATGATTTTTTCTGTATTTATTTTGATATCTCTTCCTTTCTCTTCCAGCCATAGCTACCTGCTCCTTTTTCTCTCAGACTTCTTATTCTCCCCCAACTATGAGTATAAGCTGTAATATCTATCTAAATAGCATATTGGTAAGGGTAATTTAAAAAGTATGAGTAACTTTAAGAAATAAAAGTTTAAAAGCATTGGAAATTAATGCCTGCCAGGTTTGATCAATACCTGCATTCTACAGAGTGTCTCACAATGGTAGGGTTAAAAGGACTTTTGCAAATAAATACTAGTTCTTATATGTAAGTATGTTAAACATGACTACCTGCTGCATGTCCTGTGAAAGAATCAAGAAAACTTGTTTATTAATTAAATATATGTAACTTTGTTAAGTTTTAGGTCATATACTTTTTTTTTTTTTTTGGTAAGGGTTTTTTTTTTTTTAAGATTTTATTTATTTTTTCTTTATTTCTTTCCCTTTTCCCCTGTTCTGCTCATTGTGTCCATTCACTGTGTGTTCTTCTGTGTCTGCTTGCATTCTCATCAGCGGCACTGGGAATCTGTGTCTCTTTTTGTTGCATCATCTTGCTGCATCAGTTCTCCATGTGTGTGGCGCTGCTCCTGGGCAGGCTGTGCTTTTTTCATGTGGGGCAGCTCTCCTTGCAGGGTGCACTCCTTGCGCATGGGGCTCCCCTACGTGGGGGACACCCCTGCATGGCACGGCAGTCCTTGCACACATCAGCACTGCGCATGGGCCAGCTCCTCACACAGGTCAGGAGGCCCTGGGTTTGAACCCTGGACCCTGCATATGGTAGGCGGACGCTCTTTTAGTTGAGCTAAATCTGCTTCCCCATCTAAGTTCTTAAACTGAGAATCTGGGCAAATGATTAACCATGGATATTAATATTTAACAGGCTTTTGATGAGGCCATTGCAGAACTTGATACACTGAATGAAGACTCATACAAAGACAGCACCCTCATCATGCAGTTGCTTAGAGACAACCTAACAGTGAGTTGTTAATGCTTTTAAAGTATTTATATTTAATTTAGAGCTGCTACCCCCCTTCCCAATCTTTTGGGGCAATTGTATAGGAGCTATACCTTCTCTTCAAAAAAAAAAAAAGAAAAGATGTATAAATAGAAAGTATTACTTTATACTTTAAATACTATTTTGTGTAGGATGAGTGTTCTTTTGTGCCTGCCTAGGTTTTCAATTTGACTAGGCATTTTATTGGACATTCCTGAGAAGGTACTAAGATTGCAGGACCACCAAATATTAACATCGTTGACTATTTTATCAGAGTAAAGATGTGTTGATAAATATAAAGTTTATGTAGTCTGTTTTCTTCCTTTGGGTGAATTAGATATAATAATTTAGGGAGTATGTAAGTATCTATGCTTTCCTAAATCACTTTGTCTAGTGACAACACTGAGTGATTATTACATCTTCCCACATATGCCTTGGAGTTACCTTTCATTACCACCCAAAACTGTTTTTGTTTTGTTTTGTTTTGTTTTTTTCAATTATTTCTTATAAGTATATTAGCAACAGTAGAAGATTATGTAGAATTCTTATTTTTCTAAAATTGCCAGTAATACCTTGGCACTATTCTAATAATACATTTTGTGAACTGTTGATAATAGTCAATAAATATTGAGTATTCTCTTTTTTACCTATCCTACAATTTGTATCCCATCCTAGAATTACAGAGATTTTCTTAGAGATCAATTTCTACACATGTACATGCACATAGGCTCTTTCCCTTAATTTCCATCACTCCCTCCTTTTTAACTCTTGGGAGCAACACAAAATAGTTCTTTTTCTGTATGACAGCCCTCCACATATTGAAGAGTTTTGGGCTTCTGGAAGTGTAGAGCATTAAATTCTAAGGAGGTCAGGTCACCTTGTTTATTCTTAAATTGCAGTACCTTCAAAGTAAAATTTGTAAACTGTAAAAATGTACCCAGATAGTGTGTGTGTGTGTGTGTGTGTGTGTGTGTGTGTGTGTGTGTGTGTGAGATAAATGCATAGCGATGAAAGGTCTACAATGAAACACTCTGGAAAGGGTGATAGTATTTGGGGTTTTGAGAAGGATAACTTTCACCCTTAGCCATAATCTCTGTATTGGTTGAATAATTTATTTGGTCACAGAATCACATTTTGATAGGACTTAATGTAACTGTCTAATCTAGAAATAGTAATTCAGTGTAATTCCTTTTTTCTAGTTATGGACATCAGACAGTGCAGGAGAAGAATGCGATGCAGCAGAAGGGGCAGAAAACTAAATGCATACAGGGTGTCATCTTTCCCCTCAAGAAACCTTTTTACACATCTCCATTCCTTATTCCACTTGGATTTCCTATAGTAAAGAAACCCATTCATGTGTATGGAATCAACTGTTTAGTCTTTTCACACTGCAGCTTTGGGAAAACTCCATTCCTTGATTTGTGTTTGTCTTGGCCTTCCTGGTGTGCAGTACTGCTGTAGAAAAGTATTAATAGCTTCATTTCATATAAACATAAGTAACTTCCAAACACTTATGTAGAGGACTAAAATGTATCTGGTATTTAAGTAATCTGAACCAGTTCTGCAAGTGACTGTGTTTTGTATTACTGTGAAGATAAGAAAATGTAGTTAATTACAATTAAAGAGTATTCTACATAATTTCTTAATTTCTACATTCTCTACCTTACTCTTCTTCAGGGATTTCCTTTCAGTAAGCAACTTTTCCATGCTCTTAATGTATTCCTTTTTAGTAGGAATCCAGAAGTATTAGATTGAATGGAAAAGCATTTGACATTTCTGGGCTGGGGGTCACAAATTGAAATGCCTCCTACATAATATATATTAAGGAAGTCAAGTATATCTGTGGCAACAGGGAGTTTCTTTATTCACTCTTCACATGCTGCTGTTTAAGTTGACAACTTCCCTTCCCAATAAAAATTCACTTACACTCCTGCCTTTGTAGTTCTGGTATTCACTTTACTATGTAATAGAAGTAGCATGTTGCTGCCAGAATACAAGCATTGCTTTTGGCAAATTAAAGTGCATGTCATTTCTTAATACACTAGAAAGGGGATATAAATTAAAGTACACAAGTCCAAGTCTAAAATTTTAGTACTTTTCCATGCAGATTTGTGCACATGTAAGAGGGTATCCACTTTGTCTAGTGATTGTTGTTTAGAGAGTTGGACCACTATTGTGTGTTGCTAATCATTGACTGTAGTCCCAAAAAAGCCTTGTGAAAATGTTATGCCCTGTGTAACAGCAGAGTAACATAAAATAAAATAACATTTTATAAACCATTTCCTATGGTGTTAAAACAAATTGCCTACACATATTTTAAGGGACTACAATCTGAAGTTCATTGATCCCTTTTATCTTCTGTAAAATGTAGTATGCATTGTGATATACTTGTCTAGGGATGCCTAGAAATGTATAAAATTGGGACTACATTTCTACCATAGATCAGTCTCATGGGCCATCTCTTTTTCCTCAGTTGTAAATGATACTTGGTTAAGTGTTATATGGAATAAAGTGGACATTTTAAAACTAGCAAAGCTAATTATGTCGTTGTGAGTGCCGTGGCTGGTGTTAGAATTAGTTTCGCTGGATATTAAAACAATGTAAGAGTTCAAGTGTACCGTAGGTGCTTAGTTTTCAAATGAGTCCCCTTTTATAAACATTCAGTTGTGCCATTAGTGAGTTTCAATTCATTTTGGTTTTATGATATCACCATGACTTTTTTTTTTTTTAAATACTTGAGATTATATGCCCCACTCCCTACCCCTTTGTACTTTCCCACATAACAACATCCTTCATTAGTGTGGTACATTTGTTAAAATTGATGAACACATAGTGGAGTATTGCTACTCCCAGTGTGGATTATAAGCCTGCATTGTAGTTTATACTGTCCCACACAATTTTGTAAGTTATGCCAAAATATATACAAAATGGCCTGTGTTCGTCTTTATAACGTCATTCAGGACCTATCTAAGAGGAGAACTCTTGTCTCTCAAGATGAGACTGACACAAGGCTTCATTAGGCATTGTTTTCTGAGGGGGAAAAAGGCAGAATTGGACTTGGGGTGGTACCCATTTAGATAAGATTTATCAGTTTAATAAGACTTTGGTTCCCAAACATATTAATCAACAAGATTAAAGATGGGAAGAACATTATAAACAGGGAGGGCAAAAAATTATCATGTCTTGAGTAATAAAATGGTAAGTACTGAATAAAGTAATCATTATGGGTTACCAAGTAGCCCTTTTAAGGAGCAGATTATTCTCAGCATTTAATTCCAGACTTAAATGTTAGTGATTTAGAACCCACCCAGGGAAAAGGGTGTAAGTAAATAAAGGTGGCTTGTTTGTTTTTTGTTTTGTTTTTATGGGGAGCATTTAAAGCCATGTTTGAGCTTTCTCTTTAACTGTCAAAAATTACTTTCTGAAATAGTTTAGGAATTTTAAATGTTATATCTAGTTTGTATATAGAACTTCATTTGGCAGTTTTTCTTTTGAAATGGCATTTAGCTTGTAATAGAAATTTGGGAAGATTGCATTCTAACACTGACTACCAAAAGAAAAGCATAGGGATTTGTATTTCACAACATAATTGTTCATTTAGCTATGATTTGTTGGTTTTAGATTGATAAAGATCAATACATTTTGTTTTGAGAGAGGTGGTAAACTACTCATGTCTGTATTTGAAATGTTTATCATTCGAGATTGTTGGGAATATTGAAAAATACTTAGGAAGTCCATTTTAAAGATATATAGGATTTCTGTCTAAAAGAAAAAGTAATTTAGGTTTGTTTTTTTTATTTTTTTAGGAGGTACTGGGGAATGAACCCAGGACCTTGTACATGTATGTAATAAGCAGGCACTCAACCACTGAGCTATACCTGGTCCCCTAATCACTTTTTTTTTTTTTTTTAGATTTTATTTATTCCCCTCCCCACCCCTGCCACCTGCATTCATTGTCTCCTCTATGTGTACATTTGCTGCACATCCTTCTATGTCTACTTGTTTTCTCGTCTTCTCTTTAGTAGGCGCCAGGAACCGATCTGGGATCTCCAATGTGGGATAGAGGCATCCAATAGCTTGAGCCACCACAACTCCCTGGTTGGTTCTGTCTCATTGTTTTTCTTCTGTGTGTCTCTTTTGTTGCATCAGTTTGCCGTGTGGGCCAGCCTTCTGCAGCATGAATCAGCTTCACCTTTACCAGGAGGCCCTGGGAACTGAACCCAGGACCCCCTATGTGGAGGACAGGAGCCCAATTGCTTGAGCTACATCCGCTTCTCCCTGATCACTTTTAAGTGGATTGATTTATGGAGTTAAGCAAATCATTCAGAAATATTCGAGGGCCTATTATAATATGCACAAATGTGATTATTTTTGTCAAATTGTGAATCTGATTATATGCTGTTTGATTATATATAGATTGTTGTAGGAAGGCTTTCCTTTTAGATTGATGAAGACACTTATTTTGTGTGTTTTATTCTGCCGTTATCTCTGTCTCATCTCCCTGTGTGTAATTTGTTTTTGATCAGCTTTGCCATATCTAGAATTGGTATTATTTTTGCTAAAGGAGAGTTTCTATGTATATGTATATGGTATGCATATCACTATTACGTTTTGAGGATCTTACAATTATGTATCAACATAAACCACAAGAATCTTTTTTGATCCATTCACTAGGTTGCTTAAGGAACCTGCAGTACCTGAAGATGAAATCATTATGAAACCAATTGGGGGCAGACTTGCAATTTAATGCTTAACTGCACTTTAGTTACAAATGACTGTGCCTTCAGAACTAATGCTTTAAAGGAGATAAGTAATAATACATGATTAGAGAAAAAAGCTTGAGACTTGCCCCATCTTCATTTTAAACTTATACCACCTTGAGCATGTCCATAAATGGTCTTGCCCTTTCATTTAGTTATAAGGAACTGACAAACAGTTGAATTCATTCTGGTGCTTGACCATGTGCTGTGCACATTCATATTTAATCTTCTCAATTGCCCTGCCAGATAGATTTCTCTTTGATAGGACATCTGATCTGAAAAATAAAATTACTTGCCCAAAGTTATACATCTTTTAAAAGTGACAGACCTAAATTCCAATGTTATACCAAGTTCATTTGTGTTATTGTTGCCAGCTTCCTTACTATGGCAAGTAAATAGGGTTATTTTTTTTCTTTTTTCTTTTACCAACAACACTTTTTTCTTTTTTCTTAGTCAATCTTCCCCCAAAGTCTGTCACTCTTGCCCTTTAGGAAAACTTCAAAGCAAAGAAGCTCAAAGACCATTGTAAAACATGTTAGACTCAACTCTTGTTATGGTTTTGAAAACAAGTCCAAAGAGAAGGTGATCGACTTAATTTTCCAAGATACCAATAACTAGTTAATATTTAAAGCCCGAAACTAGACAAAAGAACCTGATGCAAATAATTGCAGATTCTTAATAATTATTGTACTGCTAATTTGGAAAACAAAAAAAAATTTTTTAAGGAGGTACTGGGAATTGAACCCAGGACCTCATACATGGGAAGCAGGCTCTCAAACCACTAAGCCAAAACTGCTCTCTGAAAATTATTTTTAAATAAAATTTCTGTGCTCTTGCCACTTAGGTTTAGGAAATGATGGTTTTAGTTCATACTAACCTAGGTTTTTTTTTTTTTTAAGATTTATAATTTACGATTTATTTATTTATTCCAGCCCACCCCTTTCCCCCCGCTTGTGGCTTGCTTACTGTCTGCTCTCTGTGTCAGTTCACTGTGTGTTCTGTATCTGCTTGTCTCCCTTTGTTACATCATCTTGCTGCACGAGCTCTGCGTGGGCGTGGGCCATCAGCTCTCTGCAGGCATGGGCCAGCTTGCCTTCACAAGGAGACCCTGGGATGCTAACCCAGGGCCTCCCATATGGTAGATGGGAGCCCAGTCGATTAAGCCACAGCCGTTTCCCTAACCTAGTAAGTTTTTAAAAAGCTATGGGTCCTCTATCTTCAGAAAGTCCTAAGGAGGTAAGGAAAGTGTATTACCAAGCATTGTCAAATTTATAGTTTGAATATATTTTTTATTTCATATGCTTTATACTGAAGACCCTGTATGATCAACATGAATCCTGTATTCAGTGCTTAATTTCAGTATAGTGGAAAGGCCATCAGCCAGGGTTCTTGTTCCCCCTAACTGGATAGCTGTATTTGATCTTGGGCCAGCATATTCAGGGCCTGAGTTTCCCATCTGTATTTAATAGGTCCTCAACGGGCACTGTTTTTTTGTTTTATTTTTTTAATATTAAAATTTTTGTATTAACTTTTTTTTATTAAAGTTAACATCACATAGGTTCATTAAAAAAATACTCACATAACCCACTCCCCACCCCCACCCCCATCATTTTTGTAAATTGTATTTTTTTGAAGATACGTCACAGAAAATGTTACATTATAAAAAACATGAGGTTCCTGTACACCTCCCATCCCCCCACCCCACTCCTCCCACACCAACAACCTCACCCATCATTGTGGCACACTCATCACATTCAGCGAACACATTTTGGAGCACTGCTGCACCACGTGGATAATAGTTTACCCTGTAGTTCACGCTTTTCCCCCAATACATTCAGTGGGTTATGGCAGGATATATAATATCCAGCATCTGACCCTGCATTATCATTTAGGACAACTCCCAAGTCCCAGAAATGCCCCCTCATCACATCTCTTCTTCCCTCTTCCTGCCCTCAGCATCTACTGTGGCCACATTCTCCACATCAGTGATAAAATTTCTTCTATTACTAGTCACAATAGTTTTATGATAGAATATCAGTAAGTCCACCCTAATGCATATTTTATTTCTCCGTTCTGTGGACCCTGAGATGGTGATGTCCACTCCACCTCTATATTGAGGGGGGCAAGAGGCATTGCTTTTGAACATCTTCATAAATAAAACTTGGTTTCATTGATTTTGAAGGGTTTCTCCCATTTTAAAGAGGGGCAACTAAGGCACAGAAGTTAGTGACTTGTCCTAGGACATAGGTCTCAGCAAAGTAAGTAGTGGAGCCAAGATTTTAACCTGGATAGTCCTGCTTTAGAGTTGGCACTCTTAGCTACGGTGCTGGGTATGCTGGGTATTTTGCAGATTGAAACAGTAATGCTAGACTAGGGCTTTTTTAAACTAGGTCTTGACCACTTAGTGTTTAGTGGGAATGGGTCACAGCTCTTTTTTATTATTTTAATGAAATAGAAGGGGAAAAATGAAGACCGTGTAGCATGTTGCAATGTACCGTGAAGCCACCTTTAATTTCTATAAGTTTGTGAACAGTGGGTTGTAGTGTAAAAACTGATATCTTACTGTGAATCAAATGCATTTGAAAGTCTTTTCCACTAGATAGGTGTCTTTGCAATCTGTGTCCAGGGCTTAAATTAGAATTTTTACTGTTCTGAATAATTGCAACATCTTTTTTATGCACATTGTTGAGTCTATTACTTACAACATATGTAACAATGGTAAAACTACAATGTGCTGAGTAATGAGTCTCCTTTGATGCCCTTTTTGAGAGCAATATTTTTATTACACCTTGCACAAGGAATTATGCACAGATAAATTTTTTTAATCTTTTCTTTCTCAGACAGTATTTCTGAAACATTTCACAGCTTTGACATAAGACCACTGTGGAAATAATGCAGAAATCATGGTGGTGTCATGATATACTCAGCTATCAAAGGACCTTGTTTAGAACTTTCATGGGACATGAATTAAGTGGGCTTGAAACTAGATTGACAAGTAAAAACCAGAGAGTACAATAAACCTTACTACTAAATTTCGGGCTCCTAAATTTTGTTTGAGCTGGAATACCTTGTCAGGAATTTCTGGGGTTCTTACTCAAAAGCATAACAAAAGGGTTGTTTAGAAATTTCCTTCATGATTCAGACAAGTAGAAGTATATAGTATTAAAGCAATAGTTCTCAAGTACCTTGTTCTGACCAGCAGCATCAGCAGCTGAACTGAAAGTTTTTGTGAAACCAGTCATGTGGATAACAAAATCAACCATACTTTGAGCAGACCTATTGCCCCAGATTTTCAAGGACATAGACATAAAAAGAAAATGACAGTGTAACTTGGGAATGCAAAGTTAAAAAAAAAAAAGGATTAAGCAATAGGTTTGTTTCTAATTAGCGTTCTCTGATGGAGTAAAGTGGGGAAAGGTCATCCTGTTAAGTGAAGAAATATCAAGATCCAGAGAGTCAAGACAAAAGGGCTTTGTGTCTGGGTGTGAGTTCATTGTAGGTTAGTGATTGATAGCACCTCAAGGCCAAACTTGAGGAGGGCATCACACGTGGAGGTGTGCTCAGCCACATGCACACTCACACACCCGTAGTTTCTGACTCAGTGGGTTTGGAGTGGGGCCTGAAAGGTAATTTGCATTTCTAACAAGTTTCCAGATGCTGCTGATGCTGCTGGTCAGAACAGGGTACTTGAGAACTACTGCTTTAAGGAAGCTGAATAAAGAAGAGTAAATGACCAAGTGAGTTTTACAGCCAGGTAATAAAAATAAATCAGTGAAAGCATTCTGGGTCAGAGTCCAGCACACTTAAAATTTGTGTCCCTGAAGCTAATGAATGAGAAGGCTTTTCCTCTTACCAACTGAAATTAATTGGGTTATATATGTAAAAGTTAGCACAGGAGGCTCACATTTAGGTCTAAGTCTCTCTTAGTCATTGCCGTTATTAACTGTTGTCTATTGAACTTAAAAATAGTTTTACTCTAGTCATGACCAGCAGATTTCACGGTTTGACAAGATGTAAAGGGGAGGTAGGTAAGGATTGATCCTTAGGGTCTTGGTAAAGAGGCTGGAGATCCAGGTGACAGGTGGATGTGAGGTCAGGTCTGTGTTCAGTTTTACTGGGAGATGAGTGTTGATGGGAGATTGGTCTAAAGCTTGAGACAAGAAGCCAGGGCTGTATCTTATCCATGAGCAGGAAGCCCAGAAGCTTTGTTGTTTGGGCATCATGTGAGCTGACTAAAAAATAAAGGTCATGTGGGTCAAAAGACCCAAAATTCCTGTTTCAAATTAGAGCATTTGAGTTCATTCTCTCTCTTCAGCAATCTCTCCACTTCCTAAACTGTTGATGTAAGACAAAAATAAAATGCAAACAAGCCACCTTTCTCTTTTAAAGGTTGGAATAGAATAAATGATATGTAGGAATATAGTATTCCATTGACTTACTTCATTTGCCTTAAAAGGGTTATAGAAAAGGATCAGAAAGCTATTTCAAGCCAAACCACAAGTATTTCTTACAGGGTAATCTAACATGAATTTATTATTAGGGTAGAGAAGTAATATTCAAACAAATCTTTGTTGGCCACCTAGTTTATTTTCAAACCTGAGTTCGGAAACAAAGAATTTGAAGACATTGAAGAGCTGGCTTTATCTCTCAAGTTTGTAAGAGAACAAACACATGAAACACCATACGTAATGAAACAATTCTTGTTAGCAGCTCAAGAGAATGAAATGTGCAAAATAGGAATTTCTAGGCTTAGAAATGGGAGAAGAGTACAGCATGGAGATATGTGGAATAAGTTGGATGACCCAAATACTAGCTCAGGATATTTTTTTACCACTTGCTAATAAGAAAAGTTCTGAAGTTTTGCCAAATTACTCTAGGCATCTGTTATGAAAAGAGCTTGGAAAGAGAAGTCAGGTGGCTCTAGATTTGACTCTTGCTTCCACCACTTAGTAGTCATGTGACCTTGAACAGTCACCTAATCTGAGCTGATACCTACTTCAAATGATTGTTAGAGGATCATATAAGTTAATTTATCCAGTCTAAAAGTATTTGATTATCTGCTATATGCCAGGTATTATGCTAAGTGAACAAAACAGACAAGGACCTGGTGCCTGGCATATAGTAGGAACTCAGTAGCTCTTTCCTAAACATCTCGTTGCATACATCCGTATCATTTGTTTTAATTCTTTACTATGAAGTCATTTTCTTTCCAAGTATTTTAGAGCAAATAACAGGCAACATATCTTTTCATAGAATTTAATTCAGTATATCTCTCAAAAAATACGGACATTTCGTACCAAAGTCTTATTAACAAAATTGCATTCATTCTTTGGTATTATCTAATATTATAATCAAATTTCCCCAATGATTCCAAAAATATATTTGGCTTGTTGGAATCAGGATTCAGAAAACATCAACATGTTGCATTTGTTTGTATTATCTTTTCTGTCTCAATCTACAGTATCCTTTTTTGGGAGGATAAAAGTCTTGTTGCAGAAGCCAGATTCCTTTAGAATGTCTTACATTTTGGATTTGTCTATTGTTTCCTTTCAGTTTAACTAGCTCCTCTATTTTCCATATTTTCGTAAATGAAACTCAGCTCAATAGGCTTTATTTGACTCATGTTCAACTTTTCTGGCAAGAAATCTTTATAGGTATTCTGTACACTTCCTACTGTATCACATCAAGAGTCATGCCCAGGTATCTTAATCTCAATAAATAAATGTTCCCTGTGTCTTTTTAAAAAAATTTTAAAAAGATACTTATATTACATAAATGTTACATAAAAAATGTAGGGACTTCCCATATGCCCTACTCCCCACACCTCCCACACTTTCCCACATTAACAACATCCTTCATTAGTGTGGTACATTTGTTAAAATTGATGAACACCTATTGGAGCATTGCCACTAAATATGGATTATAGTTTACATTATAGTTTAAACTCTCCTGCACAATTTTATAGGTTATGACAAGATATATAATGGCCTCTGTCTTTAATTGCAACATCATTCAGGACAACTCCAATATCCTGAAAATGCCTCCACATTACACCTATTTTTCCCCTCTTCCCTGTGTCTTGAGTGCCCTCCTTTCCCTTTCTGCCTAGCAAATTTCTGTTCATCCCTTAAAACCTTGTTTCATTGAAATAAACATTTAGCATTATACTAGCCAGTCATACTTAAAACTAGTATTGCCGCTTGTCAAATAATTTTAAAATTACTTGTCGGATAATCTTAAAGCCCTAAGAGATGGATGAGAATTGAGATAAACATGGGGTATTATGGCACGTGGAGAAGAGTCACTTAACTGAGGGCTGGCTATTGTGGTCAGTAAGGATTTCCTGAAAATGATATTCCAGTTGAATGCTGAAAGATGAGTAGGAACTATCCCATCAAAGAGAAGAGGAAGATTTTGTAAATCTGTGTAAAGGCACAGAAATGTGAGACAGCAGGGAACTTTCAGCTTTTGAATATTGTTGAAGGAGAAAATGTGAAACACAAAGTAATGAGAAAGAAACCAGATTGTGGAGAGCCCTGTTGGGCAGGCAAAGGAGCAAGATATATATCCACTGGGTAATGGAAAGCAAATAAGAGAAGAGATGATGAGTGCTGTCTTTTAGAAATGTAACTTTGATAGCAGTATGGAGGATGGGCTGGAGCAACCCACACTGGAGGCACGAAAACCAGTTAGGGGTCTACTGGGCCAGAGAAGATCAAGTTCCAACCTGGGAAAGTGCTCTTCCCTCCCCTCATGTGGCCCTTTCCGCCATTGGCCTCAAATAGAGTTAGTCTCTCCCATTTTGCTTTCAGTTTGGTTCCTCTGGTGCTATTAGGGTTATTTTCATTCTTTTCCTATTTCAGATCAATAAGCTGTAGGATTTAAAGCAAGAAGGGACTGCAGCAGACATTGGTCATATTTGCCCATATAGCATCTGGAAACCTTATTTTTCTGAGAGGTCCCATTGTTAGGAGGCAGAGCCAAATTTCCATCTCCTGGCAACTGGAATATAGGCTAATGAAGTAGCTTCAGCTAACTAGATGCTCTAGGACTCAGAATCCTAAAGGAATCCTAAAGGAAGGGACACAAAAATGCAGATGACACAAAAATGCAGGATTGATTCATGGTGGCCCAGGCAATCCAGTGGTGACTTGAAGATTGAGTTCTGTGGCAGCACTGCTGGTGGTGCTATCCTCCCAGACTGCTGGGCATGACTTCGGCTGTGTTCCCTTTACTGCCCATTTCCCTTGGCTCTTGTTTTGTGAGTCTGGTTTTTCAGCCCTCTCATCAATTGTGTGAACTACTGGATAGCCTTCCAATAAACTCTTTTTCTGGTTAATTCACCCTGATTTGACTCCTATTTACAACTAAAAGGCCTTACTGATAAAGGATTTGGAAGATTCTGTTTGCATTTAACTTCTAGATCTGTAACTTCCCTCCTGTTGCCTGGATAGAATGAGCAGGTTCCCAAAAATAGAGCAAGGCCATTGCTAATTTATTTGATCCAAAGTGAAGAAGGTTCCGGATGGCGCTAGGAAAAATACTACTTCTTAGATAGAAATGGTTAGTAATATTTTCTTCTACACTTTGGTAAAAGCTAGAATAGAGAAGATTACAAACTCAAATTAGGATACTCTTCCTGTCTTTCTCTTCTTAGAAAAATCTCAAGGGCAAATATCTCTGACTCATAAGGAGCTAAGAACTCTTTACTGTGTAAAGAGCTTTGTCTTTACAGTCTACAAAGATGGCAGTGTTAGACGTTCAAGGCTGCTGTTCCACATGATCTTTGAAAAACTAGCAAAAACTGGCAGAGCTACCTTCCTCATAATTCCTGAAAACAATAAAAGGGTTGCAGTAACTGGGCAAATGTAGAATCAAGAAAATACAGCTTTAAAAACAGTAGGAGAAGCATGTGACACCTTACTGGTCCCTCCCCTACCCCCGTTCTAGTGTAGTATGGACCAGCCTGCACTGGTGAATCCTTGGCCCTCTTCTGGAGGGAGTAGAGAAACTCCTCTGCACGTACTGGGGTGCCTGTATGTCAGTACCAATCTGTTGGGTGGCAGCAAGAAAGACTAAACCAGGAAACTTGTCTCTGGCTCACTCTCCCAGAACTTTCCCTGCAGGCTTACTGAGAGCTAAAGCAGTGGAATAAACAATTAAATCATAACCTCTTGGAGCAAAGGATTACTTGCTTTAAGTGACAATGATAACACCCTAGATGGGGAGAAAGTCTGTTTCATGGGGAGTACAGGAGACATTTGAATTCCTTTAAATGGGGAATTTCTAAGACCATGAGCAAGCACAAGGCCAAGACAAGACTCAGGCACAGAAAAGAGGGGACCCCTGCACTTCACATTTGCCTCAGGCTGATCATCTTGCTAAGAAAGCTTGACTCCAAAGGAGTGGTCCAGCCACGTTAGAGCTAATTTGCGAAGAGTTTGAAAAGTGCGTTTTGCTTTGCTTTGCTTTGTTCTTGTTAACTCCTAGCACTCAAGGAACTCTCTGTCATATCACTGGCTGGATACAAACTTATGGAACAGCTCAGAGAATAAACCCCTGAGTTAACACTTTAAAATATTAAAATGTAGGGCACATGTGGTTCAAGCAGTTGAGTACCTGCTTCCCACATGGGAGGTCCTGGGTTTGGTTCCTGGTGCCCCCTAAAACAAACAATAAGCAAACAAATGAAAAAAACCAACTCAGGGGAACTGATATGGCTCAGTGGTTGAGTGCTGATTTCCCACATATGAGGTACAGTGTGCAGTGAAAGACAAAGACTTAGGAAATGATGAAACAAGATTAAAATCCAGAAACTACCAAAGAGGAGGACCAAACTTTGAACATACTGGACAAAGACTTTTAAAAAATGATCCTCAATATGCTGATGGAAATAAAGGAAACCACAGAGAAAAAACTAAAGGATATCAAAACAGTGAAGGGACAATATGAGAAAATTTAAAAGGAACCCATAATATGGAAGTTGAAAAACATAATAACTAAAGGGAAAAATTCCCTAGATGGTTTCAACAGCAGGTTTGAACTGGCAAAAGGAACCAGCGATCTCAAAGACAAAACAACTGAAATGATTCTTCCTGCAGAGAAGAAAGAAAAGAGAATTTTTAAAAGCAAACAAAGCCTAAGAGACTGTGGGGTAGCATCAGGCATACCAACATATGCATTACAGGAATCCCAGAAGGGCAAGAAGAAAAAAAAGAAGCAGAAGAAATAATCAAGGAAATAGTGGCAGAAGATGTCCTAAATTTAATGAAAGACATGAATATGCACATTCAAGTAGCATTAGAGCCCCAAACAGGATAAACTTGAAGGTAGCCAAGCCAAGACATAGCATTCAAACTGTTGAATGCTAGGGACAAGAAGAAAGTTCTGAATACTGCAAGAGAAAAACTGTGTGTTATGTACAATAAGATTAAGTGCCACTTTCTCATCAGAAACCAGGAGGCAATAAGGCAGTGAAATAAAATACTTAAAGTGCTGAAAGAAAACAATTGCCAACAAATACTTTTAAATCTGTCTTTCAAAAATGAGGGAGATTAAGACATTCCCATATAAACAAAAGCTGAGGGAGTTCATCACCACTAGACCTTCTATATAAGCAATGCTAAAAGGATTACTTCAGACTAAAAGGAAAGGACACTAGACAGTGGATTGAAGCAACATAAAGAAATAAAGACCTCTGGTAATGGTAACCATATGGATAATTAAAAATGCCAGTACTGGGAAGCGGACTTGGCCCACTGGTTAGGGTGTCCTTCTACCACATGGGAGGTCCATGGTTCTAACCCCGGGCCTCCTTGACCTGTGTGGAGCTGGCCCATGCGCAATGCTGATGTGCGCAAGGGGTGTCCCTGCGTAGGGGTGTCCCCGGCAAGGGGGGCGCCCCGTAAGGAGAGCAGCCCAGCGCCAAAGAAAGTGCAGCCTGCCTAAGAATGGCGTAGCCACCCAGCGCCAAAGAAAGTGCAGCCTGCCTAAGAATGGCGCCACCCACATGGAGAAATGACACAACAAGATGACACAGTGAAAAGAAACACAGATTCCCATGCCGCTGACGACAACAGAAGCGAACAAAAAAGACACAGCAAATAGACACAGAGAACAGACAACCGGGGGGGGGGAAGGGGAGAGAAATAAATAAATCTTAAAAAAAAATGTCAGCACTATTGTATTTTTTGGTATATAACTCCACTTTTCACTTCTTACAAGTTCTAAAATGCAAAAGCATAAAAAGTTAACTCTGTGGTTTTGGACATACAGGAAAAAGGTGGGGGTAACCACAAAGAAAATAACCTGAAAAATATATAAAGAGATGAGAATGGACTGAAAATGGTACAATACAAAAAAAAAATAAAATAAATATGAAAGTAGGCATTAACAGAGGAATTGAGGGACAAAAAAAGGTATGACTTAAAAAGACCAAATAGCAAAATGGCAGTAGAAAGTCCTGCATTGTTGGCAGTTACTTAAAATGGATTAAACTATACAGTCAAAACACAGAGATTGGCAGAATAGTTTGTATTTTTAAAAAAAAAAAAAAAAGCATTACCCATCTTATGCTGTTTCAAAGAGATTCAAATTCAAATACTCAGGTAAGTTGAAAGTGAAAGGATGGAAAAAAATATTCCATGCAAATAGTAACAAAAAGAGAAGAGGGGTAGCTAAACTAGTATCAGATAAAATAGTCTTTAAGTAAAAAACTGTAACAAGGGACAAAGAAGGTCACTTTATACTCATAAAAGGGTCAATTCAACAAGAACACAAAATTTTAAATTTGGCAGAGCCCCAAAATATTTGAAACAAGTATTTACAATTCAAGGGAGAAATAGTTGTACATTCATAGTTGCAGACCTCAATACACCACTTTCAATAATGGATAAAACATCTAGAGAGAAGGTCAATAGGGAAATAGAAGAGTTGAGCAATTCTCTAACTCAGCTAAACCTGAAAGATGTAAATAACCACTTCATCCAACAGCAGCTGAATACAAGTTCTTCTTGTACATGGATCATTCTCCAGGAACCATATGTTAAGTTCCAAAACATACAATGTATCATCTCTGACCAGAATATAATGAAGCTGGATCAATAACAGAGGGAGAATTGGAAAATTTACCAATATGTGGAAATTTTAGGAAACATCTTGAGACACCTGAAAACAAAAACACAGCATACCAAAATTTATGGGATGCAGCAAAGGCAGTGATAAGAGGGAAATTTAAACTCTAAATGCCTATAGTTAAAAAAGAAGAAAGATCTCAAATCAGTGACCTAACATAAATGGAGGATCTGGGAAAAGAAGAGCAAACTAATTCAAAGTGAGAAGAAGGAAGGAAATAACAAAGATTAGAGTGGACATAATGGAATAGAGGACAAAACACACGCACACAATAGGGAGAACAACAAAACCAAAAGTTTGTTCTTTATAAAGATCAATAAAATAAAATTGACAAACCTTAGCTAGACTGACATAGACAAAAAGAGAGAATACAAATAACTAAAATCAGAAATGAAAGAGGAGGGGGAGGATTGCTACTGATCCCGCTGAAATAAACAAGTCTATAAGAGGATACTATGAACAAATGTACATCAACAAATTGGATAACCTGTATGAAATGGACAAATTCTTTTTTTTTTTTTAAAGATTTATTTATTTATTTATTTATTTAATTCCCCTCCCCTCCCCCGGTTGTCTGTTTTCTGTGTCTTTTTGCTGCGTCTTGTTTCTTTGTCCGCTTCTGTTGTCATCAGCAGCAAGGGAAGTGTGGGCGGCGCCATTCCTCAGCAGGCTGCTCCCTCCTTCGCGCTGGGCGGCTCTCCTTATGGGTGCACTCCTTGTGCGTGGGGCTCCCTTACGCGGGGGACACCCCTGTGTAGCAGGGCACTCCTTGCGCGGATCAGCACTGCGCATGGGCCAGCTCCACACGGGTCAAGGAGGCCCGGGGCTTGAACCGCGGACCTCCCATGTGGTAGATGGACGCCCTAACCACTGGGCCAAAGTCAGTTTCCCTGACAAATTCTTAGAAACACACAAACAACCTACACTGGCTCAAGAAGAAATAGAGGACCACAACAAATCAATAACTAGTAAAGAGAGTGAATCAGTAAGCAAAAACCTCCAAACAAAGAAAAGTCCAAAACCAGATAGTTACCCAGGGGAATTTTACTAACCATTGCAAGAAGAATTCATACTTTTCCTGCTCCAAGTCTTTCAAAAACTTGAAGAGGATGGAAAACTCTAACTCATTCTCTGAGGCCAACATCATCCTTTTAACAAAACCAGGTAAAGATACTACAAGAAAAGAAAACCACAGACCAATATCCCTTACAAATATAGATGCAAAACTCCTCATAATTCTGGTAGACTGAATCCGTAGAATAGCAAAAGAATTATACATTATGATCAAGTGGGGTTCATTCCAGGTATGCAAAGGTGATTAAACATGAGAAAATCAATTAATGTAATATACCACATTAACAGAATGAAGGGGAAAAAAACACATGATCATCACAGTTGATACAGAAAAGGCATTTGACAATATCCAGTACCCCTTCTCAAGAAAAACACTTAGAAAAATAGGACTAGAAGGAAATTTCCTTCTGAACATGATAAAGAGTATTTGTGAAAAACACACAGCCAGTATCATACTCAGTGGTGAAGGACTAAACATATTCCCTCTAAGATCAGGAACAAAACAAGGATGCCCACTTTTATTCAACATTATACTGGAATTTCTAGCCAGAGCAATTATGCAAGAAAAAGAAAAGTCATCCAAATTGAAAAGGAAGAAGCAAATCTCTCCCTCTCTGCAATGACATAATCTTATCTATAGAAAATCCTGAAAAATCCACAATAAAATTACTAGAAGTAATAAAATAATTCAGCAAAATGTTGGGGTACAAAATCAATAAACAAAAATCAATAGTGTTTCTAAGCACTAGGATAATGAACAATCTGAAGAGAAAATCAAGAAAAATACTCATTTTTATAAACAACTAAGAGAATCAAATATCTAGGAATAAATTCAACCAAGAATGTGAAACATTTGTACAAAGAAAATTACAAACCATTGCTAAAGAAATCAAAGAAGGCCTAAATATTGCAAGGACATTCAGTGTTCATAGACTGGAAGACTGAATAATGTTAAGATGTCAGTTTTATCCATAGCAATTTACAGATTCAACACCATCCCAATCAAAATTCCAAGAGTCTTCTTTGAAGAAATGGAAAAGTTAATCATCATATTTATATGTAAGGGTATGGCACCCTGAATAGACAAAACCATCTTGAAAAAGAAGAACAAAGTTGGACAATTCACATTTCCTATTTTAAAACGTGTTACATAGCTACAGTAATCAGAGCAGCATGGTACTGTCATAAGACAGACATATAAACCAAAGGAATCAAATAGTTTGGAAATAAGCCCTCACATCTATGGGCAATTAATGTTTGGCAAGGATGCCAAGTCCACACAATGGGGAAAGAATAGTTTCTTCAAGAAATGCTAGGCAAACTGGATATCCACCCACAAAAGGATGAAGGTAGAACCCTACCTTACATCATGAACAAAAATTAAAATAGATGAAACATCTACATATAAGAGTCAAAATTGTAAAATTCCTAGAAGAAAACATAGGGAAGCATCTTTAGGATCTTGCATTTCTTAGACTTTACATCAAAAGTGTAAGAAACAAAAGGTAAAATAGATACACAAGATTTCATCAAAATTTAAAACTTTTGTGTAGTAAAGGACTTCCTCATGAAAGTAAAAGATAATATTTTTATATTGGGAGAAGTATTTGGAAGCACTTATCTGATAAGGGTTTGATATCCAAAATATATAAATAAATCCTATGACTCAACTACAAAATGACAAGCCATCCAATCAAAACGAGGGCGAAAGCCTTGCATAGGTATTTTTCCAAAGATATAGAAGTAACTAAAGCACATGAAAAGATGTTTAACATCTTGAGCTGTCAGGAAAAATTAAAATCAAAACCTCAATGAAATTATATTTCATACCCACTAGGATGGCTACTATTTTTTTAAAAAACAACAAAACAGCCTACAATAACAAGTGTTGGAGAAGATGTGGAGAAGTAGGAACACTCATGCATTGTGTGTGGGAATGTAAAATTATATAGCTAACTATACAAGTTATAGCTAACTGTTGGAAAACAGTTTGGCAGTTGTTCAGAAAATTAAGTATAGAATTACTATATGACCTGGCAATCCCACTTCTAGATACATACCCAAAAGAACTGAAAGCTGGGACTTGAACAGGTCTTTGCACACCAATATTCATAGCATCATTATTCACAGGTGTCAAAAGATGGAAGCAACCCAAGTATCTGTAAATTGATGAATGGCTAAACAAAATGAATACTATTCAGCTGTAAAAAGGAATGAAGTGCTGATACATGAACCTCAGCATCATCCCCTTGAGTGACATAAGCCAGACACAAAAGAACAAATATTGTATGATCTCACTGATAAGAAATAATCAGAAAAAGCAAATTAATAGAGTCAGAAACTAGAAAAGACATTATAAGGGGCTGGGATAAGGTACAGGGAGTTAATGTTTAATTGGTATAGAATTTCTGTTTGGGGTGATGGAAAAGGTTTATTAATGGATGGTTGGTGTTTATTTATTTATTTATTATTTATTTATTCCCCCCGCCAGTTGTCTGCTCTCTGTGTCCATTCACTGTGTGTTCTTCTGTGACCACTTCTATCCTTATCAGTGGCACCAAGAATCTGTGTTTCTTTTGGTTGTGTCATCTTGCTGTGTCAGCTCTCCATGTGTGCAGCGCCATTCTTGGGCAGGCTGCACTTTCTTTCTGGCTGGGTGGCTCTCCTTAACGGGGCGCACTCCTTGTGCATGGGGCTCCCCTATGCGGGGGACACCCCTGTGTGGCAGGGCACTCCTTGCACACATCAGCACTGCGCATGGGCCAGCTCCACACCAGTCAAGGAGGCCTGGGGTTTGAACCGCAGACCTCCCATGTGGTAGGCGGACGCCCTATCCATTGCGCCAAGTCCACTTCCCTGAATGGTTGGTGTTGATAGCACAATATTGTGAATGTAATTAACACCTCTGAATTATATATTTGAATGTGATTGACAGGGAAAATTTAAGAAATATGGTATTAGAACAAATTATTTAAAAATCCATAGGAGTGTGTCCCCTAATATAAACTATGGACTATAATTAATAGTACAATTATAATATTCTTTCATTAATTGTAGCAAATGTACCACACTAATGCATAGTGTTGATAATAGGGAAAGCTCTGTGGAGGGAAGGTATATGAGAACTCTATTTTCTGCCTGATTTTTTCTGTAAATCTACAACTTTTCTATTTTTAAAAATTACATATACAAAAGAGAACATGTCTCCCAAAAGAGATAACTCACTAATTTGAATTTTGCATTAAGTGCTCAATTTAAGTACCCTACTTTGAAGGCACTGGAAGTGAACATTAATTGAGCTGGCCTTCCAGCTGTTTTGATTTATTTTTTGAGTATTGTTCTGGATGGATGATCCCATTCCCAATTGTTGGATTGCACTCATCTGTCAGATGGCAAAACTAGCCTATCTCTGCCAGTGTCCATTTTCAGGAGGTGTCTGATGAGATACTGGGGTTTAAGCAACAGAGCACTGTCCCGGAAATCAGGAATCCTGGGCTGTCAGTGCCGTTAATTTCCTGGGTGACTTTGGAAAAATCTCTGAACCTCTTCCATAAATTCCTAGGAAATCCATTAAGATGGTTCAGGAGCATTCCAAACTCCATAGATTTGCCTTTATCTATTGTCTGTATTAAAATTCTACAAAAAAAAATTATTTTGGAGACAGGGTGCTAAAGCGAAAAAAAAAAAAGTTTGCAAACATCACTTGACTAGATTACAACCACATTCCTTTGTACACTTAAAATCCCAGGTTCTTGGCACTGTGTAACAAAGGGAATCCAGTGGTGGAGGATGGATTGTTGTCAATAGGACAAATATGAAACCATTCTCTTATGAACTGTAATAAATATATAATACTAAAACAGGGTATTAATAATTGGGTGGGTTGAAGGGAAAATACACCAAAAATAAAATCTGGGCTATAGTGACTGGTAATATTTTGACAATGTGCTTTCATCATTTGTAACAAATGTTTCACAACAATGCAAGGTGTTGGTGGTGGGTGATATATGGGAGCCCTGTATGATGATATGCATGTTTGTTTTGTAAGTTCACAACTTACACTGTACACTTATTGTTTCTGTATGCTCATGGACGAATGATGTACTTCAATAAAATTTTATTTAAAATCCCACATCTTTGTTAGCAACTAGAGTTTTGAGTGGATGTTTGCTTTGAAATTATTTCTGGACCAAGGCAGAATGTAAATAAGTCAAAACCTAACAGAGGGGAGCAGATGTGGCTTGAGTGGTTGGTGCCTGCTTCCCACATGGGAGGTCTAGGGTTTGGTCCCCGTTGCCTCCTAAAAACACAAAAATCAACCAGCAAACAAATGAAAAAACCACCTCAGGGGAGCCGATGTGGCTGAGCAGTTGAGCACCAGCTTCCCACATATGAGGTCTGGGGTTCAATCCCAACTCCACTACTAAAAAAAACAGAAAAACTAGAGTCTTGCTGCTCAAATATAGAGAACTGCATATGTTACTGGGAATGACCCAATGCTGTGATTCTGTCTCAACTGTCTCAACTGTGCTCCTTGACACTAAGCTAATAAATAAATAGCAGTATCTCCGAAACCCTCTCCTCCCCCCCCCCCCCCGCCACGCTAGGTCACTTATTAGTGTTCTGGCCCTTCAGAGTGCCCTTTCCCTCAGAAGCACAGCACAGAACTGCCCAGTGACCATACAGATGACAATTAGGAGGCTTCTCCGAGCTGCACACAGTGACAACAGAGAGGCACACCTGGATGGCCAGTTCTCGTTTTGCGTGCCTGGAGTCAAGCATGTTCCCTTCTGCCGTCCAGTTTCTAAGGTGTTTCTGTAAGCAGATCTCATAGATCGGAAGCCTAGACCCTGGCCTGTTCGATCTCTGCAGGATGCCACTGTCACCTGTGAAGTTGCCCACCGCACAGCCCTGGAGGGCCCCGTCCACATCAGCTACAATGCAAGTGTCACCCACCTACAGCCAATGGGTCTGCGGCAGCTACCTGGCTTGAGAGACCCCCACAGCAAGCCCATAGCTTCCTCATTTCCCTAAGCCACGTTCTTTGTAAATGATCCATTTATATATAGGAGGGCTAGGCTAGTCCCTCATCAACCAGGGCTCTCTAGGCCTAAGTTGACTTTTTTGTTTAATCAGCTTTTATTGAGCACCAGCTGTGGGCGGTACACCACTCCTCTGGCCTCAATCCAATGTCTCTGGAAAATTACTGAGCTATTCAAAGGTATAGAAAACACTCCCCTAAGAGTCTGAGGATTTTTGTGCAGGGCCTTGGTTACCCAGGCTCTGCTGCTTCTCTTTCCATCCCCCTCCTCCCCATGTCTTGGTCGTCTCCTGCCTCAGAAGGGCCTCTCTGCCAGTGGGGAGGGCAACGGGACAGGAGAGAAAGGCAAAGGAGGCCAGGCACACAGCAAAGTGAAGGAGGAGGCTGGGCTGGGTCGAAAAGGTGGGAATAGCTGGGGGATTGATTTCATTGTTCTCTCACAAGCAAGAACATATTGGAATCTGCAGGAAAGCAAACAGTGAAGCTTTCAGCACTGTTAATCGGTTATTTTTCTTTTTCTGGGACAGATTCATGAAATGGAGTTCCTTAAATGAGACCGGGAGTCAATCCCCATGCCTAATACCAAGTTTCTCCTAACAGTGTATTGTGCTCAGGACAAGACAAGCTGGAGAAGGACAGCGTGAGTTTGGGTCCTACCTGTGTGACCTGGCCAGAGAAGACAGTGGCCTCAAGGCTTTATGAAGAAAATGACATCAGTTGAAGAATAATAATTATTATCACATGAGATTTAATACTAAAACAGAGTAAAGTAAGAAGTAGACAGGGGGGAGCAGGTAAAATGTAAACTTCCTCTCTCCCTGTTCTCTGCTGGCTATTTGACCTCATCTCCCTATGTCAGAATGGCTTCGAATGGCCAAATATTTGTATTATGCATAGTGTTGTGGTTTTTTTTAATTTCAATCAGATTACTTTAAAATGCTACACTTATTTCCTTACATCTCTGTGTAATAGAAGCCAGCCTCTCTAATTTACCCTATGAGGTAGGTACAATTAATTCCCTATTTTAAAATGAGGCTAGGAGTAGTTAAGTGACGTGCCATACTAAGTCATTGGAAGAGTGTTTAAATCCAGGCTGTTTTACTCCGAAGTCCATGTTATACCTTCTAAGCTGTAATGGGCTCCTCAAAGAACAAGGTAGAACTTATTGATGAAAGTATAAATCATGGAATAACAAAGGATAAGTAAGGCATGGATCCTGGACAAGTCAACATTGCCTCTAGCCATGTTTTAAAAATATTAGCTAGAGCTTCTCTACAGAATTAAATGAAATATCCTCAAGGGAGTAAAAGGTTAATGTGACTAAATACAATGTGGTACCTTAGGCTGGATCCTGGAACAGAAAAAGGACATTAGCGGCAAAACTGCAATCCAAATAATGTCTGTAGTGTAGTTGATGGTATTGTACCAGTGTTAAATTTTTTAGTTTTGACAAATGTACCATAATTATGAAAGATTAGTTAACATTAGGAGAAGCCGGATGAAGAGTATACAGGAACTCTATTATCTTTGCAACTTCTCTGCATCTCTTTATACCAAAATGAAAAGTGTAATTTAAAAAATTAATGTAAAAAACTCTCATGACTCTAATTTTTTTTTAAAGATTTATTTTTTATTTGTTTCTCTTCCCCTTCCCCCCCTAACCCCCTGGTCTGCTCTCTGTGTCCATTCGCTGTGTGTTCTGTGTCCGCTTGTATTCGTGTCAGAAGCACCCGGAATCTGTGTCTCTTTTCGTTGCTTCGTTTTGCTGCGTCAGCTCTCTGTGTGTGCGGTGCCACTCCTGGGCAGGCTGCACTTTTTTCACATGGGGTGGCTCTCCTTACGGGGCGCACTCCTTACATGTGGGGCTTCCGTATGTGGGGTCTCCTCTGTATGGCACGGCACTCCTTGTGTGCATCAGCACTGCGTGTGGACCAGCTTCACCATATGGGCCAGGAGGCCCTGGGTTTGAACCTTCGACCTCCCATGTGGTAGGTGGATGCTCTATCAGTTGAGCCAAATCTGCTTCCCCCTAATTTTTTTTTTAAAGCCAATTTCATGGGAAGTGAATGTGGCTTAAGGAGTTGGGCACTGCCTACCACAGGGGAGGTCCCAGATTTGGTTTCCAGTGCCTCCTAAAGAAGATAAGCAAGGCAGCGAGCTGACACAACAAAGAGACACAATGAGAGACACAACCAGCAGGAACGGAGGTGGCTCAAGCTTCTGGGCACCTCCCTTCCACATGGGAGATGCGGGGTTCAGTTCCTGGTGCCTCCTAAAAAGAAGACAAGCACACAACAAACAGACACAGAGAGCAGACAGCAAACGCAAAACAGCGAGGGGGGGAGAATAAATAAATAAAATAAATCTTTAAAAAAAAAGCCAATATCAAATTGTGTGTGTATTTTTAATGTTTCTATGTATCTGTCTTTCATCTTTTACAATGTAGGTCCCCTGAGGACAAATATGATGTTGATCTCATAGGTATTATTCTTAAAATGCTAGTGGAATTACCAGATTTCAAACTTCAGCTACTGAGTTCAGCCTTTCTGAAGAGCACCAAATAGAAAAGATTTTCAATTTAGGTCTCTGGCCACTGTAGAACTTGAGGGTAATTGGTGAGAGTCTCTTCCCTGGGGCCTCTCAACCCAAGAGTAATGACCTTTGACCACTTCAGACCTCAGGTAATTTCACCAGCCCAAGTTTCCATTTAGTTATTCACGTGGTCCCTTTACCTAAGGGACAGAGGAAAGAATTTAAGAAAGGAAAAAACCAACACAGAACTCCGTATTTTGTAGGGCACACAGTATATAAACTGTATGATACCTCTGTACACGCACAGATTAGCCATTGCAAGTAATTCTTTGTTAAAGACAAGGATATGTTTTATGAGAAAGAGACACAAAAAATCTTGTGTGAGTGTCTGTGTGTGTGTGTAGATTGTTAATAAAATTTTAGAAAATTTTAGAAATCCCTCTTGAAACAGTATTCTGATTCATTTCTAAGAGAGATGGCAGGTTTCTTTCTCTGTTGAAATGGAGGGAAAATGTTACTCCAGTTTCATGTGAATCTGGTTATTTTCTTGCCCTTTAAAAAAATTCCCAAAAGAATCATCTGTTTATCAGGGAGGATCCTCATATATCTCTGTTTTGCACAATCTATAACTTATCTTTCAATTTTCTAACAAGATTTGGAATTAATCTGAACTCAGGCCTTGGAAATTAGTGTTCTTGGTACATGGAGGGCCCATTAGAAAATAAACAAAACTGGGATATAGTCATATTCCATAAGTGGGATGTATGGTATAGGATTAAAAAGTAGCTAGGCAGAGAAAGAGCTAGAATGATGGTGGAATTAAAACAACAACAGACCACTAAGCCAGAACCAACAGCTATTTCTCTGGCCATCCAGACTAAAACAAAGGTCTTACTAACATTGTGTGGATTTGTAAGTTAACTACAAACCATCTGCAGTTATATGAGTTTAATAATTGTAAATATTTCTTTTACTCTTAAGTTCACTTGCAGTAAGTATATAAATTGTGAATAATACAGTCACATGGAATCAGAACTCTCTAGTAATATTTTACATATGTTTATTAAATCTTAAATTAAAAGAACCACTTCAGGTACTAAGAAGTAGAACTGGCCTCATGTGAAATATGAATGTGGGTAATATTGCATATATGTATTAGTCAGTGAAAGGGGTGCTAATGCAAAATACCAGAATTGGTTAGTTTTTTATTTTAAGATTTATTTTTTATTTATTTCTTTCACCTTCTCCCACTGTTGTCTGCTCTCTGTGTCCTCTTGCATTCTTATCAGCTGCACTGGGAATCTGTTTCTCTTTATGTTGCGTCATCTTGCTGTGTCAGCTCTCCATGTGCAGCACCACTCCTGGGCAGGCTGTGCTTTTTTCACATGGGGTGGCTCTCTTTGTGGGGTGCACTCCTTGCACATGGGGCTCCCCTACATAGGGGACACCCCTAAGTGGTACAGCACTCCTTGCACGCATCAGCACTACATGTGGGCCAGCTCATCACACGGGCCAGGAGGTCCTGGGTTTGAACCCTGGACGTCCCATATTGTAGGCGGACACTCTATCAGTTGAGCTAAATCTGCTTCCTGTTTGTTTGTTTGTTTTTAAAGATTTATTTTTTATTTATTTCTCTCCCCTTCCCTGCCCCCCCTCCCAGTTGTCTGCTGTCTGTGTCCATTTACTATGTGTTCTTCTGTGTCCGCTTGTAGTCCTGTCAGCTGCACCCAGTATCTGTGTCTTGTTTTGTTGCGTCATCTTGCTGCGTCAGCTCTCCATGTGTGCGGCGCCATTCCTGGGCAGGCTGCACTTCTGTCACGCTGGGCAGCTCTCCTTATTATGGGCTCACTCCTTGCATGTGGGGCTCCCTTATGCGGGCGACACCCCTGCATGGCACGGCATTCCTTGCATGCATCAGCACTGCACATGGGCTAGCTCATCACATGGGTCAGGAGGCCCTGGGTTTGAATCTTGGACCTCCCATGTAGGCAGACACCCTATCTGTTGGGCCAAATCTGCTTCCCCTGGTTTGTTTTTACAAAGGGTATTTACTTGGGGTAGGAGCTTACAGATACCAGGCCATAAAGCATAAGTTACTTCCCTCACCAAAGTCTATTTTCATGTGTTGGAGCAAGATGGCTGCTGACGGCTCTGAGGGTTCAGGCTTCCTGGGTTCCTCCTTTCCAAGATCTTGCTTCTCTTTGGGTTCAGGGTTCCTTTCTTCCTGGAGCTTGCTTCTCTTTCCTCTGTGTGCTTATTTCCTGGGGCTCCAGCTTAAGACTTCAGAACCAAATTCCAACATCAAAACTCCAACATTAAGAACCCTTAACTCTGTCCTTTGCTATGCCTTTTTTCTGTGAATCTCCACAGGTGGGGACTCAACACCCTACTGGCAGGAGAGCTTTTATATAATTACTTTATCAGGTAAACCTATGAATCCAATATAATCTAATATGCCCAGAGAAAAAGATCAGTTTATAATCATAATCCAATATTTCTTTTTGGAATTCATCAATAATATGAGACTGCTACAATATATAAAATTGTTTTTCTTTGAAACTGAACAAATGTATGTTAATGTTACAAGATTGTAATATCAGGCAAAAATACAACCATAGCAAAATATGGACAACAGTGTATAGTAATATACTAATAATATTCCATTAAGAGTTAAAGAAAAAAAAAGTTTTATAAGTGAAAGAAACTAGACAAAGGTACTACATATTGTTTGACTCCATCTATACAAAATATAAATGCAAATAAATCCTGGAAACAGAATAGCAGCTATGTATGGCAGGGAAAGCATAGAGAGACTGAGAGGTGATTATTAAGGGGTAGAGCTTTTTTTTGTTTGTTTTTTATTATTGTTATTGGAATAATGAAAATGCTCTAATCATAATTGAAGTGATGAATGCACAACTACGTGATTATACCAAATACCATAGATTGTACACCTTGGATGGAGTGTATGCTTTATTAATGTATCAATAAAATGGATTTTTTTTTTAAAAAGTAGGCTCTGGGATCCAGTCAACAACTACAGTCAAAATTCTGGTCTTCAGAATGGATAGAGCTGGAAGCTATTTTTTATGCATTGGAAGTCTGAATAGTCCTATTTGGGGAAACTTACTTTGTATTTAAGGACTAGAATTTGATAGTTCTAGGAGGTTTTTAACTGGTAGGTTATGTGGACTATTTTACTTGTTTCAAATATCCAGTTTTAGTCAAAACTCCATGAATATGGGGGAAGTGGATGTGGCTCAAGCGATTGAGCCTACCACCTGGGCAGTCCGTGGTTCAGTTACTGGTGCCTCCTAAAGAAACAAGAAGATGAACAGACCCAACAAGTGCACATAACGAGGGGGTGGGGAGAATCACATAAATAAAATAAATCTTAAAAAAAAAAAGAAACTCCATGAATATGGATCCTTTTAATGCTGGTATAAGAACAACCAGGGCTGGTTTCCCCAGAGAATTTAAAAGCCTTTGACTCTTCCTTAGAGTGTGCTCTTCTTGGATTATCTCTCCCAACCTCTTTTGTCCTCAAGTCCTGCATGGAATAAAGGAAGAGAAAGGAATTAAATCAATTCTTTATATTATTAAAATTTTTCCTTTCAATATCAATCAAAATTACAGCGTAACAACATTTACACGGTTATTTGTAATAGAGAGAAGACTAGAAACAACCTAGAGTATCCATCATTTAGGGGACTATTGGAATGAATTATAGTTCATCCATCTTTGGAATATTTCACTTTTTTTTTTGGTATTTTTCCTTGGATCTGCATAAATTATATCTGGAAATAAACACAAGAAACTTATAGTATTAATTGCCTCTAGGGATGGGAATTGGATTACTGATGGACAGTTTTAAAAGAGCTTTTGTTTTCTTTATATAGTATTTTTCAAATTTCAATTACAATTGAAGCAACACAAAATGAAGACATATAAAGGGAAAATCTAATTATCTCCTGCATCCTCCACAACTTTCTCCTTGCTCACACCATCATATGGACACAAATATGCATATATGTATAAATATACATATGTAGCTGTATTAGTCAGCCAAATTACATTAGGTGCTGATGCAAAGTACCAGAAATCTGTTAACTTTTATAAAAGGGTATTTATTTGGGGTAAAAGCTTACAGTTACACGGCCCAAAAGAGTCCAACGCAATAAGAGGTACTTTCTCACCCAAGTCAGTTGCCACATGTTGAAGCAAGATGGTGGACAGTCTCTGCCTGGTCTGTCCTTCCTTTTTCTTAAGTCTCTGTGGGTCCAGCTTCTTCCAGTCTCAGCTGTAGGCTGGCATAGGGCTTGTCTCTCAGGGCTTCTCAGCTGCTCTGGTCTCTTCACAAGATCAGCTGTAAACTATCAAGCAAATTGCTCATTTTCTCCCCAGGGCTCCAGGATCAAAACTGACAAAGTTCTCTCTTTTTCTGTATCTTCTTCTATGTGTCTTCTTGAGTGTCTATATCTATTAGCCCACCAAGGGGTGGGGACTCTACCCTGAGTCACATCCTATTGACATGGTAAAATCAAAGTCCTAATCTTGATTAAACAAAGTAAATGGAAAACCTTTGAATTTAATACAGTGAAAGGGTATCACACCCAGAGGAACAGACCAATTTACAAACATAATATCTCTTTTTTTGGAATTCAAAATTAATATCACAAAAATTGAAAAAGCATAGTATCAAAATGCTACACTAGCATAAAGAAGGGTTTTATTCATTTGTTTTGAAATAGAATTATTATACAAATTATGATGCAATTTTTTTCACTTGCAAATATAACACAGGCATCCCTGCAAGTCTGAAGATATAGATCTGTTTTTCTTTTTTAAAAATGTGAACTATTGCATATATGGTAAAAGGATACAATAAAATTGCATAGTTTAAAGGATGATACATTGAAAATTCTGAAGCTCTCATCTTAAGAAATTAAGTAACAGGAATACTTTCAAGCTCCCTTTGTGACCTTTTCCAATTTCACCTCCCTGCTCCCACTTCATCAGAGGTTACCACAAGACTAAATTTATTGTTAATCTTTATTGGTTTTTTTTGTAGTTTTACCATTTATATATGTATCTTCAATAACATATTTCTTAGTTTTGTCTGTTTGAAAACTTTTATTTAAATCATAGTCTATATTACCTATTGTGATTTACATTTTTTGTTTAACATTAATTTTTAGTTTCATCTGTGTTGATGTATGTAGCTATGGTTCATTTATTTTTATTCCTGTATAGTATTTCATTGTATGAGTACACTACTATTTATTTATCCAATATCTAGTCACTGGACATTTGGACTATTTGCAGAGTTTTGCTTTAACAAACAATGCTACGAACTTTCTTAGACATGTCTCTGGTACACATATTCAAGAGTTTCTCTAGGGTAGCACATCTCAAAAGTGTGATTCCAGGATCCCTGAGGGACCCCTAGACCTTTTCAGGGAACACAAGGTAAAAACTATTTTCATAATAAATGAGCTGCATTTTGCCTTTTTCACTCTCATTCTCTCATAAAGTAGAGTTTTCCAGAGGCTACAGGGCATCCGATGACATGACTCACAACAAATGAAATTTGTGCTGTGTATTTTGTGCTTTGTTTATTAGTTTTAATTTCTAATAGAATGAATATCCATAGATAATGATCCATATAAACAAATGATCTTTGAGAGCTTCAATTATTTGTACAAATGTAATGGGGTCCTGAGGCCAAAACATTTGAGAACCAGTGCTCTGAGGTGTATAGCAAGGAATGTAATTGCTGGGTCATAAGGTATTGAGAATCCTCATTGTGATGGTTAAGTTCATGTGTCAACTTGGCCAGATTATGGTGTCCAATTGTTTGGTCAAGCAAGCACTGGCCTGATTATTACTGTGAGGATATTTTGTGGATTTAAATCATTAGTAAGTTAATTGCATCTCTGGCTGATTACATCCACAATCAACTGAGGAGACTGCCTTCAACAATGAGAGAAGTCTCATCCAATCAGTTGAAAGCCTTGAAAGGAAAAGTGATGACTTCAGCAGTTAGAAGGGAGAATTTCCATCTCTACTTCAGCCAGTCAGCTTCTCTTGGAGAATTCATCAAAAACCTTTGTCAGAGTTCCCAGCTTGCAGCCTGCCCCATGGAATTTTGGACTTACTAATCCCCACAGTTGCATAAGCCAATTCCTATTTAAAAATCTCGTAATATTTATATTATATATATATATACATACATATATGTTTATTATATGTATGTGTATATGTGTGTGTGTATACATACACAGTTCTGTTTCCCTGGAGAACTGTGACTCATACACTAATTTTACTAGGTTATGCTAAATATGTTCCAAAGAGGTTGTATCGACTTATACTCCCACCAATAATTTTTGAGAATTTCTGTTGCTCAAAAATTCTTGGCAACACCTGTTATTGTCTGATTTCATAATTTTTGTCAGTTTGAGTATAAAGTTGTATTTAATTAATTTGCATTTCCTTGGTTAATGATAAGAGTGAACATCTTTTCATGTTTATAGGATTTTAATGGTATTTCTTTTGTGAAATGCCTGTTTGTTCTTTTGACCATTTTTCTATTGGGTTATGTGGCAGTTTGAGATTATTTATTAATTAAAAAAAGAGAGATTATGTTTGTACTGCTCTGTTCCTCTGAGTATGATACCCTTTGATTGCATTAGATTCAGTTGAGATGTGATTAAAGTATGTTGGGAAGTGGATGTGGCTCAAGTGATTGAGCTTCTGCCTACCATATGAGTGGACCCAGGTTTGATCTTTGGGGCCTCCTGGTTAAAAAAAAAAAAAGCGTGCCCATGTGGCAAGCCAGTGCCTGCACAGTAAGCTGAGTACCTGCTGGGCGAGCCAGTGCTTGCACAAGTGAGACATACAGCAAGATGATGACTCAACAAGAGAGAGTCATAGGGGAGAATCAAGGTGAAATGCAACAGAAACCAGGAACTGAGGTGGTGCAAGTGACAGGGAACCTCTCTCCACACCAGAGGTCCCCAGGATCGAATCCTAGTGAATCCTAGAGGAGAAAATTGAGGAAGAAAAGACAGAAAAAAAAAAAAGAGAAATAGATACAGAAGATCACACAGTGAATGGACACAGACAGAAACAAAACAAAATAAAACAAAAACCCATAGCAGGGCAGGGGAGGGGAGGGGGAGGGAAAAAGAATAAGAAAAAAAATCTTTTTAAAAAATTATGTTAAGATTAGGGCTTTCATTTGACCATGCCAGTAGAGTGTAACTTAGTTTGAGTCCCCACCCCTTCATGGGCTATATAAATTGACATTCAATCAAAGAGACACAGAAGTAGATACACAGAGAAAGATACATGATATTAGAGAGAGCTCCATAGACAGGGAAGAGAACTTTTTGACCCTGGGGCCCTAGAGAGAGCTGAGCCATTTGTCTGATAGTTTGCAGTTGAAGAGAAGAGAGAAGCTGAGCTCTATACTAACCTACAGCTGAGACTAAAAGAAGCTGGGCCCACTGAGCCTTAAAAGGAAAGTGAAAGGCTGAACCCTCACAGATGTCACCCGCCATCTTGCTTCAACATGTGGCAACAGAATTTGGTAAGGAAGTAACCTTGAGTTGGACTCTTTAGGGCCTTGTAACTGTAAGCTTTTACCCCAAATAAAAACCCTTTATAAAAACCAACAGATTTCTGGTACTTTTGCATCAGCACCCCTTTTAGCTGACTAATACAGTTGTCTTTTGTTTATTTTATTATTTTTAGGATTTTTGTACCAAAAATTTCTAGTGAGACTGGTCTATAATTTCCCTCTTTTGTACTATTCCTATCTAGCTTCATAAAATAAGTTAGAGAGCATTTCTTCTTTTTTTAATTTATATTTTTATTTTCAACCTCTGTACCATTATATTTTAGGTGTGCACCTATAAACAATTTAAAGTTGGATTTTACCCCATATTTTTGGTTATCAAAGAATGTTTCCACTAACATTTTTCTACTGAAAGAATTGTTGAAACACTGCTCAGAAAGTAAAAATTTTAAATATTATTGCTATTATTCTTTGAATGGGTAATATATTAAAATGGTTCAAAATTCTAAAGATGCAAAAAAGATACAAAAATATATACATGTGCATGATTGTTTTGTAAGTTTCACAACTTCTGTAATAAAAATATATTTTTTTAAATGTACAAAGCCTCCCTTCACCAGGACAACTAATAAGGAGGTGATGATGGACAACTATCACAACCAAGGAATTGAGAGACTCTACAACTGCAAGCAAGAGAGCCCCATCTATCGGCCTTATGGGATCGCAGCCCCTCTCAATTAGAGGTGGAGTGGACATTATCCCAGGATCCTCAGGATGGGGTAATGAACTATGGACTAAAGTAGACTTACTGAGATTCTAGCAATGGAAGAAATTATATCATCAATATGGAGGAAGTGGCCCCAGAGGTTCTGAGGGCAGGGAGAGAGAGAGGGAAAACAGGTGTAATATGGAGGCATTTTCAGGACTTGGGAATTGTCCTGAATGACGGTACAATGACGATATAGGCCATTATATATCTGGTCATAATCTTCAGAATTGGGTGGGATAGAGTTGTAAACTATAATGCAAACTTTAATCCACACTTAGTGGCAATGCTCCAAAATGTGTTCATTAATTGCATTGAATGTACCACACAAATGAAGGATGTTAATGTGGAAAATGTGGGAGGTTTGGGGAGCAGAGCATATGGGAATCCCTATATTTTTTATGTAACATTTATGTAATCTAAGTATTTTTAAAAAGCTTCCTTTCAAAAGAAAGCAAAAAAGATAAAAAAGAAATTGAAAGCATAAAACAAGATGGTACAAATAAATTTAAACATGAGTAATCATAAATATAAACGGACTGAACTTGCTGGAATGGAAATTGCATAGCAGTTCTTTCTACATTTGTATTTCTGTTAATCTTCCTCATTATTTTATAGGTATTAAAGCTGAGGATCAAAAATATTAACTTTTAATTTATTAGAGAAATGGTGGGTTTATTCAAAGATATTAATTTGTCCATGGTAAAGAGCCAATAAATGGATGAGTAAATGAGTGTCTGCTTTTAAAGACTATTTTCCTTTCACTATTCCTACCTCTTCTAGATCTCAGATTGCTACAATTACTGCATGTAGTTAGTAGAGTTTAACTCTAGTATCTAGTTGACTTCCAAACTAATCAATGAATATTTGCTAATTAAAACAGAAACATTGTCTTTACACATTTAGATCAAAAGATCAGTGATGAAGCCCTAAAGCACTTATTCTTTGCCTTTGTAATTCAAGAGCTGAGAAATGTAACCAAGATGGGCATAGATTTTTGAGAGGATGAAAGACAGTTTAACAATCATTAACTGGATTAAATAATTGAATGAGAAAAGGATATCCTTTGGGTTTGGTACAGAATGGGCAAGAATGCATTTCAGGGATGCTTTGTGGGATATTGTGACAGTTCAAATTTGGTTGATAACCCCAAGAAAATTGTTTTTTTGAGTTAATCCATTCCTGTGGGTGGGGCCCTCCCCCCCATTATATATATATGTGTATATATATATATATATATATTTTTTTTTTAAATTTATTACAGAAGTTGTGAGAACTTACAAAACAATCATGCATATGTGTAGAATTCCCATACAAAAACCCTTGGGGTGGGGCCCTTTGGATTGGACAACATCAGGAGGTGTGACTTAGGTTGGGTCTCTGCTCTCTTATAGAGCTTTACATAAATGGAGACACATAGAAAGACAAAGAGAGAAAGGAAGCTGTGAGAGAGAAGACTCGAAGATCACTAGTGGCAAAGCTGAAGCACAAAGCCCCCAAGAATCTGGGCCCATCAAGCAGCTCAAGGCTGAAGAGAACAATCATATGCCTGAAAGCCCACAGCCGAACTTGGGAAGAAAGCAGAGCGGCTGAGACAGAGAGGAAGCCCAGAAAGAGATAAGTTCTACAGTAGATTCTGGCAGAGATTGGTGGCCATCTTGCTTCGCCATGTGGCAGGACTCCAGGCTCACCAGTAGCTGACTTTGGTGAGAAAGCATCTCAGATGGTGTCAAAGCTTGGATATTTCACAAGTTTTGGAGCTGTAAGATTTTCCCCTAATAAAACTGGCATTATAAAAACCAACCCATTTCTGGTATTTTCCATTGGTAGCCCTGTGGAAAGCCAAGACAGAAATAGTCTTAAATAGTATCATTTCTTGTAGGAAGACAATTGTGGCAGTGGATTATCTATCAGAAATAATAAATCAATTATTCTCTCTTTGCTAATCATAGCTAATCTGAAACACACTGAGAATACCCCCATAATGTATACTTGAGATCTTTGGAGTATACAACCATAGTGTTAATGCAATCTATTTCTAGATCTTCACCTTCTTATATTCCTATAATTCCTCCTTTTCTGCTTCCCCTTTCACAATTGCCTTTCTCTTTATAATAAAGTCATACTTTTCACCCATCTTTTATTTATTTATTTATTTATTTATTTATTTATTTATTTATTTATTTATTTATCTCCCCTTTCCCCATCCCCCGCTGTCTGCTTTTTCACCCTTCTTGAATCATACTTTGGCACTCCAAAGGATCAACTGAAAGTACATTAAGAATGCGAATGCCTCTAATACTGGTGAAGCTATCTAATTTTTTACTTTCCGGAAAACTTAGAAAGATAAGCAAGTTGTTAGCTAACAGTGAATGAAAAATAATTTTTGATAACCATGTGGTTTTATATATTCAACTCTGAACTTCAAATAATTGAGTTATAATAAGACATCATCTCCCATCTATTCCTTTTTAAAAAAAAACATTTATTTCTCCTCACCCCCTCTGTTTGCACTTGCTGTGTCTGTTGTCTTGTTTATTTATTTATTTATTTATTTATTTTTTTTTTTAAAGATTTATTTATTTATTTAATTTCCCCCCCTCCCCTGGTTGTCTGTTCTTGGTGTCTATTTGCTGCGTCTTGTTTCTTTGTCCGCTTCTGTTGTCGTCAGCGGCACGGGAAGTGTGGGCGGCGCCATTCCTGGGCAGGCTGCTCTCTCTTTTCACGCTGGGCGGCTTTCCTCACGGGCAACGCACTCCTTGCGAGTGGGGCTCCCCCACGCGGGGGACACCCTTGCGTGGCACGGCACTCCTTGCGCGCATCAGCACTGCGCATGGCCAGCTCCACACGGGTCAAGGAGGCCCGGGGTTTGAACCGCGGACCTCCCATATGGTAGACGGACGCCCTAACCACTGGGCCAAAGTCCGTTTTCCAGTTGTCTTGTTTATTTAGAGGCACCAGGAACTGAACCTGGGACCTCTGATGTGGGAGGGAGGCACCAATTGGCTTGAGCCACTTCTGTTCCCTGCTTTGTTGGGTCTCATGTTTTCCCTTCTGGTGTCTCTTATTGCGTCATCTTGTTGCATCAGCTTGCTGTGCCTGCCCATTGCCAGTTTGCTGTCTTGTTCTTCTTTAGGAAGCACCAGGAACCTCTGCTCCCTGCTTTCTTGTGTCTCTTGTGTAGCATCTTGTTGCACCACCTTGCTGTGCCTGCCCATTGCCAGCTCCCTGGTGCTTCTTTAGGAAGCACCAGGAACCTCTGCTCCCTGTTTTGTTGTCTCTCATTATGTTTTTTTCTTGTGTCTCTTGTTACATCATCTTCTTGTGTTAGCTTGCCACACCTGCCTGTCACACCAGCTTACTGTCTTCTTTAGGAGGTACTGGGAACTGAACCACAGACCTCCCATATGGAGGTGGGAGCTCAATTCCTTAAGCCACATCTGCTTCCTCCATCTATTCTTGGTATTTATAGAAACAAATTTCTCATCAGTATTTATATCAGAACTAAAACAGGAAAAGAATTGATGTTAAACTTTCAGAACCCACAGATATGAAATTATTAGAAAGGTATTTCCAATGAAAATTTTGATAACTTATCAAATTTTAGAACATATTATTTAGATAAGTTTTAATTATAATTAAAAATTATAATGCAGGAGAAATGTTTAAACTATGAATTGCAACCCAAGAGAAATGTCATGGGAAATTTTAAAAAATGGATTATATTTGTGATTCAGAAAAAGGTAAAAAAGGCAAAAAAGGCCTTTTAATAATATACATTACATTAGAATAAAATTATGTGAGAAGTGAAATGATATGAGATCAAGGGAAAAAAGGAAATACAAAATTTATAATCGTTAAACTCCCAGTTCCTTGCTGTCTGACCTTTGTTCCTATGGACCTCTCCGTAAGCTGCTTGAGTGTTCTCATAACATGAAAGCTGTCTTCCCCAAGTGAGTGATCCAAGAAGGCAAGCAACCAAGCAAGAAAGCAACTGAGATGTAGGATGTAGTATTTATAAACTAATCACAGAAGTGATATACCAGCCTTCTGCCTTAGGCTATTGGTCACACAGACCGAACTTGGTACAGTGTGGAAGGGAACTGACAGCACAAAAGTAAGAATATCAAGAAGCAGGGATCACTGGGGGGACATCTTGGAGGCTGGCTACCACAGTGGCTATCAAATCTCTGAGGTATTTACATTCTAATGGAAAAACTTGAGAATGACACGTTTTAAAATGTTTGTAACAAGCTTACATTTATGATAAAAAATGTGTGAAAAAAGGCACATAGTTTTTCAAAGTTCTTTCAGAGATAAGAGAATGAAGTTCGAAGATCACTGACCTCTATAGTGTATTCTTCCTATCATGTTCCTCTGGCTCTTTATCTCCCCCCTGTGGTTGGTTTGTTGTTTTTTTTAATCTTAAAGGTATGGAGAATTGATACCTGAAGAGATTGAACTTTAAATTGGAATAATTTGGGTCCTGATTTGTGAGTGTGAAAGATTATTTGAAATCTGGACTGTTTCTGGAAATCTAGGGTTTCTGGATAACAATAAGGAAATGATCGTGAGCTTTAACTTTTTAAAAAAATGACATTCATAAACAGTTAACTGTGGTAGGCATTGTACAAGAGCTGTGGGGACATCAAAAGAATACATCTACAGTCTACTAAAATTATATAGTATCACATATGGTGCCTGGATTGTATACACTTTGCAGAGGTGAAATTCTATTTATTTTGTGAATATTTTGTCTATGCCATCAATGCATGTGTTTAATGAAGGCATTTTATATTTCAGATTTATAAACCAAAAATGCACAAAACCAGTAATTACGGATAAAAACTGACAGAAAAGATATGTAGAATTTATGAGACATAACACAAGAATGTAGTCTTTTATAAAGAACTGGCCTTGAAATCTGACTAGGGTAATATTTTATTCTTACCAATTTACCACTTTAAAAGGCGAAAGATTTATGCGACCTGAAGAGAAACCAGAGTAATTTACCACTTTAGAATAAAGGCTGTTCCACTCTTAAGATGTGTTGTCTTAATCGTGCAAGTTTAACTGAACTAAAATAATATGTATCTGATGCTACTATTAGAATGTTTTATTTAGTGCCATCAATACTAAACTACACATAGCTAAAAGTATGCAAAACAGTGCAATTCAAAGCAAAACACAAACTGCCTTGGTAAATTTCCAATCTAAGCTCAGTGGACCAAGCAGAGGATTTAATTTTAACTAGTCAGGGAAAGATTCCAGCTCCTGAACTCACAGGTAAGGAGTTATGTCTAGGATTCTATTTTTTTAAATGGTTGCTACACCAACTATCTCTAGCACGGCCAACAAGAAAACGTGTATTAAGGAAGCTATATTTTTTTGCGTCCACACACAGCCTTCTTCATTAAACGTGGTGGGTTCCTGCTCTTTCGAGACTGAGGCCTATAACATCTCTGGTAGTCAAATGAAGTGCACAAAGTCTGCTGACGAGTTCATTTTGCGTCTGTGAGTGCCTGTCTCGACCACGGTGGCGAGGGAACGCGCCGGCTTCGCAGCGGTGGGCGCTGACTCTTCCGCAGGCGTCAACCGGTGTTCTTTCTCACTCATCCTTCGTCTTGGGTAGTTTAATGTTGGATTCGTTACTGGCCAAGAGAACTTGCGGCTTCTAGCGTCAGGCGCCCCTCCTCGTTTGCCCTGGGGACGTCGGGCCCGAGCGCGGTTTTTACAGATCCCTTAATAGAAAGAGTAACAGGAATCCTAACTAGACGCGGGTACCGAGATGAAGCCGGCGCCCGCCGCGCCTCGGAGGGCCTGCACGCTGGCTCCCCCTCCCTCTCCGCGGTCACCTGGGGACAGCGGGCGAGGGTAGGCCGGGTCGGGTCAGGACGTCGCGGGCTCGGCTCAGGCTGGCGCCAGCAGAGTCCCAACGGACAGGGAGGGCGCGGCAAGATGGCGGCAGAGGCGCGGGGCGGGGCGCGAGCGGGAGCGGGCCGGGCGCTCCCGACAGGCCGCGCGGCCCGGTTTCCGGCTGTGGGCGGCGCGGGGGGGAGCGGGGTGGGAGGCGGCGGCGGGAGGAAGCCGGGTGAGCCGCGCTCCAGGTCGCTGCTTGCGCTTCCGGAGGCCTTGAACTCTGGAGCGTTCCCGGTAGGAGGCGCGAGAGGAAAAAGAGGTTTGAGCCGCCGGGCGGATCCTTTGCGCTCCCCGATGTGAGCAGTGTTCTGAGCCCCCGGCAGACGAAGGCGGCCCGGAGACCTGGAGTCGGTGGCCGGGCCTGGAAAATGAGGCAGTGTCTCCTCTTTTTGACCAGTTTGGTGCCTTTCGTGCTGGCGCCGCGACCTCCCGAGGACCCGGGCTTCGGCTCCCACCCGCGACTCGGTAAAGAACCGGGAAAGTTGGCGCCGGGTGCCCGGAGCAAGCAATTTTAAGGGAAGCTGGGGAGCTAGAGCTCTCAGGTGTTTGGGGGCGGGGTATTGGAAGATGGTGGCGCGTCCCTAAGTTTTCAGTGTGGGAAGTGGGTGTGGCTCTGAGTTTGGAGAAAGAATAAAGGGAATAGGTTCTGCACCTGAATGCGAAAAGGATACTGGAGGAATCTCCTGTAGTAATTGAGGGCTTCCGAGAGCTCTGCCCCTAGGCTTTGGGGAAGGGGGAGTGAGTGTGTTTGGAAAAGAGGTTAAGGGGGCGGGGGCTGGTGGGAAAGACACCGGCAAGGTCCCTGTCCTACTATACTAGATTAGAACAAATTTAATCTAGTTGAATGTTCCTACCAAAGGCTAGACTACAGGAGGAGAAGGATAAGAAGGGCCCAAAGCTCCAGATTTCTTCGTGGCTCTCTAGGAGCGAACCGAGTTTCTACTGTAGACAGCACTTAGTGCAGTAACCTGGTTGGAAAGCGACAACTGGGAACTTCTCTTGAGCTGCGTTTGCCATTCTTAGTTATTTGAATTGCAGCTTAATGGAGGCGCTGAGGGAGTTGGGGCGGTCGGGGTGGGGGTAGGGGGGTGGTCTAACACCTGCCAAGCCAGCTCGCGATGCTGCTTCTGTGAATAGTCTCCTTGTAATTTTAAACAAAGAATCTATCAGGGATGATCACTTTTGAGCCTGGAAAGTTGAGGGGTTCTATTTGTGAAAGAATTAGATTTTCTAGAGCTTGGATTTTAAGGATGGACTTGCATTAAGGGATGTCAGATGGGGGAAGATAAAGTTCGTTTAAATTTATAGTGCCTTTTGGGGTCCTTTGTCTTTCACAAGTTGACATGTAAGATAATTTGATTAATTAGTAATAAAGTATGAAACATAGTATATTTTCTTAGTATGTGAGGTTGTAACATCATGATTTTTCATGGTTCTATTTCCCGCCAAATCCACCATGATTCCCTGTATACAGTGTTGTGCAGATTGAGACACAATGTGGGTTTTCTTTATGGCTAATAAAAATTTTGCTTTAGTTTGTTACCTGGCAGTTTCTTTCTTATTTAATGGACAGAGTTTGTAATTGACTGATATGGGTAGTCAAGGTGTTGAATGTTCTCTCCTCAGCAACTGCCTTGTGGTTGTCTCACATTGAGATGGATTGTAAACGATTAGTTGGAGGTCAGGCTGGAGAGAGCATGTAATGGCCTTCTTCATTTTTAAGGTTAAAATTTAACGAAAAGAATAAACGTTTATTTTGAAGAACTAAAATTTTATTTTCATCACCCTAACACAACTTTTTCATTTGTATTATTATGTCATCTACACGTGGAATATTAAAAGTGCTATGACTCCTAGGGAAATATATGGTATAGAGAAAAATATTACTTTCTAGATAAGTTCTCCACATTACACCCAGATGATGAGGTTTCTTTTTTGATCAAGTGCTATGTGCAAAGTGCAGACCATCTGTACCAGAAAAATGGTACAGACTTACCCAAATATTTATCCACTAAATATTTGAAGAATACATACTATAAGCAAGTATCATGCATGGTATTGAAGATAAAAAGATAAGACTACATCAGCCTTTAGAAAGCTTATGGGATAGTGGAATGAAGAGACATCCAGAGAACTAAGGAGACAATCTAAAAGAACATGGAGGCGAGTTATAAAGATATTATGAAAGGGCACTGAATGTAGCCTGGGAAGATTAGTGAAGGGTTCCTGAAGGAGGTGATACTTGAGGTTAAGTTTAGATTCAAGGTTAGGTAATGTGAAGAGGGGTAATAAGGACTCTCCTGACTGGGTGGGATGACGGACTTAGAAACTGTTAGAATTGAAGTGAACCTTAGAGATCATGTCTAGGTTTTTTAATAAGCAGGAAGAAAAATGGATCTCAAAGGCTGAAGTGAGTTGTCTTGTTCATGTAGTACTGAACATATGCCTTGTGGCTATTCTTTTCTCTTAAAGAATACCTTTTTTGTACTTGACATCTCAGGAAATAATTTGATGTTTAACTTAACCCTACCATTATTTTAGATTGAATTAGTCAAGACCAATGAGTAGTTTCATAGTTAAAGAGTATTTTATTGTTTATTAGGCTACTTGTCCTGTAAGTATTACCACAACTGGAATACTAAATACTAATTAGGCATTTAACAACACTTTTCTGAAAGGCAAACATATATGATAGAACTATGGCTTTTGGAGTGCTACAAAGGTCATCTAAAATTATTTCAATTGAACTGTTACGCATTGTGCAATTTAGGAAAGTTGTGAGTCATATGAGCTTAGTCATAATGATATCTTGTTGAAGTTGCAGCTGGGTGTATAAGTCTCACTTTGATTTCAAAATTTTTTCCCTTTGTGTTACTTTTAAAAGAGGATATAGTGGGTGGAAGGAAAAAAAAATATAGGTCATAGATGATGGATAAAAGTTTGTATCTGACACAAGTATTTTGAAATTTACCTTGAGGTAATTGGCTTGGGGATTCTCCATATTGCAGTCCTCATTTCTCATTTTTGACAGCATTGCTTTGCTCAGTTTTTTGACATCTGGCTTCCTCTTTTGGTGTCAGTTTTGCTTACAGGCAGCTTTCCTTGAAACTGAAACACTTAACTACCTTTACTGTCCCAAGGGAGATTTAATGCAACTCTGCTTTGTACTATTCAGAGAGATAAACTATATTTCTAGAATACAGTGAAGAGAAAGTTAAGCAGAAAGCCATGATAGGAAAACTGGAGAAAGCCTTGGAGCCTTCACAGGTTTTTTTCAGAACATTAAATGTAGGTATTCTCCAAAATCAAGTGTTATTGATTTTTTGGATCCTTTACCACTTTGTATTTGTGAGCAATGATAAGTGCATGCAACTAGAAGTAAAATTTGAAAAAAGTATGAAAAAAAATTGGTAGGAAAGAAAGGTCAGGAATAGGTTTCACTGAGGTAAGGAAGTGAAATGAAATGCTCTTGAATATATCCCTTAATTAGTTCCAGAATCAACCAAGGAGATGGTTATTCTCCCCTTTCTAACCCCTTCCTTTTTTTTTTTCAAGTGAGTTGTGGATTCTGAAAAGTCTTATCCACTGCCCTGATTTCACTTACCATTTGACTGTATATTATGATAACTACTAAATGTCTATATTTGGCCTATTCTTTGAAACTCCAGACTCATCTGTTTAGCTGCCCACTTGATGTTTCTGCCTCAGTGTTTTATGAGCACTTCAAATATAATATGTCCAGCATTACTTATTACCTATTCTTTTGACTAGAAAAAAGAGTGTAGGGGAAAAAAAATCAGTTTAGAAGTAGGCAGGGGTGCTGGAAGTTGTGGAAGTAGGCTTGGATCAGTTTCAGCTGTAGAGCCTTTTTGACTAATCAACATCTCTTCAGAGACATGAGTTTACCTTGGACTTTTGCTGACTCTCATTTAGGCTCAGACTTTCCATGTTACTGGTCTAGCTGAAGAGTCTTGGTCCAGATTAAGTTCCAGCCCTGATGAGGAGCTCTTGATAAGGTTGATAGTTGAAGTCGCTCTTATATGCCATCCTCCCTAACTGTTATAAACCCACAAAATTAAGTTTTTAGTTCCCAGGCTCTGGTATACACTGGCCTAGCAAAGAATACTGATTTCCTTTTCTCATGCCTTAGTCCCGAGGAAGGATACTTCCATACCAAGGATTCTTTTGCACAGTAGCCTGGCCAGGCTGCTTCCCTGCCCTACTGCATGTCTTGGGGAATGCCAAAGAGCAGAACTGGGTTCATGTGCACAAGCAGAATAAACACCTTACAGCAAGCAGTCCTGGCTTTATATTTTCCACTTCTGACATTAGAAGTAGGACCAGGACACTGACAGGGTCATTTTTGGAGAACTCTTTATACTGCATGCAGTAGAGAAGTGGAGAGTGAGAATGCTACAGGGGTTCTGCATTATACTTGCAAGCAGGAAAATGCAATTTATTGCAAAAATGACTTATGAAGAGAAATTAATGTAATGTAAAAAGTCAATAAATGTTCCCAGGCCCTCTTCATACAACACGTTTACACTGTCCTCAAATACATTAAATACCACATAAAATGCATTATTTACATGCTTTTTAAAAGTTTTGAAAAGTAAAATTTTAAAAGTAAAATTCCAAATGTTGATGCTGGATTTGATTTAAAAATAGAAAAAGGGCATACTTTAGACCACTGTACTAAAATCACTGTCTATAAAAGCTTATTCCAGAGATGAAACAATTCAGGTATAAGAGAAGGGCAGGAAAATGGATGTGGCTCAACCAATTGGGCTCCCATCTCCCATATAGGAGGTCCAGGGTTTGATGCCCAGGGCCTCCTGGTGAGGGCAAGCTGGCCCCCATGGAGTCCCCGCCCACATGGGAAAGCTGCCCCACGCCCAAGTGCCAGCCGACGTGGAGAGCTGGCGCAGCAAGGTGATGCAACAAGAGACACAAGACAGAAAATAAGAAGATGTCACAGAACAGGGAGATGACTCCCTCTTCCCACTCTGGAAGGCCCCAGGATCGGTTCCCAGAGCCACCTAATGAGAATACAAGCAGACACAGAATACACAGCGAATGGACACAGAGAGCAGACAACGGGGGAAATTGCGGGGGGGGGGGGGGGGGGGGCAGGGAGAAATAAATAAAAATCTTTAAAAAATAAAAAAAGGGCAATCAAATCTTCTATAGAAAATTCCATGTCTATATTTAGAAGATCAGTTTGTTGCATGCCTGAAGCACCAGCTTTCTATTTATTCTTCTTTGATGACATATAGAAGGAACAAAGTATCAACTGCTTTTACCACTGCTGTCATTGTTGAGAATCATACAATAATAGGTTTACTGTCTTTCTTTGCTGCCACCATCTCCAAGGCCCTTTGAAACTGGCATACACCTCATTACTAGGTCCTCAGCCCTGGTTTGAGCAGTTAAACGGGCAATTTTAAATATCTGGAAAAAGTTGAACCAAGAGTCAGAGAACAGGGAAACGGACTTTGGCCCAGTGGTTAGGGCGTCCGTCTACCACATGGGAGGTCCGTGGTTCAAGCCCCGGGCCTCCTTGACCCGTGTGGAGCTGGCCCATGCGCAGTGCTGATGCGCGCAAGGAGTGCTGTGCCACACAGGGGTGTCCCCCGCGTAGGGGAGCCCCACGCGCAAGGAGTGCACCCATAAGGAGAGCCGCCCAGCGCGAAGGAGGGAGCAGCCTGCCCAGGAATGGCGCCGCCCACACTTCCCATGCCGCTGACGACAACAGAAGCGGACAAAGAAACAAGACGCAGCAGAAAGACACAGAAAACAGACAACCGGGGGAGGGGAGGGGAATTAAATAAATAAAAATAAATCTTAAAAAAAAAAAAAAAGAGTCAGAGAACATGGTAGTACACTGCTGCTTAACTGTAAATCCCTAAGTAAGAGAGAGAAACTAAATATCAGAGTAACCTTAGCATCAGAATTAGATGCCTAGACAACAGCTAAAAATTACAAGCCATACAAAGAAAACAAGAAGATATGACTCAGGCAAAGGAACAAATCAAAGCTCCAGATGAACTAACTCAATGAGGTTTATACAAATCTTGTAAATCATATCATGGAGTTGAAGGACAATATGGCTAAAGAAATGAAAGACATTAAGACACTGTGAACACAAAAATCAGAAATCTTGGATAGAAAAATAGCAGTTTATGGGAATGAAAGACACAATAAGTGAGCTAAAAATTACGATAGAGGGAAGCAGATTTGGCTCAACGGATAGAGCATCTGCCTACCACATGGGAGGTCCAGGGTTCAAACCCAGGACCTCATGACCTGTGTGATGAGCTGGCCTATGTGCAGTGCTGATGTGCGCAAGGAGTGCCATGCCACGCAGGGGTGTCCCCCGCGTAGGGTAGCCCCACGTGCAAGGAGTGTGCCCCTTATGGAGAGCTGCCCAGCGTGAAAAAAGTGCAGCCTGCCCAGGAGTGGCGCCGCAAACACAGAATGCTGACACAGCAAGATAATGCAACAAAAGAGACACAGATTCCTGGTGCCACTGACAAGAATACAAGCAGACAAGAACACACAGCAAATGGACACAGAGAGCAGACAACTGGCGGGGGGAGGGGAGAGAAATAAAAGATAAATCTTTAAAAAAAATACAATAGAGGCACACAACAGCAGATTTGAAATCATGGAAGAGAGAGAATCAGTGACATAGAGGAAGAGTAACTGAAATTGAAGAAAATAGAAAAAATTGAGCAGGGCCTCAGGGAATATAATGATAACACAAAGTGCACAAACGTGTTATGGGAGTTTCAGAAGGAGATGAGAAGGGAAAAGGGGCAGAAAGAGTATTTGGTATTGAGGAAATAGTGGCTGAAAATTTCCCAACTCTTATGGATACACATGTTCGGGAAGCACAGCATTCTCCAATTAGAATAAATCCAGGTAGACCTACCCCAAGGCACATGCTATGGAGAATGCCAAATGCCAAAGATAAAAGAGAAAACTCTGAAAGCAGTAAGGGAAAAGTGAAACATCACATACAAGGAACATCCAATAAGACTTTAGTGTGGATTTCTCTTCAGAAACCATGGAGGCAAGAAGGCAGTGGTATGATATAATCGTGGTACTGAAAGGGAAAAACTGTTAACTAAGAATTCTTTATCTGTCCTTCAAATATGATGGTGAGCTTCAAATATTCACAGATAAACAGAAACGAAAAGAATTTGTAAGTAACAATCCACTCAGCAGGAAACACTAAAGGAAGTTCTGCACCGAAAAGAAAAGAGACAGAGACTTTGAGAAAAGTGTAGAAGTGAAGACTTTCGGAAAGGGTAACCAAAAAGGTAATAAAATGGACAAAAATAAGATACGACAGGAGAATGAATGTAGCTCAGTGGTTGAGCGCTTGCCTCCCACATATGAAGTCTCAGAATGCATGAGACAAACTCAAGTGCTTGTGGATATTTCTCCAGGATAGACCACATGTTGGGCCACAACACAGCTTTCAATAAATTCAAGAAGACTGAAATTATACAAAGCACCTTCTCTGACCATAATGGGATGAAGCTAGAAATCAATAATAGTTGGAAAAGGGGGAAATTTACAAATATATGGAGGCTAAACAACATACCCTTAAACAATCAATGGGTCAAAGAAGAAATTGCAAGAGAAATTAGTTGAGATCTCGAGACAAATGAAAATGAGAACACAACATATCAAAACTTATGGGATACAGGGAAGCGGCTGTGGCTCAATCAACTGGGCTCCCGTCTACCATATGGGAGGCCCTGGGTTGGTGTCCCAGGGCCTCCTTGTAAAGGCATTTTGGCCCACGCCCCACGAAGAGCTGGTGGCCTGTGCCCATGGAGAGCTGGCACAGGAAGATGATGCAACAAAGGGAGACAAGCAGACACAAAAGAATGTGAGCAAATGGACACAGAGCAGACAGCAAAACAAGCTGCAAGGTGGGGGAGATAAATAAATAATAAATCTTTTTTTAAAAAGCACAAACTTATGGGATACAGTGAAGGCAGTGCTGAGAGGGAAATTTATAGCTCTAAATGCCTATATTAAAAAAGAAGAAAGAGCTGAAATCTGCGGCGGCTTGCTCGGTCGGTAGAGGTGGGGTCTGGCTGCGGACGAGGGGTCGGTTCCGCTTGGGACGAGGGGTCGGTCCGGCAGCAGACGAGGGATCGGTCTCACAAGGGGTTGCGCGGTTCGGCTGACGGGGTCACCCGGCGAAGCCGGCGACGAAGGGGTCGCCCGAAGAAGCAGGCGACGAACTGGGGACAAGGGAGGCCAGGCCCTTGTCGGGGGCTCTCAGGACTGGAGGGCGCACGGCAGAAGAACTACCGAGGAGACAAGGTAAACACGCAAGTCCACTTTATTGAGGGAGAGGCAACAGTTTTATAGGGGCTGGGGAAGGCTGATTGGTTGAAGCCACGCCCTGTTCTGATTGGTTGCCGGCGAAAGGTCAGTGGGCGGTACCGGACGGGGGAGGGGTGGTGGTTAGGGATTGGCTGTCGCTGTTGCTGGGGGAAGGGGCAGGGTTTAGGGATTGGTGGCTGCTGTTGCTGGGGTGGAGGGCAGACTGGAGTTTCCCGCCCACGCCTGGCTGTTGCTGCTGTCGGGGGGAGGGAAAAGGGCAGACTGGATTTTTCCGCCCACGCCTGGCTGTTGCTGCTGTCGGGGGAGGGGAAAAGGGCAGACTGGAATTTTCTGCCCTGCGCCTGCGCAGGGAGAAGGAAGAAGAAGGGTGCCGCCCCACAAGGCATTGGGTGGCGCCATCTGGGAGGAGGGGCGGCCGCGGAAGCATGGCTGCCGAGAAGGGGAGACCCGAGGGCACTCTGCACCCATGCCGAGCTTCCTTCAGGGGTGGCAGTGGGCCCGACCAACCACCCTATTATGGGGGCAGCGGAATTAGGCCTACCGCGGCCGCTCCCCTCGCCAGGCCAGCAAACCACACTTCAGCCCGAGGGGTGACCGCAGAAATCAAAGAATAACTGAATAACTGGAAAAACTAGAAAAAGAACAAACCAATCCAGAGGCAAGCAGAAAGAAAGAACAAATATTACAGCAGAAATAAATGAAATTGAGAAGAAAAAACAGTAAGAATCAACAAAACCAAAAGCTGGTTCTTTGAGAAGACCAGTAAAACCAAGAAACCCATAGCAAGACTAACAAAGTAAAAGATGGAGAAGCTGCAAATAAATACAATCAGGCATGAAAGCATACACATTACCACTGATCCCATAGAAATAAAAAAAAAATAAGAGGATATTATGAGAAATTGTATACCAACAAATTAAACAAGCTAGACAAAATGGACAAATTCCTAAAAATGCACAACCTACATTGACTCTACAAGAAATACAAGAGGGTAACAAACCAATTACATTTAAAGAGATTGAATCAGTCATCAAAAATCTTCCAACAAAGAAAAGTCCAGGACCAGATGGCTTCATAGGTGAATTCTGCAAAGCATTTTGAGAAGCATTAACAGTAATCCTGCTTAAACTCTTCCAAAAAAATTGAGGAGGAAAATTTATCAAACATATTTTATGAAGCTGACATCACCCTAATACCAAAGCCAGATAAAGATACTACAAGAAAAGAAAATTACAGACCAATCTCTCTCATGAACATAGATGCAAAAATTCTCGACAAAATACTTGCAAATCCAATCCAACAGTATATCAAAATAATTATTATGCCATGACCAAGTGGGATTTATTATTGGTATACAAGGGTGGTTCAATATAAAATCAATTAATATACCACATTAAAATTTATTAATTTTATTAATAAAATTCATTAATTTATTAACTTTCTTCACTTTAGCAAATCAAAGCTCCAGTGAGCTATCACTTTGTATGTACTGGAAGTCCACTCTTAACAAAACAGGAAACTGCAAGCGTTGGAGAGGACATGAGGAGAAAGGAACACTTATTCATTGCTGGTGGGAACGTAGAATGGTACAGCCACTGTGGAAGTCTGTTTGGCAGTTCCTAAGGAAGTTAGATATGGATCTACCACGTGACCTGGCAATACTACTATTAGGTACAGATCCACTATTTTACCCTGCCATGTGAGAGAGGACTGTAAGAATTGCCTGCAGCCACAGAAAGACAGAAAAACCTGAGAAGCTGAGAAGGAGAGACTGGAGGTGGGAATCAGTGGAGCAGCACAAAGCTGAAGAGATGAGGCCTGGAGGAGAGGAGAAACCAGCCATGTGCCTGACTGACCAAAGGAAGAAAGTGAGCCTAGAGGGGAAGGCAGAAACCAGCACCGTTTTGTCTTGCCATGTGGCAGAAGTCTAGGATCTGCCAGGAATCGATCTTTGGTGAGATCACCTCTCTGATAATGACTTGATTTGGACATTTTCACAGCCTTGGAACTGTAAAATTTTACCCTAATAAATGCCCATTATAAAAGCCAACCCATTTCTAGTATTTTTGCATTGGCAACCTGTGGCAAATTAAAACACCCACCTAAAACCACAGTATGATATATCAGTAACTACAAACTTATGATGACTTAATGCAGAAGCAGTCCTATGTGAATAAGCAATGTAATTGTGAACTGTATATAAAGGAACAATATATAATGAGGAATTACAGAATCTTTCAACATCCAATTGTCCCTTTATATCACTTCCTTCCCCATACCTACTTCTCCTTGAGGTTTTTCTCAGTGTACAATATACCATTTACCCAGGTACCCAAGCGAGATACCTTGGAGTCTTGTAGTGACTTCCACCTGGATTACTCAAAAGTTTACTGGCTGATTTTCCAGACTCCTGGCTTGTTCCCTTCTAGCCCATTCTTCATACTGAAGTCATAATGAAATTTTTCTAAAAAAATTTATTTCCATCCTCCTTGCTATTTGTGCTCACTGTCTGTTCTCTGTGTCTATTTGTTGTGTGCTCTTTGTATCTGCTTGTCTTCTTTTTAGGGAGGCACCAGGAACCAAATCTGGGACCTCACATGTAGGTGGGAGGTGCCCAATCACTTGAGCCACCTATGCTCCCTGCTTGTTGTGTCTCTAATTGTGTTTCCTCATTGGGTCTTTTCATTACATCAGCTCACTGTCTTGCTCATCTTTAGAAGGCACTGTGAACCCAACCTGGTACCTCCCGTGTGGTAGGCAGGTGCCCAGCTGCTTGAACCAGATCCGCTTCCCCATAAGGAAACTTTTGAAATAAAACTGTTGTCCTTATCCTTAATTAGTTCCGTGGATCTTTATGACCTGACCTCTGCCTGCTTCTCTAACCTCATACCTCTTCATATTCTCTTTGTCTTTCTGCATTCCAGCCTCAATGAATTGTTTTTGTTTTTTTATTTCTTCTGATCATCAGCATATGGTTGGGCCCTCTACTTAAAACCTTCTTCTCCTTTCTTTTGGCTTTCTCCTCATCCTTTCAGTCTGTGCTTCAATACTGTTTCCTTGGTTTGCCCTGCTATGTCCTGTAACTCCTGCAAATTCCTCTTGGCTCTTGTTGTGTACTTTATGATACATTTTTGTTTAACGTTCTTTCTCCCAATGTCACTGTACTAGAAATGTGTTTCTCTTTGTCTGCATTGTATCCCTAATGCCTGGAAGGTAGGACATTCACAGTAAATATTTGTTGAATAAATGAATAAGGGTAAAGGGTGGAATGTGTGTGTAAGAGAGGAAGGCTAGGGGCAATGGAAAAGGCACAGATGCAGTAAGGAAGGGTAGAGTCTATAAGGAGGGCCAGAAAAGAGGCCAGGGGAGGGAAACCATAGCACATGGCAGAGAAGAGCAGGGAGGGCTAGATACAAGTAATACTATTGTATACTCTAAATAATATAGTATTCTTGTGTGACCTTTTGAATTAAAACTAGCTGTTATTTTCGAATTTGTGTTTGGAGCTGGCTGAAATGAAAAAAAACACATGTGTTTGGGGTGACTGCTAGAGCAACTTGTAGAAAGGAAAGAAGGTGTTCTCATTCTCCAGATTGATGGGTAGCCTGTGGGGAGTTTTTAAGAGAGAGAATATGACCATATACTGACCTGAAAAAGGTAATTTTTATAGCATTGTCTAGTATTAAGAATAAGAAACTCTAAGAAGTGAGGGGTTTATCCTTAAGTTTATTGAGAAATTTGACTTTGAATAAGGGATAAACTTTTGGGAAGAAGGGGAAATGTAAATCTGATTGAAAAAGCTATACAGAAAATTGGGATTACTAATGTTGGGAGTTTGAAAGTTAAGTGCAATAAAATTTGAGTATTTGATGGGAAGTGGACTTGGCCCAATGGATAGTGCGTCCTTCTACCACATGGGAGGTCCGCGGTTCAAACCCTGGGCCTCCTTTACCCATGTGGAGCTGGCCAACGCGCGGTGCTGAGGCGTGCAAGGAGTGTGCCCCGTAAGGAGAGCCACCCAGCGTGAAAGAAAAGTGCAGCCTGCCCAGGAATGGTGCCGCACACACAGAGAGCTGATGCAGCAAGATGATGCAAGAAAAAGAGACACAGATTCCCGTGCTGCTGACAACAACAGAAGCGGACAAAGAAGAATACACAGCAAATAGACACAGAGAACAGACAACTGGCAGTAGAGGGAAGGGGAGAGAAATTTAAAAAAAAAATTGAGTATTTGAGAGGTTGTTTGTAGATCAAAAGACAATAGCGATATAGCTGCAAGCAGGAGAATTGTATCCATCATCCATGTGGAATCTAAGCCCCCTCTTGATGTAGAGGGGGACTGGACATAGCCATCCCAGGTCCACAAGATGGAGGAATAGAGTATGGATTAGAGTGGACTTACTGGTGTTCTGCTGGGGAACTATTGTAATTAGTAAGGGAAGAAATTGTAGTAGTGATGTGGAGAGGGTGGCCACGGTGGCTGTTGATGGTCGGGACAAGGAAGAAGAGATATGGTTTGGGGACATTTTCAGGATTTGGAGTTGTCCTAGGTGGTGCTGCAGGGACGGATGCTGGACGCTGTGTGTCCTGTTGTGGCCCACTGGGTGGACTGGGGAAGAGTGTGGACTACAGTTTGGACCACTGTCCATGTGCTGCAGCAATTCTCCAGAATGTATTTGCCAGGTGCAGTGGATATGCCACAAGGATGGAAGAGTTTGTTGATGTGGGAGGGCTGGCGTGTGTGGGGTGGGGGTATATGGGGACCTCATTTTTTTTAATGTAACATTTAAAAGAAAATAAAGAAGAAGAAAAAAAACAATAGCGAGAGCAGTATCTCCGATTTGTTGGATAAAGAAAGAGCTATTTTTACCATATTGTTTGTAATGGCTCTTGGACATCCAATTTGAAAAAACTAGTTATTAAAAGAGGATAAATTAAAATAGACACATTAAAGTATATTAAAGTGCCTTAGCAAGCTACATTTTAAATGGTGCTTATTATAGAAAATACACCCAAAGATAACCACTGATGATAATATTATATTGCCCTTTTTTTTTTCTAGGTCTATTTTTTTTTTTTTTTTTAAGATTTATTTTTATTTATTTAATTCCCCTCCCCTCCCCCGGTTGTCTGTTTTCTGTGTCTTTTTGCTGCGTCTTGTTTCTTTGTCCACTTCGTCAGCGGCACGGGAAGTGTGGGCGGCGCCATTCCTCAGCAGGCTGCTCCTCCTTCGCGCTGGGCGGCTCTCCTTATGGGTGCACTCCTTGCAGCGTGGGGCTCCCCTACGCAGGGGACACCCCTGTGTAGCACAGGCACTCCTTGCGCGCATCAGCACTGCGCATGGGCCAGCTCCACATGGGTCAAGGAGGCCCGGGGCTTGAACCGCGGACCTCCCATGTGGTAGACGGACACCCTAACCACTGGGCCAAAGTCCGTTTCCCTAGGTCTATTTTTATATGTAGTTAAGATCGTGCAATATGAATAGGTTTTAATCTACTTTTATTTAACATTGCAGCATTAAGTATTTTACTGTTTTAAAAAAAAATTTTTTTTTAAAGATTTGTTATTATTTTTAAATTTCTCTCCCCTTCCCCCTCCCCCATTGTCTGCTCTCTGGGTCCATTTCCTGTGTGTTCTTCTGTGTCTGCTTGCATTGTTGTTAGTGGCACTGGGAGTCTGTGTCTGTTTTTGTTGTGTCATCTTGCTGCATCAGCTCTCTGCATGTGCGGCGCCACTCCTGGGCAGGCTGTGCTTTTTTCGCACAGGGCAGCTCTCCTTGCAGGGTGCACTCTTTGCTCATGGGGCTCCCCTACACGGGGGACACCCCTGTGTGGCATGGCACTCCTTGTATGCATTAGCACTGTGCGTGGGCCAGCTCACCACATGGGTCAGGAGGCTCTGGATTTGAACCCTGGATCTCCCATATGGTAGTCGGATGCTCTGTCAGTTGAGCCAAATCTGCTTCCCTTTCTTGTGTTTAAAAAACTTGTAAATAGCATTTTAAATGATTGTAATTTTGTTTCATTTTATGTTTATGTTTATTTGGAAGTGCTGTAACTTATCTGAATAATTAGTGGTTATTTACCTTGCTTCCCATTTTTGTGATTAAAAAGAATGCAAGGATGAACAATGGACATTTGTGCTTAAGGACTTTTCCTTCACTTTGGGTTATTTCTTCACTTCAGCCTAGTGGTTCTCAAACTTCATTGTTCTCAAACTTGAAAGCTGGGCCCCACCCTGAGAATTGTTGAGTCAGTAAGTCTGAAGGGAGTCCCAGGAATTTGTGTTTCTAACAATTTCCCAGTTGAATTTCCCAGCAGCTAATGCTACTGGTATGGGGACCATACTTTGAGAACGACTGGCCTGTGTTTTTGACAGTGAAACTACAATATTAAGGTTAACTTTCTTAGTCTGTGAGAGTGATTATGATCTTGAATGAAACTGAGTTCATGTACTAACCTGTGTCAGGGAAGTTGGAGAGCTAAAGGATCAAACTCATCATTGAACACTTGCGCAGTTTGTGAATATTTGAGTGCTGAATGGACAAGATTCTATGCTGGGTATTATGAAGTGAGGATACTGTGATGAATAAAATATAACTCCATTTTACAGTCTTATTTGTAAAATGAGACAGATGTAACCAAAGAGTGCCAGAAGGGAAGATGTAAACAAAGGGTTTTGAATTCAGAGGGGGGAGAGGTTATGTTTGGTTGATGTTTCAGAAAATAAGAGACCAAAAATAGAAGCCCAAGAAGAGCTGGATTATATTTAAGAAATTAAAAAAATCTGGCATCAATAAAGCTTGGGTTTTGTAGTTGTAGAGGTTCAAATCTCAGTACTGTCCTACAGAACAAATTACTTATTCTCTCACTTTTTCTTCATCTGTAAAAGCATCCCCAGGGATACTTGTAGATAATGAACGCTAAAAAATTGTTAAATAAATGGTGCTTCTTGAAAATTTTCCATTGGTATCTTTAAGCATTATAGTTAGCAAGGCCAAAATCCATTGGCATAAAAGTGATGTGTTATGAAATGGCTTCCGGTAGATTAAATTTATAAGGAGGGAAACGGACTTGGCCCAGTGGCATGGGAGGTCTGCGGTTCAAACCCCGGGCCTCGTTGACCCGTGTGGAGCTGGCCATGCGCAGTGCTGATGTGCGCAAGGAGTGTCGTGCCATGCAGGGGTGTCCCCGCGTAGGGGAGTGCCACTCACAAGGAGTGCACCCCGTAAGGAGAGCCGCCTGGTGCAAAAGAAAGTTCAGCCTGCCCAGGAATGGTGCCATACACACGAAGAGCTGACAACAAGATGACGCAACAAAAAGAGACACAGATTCCTGTGCCGCTGACAACAACAGAAGCGGACAAAGAAGAACACGCAGCAAATAGACACAAAGAACAGACAACTGGGGGGGAGGGAGAGAAATTTTTTAAAAAATTTATAAGGAAATCTTGTTAACAGAAAATGGATGGTACCCAGCAAGTATGATATCTGCTGCCACTTGATTTAATCTGATCTTGAGCTAAAACCTTGAATAAACTTTGATTAAATTTCATCAGATAGCATCATGCTTTCTTCTGGTTTGCTCACATGTTATTATCTAGCAGTGAGGCACTTTGACTCTTTGACCACCTTATAGAAATCAGCGCCTTGCCCTTCTTTTTCTATCTCTTATCCTTCTTTAATGCCACAACACTGACATATATATTTACTTGTGCATTGTTTGGTCTACCATGCTTAATGTGTGTTCCATTAGGCAAACAAAACAAACGAAATTTGTTTTATTTAATGCTTTATCTCCAGTACGTAGTCTATTGCCTGACACTAGGCTAAGTGAATGAATCAATTGAGGATTTAGGGGAAGATAAAGGAGAAAAATAATGGTTTTGTGAGCATATTTAACATCTCAGTATACTTGTATCTTAAGCTCCTGCTACTCTATTTTGAGGGTGTTATAAGTCTAGTGGAATGATATTGAATACAGTTGTTCCTGTGTGATATCTGTTGAGGAAGAAGGAATATATCAGACCAAATATTTTTAGACAGTTTTTAAAGAGACTTAAAGCATCCAAATTGTCTTCCAGAAGTCCTTCTGATTTTGGAGGAGGCAGCAGAGTTACTGTTGATGAAAAGTAGTTTATAGGTATAGCATATGCTTCTGTACTTACTTTTTTTTAGGTAGTAGGAGCTGGGGATTGAACCTGAGACCTCATATGTGGGAAGCTGGCACTCAACCACTGAGTTGGTTTTATTATTTGTTTTTGTTTTTCCAGGAGGCATGGGGAACCAAACCGGGGATCTCCCATGTGGGAGGTGGGTGCTCAGGTGCTTGAGCCACATCCGCTCCCCTCTATTTACTCTTGCTCTCTACCAAATAAGAACTTACTTGTGCTTGTTTTATCTTTGGGAGCAGTGCTTCTATACTTTTCCTGAATGCCAGCACAGTTTGGTAAAATTGTTCATTTTTATTTTTATTTTTGTTTAGGGATTAGTCTGGTCTTTTTACTTCTACTTCCTGGTGTCAGGTGTACTGATACTCTGCTGTGTCTGTTGAGGGCAGAAATACTAGGGATACGACCACGTTTTTCCTCTTTTATTTGGAAAATGATTTTTCTATAAAAGATTTTCTTTCCCAGTTTTGGTTTGCTCAGGCCCTTAATACCTTTGTTGCTATTTCTTAGTACATATCAACTGGAAATGATGTAGCCTGGGTTGGCCATCTCAATCTTAGATCTTAGAAATTCTAAACATGCAAGCTCAAAATGGCTTTTATTTAGAAAGTACCTCATTTACATGATACTCTTCAAGATATCAAAATTAATAAGTAATTCATGTTTATATTTCCCTAATTGTTTCAAATATCTTTCCACAGTTGGTTAGTTTGACCTAGGATTCAAAAAGATTCACACAATATTGCATTTGCTTGCTGTATTTCTTAAGTCTATTGACGTCTCCGCCCATGCCATTTATTTCCTGAAGAAACTGGGTCATTCGTTCTGCAGGAATTCTAACATTTTGGGTGTGGCTTATTGCTTTCTTAGGTTGTTATTTAACTTGGCTTCTAATTCCCTTTATGTTCTAAAAACAAAGTTAGACCTTGATTAATTTAGGCTCTTTTTTTTTTGGTAAGAGTACAGTTCATGCTGGGTACTTTATTGTCTGGCTCTCTCATTTTAGTGGCATTTCAGGATTAATAGGTTTGGGTGTTAATAATTCCCCCACCCCCAGGTTTGGTAACTGATGATCCAATGAATTTTTAAAAAATTTTATTGAAATATGTAATCCGTACATGAACATACATAAACAATAAGTGTATAGTGAAATTTGTGAATTTACAAAACAAGCATGCATATCTTCATAAAGTCTCCCATACATCTCCCTCACAACACCTTGCATTGTTGTGAAACATTCGTTACAAAACTATGAAAGAACATCATCCAGCTTTTACTACTAACTATAGCCCACATCTTACATTTGGTATATTTTCCCCCATTCCACCCAATTATGAACACCCTATATTAATTTTTTTTCCTCCCCTTCCCAGCCCTGCTGTTTTTGCACTCTATGTCCATTTCTCTTTTTTTGTCTTCTATTCTTGTCCTTCTCCTCTAGGATTCACTGGGATTCGATCCTGGGACCTCTGATGTGGAGAGAAGTTCCCTGTCAATTTGTGCCACCTCAGTTCCTGGTCTCTGCTGCCCTTCACCTTGACTCTCCCCTTCATCTCTCTTTTGTTGTGTCTTCATCTTGCAGTGTGCATGACCCACTTGTGCAGGCACTGGCTCACTGTGCGGGCACTTGACTTGCTGTACGAGCCCTTGGCTTGCCATGTGGGCCCTCAGCTTAGCACACAGGCACTGGCTCGCCACGTGGGCACTGCCTCACCATGCCAGCACTCGTGTGGTCACTTGGCTCACTGCATGGATACTCGGCTTGCCACACAGGCACTTGGTTCACCACGTGGGCACTTGGTGAGGGGGCTTGGCTCACCGCATGAGCATGGCTCACTGCGTGGGCACTCAGCTCACCACGTGGGCACTGTCTTGCCATGCAGGCACACTCTCTCTTCTCTTTTACCAGGAGCCCCAGGGATTGAACCCGGGTCCTCCCATATGGTAGCAGAGGCTTTATCACTTGAGCCATATCCGCTTCCTTCTATGTTAGTATTACATATTTATTATTATTCATGAATAGTAGTATTCATGAGAAAACATTCTCATCTTTGTCCTGTTAACCACAGTTCATCATCCACCCTGGATTCCCTATGTTATACAGTCCCATACTTTGTAATCCATTCAAAGTGTATACTCAATGGCTCTCATTTTGATCCCAGAGTTGTGCTTTTATTACCTAGGTCAGTTTTAGAACTTTTTCATTACTCCATAAGGAAAAAATCCCATATCCCCTCATACTCCTATTGTTGTCCCTTAATATTAAAATATCTTCTTTCCATTGCTACAAAATATTACTGTTAACTATCATCTATAAGTTATGCATTTTTCAGGAAGGATTTATTGTCTGGCTCTCCCATTTTAATGGTGTTTCAGTTGATTAGTAGGCTTAGGTGCTAATAATTTTTTTACCTTTATTTCAGAAAAGCTTGATTCTTTGCTCTCAGACTACGATATTCTCTCTCTATCCAATATCCAGCAGCACTCGGTAAGAAAAAGAGATCTGCAGGCCTCAACACATTTAGAAACACTACTAACTTTTTCAGCCTTGCAAAGGTAATTTGAATTATTCTTAGAATAATATTGGATCAAGGGGGTCTTGGTTTGGCAAAAGCAGAAAAGTGTTTACTGAAATCTTAAGGAATAACATTTTAAAGATTTGTAATTGGTATAATTACAGTCTGTTGTATACGATCTTGCATAATGTATTGATTATTAACAAGAAAGGGGGTATTCTAAAGGTTTTAATAATGATAATGTTTATGAAATCTAAGAATTTTAATTAATTAAATGATTATAATACCTTTCTTTTTGTTGATTTAGAACTGTCACCTGTGTAATGAGCATTATCTTTACTTAACACATCAAGACACTGAGACTTAGAGATAAATAATTTGTTCAGGGTCCTCCAGTGTAGTGGTGAGCTGGGTCGAGAATTCAGTGCTCTTTCTACAGTGAATTTCTCTTATTTCATTGCACAAATTGATTGATGTATTGTTGTCAGGCAATAAATTTTAATATCTCATGTTGTTTGCAAATTGAAATCTGATAATTGCAGGCCTCTTTTCAAAATCTTTTTAGGAAGCTTTATCTGATATCAAAAAACAAACATTAGGAGAATATTCATCGGCTGAATTATTCTTAATTCATAGGATAGGCCTTCTTTAGGACTTTAAAAAAAAGTAATGTATGCACCTGATTTTAAAAAAGTAACTGCACAAGGGTATAAAAAGTTTTCACTTCCCCTTAACTCAGTTATACTCCCCAAACCCAGGAAGGTTTTTTTCTGTAAACTTCCAAAATATTTTAATGAATATTTTTTCCATATAGGTCTATATGTGCATATAAATAGTATAGATAACATAGATTTACCTCATTTTTATCAACTGTATAAATATTCCATAGAATTGTCATAATTTATTCAACTAGTATCCTATAGATGCATATTATTTTACCAGAGTGATTTTTTTTCTTTGCTATAACAAACAATGCTCATATGAATATTTTTTAAATATATCCTCTTTATAGGATACTTTCCTAGGAGATTATTAGGTCAAGGATATGTATATTATAAATGTTTATAGATTCTGCCACATTTCCTTCTAAAGAGATTCAACTAATTTATTCTTCCAGCAGCAGTATATGAGTTTACCTTTTTCCCTTACCAATATTAAAAATTTTATCAACCTTTAACTTTTGCTGCTCTGAGATGGAATGATCTCTCATGTGAGATTTCATGTGAGATTGAGCATCTTTTTTTTTTTTATTTTTTATTTTTTATTATTGACTTTGTAATAATATTACATTAAAAATATATATGTGCGGTCCCATTCAGCCCCCCCCACCCCCCCTCTCCCCCCCCAACAACACTCGTTCCCATCATCATGACACATCCATTGGATTTGGTAAGTACATCTTTGGGTACCTCTGCACCTCATGGTCAATGGTCCACATCATGGCCCATACTCTCCTCCATTCCATCCAGTGGGCCCTGTGAGGATTTACAATGTCCGGTGATTACCTCTGAAGCACCATCCAGGGCAGCTCCATGTCCCAAAGACGCCTCCACCTCTCATCTCTTCCTGCCTTTCCCCATACCCATCGTCTACCATGTCCACTTTTCCCAATCCAATGCCACCTCTTCTATGTGGACATTGGATTGGTTGTGTCCATTGCACCTCTATGTCAAGAGGAGGCTCAGATTCCACATGGATGCTGGATGCAGAGATTGAGCATCTTTTAATATGTTTTAAGTCATTCTATTTTTCTCTGAACTGCCATTTCATATACTTTGACTTTTTCTGTTGGATTTGTCTTTTTTAGTACTAAATTGTGGTGTGTAGTATATTTTTAAAAAATTGGTCCATTATTATACGTGTTACTGATATTTTATGTAAGTATTTTTTTTCATTTTTTTATTGAAGTGTATCATTCATACATGAACACACATAAACAGTAAGTGTATAGTAAAGATTGTGAACTTACGAAATAAACATACGTAACATCACACAGGGGTCTCATACATCACCCCTCCGCCAACTCTTTGCACTGGTGTGAAACATTTGTTAAAAACTATGCAAGAGCATTGTCAAAATATTACTGCCAACTATATTCCTTATCTTATATTTGGTGTAATTTTCCCCCAACCCATAGTATTTTTTTAAAATGTATTTTTGTCACAGATATTGTAAACTTGCAAAACAATCATACAGATGTGTAGATTTCCCATAAAACTCCATACCCTGGTGGAACGTTTGTTACAGATTATGAGATAATATCATCAGACTATTACCACCAATCATGGTCCATATATGCAAGTATTTTTGACTCTTTTTGTTTTTCCTAGTTATTGCCATTGTCCATAGTTTATTTTTGAGTAAATTATTAATGTTGGGTTTTATATCAAAATTATTACAATATTAGTTATCAACATCCAAACTATAGCAAATTTAAGCAGAATGGGGAATAATAGTAATAGCTACAGTTTATCAAATGTTTATTTTATGTAATTTATTCAGTGCTTTGCATATATTATCTCTAATTCTCACCTCTTTACATAGAAACTTTGAATTCCGTTTTTGAAGGTGAAAAAATTGAGGATCAGAGAGGTTGAGTAACTTTCCTAAGGTCACTCAGTAAATGGCAGATATGGTATTTGAACACAAGTCTGACTCCAAAACTTGTGTTATTTCTGCTATACCCATGGGGAGTTTAATGAATAAGCAGATATAGTAGCAAGAAATCAGTGTATGTATATATGTGGTTGGGCGACTATAAAATGATGGTAAAGAACTCAAAATTTAACTTTCTAGCTGTCCTTTAAAATTAGATTTAAGGTGGCCCATAGAATCCTGCTTTAGGGACAAATATTAATACTTCCATAGTCTTCTGCTTTGTAGAAGACATGATTCATTAAGAAAATGTTAAGCAATATTTTCTTGTCTTCCCTCTGTTTAAAGAAGCACTGAAGTTTATAATTTATTTTACAGAGTTTCTATCTTAAATATTTAATGGAAAATGTCTTTAATAATATATGAGAGCTTTGTAGCAGATAGTTTAAAATAGCTTATTTCATTTAATCCTCAAATCCATTCAGTTAGTAGATGGTATCATGTCCATTTGAAAATGAAGACACTTAGGTTAAGGCCAAGATCAAGCAAATAGTAAGTGGAGAAGGCAGGATTTGAGCCACATTTATCACACTCCAAAGTCCATGCCCTCTCCTTTCTGTCATATTGTTATTAACACTTAAAAGGAAAAAAAGAATTGAAGGACCTGAAATAATCACTTTGTACCAAGGCTGAACTTACCTGTGTGAAGCCATATATTAGGTGGTGGTGATGGCAAATAAGATTCTGTCTTTAAATAGTAGTGGAAGACAAAATAATTTAACTGAAGATGATGAAATTCAATTTGGATGTGACTATTAGTGCTTGAAAAGTAGTTAAAGTAGTATTAAAGTAGTATTGTGGAAAAAAAAACCCTTAAAATCTGCTTAGGAGTTCAATTTCCTCTTTTTTACAAACGAAGAAGTACCATGATTCTATAGTATTGAAAAAGGTACTAATATTGTTTTGATACTTTTTTGATATATCAGAATATATATATATATATATTTTAAAGTTAAAATGTTTGTTCCTCCTAAAGTAAAATATCTCCGCTTATTTGAGGAGGGTTAGAACTGATAGAGAAATGTGGATGATGTACCCAGTTAAATGGACCATTAAAAATAGATATGAAGGGGAGTGGATATAGCTCAATAGTTGAGTGCCTGCCTCCCATATATGAGGTGCCAGGTTCAATCCCCAATTTCTCCTTAAAAGAAAGGATATGAAGATAATGTTAATTTAGACTGATTATCACCAGTCTGTAGTTTCTGTAAACCTTTGAACCAGAAGTCAGAAAGGTATATGAGGACACTAAAGGAAGCCTGTAGGTAAATGACATAAAATTTTGGGAAGGATAAAGTAAAATATAAATTCTGACTGAAATATCCTTTTGGAGGTTTAATAGCTTAAATACCAAGATTAGAAACTCAGAAACATGAATTATATCATCGTTTAGTCTTTATCTTTACCATAGATTCAGATTCTTAATATAGAAAATGAAGAATGCAATTCCAGTGGTTTTTCTGGAATGAAAAATAAGTAAAAGTAATATCAAGACTCAAAGAGTTCTAAAATTAAATAATTAGGCATTTATAGTAGGGAGGCATTTCTTTCTTTTCAAATTTCTTGGCATAACTGCAGGGGGAAAAATCATAGTTATGAATGTGGGGGAAGATAGCTTTTAGGGTAGCAGGAGAAAATGTCCCAAGGTTTTATGAAATAATGTTCTGTTGTCTCTGTTTCCCTGTGGTCATTAAAAAGCCACAAGCAAACTAAAATTACCTTATTATGCTCAAAAAGTTAAAAATATTTGTTACTCTGGGGACAGTTCCAGTCTAGATTCTTTCTTGCAGTTTAAAGATTTATGCAAACTCATGGGAAAGTAATAATTATTTTCAGCACCATAGCTGACAAAACTTGTTCCTGTGACTGTGATGAATAACATACCTTTCTCTTTCTGTGGTGTCCATGGACCCATTAAAAGGGCCTTTAAATAATAAATGAAAAATTCTTGCTAAACACTCTCAGTTTTTATGTCAGGACTGAAACTTGCAGAAAACAAAAGAATATTAAGGCAGCTAAAGAACTGGAGTGTGTATTTTAATGTGTGTATTGAATACTTTGCATTTATATCCCCAGTGATAATTGTGGATTAATTCTTTCTACTTAAGTTCTTTCGAGAAGGAGAAAAAAAGCATGAATGCTTTTAAATATAGCAAATAGCATTTATTAATTTTGCACAACAATAAGAGTTTTCTCATAGGATACCCAGCTTGGTTGCTAGAGGCAACATAATACAGGATTTTGAAATAAACCCCTTGAATGAGCCAGTTAACCTGCAATCCTTAATTTCTGCTTGTGAGGTGGAGATCACATATACAAAGCACCTATCACTGAGTAGGTGTTCAACAAATGATATCTACTATTAGTCTTTTTTTTAAAAGATTTATTTATTTATTTCTCTCCCCTTCCCACCCCATCCCCCCGCCCCGGTTGTCTGTTCTCTGTGTCTATTTGCTGCATCTTCTTTGTCCGCTTCTGTTATTGTCAGCAGCACGGGAATCTGTATTTCTTTTTGTTGCATCATCTTGTTGTGTCAGCTCTCCGTGTGTGCGGCACCATTCCTGGGCAGGCTGCACTTTCTTTCGCGCTGGGCGGCTCTCCTTAAGGGGTGCACTCCTTCTACGTGGGGCTCCCCTACGTGGGGGACACGCCAGCGTGGCAGGGCACTCCTTGCGGGCATCAGCGCTGTGCATGGGCCAGCTCCACACAGGTCAAGGAGGCCCAGGGTTTGAACCACGGACTTCCCATATGGTAGATGGTCGTCCTAACCATGGATTCATTTTTATTTTTATTTACCCCCATGTTCCCCCCGTTGTCTGCTCTCTGTGTCCATTCACTGTGTGTTCTTCTGTGTCTGCTTGTATTCTCATTAGGTGGCTCCAGGAACTGATCCTGGGACCTTCTGGAGTGAAAGAGAGGTGATTACTCTCTTGCACCACCTCATCTCCCTGGTTGCTACGTCTTCTTATGTTCTGTCCTCTGTGTCTCTGTTGCTTCATCTTTTTTTTTTTTTTTAAGATTTATTTATTTCTTCCCCCCACCCCCCCAGTTATCTGGTCTCTGTCCATTCGCTGTGTGTTCTTCTGTGACCGCTTCTATCCTTATCAGCGGCACCGGGAATCTATGTTTCTTTTTGGTGTGTCATCGTGTGTAAGCTCTCCATGTGTGCGGTGCCATTCTTGGGCAGGCTGCACTTTCTTTCATGCTGGGTGGCTCTCCTTATGGGGCACGCTCCTTGCGCGTGGGGCTCCCCTACGCGGGGGACACACCTACATGGCAGGGCACTCCTTGTGCGCATCAGCACTGCGCATGGGCCAACTCCACACGGGTCAAGGAGGCCTGGGATTTGAACCATGGACCTCCCATGTGATAGCCGGATGCCCTATCCATTGGGCCAAGTCTGCTTCCTGTTGCGTCATCTTGCTGTGCCAGCTCTCCTTGTTGGCAGGCATTCCTGTGCAGGGCGGCACTCCTGAGCAGGGCTGCATTCTGCATGGGCCAGTTTGCTGCGTGGGCCAGTTTGCCCTCACCAGGAGGCCCTGGGTATTGAACCCTGGACCTCCTGTATAATAGACGGAAGCCCAATTGGTTGAGCCACATCTGTTTCCCTAGTTGTTAATAAATTTTTTTGTAGCCTGGCTTTTAAAAATATTTTTAATCATGATCATGCTTTTTCATTTTCTTTTCTTTATTTTTTAATTTTAGATCAGTATAGGTTTATAGAAAAATAAAAAATCATGCAGAGGGTAGAGTTCCCGTATACACGCCCCTCTTCTCTCCCAGTTTTTCCTATTATTAACATTTTGCTTTAGCTCTAACCTTTGTTACGATTGACGAAACAGTATTATTACAATTATACTACTAACTGTAGTCCATAGTTTACGTTAGTGTTCACTCTGTTTTGTCCATTTCTGTGGTGTTTTGTTTTTATCCTGGTAATGTTATATGTACCCTAAAGTTTGCCATTTTAACCAATTTCAAATATAGAATTCACTCATTCTATTACCAAAACTATTCCATTAACCCAAGCAGAAACTCTACCAGCTAAGCATGAATCCCATTCTCTACCCCTATTCTGGCCCCTGGTAATTTGTAATCTAGTTTGTGATTCTGTGAATTTACATATTCTAATTATTTTATATAAGTGAGATCAAATAATATTTGTCTTTTTTTTAAATAAATTTTTTAGACATGCAGGATTCCAACTTAACCTATCCAGATGTGTTTCCTGATTCTTCAGAGTCTCCAGGAAAGATGAAAACATGAGCTCTTTGAATTTTTCTCCCCCCCCCCCCAGTATTAGTTTCTTTTGGTCTGTCAAGTTTTTACAACTAAACAAATAAATTTTGTCATAGCTTTAGACTATTTGTCTCTATAAGAGATGTATTTCTCTGAGTACCTAGTAAAAGAGTAGTTGTAAGTTGTATAATGTTTTATTAATGTCAACTCTTCTGGCTTAAAAAAAGTTTAATTAAATGACAATGTTATATTTTATGTACTTAGAGTAAAATAAAGATGTATTCTCTTTTTAGGCATTTTAAATTATACCTGACATCAAGTACTGAGCGCTTTTCACAAAATTTCAAAGTGGTGGTAGTGGATGGTAAAGATGAAAGCGAGTATACCGTTAAATGGCAGGACTTCTTCAGTGGACATGTGGTTGGTTAGTATGGAGCTTGTTTGTTTACCCTTGTGTCTGGGTGTTAGCTGTCCAGATCTAACTTGACATCCTGTTTTTTTTTTTTTTTTGAGGGGGGGATGAGGAAGAGGTATCAAAGAAGTGCTATTCTTAGGCTGTTTTATTTAAACTATATAAATTTAGAAGCAGAAACATTCAAATGGGGAAATAGGTATTTTTTAGCATGTAATACTAGCTGGTCATTTTGATGATTAAAATTTATTTCCTCTCAGGTGATAAGAATTGAATCTTCTCTTGTCTCCAGCTAAGAATTATAGGCTTCCTTTATGAGATTATAAACAGGAAAGCTAGGAGATAAAATAATTTAATATATTATCCTCTTTTGTATTCATTTGAGAAAATATATCAAATACAAAATTGCAGTTTACTTTTTGAACATTTTATGCAATTGGAGAAAAGAAATAGCACTGAAATTCTCAAATAGTACAGTTCACCACTCTATATATTTTGCATCCTGTTTTCTGCCTCCTCTTAGTTCTTCCTATTCTAAAAATAATTATTTCAGAAGAAAATGTGTACAGTATTAGTTTTGTTATGTAACACACTCCAGATAATTGTTGAAAGAGGTTTGAGGGAAAGGGATTAAATTTCAAATTACTGAAGTTGAGACTATTTCTTCAGTGGTAAGAATTAGCTAGCTTCTTTCTGGAGTCTTTGTTTTTTAGTTACAGATCTCTACAGCACCTAGGCAAATTCCACTCTGATAAGGGGTCGGTTTATTTTTCTGGCATTATTGCATAATATATTATTTGATAGAAATACTTTTTAATAATGAATTTTTTTTTTCTTAAGGTGAGCCTGACTCTCGGGTTCTCGCCCACATAGGAGATGGTGATGTTACAATAAGAATCAACACAGATGGGGCAGAATATAATATAGAGGTAAATCTGCACTTGAGGGTTTCTTTCCCCAGTAGCGTAGCTCTGATTTTCACAAAGCTATTTTTCAATTTTAAGATAGCAGAGGTGAACATTAACTATACTTATTTCTTTTTTCCTTATATTTAAAGCATTTGACCAAGAAAGTAAAGGATTTTTTAAAAAAAGATAGCATTTTCCTCCATATCGAAGGAGCTGTCATAAGATGCTTCTCTTTAATTCTAAGGACCGTTATTGAAAGTCACATGTAGGGTGTGTAATAGGAAGAGACGTCTTTCTTCCTCTCCTTACTCATTTTTTCTTTATTCTTCCTCTAATAATCTTACTATAAGTGCATACATCCTCAAAGGTGAAGGGTAAAGTCTTTTTTCTCTTTTTCCATCCTAGATGCTTTGGAAATGCAAGATCAATAAAAGGTGATAATTCACAGCCTGAGAAGTTAAAACAGGAAACTATAGGAAACTCAGGCTCTGCCCACTTTTCCACTGAAATGTAACAGGAGAATTCAAGACCAAGCTAGATATATTTTTTCTTTAAAGATTTATTTACTTATTTATCCCCCCTCCTTCCCCTGAAGTTGTCTGCTCTATGTGTCCATTCACTGTGTGTTTTTCTGGGACCGCTTCTATCCTTGTCAGCGGCACTGGGAATCTGTGTTTCTTTTTGGTGCGTCATCTTGCTGTGTCAGCTCTCCGTGTGTGCGGCGCTATTCTTGGACAGGCTGCGCTTTCTTTCACACTGGGCGGCTCCCCTTATGGGGAGCACTCCTTGCACTTGGGGCTCCCTTATGGGGGGGACAACTCTGTGTGGCAGGGCACTCCTTTCGTGCATCAGCACTGCGCATGGGTCAGCTCCACACAGGTCAGGGAGGCCCAGGGTTTGAACCGTGGACCTCCCATGTGGTAGGCAGACGCCCTATCCATTGGGCCAAGTCTGCTTCCCATAGACACATTTTTGTAGGACACACCTCTATGTCAGATATTAGTGTAGAAAACAGTGTTTACCACATATTTGTGGACTGATGTGAGCCTGTGTTTCTAGGAAAATGAGAATACTCTGGGCACCCAATCAAAGCACCTGTGGGAAATCTGTAATTAAGGGTGGTCAAAATGACGTTTTCAAGTGTATTTGAGTGCTGAAAATGGGAAAAACAGGGTGCTGGTACTCTAAATATTGTGAATTTTAATAATACCTAAATTATATGGCTGTTGGTCTTCTGTCTAGCCTTCCTTGTGGAAAAAAATGTATATCTATGTCCTTGCAGAATGTTTTAGTCTTTTAATGTTTAGACCATCTAATGTCAGTCTTTTGGGGTAGTCTGGCATACCAGAAAGAGTCAAGGAATTTAGCAAAAAGTTGAGCTAATATAAATGCATTCACTCTAAAGCAGAAAAATCAGTCACTTGGGTGTCTTAAATTTACTTGTTCTTTCGTATCAATTCATTATTTTTAAGTATATTTAAAAAGTACATCCTCATAGCAAGATTCAGAAAATAGATTACTGGAAGTCTCACTACTAGGAAGTATAATTATCATTAATGTTTTGATAAATATTCTTCCAATTTTTTTTTCAGTAAATATATACACAAATATATATGGTTATACAGACTTTTTCCTAAAAAATTAAGATCATGCAATATGTACAGTTTATTTCCATGCATTTTTTAATTTAACAATTATGAACATCTTTCCATGTTAATAAATATAGACTTAATTTCTAATTTTTAATAAAGATTAGCCTCATAGTCCTTTGAAAGGTATACTATTTGTTTAACAAATCACTCACTGATGCTCAATAGTTTTGTTTTTAACTTTTGAAATAGAAAATGCTGTAGTAAATAGCCTTGTGTATACATTTTGGTGCATGTATTTAGTCACGGTCTTCTAGGTGATAGGTAATAGTATGAGAAGTTAAAAAGAAAACTGTAGAAAACCATCTAGGCTTCCTGTGTTTCAAATAAATTTCAACATCTCAGCAGCTTAACACAACAAAGATTTATTTCTCACTTTTATCAAGGCTTGTTGGGACTAGGTAGTCCTCCTTCACTTTGTTACTATGCTATCTGGACACATGTCCTCTGAGAAAAGTAAAGAACTGGAGAATCACAGGATGTTTTTAAGAGCCAGACTTGGAAGTGACCTACATCACTTCTACCAGCATTCCAGAATTCTTGTCTCTGACCTATCTGCAAAAGAGGATAAGAAATAATATTCTTTTGCTTTCAGAAAATAATGCAGAACATTGTTTCTGCCACAATACCTGTGTCTCCTTATTTTCTTAGCATAATCTGTCAATTCTTAATTCAAAATGTGTGTGTTTAGGATTCAAGTTAAATTTTCTCACGTTCCTCACGTTTCCAAATATTTCATTTTGGAAAATTAGGAATTATTTCCGTCTATGCCTCCCTGTTTCAGTAAGTACAAAAATGACTATAACAGAATTTTTACTGTGAGATGTTTACTTAAAAGTAAACTTATCCAGTTTATTGAGGGACTTTTGTATGAGATTAATAGTAATTTTTTAATTGAAAAAGTGGTTTATTGCTTAGAATGGTGATTTTTCATATTTTTAATTTTATAATTCTCCTTTGCATTTCCTTGATATGAAAAGTATTCTTTATCACTATAAACTCTTAGACAAATATGTGAGTAGGAAAGTGTATATTATTTATTTATTTGGAGGTACTGGGGATTGAACCCAGGACTTCATACATGGGGCATAAAGGGAGCAGACATTCAACCCCTGAGTTACATCTGCTCCCCAATAAGAGTTGGCTTTTTTGTTTGTTTTGTTAGGAGGTACCAGAGATCGAACTCAGGACCTGTACATAGGAAGCAGGTGCTCAACCACTTGAGCTATATCCTCTTCCCTATATCTTATTTTTAAGATATCACCAATAAATAGTTTAAACCACCACTGATTGTACAGAAGCTTACTATTTATATATATAAGCCTATGTTAAAGTTGTATAGTGAGGTGATTTTCTCCTCCCCAACTTTTTGTTCTGAAAATGTTCAAATCTATAAAGGTTGAAAGAACACCCATGCTATCCTTCATCACCTGCCATCATAATGCTGTGTTTGCTTGAAAGCTCTATTTATTTTCCTGAGTCATTTGAAAATAAGTTGTAGACATCATGACACTTCATCCAGGAATACTTCAATGTGCATCTTCTAAGAATAAAGATATTCTTCTGCATAGCCACACTAAAATTAACACTCTTAAGAAAATTAAAATAATTCTATAATATTATCTAATAATCAACCCAGTTTATTATTATCATAATCTCCTGTTGTCCTTAAAGTATCCTCTCTAGACTTTTTGGTTTTCCTGTCCAGGATCTAGTCGAGATTCCTACCTTGTTGTATTTAGTTATTCATTAGATTATATTTTCTGAGCAACTTATTAGGAATTTTGTAATAATAGGATTAGTTTTTGTTAATAATAATAACTACCTTTATTTAAAAATCCTGATATATAATTGGATTCATTATATTATCATCAAGTTAGGCATTATCATTACTTTACCTATTTAGATTAGTTATGTTCCAATAGGTTAAGTTACTTATTTAGGACACATAGGCAGAGTTGAGGTTTGAACCCAGGTATTCCTGATACCAAAGCCTTTTGTACCAGACTGGCTATACTTAGGAAACCATTAATGTGAATTTAGAAATGTTTGAACTAAAAGAAAATTTTTTCTCCTATTCATGGGTCAAATGAGCTTTATTAACTGGAAAATTCCTGCAGCATAGGGATTGAGTTAATTAACCTTTTGAGGTCTCTTCTGGCCTTATGATTCTGTAACCATTGTTTCATAAATCTACCTCATAAAATGGATTATAAAAGAAGCTTGCTCTCTCTTTTATATGTTTATAAACAGCTTTATTGAGATATAATTTATGTACCATATAATCTACCCACTGAATGTATACAATTCAGTATTTTTAAATAAATTCAGAGTTGTGCAGCCATCACCACAACCAATTTCAGATCTGTCTCCATAGATTTGCCTATTCTGGACTTTTCATATAAATAGAATCATATAAGATGTGATCTTTTGTGACTGACTTTCACTTAGCATAATGTTTTCAAGGTTCAACCATGTAGCATGTATCAGTACTTCATTTTTTTTAAGTACTGCATAATAGTCCATTGTTTGAATATACTACATTTTGTTTATCCATTCATCATTTGGACATTTGGGTTATTCCTCCTTTTTTGGCTATTGTGAATAGTGCTGCTATGTACATTCACAAACAAGTTTTTGTGGGCACATTTGTTCCCCTCTCTCTCAGGTATAACCTGGGAGTGGACATTACATGGTAACTGGGTTATATGATAACTCTATTTAACTGTTCAAGGAACTTGCCAGACTATTTTCCAAAGTGGCTGCACCTTATTGCATTCTCACCAGAAGTATATGAGGGTTTTGATTTCTCCATATCTTTGCCTATGCTTGTTATCATCTGTCTTTTTGATGATAGCCATCTTAGTGGATTTGAAGTGGTTTCTCATTGTAGTTTTTATTTGCATTTCTGTGATAGCTTTATATCACTTTGTTTAGGAAAAACAATATCATTTTGATTTGTATTTTAACCTTTGGAGTATGTGAGTAGTGCTTACTTAGTATTGCAATATTTTAAGTGCAGATTTTAAAGAACTGCTTTCCCTGAAATCAGTAGTAAGTTTCAGGCATTTCGTTGCAAGTTTTCAGTCTCCTCTCATGAAAATACGCTTGTTCTTTACTATGAATAAAAAACACCAACATCTAAATGTTAAGGAAACTGGAATGAAAGTGCCCACAAGAAGAGAAATCTTGTCTAACTTCTATCACTACATCACCGTCACCTAGAATAGTGCCAGTACATGGTAGGCATTACATACATATTTTTGAATGAATGAAAATAAGACCCATTTTCTATTCTGTATCTTCTACAAGATTTCATAAGTTGTTCAAAATTGTGGGTTTTTTTTTCATCTATTTTTAAAATAATGAAAGAATAATCCATGTATTTGTTTACTAGCACAAAATTCCATATGATGATTTGTTTTGGACAAACTTCCTATAAAATGACTAGTCACTATATTTAACCTTAACCTTTAAATGAATGTTATTTAAGAACAAGAAAGGAATGTTGTAACTTAATGGTTAGGAATTCTTATTTTTTCATCTCAGTCATAATATAATTTCTGTTTTAGCCACTTTGGAGATTTATTAATGACACTGAAGATAAAAGAATGTTAGTTTATAAATCTGAAGATATCAAGAATATTTCACGTTTGCAGTCTCCAAAAGTATGTGGTTATTTAAAATTAGATAATGAAGAGTTGCTTCCAAAAGGGCTAGTAGAACCACCTGAAGGTAAGACTTAAAAAATATATTTCAAACAAAAAACAAGATTTAAAGCTTTTTTCAATAGAGATGATTATTAATTGGCAAAAATAACATGATTATCTAGTAACTATAGTATTTGACTAGAAAATAGTTTTGTTCTGGAATTCTTAAGTTAGTTTTTTTGTCTATAATGTGGGAGTTGAAACATTAGAAAATAATGGGAACAATAAAGATTGAACTTAAAAAAATTAAGGAAAGGGGAAAATGAATGAACTGAAGGAAAATAGTCTTTATTTGCAGATATTTAGAAATGACAAAATAGTACTGTTAGAAAAATAATCTTCAGAGTTTATAAGAAATTAGTTGATAGCAAGAGAGGTCTATATTGTTTAAACTAGAAAAAGGTTATCAGTCTTGGGACAGATACATTTAGGGTCATTTAGAAAACATACAACCATCTTGGAGAGGTATCCTGCTGTCATTATTTTTGAAGATCTTAAAAAAAAGTTATTACCATTCTAGTGCATAAATGAAGAAATTCTTAAACCATTTGATTATTTGACAAGAAAGACATTGTAACACAAAATGATTTTTAAATTGTGGTAATGTACATGTAAAACAATTTCCCATTTTAACCATTTTTAAGTATACACTTCAGTGATATTAACTACACCTACCATTCTTTGCTACCATCACCACCATGGATTACCAAGACTTTATCATGACCCCAAACAAAAACTCTGTACCTATTAAGCAAACCCCTCTTTCCCCTTTCCCCTCCCTGGCCCCTAGTAACCTTTAATCTACTTTCTCTGTGAATTTGCTTAATCTAGGCATTTCATATAAATGGAATCATATAATATTTTGTCCTTTGTGTCTGTCTGATTTCACTCAACATAATGATTTCAAGGTTCATCCATATTGTAGCATGTATCAGAATTTCATTCCTTTTCACAGCTGAATAATATTCTTTATATGTATATACCTCATTTTATTCATTTATCCGTTGATGGACACTTGTATTGTTTCTACCTTTTGGTTATTGTGAATTATGCTGCTCTGAGTATTGGTGTAAAATATCTGTCTGAGTCCCTGCTTTCAGTTCTTTTTGGTATATACCTAAAAGTGGAATTGCTGGGTGTATTAGTCAGCCAAAGGAGTGCTGATGCAAAATACTGGACATCTTTTGGCTTTTATAAAGGGTATTTATTTGGGTGGAAGCCCACAGTTACCAGGCCATAAAGCATAAGTTACTTAACCCTCACCAAAGTCTGTTGTCACGTGTTGGAGCAAGATGGCTGCCAGTGTCTGCCAGGGCTCAGGCTTCCTGGTTTCCTCTCTTTCTGGGGCTTGATTGTCTCCAGGCTCAGCTGCCCTGCTCCTCTGTGTGGTTACTTTCCTGGCTCCAGCTCAAAAACTCCCAACTCTGACCTTTCCCATGTCTTTTCTATTGGTGGGCAGGGACTCAGTGCCCCACTGACGTGGCCCAGTCAAAGTCCTAATCATAATTTAATCAATTAAAGTGATACCTCTGACAGACCAGTTTACAAACATAATCCAGTAACTATTTTTGAAACTCATTAATAGTGCAAAACTGCTACACTGAATTATAGGATAATTCTGTGCTTTTCCACAGCAGAGCTGTACCATTTTATATTTCCCCCCAAAATGTGCAAGTATTCTGCACCCCCACATCCTTACCAACACTTGTTATTTTCCATTTTTTAAAAATAGCCCTTCTAAGTGGGTATCAAGTGGTATCTCATTGTTTTATTTATTTATTTAATAGGAGGTACTGGGAATTGAACCCAGGACCTCATACATGGAATGCAGGTGCTCAACCACTGAGCTACATCTGCTCCCCAAAAAGAGTTGCTTTTTTCATTTGCTTTTGTTTTTAGGAGGTACTGGGGACTGAACCCAGGACCTCATATATAGGAAGCAGGTACTCAACCACTTGAGCTATATCTGCCTCCCTCATTGGTTTTTTTTTTTTTTTGAAGATTTATTTTATTTATTTCTCTCCCCTTCCCCCCCATTGTCTGCTCTCTCTGTCCATTCGCTCTGTGTTCTTCTGCGTCTGCTTGCATTATCAGGCGGCACTGGGAAACTGCATCTCTTTTTCTGTTGCATCATCTTGCTGCATCAGCTCTCCGTGTGTGTGGCACTACTCCTGGGTGAGCTGTGCTTTTTTCACACAGGGTGGCTCTCCTTGCAGGGCGCACTCCTTGTGCATGGGGCTCCCCTACATGGGGGTGACCTTGCATGGCATAGCATTCCTTGTGTGTGGCAGCACTGCTTGTGGGTGAGCTCACCACACGGGTCAGGAAGCCCTGGGTATAGGACCCTGGACCCTCCATATGGTAGGCAGACACTCTATCATTTGAGCCATGTCTGCTTCCCCTCATTTGTGGTTTTGATTTGCATTTCCCTAACAACTAAAGGTCTGAACCTCTTTTTTTTTTTTCTCTCCCCTTTCCCCCACCCTTTGTCTGCTCTCTTGTGTCCATTCACTGTTAAAGATCTTTTAATGTGCTTATTAGCCATTCATATATCTTCTTTATTGAAATATGGGTTCAAATCCTTTGCCTTTGTAAATTGGGTTGTCTGTGTTGTTGAGTTGTAGCAAAGTAATTTTTTTATTATCTTGGTATTTTTACCATTGCTTTGGTTAATTAGTAAATTTGTAGAAGAAAATGAAGACTTCATAGCACAGGAAAAGTTCTATTTAAATACTTTTTAAAGTTTCCTTATTTTAAAATTTAAGGAGGCAGTTTTCCTTTTCTTTGGGTTTTAAATTCTGTAATCTTAAAACTTTTTATTTTCACTTTTCTATCTTTCGAAAAAATTTTATTTTGTTTAAGATACCTTTAAGGATACTGAGCTCAAATGATGTTTATTTTTAAAATATACTAGATATAAAGTGTTATAAAAAAAACTCCTTGTTTTGATGAATTTTGATTTAATAGTGCATACAAATTCATATTAGAGCTTGTTCATCGGGTGAAGAGAAGAGCTGATCCTAATCCTATGAAGAATACCTGTAAATTATTGGTGGTAGCAGATCATCGCTTTTACAAATACATGGGCAGAGGGGAAGAGAGTACAACTACAAATTACTTAGTAAGTATTTGATAAGGTAATTGGATGAGAAAATTTAGAAAAGTAGACAAATTCCATTTAAGAAAAGACTACTACTATAATTTGAAACTTAATGAAAACTCAGATCTGTTTCTGATACTCTGTGATTTTCCTAAAATATTCAAGGGTTGTCCTCTGAGATTCTTACCTTACTGTATGGAAATTCCAGTTTCAAGTTTATGGAAACCAGTTTAGCCTTGGTCTATTATTTTCTGCTTAGAATTTTTATGCATATTAGATTTGGGGAGAATTCATAACATAACTCCCTTCTCCATACAACTGAGCTCTTTAAAAAATGTCACTGCTCTAAAGCAAGTAATCCTCTTGGTGTCACGTGTATGAATGTGTGCCTCAGAGTAAAAAAAATATATGTATGAATCTGTGTGTGCTTTTTTGCTTACGTGTATTTCTGAGGAGGATCAGTTTTGTTTATGCCGAGTTAAAGAGCTAATTATTGAAATATAACTGGGGGGAATAACTAACTAGAGCAAACATGTGAAGGTGAGATTAAAGAAATGTTGCACTGGATTTTTAAGCATTTAAATATTGCAACTTTTTAAAGTCAAGGGAATTGTATTTTGTTGGCATTTTTTTGTTAGTATGACCTCATTCATCATGACTTGGCACTGACCAAAATGTTGTTCTTGAGGGAATAAAAGAGAATGCAGCTATTGATGAACCAAGAGCCTAGTGCAGTAAAGACTTCTTTTCCATTCTTTTCTTCCTTATCCTCCCCTTCCATTTTAAGTGAATGAATTTATTATGAGAGTGGTAGGAGTGTGACTGAAGTCACTCTAATTCTTGTTCCCAAGTAAGAGATTCTTTCTTGAAAAAGGCTTCTCTCTTGAAAAAAGCTTTTCTCTTGAAAAACTTTTTTCTTGAAAAAAATTGTAATAAAGGACTCCTTTTAATTTATTTCTTTGTTCATTACACCAAAAATATGAATACAATGAAAGGTCTAATCTTAAAAATTGTATTTCTTAGCCTTGCAGTTGCTTAAAAACAAAGAGCAATTTCTTAAACCAATAAATTGCTTCTCAGTTGGTGGCAGAAACCTCATCAATCCAGTTTTGAACAGTAAAATATTCTAATTGAGGAAAAGAAGGTAATTAGGATCTTGTTCTTTCTCATGTAGCTTGAATTGTCCCTGGCTATTATACCATCTCTCTTTCCCTAAGAATCCCCTCCTCCCAAAAATCAGAGAAGAAAAGAGAAATGGTGAAATGTACTTCATTCCTACTAGCCCTCTTTTACCCATTTCTCAATACAAAATTTTGATGGGTAGGGGTATATGGGTAGTATCACTGCCCATTTCCAGGGAAGGCATTTAAGGTACTTGCCAAGAGATAGAGTGAAGATGGTATATTTCTTAGAAGGGAATATTTTAGGATAAATGAGTTGACATTTAAATTTCATTTTCATAGTTAACTGGAATGTAAGTTTTTTACAAACCTGTTGTTTGATATTTTGGTTCCAATAGATGACCTGAAATTTGGCGTAAACTACCACTGTTCTATTCTGGTAACAACACTTTAAGTTTGGAGCTAGGAATAATTATTAAACTGTCATTGATAAAAACTAATGATAGTTTTCCAATGGCCATTTTCTAAACTTGATTTTTATCATTGTGGATTTTGTATTAAATTGCGAAGAGTGGTAAAGATCTACATAATGTATCTCATTCTCTTTTGTATACAGATAGAGCTAATTGATAGAGTTGATGACATCTATCGGAACACTTCATGGGACAATGCAGGTTTTAAAGGTTATGGAATACAGATAGAGCAGGTATTTATCAATGGATATAGCTTTTATTATTGATTTAGGTTATGTGATGTAAATATGTCATTTGTATTTAAAACCAAAAAACTTACCTTCAACTCTAATCAGTAAATAATTTACCAAATGCCAGTGATTTTTTTTGCTGAATTGCATAGCGTTTTTGTTATTATTTATTTATAGATTATAAAGGTTCCTTTATTAGGTTTGCTTTAGGCACAAAGCCTTTTTATCTTGTGGTCTCTCCTTTCTCTGAATTCGTGGTCCTTTTATGTAGTGTATTGTTGTTTTTTTTTCTGATTATGCTTTATGTCTTTCGTTAGTATGTAAGATCTATCTCTCATAGCCTCTAGCACACATTGTTGACTCTTTAGCTGGAAAATGTAGTCACAAATATTGTGTATATTTGTAAGGCATCTATACCTGCAAAACCTTTAGATTTCTTCTTCGAACATCTACTTCTGACTTCTTATCACCTGTTTAAAGAAAATGGCCAGCAATGATAAATATAAGGTTTTTTGCATTTTAAAAAAATTTATTGAAGTATATTGCTCATACATAAACATACATAAACAGTAAGTGTATAGTAATAGTTGTGAACTTACAAAACAATTCATATAGGATAGGGCTCTCATTCCTCACCCTCCTGACAATACCTTGCATTGTTGTGAAACTTTTTTTTTTTAAGATTTTTATTTATATCTCTCTCCTTCTCACCCCCCTCTCCCCTTGTCTACTCTGTCTGTCCATTAGCTGTATGTTCTTCTGTGTCTCCTTGTATTCTTGTCAGTAGCACTGGAATCTGTGTCTCTTTTCATTGTGTCATCTTGCTGCGTCAGCTCTCCGTGTGTGTGGCCCCACTCCTAGGCAGGCTGCACTTTTCTTGCATGGGGCAACTCTCCTTACGGGGCACACTCCTTGTGCGTAGGACTCCCCTATGCGGGGGACACCCCTGTATGGCATGGCACTCTTTGTGTGCATCAGTACTGTGTGTGAGCCAGTTTCGCCACACGGATCAGGAGGCCCTGGGTTTGAACCTTGGTCCTCCCACGTGGTAGGCAGATGCTCTATCTATCGAGCCAAATCCACTTTCCTGTTGTGAAACATTTTTAACTTGATGAAAGCATCCTCAAAATATTACTGCTAACCAAAGTATCTTATATTTGGTGTATTTTTTCCCCAACCCACCTTATGATGATTATGATTTTTATATATTTATATATGAACATACATAAATAGTAAGTGTATAGTAAAATTTGTGAACTTAGAAAGCAAACAAGCATAACATCATACAGGGGTCCCATATGTGAACCCACCATGAACACCTTGCATTGTTGTGAGACATTTGTTACAAATTATGAAAGAATATTGTCAAAATCTTATTACTAACTATAGTCCATATCTTACATGTGGTGTATTTTTTCTCAACCCATCCCATTATTATTTTTTAAATATATTTTTATTACAGAAGTTGTGAACTTAAAAAACAATCATGCACATATGCAGAATTCCCATACAACACCTGTCTATCAACACACCACACCGTGGTGGAACATTTCTTACAGATTATGAGATAGTATCATCAGACTATTAACCACTAACCATGGTCCATAGCATAATTTGGTACACTATTTCCATACTTCCCTATCAACACAATACATCTTTGGGATAGATGAGTGAATGTTACATTATTGCTGTTAACTACAGTCCACAGGTCACTCCAGTTGTGTTTTTCCCATGCTTCTCCACATTTCTACCACCCTGCAATAGTGACGTACATCTATGTAGCTCACAAAGGATTCACTTGCATCTGTACCATCAATCACAATTCTCATCCACCTCTCGGTTTACTGTGTTATTCAGTTCCTACATTATTCTCTAACTTGCTTTCAGTTCACATTTACATCCCTTGACTATCCTTTTCAGCCTCATTCCTATTTATAAACCACTCGTTACTCACTATAATTTTTTTCATCAACTCTATACATTTCCACAATTTTACAGTAAAGTTAATTAAAACATCTACATACATTAAGCATCAGTAGTCCATCTCAGTCCTCCTCTTATCTCCTTTAAGAATCCACCACCTACTACCAGATCTTGAAGATGTTTTCCTGTATTTTCTCCTATAAGTTTAATGGTTCTTGCTTTTGTTCCATTTTGAGTTAATTTTTGTATAAGGTGTGAGATAGGGATCCTCATTTTTCTTTGGCAATGGATATCTAGTTCTCTCAGCACCATTTGTTGAATGGACTGTTCTCCCGGAACTGGGTGGGTTTGACAGGCTTATCAAAAATCACTTGACTGCAGATTTAAGGGTCTGTTTCTGAACCATCAGTTTGGTTCCGCTGGTCTATGTGTCTGTCTTTATGCCAGTACCATGCTATTTTTACCACTGTAGCTAGGTAATGTGATTTAAAGTCTGGAAATGAGAGTCCTCCAACTTCGCTTTTCCTTTTTAAGATGTTTCTGGCTATTCAGGAACCCTTAACCTTCCAAATATATTTGATAATTATGTTTTCCATTTATTTAAAAAATACTGGTGGAATTTTTATTGGGATTGCATTGATCTGTAGATCAATTTGGGTAGAATTGATGTCTTAATGATATTTAGCCTTCTAATCTGTGAGCATGAAATGTTCTTCCAATTATTTAGGTCTTTTTGTATTTGTTTTAACAATGCATTGTATTTTCCTGAGTACAAGTGTTCTACATCATTGGTTGAGTTTAATCTTAAATATTTGGTTCTTTTAGTCACTGTTGTAAATGGAATTTTTTCCCCGACTTCCTCCTCATATTGCACATTGCTAGTGCCTTTTAAATGTATAGCTACTCTGACCCTTTTTTTTTTTGGTTATTGCATGTGTGGAATATCTTTTTCCAGCCTTTCACTTTCAATCTATTGGTATCCTCGGGTCTAAGGTGAGTCTCTTGCAGCCAATATATAGGTAGCTCAAATATTTTCTTATCTATTCTGCCAGCCTGTGTCTTTTGATTGGGGCATTTAATCCATTAACATTCAGTATTATTACTAGTAGTAAAGACAGTTCTTATTTCACCCATTTTGATCTTTGGGTTTTATTTGTCATATTTTATTTTTACCACTCTTGACACTTTTAGTTACTTTTACTGATATAGTCTTCATTTTTAGACTCTCTTCTAATCCTCCCTCTCCTGTCCTTTCTTTTTAGACTTTAGCACACCCTTTAGTATTTCCTGCAAAGCCAGTCTCTTGGTTACAAACTCTTACAGTTTCTGTTTATCTGTGAATATTCTAAACTCACCCTCATTTTTGAAAGACAATCTTGCTGGATATAAGATTACTGTCTGGAAGTTTTTTTTCTTGCAGCATCTTAAATATATCATACCACTGTTATATTGCCTCCATGGTTTCTTATGAGAAATCAGCATTTAATCTTACTGGATATCCCTTATATGTTATGCATTGCTTTTTCTTTTGCTCTTCTCAGCATTCTCTCTTTGTCTTTGATATTTGACATTCTTTAGTTTGTGCCTCAGAGTTGGCCTATTCAGATTTATTTGAATGGGAGTGCATTGTGCTTCTTGGACATGGATCTCAATGTCCTTCAACAGGGTTGGGAAGTTTTTTACCATTATTTCTTCAGATATATCTTCTCCCCCTTTTCCCTTTTCTTCTCCCTCTGGAATACCCTTGACACATATTTTTGCATATCTCTTGCTGTCGTTTAGTTCCCTAAGGCCTTGTTCAATTTTTTCCATTTTTTCTTCATCTCTTCTTTTGTATGTTCACTTTCAGAGGCCATTTTTTTTTCAAGCTCACCAATCCTTTCTTCTACCTCCTCAAATCTGCTGTTCTGTGATATTTTTCATTTCCTTTATTGCACCTTTCATTACTGTAAGATCTGTTTTTCTATGTATGCTTTCTAATTTTTCTTTATGTGCATCCAGTGTCTTCTTGATATCCTTTATCTCTTTGTTTATTTCATTGAATTTATTAAGGAGATTTGTTTGAACATCTATAATTAGTCGTCTCAACTCCTTTATGTCATTTGGAAGCTTATCTTATTCATTCAGTTTGGCCATATATTCCTTTTGCTTAGTATGGATTGTAATTTTTTGTTAGTGTCTTGGCATCTGGCTTAATAGATGTCATTATTTTGGGTGCAGTTTTTCTTTTTAGTTTAGGGCTTTCTTACCCTTTCTTCCTTGCTGGTGGTGTGGTAGGAGCTAGGCTATAGTTGGTGCTATAAGCTATAGAGGCTCAAGCTACCCACATTGCCCCGGGACTGATGAAGCTTCTCCCAACTTTCTCCTTTGTCAGGGGTAGGAACAGAGCCACAGCCATGTGTAATAATCCAAGTTGTGCAGGCCTAGACTATAGTTGCCCAGAGAGACTGATAAAGCTTCACGCCTCTTCTTCCCCTGCCTGGGGCTGGGATGGAACAGTAGGCATAGGCAGCAGTCTGTGCTGTGCTGGTCCAAAATGACTGCATTCGCCCTGGTAGACTTCTGATTATTCAGTCTGTGCCAGCTGAATGTACCTGCAGTTATCCATAGAGACTGGTGCAGGTCTTGCCAGCTTCCTCCATGCCAGAGGTGGTGCTGAAGCCTAGGCTAGGGCTGCAGTACTATCTGGATGGAAAGAAGCTACCATTGCTGTGATTTTCAATCAGCCTGGTTCCCCCTCATGCTGGGGGTGGAGTCAAAATGGTGGCTACTGGCTTATTTCCAACTTGGACAGGTTCAAACTTTAGCTGTTAGGGTTTTGCTTTAGCCATCTGAATTTACTAATCAGTAGCTGAAGTCGGTGACCACCTGTCTCTTCCTCGCCTGTTTTTGGGAAATGGAACTTCCAACTCTAGCCACAGAATAGCTCCTGAGGCGGCTTGTGCTACCAGAGTAAAATGATCACCAGCCTCCATGGTGTGGCCTGTATTTTCCCAGAGAGGCTGGTGCAGGTCATGCAGCTTTCTCCCTGCAGGAGGTGGGGCTGGGGCTTGTATTAGAACTGCAGTCTGATTTGGATGGAAAGAAGCTGGTCCCTATCAGCACTGTGATTTTTAGTCTACCCTGCTTCCCCTTGTGCCAGGGGTGGAGTTAAAATGGTGGCTACCGGCCTCTTTCTGACTTGAACAGTTTCAAACCTTCGCTGTTCTTAGGATTATACTTTAGCCTGCTGAATTTACTCATTAGTACCTGAAGCTGGTGTCCAGCCATCTCTACTTCCCCTGGTTTTGGTGAATGAAGCTTTCAATTCCAGTCATGGAGTAGCTCCTGAGGAGGTTTGTGCTGCCTGTGGAGGATGGGCACTGGCTTCTGCAGTATGGAGTGCTCTACTCATGAATCTTCTCTGCAGATAGGCAGTCTTCTTCCATTCTTTCAAGGATGTTGCAGGATGCTCTTCTGGTTTCCTGGAGCCCCCAGACAGGTACTTTAAATTCTCTGGGTGATTATTAACCGCCCTGTAGCAGGGGCTGACTCTCGGAGCTCCTTACTCTGTTGCCATCTTGCTCGTTGTTGCAGCAATGATATATTTTTTATTTTTTAATTTTACTGCCCTTCCTACTTTTAGTTGATTCTAGTAACAGCAGTGATATATTAATGTCTTCTTTTTATTGTTAATTTTATTTCATTGTGGTAAAAAATATAACATAAAAATCATTTTAACCATTTTAAATGGACAGTTCTTTGGGTATATTGACACTACTGTGTGACTTTTATCACTGTCTAATTCCAGGCTATTTTTATCATCTTAAACCAGAACTCACACCCATTTAGTAATAACTCCCCATTCTCTCTTCCATTCACCCTTGGTAATCATTATTCTCCTTTCTGCCTCTATGAATTTGCTTATGCTAAGTATTTCATATTAGAGAAATCATACAATATATGTGTTTTTGTGTCTGGCTTATTTCATTCAGCACAGTGTCTTCAAGGTTTATCCATGTTATTGCATGTACCAGCACTTCTTTTTATGGCTGAATAATATTCCATTCTATGACTATACCACATACTGTTGATCCATTTATCTGTTGATGGGCACTTGGGTTGTTTCTGTCGTTTGGCTATTGTGAATAATGCTGTGATGAACATTGGTATACAACTATCAGTCCAAGTCCCTATGTACAGTTCTTTTGGGAATATACCTAAGATTAGACTTGAGAGGTCTTATGGTAATTCTATGTTTAACTTTCTGAGGAACCACTAAACTTATTTACACAGTGAGGACACCATTTTACATTCCCAAAAATGCATGAGGGTTTCTATTTCTCCACATCCTTGCCAACACTTGTTTTCAGTTTTTGAAATAATTCAGTTTTTAAAATAACACTAGTATGTGTCAAATGGTATCTCATTGTAGTTTTTTTTTTATTTGTAGTTTTAATTTCTCTAATGGCTAATGATGTGAAGCATGTTTTCATGTACTTATTGGCCATTTGAATATCATCTTTGGAGAAATGTCTCTTGAAATTCTTGGTCCATTTTTTAATTGGATTGTTTGTCTTTTTGTTCTTGAGTTGTAGGAGTGCTTTATAAATTCTGGATATTAAACCCTTTTCAGATGTATGGTTTCCAAATATTTTCTCCCATTCTGTCAGTTGTCTTTTTCTTAATAATGTCCTTTGATGGCTCAAAAGTTTTTCATTTTGATGAAGTCCATTTTACCAGTTTTTTCTTTTGTTGCTTATGCTTTGAGTATAAAATCTAAAAAATCCATTTCTAGTACAAGGTGGGTTGAAGATATTTCCCTATTTTTTCTTGTAAGGGTTTTATAGTATCAGCTCTTACATGTAGGTCATTGAGCCATTTTGAATTAATATTTATATACTGTGAGAGGTAGGGGTCCACATTCATTCTTTTACTTCTGGATTTCCAGTTGATCTAGTATCATTTGTTGAAGAGGCTATTCTTTCCCCATTGAGTGGGCTTGGCATCCTGGTTGAAAATCAGCTGACCAAAGATGTGTAGAGTTAATTCTAGACTCTTAGTTCTATTTCATTGATCTATAAGTCTTATCCTTGTGCCAGTACACACTGTTTTAATTACAGTAGCTTTGTAAAAGTTTGAAATCAGGGATTGTAAACCATCCAGCTTTGTTCTTATTTTTCAAGATTGTTTTGGCCATTTGAGGTTCCTAGCACTTCTGTATAAATTTGAGGATCAGATTTCCCATTTTTGCAAAAGAGGCTACTGGAATTTTTTTTTCTTATTATTTTTTTTAATTCCTTTTTTCTTTTTGGGGGCTGCTGGAATTTTGACAGGGATTGCAATGAAGTTATAGATCACTTTAGTATTGATCACTTAACAATGTTTATTCTTCCAATCCATGAACTGGGGATGTCTTTCCACTTATTTAGGTCTTCTTTAATCTCCTTCAGTATTATTTTATAGTTTTCAATGTACAGGTCTTTCACCTTCTTGGTTAAATTTATTCCTCAGTATTTTATTCTTTTTGATGCTATGGTAAATGTAATTGTTTTCTTGATTTTCTCTTCAGTGTGTTCATAACTGATTAGAGAAATGGAATTGACTTCTTCCTGTTTATCTTGTATCCTGCAACTCAGCTGAATTAGTTTATTATTCTAATAGCTTTCTTGTGGGTTATTTGGGATTTTCTATATATAGGATTGTGTAATCTTCAAATAAGGTTAATTTGACTTCTTTCTTTACAATTTGGATGCCTTTTATCTTTTTCTCTTGTCGATTGCTCTGGCTAGAATTTTCCAACACAGTGTTAAAAGTGGTGAAAGCACGTATCCTTGTCTTGTTCCTAGTTTTAGGGGGAAGACTTTCAGGTTATCACCATTGAGTGTAATATTTGATGTGGGTTGCTCATAATTGTCCTTTATCATGTTATGAAAGTTCTGTTCTAGTTCTCTTAAGTGTTTTTTTTTTCATAGTTGTTAAAAAAAATTTTATCCCCCCCACCCCCACTCCAAGATGGCTCCCTTATCTGTCTGCTCATCTTCCTCAGGAGTCACTGAGACCCCCCATGTGTCCAACTGTTTAAGCCACTTCTGCCTGAGCCCTTGTGGCTCATTTTCTTTAGGAGGCACTGGGAACTGAACCTGGGACGTCCCATGTGGGAAGCAAGCGCCCAATTGCTTTAGCCACATCTGCTCCCCTCTAAGTATTTTTTATCATGAAAGTACATTGGATTTTGTCAAATGCCTTTTTTGTATCATTTACTGTGATCATTTGTTTTTTCCCTCTTCATTCTATTAGTGTGGTTCATTATGCTGATTGGTTTTCTTATGTTGAACCATCATTGCATTCCTGGAATAACTTCCACTTAGTCATGGTGTATAATCCTTTTAATAAATACTCTTGGATTTGATTTGCCAGTATTTTGTGAATTTTTTTTGGCATCTGTATTCATAGGGAATTTGGGCTATAATTTTCTTTTTCTTGTCCTGTCTTTATCTGGCTTCAGTATCAGGGTAATGCTGGCCTTATAAATGATTTAAGAAGTAATCGCTCATCTATTTTTTAGAGGAAGAATTTGAGAACCTTTAAATATTCTTTAAATGTTTGGAAGAAAAAGTGAAAATAAGAAAAAAATTTTTAAAAGAAAAAAATGTTTGGTCCTGGGCTTTATTTGTTAGGAGGTTTTTAATTACCAATTGGATCTCTTTGCTTGTTATAAGTCTGTTGAGATTTTCTATTTCTTACTGTGTCAGCTTACATAATTTGTATGTTTCAAGGAAATTGTCCATTTTATCTAAGTTTTCTAACTTGTTGGCATAATAATTGTAGTGTCCTCTTATAATCCTTTTTATTTCTGTAAGGTTGGTAGTAGTGTCCCCACTTAAATCCCTCATTTTAGTTATTTGTGTCCTCTCTCTCTTTTTCTATCTCTGCTCTGATGTTTACTATTCCCTTCCTTCTACTAACTTTGTGTATAATTTGCCTTTCTTGTTTTAGTTTCTTTAGGTGTGAAGTTAGGTTATTAATGTGCCATCTTCTTTTTTTAATGTGGGCATTTAGTGCTATAAATATTCTCTGAGCACTGCCTTTGCTGCACCCCATAAGTTTTGGTATGTTACATTTTAATTTTCATACATCTCAAGATATTTCCTAATTTCCCTTGTGATTTCCTCCTCAACCCATTGGTTGTTTAATATTGTTTTTTATTTTCCATATATGTGTAAAATTTCTAGCTTTTTGTTATTACTAGTTTTATTCCCTTGTGGTCAGAGAAGATACTTTATATATATGACTTCCATATTTTAAAATTTATTAAGATTTGGTTTGTCCAAATCTTTGCTTTGTCCTGGATAATATTTCATGTATACTTTAAAAGAATGTATATTCTGCTGTTGTTGAGTGAAGGTTTCTATGTATGTCCATCAGGACTAACTAGTTAATAGTGTGTTCAAGTCTTCTATTCCCTTATTAATCTTCTGTTTAGATGTGCTATCAGTTACTGAAAATAGTGTATTGAAGTCTCCAACTCTTATTATAGAACTATTTCTCCCTTCAATTCTGTCAATTTCACTTCATATATTTTGAGTCTCTTGTGATGTGTATTTGTTTATACCATTACATTTTCTTGCTGTACATTTTGTATCAATGTATAATACACTTCTTTGTCTCTTGCAATTTTTTTTTAACCTAAGGTCTGCTTTGTCTGACAGTATTTCCATTGAGGCGCTCTTGATTGCTGTTTACATGGACTGTATTTTTCTACCCTTTTACTTTCAGCCATATTGTGTCTTTGTATCTAAGGTAAGTCTCTTGTGGACAGCATATAGATGGATCATGCTTTTTCATGCAGTCTACCAATCTTTGCCTTTTAATAGGAGAGTTAATCAGGTGATAAAGGTAATACCTGAGAAGGAAAGATTTACTTCTGTTATTTAGCTGTTTGTTCTCTTTATGTCTTGTATGTTTCTTTGTTCCTTAATTACTCCATTACTGCCTCTTTTTTTATATTTAGTTGTTTTTTTGTGGTGTACTATTTTGGTTCTCTTCTTCTTTCCTTTCTTCTATATATTTTAGTTATGTTTTTAAGGTTTACCTTTATAATTACAATTAAATCTTAAACTACTAACAACCTTGTTCAACTAGTACCAACCTAAGTTAAGTAGTATACAGACTTTCTACTCCTATATATCTCTGTCCCTCCCCTTCATTTCTAGGAATTTGTTCATTTCTAGGAATTTGTCTATTTCATCTAGGTTGTCTAGTTTGTTGGCATATAGTTTCTCATTATATCCTCTTGTGATCCTTTTTATTTCTGTGGAGTCAGTTGTAACTTCCCTTCTTTCATTTCTGAATGTATTTGTTTGCATCTTCTCTATTTTTTTCTTTGTTAATCCGGCTAGGGGTTTGTCAATTGTATTGATCTTCTCAAAGAACTGAATCTTTTTGGTTTTGTTGATTTTCTCTATTGTTTTTTTTTTCTTTCTCAATTTCATTTATTTCTGCTCTAATCTTTATTATTTCTTTCTTTCTGCTTGCTTTGGTATTGGTTTGCTGTGTTGTTGTTGTTGTTTTTTTTTTAAATCTTTGAGTTTAGCTCTTTCTTCTTTTTTAGTATAGGCATTTAGGGCTATGAATCTTCCTCTCAAGACTGCCTTCACTGTATCCCATAAGTTTTGATAAATTGTGTTCTTGTTTTCATTTGTTTCAATAAACTGATTTCACTTGCAATTTCTTCTTTGACCCACTGGTTATTTAGGAGTATGTTGTTCAGGCCCTACACATTTGTGAATTTGCTTTTTTTCTGTCTATTATTGCTTTCCTGTTTCATTCCATTATGATCTGAGAAAGTGCTTTGTATAATTTCAGTCTTTTTTATATTTATTGAGAGCTGCATTATGCCCTAATATGTGGTGTATCCTGGAGAAAGATCCATGGGCACTTGAGAAGAATGTATAACCCACTGAATTTCGATGCAGTTTTCTTTATATGTCAGCTAGGTCTAACTTGTTTATGATATCGTTCAAGTCTCTGTTTCCTTGTTGCTCTCTGTCTAATTATTCTTCTAATGATGTGAGTGGGGTGTTGAAGTCTCCAATGATTATTTTAGAGATGTCTATTTCTCCCTTCAAGTTTTGCCAGAGTTTGTCTCATGTATTTTGGAGCACCTTGGTTAGGTACATAGATCTTTATGACTGTTACTTATTTTATGGTGGATTGTCCCTTTTATTCATATATATATATATAGGCCTATTATATCCCTTAGAAATTTTTGCAGTTAAAGTCTGTTTTGTCCAATATTAGAATAGCTACCCCTGCTCTTTTTTGGTTACTATTTGCATGGAGTATCTTTTCCCAACCTTTCACTTTCCGCTGGTTTGTATCGCTGGGTCTAAGTTGAGTTTCTTGTAAGCAGCATATGGATGACTTGTGTTTTTTTTTTAATACATTCTGTCAGCCTGTGTCTTTTGATTGGGGAATTGAATCCATTCACATTCGATATTACTATAAATGCATTATTTACTTCCACCATTTTTTTCTTTTGTTTTCATATGTCATATATTTTTGTCTGGCTTTTTACTCTTGGTTATTCTTTCTCTGGTCTTTCTTCTTTATTCTCCTCCAGGCCTCTCTCTTCTGTCTTTTTATTTTAGGTTCTAAGTCTTCCTCTAATATTTCCTGCACAGGTGGATTCTTTTGCACACTCTCTTAGTTTCTGTTTGTTTATGATTGTTTTATACTCAACTTCATATTTGAAGGACAACTTTGCTGGATCAAGAATTCTCAGCTGGCAGTTTTACTCTTGCTGTATCCTCATGTATCATACTATTGTCTTCTTGCCTCCATGGTTTCTGAAGAGAAATCTGCATTGAGTCTTACTGGGCACCCCTTGTATGTGATGGTTTGCTTCTCCCTTGCTGTTCTGAGAATTTTCTCTTTATCTTTTTGTTTTGTTTGTTTTTATCTTTTATTTTTTTGCTTTTTTCTCTTTATCTTTGATATTTTACATTCTGAAATAGTATGTGTCTTGGATTAGGTCTATTTGGAGCTATTCTAATTGGGATTCAGTGAGTTTCTTGGACATGTAAGTTCATTTCTTTTGTGAGAGTTGGGAAATTTTCAGCTATTATTTCCTCAGATACTCTTTTTGCCCCTTTCCCCTTCTCTTCTCCTTCTGGAACACCCATCACAGATATGTTGTTAAGTTTTGTGTTGTCACTCAACTCTCTGAGCCCCTGCTCAATTTTTTCCATTCTTTTCTTTCTCTCTCTTCTTCCCTTGCTTCAATTTCAGCTGTTCTGTTTTCTCTTATCACTTATTCTTTCCTGTCTCTTTTCAAGTCTGCTATTGTATGCCTCCAGTGTGCTTTTTTCCTTTTAAGATTTTTAAAATTTCATTTACCACTGCCCACCCCCCCCCCCCCCGCCCTTGTCTGCTTTCTGTGTCCATTTGCTGTGTGTTTTTCTCATTAGGCAGCTCTGGGAACTGATCCTGGGACGTTCTGGAGTAGGAGAGAGGTGCTCATTCTCTTGTGTCACTTCAACTCCCTGATCCATTGCATCTCTTATTATCTCTTATTGTCTCTCTTCTATGTCTCTTTTTGTTGCATCATCTTGCTGCACCAGCTCTCCATGTGGGCCAGCATTCCTATGCAGGGCAGCATCCCTTCGCGGGGCAGCACTTCTACATGGGGGAGCACACCAGTGCGGGCAGTACTCTGCACAGGCCAGCTCGCCATATGGGCCAGCTTGCCTTCCCAGGAGGCTCTCTGGGCATCAAACCCTGGACCTCCTATATGGTAGATGGGAGCCCAATTGCTTGAGCCACATCCACTTCCTTCCAATGTGTTTTTAATCTCACCTATTGTGTCTTTCATTCCCATGAGCTCTGCTACTTTTCAGGATTTCAAATTCTTCCTTGTGATCACTCATTGTCTTCTTGATGTCATTTATCTCTTTAGCCATATTGTCTTTGAACTCATTAAATTGATTTTGGAAATTTGTGCACATCTCGTTAATTAGTTCTTTCAAATCCTGCGTCTCTTCTGGGGCTTTTTTTTTTTTTAAAGATTTATTTATTTATTTAACCCCTACCCCAACCCCCAGTTGTCTGTTCTCTGTGTCTATTTGGTGCGTCTTGTTTCTTTGTCCGCTTCTGTTGTCGTCAGCGGCACGGGAGGTGTGGGCGGCGCCATTCCTAGGCAGGCTGCACTTTCTTTCGCGCTGGGCGGCTCTCCCAGGGGTGCACTTCTTGCACGTGGGGCTCCCCTACACGGGGGACACCCCTGCGTGCATCAGCACTGTGCATGGGCCAGCTCCACATGGGTCAAGGAGGCCCGGGGTTTGAACCGCAGACCTCCCATATGGTAGACGGACGCCCCAACCACTGGGCCAAGTCTGTCTCCCTCTTCTGGGGCTTTGATATGTTCCTTTTCTTGGCCATGTTTTCCATATTCTTAGTATGACTCATAATTTTTTGCTGATGTCTAGGCATCTGATTAGGATGTAGTTTACTCAGATGCTCAATTTCTTTCTCCTTTGAACGGATTTAGTGGTGGTAGGTTGTATGTTACTGCTGCTCTTTGATTTTTGCCTCTACCTCGATCATTATGATTGTCCCTGCTAGTTGCTAAAAACTGGGCTCTGGACCCAGTAATTTGTTGCAGACCTGCTTCTTAGGGCCTTGGGGAGGGGGGCAATAAAGGCCAGAAAAAGCCTCTCTTACTTATTTTTAGTTTTCTCACATACACTTCCTTGGTCTTCCAGCAGATGGTACTCTTTGGCAGCCCTCCCTGTTCAATGCCTGGTCAGAGTGTTTTTGTTGTAATGCAGACTGGATCAATGTGATAGAGGTTCCTGCTGGAGGCTAGGAGCCTTGTAATTCAAACTTTCTCAGAGACATTTCTCCAGCCTTCTCTGGCAGCCCCTTCCCTTTTACCCCTGGTAGGAAGTAAGTCTACTCTCTGAGTCCTCAGCAATCAGTCCAGTTTAGTAGAGAAGGAGACTGGAAGGGTACTATATCTTTAGCCCTTTGCAGGCTCCCAAGGCAAATGATGGTGTGCCCCCACCTAGCCTGGAAGGGCTTCTGGGACACAGCAGACTAAATTTGTGAGTCAAAGCTGTCAGTCTTAGGCTGTGTTCCTCTCTCCCCCCTTTCCTGGGGAGGTGGGTCCTCAACAGTCAGTCCCGCTAGAAGAGAGGGAGATTGAGAGGGTTGGATTCCTCCAGTCCTGTGCAGGCTCCCAAGGCAAACCACGGTGTGGTCCCACCCTGCCTGTAAGGTCTGGTGGGACAAAGACCAAATTTGTAGGTCAGAAGCTGTGTCACTTTAGGCTGTGTCCCTCTCTCTCCCCTTTCCTAGGGCTAGATCCCCAGAGCCCCCTTTGTAGCTCAGGCTCAGAGTTCTAAGAGTTCTGATGTCTTTAGTGTGATGGAGGGTGCTGACCGCAGCAGCTACTTTTTTCAACTCACAGTTCTGAGGTTACTATTCTACTCTTTTGTCTTTCTCTTCTCTGGGTAGTGTCTAACCTTTGCCTGGTGTCCTAAACCCTGGAAGACCTTTTTCCTGGCTGTTCCAGCCTATACTCTAGCTATTTTTCTGGAGGAGAAGTAATTTTTCTTTCTCATCCTCATGTTACCAGATTTTGTCTAGATTCTTGACTATGTTGCAGAAATGAATTTTAAGAGCACATTGGATGAGTTAGGCCAGTAATTATTCAGGCAGGGAGGGATGAGAAATGGGAGAACATAACAGACCATGGGTCCCAGGTAAAGAGGAAGGGGCTGAAAAGTGGTAAAGTGGACTGATTTACAGACTACAGTTCCCCATTATAGATTATAAATGCCCAGGTTTTACTTGCATGGTGACCATGGCAGGGGAAAATGGTGAGAGCAGGGCGGAAAAGGCAGGAATGGGTCCAAAGGCGAGAGAGAATGTTCAGGCCTTGCACCTGCTCTTTGAACCATTAATTATTCCACCCCTTTGCTAATGGCATAGGAGGAGTCCCAGCTGTTTGCTGTTTTGATTGATTACTCCCCCATCAGTCCCCCATGAGGGCCCAATGATAAAGTTTTTGGGAAATATCTGGGGCTTCTCCTGGCTTCCAGAGGAAGTCTTGTATTGAATGGCAGAATCTTGGGGAGGGTCTTCAGCAGCCATCTTGGGGGTCTTAGATGTCCATGTGGACTTCTTGCCGGGTTCCAGATCCATCTATTGATCTTACTAGCCAGCTTCACTCACACTGGATAATTTCAATTGTCATGTCTTGAAACTCAGTGATACTTTCTTCCGCCTGTTCAAATGTGCTGTTGAATCCATCTAATGAGTTTTTCATTTAAATTTTTGTACGATGCAGCTTCATAATTTCTGTTTGGTTTCTTTTTACAATTTCTGTCTTCTTATTTTTTTTCAAATGACATTTTCCTAATTTCTTTTGTTCCTTTTTTATTGATTCCTTTAGCTCATTTAACATATCTAAGACAGTTGATTTAAGTCATTGACAAATACTTCAAATGTATGAACTTCTCAGGGATAGTTTCTAGCATCTTACTTTCTTGTTTCTTAGTATATTTTTGTAATTTTTTGTTGAAAATTGGACATTCTGAGTATTATGTTATAACTCTGGATATCTAGTTCTCCCACTCCTCTAGGATTGCTTGCTTTGTTGTTGTTGTTAAGGGCTGGGTCCACCAATTTGTGACTTCATGCTTTTTTGCTCTCAAATGGGGAATAGAAGAGGGGGAAAAAAAACCCAAACTCATAGATACTACGTCCTTAAGACTCTTCTGTCCCTTTTGCCTGAGGGGCACTTGTAATACTTGCCTATCCTCTGAGCTGGGTTCCAGCCATCTTAATAGTGATGTGGGGGCATTTTCAGGACTTGGAGTTGTCTTAAATGATATTGCAGGGACGGATGCTGGACATTATATATCCCGCCATAGCCCACTGAATGTACTGGGGGAGAGTGTAAACCACACTGAAAACTATAATCCATGGGGTGCAGCAGTGCTCCAAAATGTATTCACCAAATGCAGTGAATGTGCCACAATGATGAAAGAGGTTGTTGATGTGGGAGTAGAGGGATGGGGTGTGGGGTATATGGGAACCTCTTATATTTTTTAATGTAACATTTTTTGTGATCTATGTATCTTCAAAAAAATACAATAAAAAATAGTGATAAAAAAATCACACACACCCTGATTTTGTTAGACTAGTTCCTTATAGTCCACCCTTACACTGGTAAGCTGTACCAGGAGCCGCGCTGCAGTTCCCACTGCTGCTTGCTAAGCTATTTGGGGGAAAGATGATGATAACTGCTGCTCAGATATTTACTAACCTCTTCCTCCAGTTATTTCTTGCTTGCTGCCCAGTGTTCTGCTAGACTCCAGATTCTCAAATTAGCTAATCCATAGTTACTGACAGTTGAATAGTTGTTTTGGTATAGGGACTGATTCCTAGAACTTCTTACTCTGCCCTCTTTCCACAATCCTCCTTTCTCAGTTTCTTCTTTTTTTTTCCAAAGATTTATTTATTTCTCATGCCCCACATTGTTTTGTGCTTGTTGTCTGCTCTCACACATTTGCTGTGTGTTCTTCTCTGTCTGCTTGTCTTCTCTTCAGGTGACACCTTCCAGAGTGGGAGAGAGGTGCTCAGTCTCTTGTGCCCACTCAGTGCCTTGGTCTGCTGCATCTCTTATTGTCTCTTCTCTCTGTCTCTTTTTTGTTGTATCATCTTGCTGTGCCAGCTCTATGAGTGGGCCAGCATTTCACTTGGCCAACACTGTGCTTGGTTCAATTTGTCGTGCAGCCCAGCTTGCCTTCACCAGGAAGTTCGGGGATTGAAACCTGGATCTCCTATACGGTAGATGGGAGCCCAGTCACTGAGCCACGTCTGCTTCCCCTCAGTTTGTTCTTAAATATTATTATTATTGCTGAAGAATTTGTAGAATACCGATTATAAAAGTTTTCCTAGAATGGTAGATTTTCTCTTTTAAAACAACACAGTACAGTGTTTTTTCAGAGTCTTGAGACTTTCTTCTGAAGAATTCTAAGTATGTTATCTCTTTAAGTATAGATTCGCATTCTCAAGACACCAGAAAATGTAAAACCTGGTCAAAGGCACTATAATATGGCAAAAAGTTACCCACATGAAGAAAAGGATGCTTGGGATGTGAAGATGTTGCTAGAGGTAGGTCATGAAATTTTGGATATGGTGCTATAACAGGGAATTAATCACTAATAGATTCTCTTTAGCACTACTTACTGGTTTCTAATATATGGATCCTGTCTGCCTTAATGAAGGGGCATACTAGAAAAGGTACTAAAAAACAGAAACACTTGCCTCAGCTGATCCAACACTGACCCCATTGCCTGTAGCAGGACAGACAGCAAGATGGGCAAAAAAGTTGACAAAAGGAAGGATGTCATAAGTAATGCTTTTTAACCTTTATGTCTTTGAAAATCAATCAGGCAATAATGGGTCTTCACTATAAAATAGCATGTATACCTAATATATAACTTTTTTTTGGACATCAATTTGTTAGTTCAGGTCTCCCTGAAACTTATCAATGGATCTCTAAGGGCAGTAATTATCAAACAGAAGATATGAAAATGTCTTGGACAGTAGGAATATTATTTGGAGATAAGAAAGTTCTCTACCAGAATTTTAAAGTTTTGTTTTGGTGATAAATCTAAAGTTAGTTTACATAAAAATTCTGTTATAAAAAATGCCTATGTTATATTCATTCTTGCTTTATAATAGAACACTGCCATATGATTTCAGTGTTTGTGTGTACTATTACTTTGTTATACAATGACCTTCTATGAAGTGATAGTGTTTATCTTTTTTTTTTTTGAAAAATTTTTTCTTTATTAGGCCAGTTGTTACAGAACAATCATGCATAAAATGTAGGATTCCCATATACCACCTTATTACTAACACCTTGCATTGGTGTGGAACTTTGTTACAATTGATGATAGCACATTTTTGTAATTGTAATATTAACTATACATTCAGTGTTTATCTTTTAATATGTTGGTAAGTTTATTAGTTTTCTGTTGCTGCTTTAACATTAGCACAAATTTAGCAGCTTAAAACAATACTTTTATTATTTATCTCATAGTTTCCATGGGATAGTCCAGGCACAGCGTGGCTCATCTGGATTCTCTGCTTAGGGTCTCACAAGGTCGAAATCAAGTTTTCAAAGCTTGAATGGATTTAAAGGATATTGTCAACTCTTTATCCAGTTTGAAAACCATAAAGTGCTATATCTGTATAGTACTCTGACATACCTTATCTCATTTGATCTGCTAACCACTCTGAGAGGTAGGTTGAGGTAGCACCATTACTCTTATAAAGAGGCTTGGCACAGTTAAATGACTTGTCCATGGTTAGTTATACAACTCAGTAGTGACAGCCAGAGTAGAGTGGTCAGATCTGCCAACTCCCGGAACAGCTGAACCATCACACCTCTGTTTTTCTATGGACCTTCACACAGCTTGTTTCAGGGGAGGAACAGAAAGGAAGAAGGACCTGTATTTACAGATGCTCCTTTCCGTAAGGTTTAAGGGACATCACATTGTTGCCAGGGAGGCATCTTGCAAGGAACACTTCACTCCTTATACAGGGCTTTCTGACCTCCCATTTTTTAAGCATATTTAAAATGAGGGGTTTTTAACATGGAGTCTATGGACTGTTTCGGTAGAGGTTTTCCAGTTAATATGTGAAGCTCTTTTAAATTAAGAAAAAAAAATCCTCACAAACCCCCAATGTTGATGTAAATTGATTTCTAAATTTAAATTTAAATAGCATAAATTATATATATATACTTTTAAGTCTGTATTTATACGGGAAACGGACTTGGCCCAGCAGTTAGGGCATCCGTCTACCACATGGGAGGTCCGCGGTTCAAACCCTGGGCCTCCTTGACCCGTGTGGAGCTGGCCCATGCGCAGTGCTGATGTGCGCAAGGAGTGCCACCCCACGCAGGGGGTCCCCCGTGTAGGGGAGCCCCACGCTCAAGGAGTGCGCCCCGTATTGAGAGCCGCCCAGCGTGAAAGAAAGTGCAGCCTACCCAGGAATGGCGCCTCCCACACTTCCCGTGCCGACAACCGGGTGAGGGGGGGAATTAAATAAATAAATAAATCTTTAAAAAAAAAAAAAGTCTGTATTTATAATTCGTTATACAGTTGTAAAACCAAACCAAATATAAAATTAAAAATAATAATATAAAACCAATAGAAACTTGAAATACTTTAGAGGGATTTTTTTTGGTATGAATGCTGTATCATTCATATAAGTATCAGAAGTACTTGAACCTTACAGAATTCCAGTGTCTTCATTGCTGGGCTAAACATCTTTAGAGCAGCTCTCTAAGGAACAGTGATTTCATTTTGATTAGCTGTAAGAAGCTCCCCAGCTCTTCTCTTTTTGCCACCCTGCCAGACTACAGTCTCTGCCTTCTCACCTTGTTTAGGTGGATGAGCACCCTGGGTAAAGAGCACTGTATTGCCCGACTTTGTGGTTATTAGTTCAGAACTGTTAATCATATGGTGATGTTCAGAAATCTTTAGTTGAAATACCCTTTAGGCTGATTTTTTTTAATCTAATTTTTTTTTTAAAGCAATTTAGCTTTGATATAGCTGAGGAAGCATCCAAAGTCTGCCTAGCACATCTTTTCACATACCAAGATTTTGATATGGGAACACTTGGATTGGCTTATGTTGGTTCACCCAGAGCAAACAGTCATGGGGGTGTTTGTCCAAAGGGTAAGTTTTCCCATTTGTTATTGGATATGATGCTGGAATAGTAGGCAATTGGGTTATCTTTTAATTCTGTATTTATCAAGCATTTTGTCTCATATTTCCTTTTTCCTTAGCTTATATCAGTCCAGCTGGAAAGAAAAATATTTATTTGAATAGTGGTTTGACCAGTACAAAAAACTATGGTAAAACCATACTTACAAAGGTATGTTCTTTTACTTTTTAAAAGGATAGCTTTGGAATTTATTGTAGTAGAACTGAAGGGTAGAATAGAGAAAGAAGGAGAGAAAAGAAGAGATATTGGATAAGAAATATTAGTATCTCATAACACTGGTATTTTGACTATGATGCTGAATTTGGTATAGGGATTTTTTTCCCCTCACTGTGCTGAACTCTTAAATCTGGCAATGTGTGTTTTTATGCTGAATTTTCTTGTATTATTTATTTGATAATTTTTACCTGAACTCCATTAAGGCAGGTATTTGATCTCCTAGAATGAGTCTTGATTTTCCTTATTTTTTCCTCCTATTTTCGATTTATCTTTTTTGCTCTATTTTCTCTCTAAACAATAGTCTCAACTTTATCTTCAGTCATTTTTTTTTTGAATTTTTAAATTCCTGCTAAGATTTTTTTGGTTTTTGTTTTCAAATATCCCTTTTGTTCTTTTTTTTATACCTCCCTGTTCTTGTTTCATGGTTACAGTATTTCTTTTTTCTGTAACTCATAATTTTTTCATCTTGGAAAACTTTCTTGACATTGTTTACTGTTATCTTCTTTCCTCTTTGTTCGTGTTGAGTTATATCTTTTTTATTCCTTTACTGTTGTGTTAGTGGGATTTCATGAAAGAACAGTGGTTAATGCATATGTATACTTTTTAACTGGAAGGAAACCTCCCATAATTGATTTTAACTCTAAAAAACAAGAGAGCTAAACGAAGTATTTGGGGAAGAGTGGCAATATTGGTGATTGAAAGAAAAATAAGTCATGTGGGAGGTTGGAATGTGAATTACAGAAGTGGCCAATAGTTTTAAAGTTTTTGTGCTGCTGTAACTTTATTCCCTTCATCTTCTCAAGTCTTCTGAAATGTCTGCCACATAACAAATAAACTGGTTTCTGCCACCACCCCACCCCTGCCAAAAGAAAGTGAAATGTAGTGGAAAGTTTGACTGCACAACAGAAACTGCCATAATCATGTAGAAAGAATAGGGCAGAAGAAAGAAAGTAACAAAATAAGTAAAAATGATTATTGAGGAGTAAGAATATTAAAATTTCCTGGACACAAAAAGTGGAGCGGGAGGAAAAAAAGACACTAATCATCTTCTGGAAACACTTTTAATTTCCAAAATTATTTCTTTCTTATGGTGATCCTTTACCTTTTTGGTATCACACTAACTTACTGGTTTGATTTCTTGATGCATTTTCCTCTGTTTTCTAGAATTCTCTTTGAAGACACAAAGCAGAAAACAAATTTGGTTTGCCATTTTTGAGATATTTTTATATCAAGTCTCTTAGAGACTCTTCTAATGAATTTTCCTAAGGCTCAGTTTACTTTTCCATATTATATCTTTGGGATTTGAGTTCTTTTTGACCCAAGATACCAAAAAGTCAAAGTGTTCTCCACTATCATTTTAATATGAGCATGTGAAAGCTTCAGGAGCTGGCCATCAGCCTTAGAATTGAAATGTTCTTGTCTGGAAAAGTGACTTGCAAAATGTTAAATTTTCAGGTTCCAGTAATCTTAAGTTTGTTGTTCTTATATTTTTTAATATGGATAAATTTGGGGAAAAATGTTAGCCGTGATTGCTAAATTCATTTTTATGTTGTATTCAGATAGAAATCTGATGAATGTAGTATAACCTTTTACTTAGATTCTAATAAACCTCTAGGTTGCTAAGATTGTCATTGGATATGAATTCAATCATTGAGATAAGGAACATTGTTATGTTCTTCCTCAGTTGTCTTGTTTTCTTTTTCGTTCTTGTTTTTTCTGCTGGGATACTTTAGATTTTAACGGAAGTATGATTGAGATATGGGGACAGTGGATAAGGCTTTGTGAATTAACTACATTTAGCTGTCAGATTTTAGCAATACCAGACAGTATATGGTTGGAATCATCAGTGTTTGTTGTTCTGTTATGAATGTTCCAGTACATTTTTAAGTTGTGCTTTTTTTAAACAAATTGATTATATTGATACATTGATACATATTAATAAAGCATAAATCATCCAAAGTGTACAGTGTTATGTTATATTTTCTTAAGTTGATTTAAGTTCATATTAACAAAACTGTTTAATAGTTTTAGACTCGTACTTATTCTGTTTAATATCTGTAATTGATAGAAGAAATCATAGTCCAACTATTATTCTTGTATTGATCTGATTAATCAGGGACCTATTTAAGATGGTTCAAGCCCAGGTGACCAAAGTAGCTGATGGTTGTGTGGTATTGGAAAATAATATTTTCTTTGCACGGTCCTTAAGGAAGCTGATCTGGTTACAACTCATGAATTGGGACACAATTTTGGAGCAGAACATGATCCTGATGGTCTTGCAGAATGTGCTCCAAATGAGGACCAAGGAGGAAAATACGTTATGTACCCCATAGCTGTGAGTGGAGATCATGAGAACAATAAGGTATGTTTCTTTTGAAGCTTTTTTTAATATTAGGAAAGGAAGACGAGACTACATTTGATTGTTATGAGAGCTTAGAAAAGGATTCCATTTATGGGTATTTCTTTAGGGATGGAACTTGAAACTTGGTTGTATGTTTTGGGATGAAGCATGGTCCAATTAAAGCGACCGTTTGGACTGGTTTGTAATCAGAGTTAATTAGGTATAGGTTTGGGCTTTAAGGAAAGTTGGTAATAGTAATGTTTATATTAAAGCTCTAGATTTCAGGGTCTGGCAGCCTTAGTCTTTATGGTAAACTATTTGTCTTTTCATTTACAAGTTGTTAATCGTTTTACCTCTATGGTACTTCATGATTTGCATGATTTCATAAATGCAATAAAACATACATAATTTGCCAGACTATAATCTGTATGTGTGAATGGAGCTTGCATTTCTTGTTTATAGCCCTATTGCCATTGTCCAGTAAGAGTATGTGGCACATAATAAATGAACATTTTATTATTGGAAGTTTCTGATTGACTATACTGGTTGATTTGGGATATTGAAAAAAATTTCAGAGCTTTAAGTGTGCTTGTGGCTAAGTCTTAGAGTCTAAATTACAATTTTATTTGAAGTCCATTCAAATAAAACTTCATTGTATTTGAAGTCAAGCATTTTAAGACAATGTAAAAGAAGCAGATTTGGCTCAATGGATAGAGCATCTGCCTGCCACATGGGAGGTCCAGGGTGCAAACCTAGGGCCTCCTGACCTGTGTGGTGAGCTGGCCCACACGCGGTGCTGATGTGCACAAGGAATGCCATGCCCTACAGGGGTGTCCCCTGCGTAGGGGAGCCCCACACACAAGGAGTGCGCCCTGTAAGGAGAGCCGCCCCACATGAAAAAAGTGCAGCCTGCCCAGGAGTGGGGCAGCACACACGGAGAGCTGACACAGCAAGATGACACAACAAAAAGAGACACAGAATCCCGGTACCATTGACAAGAATACAAGCGGATACAGAAAAACACACAGCGAATGGACAGAGAGCAGACAACTGGGCGGGTGTGTGTGTGGGGGATAATTTAAAAATTAAAAAAAAAAAAAAGACTATGTAAAGAACATATTGGTTTTGTTGTTGTGTTAAAGAGGACTTAGAGGGTGAGGGTGGTGTTAAAAGCATCTGAATCTAATTAGGAAAGATGACTTGTTTTTGAGCCAAACTATAGGTTATTAAAAGCCTGACCAGGGCGATTAGAGGAAAGGATTACTTTTGTGTTTTTCTGGCTCTGACTCTGCTTTTTAAAATTTTTGCCTTTTTGGGGGGAGGGGGAGGGTGTCATTTTTTAAAATTACTGCATCTTTTCTTGGCTATAAATTTGCCTAAACATTATTTTTCATCTACTTGACAGCTTGTACCTGAGAAACCTTTTCCTACTAAATTCTGCCCACTCTGCTAACATGTGAACACCCTGTTGAAATTTCCTTTTTTTAAAGGTTGTCTCTGCATTTCTCATCACATACATGTTCACATTCAGTGATGCCAATAGAACTTTTGATAATGGTGGAAATGTTCTGCATCTGCCCTGCTCAGTGCAGTAGCCAGTAGTCATATGTAGCCACTGAGTAGTTGAAATGTGGCTGGGGAGACTGAGGACACACAGTGGATGTGTGGTAGTGGAAATAGGGATTAACTTTATAAGGACTTGAGGGACTGAGGGTGAGTGTGTTCTAAAACTGATACATGGTGATGGTTGCTCCCTATGGGAAAGGTACTAAACATCACTGAATTGTGCACTTGACATGGGTGAATTCTATGATTGGTAGAGAATACTTTTGTAAGCTGTTAAAAAACACACTAACAAGTAAGCTAGTTTGAGAACAGAGGTAAACTGGTGAGGATGAGCTGGGTACAAAGGGGTCCATGAGACCATTCTGACCACTGTATTTATGCTTGAAATTTTCTGTAATAAAATGTTAAAAATATATGACCAGAAAAAATTAATAGTTACATATGGCTAGACTACCATATTAGTCTCTGCAGCTGGAGTTGATGGTTATTTGCTTCTTGGTTATGAGGATGGTGTCAGAGCTTTGGGAGAAAATGTTTTCTCTTGAGACTCTCCCTCAAATTAGTGTGTTGCTCTTACTGCGTACATTCTTCCTAAATAAATCTTCCTATTGGGCTCTTCAAAATGGCCCTGTAAAGAGCTTGCTAATGAGAATGGAACCTGGGTGGATCTGCTAGTCTATCAGTTCAGAACAGTTTATTTATTTTATCCTGAGCACATCAGATTTAATGTATTTTTTATAGTTTGGTTTCCCCAAATAGCAGCCATCTTGTAAGAAGATATTTTGCATCTTCTAGAGTTTTAAGTGAACCCCTTAATAAGAATGTTTTTAACTAGATAAATATGGCTCCAGGACAAAAATAAGGTGATTTATCAACCTAGAGAAGAAGACAAGAAATGCTCCTGTCCACTAGACAAGCTGATGAGAAGCAACATGCCATGGGTGGGTCTGTGTAGGCAAAGGAAAGCTGCATTAAGGATTGTTTACTTTTTCCTTAGCCCTATCCACTGTCCAGGGGATCCTGCTGTAATTTAGTAAAGGTGTGCTGTAATTTAGTAAAGAGGTATTCTTATCTTTTTAGAATGAATTTTAATCCATTAGGATCTAATCTTCCATAAGGGAACTGATAAAGTAAAATTGAGATAATGAATCTGCAACACTGATGAATAAAACCCCATCAAAATACTAACTGCTTGAGGCCCAGATTGGAATAACCAGCCCCATCTTTACTGTAAAAATGAATTGGAAGCTCTTTTAAAAAAATAGTATTTCTGTTGAAGGTGAAAATATTTCAGTATTTTTCTGATATTGAATATTTTTCTGAAGGTGAATATATTTCAATATTTTCCTTTAGGTACCTAAGTACATGGTTACAGTGACCTTTGTTGGGGACTCTGCTCCACAGTGCTTCATAAGTGTTGGCTCAGGTGAAACTGAAGCCATTTTAATTTAAATGTGGAGAGAGCTGGGGAAGCCTTAGCTTAAGAAATAGTGAATGCGTCCGCCTACCACGTGGGAAGTCCACGTTTCAAACCCTGGGCCTCCTTGACCCGTGTGGAGCTGGCCCATGTGCAGTGCTGATGCGTGCAAGGAGTGCCGTGCTACACAGGGGTGTCCCCCGCGTAGGGGAGCCCCACGCACAAGGAGTGCGCCCTGTAAGGAGAGCCGCCCAGTGTGAAAGAAAAGTGCAGCCTGCCCAAGAATGGCACCACACACATGGAGAGCTAACACAGCAACAACATGAATAGAAGCAGTCACAGAAGAACACACAGCAAATGGACACAGAGAGCAGACAACTGGGGGGAAGGGGAGAGAAATAAAAAATAAATCTAAAAAAAAAAAATGATTATACTGAGTTTCCCCCAAATCCCTTTTCTTGATAATTTCAATACATGCTTTTCCTGATAATATGCTTTTCTTGATCATTTCAAGTAGTTTGGAAAATGGGCTGAGTTTTAGAGCTCCTGGTAAATTTCCCAAATTTAAAAGGGGCCATTTGAGTGGTTCTGCCCTCCAAGCTGGGAAACTATGGTAGAGTCTTCCTAACTATAGAAAAACTAAAACAAAGAAACAAACCATTAAAATCATGGGGAACCATGAAAATGTTTAGGTAATGATTTGGAACTTCATTTTTAAAATAAACTGTGTAACATCATGCCTCTTGTCAAACTCAGATATTTTAAATTTTAAACATGGATCGTTCATATAAACAGCCAGGGAAAGAGAGGAGATAAAACAGAAACAGAACCTGCTCTGTATTCCTAACTCATTTTGTCTGGGAAGATGATGGTCTGTGCCAGTTCCTACTGTCACCTGCGGTAGTGGGTGTCAGGACCAAGGAAGATGTACAGTCTTCTCTCAGCATTGGGACCTCTCACCTGATGCCAGACGGCTTGTCCTGTTGATGGAACTTGCTGAGATGTTTGGCTTAATATTTGTATAGCTTGCCTTCGTCTGAGGAGTTTTAGGCCCTTAACCAAATCCACACCAGCTTTTTAACTGAGGGAAGCACTAGTTTCATACAGATGGCATTTAGAGGTGACCGTAAAGGACCTTGACGTACCTCTAAGGTATTTCTTTCTTTTTTTTTAAAGATTTATTTTATTTATCTCTCTCCCCTTCTCCCCCATTGTCTGCTCTCTCTATCCATTTGCTGTTAGTTCTTCTACATCCGCTTGCCTTGTCAGGCGGCACCGGGAAACTGCATCTCTTTTTCATTGCATCATCTTGCTGCGTCAGCTCTACGTGTGTGCAGCACCACCCCTGGGTGGGCTGTGCTTTTTTCACATGGGGTGGCTCTCCTTGCGGGGCACACTCCTTGTGTGTAGGCAGTCCTGTGCATGGGGCACCCCTGCGTGGCACAGCACTCCTTGTGCGTGGCAGCACTGCACGTGGCCCAGCTCACCACACAGGCCAGGAGGCCCTGGGTACCGAACCCTGGACCTCCTATATGATAGGCGGACGCTCTTATCAGTTGAGCCATGTCCATTTCCCCCTCTAAGGTATTTCTGATTGTGGTTTTTACATTGGGTTTGTCTGTAGAAAACGAGTACAAAGACTGCATGGGAATGAATTTTTATTTTTGGTCCTATATGACCTGTTTTTCCTCTTTAAGATGTTTTCAAACTGCAGTAAACAGTCCATCTATAAGACGATTGAAAGTAAGTCCCAGGAGTGTTTTCAAGAACGCAGCAACAAAGTGTGTGGGAACTCCAGGGTGGACGAAGGGGAAGAGTGTGACCCTGGCATCATGTACTTGAACAACGATACCTGCTGCAACAACAACTGTACTTTGAAACAAGGTGTTCAGTGCAGGTAAGAGGTGTTGAAACAGTGAGTCTTGGTGATTGTTATGACAAGGTACCCAAAAAGCAGATTGAAAGTGCAGGAACTTTAGAACTGATTAGATGTTTTGTTTTGGTGTATGTGTGTGTTTATCCCCTGTGTCCTTTATAATAAGAAAAATGCTTTCAGGAAAACAATTTGACATTATGTAACAAAATCCCTAATCTCTGATAAAGCAATCCCACAGTTCCAAGAATGTTTTTTAGGAAACAGAGATATGCAAAAGTGATGCTTTAACAAGAATTTTCATGGCCATATTATTTTATCATAGCAAAATATTGCAAACAATCAAAATGACAATCCCAGGATTATGTTAATGATTTATTCTGTATCTATACAATACTTTTTAAGGACATGAACATGGGGGAGACAGATTACAAGGTACCAGTAATTCCATATTTATGTCCAATGAGATAGAACAGTGTGTCAACATTAGTAGACCAGTTCCTGGCTTAGCTGTGGAAGATGGAAACTTTGGTTTGTGGTGAATAATTGGTTAAACTGTGTTCAGTACATAGTATTATAACATTGTACATGCTGATAAGGAGTAGGGCTCTCACTGGCTAGTTGTCTTAACCATTGATTGCCTTGCAGGCCCATGTCTCAATCACTCTCTCGTTCTCTTTTCTCTAATTGATACATTTAACAGAAACGAAGCACACCACAGTGTTTTAAAGATGAATTATTTTGGATTACACTGTATACTTATTCTCTTCTATTATGGAGTGGCATTGATGCTGCCTTATTCCACATTAGGAAGGGATGGAGGAAGTGTATGCAGGTGGCTCCGGCATCTGGGCAGCAGCATGGTGTGATTTTGCAGGAATGGATGACTCAGCCACAAGTTCTTCCCTGTGATCTGTGAGGTCACTGTCACATGACCTTGATGTTTGATATGGGGTTGTGGCTTAAATTGAACTGTCCCTGTCTGCTCTTCTACAGTGATAGGAACAGTCCTTGCTGTAAAAACTGTCAGTTTGAGACTGCCCAGAAGAAGTGTCAAGAGGCTATTAATGCTACTTGCAAAGGCGTGTCTTATTGCACAGGTATGTACTCTTCTTGGTTCTTTTGGAATACTTTGCCTGAAGGGCCAAGGCTTGTGTGTGTGTGTGTGTGTGTTTGAAAAACAAGTTTATATTTTGTTCATATGAATGCATCCTTTTTCTGTAAAACCTCATGTACAGAGAGTTGAGTTGCTCATACAAATTTGATGATACACTGTTGTCACTGGTCTGTGCAAGACCCCTTGTTTCACTTCTTTTCATTGGTTCCCTTTCATTTGTCATCATCACTTCCATTTTTCTTCCCCTCCTAGACATTCATTCTAATGTGTTTAATATTTGCCTTGGATATGTATATATCTTTAAAAGATTAATATAGTGTTATTTTGCCTATGTATGTGTTTTTAATGTGCTAGTGTTTTTCTACATTAGATCTTTCTTTTCTTTTTACCCCAATACCATGTTTTTAAGAATTATCTGTATTATGCTGTATATCTATGTCTTTAATTATATATTTGTATCTAGTTCATTGTTTTGGACAGTTGTATCCTATTCAGTTATGTGATTTATTATATTTTACTTGTCTCTTGCCTGAAAGATAGATATTTGGTTTGCTTTCATCTCCTTGATACCACAATAGGGCTACAATAAACATTCTCATAGGTTTTTTTTTTTTAATGTTGATGTTTACATCATCTCTTTGTCTTTTGTGCTTGCAGCAATTGATGATGGTAAACGCCTTCCTCCAAATCCAAACATCAGGCTTTTTTTTTTTTTTAAGATTTACTTTTTATTTATTTCTCTCCCCTTCCCTGCCCTCCCCCCCAGTTGTCTGCTCTCTCTGTCCATTTGCTGTGTGTTCTTCTGTGTCCGCTTATATTCTTGTAAGCGGCACCAAGAATCTGTGTCTCTTTTTGCTGTGTCATTTTGCTACATCAGCTCTCTGTGTGTGCAGCGCCACTCCTGGACAGGCTGCACTTTGTTCGCACTGGGTGGCTCTCCTTATGGGGTGTACTCCTTGCGCGTGGGGCTCTCCTACGCGGGGGACACCCCTGCGTGGCAAGGCACTCCTTGCATGCATTAGCACTGCATGTGGGCCAGCTCACCACACAGGTCAGGAGGCCCTGGGTTTGCACCCTGGACCTCCCATGTGGTAGGCGGATGCTCTATCCATTGAGCCAAATCCGCTTCCCTCTCATAGTTTCTTTAGCTGTATACCCAGGAACAAAATTGCTTAGAATGACAAACCAGTCTCTAGAAAAGCTTTACTGCTTTGTCAGTCCCACCTTTAGTGCCTGAGGATATCCTGTGTCTTGCTTGGTATTATCTCACTATTTTCTGCCAATCTGATGAGCATAAAGTGATTTCCCATTCTTTCCATTTTGCTTGATCTTTCTTTTTTACTTATTAAGTATTCACATTTCTCTTTCTGTGAATAGCCAGTTCATATGTTTGGTCCCTTTTTTTTTTCTCATTGGCTTTCATGTCTTTTTGCTATTACATTGATTTGGAGGCATTCTTGTATATATTGTTTGTTTTTAAACATTGCAAAGGCCTTCCTCTCTCTTGTCCTTGGAACAGAAACAAAATGATATATCATTTTGTTTTGTTTATATATATGTGTATATATATTATTTTTTTACATGCTTTATGTCATTTATTTATTTAAAAGATACTTAGATTACATAAATGTTACATACAAAATATGGGGGATTCCCATATGTCCTGCTCCCTACACCTCACACATTTCCCCACATTAACAGCATCCTTCCTTAGTGTGGTACATTCATTACAATCGATGAACACATTTTGGAGCATTGCCACTAAACATGGACTATAGTTTACATTGTAGTTTACATTCTCTCCGGCAGTTTGGTAAGTTATGGCAAGATATATAATGGCCTGTATCTGTCACTTTCAGTACAATTCCTAAGTCCTGAAAATGCCCCCATATTACACCTGTTTTTCCCTCTCCCTGCCCTCAGAACCTCCAGTGGCCCCTGCCTCCACATCAGTGATTCTTCCATTGCTAGAATCACAATAACTCTATAGTAGAACACAAGTAAGTCTACTTTAGTCCATAGTGCTTTCCCCACTCCTGAGGATTCTAGGATGGTGATGCCCACTCCACCTCTATCATTATTAACTATTTTCCCTGTACATTTAGGACTTTATCCCATCTAGAGCTAACCTTTGCAACTATCATATTGACTATACATATATCCTGTATTTTTATCAGTTGTTACTTTATGTATTTCAAAGCTTTATTAGATATGTAAATGAACATGTTCTTTACATCTTCTTGATCTTTTGTTCCTTTACCAGTGTATACAGTGTTCCTTTTTGATCCTTGCGATGCTTTTTGCCTTAAATAGTTTTATTTAATATTCAGTTTGCTACCCCTGGTGTATTTTATTCCTGTATGTCTGATATATCTATCCCAATCTTATACTTTCTGTATTTGTTGATTGTTTTTTGTGGTTTTTTTTGGTAACAACTTTGAGATATAATTCACATACCATATTGTTCACCCATTTAAAGCGTGTAATTCATTGATTTTGCATATTCATAGAAGTGTGTAACCAACACCACAATCAACTTTAGAACATTTTCATCACTCTAAAAAGAAATCCGTACTCTTTAGCCATTGTTTTCAACCCCCTATCTCCTCCCAGCCCCAGGCAACCACTGATCAATTTTCTATGGATTTGTCTGTCTGGACATTTCATATATGGAATCGTATAGTTTTTTCGTCTGGCTTCTTTTTTTTTTTTTAAAGATTTATTACGCCCCACCCCCCGCCCCATTGTCTGCTCTCTGTGTCCATTCACTGTGCATTCTTCTGTGTCTGCTTGTCTTCTTTTCAGGTGGCACCGGAAACCAGTGCTGGAACTTCTTGAGTGGGAGAGAGGTGCTGAATCTCTTGAGCCACCTTAGCTCCCTGGTCTGCTGCATTTTTTAGTGTCTCTCCTCTGTGTCCCTTTTTGTCGTGTCATCTTGCTGCACCAGCACTCATACAGGGCAGTTTGCCTTCATCAGGAGGCCCCAGGAATAGAACCCTGGACCTCCTATATGGTAGATGGGAGCCCAATTATTTGAGCTGCTTCCACTTGCCTGGCTTTTTTCTTTAGCATCATGTTTTCAAGGTTCACCCATGTTTTAGCATGTGCCAATGCTTCATTTCTTTTTTATGGTTCAGTAACATTGCATTGTATATCACATTTTATTTATCCTTAGCTGATGGACATTTGGGTTGTTTCTGCTTTGAGACTATTACAAATAATGCTGCTATGATTACTTGTGTACAAAATTTTTCATGGACATGTGTTTTCATTTCTCTTGGTTATGTACCTTGGAGTGGAATTGCTGGGTCATATGATAACTCCTTAATCATTTGAGGAGCTGCTAGACTGTTTTCCAAAGTGACTGCGCCATTTTATGTTCCTGCCAGCAGCGTGCTCTCCACGTCCCTCACCACCTTGTTATTGAATGTCTGTGTGATCATAGTCATGCTCGTGAGTGAAGTGGTAGCCCATTGTGGTCTTTTCCTTTGGTTTTTAAATGTGCATCTTAACAACATGTTGCTTGTGGTTTTTGTGTTTGGAGCTTTGTTAGCATCACATTAATTTGCCAAATATCAAGAGCCAGAATATGCCAGTCAAGCTTAAAAAAAAACACACATTTTTCAGTGGTGTTCATGCTTCAGTCTTTATTATAATAATAAAAAAGATTTAGAAAGATGATTTCTTTTTCAGTAAAACACCACATTCTAAATGAAGCAATTTGGGAAAAAAATGGGTTTGTTATTCTTATCAAACTACTTTAGATTCTCTTTATATTTTTATATGAAGTTAGCACCTAGTAGGGGATAAATTCATTATAAAGAATTAGAATTCCCCCTTCTTCCCCCCTTCCCCCAGCATTTAGCATCAGCCTTGCCTGGGAACTTGTTAGAAATATAAATTCTTAGGCCCCTCTCCAACCCAATGCATTGAACATTCTGGGGGTTGAGACCCAGCAGTCTGTGTAATTCTTATGTATGCTGAAATTTGGGAACCATGTTAATAGTGATGCTGTGTTTTTAATTATAGGAGTATGTCTGGTGCTCTAATTTTAGTCTTGCTAAGAATAGTAGGTTCAAAAAATATTCACTGAGCATTTTTGGTATATTTTCAGCAGCATATACTGAAAATACAAAATGATACACAGTGCAAACCTTCACTGAGCCTACCATAGTTTTTTTTTTAATGACTCTCTTGATACTATAAATGCCCAGTGCCCAAAAGATCAGAAGTAAAATATGTTAAGTGCCTAGCAGAGTGCTTGATATATATCAAGTACTTAATAAATGGTTGCTTTTGTTTGAAATAGGCTAGCTTTCTTAAAGTTTTATGTTACTTTTAAATCAGAATTCTTTTGACTGTTTCCATTCTTCATTAGAAAGGCTAGTCCTCCACAGCTAAGAGAATACTTCGTTTGCTTTCATGCAGTACTTTTGCTTTTGTGTTGAATGCAAGTGCTTGTGCTGCTGATTGTCCAAAATGAGTCACTCATTCCACCCCATCTCTCCCCAATTTATCATCCTTCAAGTGGCTTTTCTTTGTCCTTAAGAATCATTGATTCATTCAGGATATTTGTGGTATACCTACAACATAACAGAGTTTGGATATATGTTGATTAATAAGTAGATGTGATACTTGATCTTGTGGAGCTTACCACATTAGCAGAGGAGAGAGACAGTAACAGTAGATAAACAAATAGATGTAAGTTACAAAATACATGCTATGAAGGAAACAAATAGTGTACAGTGATAGAGAGGGTACCAACTTAGGGTGCTCAGGAGAAGTCCCAGAAGAGAGGATCTTTGAAACAACATCTAAACATTTCTCTTTTGAGAAAAAGTCAGCCGTGGGAGGAGTAGGAATGCAAGCATTCCAGGTAGAGAGAAAAACCTTGAGAGTGTTCAAGAAGCTGAAAAGAGGGCATCATTGCTGCAGTGAAGTGGGCTCTGGGAGGGTTTTATAAGATGTAGTTGAAGAGAGAGACAGGACCAGGTCATGCAGGTTTTTAAAGCCTTAATGAGGAGTTTACTTTTTATTCCAAGTGAATTGGGGAGCCATTTAAGGAGGCATGAACAAGAATTGTTCATAGCAGCATTGCAGTCACACCAGAAAGGTAGAAACAACTGTTTCAACTTCTGTATACAAGAGAAAAGATGCATTTAGGTATATTTATGCATTGGAAGACCACTTGGGAGTATATGCATATAAATTAAAGTTCCACTTATCAACATGTGTGAATCCCAAAAACATAATGTTGAGTGAAAAGAAAGTCATAAAAGAATACAAGCTGTATGATTCCATTTAAGTAAAGGTCAAAAATAGGCACATTTTTGTGTGAACAGGGGTTGGCAAACTACAATCCATGGGTCAAATCTGACCTATTGCCTATTTTTGGACAGCCTGTGAGCTAGGAATTGTTTTTACATTTTTAAATGGTTGAAAAAATCAAAAGAATGATCATATTTTGTGATGTGAAAATTATATGAAATTCAAATATCAGTGTTCAGAAATAGGTTTATTGGAACACAGCCATGTTCATTTGTTGTCACAGTGACCATAGCTTCTTTTGTGCCACAACAGCAGATAGTTTTGATGGACATTAAATACATCATTCACTATTTATCCCTTTACAGAAAGTGTGCCAACCCCAGGTTTAGAGATACTTACATATGTGGTGAGAGTTATAAAGAAAGAGGTGAGAATGATGAACCCAGTCTTGAGGACAGTGGTTACTTTGGTCTTCTAAAGTAAAGGTATCCAGTTGTTTTGTTTTCTTATTGATAGGACATAACAATATAATCTTTTATATGTATATTTCACAATAGAAAGATTAATGTTATCTCTGAAATATACATATTACATGCACTGAACTATTAAAATAGTGAATGTGAGTCAGGGGACTGTAGAGGAAAGAACTTCCAGGGGCAGGGACTCAAGCAGCGTATATAGAGCCGGGTGCTCGCTCTGCTTATTGGCTGATTGCCTCCTAATAGGCTGTTCCCCTTCTTCCTTTGCTGGTCCCTGGGAAACAGGGTATCTCAAGCACCTGTAGCGCTGACTGACATGCCATTCAGTGTGATATGTAATTACCTGCTTCCAGGTACTAGCAGTGAATGCCCCCCTCCTGGAAATGCTGAAGATGACACAGTTTGCTTGGATCTTGGAAAGTGTAAAGATGGAAAATGTATTCCCTTCTGTGAGCGGGAGCAGAAGCTGGAGTCTTGTGCATGTAATGGTGAGTGGGAGAAGAGATGGCCTCTGCCTGCCAAGCCCCATGCCTCCACCTGGAGACCTGGCAGCAGCCGCCCACACACTGCTGGTCAGGCAGTGAGAACCACGCCGGGGACCAGGGAATGGGCGGAGGCAGGGTCGTCCCTGGAGGCACAGCTCTCTGAGTTCAAATTCTGGCCCTTCCGCTAGCTCTGTGGGTCCCCTTTCCTGCATTTTCAGGCAGTATGGCAGGCTTGGGGGTGGGATAGGAGGGAATTTTGTTGTGGTCGGAGTGGGTGGGGGTTCTTTCCTCCTCCCTACCCCCATCATACAAATGCTGAAAACAGCAGTAGCTGCCTGTGTTCATTGACAATGAACTATATTACTCCTTCAAGGATTTGGCCAGAGAGTACCTATTCCAGGACCTGACCCCACAACATTAGTGATTTTTATCTCATCCACAGAGAGAGCTTATTCCCGTCTGATCCCTGCCAGAGCAGCCCAAGGCGGCTCCCTTCCTTAGCTTTTCACACTCTCTTAGAGCATGGGTTCTTAACCTTTTTTGTTCCATGGACCCCTTTGCCGGTCAGGTGAAAACTATGGAGACCTTACTAAGCCCACATTACTGTGTATTATTTAATAAATATATCACACCCGCACCAACACAAACCCACATGAATGTTTTTTGATTTTCATTTCAAGCTCATGAACCCTTTAAGACCCTGCTTTAGAGCCTGGCACCTGAGCACTGGTTAGGGACAGCTTTCCACACCCTCTCAGCCACATACAGCCTTTCATTTGATTAGAATCCTGCTGCTTTCAAAAACAAAATTAAAAAAGAACCCAGCTGTTGAAAATCATTGGTTTGGCAACTCACCATCTATAAAATGGAGAGGTGGCTCTTCCTGTTGGGATGGCATGTAAATAAAGATGATGACACGCAGTAGGTGCCAAGTACTCATTTACTAAGTGAATGGTAAGAGGCAGGGTGTGCCCTGGAAGGACAGTGCTTGACTAAGTAAATAACCCAGTGAATATTGAATAAATGAATGGCGAAAAGGATTTTGTTTTTCCTTTAAAGTTGCTTTGCTTTTTTCAAATTCCTAGCTGAATTTTCTCCCAAGTCTTCATAAATACTGACTTTCCCGAGTCACATAGACTATCCCCTGAGGTAGGTTGCCATTTTAATTTTTTGGCATCTCTGCCATTCATGTGTGCGCATGTGTCTTACTGTGACCCCCCCATGAGCTCTCCGGGGGCAGTCATGACGTGGAGGCTGTGGCACCTGTCACTGGCAGCTCACTCAGGCCCACGCTTGTGGTGGGACACTTGGGTCACAGAGGTTATAGCCCTTCGGCTGCACTGGCTCTTCTAAATGTGCTCTGAACTGAGAAGCCAAGGACTTAAATTAGCAGTATAAGAAATGAGTTAGGAAAAGGGAAACAATTTAGGAGAGCATATGAAGGATTCAAGTAGAGAGAATACGTTGGTTTTTAATTTATAAAAGAAATAAAATTTGTAAACCTTACGGCCCCTAACAGATCAAGGAGTCAGTGGCTTCTGTAGCTGTGAGAGCTGAGATGTGTGAGCTTAGAAATTATTCCTTAGGGGGGTAAAATATGAATTGCATTAGCTTTTTAAAAAAACTTATTTGGAAATAATTTCAAACAGAGGACAGTTGCAAAAATAACATAAAACCCATAGAGACAACACCGGCATACCACCATCCAGATACCAGATCCACGACTTTGAGTGTTCTGCCACATTCATCATTTAGTTTTTCAAATGAAAGCAGGGACACAGAAGAGACAGGAGAGCTGTGTTTCCAAGCAAGCTCCAGTCAGCTGTCACCATACGTTCTCTGTTTTAGAAACCGACAACTCCTGCAAGGTGTGCTGCAGGGACCCATCTGGGCGCTGTGTACCGTATGTTGATGCTGAGCAGAAGAACTTATTTTTGAGGAAAGGGAAACCCTGTACAGTGGGATTTTGTGACATGAATGTGAGTATTCATTTACATCCAGCTTTTTCTGTTAACAGCTAGACTGGAAGTTTTTATATTGGCACTATTTAACATTGCAAATGGAAGGAAATCAAAACAAAAATGCTGCTACATGTTTCTAACTATTGTTTGTTTTTGTTTAAAAGAGTTTTAAGTATGTATGCGCATTAGAAGGAAAAGGCAAGTGCTTTCAGGTAACAAGCTTATGCTTTCCATAGCAGAAGCTGAGAGACTGGGAAGGACCTAGACAGGCATTTTTTAAAAAAAATTGGTTGTTTTTAGGGAGTAGGGTCCTGATGATGTTTCTTAGGTTGATTGTAAAATTAACTTAAGATTGTAAAACGTCCAGTGTTGTCATTTTGAAACTGGTGCTGAATGACTAGGCAATACCTAGGAGGCTTGACTCATCTAAGGCAGATTCTTCTCTACAGAAAAACAATTTTATTCATGCAAAATGATGGGAGAGGACTTTTTGCTGTGTTCTTTTCCTTTTCACTTTGGGCATGCTGATATCAATATAATCCTTACTGGAAAGGCCCCATGTTTAGCAAATTCTTTTTCTCTTGAATTTGATAATTCTAAATTCACTTATAAAAAGTGACTAATTATGAAAGTGTCAGTGATAGATATAATTTATTTTCTTAGGTGTCCATTACATTTAAATTACCAGCCCATTTTAAAAAGGGCCCTTTAAATGTTTGACTTTTATGAAGCCCTTTACATAAATTATTTTCATAGAGCCACATTGCTTCTCAGTGCATTTTTTAGGGGATAATGCTGTATATTTTCTTTTCATAGGGCAAATGTGAGAAACGAGTACAGGATGTAATTGAACGATTTTGGGATTTCATTGACAAGCTTAGCATCAATACTTTTGGTAGGTGGTTTTCCTAGGTTCTTTACTTACAGATGGGCTAATTTCTGTGATATTGGAAAAGTGTGGCTTCAGAGTGATCTGTTCTGATTTTGAAACAGAAGATGGAACTAATCTCCACTTTTGTTATGAAATAACTTGGCTAGAATAAAATTGACTTATGGGTCCGTCCCTGTGTGACTTGGATTCATGAATTTCCAGATAAGGGAAATCAATACTTTAGTCAAAATACTGGCTGCTTTCTTTATTGAAAAATGAATGCACAATAGCATAAGCCTAGTTCAGGCCCGTAGAGTATAAGTCTGAATCCTACTAATGTAAGAATCATTTATTTAAAAGTTGGTCCTCGGATTTTTACAGAAGTAAGGCTATCTTGTGTCCTCTGTAGAGTCCATTATTTCAAGTTTAGTCACAAATATACCCAGATTTTAAAAACTTCATGACCGTTATTATAATAGCATTGTATATGATTAGAACTTACTGACATATTTACTCCAGGTATTATTTGAAGGCTTTGTAATTTAGTCTCTTTGATAAGTATATTTGGGGTTTTTCTTTTAAAGAGTTTGTTGGAGAGATGGTCAGGTCTAGTACAGGTGCCATGGACACGCTTAATACTGTGCCAGTAGTATTATCTAGCCAGTAGCTTTGTGGCATTTGACACAGTAATACTAATTTAATATCATTTAAGTTTAGATTTGCAGGGTTTTGATAATGATATTTTGTATTTAAAATTGTTCACAGGGAAGTTCTTAGCAGATAACATTGTAGGCTCTGTCCTGGTTTTCTCCTTGATATTTTGGATTCCTTTCAGCATTCTTGTCCATTGTGTGGTAAGTTACCAATTTGTAAGTAATTAAATATTTCATTAAAATTCTGAACAACTCCAGCCATATAATATTTGGAAAAGATATACTGTTCTTAGCAAAATTTAACCTTAGTGTTTCTGATGACATTTTTTGGTGTTAAACTTAGGAAAGCTTATCTTTTAGAAAGCTTGGCTAATAATCTAAAGGAACTTAGTTTATTCCTTTATGCCTGTTTTATTCTAATATATAATTTCTGAGAATTTTATGCTTCTAAGCATAGAAGACCATTTAACTGGATTTTAGTCTGAGAAGTAAAGCTTCAAAACAAGAACATATATATATATTTTCACACTAAATTTGTTAATAATAGAGCAAATGTTAAACTTCAACATTCCAAAGATGTTACTATATATAATATAGAATCTCGGCATTATTGTGCAGGGTACTCAAATCTTTCCAGCTAGTAAGAATGAGCAGTTTAAAAAATCTCAAAATGAGCAACAGCTAAAAGTTGAATAGGGCTTTGTCTGAGGAACTCCCCACGTACTTTATAAATTTAAGGCACTTCAAAATTTCTTACACATCTATTCATCTTCCTTCTATTGGAAAAATGGACATTTGTGAGCTTTAGAGATGAGGACATCAAACACAGGCTTCAGACTACTCTGATACTCTCAGTGTCCATGTTAACACTTGAAAAATCCAAGCACAGCTAACTCTAATGACAAAGACTGTAGTGCCTTCTGCTCCCTTTCCTTTTCCTGTTTGCTTCTCTTGCCTATTAGCTATTCACTGAACATATTTTCCTCAGTGTGGTAAACGTGCTAGGTGAGGGTGGAACATCCCTGGGGAGCAGGGAGATGGTTTTTAAAGGTGAGATGGTTGAAGCATTGACATATGTGGCTGTGTCTCTGCCACCCTTTATAGTAGCTTTTACTTGAAAGTCAAACCTCTGTTGTTTACAGTGAAAGTTATGCATGTGGACTGAGGCATGATCATTGATTTCAGAGCAAGGCAGGTAACTTGAGAAAAGGTGGTAGCTTGTTTCTAGCCATAGAACGTGTTCATGGCAGCCAGACTGGAAACTGAGACCTTGATTCTTGGGCTTGGATTCCGGCCTTGTCCTTGGTCACCTGTTAACGATTCAGCCATAAGGAGGTATAAGGGACAATGGATGGCTACATGTGTTCAGCCCTCTGGGAAAATATGATGTAGGGACCTGAGGCCCAGTTCCTCCAATAGAAATCTCCCCAACAGAGATGCAGGCCACAGAAACTCTTCAATCAGCTGAGAAGAGTGCAAGGTGGGGTGAACTGTGACCGCAGGGTACAGTTTGAAACCAGAACTGAATGAGGCTCTACAAGCACAATCAACCTTAAGCCAACTGACCAGCTTTCCTTCTATTCTGCATTGTCTTGGTGGACCGAGAAAGTGGTACATTGATCTATTTGACACACAGGGGGACTCACTCAAGAAAATAACATTTTTAAACCTTTCCTATTTTTGTACTTAATGGCCCCCAAAAGTATCTCATCTGAGTGCAAAGGAAGCTCTTCTAGACTGGTGACAGACTGTTAAAACTTGCTTAAGAAATTCATTCTCATCTCTTGAACCTGCTACTACTTTCTAAAACTCAAGTTTTAAGTTTTTAATTTAATATTGGGATTAGGCTGTCAGGAAAGGGCAATTAACTCAATTTTATTTGTATGATTGACCTTTTTCTTGGTATTCTTTTCTTACTAGGATAAGAAATTGGATAAGCAATATGAATCCCTGTCACTATTTCACCCCAGTGTAAGTATACCATATGAAAGGGAAAATTATTTTTAGTTACCCAAAGGCACTTTAAGACCTTAAGTGAATGCCTTTGATTCCCTGCTCAGACCGACCACCTCAGCAAAGAGCCCTTAGGGTTTTAGTTTCTTTTCTAGTGGAATGTCTTGCTGCAGTAGGAACTTTAGAAATGAACTCTCTTGACAACAGCAATAATGAACTTTCAGTTGCACGGATGGAGACTGAAAAAGATAAGTGATGTTTTCCTCTCCCCTCCCCACATCCACCAAAAATAATTTTGCTGCTTAGCACTAAATTAGTTATTACTTTGAGATCTTTCCTTATCTTTGGCTCTTGATAGGATTGTTTCTTAGGAGTTCTCTTTGGGGTCCTCAAAGTGGTAAGTTGACAGGACACCTGAAAGGTAACTACTTTGAGTCACTTCTTAGGTTGAGTGATCCCTCCCACCTCGTGCTTTACTTAGTATGAGGGATTCCAGTGCTTATGGCATTAAAGTAGTTTGATAGTGAAGGAGGCTGGAACTAAGATGTTGGGTTCATCCTTTACTCCTTATCAATTAAACCCATGTCTTTTCAGAATGTTGAAATGCTTAGTAGCATGGATTCAGCATCAGTTCGCATTATCAAACCATTTCCAGCGCCTCAGACTCCAGGCCGACTCCAGCCCCTGCCGTCCACCCCAGTGATGCCCTCGGTGCCTGTGGCTCCCAAGCTGGACCACCAGAGAATGGACACCATACAGGAAGACCCCAGTACTGACTCTCATGTTGATGAAGATGGGTTTGATAAGGACCCCTTTCCAAATAGCAGCACAGCTGCAAAATCCTTTGAAGATCTCACAGACCATCCTGTGACCAGAAGTGAAAAGGCATCCTCCTTTAAATTACAGCGTCAGAATCGTGTGGACAGCAAAGAAACAGAATGCTAGTTCAGGGATGTATTTTCTAAGTGCTTCTGACTTAAATGTACAAAGTGTTTTTATAGGTTTGATCTAAAATCACTGCATCTATTTTGTGAAAATTTGGGAGAAATAACCAAGTGATATTATAGCAGATGCTGGCCATGTGTTTGCAATTCTTCACATAAGTACAAAAGGTAAGGTGAACTAGCTTATTTTGAGGCCTTTCAGGTTTTGTTTTGTGGTTTGTTTTTAAAAATCTTTAAAATATCCTTCAACCTGTAGTGCAGAAGCAGAAAATACAGCTGAATTAGGTTATGAATATTTACATTTTTGTAATCTTTAATAGTGATAACAGCACTGATTAGGGGGGTCAGTTTTTTAAAATATACACTGTAAAAACCTGCCAATATAATGAGGCATTTAGCAGTTACTGGACACCAGGAACATAGAAGACATTTTTTTTTTTGCCTTCAAGTTAAGAGAAAGGAGTGAGACAAAACCTAGTTCTACATTATCGCCAAAATGTGGATTCTATTTCTAGGTATTACACAGATCTTTTGGCCAACAGAGAGAATTTACACACCTAAACTCAGAATTGAATTAATGTGTCTTCATAATTCAAAGGTTACTATTTTATAGAATGCAATCATTCTAGGTTATAGTGAGGGTTACAAATAACTGTAGCCACCTAACTGTTCAGGACCCCAATTTGCTGGGCTTTTTTCTATTAAGTATTTTCTTGTAGCCCTACCTAATACTGTTGCTATGCTCTTAAATGACTTCAGAATAAGATTAACAAGTATGGCTGCATATTTTCAAACACAACTGGACTCAGGGTAAGCAAGATATTTCTTCCCAGAACAGGGGTTGTTTTGGGTGGGAAGAGATATGATATGGTACCCCACCCACTCTGTGTGGCTGGGGCTCATCTCTACAAAGGTAATACTGAAATCCTTCTTACTGACCAGCAAGTGGATAGTTAGATTACTTCTTTAGTGCTTCAGGATTGTGGATGGTCCACATTTACTGCGTGAAAGATAAAAATCATTGCATTGAATTCTGATTCCCATAAAATGACAGTTAAGAGCTTTATTATTTTTTTTTGATAATACTGAAACGTGCTCACCAGCCAATCATTGTAACCTTTGAGGGCAATTAACCAAACCTGTGACAAATCATGTCTTTTTTTTTTCCTAAGGACATTTGTTATACAGGTGCTTGTTACACTAATACTTGAACTTGTACCTTACGGTATTTGCTATCATTTAACTAGTCACAATATTCTTCTATTTTAATTATACTTTTGGAATTTGGTATGAGGTGAGTAGGGTGTGTGGGTGTATGTATGAGAGAGAAACAGTCCCAGAAGAATGCAAGAAAACAAAAATAAAATTGTGACTTTTTAAAGAACAAAGCTGTATTTAACTTCTTTTGCCATTTACAGATCTAACAAGCTGCTCAGGCTATGTTTTGTATCTATATAGCAGAGCATCAATCAGTAAAACTTCAGTACTTAAATATTTAATATTAAAATACAACATACCTATTTAAAGTATTAAAAATTTAAGTACAAAGTGTTCCTGAAAAAAATTATACTGTTTTTATTAAATATTGGTGGCAAATGGTACTGTTTTTTAGTTCAGAGTTACAAACAAATGTTTAGGCTTGAGAAAAAAGTGTTCTTTGATCAATCTTCTTAGAATCTTTATGTCTTCACAACTTCATGTTCTGTAAATTAACAACAAAACTTGAATTCCATAACTAGTGGTCCCCATCTCCCAGAAGACTTAGCTCAGGTTTTGCTTCTACTACATCTCTCCAATAAGGAAGAAGCAGGGGCAGTGAAGAGACCTTCTTCTCTATCAAAGGCCAAAGACAGGAGAACAAAAATTCATTTCCCTTTGGTGATAAATGTAGTCCATCTGATAAATAGGATGAAAAGTCCTGTAAGGGGGGAGAGAACTAAGTTAGAGGTGAGAGTAGTGTTTGTAAATGCCAGTGTGTGTATTATTCTCCCAGTGTGGCCCTGGCCTACAAGAATCACTCAGTCCCTTATGCTTCTTCAGGCATCTGACCAGCAGATCTCCATGCTGTTTACACCTGTGCTTCCAAAGCCCTGAACAGAGATGTCAGACTGCCTCCATCTCACAGAACTATCCACGTGTCTGAGTTGGAATGTCATTCTAGGTCTTCTGAGTCATACGGCATGATTATCAGGCTATTTATGAGTCGAAAGGAAAGGCTTAATGGGTAAATATGGTTCATTACCATAATCAATGAAAATGAATACACTGATGTTAAAAGCTTAGGGCCCCAGTGAGTCAATACTGCCTTCGGTTGTCAATCTATGTATTAAATTGATTTACCAGGGAAGCGGACTTGGCCCAGTGGTTAGGGCGTCCGTCTACCACATGGGAGGTCCGCGGTTCAAACCCCGGGCCTCCTTGACCTGTGTGAAGCTGACCCATGCACAGTGCTGATGCGTGCAAAGAGTGCTGTGCCACGCAGGGGTGTCCCCCACGTAGGGGAGCCCCACGCACAAGGAGTGCACCCCACAAGGAGAGCAGCCCAGCGTGAAAGAAAATGCAGCCTGCCTAGGGATGGCGCCACACACACGGAGAGCTGACACAACAAGATGACGCAACAAAAAGAGACACAGATTCCTGTGCTGTTGACAACAACAGAAGAGGACAAAGAAAAACATGCAGCAGATAGACACAGAGAATAAATCTTTAAAAATAAATAAATTGATATACAAGTTATTAAGTGGAAAGAGCCTGTATCATTCAGCTTAGGATAACAATTGCTTGGACTATAAGAGTCTAGTCTCTCCCCATGCCCTTGAACTCTAGCATATTTATCATCAGAGCTAATGAAGCAGAGCCAAAGAATTGATTCTTTGGGGGAAGACTCTTCTTCCTAGACTAGGTATTCAGATTCTAGTAGTACTTCTCCCTATGCCTCAGTTTCCTCATCTGTAAAATTTCAGATTAGATGATCTCTAAGGAAGACCCTTATTCCAGGATCTTAATGTGTTAAATCTAGAAGGAATTTTATGAGATGAACTAGCCCACTAGTTTGTCATTTTATTTTTTCTACCAGCACATCTTTTTTTTTTTTTTTTTTTTGTGATTATAGGTCATTTTATTTTCTTCTTAATGCTTCTCTGAATTTCACAATCTTACATACAAATGTCACATTACTTTTATCAGCAGAAAAAAAGAAAAGTAGATAAAATTTTTAAAAATCTCTGCAACTTTCACTCCAGAATTTTTTTTTTAAAAGGCAAACAACCTATTTTTTATTTATTTTTTTTTTTAAAGAAAAATTCAAGTTTTAATAATATACATGATTTTCTAATGAACTGTTGCTCATCAGGCATGAATTCTTTAGAAAAATACAGTGATGGGCTTAGTTCTTTTTTTTTTTTTTTTTTTGGGGTATGTGGTTTATTTTTATTTTTATTTTTAATTGGCTTTGTAATAATATTACATTAAAAATATATATGTGAGGTCCCATTCAACCCTACCCCCCACCCCACCTCTCCCCCCCCCCCCCCCAACAACACTCGTTCCCATCATCATGACACATCCATTGGATTTGGTAAGTACATCTTTGGGCACCTCTGCACCTCATAGACAATGGTCCACATCATGGCCCATACTCTCAGCACATCTTTTTTAATCCATCTTAGGAAGAGCCTTAACACAGAAAAACAACTCTTGTTCTCTCCTCCTATATTCAGAGGCTCAACTGTAGGCTAGATTTCCAGAGGAATAGTTAAGGTTTGGGGTCAGTGGTTTACTAAGAAAGCTGGTGGTAGAGTCAGAACCACAGTCTAGGCTCTCCCACAGTAGTTTCATCAGCTCTCTCAGGGGCAGGGTTAACAGCCCTGGGACTGGGGAGAGAACAAGAGCCTCCAAAAAGTGACTGGCAACTTTCAGTTCTCAAATGGCAGTGTGACTTTCTGACTGATTCATTTTTTCCCATTACAGATGTATCATCAGTATACAGATATTAAAAATAGCCAGGCCATTGGAAGGATGATGGGCTTGGATTTAAAAAAGGAAAAAGTTTGTACCTAGTTCGCTGGTTCCTGGTTGTTCCCTTTCTACCGTCTTTCTTTATCAATATTTACCAGCAGAGAGGCCAAACCTAACAGCTGCAAATAGTATACACTGGAGAGGGGCTGTAATGCTTCCACTTCATCCATAGAGCTACCTTACAAAGTAACTCTCCCCTCCCCTGAGCAACACAAATAACCATCAAGGCCAGATTTGTGTCTGCATCTCAACAAAGCTATGATGGCCTTTTATATGCCCTGCATAACAGACCCTTGACTGCAAGAGTAAAAGGTAGCAGAAGAAATGGGGGGAAAAAGTGCACCTGACTTACAGCTTTGCTGTTCATAAATATCCATGTGGACTCTGAATGCATATTAGTAATAACAAAGGGAACCAGCTATTTGTTTTGTTTACTTACCTCAGTCTGAGTTCTAGGAAAAGCTGCACAAACCTGGCTTCCTTCTGTGTGATCCTACACACATTGATCAACGAGCAAGTCACTGTACCTGATTATCCTTTTGCATCAGCGTCCATAGGTCAAGTACCTCAGTTCCACAGTCTTGGGCAACTTGTAAACAGGCACTGGCATATTCACCAACAACCAAGTTGAGGCGATTTAATTTGCAACCTAATGAGAAGAGTGAAAATCCAGGTGGGAATTGATAAACCCAAGCACTGGTCATTGTCCAACTTCTACTGACCTGGATGGTTTCTAAGGAGGCAGAAAAGGCCCGAAGGAGCACCAATCTAGCTGGCTAGAGTGCAAGCCATAGGTGAATGGAACTGAACTGGCAGCTAGAAAAGGATAGCCTAGAAAGGAATTCTGGGCCAGACCATGGAAGGTGAATGTTGGTTGTACTGAGAACGCTTCAATTTTTATATCATATGTTACAGGAAGCCATTGTAATAGAGTGGAAAAGTCACACACTTTGGACAGAGAGATCTAAGATCTGATGCCTTTAATTGCCACTAAACAGCTGGGTGACTGAACAACTTCACCTTTCTGAGGCTTTCCTAATCTATATGATGATGATACCTACCTAATCACAGAAAGAGTGAGGAGATTAAAAGACTAAACTCAGGCAAAGTGTCTAGCACAGGGTGTCCGACGCACCCTTAAAACAGTGCATGTCACCTCAGCTTCTCCCACCTTGATTTATGGGAAGACAGGGTGGGAGTGGGTAGAGTGCTGTATTTGGAGATGGTGAGCCAGGCTGTAGGGAGGAATGTTCAGGAGCCTAATGCACCAGGACAGGATGGGGTAATAAAAGTCCAAAGTAGGGCAAAGACAGTGAGAGCTGGTAGGAGGAGGTCTGGATGAATGTGATATTAAAGAGAACAAAACTCAGGTTTCAACAACTAGACAAAGGGATGAGAGAAGATGGCACAGGTTTCATGTCTGAGAGATTCAAAGAGCACACTCACCTTGTTTTGGTTTTGATGTGGATTGATTCTGCTTGTGAAATCCACCTAAACTATAATTAGTTTATTTTCTAAGGAACGAGTTATCTAGATATGACCCCTTCTCCCACCTGCTTTTGCTCATCTCTGACATTTGCTTTTCATCTATACTGGACTACACTCAAGTATAAAAGAGGAAATAAAATTAAAATTTCAGAATCTCATATATTCTCTTGAAAAAGAGATCTGTTTGGTCTGGAATCAAGGAACAGAGAGTAATTTAAATAGCTTCTGTTGACTATGCATATGATCTTTAAAACCTTTTTGTTTAAGGCTAAGAATATACTGCCTCTAGATCAACTATGGCTAAAGGCCCGAGGAAAGCTGGGGAATCAGAAGCTGTCTCAAACAGAGCTTCAGACCATGTTTCCTGGACCCTGCTATCTCTAGGAGGAGTCAGACCTCAAAGAAAAGGCATTCTGACGTCAGTCTTAAGTGCAGCAATAAACATCCCTTTGACATGACCTGATGCCCTGGGCTTACAGTCACTGCACTACCACAGACCTGAGTTGACCTGAATATTGTTCTCTCTGTACCACCATCCGTGGACCTCTAAACATAGGATTCTTGTGACTTGAAACTGTTTTGTCCCCTCCCTGCTCCTCTTCTCCACTCTGGACTAGAGAGCAGAGACATAGCTATAACCCCAGTGAAAGGTGGTATCATATAATAGTAAACACCTGGGCTTTTAGATCCTGGATTTGATTCCTGGTTCTGCCACTGACCATGTGATCTTGAGCAAGTTAACCTCTCTAAAGATTTAATTTTCCCATCTGTAAAATGGGGGCAATAACAGTTTTACCATGAAGTTGTGGTGTGCATGCTTTTGTCTGTATAAGAAACATCTAGAGTGCTTCTTAAAATAGGCCTAGAAATCTGCCTAAAAATAATACTTAACATTGAGTCAGACCATGCTTTGGGAAACAGCTGTCCTACATTGCAAAGCCATTCATTTGTTCTAGACTAGCCTGTTTTCTATGAATTTAGACTGTTTAGAAAAATTACATAATGTACCCTTTTAAACCATGCAAGTGTATGCCAGCATGAGAAAAGTATGATATCAAGTTGCATAAAAAAGTCTTTGTGTAGAAGAAAAGGTGAAGAGATAAAAACATGTAGCCTAATGGATGTGTCATGATGATGGGAACGAGTGTTGTTGGGGGGGGGGGAGAGGGGGGGTGGGGGGGTGGGGTTGAATGGGACCTCACATATATATTTTTAATGTAATATTATTACAAAGTCAATAAAAAATTAAAAAATTAAAAAAAACAAACAAACAAACAAAAAAAAAAACATGTAGCCTAAAGATCTAATAGTGAATTATCTAAAAAATACCTTTCCAGAAAACCTAATAGTTGAAAGAAATAAGAAGCAGACTTGAACAGACAGAAGAAAAGATCAGTGAACTAAGAGACAGGATAGTTGTAACCTTCAGTCAAAAACAGATTAGAGGGAAGCGGACTTGGCCCAATGGATAGGGTGTCTGCCTACCACATGGGAAGTCCACAGTTCAAACCCCGGGCCTCCTTGACCTGTGTAGAGCTGGCCCATGTGCAGTGCTGATGTGCGCAAGGAGTGCCCTGCCACACGGGTGCCCCCCCGGGTAGGGGAGCCCCATGTGCAAGGAGTGCGCCCCGTAAGGAGAGCCGCCCAGCGCAAAAGAAAATGCAGCCTGCCCAAGAATGGTGCCGCCCACAAGGAAAGCTGACACAACAAGATGACACAACAAAAAGAAACACAGATTCCCGGTGCCGCTGATAAGGATAGAAGCGATCACAGAAGAACACACAGGGAATGGACAGAGAGAGCAGACAACTGGGGGGGGCGGGGGCGGGAAGGGGAGAGAAATAAAAATAAATCTAAAACAAAAAAGTTAGAATAGAAAAAACTGAGCACTGTCTTGGGGATTTCAATGACAGCACAAAGTGCACAAACATGTGTTATGAGTGTCCCAGAAGAAGAAAAGGGAAAAAGGCAGAAAGAATATCTGAGGAAATAATGGCTGAAAAATTCCCAACTCTTATGAAACAAATATATATGTCCAAGAAGTGCAACATACTCCCAACAAAATAAACCCTAACAGAACTACTCTGAGACAAATACTAATCAGAACACCAAATACCAAAAATAAAAAAAGAATTCTGAAAGCAGCAAGAGAAAGTGATTCGTCATATTCAAGGGATCCTCGATAAGACTAAGTGCTAATTTCTCATCTGAAACCATGGAGCCAAGAAGGCAGTAATATGACATATTTAAGCTACAGACAAAGAAAAACTGCCAAAAATTATTTATATGGCAAAATTTTCCTCCAAAAATGAGGAGTAATTTAAAATACTCCCAGATAAACAGAGACCGACAGAGACTATCAACAGAAGACTTGCCCTACAAGAAATACTAAAGGGAGTGCTGTAGTTTGAAAGGAAACGACAGAAAAGAGTAGCATGGAAGAGTGTAAAGAAATGAGGATCATGAGTAAGGGTAAATGCAAAACCCAATAGTGGGCAAATTACAGCAAAATGGTGACAAGAGTAAGGAGCCCCTAGAGTCAGCTCCTGCTACAGGGCAGTTAGTAAACACCCAGAGCTCTCTGGAGCTAGCTGAAGAACCTGTCTGGGGACTTCAGGAGGCCAGAAGGGCATCCTGTAACATCCTTGAAGGAATGGAAGGAGGAGGCTGCCCATCTGCAGAGAAGACTTGTAAGTAGAGCACTCCACACACCCGGAGGCCGGTGCCCATCCTCCACCTGAGGCACAAACTGTCTCAGGAGCTGTTCCGTGGCTGGAACTGAAAGCTCCACTTCCCAAAAATGGGGGAGGAAGAGATGGTTGGGCCCCAACTTCAGCTACTGGTGAGTAAAATTCAGCAGGCTAAAGTAAAATCCTGAGAACAACTAAAGTTTGAGCCTGTCCAAGTCAGAAAGAGGCTAGTTGTGGCCATCTTAACTCTGCACTTGGCATGGGGGGAAGCGGGGCAGACTGAAAATCCCAGTGCTGGTAGGGACAGGTATCTTTCCATCCAGGTCAGACTGCAGCTTTAGCCTAAGACCCAGTGCCACCTCCAGCAGGGAGGAAGCTGGAGGGACCTGTGCCAGGCTCTCCGGGAAATTGCCAGCTAAGCTGAAGATGCTGGTGATTGTCCTACTCTGGCAGCATGAGCCACCCCAGGAGATAGGTGACTAGAATTGGAAGCTCCATTTCCCCAAAACAGGGGAGAAGGCTGCCAATTTCAGCTACTAATTGGCAGACTCGGATGGCTAAGGAATAACCCTAGGAACAGCTAGGGTGTGAATTTGTCCAAGTCAGAAAAAATCCAGTGGCTGCCATTTTGACTCCACCCCCAGCCTGAGGGGAAGCCAGGCTGACCAAATACCACAGTGATGGTAGAAACCGGTTTCTTTCACCCAGATCAGCCTGCAGCCCTAGCCTAGGCTTCAGTTCCACCTCTGGCAGGGAAGAGGCTGGCTAGCTCAGCACCAGTCTATCCAGGTAACTGAGGGTACCTTTTGCTGGCACGAACTGAATAATTAAAAGTCTACTGGAGGGGCGGCGGACTTGGCCCAGTGGTTGGGGCCGCATGGGAGGTCTGCGGTTCGGACCCCAGGCCTCCTCGACCAGTGTGAAGCTGGCCCATGCGCGGCGCTGATGCGCACAGGGAGTGCCCTGCCGCACAGGGGGTGCACCCCATGGGGGGAGCTGCCCAGCATGAAGGAGGGTGCAGCCTGCCCGGGAGTGGTGCCACACGTACAGAGAGCTAACACAGTGGGACAGCGCCACAACGGGAGGCACGGATTCCCGTGCCGCTGACAGCAACAGAGGCGGACAGGGAAGGCACAGCGGATGGACGTAGGGAGCGGACAGCTGGGGTGGGGAGTGGGGGGAAGGGGAGAGAAATGAATAAATAAATAAATCTTAAAAAAAAAAAAGGTCTACTGGGGCAACTGCAGTCATCTTGGACCTGCACTGCATAGATTGCTGCCTACACCTGCAGCTCCATCCATGCCACAGGCAGGGGAGAAAAGGGAGTGAAGCTTCATCAGTCTCTGGGCAACTACAGTCTAGACCTGCCCAACTTGGATTATTCCACACAGCTGTGACCCTGTCCCTATCTCTGGGAAAGGAGAAAGTTGGGAGAAGCTTCATCCATCCCTGGGGCAATGAGCACAGCTTGAGCCTCCACAGTTTACAGTACCAATTACATCCTTGGCTCCTACTGCACAACCAGCAAGGGAAAAAGGGCAGGAAGCCCTAAACTAAAGAGAAAAACTGCACCCAGAATAAATACTCTGGTAATCCAGATGCCAAGACACCAACAAAAATTGTAATGCACAACAAGAAACAGGAAGATATGGCCCAGCTAAAGGAACAAGATAGGCCTCCAGATGACATAAAGAATCATGGATGTTCAAATAAATCCCCTTAATAAATTCAATGAGATAGCTAAAGAGATTAAGGATATTAAGAAGACACTGGGGGAAGCGGATTTGGCCCAACGGATAGGGCATCCACCTACCACACGGGAAGTCCAAGGTTCAAACCCTGGGCATCCTGATCTGTGTGATGAGTTGGCCCACGCCCAGTGCAGATGTGTGCAAGGAGTGCCGTGCCACGCAGGGGTGTCTCCCACATAGGGGAGCACCACGCGCAAGGAGTGTGCCCCTAAGAAGAGCCGTCCAGTGTGAAAAAGTGCAGCCTGCCCAGGAATGGCACCACACACGGAGAGCTGATGCAGCAAGATGACGCAACAAAATGAGACAAAGATTCTGGATGCTGCTAACAAGAATACAAGCGGACACAGAAGAACACACAGTGAATGGACAGAGAGGGCAGACAACTGGGGGGGGGGGGGAAGGGGAGAGAATTAAATAAACAAGTAAAAAGACGACACTGGATGAGCACGAAGAAGAATTTGAAAGCATGCATAGAAAAGTAGCAGATCTTATGGGAAAGAAAGGCACAATAAATGAAATTTTAAAAATTGGAATCATATAGTAGCAGATTTGAGGAGGCAGAAGAAAGGATTGGTGAAAAAAATGGCCTCTGAAAGTGAACATATAAAAGAACAGATGAAGAAAAGAATGGAAAAAATTGAACAAGGTCTCAGGGAACTAAATGACAGCCAGAGATGTGCAAACATTCGTGTCATGGGTATCCCAGAAGGAGAAGAGAAGGGAAAAGGGGCAGAAGGAATATTTAAAGAAATAATATTAGAAAATTTCCCAACCCTTGAGGGGCATGGTTGTCCATGTCCGAGAAGCACAATGTACTCCTTTCCAAAAGAACCTGAACAGACCAACTCTGAGACATATGCTAATCAGAATATCAAATGCTAAAGACAAAGAGAGAATTCTGAGAACAGCAAGAGAAAAGCAATGGATACCCAATAAGATTAAGTGCTGATTTCTCACCAGAAACCATGGAGGCAAGAAGACAGTGGTCTGATATCTTAGAGATACTCTGAGAGAAAAACTTCCAGTCAAGAATTTTATATCCAGCAAGACTCTTTCAAAAATGAGGGCAAGATTAGAATATTCACATATAAACAGAAACTGAGAGCATTTCTAAGCAGGAGCCCAGATTTTCGGGAAATACTAAAGGGTGTGCTAGAGCCTGAAAAGCAAAGACAGGAAAGAGAGGCGTGGAAGAGAGTCTAGAAATAAAGATTATATCAATAAAAGTAACTAAAAGTGTCAAGAGAGTGGTGAAAATAAAATATTACAGATAAAACTCAAGCAGTCAGGAATAAACTTAACCAATGATGTAAAGCACTTGTATTCAGAAAACTGCAACCCAATGTTAAAAGAAATAAAAAAAGTCCTAAATAACTGGAAGTACATTCCACGCTCATTGATTATAAGACTAAATATCATTAAGATGTCACTTCTACTCAAATTGATATATAGATTCAATGCAATCCTTATTAAAACTCCACCAGCATTAAAAAAAAAAATTGAAAACACAATTAGCAAATTTATTTGGAAGGGTAAGGGGTCCTGAATAGCCAGAAACATCATAAAAGGAAAAGCAAACCTTCATCTCCAGACTTTAAATAATACTACCAAGCTATAGTGGTAAAAACCGCATGGTACTGGCATAAAGACAGATACACATACCAATGCAAACAAATTGATGGCTCAGAAACAGACCCTCATATGTATTGTCAAGTGATTTTTGACTAGTCAAACCCACACAGCTCGGGCAGAACAGTCCATTTAGCAAAATGGTGCTGAAAGAACTGGGTATCTGTAGCCAAAAGAAGGAAAGAGGACCTCTACCTCACACCTTATCCAAAAATTAACTCAAAATGGATCAAAAACCTAAAAATAAAAGCAAGAACCATAAAACTTCTAGAAGAAATTGTAGGAAAATATCTTCAAGACTTGGTGGTAGGTGGTGGATTCTTAATGGAGATAAAAGGAGAACTGAGATGGACTACTGATTTAAGGTATGTAGAAGTTTTTATTAGCTTTACTGTAAAAGTGTGGAAATGTATAGAATGGATGGTAAAAATAGTAATAGCTAGTTTATAAATAGGGATGTGGCTGAAAATGGTAGTCTAGGGATGTAAATGCCAACCGACAGAATGCTAGAGAATAATCTATGAACTGAATAGCACAGTAAATCAAGAGGTGGATGAGAATTGTGGTTGATGGTGCAGATGCAAGAGTGTCCATTGTGAGCTAGAGCAAATGCGTATCACTACTGCAGGGTGTTGGGAACGCATGGGAAAAACACAACTGGAATGACCTGTGGACTGTAGTTAGCAGTAATAATACAATATTCTTGCATCTACGCCAAAGACGTACTGTGTTGATAAGGGGGCAGTATGGAAAATTTAAGCCAAATGTACACTATGGACATGGTAATAATCAGATGATATTATCTTATCTGTAACAAATGTTCCACCACAGAGTGGTGTGTTGATAGAGGGGTGCTGCTTGGGAATTCTGCATATGTACATGATTGTTTTATAAGTTTACAACTTCTGTCATAAAAAATATATTTAAAAAATAATAATAAGGTGTGTTTGGGGAAAAACACACCAAGTTTAAGATAAGGACTATAATTAGTAGTAAGATTTTGACAAGATTCTTTTGTAATTTGTAACAAACATCTCACAACAATGCAAGGTAGTGTTGGGGGGTTGATGTATGGGACCCCTGTATGATGTTATGCATGTTTGCTTTGTAAGTTCACAACTTTTACTATACACGTAATTGTTTATGTATGTTCACATATAAATGACATAAAGATAATAATAATAGGGAAGGTTGGAGGAAAATGGTTAGTAGTAATATTTTCACAATGCTCTTCAATCATTAGTTAAAAAGGTTTAACAACAATATAAGGTGCTGTTGGTAGGGTGAGTTATGAGAGTCCTGTATGATGTTATATATGTCTGTTTTGTAAGTTCACAACTATTACTATACACTTATTGTTTATGTATGTTTGTGTGTGGGTGATATATTTCAATAAATTAAAAAAAAAACCCAATAGCAGTACATCCTCAATACACAACTCTATTCTTTAATTTATTTAAGAACCAGAATACAATTAAACAAGAAAAAAGCATACTTCCTCAAAAAGGATGTGCAAAATCTAAAGTGGTAAAGTGAGACAAAAACATAAATAGGAAAGAGAGAGATCTATGAGCAGAGAACATGTACGCTATTGAGGATAAGTTGGTTTGTTTTCAAATTAGTAGGTTATAAATGCAGGTTGTATAATATAAACCCTGGGGTAACCACAAAGAAAGTATTTTAAAAATATGCAGAAACAGAAATGAGGTATTAGATACATCAAACAAGATCAACTATACAGAAAAGGTGGCTGCAGTAAAGGAAAAGGGAGACTCTCTCTCTCTCTCTCTCTCTCTCTCTATATATATATAGACACACAAAAGCCAAAGGACAAAATGGTGGAAGTACTGCCTTTGTAGTAATAATACTAAATGTTAATGGCTTTAACTACCCAATCGAGAGTGGCAAAATGAATAAAAAAGCATAAACCAACTATATGTTGTTTACAAGAAACTCACCTAAGACCCCGTGACTCAAACAGGTAAAAAATGAATGGACAGTATATCAGTTTGAGATTATTTTTTTGTGAATCCCAAAAATGAGAAGGATTATGTTTGTAAACTGTTCTGTTCCTCTGGGCATGATACCCTTCAATTGTCTTAAATTCAAAGATTATAAATACTTTATTAAATAAATTTAGGGCATTTGATGTGGCCATGTCAGCAGGGTATGACTCTGGTTGAATCCCCACCCCCTTGGTTGGCTGATATAAATGGACACTCACTCAAGATGATACATGCAAGAGGAGAGGACTTGGTCATTTTGGTCCTGCCTTGTGACAGAAAGGAGAAGGCTCAAACAGCTAAAGACCTGGCAAGAGAGAGGAGCCATTTGCCTGATAGTTCGCAGCTGAAAACTGAGCAGCTGAGCAGCTGAGAAGACCTGAGAGACTAGGCAGAGATCACTGCCATCTTGCTTCAACATGTGGCAACGGGACTTTGGGGGAGAAAACAGCCCTGAGTTGTTCTCTTTAGGCCTTGTAACTAAGCTTTTACCCCAAATAAATACCCTTTATAAAAGCCAACAGATTTCTGGTACTTTGCATCAGCACCCATTTGCTGACTAATACAGGTGGAAAAAGATATTCTGTGCAAACAGTAACCAAAAAAGAGCTGGGAAAGCTATACTGATATCACACAAAACAGACTTTAAATCAAAAGTTGTTGTAAGAGACAAAGAAGAACATTATTTATTAATAAAAGGGGGCAGTCCACCAAGAAGTAACAATCAAATATTTATGCACTTAACCATGGTGTACCAAAATACATTAGGCTAACACTGGGAAACCTGAAAGGAGAAAGACATACCTGTACAGCAATCGCTGGAGACTTCAATACACCACTCTCATTAATAGAACATGTAGACAGAAGATCAATAAGGAAATAGAAAGCTTGAATAATATGTTAAATGAATTAGACCTTATAGACATACAGAACATTGCACCCCCAAAGAGCAGGATATACATTCTTCCCAAGTGCACATGAATCATTCTCCAGAATAGACCTCATGCTGGTTACAAAGCATCTTCAAGATGTGTTATGCAAGAGTTTTTAAAGACTTTATACCCAAAGCACAGGCAATGAAAGGAAAAACAGATAAATGGGAATTCCTCAAAATTAAAAATGTTTGTGCCTCAAAGGACTTGTCATGAAAGTGAAAAGACAACCTATACAATGGGAGAAAATATTTGGGAACCATATATCCAATCAGGGTTTAATATCCAGAATATATAAAGAATTGTTATAATTCAACAATAAAAATATAAACAACCCCAGTAAAAAATGGGCAAAAGACCTGAATAGACATTTCTACAAAGGGGATCTAAAAATAGCTAAAAGGGGGAAGCGGACTTGGCCCAGTGGTTAGGGCGTCCGTCTACCACATGGGAGGTCCGCGGTTTATACCCCGGGCCTCCTTGACCCGTGTGGAGCTGGCCCATGCGCAGTGCTGATGCGCGCAAGGAGTGCCCTGCCACGCAGGGGTGTCCCCCGCGTAGGGGAGCCCCACGCGCAAGGAGTGCGCCCGTAAGGAGAGCCACCCAGTGTGAAAGAAAGTGTAGCCTGCCCAGAAATGGCGCCACACACGGAGAGGTGACACAACAAGTTGACGCAACAAAAAGACACAGATTCCCATGCCGCTGACAACAACAGAAGCGGACAAAGAAGAACATGCAACTGTGGGGAGGGCGGGGGGGGGGGGAGGGGAGAGAAATAAATAAAATAAATCTTAAAAAAAAAAATAGCTAAAAGGCACATGAAAAGATGCTTAACATCATTAGCTACTAGAGAAAAGCACATCAATATAATACAATGAAATGAAATTTCACACCCATCAGAATGTCTACTATTAAAAAGAACACAAAATTACAAGTGTTGGAGAGGATGTAGAAAATTAGGAACACTCATTCATTACTGGTTGGAATGTAAAGTAGTGTAGCCACAGTGGAAGACAGTTGGCCAGTTAGTTCCCCATGAAGCAAAGCGAGTTACCACTGGACCAGGCAATCCTGCTACGAGGAAGTGAAAACAGATTCGAACTAATTTGCATACCAATATACTTAAGAGTGACATTATTTACAATTGCCAAAAGATGGAAGCAATCTATGTGTCCAACTGATGAATGGATCAGCAAAATGTCATATATACATGCAATGGAATATTATTTAGCTATAAAAAGGAATGAAGTCCTGATGCATGTGACTATGTGGATTAACCTTGAGGACATTATGCTGAGTGAAATAAGCCAGGCAGAAAAGGATAAATATTGTATGATTTCACTCATATGAACTAATTATAATAAGCAAACTCAATTAGAATCTAGAATATAAGTTACAAGGGGACAGACTGGGGATAGAGAATGGGGAGCAGATACTTAATCTGTACAGAATTTCTATAGGTTGATTGTAAAGGTTTGAAAATGGATGGTAGTGATGGTAACACACTGTGAGTGTAATTAACAGCAATGAATTATATATGGGAATGTAGTTAAAAGGGGAAATTTTAGGTTGTATATATTAAATAGAATAAAGAATAAAAGATAAAATGTAGGACTGTACAACACAGTGAACCCTATTGTAAATGATGGACTATTGTCAATAGAACAATTATAAAAATCTTCTTCCATGAATTAACAAATTTACCACACTGATGCAAGGTGTTAGTACTAGGATGGTATATTGTAAAATAAGCACACCCTAATGTAAATTATGGACCATAGTTAAGAATACAATTATAATATTCTTTCACCAATTGTAATGAAGTTACCATACTAATGAAAAGTGTTAATAATGGTGGGGTACACAGAACACTATTTTTTACCAGGTTTTTCTATAAACATATTTTTCTAATTAAAACAAATAAAAAAAAAACCCAAAAAACAAATGGATCATAGCTTACTGACTCCTAGTTTAATGCAGTGATTTCCATATTGAATTGTGCATCAGAATCACCTGGAAGCCTTGATAAAACACAGCTTGCTAGACTCTGCCTCTGTAAGTTCTGATTCAGAATTTGCATTTCTACCAAGTTCCGAGACGATTTGATGCTAGTATAGGACAAACCATAGTCTGATGGTTCATAAACCTGGCTAACTAAAAGTACAGTGATCAATACGTTTTACACCAGGGCTCAATACATACATATCCATCTATGTAAATGAAACAAGACTGACAAAACGATGCATACTGCATTCACGGTACTGATTTTTCTATTCTAGTCCATTTTTTAAAAATGTTTATTATAACTTGGTTTCATGATCCATTAATAGGTTGTGACCTACAATCTGAGAAACAATGGCACGGTTCTAACTTTTGCACCTCTATTCATTCGGTCTTAGCTTGAACAATTCCTGCAATAAGGCACTTCCAACCTCACAGGGCAATTCTCAATGCCAGGCAGAATACTATTCTTTATACTGAACTAAAATCAGCCTTTGATGATAGTCACTGGTGGGTCCAAGTTTTACCCCTGGGTCTAACAAGAGTATGCTTAATCCTCTTTCCATGAAGAACCTTCAGAGTATCTCAAGACAGCTAACGCATCTCCCTCCTCCCCAAACAGTCTCTTCTCCAGGGTACACACACATTCCCTATTTATCTTTTTCAGGGAGCTTTCCTTGACATCTCCTCTCTTCAATACTTCAACAGAACTTCATTAATACCTCAATGATACCACTTACCATGGTGCTGCAAATAGCTATTTACATGAATGTCTCCCTCATTAGCCCAAAAGGCAGGAACTATGTTCTAGGCATGCCAATATCCCCTACCTGGTCTAGGTCATGGCACGGCACATAAAGCTAAAGAAACGAACCGTTTGTGGGCATAACAGTAAAGTGTCTTTGGTGGTAGCAAGACAAAACACCTAGTGTTGGTGTGCTGAAGAGATGCATTAAATTACTAAATGAGTAATTAATAGTATTACTTGTCCTTATACATGAGTACCTTTGCAAAAGGGCCTTTATTTTAAGGAAAAAGAATGGTCTCATTACTGGAGTCAGGCCTCACAGATTCGGCCGAGTGGAGAAAAGTGGGCTGTCTCTACGGGACACATACATTTGGAAATAGGCAAAGCAAATGGCTCCAGGTGTACAGCACTGTTATGAAGTCAGGAAAAGCACCATCAAAATGTGGACTTAAATGTTAAGGGCAAAAATAAATCCCCTCAGTTTCAGCACCACATGGAAAAGAGCAGTTTATATCACTGTTCACTCAGCTGTCTCTACATAATTTTCTGGGGGCTTCATATAAAGGTCAGCAACTTGCAAATACCAGATGAATGATTCCTGACTTATCCAAAAGAAAGAATCCCTTTTCTACATCAAAAAATTTCTCAAATGTAACATAATGGAAACCATACTTTTTTGTTTGTTTTAAATGTCAATTGACTGAAAAGACAAATAAACCAACATGGGTTGGGAACCACTGACTC